>NC_051086.1:63643777-64843777 GCF_004664715.2 Peromyscus leucopus
CAAAGGCACTTGCAGCCAATTCTGACAACCCATGCTCAGTCCCTAGAACCCATGTGGTAGAGCTGACTCCTACCAGGTATTCTCTGACCTCCACCCGTGCATCACAGCACACAAGTGTGTGTGAATAAACAAACAAATAAATAAATATTACTTTAAAAAAGACTAAACAGGAATTTCATGACTTTGAACTTTGCAAAATTTTGCCCATTTTTGAGGTAGGGTTTCTCTGTGTAATCCTGGCTGTCCTGGAGCTCTCTCCATAGACCAGGCTGGCCTCAGACCCAGAGTTCTGCCTACCTCTGCCTCCTGAATGCTGTAGTTAAAGGGGTGTACCACCACCACCTGGAAAGAACATTTCTTAAAACATAAAAAGAATAAGACTTGAAGACAAAATATACTGGATTTCATTAAAGCTAAATGTCTGCTCACTGGAATATACCATTGTGAGGTGCCGTGTGGGTGCTGGGAAAAGCAGTAGGTGCTTCTAGCTACTAAGCCATCTCTCCAGCCCTTGTTTGAGACAGGATTTCTCTATATAACAGCCCTAGCTGTCCTGGAACTCACTCTGAATTTTTCAAAGATCCGCCTTCCTCTGCCTCCTAAGTGCTGGGATTAAAGGTGTGTGGCCACCACTGTCTGGCATGCAATGAATCTTAAAAATATGACACATAAAAATTTAAAAGGATGTAAAATGGTATGAAAACTATGGCTTGGATCACATCGAGTTATATGTGAAAGACCAGAAGAAAACACACACACACACACACACACACACACACACACACACACACACACACACACGAGTGTATGTAGCAGAGCTACTCAGTGCAGTGTGAGGCTCAGATGCCTGCCATTGCCCATTTTGGAGGTTAGGTTCACAGCTCAACCTGATGCATTGGTGAAAACCTGCCAAGGCAAAGTGGATTCAAACTCCAGTACCAGTGCTGTACCCACTCAGGATGCTTCATCTTCCTCATGTGACCTGTAACTAAATGTAACCAGTCAATGCAACTGTCTCTGGGCTACAGTTGTCTTGTTCACCAACTGGGTTTAAAAGTAGTCTCTATCTGGAGGTTGTGGCAAAGATAAAATGAAATTGTACATGTTGGCGTTCTGACACAATGCAATCCATGGATCGTCAGGGGCAATGATGTTTTCTGTCACTCTGTTTTCCAAGTTCCCTGTAATTAGAGTTTCCTTGAAACTTCTAAGACTCTTCATTTTTTACATTTTCCAAGGGGTCATGCTCTATTCCCCGGGGATCTCGAGCCTGTTCCTGGGAACGTAATGGAAAGCTTTCTTCCAGGCCTGCAGTGGTTCATCTCAGCCGGACAGCAATGATCTTCGACCAGGGCTGGATGTTTGTGTCCTGAGGAGCCCTGGGAGTTTTGTTTACAGAGAACATTCTGTCCTGGGGTCCTGGCTTCTCCATCACCCGAGCAGCTGCTGTCTGGAGTGAGCACCCCAGAGAGGCTGCCCCAACCCACCCCCAAGTTCTGGTCTCAGTCATCAGCAATGACCTAGGGCATAACAGCCTCTAGCTTAGTCCTCGTCCCTTGGGAACGGCTTCTAATTTCTTTTCTTCTTTTCTCTGACCCGCCCCCCTTTCCTTTCCTTTAAAAACATTTTAGGTTTATTTATATGTATGAATGTTATCCCTTCACACATGTTATGTGTACCACATGTATGCCTAGTGTCCGTGGAGGCCAAAAGAGGGTGTCGGATCCCTGGACTGGAGTTACGAGCAGTTGTGCGTTGCTGTATGGGTGCTGGGAACCAAATCCACGTCCTTTGTCAGAGCAGCAAGTTCTCTTGACCCCTGAGCCACACCCCCACACACACCCCACACACCCCACCCCACCCCCCACCCCCGCCTCCTTTCCTTTCTGCCGGCTTTGGGTATTGAACTTAGGCTCTCAAGTGGACTAGGCAAATGCCCTTCCTATCTTTTTTTTTTTTTTATTTAAGATTTATTTTTGTCCTGGGTTTTTTCAGCACCACAAGCATGGCGCAGCTGCTCAGCTGTGTCTGGGACATCAGGGCCAAGAGCAAGTGGCTGGTTCTATGCTCAGTGTTCAGAAGCCGTGAGCACGAAGGATGGCTGCAGCCTGACCTAGTCCAGAGCTGTGGTGAGAGGACACTGGGGTTTGGCTTTGACGCCCTTAGCCAGACCCCAATGTCGGAGATTTCATGGACTCACCAAAGGGTCGCATGGTCAGCATTTTAGCAAGACACAACTTTGGAGTTGCGGGTATGTAGGAACTGGGTTTTCAGGGGGTGAGGTGGGGGACGCATTCAGAAGGGTCAGGAAAATACAAGCAGCTATCCGTCCTTTCTCATTTTCCAGATCCAGAAGCCAGGAAAAATAAGGCTCACCTCTTGGCCATGTGGCTGGTCGCCAGGACAGGTGCAGATATGACTTAAGGCCATGGGACTCAGGTGTGGCCTCTGTAACCTCACCAGAAGCATCTATACAGCCTTTCGCAAGCTCCACACTTCTCATCCTGGTAGCCCATGTCCTAATTATGAAGCACGTTTGGGTTGGCTTGGGTTTGACTGTTCTTCTGAGACCGGTGAAGTGTGGTCTATGTAGTGGCACCGGGGGTTAGGACCCCTAAGACTCAGCATTCCCATCTACCCAACTGCACATGGCCTTAGAAGTGATAATTATCCAGGGCGGTGGTGGCGCACGCCTTTAATCCCAGCACTCGGGAGGCAGAGGCAGGCAGATCTCTCTGTGAGTTCGAGGCCAGCCTGGTCTACAAAGCGAGTTCCAGGAAAGGTGCAAAGCTACACAGAGAAATCCTGTCTCGAAAAACCAAAAAAAAAAAAAAGTGATAATTACGTAGGACGGGGGAAACTGGCTGTAGGTTCCGTGACACAAATGTGTTAATTCTTGAAGGAAGAAAAAAAAAGATTAATTTTAGAGCCGGAGAGATAGCTCAGCAGTTAAGGAGACCTGAGTTAGGTTCGCACCCCTGCACAGTGACTCATAATCACCTTTAACTCTACCTCCAGGGGATCCAATGCCTCTGGACTCTACAAGATCTGCACTCATATATGTAAGCACCCACAAATACATATACCATACACATACCATATACCATACATATAATTTAAAAATAAGTAATACATATTTTAAATGATTTATCTTTACACACACGCACATGTAATAAATAACAATATAAAGCTTTTAAAATGATTTGGTTTGCTTTTACTTACATGCACGTGTGTAAAATGTGTATGTGATGAAGAAAAGAGTGTCCGTGTAGCAGGAGTTACACGCTGTTGTGAGCTACCTGACATGGATGCTGGGGACCCTGACTGGGTTCCTTTGGAAGAGCAGCAAGTGCTCTAAACCACTGAGCGCTCTCTCCAGCCCCTCTTTTTACTTTGTATTTTATTTTGTTATTGTTGTGTTGTTTTTTTTTTGGGGGGGGGCTTTTTTGAGACAGGGTTTCTATGTACCCCTGACTGTCCTGGAACTCACTCTGTAGCCCAGGCTGGCCTGGAACTCGAATAAATATGCCAGTCTCTGCCTCCAGTGTGCTGGGATTAAAGGCGTGTGTTTGCACCACTGGCCTTTGCTTTTATTTCAAGACAAGGTTTTGCTCAGGTGGGGTGGGAACTCCCTGTGTAAGTCAGCACGCCTCACACTCTTCATCTTGCCGATTCAGCCTCCTGGGCTATGATGAAAGGACCACTGCCACATCCCCTTGACTCGTGATTTCTGAACACAGAAACAGAGGGAAACTTTCATCGCACCAAATCCAGGAGGAGGTGACAAGGTTTCTGTTGCGGGTGATGAACAGATTTTGAAAATCAGCAGTAAAAATACGGAGTACAAACTCTGAGTTATGAGATGAGCACGGCAGGCGAGTGGTGGATATGGGTTTTTGTTGTAGTAGTGGTGATGAGTGTGTGTGTGCGTGTGTGTGTGTGTGTGTGTGTGTGGTTTTTTTAAATTAAGGTTAATTTTTAAAAAATTATGTGTATGTCAGTGTGTCTGCACATGTTTGCTCTCACAGGTCAGAAGAAGGCACCAGATACCCTGAAAACTGGAGTTACTGACAGTTGTGAGCCAACATGTGGGTGCTGGGAATTGAACCTGGGTCCTATGGAAGAGCAGCCAGTGCTCTAACCATTGAGCAATCTCTCCAGCCTGGAAGTGTTGACTATGATGATCATTCCACAGTGTACCAAATCATTACTTTGTACATGTTATGGGTATACATACAAAAGGATAAAGAGTGGAATTATAGCTCAGTGGCAGAGTGCTTACCCAGTGTGCACAAAGCCATCGGTTTAATCCCCAGCACAGGAAGATAAACAAAAACCCAGGAAGAGCATTTCATGAAATAAACAGCACTAAATGACACCGTGACAGGAAATCTGGCTGTAGGCCCCTGTTGCACACACCATTTGACCACAAGACCTTAGGTAACAGCTGCCCTGGGGTTTAGCCCTCAGCCTCTTCTGTGAAACGAAATGCCTGCTGCCCACCGAGGGACATTCTGAAGCTCAAGGCATCACTATCTGGAGCAATGGTCTGCTGAGCACCCAGCCAGTGTTATTCACCTCCCCACCCCCAACACAGAGGCGGGAAGGCAAAAACCTGGCACAAAGTACCAGGTCACTATCATTTTTCCTTCTTAGGGTGGCTGCAAGTCCACCCTAAGTCTTTGCTAACTTTTAAACTAAAACCTCCAAAAATGAGGATGGGAAGAGAACCCCAAGGGGACTTTCAGTCTCGGACTTCTCTCTGAATTGACCACTGCTGTGATTCGTTCTGGGTCTTCCAGGGAGGGACAGTTAAGAGTCCAGATGCTACAGGAGAGACTAAGAAAAGCTGGGACTCCAAATGGCCCGACTTTGCCGTGACGATGAGCAGAGGACACATGTCCTTGGCTTGTGCCCTCTTTTCCCCCCACCCCTCTGTTCATACCTTACATCCTTGTCTTTCCCATCCTCCTCCTGGGAGACCTATTTCTGTCTCCTTTTTTTTTTTTTTAATCTAATGCAGCGGAAATGAATCATCTCTGGGTTTGTTTAGTAAATAGTTTCATGCCTGCTGACCCCAGCTGGTTCCTTTATGGATGCTCCTGGGCTAGCCACCCCCAACCCCAAAACATAGTCAAGAACCCTCAGGACTGGCTGTTTCTGGAATGTGCTTCTTCTCCAAGTCTGGTGGCTTGACCTCCTCCACCGTGGGAATGATGGGAAATAAAGCCTCGCCTTCCAGATGAGTCCCATCAGCTCACCAAGAGACAGGAGAAGCAAGGCAAGCGCTGGGTTCTGGGAGCTTTGTGTGCCGTCTCCACATTCCTCAAAGTCCTCATCTCACACATGAGACCAAGGTTCAGAGAAGTCGTGGAACAAGCTTCCTTCACAAGCAGCTAGGGAAGGATGGAGTCGGAGCCAACATTCGTATCTTGAATTTGTGGAATCCTAGTTCATTCCACTACATCATGCTGCCGTGTGTGTGTGTGTGTGTGTGTGTGTGTGTGTGTGTGTGTGTGTGTAATGTGGGTATGGGGAGGCTTCAGGTCCTTCGGAATAGAAACCCAACATCCCTGTGCACTAAGCATTATGTGTGTCGTGGATGAATGACAGAGTCCAGTGGGTTATGGGCGATGGCGTCAAAGAGAAAGGATGTAGTGATATAGGTTCAAACCCCCCCAAGCCCTGCTCACCTCACAGGGATGGAATTTCACAGGCTCCAACTCTGTCCAGGTTGCTCTACTTCCTGGTGAATCCAGTCATTGAAACTTTCAATTTCACAAAGTAGATAGAGGCTGTTTCCCAGAACGGAATATTCTGTTTCCCAGAATAGAATATTGGCACTGAACTCTAGTGAGGCCACAGGGATCGAAATGAACACAGGTGTCTAAGCTACTGTAATGTGACGTGGATCACAGATGTGGTCAGGGCTACAGAGGAGAGATTTCCCTATTAAGGAATTGTAATGAGCCCAATGGAGTGCTGGAGACTGGGAATCATGGATCGAGTTCTGAGGAGGGAGCATTTGTATCTAGCTGTCTCCAAACAGATGTTAAGACCTGCAGAACACTTTAACACACATTAGAGCGTGTTCGTTTTTCCAAGGAGCCCTGAAGTGCAGACGCGTGCCTGTTGTGTACTTTTCCTGGAGAGACATGGAGAGTCTCTTCACCCTATGTAGGATACCAACGATAGACCAAAGAGATTGTACCCAAGTCTAGCTTGACAAACCAGTGCGTTTATTATTAAGGCTGCTTACAGGGGCAGAGTGACTCAAAAGAAACAGCATTGCCAAAGAGCAAACCCAGCAGCAATGCCGGTTCACGGAAAAGCAAAGAAGGGTCTTCTCTTCTCAACCTTGTGAATCTCCTATTTCCTGATCTCCTTGAGTTTTATGAACTGCCCTCTTCCCCTCAGAGCGGAATATTTGAGAAAATAGCTACACTGCCCTTATCTTTTTTTTAAACTAATTATTTATTTCATATGTATTTGTGTTTTGCCTACACATATGTCTGTGTAAGGGTGTTGGATCCCCTGAAACTAGAGTTGCAGTTATGAGCTGCCCTGTGGGTGCTGAGAATCGAACCCCGGCCCACTAGCAGACCAGCCAGGGCTCTTAACCCCTGAACCATCTCTCCAGCCCCTATGCTGCCCTTATAGGCCTCTTTTTCAGATGTGGAAACTGAGGCCTAGAAAGGTCGAATAAACCATGGTCTCCCAGTTAGCAAGTCACCAGTCAGGATTACATCTGGTGCGCTCCTGTCCCTTCCCTCGGGTAGTGGAAATGGACTGCAGGCCTTGGGGAGCATACATTGTCCAGGGGCGTGGTCGAGAACCTGGAGGCGGGGCATGCTGTCCCAGGGGCGGGGCCGGCGGCCTCACGGTCCTGAAGCCTGGGCGAACTGAGTCCTTCTCCAGCCGCCCGGCAAAGGCAGGACGGACCATGGGCGTCCCGGAGCGGGCAGAGCGAAGGCGGCGGGGCTGAGTCCCGCTGGGACCTCCGGTCCGGCCATGGGCGACCGCGAGCGCAACAAGAAGCGGCTGCTGGAGCTGCTGCAAGCTGCGGGCACCGGCAACACGCACTGCGCGGACTGCGGGGCTGCGGGTAAGGGTGCGGCGTGCGGGGCAGGTGCAGCCAGGCACGGCCCTGGCCCCTGGCCCGCCGGCCCCTTCCCTAGGAGCCCATCCATGCGTGACCCAGACTCGCTCCGCGCCTGGGACTCCAGTCCTTCTCGGTGGAGCGTCTCCGGCGGCCCCGACGGTCCTCCGATTCCCTGCTCCGGAAGCCAAGGGACCTCAGTCCTCGCTCCGCACCAGATGCGGTCCATGGCCTGGGTCTCTCTCACTTTCCCACCGGGCATCCTACAACCCAGGACACGGCCCCGGACATCATCTCCAATCCTGGGCCCTTCCCGCACCCTCGGACCCTGAGGTCCCCGCCTCCGATGCCTCCTGGGCGCCTGCGACCCTCACTGCGGCACGTTGACCCTGAGGATGCTGATGCGGCTCCCTGCCCTCAGCCTCCGAGTGGGTCCCTCACTCGCCCCCTCTTCTCGGTTCCTCCTTCCGAGGTCTCCTGGGTGTCGCTGTGCCGAAGGGTGGGCTCAGCACGGTTTATGGTGTTACCTCAGTTGTCCAAGGTTGGGGACCAAAAGAGAAATGATTACCGGCGTGGGGAGAGCTGGCCTCCTACCCAGCCTGTCTCTGCACCCCACCCCAGTCCTGGTCCGCCTCAGCGAAGATCCTGCCCTTCCACCCCGCAGATCCTGATTGGGCCTCTTACAAGCTGGGGATTTTCATCTGTCTCCACTGCTCTGGCGTCCACCGCAACTTCCCAGACGTCAGCAAAGTGAAATCCGTGAGACTGGACTTCTGGGACGACAGTATGGTGGAGGTAGAACCGCGTTCGTATGCAGATTCTTGGAATTGGGCGTGGGGAGAGGAGGCGGGACGCAGGTGTTCCTCCTATTCCACTGAGGAGGAAATGGAGCCCAGAGAGGTGCAATGACTAATGAGAGGAAGCATAGACTAGTAGGTGGTGGCTTAGACAAGGGCCTGAGTTCAAATCCTAGCTAATCCTACAAGGGGCGATGTCCTAAGTAGTACCTTTAATATTGTGTGTGTGTGTGTGTGTGTGTGTGTGTGTGTATTTAAAGATACGTGTGTACCTGAGTCTATGTATATGAACCACATGTATGCAGGAGCCCACAGAGATCAGAAGAAGGTATCAGATCCCCTGGAATTGGAGTTAAGCAGTTGTGAGCTGCCATATTGGCGCTCGGAATTGAATCCAGGTCTTCTGCAAGACCAATAAGTGTACTTAACTACTGAGCCATCTCTCTAGCCCTTGGGCTAGTTCCTTAATCTTAGCTATGGATTCTACCTCCACACCCATGTTATGGACATGAACCACCCTCTCATGTGGTGCTGTAAGAATAAAACCCAGCCAGGCGGTGGTGATGCATGCCTTTGATCCCAGCACTCCGGAGGCAGAGGCAGAGGCAGGCAGATCTCTGAGAGTTCTAGGCCAGCCTGATCTACAGAGCAGAGTTCTATAGGACAGCCAAGGCTACACAGAGGAAACCCTGCCTGGAAAAAATAATAATAAAACACAGGTTCAGCACAGACACAAAGTGAATTAACGGTTGCTGTCAACATTCATGGGGGCCAGGAATTGAGGAAGAGAAACATCCTGATTCATAGCCCAAGGTCCTTCCCACCTCCCTAGCCCACTCTGCATGCCTGCTCAGTTTGTACAGAGGAGCCGTCAGGCAGAAAAACCTGAGGAGAGCAGACAGGTTTACATCTCACTGGCGAACTGAGAACTTCAAGGGCCACTGGGGAAGCAGGTGACATCGTTGAGCATCCCCATTCCATGGCAGGATCTGGACCGGACTTTAACTGTTCAGCCCACACAGGTGTAACTGTAATGTCCTTGGTGGGGAAGAGATCACTGACAAGACAGAGTGGCTATCTGGTCAAGGCTCACATTCTGTGTGGGGGAAACACAGGGATGCTGCTAGCCAGCTCACACACCCACAGGTTTTTGCCTTCTAAACCCCCTCTTATGTCTTCCGTGGGACAGGTGAGCTCCCCAGAGTCACTCTTGCTCTGCTGGGGTCCACAGGCAATACATGTCTACGCCACAGCTCCAGAGCCCCCAGGGAGGCAGACAGTGTTCAGTGTATCCACAGAGAGGAATTACGAACCTGCTCTTCCCGCTCTTCCCCCAACATGTCACTGCCCACTGGCGCATCAGCGTGATCACTGGACAGAATGTCCACTCTGAGTCTCAGGTGACATTGGGTGTTCTCTGGGGCTGGCATCCACTTCCATTCTCCAGCCGGCCCAGTCTGCTGTAGCCTTTGAGGGCTGTGAGGGGGCTGTCGGTGGAAGAAGTAAGAGAAAGAACCTGAGCTTTGTGGTCCAGCAGAAATGGGCTGACATCATCTCTTTGTATTAACTAGCTGAGCTGCCTTGAGCAAGCTACCTAACCTCTCTGAGCCCGGTGTCCTCTAAAAACAGAATAGCAGTGTTAAAATAGTGGAGAAGACCCAATAAACTCTTGTGCGAGAACTGTAAAGAGCTGTTCCTATCTGAGGCATGGTTGTCAGTCCCCGTGATAGGACAAACTAAGTCTTTCCATGCCTGGGGAGATGCCTCCTTAGAGGTAGTTTCTCCTGGCCTTGCCTCAGAGCCAATGAAAACCACAGGCTTTTTATTTTTTTGAAACAGGGTCTCTCTACATAGCCCTAACTCTCCTGGAACTCACTGTGCAGAACAGGCTGACCTTGAACTCACAGAGATCCACCTGCCTCTGCTGGGATTAAAGGTGTGTGCGCGCAGGACTATGCCCAGCAACCACAGTCTTCTGGTTAGACCATGGTTTCATTTCACATATTTTTTTTTCAAGTTCTACAATTATGCCCATTTGCTCTTGTCTTACAGTTCATGACCAGCAATGGGAATCTCAACGTGAAAGCCAAGTTTGAAGCCAGAGTCCCAGCTTTCTACTATGTCCCTCAGGCCAGCGACTGCCTGTAAGTGAGTGATTCCCTAGGGTCTGGGGGGAGGTCTTCCCAGCCCTTCTCTGTTCCTGGAACCTTTGTCTGAGGTGAGTTCTCCTGTGACCTGGTTGGAAGGTTCTTTCAGGGATGAATTTGGTATCATCACAGAGGGGACGTAGGAATCCAGGTGTGGTGGCAGAAGTCTGTAATTCTGGTGCATAGGAGGTAAATAGAGGGTATGATCAGGAATTCAAGGTCAGCCCCAGCTACATTGTGAGTTGGAGGCCAGCCTAGGCTATTTGAGACTATGCCTGAAACAAAACGAAAGCCATTAATATTTGTGGAGCTTTACCCATATGCCAAGCTCTAACTGTCGTGTGTGTTGTTGTCAACATTCTCAGCAACCTTGCCAGCATGACCACTACTGTGTTCCGGAGACAGAACATGATGGGTGTGAAGGAACATAGAGCTGGGAAGGAACGGATCATCTGATACCAGGGGATGGTAGCAAGACATTAGGAAAACCCCGTATAGCAGGAGGGTTGTAAATGTAAGGGATGAGGAAGATCACAGGACCTAGTGACCCCAAATCTCTGAAAGGCTGACTCCCTGATCCTGGGCCTCCCTCTCAGGGACTCAGCCTCATTCAGGGCTGTCAGACAGTGGCCTGTGGACTCAGGGAAAGGGATCCCTCCGAGTAGACACAGTCTCATGCAGGCGTGTCTGGAAAGTCGTATTTGAACCACCAGAGTCTCGGCGTAGTGCTTTGGGGCTTTGCACAAATGCATAGCTGTAATTGGCGGTCCTGTAGCTTTGCAGTTAGTGATCCAAGGGCTACTGATACCATGTGGAGAGGCAGGGAAGCAAAGCTTTGTATGCAGAAGGCCGCTCGAGTTTTTCTCCCCCAACCCTATGGCTATCCAACTATAAGAGGGTGGCCACGCCACCAAGCCCCTTGGATGTCCCTCTGCATTCAGTCCAAGTCCCTTTTCAAAAGCGCAGACAACAAAACCTGCCTTACAACATAATGTAGATCAAAGGACAGCATTTGTTAAGCAGCTCTCATGCCACCTAGCGTGGTAGTTTTAATGCATTTCTTAGTGTCAGACTTACAGTGATGCCAGGTCCCTCACCCCTCTGAGGGTTGTGTTGGACACCACCTGAAAGACCCTGTCTCATCTTGCCCCCTTGCCACCTTCCAGTCTCTGTTCCAAGCCCCTGGGCAGCGTCTCTTCCATGGGCTTTCTACCCTGTCCTCTCCAGCATTGTTTATCATGACTCCTACAAATGTCTTTGCATTTTAATCCCTGTTGATTGAGGGCTGGTGACTGCTCTCCTCCAGTTCTATAACTATTGCATTTGCCACCTCTGGGACTAGAACTCAGTCTCTAGTCTCTCCCCTAGTGCTTATCCTATGGCCCAGGATTCCCACCACCATGTTGGGCCTGGTGCTGTCCTCACTGATCCACGGGGAAGGCTGTGCCTTAGGAAGGTCTTGGGGGTGTATACTGAGGGTCAAAACCATGAGCTTGTGTGTATCAGGCCAGCACTCTACCTTCGAGCTACACCTCAAACCTAGAAAGAACTGTTGACTGGGGACAGAATTCCAACTTAAGCTGGCTCAGGCACCA
Organism: Peromyscus leucopus; assembly: GCF_004664715.2. Taxonomy (NCBI): domain Eukaryota; kingdom Metazoa; phylum Chordata; class Mammalia; order Rodentia; family Cricetidae; genus Peromyscus; species Peromyscus leucopus. The sequence continues at coordinate 63,655,416 of NC_051086.1, forward strand.
AAAGGCTTTGGGGGTTCTGAAGATCAGACACCAGGAAGGACAGGTATGAAGCCACCTTCAAGAAGGATCGTGCCAAACCAGGTACTGTAGTACATACACACCTGTAATCTTGGCATTAAGGAGGCAAGGGAGGCTGAGGCCAGCATAGTGTGAGTTTGAGACAAGCCTGGACTGCAGTGAGACACTGTTCCACCACCACCACAGCCAAGGCCTGCAAGGTGGCCCCGTGGGTAAAGGCACCTGCCATTGAGCTCGAGAACCTGAATTCCATTCCGGCGGTCTGCACAAAGGAAGGAAAGAAATGGTTCCCACAAGTTGTCCTCTGACGTCCACACCTGCGCTGTGGAGTGCGCACTTACACACATACGTGTGCACACTCAATAAATAAGTGTATTTTTCTTTTAAAAAAAAAGAGGGAAGAAGAGGGAGGAGGAAGAAGAAGAGGATCATAATACTGGGAGCTCAAACATGACCAAGGGAAAGGAGAAGGGGAGATGGAAGACCCACACAGGGACTCCAGCGTGACCCAATCTTTCACACTCTCATGTCCCTTGTCCCTCGTGTCCCTTGTCCCTCCGTCTTTCTCTCAGCCAGACTTCTCTCACAGCAAATCCACTTTCAGGTTCATGCTGCATTACCCAGCATAGCCCAGAGAGGACTTCCGGTCAGTCTCTTAACTTTTGGTCTCTTTGACCCCTGACAGTCCAGGGCAACCCAGAGAGCACCAAGTGACCTGTTTAGGTCAGATGCACAGCTCCAGGTCACTCCCATTCCCAGGGCATTTGGTCAGCTAACCTTTGAAACATGTACCTGGAAAAGATAAAAAGGAGCAAACAATGAAAGTAAGTTTGTTCTCAGATACACAGTTTTACTGCAGAATACTATCTGGTTAACCTTAGCATGAAGAATCTGCTGTGGAGAGGAGAGAGATGGCTCAGTGGTTAAGAGCACTGACTGATGTTCCAGAGGAACCAAGTTCAATTCCCTGGCTGTTCGGTGTCTGGTCAAACCAGGATAAAATTAAAAAAAAAAAAAAAAAAAGAATCTACTGTGCTCCCGACTTTAATCCCAGCACTCAGGAGGCAGAAGCAGGCAGATCTCTGTGAGTTCGTGGCCAGCCTATACAGCAAGACCCAGTCAACAACAACAACAACAAACCCTACTGTGTGTTGAGTATGGTGCTGGATTATTTACATACAACTGCCCGAGCCAGGCGGTGGTGACACATACCTTTGATCCCACCACTCTGGAGGCAGAGGCAGACGGATCTCTGTGAGTTCGAGGCCAGCCTGGTCTACAAAGTGAGTTCAAGGACAGGCTCCAAAGCTACACAGGGGAACCCTGCCTTGAAAAAAAAAAAAAAAAAGCCCACCTCAACAGCACTAGGGCAGGCAGGTATATTACTGGCTCATTTCCCAAGTTTAGAAATGTTCAGTAATTTGGTCTGGGGATATAGCACAGTTGGTAGAGTGCCTGCCTAGCATGCTTAAAGCCCTGGGTTTGATCCTCACTGCTGCATAAAGCTGGGTATGGTGGCACATACCTGTAATCCCAGTACTTAGGAGGTGGAAGTAGGAAGATCGTAAGTTCAAAGTCATTCTCAGTTACTTTAGACACCTGGGGTCAGCCTGGAATACCCTAGGTCAGTCTGCTCTATGCAGTGTGGTGGCTCAAAGTCAATCAGCAGGTCCAGGACATTTTTGGCTCAAGTTCACAAGCAGAGAGTTGGGGTGGGAGTGTTGGGGGACAGGGTAAGTGTAGAGGGAGCGCATACTTTGATCATTGACTTAGAGGGCTGAGGGACAGTCCAGTGCTTCTCAACCCACTAGAAGACAAATTTTCCTGGTGTGTCATCTGGAGAGCAGAAGCTCCTGGAATCGAGGAGGTAGAAGCCAGAGGTACTGCCACACACTCCATAAAGCGCCGGACAGCCCCCACCCCCACTACCGAGACTCATCCAGCACCGATGTTAACTATCCTAAGGTCGAGAATCTCTGGGTATCCTGAGAAGGCAGCTGCTGGGCCGTCCCCACACTCCACTGTAGGGTCTTGGAAAGCCACTGTGGGAATGGAAGGCACTGCAGCAGACATGACTGACCGAAATTTCTCTTTTTAGGGTCTTAAAGGAGCAATGGATTCGAGCTAAGTATGAAAGACAGGAGTTTATAGCTCATGAGAAAGCTGTTTCACCCCCAGGTAAAGTTACTATGAGTTCTGCATGTAGGTATATGCACCACATGTATGCAATGCACCCAGAGACCAGGACAGTGAACTGGAGACTCTGAGACTGGAGTTGTGACAGTTGTGAGCCATGTGGGTGCCGGGATTTGAACCTGGGACCTCTGGAAGAGTAGCCAATACTCTCAACCACTGAGTCATCTCTGCAGCCCTAAAGTTACCATCTTAATGTTATGAGGTCTATGTTCTAATGAGCTCTAGAAAAATGGAAGGTGGAGGTAGGCTTGGTGAGGAACTAAATTTCAGCCTCTCTTTCCACATTCATGCAGGGCACAAGCTCACTGGCAGCCCGAGACCCAGAACAGTGTTCATTCCACTGACTTGAATTCTCAAACTGGCACTGCCCTGAAGACAAAAGTCTTCAAGGATCTTAGGGCAAAGCATGAAAGGACAAAGCTTTCAGGATTTCCAGGATGCAAATTACCCATTCCTCAAACTAGTGTCTTGAGGTCACTCTTATAACTCTAGTTTTCTTTTTCTGTGAGGCAGGGTTTCTCTGTGTAGCCCTGGCTGTTCTAGAACTCACTCTGTAGACCAGGCTGGCCTCAGACTCAGAGATTCTCCTGCCTCTGCCTCCTGAGTGCTGGAATTAAAGGCATGCATCACCACCGAAGATCCTAAATTTAAAAACAAACAAACAAACAAACAAACAAAAAAACCCAAAAACCCTAAACAAAAAAGAAAAAAATTAACTTAATTTTTATGTGTGTGATTGTTTGGCCTGAACGTATGTATGTGCACCACATGCAATACTGGTGCCTTCAGAGGTCAGAAGAGAGAGTTTGATCCCCTGGGACTGGAGTTATGGATGGTTGTGAGCAGTCATGTGGGTGCCAGGACTTGGGTCCTCTGCAAGAGCAAGTGCTCTTAACTGCTGAGCCATCTCTCCAACATCTTTTCCTTTCTTTCTCATGACAAGGTCTTGCTATGTAGCCAAGACTGGCATCGAACTCATAACTACTTTCCTTCCCCAGCCGAAGTGCTAGGATTACAGGCCCTGCCACACCTGTCTTCCAATGAAGCCGGCCCACCTCAGGGAGAGTCAAGGCAGAAAGGTTTTGCACAGTAGTGGAGACTGAAATTATATAAGGTTGGCCCTAGATACGTAAGGAGAACCTCAATGGTGTGTGTGTGTGTGTGTCTGTGTCTCTGTGTGTATGTGTCTGTGTGTGTATATTAAGGGATTCTATGGGGGAAAAAGACTCACTGATACAGGATAAGGTAAATCCAGTTGCAGAGTCCTTAGAAAGCTGGGGACCGATCACACGTTACTTCACGCGGCCTGATCTGGTCTTCACCATCCAAGAAACAAGACCCCCTTTCTCCTCCCTTTTAAATGATCATGTAGGCAGATAAGAAGCACCACCTCGATCAGACCAGATAGCCCAAGGTCATGGGTAGAGCGAACTCCCACTACACAGATAGGACCCTGTGTCCTGCACCTGAATTAGCCCCGTTAGATTGCCTATATTTGAGTGGCGGATGGAGGCTCTTCCTACCCCCAGGAACTTGAGGCATTCTTTAGCTTATTTGCGTTGACTTTGTGATTCACTTCTTATTTGCGTTGACTTTGTGATTCACTTCTTCTCGCCCTTGGTGGTTAAGGTGACCGAGAAGTGTTCCTGTGGAAGCGGGGACGAGACAACGCACAGTTCCTGAGAAGGAGGTTTGTCCTTCTGGCGAGAGAAGGCCTCCTGAAGTACTACACGAAGGAGGAGGTAAGAGGCCAGGCTGCCTGTGCTTCCTCAGGATCCCTCGGCTCTCTAAGGCCTTGGTGGACAGCCCCTTGTCTTAGGGAGAACTTCAGCCCTGGCAAACATGACATTCTCCTACTTTTCCTTGGCTACTGTCAATCCAGCCCACCAACAACCACATTCTGGTCACTTGAATCACTTAGGTTGGTCCATTTCATTGTTAATTGTTCTCTGATTTTTTTTCTTTTTGAGACAGAGTCTCACTGTGCAGACCTGACTAGTCTAGAACTTGATATGTAGTTCAGGATAGCCGTGGACTCATTGAGAGCCACCGGGGTTTGCCTCCTGGGTCCTGGGATTAAAGGAGTATGCCACTATGCCTGGCCAAAACCAATTTTATTGAGATATATTTACAAATGTGCTTTACTCATTTAAATGAGGCTGGGCAAAGTGGCTTGTGACCCTAATCCCAGCACTCAGGAAGCAGAGGCAGGTGGATATGTGTGTTAGAGGCTAGCCTGGTCTACATCGTGAGTCCCAGGACATTCAGGGCTGTATAGAGAGACCCTGTCTCAAAAAACAAAACTAACTAACTAAATATTTAAAAAATAAAATAAAACAGAACTCTCCCTCACTGGCCCTGTGCCCTGGAGAACCGCTGTGGTCACAGTGACGTCCTCTTCTATTTTCTTCCTCTTGTGATGTTGGGGATTGGACTAGGATTTGTGCAACCTAGACCAGCCCCTTTTGAGCTCATTCCAAGCACAACTAGCTCAGGTTTCTTTATGGCACAGAAGCTGTTTTCTTTCTTTTTTCTTTTCTTTTTGTTTTGAGACAGGGTTTCTCTGTGTAACAGTCCTGACTGTTCTGGAACTCACTCTGTAGACCAGGCTGGACTGGCACTCACGGAGATCCACCTGCCTCTGCCTCCCAAGTGCTGGGATCAAAGGTGTGTGCCACCACCACCACCACCACCACCACCACCACCACCACCACCACCACCACCAGCCTGAGGCTGTTTTCTAAGCAAAAGTGATTGTTGCTGGATGTGGTGGTGCTCGCCTTTAATCTCTGCGCCCTGGAAACAGAAGCTGGTGGATCTCTATGAGTTCTGAGACAGCCTGATCTACATATAGAGTTCCAGGCTATCCTGATCTACATATAGAGTTCCAGGCCAGCCTGGTCTACAGAGTGAGTTCCAGGCCAGCCTAGTCTACAGAGTGATTTCTAGGACAAGCTCCAAAGCTACACAGAGAAACTCTGTCTCGGGGGAGGGGGGAAAAAGGGAAGGGATACAATTCTACATCCTTATGGGTAGAGCTGATGGGGCCTACTGGGAGAGAAGGAAGTGGTGAGGACATCTTTGGAGGCCAGCTACCACACTGAACCCTGAGGCATTCCAGAATTAGAGAACAGAAAAGAAAAAGTGCTAACAAAGTGAATGGGAAGGCGCAGCTGACCGGGGGGTGGGGGGTAGGGTGATGGCTGAGCTCTTCAGTGTGCACTTGAGGCCTTTGGTCTGTGTATTTCCTGTTGCTTTCCCGGAGGAACAGGCCTAGAAGGGCGAGCTGCTGTGCTGCGGTCAGAGACTGAGTGAAAAGTCTTGGAGGAGAAGAGTGTTAGCCCTCCGAGTGTAATGGGGACCTGCAGTTTTAAAGTCTGACAACTCGCTTTTCCAATACTTCTTTTTGAAGTGTGGTCCTAATTCATCTTAACAGTAAGGACCCAGAGTCAGATATCGAGGGGGAAGGCTGAAAGATCCGAGAAAGCAGAGCAGCCAGCCACCAGAGACTTGTTACCTATACAAAATCTCAGAGGGAGTTGGGGATGGAGGGGCGTCGGGAGCTGTCTCTACAAATCCTCAGACTGAACAGGCTGCAGATCCTGTCTCCACCAGCCTTATATTCCTGTCTCCACCTCCCCTGTGCTGGGATCAAAGGCATGATTCTCCCAAGTGCTGGAATTAAAAGTGTGAGCCACCATGGCCTGGCTCTATTTCTTTTGTAGACTGGTTCAATCTTGTGTAGCCCAAGGGGCCTCGAACTCCTGCCCTTCCTGCTTCCTCCTCCTAAGTACTGGGATCAAAGGTGTGTGCCACCATTGCCTAGCCTCTATGGTTAACTGGTGGCTAGCTCTGCCCTTTGATGTCCAGGCAAGCTTTATTTGTCAGAACACAAAGGAACTATCAATCACACATCTTTTCTTCCTTTTATTTCCCTTTAAAAAATTATTTATTGCCGGGCGGTGGTAGCGCACGCCTTTAATCTCAGCACTTAGGAGGCAGAGGCAGGCAGATCTCTGTGAGTTCAAGGCCAGCCTGGTCTCCAAAGCGAGTTCCAGGAAAGGCGCAAAGCTACACAGAGAAATCCTGTCTCGGAAAAAAAAAAAAATTTATTAATGTATATGGATGTTTTGTTTGCATATACATATGCATACCCAAAGACAGTACTGGATCCCATGGCATAGCTCTGTGAGTCCAAGGCCAGCCTGGTCTATGAGGTGAATTCCAGGACAGCCAGGGCTACACATAGAAATCCAATCTCAAAAAAACAAAACAAAACATAAAACAAAAAAAAAAAGCAAAACATAAAATAAAAACAACAACAACAAAAAACCTCAGTGAGAGAGTAAGTGAAGCCCTAGATTAGTTCCTGGTACCACAACAGAAAGAAAGGAAGGAAGGAAGGAAGGAAGGAAGGAAGGAAGGAAGGAAGGAAGGAAGGAAGGAAGGAAAGAAAGAAAGAAAGAAAGAAAGAAAGAAAGAAAGAAAGAAAGAAAGAAAGAAAGAAGGAAAGAAAGGGAGCTGGGGTGTCCCTAAGTGGTAGAGCACTTGTCTAGTAAGATCAAGCTCCAGGGCTTGGTCCCTAGGACCACAAAACAAATTAAAAACTTACATAAGACAATAAGTTGTTCCTAGATACATGCGTATGAGTCTATGTATATGTTTGTACAAATATGAGAAAGGAAGTAGAATAGACATTAAACTCATGACTGCCTGCCTGTGGGAAATGAAGAAGGAGAAAGCATGGAGTAAGCTTCAGTAAAAGAGATTGTGTTTATTAGTAATGGTGTGTGTGTGTGTTGTTAAGGATCAAACCCAGAGCCTCGTGCATATATTGTATGCAGACTTTTCTGTTGCTCCAGCCGCTCCCCAAATAACCACATAGAGACTTAGTATTAATTATGAATGCTCAGACAATAGCTTAGGCTTATTTTAACTAACTCTTACAACTTAAATTAACCCATTTCTATTCATCTATGTGCTGCCCTGACGTTCATTTACCTCGTGTATGTACTTCTCATCCTGTTCGCTGTGTGTCTCTTGGCATCTCCTCACGACTCCTCAGACTCCATGCTTCTTCTTCCCAGCATCTGGCTCTCCTGCTCAATCTTATCCTGCCCAGCTATAGGCCAGTCAGCTCTTTTATTAACCAATGAGAGTAATATATATGTACAGTGTACAAAGATTGTTCCACAGCAGTGCATTCTTTACCATTGAGCTATACCTCCATCCTGGCAATGTCATATTTCTTTTCAAGTTAGTAAGAAGTTTGGGCATGATGGTGTACCAGAAGCATATGGATCTCTGTGATTTCGAAGCCATCCATGGCTGCACAGTGAAAGCCTGACTTTAAAAAAAAGAGCAAATGTTGGTATAGCTGTATATTTTTAATGTGTGTTCACAAATAACCTTAAATTTATAATATGCATGTTTATGTGTACTTTTTTTCCCTAGACATTCTTTCTCTGTGTAACAGTGCTGACTGTCCTGGAACTCGATTTGTGGACCAGGCTGGCCTCGAAATCACAGAGATTCACCTGCCTCTGCTTCCCAGGCTCTGGGATTAAAGGTGTGCACCACCACCACCACCACCACCACCACCACCTGGTTATGTGTTTTTTGCTTTGTTTTGTTTTGTTTTAGTTTTTTTGAGACAGAGTTTCTCTGTGAAACAGTCCTGGCTGTCCTGTACATGCGTGTGCATGCTTGTGGTGTTGGGGATTGAATTTAGGGCCTTGGACATGCAAGGCAAGCACTCTGTCACTAAGCTACATTCCCCAGACCTTTTGCTGCCTTTGTAATACTCCAGCAAACGTCGTCTGACGTGTGTCTGCATAGTCTGCAGTTCCTTCCTTGTGGCAGACTCTTAGATGCAAACTGTAGGTCAGACAACACACTCAGGTCAGGAAGATGGCTCAGTGGACAAAAGTGCTTACCCCACAAGCCTGACAGTCTGAGTTCAAATCCTGGAGCAGGTAGTGGGAGGGGAGAACTGACCCTTGAAAGTGGTCCTCTGACTTCTCCCTGTGTACTGTGGCACGTGTGTACCCACAGCCACACACAACAATAATAATCACTTCAACATTTTAATGGATATGACCGAGTTTCCTTTTAGAGTGGTTCCATAGAACTTTCCTTGGTGACGAAGGAGTCTGTGTGTGCCCTATCTGGTTCTCACAGCCATTAGTGTTAGCTGGCTAGTAACATGAGGCTGAGTGTGACTAAGAATGGAATTTTAAATTGTGTTTTAAAAAAGTGTGGGCCAGCGAGATGGTTCAGTGTGGCTCCTGCGGGTCTAGGGGCTTGGAATCATCATGCCTCTGGTCAGGATCCCTTGTGGTATCATTTAGTGCCCCACCATGTGTCAGAGCCCAAGGGACAGGCACAGAGAATGTGTGTCGCTGTGTATGTGTGTGTGTGTGCTCTGAGCTCCCACGACTGCTTCTGTCTGTTTATTTCACGCCAGTGGTTGATTTACTCCAGGAAAGTTTCTGTGGCTAACACGTCGGAAGAGTCCAAAGTGAAGGCTCTCTAGATCTGCTTCCAGCTCAGAGTGACTAGGCAGGAAGAGGATGATGAGCACAGGCCACCGATAGGAGAGCTGTGCCTTTGGCTGTTAGAGCAACCCAGGGCTATGTACCGGGGGCTTGTGTGTATTAAAGGCCTTGGCCAAGGTTACAGTAAGGCACCGATTGTCACCAATATCTTGAGAACCGTCTTTCTCTCTTCTAGGGTAAAACCCCAAAGGCTGTCATCCACATCAAGGACTTGAATGCCACCTTCCAGACGGAGAAGATAGGCCATCCCCATGGGCTGCAGATCACCTACAGGAGAGAGGGCCGCATCAGGAACCTCTTCGTTTATCATGACAGCGGGAAGGTGAGGTGGCTCAGGCTGCTTCTGCGGTCTCCAGCATGGCATCCAGTCCCCTGGGCTCTGCTCACCACCTCCACCACGCATTTCGCCATGTGCTTCCTCAGCTGCCCCTTGAGACCGGCCGCTGCTTGCCTGGATCTATTCCCGCTCTGTCATGAGTCAGAGACCTGAGGAAGACAGAACGGGGCGTAGGAGGTGAACCTTACAAGTCCTGGGAATGTATCTGGGCAGTGAGAGAAAAGCTAGTGGAGGGGGCCAGAGCCAGAAACGCCAAATCCGATGGCTGTGGCGGCACACACCAGGCCCCAGCCAACACTCAGGAGGCAACGTCAGGCGGATCTCTGTGAGTGTGAGGCCAGCCTGCTCTATACAGTGAGTTCTAGGCCAGCCAGGGCTACATAGTGTGATGACCACACACACACACACACACACACACACACACACACACACACACACACACACACACCCCAAATGAACAATGAAGACATGACAAGTCCAGGTAGGGCCGGAGATTGTGATTTGGGAGGAAAGGTGGATAAATCGGGCCAGGGCCTTTCTTTCCGCGTGTCACACACTGGACCGATGTTACCTGAGACTTCGTGAGTCTTCCCTCCCCCTCCCCCCGGAGTTGAGGACCGAACCCAGGCCCTTGCGCTTGCTAGACAAGCACTCTACCCCTGAGCTAAATCCCCAACCCCGACTTTGTGAGTCTTTAGGCTCAGTGCAGCCTGTGTTGCTTTTGGAGGGGACCTAGGTTCAGTTCCTAACACCCACATGGTGGTTCACAACTTCGCTTCCAGGGCAGCCAATGCCCTCCTCTGGTCTCTGTGGGCACCAGGCGCTTATGTGGTCATAGACATAGATGCAGGCAAAGCACGTATAGACATTAAGTAAAAACGAATACCTATTTTAAGAAAATTATTTTATTTTATGTATAGGGGTGTTTTATCTGCATGTATATCTGTGTAGCACGTGTGTGCCTTGTGCTCACTGAGGCCAGGATAGGGTATCTGATTCCCCTGGAATGGGAGTTACATATAGTTGTGAGGTACCATGTGGGTGCTGGGAGTCAAATCTGGGTCCTCTGGAAGAGCAACCAGTGCTCTTAACTGCTAAGTCATCTGTGCAGCCCCCAAATAAATAAATAAATAAATAAAAGGACTAGTCTTGGGGCACCCCAGACCCATTCAATTAGAAACTTTAACAGAGTCTTGGGTGACTAGGACATACAAAAAAAGTTTGAGAACCATTATGTGTCCATAATCCCAGGGATTGGCGGGCTGAGGCAGGAGGATCATGGGTTTGAGGCCAAATTGGGCTACATAGCAAGACTGGGACAGCAGAGCGCAATCAGGCAAAAGGGTGTATGTGGGACTGAACTGGTTCAGGTCCTCAGCATAGTCAGTGATGGAACAGGATGGAGATGCTAAGTGGTCATGGGGGAAGCATTGGCTGACATTTTGGGGTCATTTAACTTTGCTAGACATGCTCTTGGTGACTGTTATCCTTCATTTCTATAGAGACAGGGTTTCTTTGCGTAGCCCTGGCTGTCCTGGAACTCACTCTGTAGCCCAGGCTGGCCTCGAACTCAGAGAGATCCGCCTGCCTCTGCCTCCCAAGTCCTGGGATTAAAGACATGTGCCACTACGCCTGGCTAAAGCCTTGTTTAAAATTAGATTTCTTCATTTTATTTTATGTGTGAGTGTGATTCTGCTGGTGAGAGCCGATATCTGGAGCTAGATGAGTGGGCTTCCTAAGCGTGCCCCTCCCTGGGGATGGGACTCTGGCCTGCTCTCTAGTGCCCACCTCTGTTTTCATTTGATTATTGATTGGTTTTGTTTGGTTAGGGTTTTTTTTGTTTTGTTTTGTTTTGTTTTGAGAGTGTCTTACCAGGTAGCCCTTTATGGCTTGGAATTTGATGTATAGACCGGGTGGAACCAATCTGAGTGCTGATTAAAGATGTGCACCACACACCTGGCTCTCACAGGGCTTCATGCACCACCAGTGTGAAAGTGTTTCACGGCGGTGAGGGGCAGTAGAAGCATTAGTGGCTTGCAGTTACTATTTTATAGTTTTCTAGTTACTTGCTCGGGATTGTAGCAGATGTTGAAGGCAATCGCTGTTTTTTTTTTTTTTTTTTTTAACTTTTCTTTCTTTCTTTCTTTCTTTCTTTCTTTCTTTCTTTCTTTCTTTCTTTCTTTCTTTCTTTCTTTCTTTCTTTCTTTCTTTTTGGTTTTTCAAGACAGGGTTTCTCTGTGTAGCTCTAGATGTCCTGGAACTCATTCTGTAGACCATACTGGCCTTGAACTCATAGAGATCCCCCTGCCTGTGCCTCCCTAGTGCGGGGATTAAAGGCGTGCGCCACCACGGCCTTCCTTGTTTTCTTTTTTCGGTGCTGGGAACTTGACCCTGTGTATACTGGGTACCTTTTTTCTGGGGTGGCCCCCTTTACCTAATGCCTAAGACCCAAGAACTTTTGTGTTTCGTATTTTATTTTTTCTTTCTTTTTTTGCAGGAAGAGTCATGATTTGCTATGTAGCCCAGCTGGTCTTGAACTTGGAGCAATCCTCCTGCTTCAGCCTTCCTCCTGCCAAGATTATAGACATAGCCCTACACACTCTGCCAAGAAAGCCCTTAATCACCAGTGCAGGAGAGCTCAGTAGTCCAGGGAACTAGGCCCCTGGCTGGCCTGGGGGTGGAGAGGAACTTGTTGCATCCTGTTGAAACTGTAGTTAGATGATTTTCTCAGTCACCGTAGTGCCTCCAAGGCCTGCACCGCAGCTATCTGAGCAAGTCTTTCAGCCTCCTCATCCCAAAGTCCTGGAAGAGAGCATATCTGATAAGTCCAGCCCAGCCTCTGTGTTGGTCCAGCTGCTGTAGCTAAGACAGGGTGGGGATTGCAGGTGTGGGGGTTGAGGATCAGGCTGGCAGTTCTCAGAGGACGAAAGCTGGGGCAGGAGCCGAATGCTAACATCTAAACCAACCTATGGAATGACTACACTGTCGTAGCTAAGAGAGGGAGGGGTCAGGAGAGAGGGGGAGCAGGAAGTGGTGGGAACGTGGGCAGTGAGGGGGCAGCATGCAGGAGAGTTGCAATGGAGAACCTGGGACATGTTACAGTCCATGCACCAGGGGTTGTTGAATATTTTTATATTTTATATATTTGTATATATAAATAATATGTATTTTACATGTAAAATATATTTGTTCATATTTTTACATTATATATATGTGTTTTTATATGTAAAATACATTTGTTCATGTTTTTACATTTTTATATATCTTTGTATTCTATATTTTAAGTTATAGTTCTTGGTTGATAATCGCTCTTAGGTCCCTATGCAAGGTATAGTAACTGTCTCAGGTCAGAGGAGACCTTGGGTTTAGAATACCTGGAGACATCACAATCTAAAATAACACATTGCACTATGTTCCTGGCACCATCTTACTCTGTGTTTCATTTTGTGTGTTATTTTATGTGTACAGGTATTTTGCCTGTGTGTATTATCTCTATGCCATGTGCATGCACTGACTGTGGAGGTCAGAAGAGACCATCAGATCCCCTGGAAGTAGACTTACAGATGGTTGTGAGCGGCCATGTGAGTGCTGGGAATCAAACCCAGGTCCTTTGCAAGAAGAGACAGTGCTGTCAACCACAGAGCCATCTCTCTAACCCCTTGCTCTGTCTTGAAGCTACCAGTTGTATCAGCATAAATTTTCTTCTTGCTTGTTTGAGACAGAGTTTCACTATGTAGCTCTGGCTATCCTGGAACTCACTATGTAGACCAGGCTGGCTTCAAATACATATAGATTTACCCACCTCTGCCTGCTGAGTGCTGGGATTAAAGGTGTATACCACCATGCCCAGCCTTGGTATAAAATTTCTTTAGGAAAGAAAGAGAGAGAGAAGCCGGGGAGTGGGGGGTGGGGTGGGGGTGGCGCACGCCTTTAATCCCTGCACTCGGGAGGCAGAGGCAGGCGGATCTTTGTGAGTTTGAGGCCAGCCTGGTCTACAGAGTGAGTTCCAGGAAAGGCACAAAGCAACACAGAAAAACCCTATGTCAAACAAAGAAAAAAGAGAGAGACAGAGACAGAGAGGGGGGCAGGGAGGAAGGAAAGATGAGTGTGGCAACACACATTTATAATTCTGGTACTTGGGAGATAGAAGTTGGAGGATCACAACAAGGTTCAAGTGTGAGCTACATGGCAAGACCCTGTATCAAAAATAACAACCAAATACAAAGGTGTGGTAGTGCACACCTGCAATCCCAGGACGTGGGGGGAAGAAGCAGGAGGATCAACAGGTCAAGGATAGCCTCTGCTACTTAGCTGTTTGAAGAGGCCAGCCTGGGCTACATGAGACTGTGCTTCGAAAAACAAAAAAGCAAACAAACAAAAAAGTAGAAAAAGGCTCTGGAGATACAGATCAGTTGCAGCGGGCTTCCCTGGATACTGTATAAAGGGGCAGAGCAGGGAGGCTGGAGAGACGGCTCAGCAGTTAAAGAGCACTTGCTGTTCCTCCAGAGGACCTGGGTCCTGCTTTCATTATGCACATGGTGGCTAGCAGCTGCTTATAGCTCCAGTTACAGGGGATCCAAGACTCTCCTCTGTCCTCTGCAGGCAACACACACACTTGGGGGCACATGCATACATGTAGGCACTCACACATGCACATAAAATGAAAGCATGGGGGCAGGATGAAGAAAAGAGGAAGGATGTCTGACTAGAGAGCAGCTGGGAAGGCCTTGGAACATCTCCAGGCGAGATGATGTTGCTCCACGATGATGAAGGATGTAGTTAGTCTCTCACTGCGACAACATAAAAGTCCATCCAGTTGTGGCCTGGGCGCATGCCAGGTCCTGAGCATCTCTGATGCTCCCCCCGTACCCCAAGAAGTGTGTGTCCCACCAGCCCACAGCATCGCAGGACCTGAGAGTCCGAGGGTGAAGGGATGTGGTCTCAGGTCCGCTTCACACCCATGAGTCTCCTAACAGGAATCCAGGTGATTCTCACAAGCTTTAGGAAGTGTAGTAAACCATTTTGTGCAGCTCACACGGGTCTCTTTCCGTGGCTGGGAGGTCTTCCTGTCTGTGACTTCCGACTAGCTCAGGGCAGTCCCCTGGGCTCTGACATCACCCTATCCGGATGTCCCTAAATGTGACTGTGTGATGTGTATGTTTGCTGACCGCAGGTGCGTGTGCTGTAACCCTGCGACCTCCAGCCCCGCCACCAGGGTCCTCCCACAGTCACCCATCTCACCACCGTGTGTACTTTGAATTTTCCCCGGCAGGAGATAGTGGATTGGTTCAATGCTCTCCGTGCAGCCCGCCTGCAATACCTAAAACTGGCCTTTCCTGATCTCCCAGAGTCTGAGGTGAGCTAAATGTGGGCCTGGCTTCTGAGTCTCCCATCCCCTCCCCTTTTCTCTTCCTGTCTCCTGATAACTCTAAGATACTCAGGGGCTAGACTAGGTTTATGGCAGGTAAAGCCAGGGAGATTGGAGGGTAGCAAGTCTCTGCAGGGTCCAGGATCTCAGCCTTCGAACATCTTTGTGACCTCTCCTGCTAAAATATGCAAATGTGCCCTACATACTACATGCAAAGTGCTTTTGACCCATTTTATCTCATAACTCTTCCTATACAGTAATTACGTAGAACAGGCAATCGGGCTGGGTGATTATTCCTGTTAAGTGAGTAATGGAATGAGCCGTTCCCTGGGGATCACCGCTGTGTGCTGTGGTGCCCTGTTCCTGGGAAGAAGTTGGGTTCCTCCTCATTACAGGAGTGTATCTGCCTGTGGTGGTAAAGGTAACAGTAAGCTGAGAACTTCATTTTGATCATCCCCAGACATCTGGGACCTCCATCTATTTCTCCAAGACTTGTCTGGGGAAGCTGGAATGGCATGGGCCAGAGGATGATGTTTTAACTCAAGAAGCCTAGGCCCTCATGAATGCTCTGTCACTGACATGCTATGTGGATCCTTACAGATCATGGGCTTTTCTGAGCATGTTTCCATATTAGGAAAACAATGGTTGGTCCAGGTCTCCTTCAGGGTCCCTCTACCTATGAGGTTCTGTAATTGAAGATGTAGATTTGCTTTTGTTTTATTTGGTTTTTTATTTTGTTTTTTTTTTTGAGACAAAGTCTCTATATGTGTCCCTGACTGTTCTGGAATTCACTCTGTAGACCAGGCTAGCTTGGAACTCACAGAGATCTATCTGCCTCTGCCTCCTGAGTGCTGGGATCAAGGGTGTTCGCCACCACGCCAGCCTTGAGAACTTTTAAGCTTCCTGTTAAAAGGAATTTTTTTTAGTGATAGGGATAGAGAGACCATGCTGATACTTGGGTCTGTCTTTCTTTCTTTTTGACAGAATCTTTTATAACGCCTAGAACTCACTATGTAACTGAGGATGGTCTTGAGCTCCTCACCTTCCTCCCTCCACCTCCCAAATATTGATATTATAGGCCCAGTCACCACACACTGAAATCCTGAACTTTCTTTTTCGTGAGTTTTTTTTTTCTTTCTTTCCATTTTTTGTTTTAAGTTTTTGACATAAATTTATTTATTCTGTGTGTACACTAAGCCATCTTCCTGGGGTCTCGTGTGTGTGTGTGTGTGTGTGTGTGTGTGTGTATGTCTGTGTGTGTGTGTGTGTGTGTGTGTGTGTGTATGTCTGTGTGTGTGTGTGTGTGTGTGTGTGTCTGTGTGTGTGTGTGTGTGTGTCTGTGTGTGTGTGTCTGTGTGTGTGTGTGTGTCTGTCTGTGTGTGTGTGTGTGTGTGTCTCTGTGTGTGTCTGTGTGTGTGTGTGTGTCTGTGTGTGTGTGTGTGTGTCTGTCTGTGTGTGTGTCTGTGTGTGTGTCTGTGTGTGTGTCTGTGTGTGTGTGTATGTGTGTGTGTGTGTGTGTCTCTGTGTGTGTGTGTGTCTGTGTGTGTGTGTGTGTGTGTGTGTACACATATGCATGGGGAGGCTAGACATCAGCCTCATGTGCCATTCCTTAGCTGCTGCCCACCTTTATTTTCTTGAGACAGTCTCTCTCATTGGCTTGGGCTCTCCCATTAGGCTGGCCGGCCAGAGAGCCCCGAAGATCCTCCTGTCTGTGTCTCTCCAGTGCTGAGATTACCACACTCACGACCATGCTCGGTTTTTCATGTGGGTACTGCTGCCCAAAGCTCTGTCCTTGGAGCACATGGCAAGCATTTTGACCACAGGACCGTCTCCTCAGCCTGATCCTGGAGTTTCTTAGCCTCATCTCCTCATCTGTCAGACTTTTGGTGAAAGCCTAAACGTTCCTCAATTCCCAGGGTTTACAGGGAGCTGGATGTCTGGGATAGGGCCGACTTCAGGCTCAGTGATGTACCCATTTAGAAGTTCCCTAGGCTCGGTTCCAGCAAGGCCAGGGGTCAGGGCCCGAAGCTGAAGTCGCTGTGCTTAGTCAGCACCCAGAGCTGGTTGCTGCTGGTTCAGTGAAAGTCCAGAGTGCTGACTGCTGACCCAGGAGAGGGGAGGGTATGGAGCAGGTGCTCAGCCTTAGTTCACCTGGCCTGACTTCCTGTGTTTGCTAGCCTGTGTGGAGGACGTTAGCCTTTGACCAGTGTCCTCCAGGTTCCCTCGTCTCCTACCGGCCCTGCCTGCCCCTCTCTCTTGTCTTCCCTATGTTTAGGTGTGGTGCCCAGGCTTAAGAATTTGGTGCCTGGAACCCAGGAAGTATTTGCCGAGTTGTAATGCTTTCATCTGAAATGTGGTGTGGCTCAATAGTCTAGCGCGGGCCTCGTTTGTCTCAGAACATGAGTCTCATTCTCAGCATGAGGAGAAAGAAGCTAGGCTTGGTGGCCTATCGTCCCATCATCCCTTTGGAGGCTGAGGTGGGAGAATTGCAGAAAGCTAGAGGCCAGCCTGGGCTACACAGTGAGTTCAAAATCAGGTCAGCTCGGGGTACACAGAAAACATGTCAAGGTGGAGGAAGGAAGGGAAGGAGGGGTGGAGGAGGGGAATGAAGGAAGTAAACACCCTGGAGTCAGAGCCTAGGGTGCTGCCCAGCACATGACATCCCCCCTGAGCTCAGTGTGCCCATCTGTCATGTCACCATGGCCCGATGCCACCTGCCAGACCATCATGAAAACGGAGGGAGCCAGTGTCTGGAGTACAGGAAAGGATACTGAAGGAGAACTCCATCAGATGGCTTCCTTGTTTCTCTTGTTCCCCTAGGCCTAGACAAGCCCTGTGCTGGCTCAAACTCAGAATACGGAACCCTGGGGGTCCTAGTTTCTCCAAACAGAATAAATCCTATAGAATATGTTGAGGAGAAATGGAGTAGTCTAGCGTAGATTTTCATTTTGGGCCTCAACCTCTCTCTCTCTTGTTCCCTGTCATGATTCCCCATATCCCACCTCAGCTTTGCCCCTATAACTCCAGAGACCCTGCTGTTGGTCTTAGAAATCTAGGCTGCCATTTAAAGCCCTGGATTTGTCCAGTCCCCCTCTCCCCACTTCCAGGAAGCATAAGAAGTCGTGGTCAGTTTCCAGAAGCTTCTCTGAGCATAGGAAAGCAGGTTGTGAGGGCTGTTGGAGGTCACGGTAGGAAATGGACTCCCAGAGACAGAACCTTTACCAAGGTAACAGCTGGTTGAGGGCAGAGTGGTGCTAAGATTCTGGTCTCCCTCATTTATTTATTTATTTATTTGTTTATTTGTTTGTTTGTTTGTTTATTTATTTTATTATTTATCCAGAGCTGAGGACTGAGAGGTCTCCTTTCTTTCTTTCTTTCTTTCTTTCTTTCTTTCTTTCTTTCTTTCTTTCTTTATTTATTTATTTATTTATTTATCCAGAGCTGAGGACTGAACCCAGGGCCTTGCGCTTGCTAGGCAAGTGCTCTACCACTGAGCTAAATCCCCAACCCCAGATTCTGGTCTCCTAACACCCAGTCCAGAGTTTTCTCTTTTTGTCCACCCTGCTGTTTCCTCTTCATGGCCTGTGTCAGATTCTGTGAGCAGCTCTCAGCTGGCACGGGGAGGAGTCGGGTGCAGGGGCTCTGCCATCTTAACGGGGTGGTAGCATAGTGTGATGGTGCACAGGCCCGCTGCCTGTCAGCCCCGAGTGCGAATCTCACCACTTCATGCTATCAGCCATGTGACTCCAGCCAAGTCTCTGCTCCTATCTCTGGGGCCCGGTTTCTTTGTGAGTAAGGTGAGGCTGACAAAATCTACTGCCCAGGGTGGTCGGGAATTGTACCCAGAGCCTGCCACAGCAGACAAGTGGGTTTCTCCTCCTCTCCCTCCTCTTCTTCTTTTTGGCTTTTTGAGATAAGGCTTCACTAGGTAGCCCTAGCTATCTTGGAATTTACTCCGTAGACCTGGCTGGCCTCAAAAACAGAGATCTGCCTGCCTCTCTGCCTCCCAAGTACTGGGATTAAAGGCGTGCGCCACCACGCCTGTTGACAAGAGGCTCTCTGGACAGCCTTGCCTGAATCTGTAATCTGGGAGGAAGGATGCACTTAAATCATGACTGGGCCATGCTGGAAAACTCTACCGACATATCGGGGCCCGTTGACTGGCTTTGTTGAACTATTGGTATCATATCCAGCACACACTCCGAATATAACCCATCACACATGAGCAGTACACTCCCTTCTCCATTCCCAACTTCTCCTTTGTCTTGGGGCCTCGTTCAGTCTGAAGCTTTGGGTGTGCAGAGGGAGTCAGCCTTGTCTCTCCCCGCAGCTCGTGCCGCTCATCACCAGGAACTACCTCAAACAAGGCTTCATGGAGAAGACTGGTCCAAAGGTACATTTTCTGGGTTATTCAACACGGTCCGATCCCAGCTGCTCATGAAGCAGAAAAGCACGGGTGGGGGGTGGGGGAGGGCTGAAGAGAGAGGAAAAGGAGGAATAGTAATATCTGTGAGTCTCTGTGTTGAAGGACGGAGCAGAGACCAGGAGCTGGCTGCTGTGGGACCCAGCATTGCTCTAGGGGGTTCTGCCTCTCCTGTACCACCCTGTCATCCACATCAGAGTCTTTCCTCTGATTACCATCAGGCTTTAGCGAACCCTGGGAAAGCGATGCTGAGAAGGAATTCCCTAGAGAGAGAGCTGGGAGCAGATGTTTCTGAATCCACAGAGTCCGCCAAGACAGTGTCAGGGAGACACAGGCTAGCCTGAAAAAACATGGTCATGTATCCTCTCTCCTCCCACTCAGCCTGGCTCTTCATGACTACGCCCACACCCCCTCACCAGGGCCTGTGCCTTCACACTCATCTAAGGAGGAAGAGGAGCTGCCCCTGAGAGGAGGAGCCTGGGGTTTCCTGTAGACCAGACGAGGGTTACACAGACCCAGATTCTCAGGAGGCTGAGGCAGAAGAATGCGAGCTAGCCTGGCCTACATAACAAATTCAAAGTCAGCCTGTACTTAGAGAGCACCCCTCCCATCTCAAAATAAAAAAATGTAATAAGGTGGGGTTGGGTGTGGTGCATAGCTCCAGGTAAAGGACTTGCCTAGCATGCGTAAGTGCAGGGGTTCAATGCAAAAAAACACAATTATAATGTGGTACAGGATGGTTGTTAGGAGGATCCTGAAAAGTGTTGGAGGACCGTGTGAAAGAAAGCCTCAGGAGCTGTGCAGTGGTGGCACATGCCTTTAATCCCAGCACTCAGGAGGCAGGTGGATCTCTGAGTTCAAGGCCAGCCTGGTCTACAAAGTGAGTTCCAGGACAGCCAGAGTACACAAAAAAAAAAACCCTGTCTCAGAAAGGAAGGAAGGAAGAAAGGAAGGAAGGAAGAAAGGAAGGAAGGAAGGAAGGAAGGAAGGAAGGAAGAAAGAAAGAAAGAAAGAAAGAAAGAAAGAAAGAAAGAAAGAAAGAAAGAAAGAAAGAAAGAAAGAAAGAAAGAAAGAAAGGAAGAAAGAAAGAAAGCAAGCCCCGGGAGTTGGAAACATGGTCAAATGGTGGTGTGCAGCCTCCTTCCCTCAGAAGCCAGACACAATCCCTGGTTCTTGCCTCAGGTCTCTCTCCTCCCTGACCTAGGTTACAGTTGAACCAAGGCCAGCACTTTCAACTTTGTGAGCAGAAGCCACTTCTGACTTTCCTGGCTTCCTTTTTTCTGAGACTTCTTTGTCCGCAGTCGGAGAAAGAGGGAAGTACCCCTTCCACTCCCCGGGCAGCACCTGGCAGTGCCCAGCAAAGCTGACAGAGGGAGGAAGGGGGTGAGGGGCGGGCAGACAGGGGCTGGGCGGAGCCTTCAGGGTCTGAGCAGGTGCTGGATCATGGTGGGGTACTCTAATTCCAGCACTCCCGAGGTAGAAGCTGGGGAACCCCTGCAGGTTTCAGACCAGCCAGGACTACACAGGGAGACCCTGTCTCAAAACAATCAAGCAAACCAACCAATAAACACCTCAGAGTCTGAGTAGGTGTTCAGACCTGTGGACCCTAGAACCAGTTTGGCGGGACTCCAGACCCAGCTCTGCTGTGAGGGCCGGCCTCTGGGGAGGGGATGCGCTCCCTGAGCTGGCCCGGGGAGAAGCTATGGTGTCTGATCCCAGAAGCCAGGCTGGAGAACCAGCGTGATGACCTCTGAGCTGGCCCTGACCTTTGTGCCTGGCTTTGTCATGTCTGGTAAGAGGTTCCTCCTTTTGTAGCAGAGAGAACCCTTCAAGAAGAGATGGTTTGCCCTGGATGCCCTGGAGCGGAGGCTGCTGTATTATAAGAACCCCCTGGTAAGAGCCGTTCCTGACACCTCCTTAGCGTGTTCCCAGTCAGGTGGGCTAGTGTTGATCTCAGAGTGTACAGAAAGACCCTCTCCCAAACCCCAGGACAGGGGAACCTGTGACAGGAAAGCCTGTGCCCCGCTTCTCCCCCGTGCCCCTGCTTCTCACTGAGCTCCACTCAGGATTCCCCAGCCCTGACAACTGTGGTTAAAGTCACGTGCAACCAACCCCTCCTTTGTAACCAGGAGATCTAGAGTGGAGTGGTTAGGGCTGTGGGCTCAGGAACCAGTTTGGCTGGACTCTGGGCTCTGGGCTCTGTCCCGCCATGGTAGAGCCCTGCCCTGGGCTGGGTATGCTCTTAGCTCTCTATGCTGCATTTCCCTTCTTCCCAAAATATCGGCTTAGCATGAATGTCTGACTCAGAGGCGGCCATGATGAATATAGAAGTTGCTAACATGTAAACCACTTGAGCTGGGTCTGGGGGTACCAGCCTGTAAGTGATCCCAGCGACTGGGGAGGCTGAGACAGTTGGATGGCAAATTCAAAGACCTCCAGGGCTTCGGAATAAATTCAAGGCCAATCTGTGTAACTTAGTGAGACCTTGTCTCAAAATTAGAGAGGGGAGGAGCCGAGGCGCAGCGGTAAAGGGTTGGCCTAGCATGTCTGAGAGTCTACAGTCAATCCCCAGTGCCCAAAACAAACAAACAAAGTACAGCCTTCGAGTTCCCAGTGCCGGGTGTATTCTCTATATGTTAGTGACTCCACGGTGTGCAATATAGATTTTAATGTTTCAAATTCGAAGTCCCTTCTGGCAATGACATGCACATCTCTTTACCAAGCTTGACCTTGGGACTGGCAGGGTTGCGAGGGCCCCTCTGCCCCCAGGACAGCCTCTGAGGACCACATGCCTTCCATTTCCAGGATGCTTTTGAGCAGGGCCAGGTTTTTCTGGGAAGCCGGGAGCAGGGATATGAAGTGTGCGAGGACTTGCCCAAGGGTATCCGGGGGAACCGCTGGAAGGCCGGACTCACTGTCATCACTCCGGAGCGGAAGTTCATCTTCACCTGCCCCAGTGAGAAGGAACAGCGGGAATGGCTGGAGAGCCTGCGGGATGTCCTGTCCAGTCCCCTGTCACCCCTCAACCTCCTCAGTGAGAAGTGGTGGGGATGGGTGGGCTTGCTTGGGAGTTCTTTGGGGTGAGGACAGAAAAGGGATTTTGACTGTGGTCCCGGAAGGGCCTGACTCAGCGTTTTGAGCTGCCCTTACACTTCCTGCCAGAGAAAAGCACACGCATTGCACATTATTGCCAGAAAGTTCCCTCTGCACAAGTTCCTCTATGCAATTGTCCCCACAAGCTTCAGGAGGAGTCTGGTCTAGCAGCACTGTACCTACCCAGCGGCTCAGACTCCCCACACCCTTGGCCCTTTTCTCATAAGACAATGCTGCCCTAGTATCCTTAGCTCACCCTGCCAGGATCCTCCCCACCCCCAGGGTAGGCTATTTTTAGTGTTCTCCCTTTCCTCACCCCTCTCCTTTGTCTGTCTCCCTCCCCTGCTCCTCCTCTTCACCCCAGTGTCACAAGGAGACTGTTCCCATCTGTAGCCAGCCCTGTGAAAAGCAGATGTGCTGAGTTAAGGAGGAAGCATCTGGGCCAGGGCTGAGCTTCTGGGGCAGAAAGGAAAAGCTCTATGTTTGGGAAAGTACAGACTGAACAGGTGACCCCGACAGCCCCGGGGGGAAGCCGTTGTGCCTTCCTAGACTCGCCAGTATAAATGCAACTGTCACAGCCTGGCATGGGAGCTCTATCACCTTTAATCCCAGCACTTCGGAGGCAGAGGCAGGTAGAACTCTGTGAGGTAGAAGCCAACCTGGTCTACAGAGTGATTTCCAGGACAGCTGGGGCTACACAGTGAGACCCTGTCAAAAAAAAACAAAAACCAAAACCAACTAAACCCCTACCCCACAACTGTCTACACTGTCCAGTTCCCAAAGCCCAAGACTCAGGAGATCATGGATGACGCGTTCCGGTTGCTGCCCTCTGTTCTCTGTGCACCAGAACTTCTGTGTCTCCGCCCTGCTTTCCTCTCCCCTTTTACCTATGTGTCTGTCTCCTGGCGATCTCCTTCGGTCTGGTTTTTTTTCTTCATTTTACTCTCATTTAAAGTGTCCTTTTGCTTTCAGCGCTGTGCTGGCTCCCTCTGTCACCTCACGTGCGTCCCCTTGGCTATTCCTTTCTTCCAGCAGGACGGCACTAGCATGGCCACCTTCCCCAGTCCTCTTGTTTCCCTTACAGCGGCGCCAGCAGAGAGTGGCTGTGGCCTCAGGTGACCCGTCTCCGTCTCCAAAGAGCTGGCTGGCCACTGAGCCCCTGGAATCCTGGAGAAGCGTTCGCCTCTGCCCTGGTTGTCCAGAAGGAAGCCCCAAGGCCAGCAGCTGGCCCTGTCAGTGAACTCTGTCAAGACCAAGGGTGTGGTTTATCTTCTGGCTCCCAGGATCCTTCCAGCAAACATGTCCTAGCCGCGGGGAGCTGGTACGAGGAAGAATTTAGCTCTCCAAGCTTAGAAGTGTTGAAGGCTTTCTCATATCTGCACCGAGAGATGGGTGCGGGGATGCATGCCTGTCAAGAGGCAGGAGTGCCTTGAGTTCAGTGCCAGCCTAGACCATACAGGGAGTTCAAGTCCAGCCTGAGTTACATAGCAAGACCTTGTCTCAAAAAAACAAAAACAAAAGCAAGCAAACAAACAGCAATAAAAACTACAGAGAGGAGGTAAAAAGGACCCTCGGCATCAAGATTGTGCAAGCAGAAAAAAAATGTAAAAGTTTAATCTGAACCTAACTATGCAGAAATAATCATTCAAATATCACTTGCATGTTACTATAAAACTATCCTGGACTCTTCAAATATCAATATTAAAAGATAAAATTGGCTGGACATGGTGATGCACGCCTTTAGGTCCATGCACTCAGCAGGCAGAGGAAGGTGGATCTCTGTGCGTTCAAGGGCAGCCTGGTCTACATATCAAGTTCTAGGACAGCCAGGGCTATATAGAGAGAATTTGCTTAAAAAAAAACTGAGCTGAGGGGGAGACACAGACAGACAGACCAAAGACAGGGGTAGTGGTACTATAATTTTAGCATCAGGGAAGTAGAGGCAGGAAGGTCAGAGGTTCTGCTGTTATGCATAAAGAGCTCAAGGCTAACCTGGGCTACATGAGACCCTGATTCAAAGAAGAGCAAACAAAAACCAAAAACCAATAGCAAGTCATGGCAACCAAATGCAGTTTGGGACTCTTGACTGGAACCTGGATTTTAAAAGGGGGCTGGAGGTCTGGAGAGATGGCTCAGCAGTTGGGAGCACTGATTGTTTTTCCAGAGGACCTGAGTTCAAATCTCAGCACCCACATGGCAGCTCACAACTATCTGTAATTCCAAGATCTGACACCCTCACACAGACAAACATGCAGACATAAAAATAAATAAAAAAGAGAAGCTTTGGGGCTGGAGAGATGGCTCAGCAGTTAAAGCATTGGCTGCTCTTCCAGAGGACCTGGGTTTAATTCCCAGCACCCACATGTTAACTCACAACTGTAATTCCAGTTCCAGGGGATCTGACACCCTCACACCAATACACATAAAATAAAAAAAAGAAGCCACTGTAAAGGACATAATTGATTTTGGAAAAATTAGGACCTGAATGCATATTAGCTAACAGTATTGTAAAATTGTGACAAGATGTGTTGTATAGAGTGTTCCTGTTCTTTTTTTTTTTTTTTTTTTTTTCTTTTTTTTTGGTTTTTCGAGACAGGGTTTCTCTGTGTAGCTTTGCGCCTTTCCTGGAACTCACTTGGTAGCCCAGGCTGGCCTCGAACTCACAGAGATCCGCCTGGCTCTGCCTCCCGAGTGCTGGGATTAAAGGCGTGCGCCACCACCGCCCGGCAGAGTGTTCCTGTTCTTAGGGGACAACGTGCTGAAGTAAACTCTAAATGATGACTGTGGCCAATTTTTAAATGGTTCAGCTAAAAAAAAATCACTATATGTAGACATGTACACAAATAGAATGCACACCTGTGCATATCTATATCTCTATACACAGAGCACACCACTGATGAATCTAGATGAAATGTAGATGGGCATTTATTTTCCTACCTGTGAACATTTTATATAGATTTGAGTTTTCATATTAAAAAGTTGATAAACACCCAGTCTTCACTCCTCAAAGACAACGGTTTTCCTTCAAGAATCCAAGAATCCAATATCCCTGGAGCCCACGGGGCATGGTGGGTACATCTGCAGACTCAAGTACTCAGGGGGTTTGGCAGGACCACCTAAGCCAGAGAGTATGAGAACACTCCTGGCCACCTTGCCAGATACTGTCTCAGTGTTCCTGGGAGGGGCTGGAGGCAAAGCTCAGTGGGAGAATGTGTGCTTGTGTTTGCCAGGAACAGAGGCGACCAAAGGGAGGTACTGGGGTAAAAGTATTTACCAAACCAGAACAGATAGAAAAAATATTAAATAAAATGCTGCAAGGGACAGAGACTTGGAGACATCTCAGAGAGCACTCCCCTGCTCCCACGGAAAGGGCGTTCCTGCATAACAATTAAGGGGAGTTACTCATCTCCTGCGCTGGTTGTTGTATGGATATCTGTGTACATAGAACTGACATCTCACCATCTTGCTAGCTAGTACATTTCCAGTGCCCGCCCGTTGGTCTTCTTGAGACTGGCTCTTCCTGGGCCATTAGAGCTAAGCTCTGAAAGTCTGTATGAGGAATCGCAAGTCATTGGGGCCAGGCTCCAAACAGTCAGGGTCTGGTTGTTAAAGTGGGGGAATTTCTCCTTGTAGTTTTAGGCTTCCCGCCCTCCCCCACTAGGCTTAGCATACTTCAATCATTAGCACTTAAATAAAATAATAGTTTTTAATTTTTTTCCCAAAAGGGCTGCAGAGACAGCTCCGTGTTAAGAGCATTTGCCCACAGAGGACTCTAGCTTCCAGCGCCCACATGGAGGTTCACAATGCTAGCTCCAGTTCCACGTGATCCAGCGCCCTCTTCTGGCCTCCACAGGCACTGCATGCACAAGTTACCTTTACATACATGTGGATCAAACATACACATACAGCAAAACTAAATCTTTAAAAAAAAGTTTTTTACTTTTGGTTGTTCGAGACAGGGCTTCTCTGTGTAGCCCTGGCTATTCTGGAACTCGCCCTGTAGACCAGGCTGCCCCCACATTCACAGAGATCCCTCCTGCCTCTGCTTCCCGAGTGCTGGAATTAAAGAAGTTTGCCATCACCACCTGGCAAAAAATAAAAAATTTTAAAAGGAAGAAAATAGGGTAGGTTTTCTGGTTACCACTGCCAAGCTTAAATTTTTTTTTTTTTTTTTTTTTGATACAGGGTTCCTCTGTGTAGCCTTGGCTGTCCTCGTTAATATTCTGATCCCTCCCCTTGGCATCACTGCGTCTGCCAAGCATGCCAGCATGTTTCCTTGCACGCGCAGGATACCCTCGGGTCCATTCCCCCCACCCCCTCCCCGCATATAACAATAAATCATAGTAGTCCTGGAACAGGCTAACCCCCTGAGTGCTGGGATTAAAGGACTGCCTGGATAAAAAAAAGTTTTTAAAAAGTTCCTCAGAGAGGCAGAGGCAGGTGGATCTCTGTGAGTTTGAGGCCAGCCTGGGCCACAGAGTGAGTTCCAGGACACGCTCCAAAGCTACACAGAGGAACTCTGTCTCAAAAAACAAAACAAAACAAAAGTTCCTCAGAGAATTCCATTTTTGTGCACATTTGAGAAGAAATAGAAACTCAAGACAATAAGAAAATGATGCCGCCTTCATTACCTCGGTGCTTTGGAAGGCTGAGTTTTCTGGGTCCAGTTCTGCCTTTAACTTGAGACCACAAGAAAAGTCATTTCACTGTTTTTATATTTAAAATGAGGAAGTCAGGGAGGTTGGATGGCTCAGTAGTTAAGATCCCTTTCTGCTTTTTCGGAGGATTTGAATTCCCAGCAATCACATCAGCTAGCTCGGAAGTAAGTGAAAGGACCAAGCAGACTCCATAACAGGCTGCTCAGTCTTCTCTCAGAGATCAGGCCTCAATTTCAGTTTCCTGAGACTTGAGCAAGCAGTTTCTGGGAGGGCCATGAACAAAAGACATAGTCCTTGCAGTAGCTCCCTTTCCGCACGTACTCTGACTGCTCAAAGTTCAGCCAGATGTTTACTGTCTGGGACCCCTCACCAACTTAGAGTTATGTGCATGAGTCAAGGACAGAGCCTGGACCACTGAGCCAGCCCCCACAGTCAGTAAGTGCTTGGCCAGCCAGCCCCCATGGTGGCTCAAGGACAAAGCCTGGGACTTGTGCCGGACAGCCCCCAAAGTGATAATTGTAACCACCAACCAGTAAATTCAAAGGTTACATACCCTCACCCAATTAAAAGAGAACAGAGATAAAAGTAAACCAGTCCGAGTTGCACCCGTACAAACACCTCCCCCTCCCCAACTCCCCTGAAGGGCTTGTGGTTTTTGCCTTTAAATAGCTAGCCACACAAAGAAAGAGCAACTCCTCCCTGCCTCACTGTATTGGGTGTAGGAATGAGTTCCCTGTCTAGACTTGTATCTACAGAATAAACCTTGCTGATGCATTCTGGACATCCAAGGTCTTCGGTGGTCTCTTTTGGGGGGGGGGTGTCACAATCTGGGCATAACATTTGGTTCCCTGACCGGGAACCCCAGAGACCCCACCGGGACCCTCAAGGGTCCAGAGGTTTATTGACATCTACCGGTAAGAGCGCTCTCTGTCTTGTCTCTGTCTCTGTCTTGTCTCGTTACATTTTGCGCCGGTCAACTGATTTGTACTTTGCAGGATTTGTACTTTGCAGGCTCAATTTGTACTTTGCAGGCTCTCACTGGGACAGATGTGTCTGGACAGTGATCCTGGGAGGGAAAGAGAGACATCTCATTCCCTGATTTGGGCAAGGGACCCCATAGTCCCGAGCCATTTGGGGCCACCTCAGAGGTGACCATTTGGTTTTAGGAGTCTCCTCCAGGGAGTGCTCAGGAGAGGAGCATCTTTGGGTACCTTCCCCCATGGTGGGAGGAAGTGCCACTTTGTATTTTGTCCCGGGAAATTGTCAGAGCCATTTTGTGGGGTTTTTTTTTGTATGTTTTATTGTGGTCATTGTTACTTTACACCCTGTTTCTCTTCCAAGAAAAAAGGTGCATGTCTGACTGACAGGGATGTGGAAGCCCCCTGATGTCTGATCAAGGACAGAGATCCTCGATTCTGGATTGTCTTTGGTGTGATTGAGCCTGGAGGGTCACTCCCCCCAGAGCACATCAGGCTGTCATTGTTCTTGGAGCTTTGTTGGTTGTCTCTTTGGGGCAAAGTTTTTTCGTGTGCCCTTGGTCTTGTGTGTAGTGTGTTAACTGTTCTCATTGTTGACTTGACTGTGATGGACGCTATGGGACAGTCCCCTTCTTCTCCACTAGACCTTTGCCTAGCGCACTGGAGGGATGTGCGAGCCACAATTGAGGGGCTTGCTAGCTGTGAATGAGGCCATCATCATCTCAGTGCTGATGTGCCGGTACTTGGATTGTCTGTGTAAATGTTATCTTTTCTGCTACTCACCTCCCTCATTTTCCTGGAGAGAAGGAGAGAGAGGCACAGCGAGGGCCACCTCCCTCCCTCCCTAGCTCTCTTGCTATCAGGACTGCAGCCAACTGGCTGCTCTCACAGGGTGGGGTGCGTGTTCTCGGTACAGGCAGGCTAAAATGAGAGCTCTGGACAGGGCAATGGGGACTGCCTGCAATTGACAAAACTGTGTGAACACTGAACAGAGAATCTGACTTTAGTCAGAGGAGTTAACAAAAACTTTTTTTTTTTCAGGAACACTGGCAACCAAGGACACACTCTATGCTCACTGCTCCCCCTCCCTTCCTTTACTGTGATAACTTCAAGGTCTCTTCTGCCAGCCACCAACTTCTCTTGTTAACCCTTCTCTGTCCTGATATTGCTTAAAAAAGAAATGTTAAATTACCAGTCCAAGATACTGGGAAAATTATGCTTTTGTTTCCACAGGAAAAATAAAAATTTACATGGGTTTTGGTCATTTGAGTTTAATGAGTTACAAATACTTGCCATCATTTAAGAGAATTGGGTACAAATTATTGTTGGTTAAGATAAAAGTTTAAATAAATGATTTTTTGATTTGAGGAAGCAGTTTAAGATGTAAAAATTTAAAGACTTAAGCATGTCATGAGGGTTTGAGTATGTGATATTTTAGAGATGAATAAATAGTTTGAGGTAAAAAAATAATGAAACTTTAAAGTCTAACTTTAAAGTTTAAGTAAGTTATAAGGTTTAGGGGACAAGATATAAAGGTTTTAGATATAGAAATATAAAACATGTTTTAGAAAGAAGGAAAATATGTAAAATGCAAGTTATTGGATTATGTAAAAGCAAGTTATAAAGGTCTGAGGATAAAAAGGCTTAAATAATGATTAAAAAATGACTTGAGGTATATAAAAAAATGAAACATGTTTCAGATTTCTTTCTCTTGCTATTCTGCTGTTACATGGAGACTCCAAAGGGTCATAGTTTTAAAAATGTCTGTCTGCTCTGCAGGTATGAATGAAAATGTGGCCATATGTATGTTTGGTTTTGAATGTGTGAGTTTGCATGCATGTCTTTCTGTGTTAAGGAACACAAGTTAATACTAGTCATCGGCTATCCAGATACTAGTTTAAAGCATAAACTGTTCTATTTAAATAAAAAAAAACCTGAGAGGTATATTTGACTAATATATCTATAGGAGAACAAATTAGCCTGGTTATTGTTACCAAACTTAGAGATATTTTCAAGATTAGGCCTAGATTTGTTTGGGTCAGATACCTTTAATAGATAATGGTCCTCAAACCTGTCAAAGATCTGATGAATATGGCATTTAAATTATTTGATTAAAAACTTACTATCGGAAAGAGAGACTCCCAGCTCCCCAGCTCCTAGCAACGACTCCCAAGGTCTCCAAAGAAGATATGGAATGACAAGAAGACACCACCTGAATTGCGGACGACACCGACCACTGGGCAAGATGCCCCGACTCAACACCTGCTGCCAGGGATCCAGCCCAGAATGGACAAATGAGACACTGACAAGATAAGGTCAGTCTTTACCAAGTTGCTCCTCCACAGGGAGAATTTCACGTTATGGGCCCAGCAGCCAAAACTGATGCTGTCCTGACACCTGTCCTGCCAACGCTATGAAGACTACTGGAGCCTGGGATGATGGCGGTCTGGGTAATGGATAGTCTCTGTTGTTTTTAAATAGATTTGGAAGTCTGCACTCAGGTACAATTTATCCTTCTCAGATCTTTGATGACATTGATGACTGGACTAGCTATGGCTTTGTCAGCTTAGTAATTGATTGATCAATGGATTAACTAATTAAAGCTAATAAGTCTCTTTAAAAAAGATAAACAGAAGCCGGGCGGTGGTGGCTCACGCCTTTAATCCCAGCACTTGGGAGGCAGAGCCAGGCGGATCTCTGTGAGTTCGAGGCCAGCCTGGGCTACCAAGTGAGTTCCAGGAAAGGCGCAAAGCTACACAGAGAAACCCTGTCTCGAAAAACAAAACAAAAAAAAAAAAAAAAAAAAGATAAACAGGTCCTGAATATAGACTTATAGATGCTTTTCATTGGGCCAAAGAAATTTCAGTCCAATCTATACTTGGCTCTCTTTTCTAGATAGAAAAGACATTATGGATTTCAGGGCAAATTTATAATACTACAGTTACTGAGACTATGGGTCTAAAAGTTCCAAATAAGTTCATAAGTTTTAACCCCTGTTCCTAGTTTTTATCTGTCTCAACAGGCTTCCACTTGGCTGACAGATACATCCAAGCATCATTTGCTGGTGACAACCTACTGCAAATGACTGTGAGCCCTGAACTTGCTGAAAGCTGATATGGACCAATTCAGCCGATATACATACCATCTCTTCAGCTGGTCAATAAAACGTTCCCTCTTGTTTTTGACTAACATTCTGGCTTTCCAGGGCCCTGACAACAACGTCCCAATGTCAGCAGGAAGAATTACAGAAGAGAAAACATCGTCCTTGTTTTCCCCACTGGAACGGTAGATCAAAAGGGAATTTTTTGTCATAGGGAACCTGAGATAAAGTAATAACTTTATCATTTCCGAGTTCCTTTAGGATAAGGAACTCTGTCAGCCATCACAGGGCTTTTGGCCCTTGTGCTTCTGCTAATTACTGTTGGCTTTTATATCTCTGATGTCTTAACTAAATGATTCCTATCTGGGTACCACTAAACTGAGGATGCTAGAATTCCAATATCCACTCCTGAACTCATGACACACTTGCAGATGGCAAAAACTGAATAAGGGGAAGCTCACTATGCCATTGATAATGGAAAACGCCTTATGTTCTGGTCCAATTAGTCTCCAATATGATCTACTACTCTGGTGATAAAGTCTTTTACCAAAAAGCAACATCTCCAAGATTGAAGATGATATACAACTCAAGCGGGGAATGAAAGGACCAAGCAGACTCCATAACAGGCTGCTCAGTCTTCTCTCAGAGATCAGGCCTCAATTTCAGTTTCCTGAGACTTGAGCAAGCAGTTTCTGGGAGGGCCATGAACAAAAGACATAGTCCTTGCAGTAGCTCCCTTTCCGCACGTACTCTGACTGCTCAAAGTTCAGCCAGATGTTTACTGTCTGGGACCCCTCACCAACTTAGAGTTATGTGCATGAGTCAAGGACAGAGCCTGGACCACTGAGCCAGCCCCCACAGTCAGTAAGTGCTTGGCCAGCCAGCCCCCATGGTGGCTCAAGGACAAAGCCTGGGACTTGTACTGGACAGCCCCCAAAGTGATAATTGTAACCACCAACCAGTAAATTCAAAGGTTACATACCCTCACCCAATTAAAAGAGAACAGAGATAAAAGTAAACCAATCCGAGTTGCACCCGTGCAAACACCCCCCCCCCCAATTCCCCTGAAGGGCTTGTGGATTTCACCTATTAAAAGCTAGCCACACAAAGAAAGAGCAACTCTGGGCTGGAGAAATGGCTCAGAGGTTAAGAACACTGGCTGTTCTTCCAGAGGTCCTGAGTTCAATTCCCAGCACCCATATGGTGGCTCACAACCATCTGTAATGAGATCTGGCACCCTCTTCTGGCCTGCACAGACTCATGCAGACAGAACACTGTATATGTAATAAATAAATAAATCTTAAAAAAAAAAAAAAAGAAAGAAAGAAAGAAAGAGCAACTCCTCCCTGCCTCACTGTATTGGGTGTAGGAATGAGTTCCCTGTCTAGACTTGTATCTACAGAATAAACCTTGCTGATGCATTCTGGACATCCAAGGTCTTCGGTGGTCTCTTTGGGGGGTCACAATCTGGGCATAACAGTAAGTACCTGTGACTTCAGCTCCAGGGGGATCTATCCTCTCTGGCTTCTATGGGCACACACAGGTGCACACATGTTTAAAAATTAAGTTTAGGCCGGGCAGTGGTGGCGCACGCCTTTAATCCCAGCACTAGGGAGGCAGAGCCAGGCGGATCTCTGTGAGTTCCAGGAAAGGCGCAAAGCTACACAGAGAAACCCTGTCTTGAAAAACCAAAAAAAAAATAAAATAAATAAATAAATAAATAAATAAATAAATAAATAAAAAAAATAAGTTTAACCTTAAAAAGAAAGAAAAGAAAAGAAAAAGAGGAAGCTGCACTGATTGGTGAAACTCGATGTAAATTACATGTATTTGATCACTTCCCAGGTGCTGGGCTACCAGGCAGGTGCCAGCGGGTGGTCCCTGCTGTTGCATATTGCAGCCTGCAGGGGGCAGTAAGCGGCGAAGTGCTCAGGCTGCCGTGAAGCGGTGGGTGGCAACCATCCAGCTGCAGGGGAGGGGGAGAGGGAATCCTTCCTCCTTCCTCTCTAGACAGTGACGTTAAAGTTGAAAACTTCCAAATTGTGCAGGGGTTAATCAAAGGAAAGGGATGAGGAAAATAATTCAAGTTGATGAAAGAAAATGCTCATAGGTCCAAAGCTAGGAAAAGAGAACTGAAAGAAATTTCCTATGTGGCTGAAATACGAACAGATGCCCACGTTCGGTGGCTTCTTGTTTCTTCTCCTTTCAAGGAGAATGGAGAAGTGTACTGGATGTTCTCCCGTCTCTCCAACAGACTGAGCTGGTCTTTAAAAGATTATATATATATATATATATATATATATATATATATATATATAAAATCATATATATATATAATCATTTATATATGTATAATATCATTTATGGGCCTGGAGAGATGGCTCAGAGGTTAAGAGCACTGGCTGCTCTTCCAGAGGTCCTGAGTTCAATTCCCAGCAACCACATGGTGGCTCACAACCATCTGTAATGAGATCTGGTGCCCTCTTCTGGCCTGCAAGCAGAACACTGTATACATAATGAATTAAAAAAAATATATCATTTATATATATATATATGTATATATATTCTAAATGATAGTATCTTATATAGCCCAGGCTGGCCTTATTTTTGCTTTTTTTTTTTTTTTTTTTTTTTTTTTTTAGGCAAGGCCTCTCTATGTAGCCCTGCCTGTTCTTGTATTCTTGAATTCACTGTGAAGAACAGGCTGGCCTCAACCATACAGAGATCTGCCTGTTCGCCTCCTGATTGCTGGGATTACAGACATGTGCCTTCATGTCTGGTGAGATTCTCTGAATTTACTGGACTTTCTTTGAATTCCCCAAAGAAGCAGCAATACAAATTCTGAATGTTTCTCCCCAGAATGAAGCTCCCTGGGGAGGTGAGCCCTCTCTAGCTACTAAAATTCTTTGGCTGTATCTGCTGCAGTGATTGGTAGAGGGGTGGTTCTCAACCTGTGGTCCTGCGACCCCACTGCCAACCTGCATCTCTGATATTTTCATTACGATTTATTTATTTTTTATTTTTTTAAAGATTTTTATTTATTTATTTATTATGTATACAGCATGTATGACTTCAGGCCAGAAGAGGGCACCAGATCTCACTACAGATGGTTGTGAGCCACCATGTGGTTGCTGGGAATTGAACTCAGGACCTCTGGAAGAGCAGCCAGTGCTCTTAACCTCTGAGCCATCTCTCCAGCCCTCATTACGATTTATAATAGCACCAAAATTACAGTTATGAAGTAGCAATGAAAATAATCTTATGGTTAGGGGTCACCCCAACATGAGGAACTGTGTTAATGGGTGTTAAGAAGGTTGAGAACCATCCACCGCAGAGCATGCATCTGCCTTTCCCACCACTGTGCGCTCCTTGGGGGGGGGGTCTATGTGGCTAAATTCTGGGATGGGGAAATCAGTAAAGTCACAGCTGCCATGGTCAAGGAACTCACCGCCCGAAAGGGCAGTAAATAAGCAGTAGTACAGCTCCTTGCAAGGGAGAGGGGTCTTCTAGGTGGGTGTGGCCCTCAGAGGGCAGACTAGGACTGACAGGAAATCCCAGTGAGATAAAAGCACCATGCTCTGGTCTAGCTTGGCTCCTGACCTCTGTCTGGATCTCTGTCTTGGTCTCTGAGGCTACCTCTCTATCTTTTTTTGTTTGTTTGTTTTTGTTGTTGTTTGTAGCGATGACGCCTGAGCTACCACCACCTGCTCACCATGTCTGAGAGAGGGGCTGTGGATCAAAAAACAGAGACAAAAGACAGTGGGTCCATTTGCCTCAGCAGAATGCCGAATGCCATTTATTGAAAGAGGGAGGAAACCTTAAATACAGGCTTACAGCACAATGGGAGAACCCCAGAGGGCAGAAGTTCGCTACAGAACCTTCTACATTCTTGCATCTAAGCTGTTAACACCCAATATGCAGGATACACAAACAAGGAACTTCCCTTAAGCATTCAGAAGGGTGGATACCGGCAGGGAATTATCATAGGGAGTGCAAGCAGGCAAGGGCTTTACTCAATATGGGAGGAGACCAGGGCCCTACAGGTCCCCCCTTTTTACTAAAAAATGAGCTTCTGGGATGTCAGCAGGTCACCTTACCTGTCATGGAGACACCTGCCCAGGCCACACAAGTGCTCTGTCTTAGGTTGGTGAGCGCCCCCCAGGCATTACCCATCTCTGAATACTCATTATCATACAGGCTCAACCACGTGAGCTCTAGAGTAAACTGTTGCCAAAGATCTCAAAGTGGCACTGGGCTTGCAATCTGTGCGACAAAGAAAAGACAAACAGAAGTCCTAACCCACCCATAGCCAGGAGGCTAAAGGCAACTGAGCCATTCCCTTTCTTAGAGCCTTATGCAAATTGGAGTCGATGGTATCACAAAGGCAAATGGAACTTGAGTTTTAAATTTTACAGCTTACAAAGCCAATTCAAATATATATAACTGTTGAATTAAATTTATCATGCCCAATAAAATGGAAGATTAATTAACTATGGTAGCTACTTTTGCTGCCAGGGTCTCCATTGTGCTAGCTGTAGTAACCAATTATGAAATGGCAATCCCAGAAACAGTAGCAGCAGTGGCCACCACCGCTATGACAGCAACAACGGCAACAGCGATGTCAGATTCTCTTCTGGAGCACGTGAGCATCATCTGTGTCTAACTGCTACGGTCCACTGGCATGGACACAGCTCCAGGAACACAAACCACCAAGGCCCATTTTTCTTGATCCCAGCCTGACTTAAGCTGGCAGCTCTGCAAAAGAAAAACTGAGAACCATAAAGAAAAACAGAAAACAAACAAGGAGCAGAACTAATGGTCTCATAATGGCGACATTCATGCTCACAAATTTTAAGGTATCTTCAAAAGAGGCTAGATGAATTTCAGGAGGCCAAGAGATGTTGCACAGAGCCACTCCTGAAAAGTAGGGTACTACACCAGCTTGAAGAGGGTTACAAAATGTGAAAAGGCTTAGCTGGCATGCTACTGTTAACAAATGGAGGTCAGTGACCTTCAGGGTTATTCTTAATCTCCAAGGTGTCTGAGTGACACATTCTTTTTTTTTTTGTTTGTTTGTTTTGTTTTTGTTTTTTTCGAGACAGGGTTTCTCTGTGTAGCTTTGCGCCTTTCCTGGAACTCACTTGGTAGCCCAGGCTGGCCTCAAACTCACAGAGATCCGCCTGCCTCTGCCTCCCAAGTGCTGGGATTAAAGGCGTGCGCCACCACCGCCCGGCATACCTGTTAGAATCTTTAAAGTGGGCCGAAGCCATTGAATATCTCCCAGAAAGGTTTGGAAATCATTAAGTGTGCATAGCTCATCCATACGCAGAGTAATCTTTTGTGGACGTATGCCTGTGTGTGTAACAATTCATGACCTAAAAAATGATAGGGAAAGGATACCTGTACCTTTTCTGGGGCTATTTGCAAATTAGCCAAGCTAAGAATCTCTTGTAATTTAGAAAAGGCATCAAAAACAAGTTTTTTATCTTTAGCAGCCAATAACATATCATCCATATAGTGAATTTGTTATGCCCAGATTGTGACCCCCCAAAGAGACCACCGAAGACCTTGGATGTCCAGAATGCAACAGCAAGGTTTATTCTGCAGATACAAGTCTAGACAGGGACTCATTCCTACACCCAATACAGTGAGGCAGGGAGGAGTCCCTCTTTCTTGGGGAAGTTAGTTTTTATAGGCAAAACCCATAAAATTTCTTAGAGGGGAGGGGGTTAGTACGGGTCCATCCTTGATTGGTCCAGTTTTTCCCAGGCCTAGACTTTATCTTATTCTAGCTTGTCTGTTTGCCTTGTCAGGAGTTTTACAACTTCTCTCTGGGGTCAGGTCATGTTATCTCTGGAGAGGGGCATCTCTTGGTTAATTGGTTACCATCAGACATCCTGACTCTGTTCTTTTGTTCCTGGGGCTGGCGCCATCATTTCTGGGGACTTGAAACTGGCCTGGGTCTATCTATATTGAGATATCTTTGTCTAAGGCCCCCTTTTTGAGACAATAGATTGAGGGTCTTGTGCCTAGATCACATCCCCAAAGCCGCTACTGGAGACTTTAGGTACAGAATGCAAAAGTAAGGTGTTTTCTAAGTTTACAAGTCTCCAGGGAGGTTCTTCTAAATCTCTCACTCACAGCAGGGAGGTTGGAAGGAGTGCTCCCCTTTCTTTGTGAGGCTAGTTCTTAAAGGCACAGACCATATAATTTATTTTAACCCGCCTCCCTTTTTAGTCTTTTGGTCTAGTATCCTGACTGTTTTCCAAAGTCCCTGTAGCAGATACAGCCACCTGGGGAAAAGGGGTCAAAGTTCTTATCTACACTTAGGAATCCTGGTTTAAGCTTCTCTTTGTAGGCGATAGAGTGGGGGTTTTTACTGAGGTATCACAAATTATGTAAACATCTGGAAAAGCTTTTCGAACTGGAGCTATGGCCAAAGACACATAAATTTGACTTATGGTAGGGCTACTGGCCATTCCTTGGGGCAAGACCACCCACTGATATCTCTGATAAGGTTCTTTGAGATTTTCAGATGGAACACTAAATGCAAATAGAGGACTGTCCTCGGTATGCCTGGAGCCACAGGCCTGTGATCTCTGTACTCAGGTAGAGGGAAGAAGTTCAGAAATTCAAGGTCATCCTTAGCTACACAGTCAGTTGAAGGTCAGCCTGGGATTATATAAGAACTCTCAAAGAATAAAATAGGGCGAGGCGTTGGTGGCACACACCTTTAATTCCAGCACTCAGGAGGCAGAGCCAGGCATTTCTCTGGTTTACAGAGTGAGTTCCAGGACAATGGGGAGCAGGGAGGAGAAAAAGAATCAAACCGGACTCGTGAGATGCTCAGCAGATAAATAAAGTGTTTATTGTGCAAGCCTGACAGTGAATTTGTCTTGCAGGCTGCAAGAATATATCATAGAGATTCAGCTGTGTATTAAAGCTGAACTTTGACCTGCCAAGGGTCTGTCAAAGGCAAGCCAGCCATTTATTATGAATGTTTGGTGTTACAAAGCCTTTAATATTTCAGCTGTCTTCTGCTATGAAATCCTTGCGTGCCCAAACCAATTGGTAAACAGTTCAGCTCCCCAGACCTCCTGAACCTACTAAGTTACTAACTGCCCTGCTGAGCTGAGGAGACAAGCTGGCGGGAGACCTAGCTTTGTTTCCAGTGCTAAGGAAGCTCAGACCATCCCGTGGCCTTGAGGAGGCCTAGTGGTTCTCCAGAGCACTTTGAGAACAAAAGAGGTTTTCACATATCAAAGTGAGAGATAAAACAACATTCCTGAGGAGGCAGGGAACCACGTGCCCAAAGAAAGTAAGCACTCTGATAGATTCACAACACGCCCCCATGGTTGGGCATGTCGGGCAGACCTAGACACTTCCGCCTAGCCAGTTCCAGGTCAAAATAGCCATTTCCCGGCCAAGGCATCTCGCGTGACCAGGACCCCGTGGCTTTGCGTGGTTGCGCAAGAGCATGCAACGCAACCATGTGATCTATGTGCACGTGTGAGTAGCCACATACACCTGTGTACGCATGCGCTACCCAGCCTTTATAAGCCAGTGTCATATTCCCGGCTTCCTTCTTCTTCTCCACGCACGTGTCTCTTTAACAGGCCTGAGCACCCTGTCCTTTTCTCTTATCTTAATAAAACTCTTGTTAGTGTATTCTGTTGTGTTTCGTGACATTTCCTTGCAGGGTAAGAGCGCCGCCAAATAACTAACACACTCTACCAACTACATCACATCTCCAGCCCACCCACACCATTTTAATTGAACAGCAGATGAATTTGATTTGACAGGCTGTTTTTAGTTAAAGTGGTAAATAGTCTTCATAAATTCAATGAGCTCAATTGACTCCTTCAAACTTTCAACACATTTCAAGCATGTAAGATAAAATCCTTCCAAGAATATTAGACTGCCAAAGATGTATTGAAATGAACAATGCTCTAATTTTTCTTTCTGAATATATCAGGTTAAACAAAAATATCTCTAAGTAGAAGCTTAACTGGTTAGAATTGAGAGTCACTTGACAAGCCTTAGAAAAGTTCTTTTTGGCATTATTCCTCAAAAATAAAAGAGTGAACTTTGTTCATTTGCTTACTTATTTGGTTGTTTTTGTATGTATGTATGTATGTATGTATGTATGTATGTATGTATGTATTTATTTATTTATTTATTTTTTGAGACAGGGCTTCTTTGTGTAGTCCTGACTGTCCTGGAACTAAGGCTGGTCTTTTTTTTTTTTTTTTTTTTTTTTTTTAATTTTAACAGGTTTATTTATAATTGTTATAAAGTTGAACTGTTGAAATGTGTTCACTGAAACATTTTGCTTGCATTAATGCTTTACATCTTGCATTTATATTAAAAATTCACACACAAATGAAAATGGAAAAACTGCCAATACCTGACTTCTGTCCCCTATTTTTCCACTCGCAGTCATATACTTAGGTACCTTTTGACCCCATGGAAAAAATATCTAAAATTCAGAACTACTGATAACAGGAAGAAGAGGAAAAAATTTTTGAGAATGAAATGTTTCCCCTCATAGTGGACTCTTAAGCACGTTCTCCGCATATGCGGCATGCTAGCTGGATATCTTTTGGCATAATTGTTACACGTTTGGCATGGATAGCACACAGGTTGGTATCTTCAAAAAGGCCAACCAGATAGGTCTCACTTGCTAAGGCTGGTCTTAAACTCACAGAGATCGGTCTGCCTCTGCCTCTCGAGTGTTGGGATTAAATTAAGGGTGTGCGCCTCCATGGTCCAGCCCAAAATACAGTATTTTTTTAATACAATAAAACCCTTCTGGGAGATTATTAAAAATGGTTTCTGGGGGCTGGAGAGATGGCTCAGCGGTTTAGAGCATTGACTGCTCTGCCAGAGGCCCTGTTCAGTTCCTAGAACCCACATGGCAGCTTACAATTGTCTATAACTCCAGTTCCAGGGGACCTGACAGATACACATGCAGGCAAAACACCAATTCACAGATAGATAGATAGATAGATAGATAGATAGATAGATAGATAGCCAGATAAAACTATAAAAAAAAAATAGTGGGGCAGTGTTGGCGCATGCCTTTAATCCCAGCATTCGGGAGGGAGAAGCAAGGCATATATCTCTCTGGTAGTTCAAGGCCAGCCTGGTCTACAGAACAAGTTCCAGGACAGTCAGGCATACACACAGAGAAACCCTATCTCGAAAAACAAAAAACAAACAAAATTCTGAATTTGTCTTCAACGTCTCAAAATACACAGCAACTTAGGCTGCACTGCTACTCGGTTGTTTTATGTTTTGTTTGCACAGATCTCAGAAAATAAAATGTGACACCTAGTGGGCGCAACCCTAAAATGAGGTCCTGAAGCTAACCCTCTTCATAGCTTAAGTTGTTGTGGTTGCATGTTGATGGACAGAAGAGAGGAAGGAAGCCAGAGGATTGAGAGAAACCTCTAAAAATGCCAGCCAGCTAGCGTTTTTAGAGGTTGGGAAGACTGACAGCGACTGGGCGGGGCGATGTGATGGGAAGGGCGGGGCGATGTGGTGGGCGGGGTAAAACCAGGGAAGTGGGTGGGGCACAGCGGAAGCTTACGGGGCATCCTGGCCACCACCCAGCATGGCGACCCCAGGCCTAGGCACTTCGGTCCCTGTGTGGCTGAGCGAGGAGGACCTGGGCTGCATTATCTGCCAAGGGCTGCTGGACTGGCCCACCACGCTGCCCTGCGGCCACAGCTTCTGCGTCCGGTGCCTCAAGGGCTTGTGGATCACGCAGCGCGCGGGCGTGGGTGGCCGCCCCTGGGCCTGCCCCACCTGCCGGGAGGGCCCGGAGGCGAAGCCCACGCTGCGCAAGAACCCGCTGCTGCAGGACCTAGCGGACAAGTACCGCCAAGCGGCGCAGGAGCTCGAGGCTGGCCCCGAAGCCGTGCCCGCGCCGGTGCCCGCCTCCGCGCCGCCTCGTCGTCCCGCGCCGCCGCCGGTAGGAACCCCGCACCGCTCTGGCAGCCTCCTTGGGCCTCTCCTGCCCTCCCGATCTCTTCTTCCGCTACGTGATTTTTTTTTTTTTAATCAATTTAATCTGTTTTCGGGAGAATCTTTGGAAAGTTCAGAGTTGTATAAAGAAGTTGAAAAGTGGGCCGGGAGGCGGTGGCACACGCTTTTAGATCTCTGTAAGTTCGAGGCCAGCCTGGTCTGCAGAGCGAGATCCAGGAAAGGCACCAAAACTACACAGAGAAACCCTGTCTCGAAAAACAAAACAAAACAAAACAAAAAAAAAAAAGGGGGGTGGGGGTTGGGGATTTAGCTCCGTTGGTAGAGCGCTTGCCTAGCAAGCACTAGGCCCTGGGTTCGGTCCTTGGCTCCGGGGGGAGGGGGGCTGGGAGGGAGGGAGGGAGGGAGGGGGATGGGGGAAGGCGTTGAAAAGCCGGGCGGGTGACTGCACACCTGTAATCCCAGGATTTGCGAGGCTGAGCTAGGGGCATGCCCCATACCAGCCAGAGCTACATAGTAAGGTCTGGTCACAAACAATAGTTAAAAATGTCACAAACAGTAGTTAATCTAAATCCCATCCAACCGAGGTGTGGTGCCCCCTTGCATATTTCCATTTTCTCGCCAGTCTCTGTGATGTCTGAAAATTTTTAGTGTGGTAGTATATATGCAAGTTTTAACACTCTTTAATTCTATTTAGTTGTTGAGACAGCTTGCCTCTGGTTTTCAAGAGCAGGGATTAAAGGCATGTGCCACCATGACGGGCCAACCATTTGAACGGGGTTTTTTTTTAGTGTACACTTTGATGCCATTTGTCATGTCTCCAATACTGTTCATCTGTCAACGCTGTTTCCAAAGTGATTTCATCACCACAAAGAGGACCTCTGTACCTGCTAAGCAATGACACCTGATTCCTGTCCCTCCAGCCTCCACACATCTCATCTACTGTATCAGACTTTTTCTTTTTTCTTTTTTTTTCTAGACAGAGTTACTCTGTGTAGTTTTGCGTCTTTCCTGGAACTCGCTTTGTAGACCAAAGCTGGCTTCGAACTCACGAAGGTCGCCTGCCTCCGCTTCCCGAGTGCTGGGATTAAAGGCGTGCCCCACCACCGCCCGGCCAGGCTTTTTCTTTTGAGCCACTAATCGGCTCCCAAGTCATGACACTGAGACGTCTTACTAGTTATGAATGCTCAGCCTAGGCTCGTTTCTGGCTAGCTCTTTTAACTGAAATTAACCTATTTCTCTTTATCTACCTTTTGCCTCAGGCTTTTTATTTTTCTTTCCTTCTGTGTATCTGACTTTCACTGCTTCTCTTGTCTAGCTGGCTGGTGGCTGGCTGCCTGGCTTCTTACCCCTGTGTGTGTGTGTGTGTGTGTGTGTGTGTGTGTGTGTGTGTGTGTGTGTGTGTAAAACACACCATTACACAGTTAAAGTAGTATTCCGCAGCATAAACAAATGTCACATATCTTTACCTAGTTAGAGTAATATTCCACAACTTATTTTATGTTTCTGAATTTACCTATTCTACATGTTTCATATAAATGGGGGCCATTCCATGACCCTTTGTGTCTAACTTCTTCCATTCCCATTATACTTTCAGAGCTGACTCTTGTAGCATGTATCAGAACACGCTTGCTTTAGGTGGCTGTCATATCATCTGTGTGGATATATCATTTTCTAATCAACTTATCTAGTAATTACTAATTATGAACATCTGAATTGTTTCTACACTTGACTATTATAACTACTGCTACAATGTCCATTATCTTGAAATCGAGTTCCTATTTTCATCTCTACTCTCTCCAGCTGGGGACTGATGTACCAGGCATGCACTCTCCCCCAGCTCCTCATTAGTTTTCCATATCATGTTAGGTAAGAATCTAACTTCAAACAGGGCATGGTGGCACATTCCTTTAACCCCAGCACTTGGGAGGCAGAGGCAGGCGGATCTCTGTGAGTTTCAGGCCAGCCTGGTCTACATACAGAGCTCCAAGACAGCCAGGGCTATGTAGAGAGAGCCTGTCTCAAAAACAAACCAAAGACTCTAACTTCATTCATTGGTATAGGAATATACATTTCTAGTCAGTGTTTGTTGAAAAGACTCCTCGCCCCTTTAAGTAGTCTTGGCATTCTTGTAAAAAATTATTTTACAGTGTGTCTCAAGGTTTGATTCTCGGCTCCCTATCCTTTTCCATTGCTTTAATGTTTTCTTTCATGCCACTATTGCCCCTTTATTGAGTGGTGGTCCTGGGTCCAGTTTTGGGGACCAGAAGCCCCCTGTTGCTCTTTTCAAGGTCGCACTACAGAAAAGAACCACAGAAGTCATCCAGGAGCTGACAAAATTGTTCCAACAGTTCGTAGACGTTGTCAAGGGCCTTCAAACACAAGGACCTCGCTTGGGATCCGGACGGGACAATG
Organism: Peromyscus leucopus; assembly: GCF_004664715.2. NCBI lineage: Eukaryota > Metazoa > Chordata > Mammalia > Rodentia > Cricetidae > Peromyscus > Peromyscus leucopus. The sequence goes on from NC_051086.1 coordinate 63,698,545, forward strand.
AACTGGGTGTCCTGGGCACGGTAGGTCCAGGTGGGAACAGAGGGGCCAGGGTGAAGGATAGCTTCCAGCTAGAGCAGTATGAGAGAGACATGGAATGCAATGGGTCTCATGTTTGCCATTCTCTTGTCTGCCAAATGTGGGTGGTTGGAAATCTGGCATGCTGGACTTGAGGGTTTTTTTTTTTTTTTGAGACAGGGTTTTTCTGTGTGGCTTTGCACCTTTCCTGGAACTCTCTTTGGAGACCAGGCTGGCCTTGAACTCACAGAGATCCACTTGCCTCTGCCTCCTGAGTGCTGGGGTTAGAGGAATGTGCCACCATGCCCTGTTTGAAGTTAGATTAAAGGCATGTGCCACCACCGCCTGGCTGGACATGAGTTAATGGAAGCTTCCAGTAGGCTGGGATTTGTCCTTCCCACTCTACCCAATCAACTCTCTCTAAAACCACCAACAAGCTCCGTAAATCCCACGGATTTGAGAGTCCTCATCTTCACTGAGCTGTACATTTTTTTAAAGATGTATTTATCTTATTTTATGTGTGTGGGTGTTTTGCCTGCATTAATATATGTATACCATATGCATGCCTGATCCCTGTAGAGGTCAGAGAGGGTGTTGGATCCCCTGGAATTAAAGTTACAGATGACTGTGAGCCATCATGTGGTTGCTGGGAACTGAACTCTGATTCTCTGCAAGAGCAACAAATGCCCTTAACTGCCAAGTTAACTCTCCAGCCCCATTCAGTGACCTTTAAAAAAATTTCATTATTGTATGGAGGGGAGAGTTTCTGTGTGTGTGTGTGTAGAGGAGGGTGTGTGTGTGTGTGTGTGTGTGTGTGTGTGTGTGTGTGTGTGTGTGTGTGTGTGTAGGATATGTGTATGGGGAGGGTATGTATATAGAGGAGGGTGTGTGTGTGTGTGTGTGTGTGTGTGTGTGTGTAGGATATGTGTATGGGGAGGGTATGTATATAGAGGAGGGTGTGTGTGTGTGTGTGTGTGTGTAGGGAAGGGTATGTGTGTGGTAGGGGAAGGTATGTGTATAGGGGTGGGTATGTGTGTAGGGGAGGACAGAGCACAACTTTCAGGAGTCCATTCTCATCTTCCACTGTAGGTCCCAGGATCTAACTCAGGGTGTCAGGCTTGTGCAGCAGGCACTTTTACCAGCTGAGCATCTTGCTAACACCCCATTTCTCCTTTTGAGATGGAATTTTGTTGTGCCGTCCAGGTTGTCCTGCAACATGAACTCCTGGTCCTCCTAAACCAGCTGCCTGAGGATCCCCATTGTGCTCAGTCTCCAGGCTGCTTTCATTTGCTTCTGTTTTATGAGACAGGATCTCTAGCCTAGGCTGGCCTTGAACTCCTGATTCTCCTACTTCCACTGCTTTCTTGCATCTCAACTTTTCCTCTTGGGTATCTCAGAAACAGCACAGTTAAATGCCCCAAACTACGCTTCCTCTGGGGATTCTCCTCACAGCCTTGGTCTCCTTCTTCCAAATACACGAGCCAGAATGTCAAGTCCCTCTGCCCTAACCTGCCTAGCAGCACACTGTAGCTCCGAGGCCAGCCGAAGCATCTTCCAAATCTATTGACCTCTGAGCTCTTGAGAATTCTCTAGTCCAAGCCACGATAATCTTTTGCCTGGACAGCCACCACGCCCTGCAAATGTCCCACTCTATTTTAGTCACCCTTCTTCACACAAATATGACCATGTAACTCATCTTCTTGAAATACTCTGATGATGTCTGCTTAACCCCGAGACAATCAGTTTTTGAAAATAAAAAGGTTATTTTGGGTGGCTGCTTACAGGAGCCCAGTGGCAACGGCAGAAACATGTGGGAGAGCAGAACCTCACAACCTCATGGCCAGGGAGCAGAGGAGAGAGAGGAAAGGAGTGCCTGCTGCCCCCAGTGGCCTAAAGACCTTGCTGTACTCCACCTAAAGGTTCCACTGCCTCCTCGTTATGGCGCCCTGGGGATTAAGCATTTCTAGCTGGGCCTTCAGGGAGCCATGTATGATCCAAACTGTGGCATTGCCTGTTTGGGATTAAGAGCCAATCCTCCCAGAACCAGCATACCACATGGGGTCCCATGCCTGTGTCCTCTCCTGACCACATCCCACATGGGATCCCATGCCTGTGTCCTCTCCTGACCACATCCTACATGGGTTGATCTCCAGCACCCCCATGGTGGCTCACAACCACCCATATCTCCAATTCTAGGGTATTTGACGTCCTCTTCTGGTTTCCTTAGGCACCAGGCACACGTGTGGTACATACACACAAACAGGCAGGCAAAACATTCATAAGTATAAAATAAAAAGAAATAAATGTGCTGGGCAGTGATGGCGCATGCTTTTAATCCCAGCACTTGGGAGGCAGAGGCAGGTTAAGTTTGAGGCCACCCTGGTCTACAGTGCAAGTTCCAGGGTAGCCAGGGTTATACAGAGAAACCCTGTCTTGAAAAAAAGGTTGTGGAAAAACAAACAAACAAAAAACTGCTTGAGCATGATGATTTCTGTTTGTTTGAGGCAGAATCTCACTCTGTAGCCCAGGTTAACTTTGAACTCATAGCAGTCCACTTGCTTCAGGACTTTTGTTTTTTAAAGATTTATTCAGGACTCTTAAGTGCTTGAATTAGAAGCATGAACCACCATTCCCTGCTAGGGAATATTATTTGTTTGTTTGTTGTTATTTGTATGGCATTTTATTTGCATGTATGTCTGTGCCCACATGTATGCCTGATGCTATGTGGGTCCTGGGAGCTAAACCCAGGTTTTGGAAGTGCAGCCGTTGCTCCTAATCATCGAGCTGGGCCTGGAGAGATGGCTCAGCAGTTAATACTGCTCTTCCAGAGGATCCAGGTTCAATTCCCAGCAACCACGTGGCAGTTCACAACTGTCTGTAACCCCAGTTCCAGGGGATCTGATACCCTCACACAGACATGTGCAAAACCCCAATGCACATGAAACAAAAATAAACAAAATTTCAATCATTGAGCCACCTCTCCAGCCCCTAATGTTGTTTTTAAAAGCCTGTTTGGACTTAAATGAGAAAAACTAGGAGGCAGACCTTGAGTGAATTCGATGAGTTCCATGGTTGGCTTTCATTCACTTGTTCTTTACTCCTTGATCAATAGGCTCCTTCCTCTGAGGAGGAACAGTCCTTGAGTTCGCCAAAGCCGGTAATGTCCAATGCATCTGAGAAGAAAATTCGAGAGATTCTCCATAATCTAAAAGAAATACAGGAAAAACTACAAGGGAGTGTCCCACGGACAGACGCTCCTGGAGAACAAGTTCAGGGTGAGCTGACATTATTTAGTGGAGCAGGACTGACTGAGGAGGTTGGTGGGAATGGCCAAATGCCCCGGCTTTGTTCCTTGGGGACGGGGCCCAGAGCATGGCTGCTTTTGGCTGTGGTGGTGTAAGTTGAGTAGGAGTGGGCTGAGGCGTGGTCGTGGCTGTGTACATTTTGGGATGTGACCCAAGGTATTTTCTGTAGCATAGGCCCTGAGTAAAGCAAAACTCACATTTTAAAGACCTGGATCCCAGTTTATGGCTTATCTTTGCTTTTTTTGCCTGAGGATATTGGAAATAGGCTGATTTGGACTTTTAGTTTTCATTCTTTTTTTTTTGTTTGTTTCGTTTTTTGAGACAGGGTTTCTCTGTGTAGCCTTGGGCCTTTCCTGGATCTCGCTCTGTAGACTAGGCTGGCCTCGGACTCACAGAGATCCGCCTGTCTCTGCCTCCTGAGTGCTGGGATTAAAGGTGTGCGCTACCACCGCCCGGCTAGTTTTCATTTTTACTTACATACGTGGTGGTGGTGGTGGTGGTGGTGGTGGTGGTGGTGGTGGGCATGTACAGCTCACACGTGGAGGGAAATCAGAGCCGAAATTGCTCTCCTTACACCAGAGATCAGCTCAGGCTGCTGGGCTTGGCAACAGGTGCCTTTACCCACTGAATCATCTCTGGTCTCTGCTTTCAGTGTTACAGATTTATTTCCTGTGTGTGGGTGTTTGCTGGCATGTATATCTGTGCGCTGTGTGTGTGTGTGTGTGTGTGTGTGTGTGTGTGTGTGGTGCCCTCAAAGGTCAGAAGAGGGTGAGAGCATCTGGTCCCCTGGCATTGGAGTTAGGGATGGTTGTCAGCAAGTGAGTGCTGGGGGCCAAACCAAGGTCTTCAACAAGAGCAACAAGCACTCTTAACAGCAGAGCTGTCTCTCCAGCCTCTCACCAGCCCTGTTCTCATTTTTGAGATGAGGTTTCTTTATGTTGCCCAGGCTGACCTCAAACTTAAGTGATCTTCATGCCTCCCAAGAAGCTGGACCAAGCTGTATCTTCAGCCTCACCTGGCTGCTTTTTATTTTGTGTCCTTTTCTTTGGTCCCGTCCCCCCCGTTTTCAAGACAGGGTTTCTTTGTGTACCCTTGGCTGTCCTGGAACTCGATTTGTAGACCAAGTTGGTCTCATTCACTGAGATCCACCTGGCTCTGTCTTCCAAGTGCTGGGATTAAAGGTGCACACCACCACCATCTGGCATTGTGTCTTTTTTTTTAAAGGCAGTGTGTGTGTGTGTGTGTGTGTGTGTGTGTGTGTGTGTGTGTGTGTGTACACTTGCCACAATCTGTGTGTGTAGGTAAGAGGATAATTTGAGGAAAATAATTCTCTCCTTCCACCACATGGGAATTGAACTGAGATCATCAGGCTTGGTGGCAAGTGCTTTTACCCATTGATCCATCTCATGAGCCCTCTTTTTATTTTTTTGTTTTTTGAGATAGGGTTTCTCTGTGTAGCTTTGGAGCCTTTCCTGGACCTCACTCTGTAGCCCAGGCTGGCCTTGAACTCACAGAGATCCGTCTGCCTCTGCTCCCGAGTGCTGGGATTAAAGGCGTGTGCCACCACCGCCGGCTCTTTTTATTTTTTTAATTAGAAAAATGTTTTTTTACTAACAAGACATGAAACTAAGTATCACAGTACATACCTCTAATTCGAGCACTTGGGAGGTGGAGATGGGAGCATCAGGAGTTCAAGGCCAACCTGAGCTACATGAGAGAGACCCTGTCTCAAAAGGAGTACGGGGGTGGGTTGGAGGGAATAGTAGTAAGAAGGAAAAAAAAGGCACGCAACTATATAATTACTTCTTTTTGTTTGTTTGTATTTTGAGACAGAGTCTCTCTTTGTATTCCTACCTGTCCTAGAGTTTGCTACTTCTTGGTATATCCTATCAAAAATATAGTTTTGGCTGGGCTTCAGGACACACACCTTTAATTCCAGCACTCAAGAGTCAGAGGCAGGTGGATCTCTGAGTTCCAGGAATTTATAGTGAAATCCTGACTCAGGGGAAGCACATCTCTGTATTGTATTCAATTGTTCCTGGGGGAATGTCTTAATTTTACACAGTACCAGTGTGAAGGAACCTCTGTTCTTTCTCTTGTTCTCTTGGACTCATATTTTTGTATATTTTTAATTGTATGTATGTATGTATGTGTGTCTGTGGAAAGGTATGTGCATGTGAATGCAGGTGCTTATGGAGGCCAGAAGCTGGAATTAGAGACCTTGTGAGCCAACCTGACATGGGTGCTGGGAAATGAATTTAGATGCAAGAGCAGTTATGTGCTCTTAACTGCTGAGACATCTTTCCACACTACTTAGAATTATTTTTTTTAAAGATTATTTATTTATTCTGTATACAGAAGAGGGTGCCAGATCTCATTACAGATGGTTGTGAGGCACCATGTGGGTGCTGGGAATTGAACTCAGGACCTCTGGAAGAGCAGTCAGTGCTCTTAACCTCTGAGCCATCTCTCCAGCCCCCATTTAGAATTATTTTAAAGACTCATGTGGTGGCTTACTCCTTTAATCCCAGTACTTTGGAGACAGAGGTAGTCAGATCTTCAGAAGTTTGAGTCCAGCCTAGTCTATATAGCAAGATCAAGGGTAGCCAGAGCTACACAATGAGACCTTGTCTCAAAACAAAACAAAAAACTACCAAATCATTTTAATTTGTATACATGGGTACAATATTCTTTAGATTCATTCATTTTGTACATGTATCAGAATTCCAGGTTTTGTTCTTTTTGTTTTCTTTTTGGTTTTTCAAGACTATCCTTTCTCCTGCCTTCCTATTGGCCATTCAGCTCTCCATTAGCCCAATCAGGTGTTTTAGACAGGCACAGGAACACAGCTTCACAGAGTTACACAAATGCAACATAAAAGAATGCAGCACATCTTTGCATCATTAAACAAATATTCCACAGCATAAATAAATGTAACACATCTTAGTAATATTCCACAACAGTAGGGCTTCCTTACTTTCTCTGTTCCTGCCTTCTCATGGTCATTATAGTCTAGCATATATAATTGCTTAAGTTAGTAATTAAACTTGGAACATGGGGAGGGAGTTGGAGGTGTCAGCAGTTGACCTGAACCTTACATTGGCTCAGGTTACCTGGTTTTATAATAATGGTGTAGAATGTTGACCTATGCGGGCTGTGAGTATTCTGGATAAGAGGGTGCATAAAACACTTTTCTGTCTATAGGGTTTATATGGATCTTTATGCTTAGAAAATAGAGATGAACAAGATCTCTGGTAGCAAGGAGTTTGGAGTTTTTGTGGGGTAAACAGTTAAGAAAAAAGTTCCACGGTGATAACTTGGGGCTGGATATACTTGGTCTGAATGTGGTGTCTGGCACAACCCAGACACCCGGAAATGTGCTATGAGAAAGAATGCAGGCCTGTGCCTGTATCATGACAATTGGATACCTTTGGTTTGCCTTTTGCTAATGGGGCTTCTTCTTCCCAATTATTCTTTTAATTTCTAGAAATGCCATCTTCTTCCGTATGCCTGCTGCCTGACCAGAGGAGTCCTGAACCCAGGAAAGCTTCTCAGTTTGCCTTATGTAAGTTTGAGGTCCACTTAAACATACCTACTAGGGCTGGGATATAACTCAGTAGACCAGCCAGGCAATGGTGGTGTATGCTTTTAATGCCAGCACTCTGGAGACAGAGGCAGATGGATCACTGTGAGTTTGAGGCCAGACTGATCTACAGAGTGAGTTTTAGGACAGCCAGGGCTACACACACACACACACACACACACACACACACACACACACACACAAAACAAAACAAACCCTCTCTCTTGAAATACAAAACAACAAAATAACTCAGTAGATACTTTCCTAGCATGCACAAAGACCCCGGATTCAGTCCCCAGCACTGCATAAACCAGGTGTGATGGTATATACTTGTAATCCTAGAACTTGGGAGGTAGAGGCAGGAGGATCAGTGTTTCAAGGTTATCCTTAGCTACATAGTGTGAGGCCAGCCCAGGCTACATGAAACTCAATCTGAAAAAACAAAAACAAAACAAATAAAACTACTTATATGTAGAATGGAGGGACTTAAAGAATGTGCTGTGCCCACCTCCTAGCTGTGAGACCAATCTTTGACTTCAGACCCTTGGATTTTTTTTTTTTTCTTCTAGACTAGGTCCCCTCAATATGGAGAGCTTAATATAAGGACAAAGGATTCTCCAGTCCAAATTCCCAAATTCCAGTCTAAACTAGGTCCTTGAGCACTTAGATCCCAAGCACATCCATGCTGGGATCATCAGTTACAGCTGCCTGTTTCTTTCCTCACTTACATACATACTGTGTTGGCCCAGGCTAGATGGTCCTCAAGAGCCCTGATTTTGACTTCAGCAGCTCCATTAGCTAGCTGTGCAGCCCTGGACAAGTCACCTCTTAGGGCCTCTCTTCTCTTACCTTTGCAATGGTCATAATAACATGGTAGAATTGCCTTCTGGCTACCTGAGAGATCAGGAGGGAGGGAGAGAAAGAAGTGCCTGGAGTAGAGAAGACATGACATTCACATATTATCACTTTAACAATAGGGGCTGGGAGTGTGGTTCAGTAGTAGAGTATTTGTCTAATGTGTGCAAGCCCCTGGGTCTCAATCCCAGCACTAGACAGACAAGAAGGGAGGGAGGGAGGGAGCGAGGAAGAGAGGGAAATATTACATGTAAATGAATAAAAGATAGACCTGGGCACAAAGCCATTGTACTCACCAAGCACAGGTATTGAAAAAAGTGAAAATGACTTCGTACTGCATGGGATTTAGAGATAGCTTCCCGATGGGAGGTAAGAGAAAGTAAAGGCAGGACCAGGGCATTGATAATACAACAGGAAAGTTATGTAGTTTTCTACAAGTATATGTATAAATTTAATGTGAACATTACCCCAAAAGGCAAAATGCTACTTTTTCTATTGAGTGAATGACTTCCAGCATGGATGGTCAAAAACTGACTATCCATGACTGGTTAGGAGCACTGGCTGCTCTTCCAGAGGACCCAGGTTTGATTCCTAGCACCCTCTTGGTGTCTCATAATAGTCTGGAACTCTAGTCCCAGAGGATCTAACACACTCTGCTTGGCTTTGTGGTGACTGCCTACGTGTGGTGCACAGACTTACATGCAGGCAAAACACCCACACCCATAAATGTGAAAAATATCTGACTGTCTGTGTTCTTGTGGTGTTTATTTCTCCCAGATGCCATCAGTCCGACCTTTGACTTGGGGAGCCTTTCCTGTAGCCTGGAGGTTTCCAACAGTTGCCGGACAGTGACCGTGTCTCGTTGTCTGCAGACCTATGGTTGGAGTCCCGAGAGATTTTTAATTAGCCAGGTCTTATGTTCTGAGGCCCTTTCTTCTGGCCAGAAGTACTGGGAAGTGGATACTAGGAACTGCAACCACTGGGCTGTTGGGGTGGCTTCGTGGGGCATGAAGCGGGACCAGATGCTGGGGAGGACCATGGACTCTTGGTGTATAGAGTGGAAAGGGCCCGGCCAGTTCTCTGCTTGGGCAATGATGAAGAAAACAGACCTTTGCTTAGGCTGTCCCGAGGTTGTGGGTGTGTGGCTAGACCTTGAGCTGGGGAAGCTTGCCTTCTACTCGGTCTCTGATGAGGAGAGGCTTCTGTATGAGTGTGAGGTCTCTGCCTCCTGCCCTCTTCATCCTGCCTTCTGGCTGTATGGCTTAAGTCCTGGAAACTACCTGGAAATAAAGCAGGTACACCCCCGGGGTTAGAACAGTGGTTTCCTAGTCTCTCTGTTTAGGGGCAACTAGAGAAGTCCACTTAAGGAAACTGGATATGGTAGTACATGTCTATAACCCTAGCACCTGGGAAGTGGAGGCAGGAGGATCACTGCAAGTTTAAGGCCAGCCTGATCAACAAAGGGAGTTCAAGGCCAGCTTGGACTACATGGTATGACTCCTTCCACTTTTGAAATTATTCTTTTTTGTGTGTGAGATAAGATTAACTAAACGGGTTTGAACTCTTTGAACCTTGGGCATTTCAGAGAAAAAGCTGGCCTGGGGTGTCTCCTGAAGGTGACCTCTAAGACCTCAGAATAGCCTTAGAGGGACTTTGGACCCTTCTCTATCACTTAGGTCTCATCTGGGATTGTTGGTTCAATCAGTGTATGGCCAGCTTACATGGCTGACCCCTAATTAAAAGCCCAATCCCACAGCATAGCTGGGTAAACACCCCTAGCTAGCATATACTGTGTACGTCCCGTGTACCACTGTTGGGAGGGTAGAGCACTGCCCAATGACTAGTGAGAGGGAGCCTTCCTGGACCTAACCTTGTGTGCCTTTGCTGTTGTTCCTTTTATTCTGTGGCCTTCAATGTAATAAACTGAAATCCTGAGAATCACAATGAGTATCACAGCTGTGCTGAGTTCAGTTTGTCCTTGTAGTGATCGTGGAAGCAGATGGTGACCGTAAGGACACACACAGGACACACACAAAAGGGGTATGTTACTTAGCAATTGCTGTGTAATGACAGTTCCATGAATTTAGTGCTTTAAAGTAATATACGGGCTGGGGTGTAAGTGTTAGAACCTTTACTCTGCACACACAAAGCCCTAGGTTCTGTCCTTAGCCTTTCCTGGTACCAGAACCAGAACTTGATGGCCAATCTGAACTTAATGATGGCTGTTACCCAGGATGATCACCTTCAGTTTTTTTTTTTTTTTTAAAGATTTATTTATTTATTATGTATACAGTGTTCTGTCTGCATGTATCTCTGCAGGCCAGAAGAGGGCACCAGATCTCATTACAGATGGTTGTGAGCCACTATGTGGTTGCTGGGAACTGAATTCAGGACCTTTGGAAGAGCAATCAGTGCTCTTAACCTCTGAGCCACATCTCCAGCCCTGTTTGTTTGTTTTTTGAGACAGAGTCTCTATATGTATCCCTGAGTGTTCTGGAACTCACTCTGCAGACCAGGCTGGCCTCGGAACTCACAGAGATCTGCCTGTCTCTGCCTCCCGAGTGCTGGGACTAAAGGTATGTGCCACCACTGCCTGGCTTCTTCAATATTTATTATCAGGTTCTGTTGAAATCTCCTTAGTAAGCCAACCATAGATGAACAATGCTTAGAAAACAGCCAGGCATAGTAGTGCACACCTCTAATCCCAGCAGGCAGGTGGGTCTTTGCGAATGAAGCCATTCTGGTCTACAGATGGAGTTCTAGAATAGCCAGGACTGTTACACAGAGAAACCCTGTCTCAAAAAACAGTAACAATAAAAAAATTTAGAATAAATCATAACTGTACTGACTGTCTATGGACTTCTTGTCATTATTCCCTACATGGTATCACTTGAAGAAATTACATAATCTTAAGTGTTATAAGTGAATGCAAGAAGATTTGATTAGGTTACATGCAAGCATCGTGAGACTTCTATGAAGAACTTGAGAATCCTCCAATTTTGGTATGTGAGAGAAATACTGGAACCAACTCTATCTATATTGAATGACAGCTAAGTATATCTATTTGTATATGTGTATATATTTCTTCTTTTTCATTACTATCTAGGGGTATATTTAATTTTGATGATTTCTTCTGAGGAATAAGCAAAAAGTATCAATATACTATCCATGGAATTTGTTTTTTCACAAATGTCTTCTGACCTACATAGTTTTGAGAATCACTTGTTAGCAAAAAATTTTAATGTGCCTTAGGTGATTAAAAATTATACCTGTTTGCCTTTTAGAATTTATAGTGTTGTCGGTAAGCTAATCACTTTGCCCTTGGGGAAGCTAGTGAAGTCAGCAAATGAATTTGGAGTTCAAAATGAGCTGTTAGCTGTGACATGTGAGCTCACACTCCATGTCATGCAATGCAATAAATCCTTCGCCAGCATAATTTCCTTCTCAAAGAGAGCCCATGAGACAGCTTTGTTTATAGATGAGGGTTATGCATCTCAGAGATGCTACTTGCCTAGTGCTGAACAGCTGGCAACGTATTGGAGAAGAAATACAGAATTCATAGTCTGTGCCTTTAACTACCTCATAAGGGAAGTTAGGCCATTGGTGGGGGTGGGGTCAGATAGTTTCTCAATATCAATTATCTCTTAATCAAGAGTACTTGTTTGCCACTGTATTTGAAGGAGCTTGAGAAAACTCAGAAGAAAACTGGATGTATCCCAATCAACAGATGAGGTCTGAAAAGTTTCTCTCACCAGGTAGTGATGGCCCACGTCTTTAATCCCAGCACTTTGGAGGCAGAGGCAGACAGATTTCTGTGAGTTCAAGACCAGCCTGGTCTACAGAGTGAGTTCCAGGATAGTCAGGGTACACAGAGAAACCCTGTCTAGAAACAAAACAAGTCTCCCAACATCGTTATGAACAAGTCTCTAGTAATTGTGCTGAGTGATGCACCTTCAAGCCAAACCAAGCAGAGACTTTGTCCTCTGGGGCCGACCCTTCATACATAAAACCACAGTTCTCATCTTAAAGGGAATAAGAGATAGTTTATTCTGGAGCCATTTTGAATGACCATAGCTTGGGAACACAGATTTAGGTTCCCCCAAATACCCATGTTCCAATGTGGAAGCAGTTTCATGAAGTTTTTATAGTTTTACAGAAAGATAAAGTCATAAATCAAGGCAAATTTACAATACATTGGTGGATACATAGGAGACACAGGTATCTAGGGATGGGGCAAGCTTTTCTATGGGTCAAGATGCATTCTCAGCTTTTGGATTGGTCGAAGCCAGTTGCCTGTAAGCCAACAGATTGAAAGAGGCTTTTATCTGTTGTCACAAGATGTTAGTTCCAGTGGGGTGGGGTGAGGGGACAAGGAATGGCTATTCTGGAGGGCTAGAACTTAGCCCAAGATAAGTAGCCTTTAGACCTGCAGCATTCCAGTCTCTCCACAGTGCTGAGATTCTATTCAGCTATGGCACTGCAGACACAGCTTCCTTTTGGGACCTTCCTTCTCAGGGCCACATAGAGGGCATGTTTGAACACTGAGTCAAGATGAACTTTGCTGAATGCTTGGAGAATATTTACCAGACACTGAGTCGTGGACTTTTGCTCCATCAGAACAGGCATGGTAGGAAAAGAAATAAGCTTTCATAAAGAACAGAAATGAAGAAGGGGAGCCCCCCCCCGCCCCCCAGGCTCCTGGTGGCGCAGGAACAATCCCGGCTACTTGAGAGGCTGAGGCAGGAGGATTGCACCTGTTCAGGTTACAGAGTCAGTTCAGGGCCAACCTGGGCAACATGGTGGAGCTCTGCTTCTGAAATGGGCAAGGTGACAAAGGAGGTTAGGTCCATAACTCAGTGGTAGAGCACTTAGCATGTGCAAAGCCCTTTGTCAATCCCCAGCACTGAGAGGGGAGAGGAAAGTGAAGGCAAGGTAGATAGATGATAGATACTTCTGTGGGCTTAGCTTGAGAGCCCAAGATCTGAAGGTTGGGACTGAAGCCAACCGAGTTTTATCTGGCCTCTTGCCCAGGCCAGTGATGAACTGAAGAATCATAGATGAAGCCCTTGTCCGGCCCAATGTCAGTCATCTTTCTGGCACACCATCTCTTTTACCCAGCAGGCCTGTCGACTAGCCTGGGATGTTGCACCCTCCTTGGACTCAGGAGGTAGTGTTGCAAGTTCTCCCTTTGATGGGCACAAAAGATAGATCCTCTTATCTCTAGGCAGACGCACTTTGCTCTGACTTCTCAATGGTCTCTGCAGGGTGGTGGCGTAAAGGCTGACTTGTGAAAGGAAAGCTTCGCATTAGCACAGCGGAGGAAAATTCCATCAGTGCCTTCGAGCTGCCAGCGTGTCCTCTTGGCTTCACCCAATCTATTTAATCCACTCTTAATAAATCTGTGATATCCCCACGGTAGGGTTCACTGCCAAAGACGCCTTCTGCCTTGTGTTTTGTGCTTGTGTGTTTTATCATGGAGCTTGATCCTCAGACTCTGAGAGGTAGACCAAAGTTACTTCCCTCAATTGGGTGTGGTGGCACATGGCCCTGGAAGGTGAGGGAAGAGGCAGGCAGAACTACATATTTGAGTTCCAGGACTGCCAGGACTACATAGACCCTGTCTCAAAAACAAAACAAAACAAAACAAAAAGTTACTTCACTCAGAGTTAATTTTATATTTGGTATTTAAATATTGTTCACCATGTACCAGGCAGTATTCTTAGGGATTTCTCATTATATAGGATAATTAATTTTTATAGCAATCTCATGTAATATGTCCTATTGTTATTTCTGTTTGGCACGGGAGACAACAAAGAGGCTAAATAATTTGACTAATAATGCTCAGGAAGTAATTGGCAGAGTTGATGTTCAGAACCAAGCAGGAGGACTCCGAATTCCGTGCACTTAACGATGATCCATGCTATCTTTAGGAGAATGTCTGAGTGACCTCTGGTGGACATTTGTTAAGATCATGAGAAGGACATGGGGCTCAGGGCAAACCGCAGGGGCTAGATTGGCTCAAGGACAGGGAAAGAGAGAGAGAGAGGGAATGGACAAAGAGACACGTCAGGTGAGGGAAACTCAACTCCCACGCGTCAGATTCCCTCTTCTGCCCTTTAATGAAGTGCTGGCCTTGGTTTGTACTCATCCATAAATGTTGCCAGCTGAGATTGCTCGGTGTTGCCTCCTTCCTATGGGTCTAGATCAGCCCAGGCCGAATTTTTTTTTTTCTTTTTCCAGAGCTGAGGACTGAACCCAGGGCCTTGCGGTTGCTAGGCAAGCGCTCTACTACTGAGCTAAATCCCCCAACCCTCAGGCTGATCTTAAACTCACAATTCTCCAGCCTCAGCCTCTTGAGTGCTGAGATTATACCACATTCATCTTGGATTATTTATTTTATGTGTGGGTTGTTTTGCCTGCATATATGTCTGTATACTGTGTGCATGCTGAGTGCCTTCAGAGGTCAGAAGAGGGCACCAGATCCCCTGAAACTGGAGTTACAGGCAGGTTGTGAGCCCTCATATGGGTTCTGAGAACCACACCTTGGTCTCTGGAGCAACCAGTACTTTTACCTGCTGAGCTAGCCCTTCTGCTTGGATTTTTTTCTTAAGATTTATTTATTATTATTTATATAGTGTTCTGCCTGCATGTATGCCTGCACACCAAAAGAGTACCAGATCTTATTACAGATGGTTGTGAGCCACCATGTGGTTGTTGGGAATTGAACTCTGGACTTCTTGTCTTTTTTTTGTTTGTTGTTGTTTTGCTTTCTTTTGAGACAAGGATTCTCTATATAGCCCTGGCTGTCACGGAACTCAGTGTAGACTAGGAGGACCTCAAACTCATAGAAATCTGTTTGCCTGCCTCTTGAGTAGTAGGATTAAAGGCATGTACCACTACTCCCAGATATATTTTAAAAAATCTATAATAGTGTCAATTGTTTCTGTTTTGGCTAAGATCCAGTGTATCATGGTACCCAAGTAATAACATGGTGAGTAGAACCGTACTTCAGAATTTTGAATTTTTGACGTCTTTCTGGGCTAGTAAGATGCAGGGCTGCAGCAGCAGCAAGTCTCCCACACAACTGTGTTACTAAAATATGGCACTTGGTAGGTTAGATGTAGTAGATGTATTTTAGTTTACAGTGAGTTTATCTGGATGCGATTCCATCAGGAAATATTGGAGCATCTGTATATTACTTCATGAGATTGCTCCAAACAATTCTACAAGGAAAGGTCTGACGTCTTCGTTTGATAGGAAGGAAACAGGCATGGAGAGGTGACATGTGTCTCTAGAGTCCTGTGTGCTTATTTACAGCCACCCTCCTAGGGACATCTCCCCGTGAGTAAGAGGTGTGTCCTTCCCGTCTCACCTCTGTCATATCACACAGTGGACTTTTTTGTTTGAGGCAGGGTCTCACTGAGTAGCCCAGGTTGACTTCCAACTCATGATCCTGCTTCAACTCTTGAGTACCAGGATAGGATGCTGTACATCATCACACCTGCTTTCCCAGACAATTTTTAGAAAGGATTTTCTATGTATTTATATTCATATCTATGTCTTAGTATATATATATATATATATATATATATATATATATATATATATATATATAATCAGACAAATAAGATGGTGACCTACAGTATTGAACATAAGGCATTTGCCTTCAAGCTTGTGAAGGACCATTTGTGGACTTTTATGATCCTGATGCTGCCTGAGATCAGTAGAGCACATCCTGGTCTTGTCAGAATCGCTGGCCAAGGAAAACAGAGTTTTCTCTTTACAGCCACCCAGGAGGAAGGTATCGCTATCCCTGCCAGGCCACATGAGAAGGAATAGGCTCAGGGAAGTAAGTGACCTTATTCACTTATTGGGTGACAGAATCTGGATTGAAACTGCTGCACACCATATGACTTACAGAGATCATATACACATTTGAATCCCTTTAAATTAGTTTCATATATGTATAACATATGTACAATTTTTGGTGTGTGTGCTGTTTTGAGGCAAAGTCTCTTAGTAGCCTGACTGGCATGAAATTTTTCTGTGCAGATGAGGATAGCTTTGATTGTTTAACGCTCCTGCCTCCACTTTTTTCAGTGGTGTAAGTAACACCATACCTATTTAGGTCTCATTCTATAGCTCAGGCTGGCCCCAAACTCATGACAATCCTTCTGCTTCAGCCTCCCATATGCTGGGACTATAGGCATGAACTATCATATCCTACTTTTTTTTTTTTTTTTTTTTTTTAAAAAGTAATTAATTGGGTGGTGATATGGTAGCGGGAAGAGTGCTTTCTGTTCGTGTCTGATGAACTGAGTTTTGACCCCTGGAATCCAAAGTGGAAGTTTGAGATATGTCTCTCCTCATAGCTCTGGCTGACCTGGAACTAACTAAGTAGACCAGGCAGGCCCGGAACTCACAGGGATCCACCTGCCTCTGTTCCCGAGTGCTGGAACTAAAGGTGTGTGCAGTCACATTGGCAAAGAACCAACTCTTGAAGGCTGTCCTCTGACTTCCACACACTCACCATGGAAGGCACTCAAATGCATACGTCATACTCAAATACACACACACACACACACACAAAAAAAAAACTTTGAAAAACAAACAAACAAATAAACAGGGTGATGGGCTCTGGGGAGTATACACACCCTGGAAAACAGTCACCTTGTTCAGTAAATCATTCTGAAAAACTGGTAGGCAGGTCACTTGTCTTCCTGGACCTAGCGCTTAGTTAGAAGATTCCCTGCTCTGAGTCACGACGACGAAGCTCCTACTATAATAGACCCTGGACAAGGAACTTCTTCTGTTCTTATTCTGTAAAACAAGTAGGCTGTGGTCCTGGAGAGATGGCTCAGAGGTTAAGGAGCTCTAGCTGCACTTCCAGAAGTCGTGAGTTCAATTCCCAGCAACCACATGGTGGCTCACAACCAGTCGTCTGGCATAAAGGTGTGCATGCAGATAGAGCACTTGTCTACATAAAATAAAGATAACCTAGCTAAATTAAAAAAAAAAAAAAAAAGGCAGGGGAGACGCGACTACGGAATCTGACACATCTCTGGCAGTCCACTGCAACGAACGAAACCTTTTCGGGTTTTGCGCTTACCGCCAGCATGCCCGCGAGGGCGCTGTTCCAGTAACGAGAGCGTTCGCGTTCCGAAAGCGCGTGTCCCTCGCCGCCCGCCGTCGTCCCCGCTGCCGCGCCTGCCGCCGCCCGCGTCCGCGGAGCCGGAGGAGGCGGAGCTGGCTTGTCCCGGCTCCAGAGCGGAGCGGCAGCCGAGGAGGCGGTGCGGCGAGTCAGGGCGGCCGAGGCTCGGGCGCAGAGGCCTGAGAGGCTGGCAGGAGACGGTGGTAGTGCGGGGAGAGCGGCGCCACGGGCTGGGCGCTCCCGGCGTGAGGCGTGCGCTCCATGCGTGCGGGCCGAGCGCGGCCCCTGCGAGCCTCCGACATGAAGAAAGACGTGCGGATCCTGCTGGTGGGAGAACGTGAGTCCGCGCCCTGCCCGGCCTCGCAGCCCGGGTGCCCCCTCTCAGCCTGCCAGCCCCTCCGCTCATCCCTCCCCAGGGTTCTGCCCTGTTTCCTCAGTGCTCCTCGCAGGCCTCGTCCCCTTTAGTCCCTAACGCCCGGCCCTTTCGCGGCCAAGGTTCGTTCTCGCCTTCGCCTCCTCGAGTCCTTTCCTGTTGGGCCTCAGCGTTTCTCGGGCCACCTCCTGTCGGACCCTCTGATCGCCTGTCACTCGCTGCCAGGCAGATGTTGGACAGGCAGACTGAGCACTTGGGACTGCGGGAGCCGGCTCGCGGGCACACTGGGGGAGGAGTGTAGAACTAGGCGACTTGTGGGCAAGGTCAGGTTTCTGGAATTTTATTTTTTATTTTTTTCACTTGCTGCCTTCGCTGCAACTGTGCATGGGCATTAAGAGAGAGCGTTGGGTTGCTTGTGTAGCTCAGTAGAAGAGCTCGATCACCTACAAGCGTAAAGATGTGGGTTCAGTCTCCAGCGCAAGGGAGAAAAAAGACAAAGTTTAAGATAGCGGTTTTTTTTTTAAATTAAATTTTTTTCTTTTGTTTTTACCTTTTGCCATGCTTATGCCTTGCGTTGGAGTAACTCCTGGTAGTCGCGGTATTTCCACAAAAATTTACCCGCAACTTCAGGTTAATACGAGAGAGTACTCAGTGAGCGGTACTTAACTAGGGAAGAACCTTTAGTCGAGGCATCTGTGACCCTAAAAGTCTTAATTTCGCTCCTTGTTAGCCATCCCGTAGTTATGTGGGATTATATGAACAAGAGCAGGCCTATAAGACAGCAAAATATATACACGCGTAGCCAAGACTCCCCAGGGATTGTTAGGTTTTACTTTTTTGCCAGTTAAAAAGAGCAAACAACAAAAACAGCGCTTTTGCTGGCTGACATGATGACAGTACCCCAGGGACTCCCGATCTCACTGCAAGTTACATGACTCAGTTATTAAAAAGAGGGCTAAAGAGGACTTGAATTGGTTTAAAACTTCCTTAGTTAATGTTTTGCCATTTCTGGTTTTCAGTTCTTTATTCCAAGCCACGTTACATTTGGAGTAGCCTCTATAGGTCACTGTGATACATACCAAAGGAGGAAAATGCACATATTACATTTTTTTAAAAAAAACTTGGGGTAGGGTCTGCCCTTGGGACCCAGACAGAGGGAATCAGGAGTCCTAGAACTAGAGTTACTGGTGGTTTGAGCCACCCTACTAGGTGCTGAGAACCGAACTTTGGTCCTCTGTTCTTAACCGCTCCAGCCCCAAGTCTGCACATTTTTGCTATGGTGATAGTGTTCTTTGAGAAACCCAGTGTGGTGTCTCATGTCTGTAAAATCAGGACTTGGAAGAATTAAGGCAGGAGCGTTGCTGTGAGTTCAGAGCCAACCTGGTCTACATAGAGAGTTCTAAGCCAGTCCGGGCACTGGGCCTCAGAAAGGAGTGGGGAGTGGGCATGCCTACTACAATGGACTATTTACCCATGGAGCTGTAGGTGGTTTTTGTTTTTTGTTTTGTTTGTTTTGTGAGAAATCTTGAGTCAGAATTTGGAAGTAAGCTTAGCTAATCATAGTTTGCTTTTTGGCTTTCAGTTTTGAATTTTAGGTTTTGTTTATAATGATATCCTAATCTGTATTTTGCATCAAGTTCTCTGATAGTAAAGGAAGGCATTATTTAAGGTATGATTGATGCTAATTGATTTGGAGCAAAATTAGGGAAAGTGAGCCGGTGATCCCTTAATTGTATTTTATAAAAGTCTGGTATTTTTTTTTTTAAATCAATTTTTCAAAAAGATGGGTACGTGGTTTGGATTTATTGTTGAATATAGGAATCAATTATATAGCATTAATGTATAAACTATCTGAATAGAAATGCCATGTATAAGTAAGATTTAGTGTCACTGTTAGGACATTTGTATTCAGCTTTAACAGTATTATTTAGGAATATGCAGAAGTTTAAAATTTATTAGAAAAGTATGTCATTCAGTAATAAAAGCAAACAAGAGAATTGGTATAACTATATGTAAGTTTTCTGATCATACGGAGAAACTTGATACAAGAGAATGCTTTAGTTTTTTAAAGAAACACTTTTTTCCCCCCTAAAAGGGTGGTACCAACCGTGCTGATGGCACACATCTGTAATCCATTACTCAGGAGTCTGAAGCAGGAGGATGGAAAATCAAAATTTTAAAAGGGCTAGAGTATATAGTTTAGTGGTAGGGCACTTGCCTTTCATACCTGAGGCTCTAGGTTCAATCTCCAAGTATAGCACATGCAGCAGAAGGTTGGTACCAAAGCTTCAGGCTGTCTACTATTAAGACAAACTGTAGCCGGGTGTGGTGGCACATGTCTTTAATCCCAGCACTTGGAAGGCTAGGATTACTGGCTTGTGCCACCCTTCTTAGTTGATGCTGTTCTTGGTATCAAACCCGGAGGCATGGTGCTTGCTTGGGAAGCACTCAAGTGAGTTCCTCCACTCTTGTATACATATATTTTCAAATTTTAATGTTGGAAGTATAGTTACACTCAATTGAAATGTAGGATTTCAGTTATTTTAATGGCTGGTTTTGGTAGGGAAGTCTTTTTAAGCTTTACTTTTTCTTTCTTTTTTTTGTTTTTCAAGACAGGGTTTAATCTATATGTAGCCCTGGCTGTCCTGGAACTTGCTTTATAGACCAGGCTGTCCTCAAACTCAGACATCTACCTAGTGAATGCTGGGATTAAAGGTGTGTGCTGCCATCACTCAGCCTAAACCTTACTTTTTACATTTGTTGATTTGTGTGCAAATCTGAGCACAGTTTATGGGAGTTTGTTCTCTCCTTCTGCCATGTGGGATCTGGGGATTGAACTTTGGTAGTTAGGCTTTGCCGAAAGTGCCCTTACCTGCTGAGCAGTCTCACAGGCCCGACTTTTTGAGATTTAATGTAAATACTTGTCAGCCTTTAGCCTAGTTGTAGCGTTTTAAATCCTAGATTGGGCATACCCTTGTCATCCTAGCACTCCGGAGGGAGGAGATATCACAGGTTCAAGACCAATCTGGCTTACCTAGTGAGTTCTGGGCAAGTCAAGGCTACATAGTGAGATACTAGCTAAACACACACACACACACACACACACACACACACACACACACACACGATTTAGATATTTAATGATTAAATAGTAGGTAAATGTGTGTCAGTATTTTAAGACAGATCTGACACATTTATTCCTGTAGTATTAGAAAAAAGTGGTTATGATTTGAGCTTTTAACATGTTTATTTAAGTACATCTAGTTTTTAGTTGCTTTAAGATGGTTGGGGGTGGAGGATGCTAAGAGAAAGAAACATCCATCCTTTCTGGTATTGTGGATTTCAAGTCTATTCTTTTGTGGTGTTCTGTTACTTTGTATTCCTGTCAGTGTCTGTCCCTGAACCAGGCAGTGGCAACTTCATTCATTGTTGCTTTGAAATGGTGAATGGTTTCAATATTGTGTTGTCCCATTCCTCCTGCTGTACTGCTGAGGTGAAAAGGGTATTTTCTTGGCCCTTTTATGACCCATGGAGGCATCATGTTAACTAACTAACTAACTGCTTTCTACTTAGTGAAAAGATGAAGGAACTTAGGATGCCTATAAAATCTTAAGGCATTTTGCTTGCAAAGAATAACAAAGTATTTTAAATGTTATTTATGTTATAGCTTAATTATTGTTTATCAAATACCATTCAGATCAAAAGTGAATTACTATTCTCACGAAACATATTCCTAAAAGTCTTTAAAAGTGCACTCACAACACTTGGGAGGCAGAGGCAGGTGGATCTCTGTGAGTTCAAGGCCAGCCTGGTCTACAGAGCAAGTTCCAGGACAGCTAAGGCTACACAGAGAAACCCTGTCTCGAAAAAACAAAAACAAACAAATAAAGAAATCAGGCCAGCCAAGATAGCTTATGGGGCAAAGGTGCTGGCTACCAACTCTCAACCTGAGCTCAGTCCCTGGACTCACGTGGTGGAAGGAGAGAGGCAACTCCTGAAAGCTGCCCTCTGACCTTCATACCTGCACTGTGGCGAATATGTGCACTTCAGAGTGCCCAGATGTGTGTACACGCACGCACCCCTGCTCTCCAGTGTCTTGTTTGCTCTCCTGGTACTAATGGCACTGTGTTGATCAGACTTGGAGAAAGGAATATAGGTGTGGACAACAGTTGTCCTCCATGCCATCCCCTACCTATGGTTAATGAACTCATTCTGTAGACCAGGTTGGTTTTGAGCTCACAGTGATTCACCTGCCTCTGCCTCACAGGTGCTGGGAACAAAGGTGTGAACCACCACCACCATCACATTTGGCTAAACTACCATACCTTTAATTGTTCCTTGGGAACAACACAGTCATCCCCTCCTTCCCTTCCTCCCACTCTCCTTTTGAGAGAAAGTATCACTTTGTAGCCCAGGTTTGTTTGGAAGACCATTATGTAGGCCAGGCTGGCCTCACCCATGGCTATCCTTCTGCTTTAGCCTCCCATTATGGGGAAGGTCCTTGCTGGGATTATTTATCCGATTGCTAAAGGTTAGTAGTTAATAAGTATAACTTCATAGTCCCCCTCCTCCCTACTTTATTCTAATTACAGTTGTTTAAGAAGAACCAACACTTTGTGTGTGTGTGTGTGTGTGTGTGTGTGTGTGTGTGTGTGTGTGTGTGTTTGGTTTTTCAAGGCAGGGATTCTCTGTGTAGCCATAGCTGTCCTGAAACTCACTCTGTAGACAAAGCTGACCTCAGATTCACAGAGATCCTTCTGCCTCTGCCTCTCGAGTGCTAGGATGAAAGGTGTGTGCCATCAGTCCGATGAACTGAGACTTCTTAATATAAAAGAGAAACATAAAAAGAAATGAAAAGAACCATTTCTTTTGCCATTTGAAGAAAAGGGTGTGTGTTTGTAAGAAAACTAGCCAATATGACTGGAAGGGTGATAATTGGAATGGCAGAATGTTATTTCTCCTTCATAAATATTAGGAATTTTCTGTCATTTAGAACTAGACATTTAAAAGAACTGATAAAAAGACAGAAATTTCAAACCCAGATAAACCTAGATAATTTGTTCTATATTATAGTCTCAGATAGGTGGTGTATTGTAATGAATTGGAGACCTCTGTCTTTAAGAATAATTATGATCCTGGGCTGGAGAGATGGCTCAGCGGTTAAGAGCACTGACTACTCTTCCAGAGGTCCTGAGTTCAATTCCCAGCAACCACATGGTGGCTCACAACCATCTGTAATGAGATCTGGCGCCCTCTTCTGGCTGGCAGTCATATGCTGTGTATACATAATAAATAAATCTTTTTTAAAAAAAGGTTTTTTTTTAAAAAAAAAAAGAATAATTATGATCTTGCATTTTATAAGTCACTTAACTATTTCTCAGGCAAAAAAGACTAGAGAACATTAGATAGTTGGCTAACAAAGATAATTTTTATCTTTCATATTAATATGTTAAATATTTATATCAAACTTACATTGCAGTTTATATTTTGGTTATAACATTCAATTTGTAATACATTGTTATAGACTTTATTATAAATATATTTTATATAATATTTATACTATAATCTTTATAGTAAATATAAATTCTAACTAGTATATTTAAAGAAGAATTTAGGATTTCTTTTCCTCATGGAAATGTTTCTGGAGCAGTTGAAAGAAAAATGTTTTATTTATTTTTGAGACAGGTCTCACTATGTAGCTCTGGTGGACCTAGAACTCCCTATGTAGACCAGGCTGGCCTTGGACTCAAAGGGATCCTTTTGCCTCTGCCTCTTAAGTACTGGAATTAAAAGTGTGCTATCATGTCTGGCTCTAGATGAAATTTTTTGTTTGTTTGTTTGTTTGTTTTTTTGTTTTGTTTTCTGAGACAGGGTTTCTCTGTGTAGCTTTGCGCCTTTTCCTGGAACTCACTTGGTAGTCCAGGCTGGCCTCAAACTCACAGGGATCCACCTGGCTCTGCCTTCCGAGTGCTGGGATTAAAAGCGTGCGCCACCACCGCCCGGCGGTTCTAGATGAAATTTTTATAATGTAGTGAGTTAAATTGCCTCAGATTGTTTTCTCGATGAGGTAGGATATGAGCAAATACATAAAATCACACTGAGAAGTGGTAATGATACACATGACTTTAACTGAGTTAGCCACACTCCTTGGGCCCACTGTCTTGTGTGTCCCTGTCTTCAAGCATCAGTAAAGTTGTTCAGTTGTCTTCTTTACTCTTGCTGTGTTAGAGGCCTCCCCTGTTGAATATGTCTGTAGTTTGATAGGAGCCTGCTGCTGTTCAGGCAGCCAGAACTGCTCTTTGGACTGCTGAGCTAAACAGTGAAGAAATCTGACTTTCCTCATCATGCTGTTCTCTCTATTCTGAAACTCACAGGGGGCCAGTGGGTCTGAGGGCAAAGAAGGCAGCCATGACTAGGAAGAAGATGGTTGTAATGAGTTTGCCATTTGATTTCCTTGGTGCTAGGAATGCTGTAGTAAACAGCAAATAGTCTCTGCTCTTGAGAATTTCTAGAAATTTTTTAGAAAAATTTTTAGCTGATGAAAAATATCCTATTTTTATCAAAGTCTAGGAAGACCTCAGGAGCCCACTGTTGTTAGGATGGAGGATTGTCTGGGTCTTATGCAGATGCAGCACTCTTAAGAATATACATTTTTTGAGTGTGTACAGTAGCACATTCCAGTAATCCTAGTACCCAGGAGGCAAGAGGCAGGAGGATTACTGCAAATCTGAGGCAATTCTATATATTGAGTTCCAGGCCAGTCAGAATCCCCAAACCAAACAAAAGAATGCGTGTGTCTTCAGAACATCAACAGATATTTTTTTCTTCCTAGATGCCAAATTACTGATTTTTCTTTCATTTGTTTGTTTGTCTATTATTTTGTTTTTTGTTTGTTTGTTTTGTCTCCCCCCACCCCCAGACATGGTTTCTCTATGTAACAGCTGTGGCTGCCCTGAAACTCACTCTAGACCAGGCTGGCCTCAAACTTACAGAGATCCACCTGCCTCTGCCTTCTGAATGCTGGGATTAAAGGTGTGCATCACCACCACCCAGATTATTTTGATTTTTGAGTCTGTCTCTGTTGGGAGTAAAGGCATTTTTCTTTTTAAATGGCCCTTCCTCCCTCCCCTCCCAGAGTCTTGTACATGTTAAGCTATTGATCTACCACAGACTTATACCACAGCCACAGATGAGTTTCCTGACATATTGTTGTACAGATGTGTGCTGTTGTTTGTTTTTTGGCTCTTTTCGGCTCTTTTGGGGGGCTGCCACCCAGCTTCCAAATAAATCACATGCAGAGGCTTATTGTTACTAATAAATGCCTGGCCTTAGCTTGGCTTCTTTCTTTCCAGTTTTCCTTAACTTATTCCATCTATCTTTTGCCTCTGGGCTTTTCCCATTCTCTTACTTCTGTAAATCTTACTCTTACTCTGTGGCTTGCTGTGTAGCTGGGTGACTCTTCCTTCCACTAAATCTCTTCCTCTCCTCCCAGTTTCTCCTTCTATATAGTCTCTCTGCCTGCCAGCCCCACTTATCCTTTCCCTTGCCTTGCTATTGGCCGTTCAGCTCTTTATTAGACCATCAGATGCCTTAGACAGGCAAAGTAACACAGCTTCACAGAGTTAAACAAATGCAACATAAGCAAAAGTAACACACCTTAAAATAATATTCCCCAACAGACTTGAGAAGCAGATTTCTTTCTTTTCTCATGTCCTCTCTGCTCCCCCATCCCCCCTGTTTTTAAATAGAGGAGTTGAATACAGTGCTTGTCCCTTTTTTATGACAGTTTGGTTTGTCTTTTTTAATACGTTTTCCTGGCTATCTCTATGTAGTATGTAAGACTAAATTTATATGTAGACAATCATGCAAATAATTATCAAATGAAATAATAGCGGTCTGCATAAGAGATGAATCTTGGAAAGCAGAAATTCAAATTTGGATGTTCGTTCAGTGTTTCTTAGTTTGAGGAGAACAAACAGTTCAGGAGACACGTGTGTTTGTGTGGAACTAGACTTCTTGGATACACGATTTGTTGTTCTTAGGTTTTTTATTTTGTTTTTTGAGACAGGGTTTATCTGTGTAACAGCTCTGGCTGTCCACTTTGTAGCCCAGGCTGGCATTGAACTCACAGAGATTCACCTGGCTCTACCTCCTAAGTGCTGGGATTGAAGCCATGTACCACTACCAATTGACCTTTCTCTCTTTCTCTCTCTCTTTTTTTGGTTGTTGTTTTTTGTTTGTTTGTTTTTTTATTCATATTGTGCTTTGATAAACATGAAACTCTCATGCCCTTTGCATTCTGATACCAGTTCTTTGTTATCAGCTTGGTGTCCTGAAAAGTTCTACTCAGTTTTAGTGCTACATAGAGTAAGTATCAGTTCTTACAAACTGAAAGGCAAGGCCCCCAAGATTGCTCTTACTTTAGATGCTAGGTACAAGTAGGATTTTAGTCAAACAGTTAAAAAGGGCTTACTTTTTTATTAAGTAACTTTTTATTAAAAAACACAACCCCCTCAAGCTTACTCATTCTCTAGAAAATGTTATACTTATGCTCATGTGAATGAGCATCTAGATGGAGAGATGCACAAGGATGGTTGGAAGGGTCTGGGGTTTTGGTGGAATTAAGGTATATACTCTTACTGGTATGTTCACTAACCTGGAAGTGCTGAGATTTGATGGGTAGAGGTTTTATATGGGGGTCTCATTTTGTAGGCACAATTAAGCCATTGTCACATAAGATTGGACTAAGCTCTAGTCCCCCTTTTCAAACTTTCTAGGTTTTGGGATGAGACTGAAGGTCCCAACCCTCTACTCATAAGGTTGGATTTTTCTGATGACCAACCTTTATTTATGAAGCTATCTTGCCTGCATCTCCTTACATTTTCTTATAATATGGACTTGTATAGTTATTTATAAGAAAAGGCCTAGCTATTGTTAGGAAATAGCAAGGGATTTTGAAGACCCTTGTCGCAGTTTCACACTCTACTTTGTTATATGAAATTCCGACCTTGGTTTTTCTGTGTAGTCCTGGTTGTCCTGGAACTCACTTTGTAGGTTGGGCTGGCCTCAAACTCAGAAATCTATCTGTCTCTGCCCTCCTGAGTGCTGGATTAAAGGCATGCACAACTACCACCACCTGGCTAGAGTTTATTTTTTTTTAATTATTATTTTATTTTTTATCTATGTGTTTGTGTGCAAAAGTATGTATGCACGTATGAAAGTCAGAGGACAACCTGTGGGAGTCAGTTTTCTTCTACTGTGTGGGTCCTGGAGATTGAACTCAGCTTCTCAGGCTTGGCAGTGGTTGCCTGTACCCCCCACTGAGTCATCTTGATGGCCCTAATTTTTATTGGTTTAGCAGTTGCCTGCCATCCAGTGTGCAGTAAGTACCTTCCCTGTTCCTCCTCAAGTTCAGTCCTGGGCCTTAAGTCCAGAAACTCACTCATTCTTAAGAAAAGCTTTGGGGGTTGGAGATGTGGCTGAGTGTGTAAGAGCACTAGCTGTTCTTCTAGAGGGAGGACTTGGGTTCCATTTCTGGCACCCACATGGCAGCTGACAGCCACCTGTAGCTCCAGTTCCAGGGGATCCGATGCCTCTTCTGGCCTCCACGTGCAGTGCTAGCATGTGGTGCACAGCCTATGTTCAGGCCAATACCCATACACATGAACATAAGCAAGTCTTTAAAAAAGAAAAGGAAAGCTTGGAACAGGTGTTTGAGGCAGGTTGGTATGTAGACATTGTTTCCCTGGCATAGTTACTGTGCCTGGGCATGGACATCCAGTCAGAGAGTGCTTGAGATCCTCCATTCATATAAAATTAGAAGATTCCATTCACTAGCCTTGTTTACAGGTATCTGGTTATATGTCCACGTAGACTCATACATGCTAAGTATATCTGTTATAGTCATGGTGTCTTAATACAGATTATGGCACATAAGTAGTTTAGTGGAGGCAGTGAGAGCTTTGGTAGCTCTCGGGGGTCTTAGGCTCGGGTAGAACTGAAAAGCCCTGAAGAGATGATTAAGATGTAAGAGTACAGAAGAGACAGGGAATGATTTTTGGACGAGAAAAACCATGTGAGGAGGGAGACAGGACTCATTGTAGCTAGTTAGTGCTTGTGCCTGTGTGAGACATTACTTGTCCAAAGTGGACAACAGTGGGAAACAAGATTAGGTAGGTGAGCTACAGTTAGGTGTTGCTACTTTTCGGTAGAATGATTTTCGTGTGATGTGGTAGGTAGTTGAGAGTCAAAAAGACTGAGTTAGAAAATGAAGGCTGTGTAAGAAAATGGAATTGACTCCCCCTCCCCCCCAAACACACACACACACACACACACACACACACAAGGTTTCTCTGTGTAACAACTTTGGCTGTCCTGGAACTCACTCTGTAGATTTGGTTAGCCTTGAACTCACAGAGATCCACCTGCCTCTGTCTCCCAAGTGCTGGGATTGAAGGCGTGCACCACCACCACCTGACTGGAATTGACATTTGTTGGTAGATTAAAGAAGGTAGAAAGTTGGGAACTGGGAAATGTCTAGATGAAAGTACCAGAATTAGACAGAAGGGCAAGCAGAGACAGACAAAAACCTCAGGCTAGGTCCAGCATGGCAGGTGCTGGTGGTTCTAGCACTCAGGAGGTGGGAGGACTGCTTGGAGGACTGCCCAGGAGTTCTGATGTAGTAAGGCTCCTCTAAATAGCAATGAGAAAAATTTAACAGAATTTCAATGCAAAATAAGAAGCCCAGTCAGGGATGGCAGTTTACCCTGCTGTGTAAAAACAGTGTTGACTCTGTTGATGGCTGCTCTAAAGCCTGTTAGGATGAAGTTTGTGTCAAAGGAGGGCACGCAGTGGCTGTGTGCAGCGTTGTGAACACCTAAGACACATAGAAGTGCTCCAGAAATATCTGCTGGGCCTAGGGATAGAGCTCAGGGGCAGTGCACTTGCCCAGCATTTGAGAGGCCCAGGGTTTGATCTCAACATACACAAATGCCATACATTCAAGAAGACATAAAAAGAAGGTATCTAGCTGGGCGGTGGTGGCGCACGCTTTTGATCCCAGCACTCAGGAAGCAGAGCCAGGCGGATCTCTATGAGTTCGAGGCCAGCCTGGGCTACAGAGTGAGTTCCAGGAAAGGTGCAAAGCTACACAGAGAAACCCTGTCCCCCCGCCCCCCCAAAAAAGGAAGGTATCTCATTTGTCAATATTTAAGATCAACACTGGGGCTGGAGAGATGGCTCAGAGGTTAAGAGCACTGGCTGCTCTTCCAGAGGTCCTGAGTTCAATTCCCAGCAACCACATAGTGGCTCACAACCACCTAATGACATCTAGTGCCCTCTTCTGGCCTGCAGGGATCCTCGCAGATAGAATACTGTATGTATAATGAATAAATAAATCTTTTTTTAAAAAAGCAGTTGGGCTGGAGAGATGGGTCAGCCGTTAAAGGCTAGGCTCACAACTAAAAATGTAAGATCAACACTGATATCTGTAACTCTAGAACTTGCCATCTTTTAACCACCAAAATAACTTAAAATAGTACTTATTTGGCAGTTTCTAGTAGCATATCTTTTATTTTAGAAAATATGGAAGGCCAGGGATAGTGACACACACCTTTAATCCCAAGAATCAGGAGTCAGAGTCAGGGTGATTTCTGAGCCCAAGGCCAACCCAATTTACATAGTGAGTTCCAGGACAGTCACAGCTACATAGTGAGACCCTATCTCAAAAAGAAAAAAAGAAATTCACGTTCATTCTCGACTACACACACATTGTGAGTTCAAGGCAAGCCTAGGCTTCATGAAACTCTGACTCAAAACAAGCAATGCTTCCAGTTTTAAAGAGCCATTACAGCCAAGTGTTTTTTTTTTTTTTCCCCATTTTCTTTTTTGGTTTTTCAAGACAAGGTTTCTCTGTGTAGTTTTGGTGCCTTTCCTGGATCTTGCTCTGTAGATCAGGCAGGCCTCAAACTCACAGAAATCCTCCTGCCTCTGCCTCTGCCTCCTGAGTGCTGGGATTAAAGGCATGTACCACTACCGCCCGACTTTTTTTTTTTTTTTCTCATTTTCTATAAAGGATATTAGTGAGTAAAGTCAATAGATTGGAAAATGGTAGTATATTTGTAATTAATTTCTTATCTGTGACATGGTACTTTGTCTACATAAGACAAGAAGGCTACCTTTAGGAAATACACACTAAGATACAATTATTGGGGCTGGAGAGATGGCTCAGGGGTTCAGAACACTGCCTGCTCTTCCAGAGGTCCTGAGTTCAATTTCTAGCAACCACATGGTGGTTCATAACCATCTATAATGGGATTAGATGCCCTCTTCTGGCCTGCAGGCATACATGCCACCCTCCAAAAGATAAAATTGTTCTCAATTGGTCCTGTGTCTGTCTGTTTCTAGCCATTCACTAGTTGGTAAGCTTATATGATGTAGTAGATACTTACACTGCTGGAGTAAGTGTGAGACAGATGAGGGATAATGCACACACAAATACTATAAAAATGTTACATGTTATGTGGAGAATTTGGGTTAAGGATAGCTATAGACTCAGCATGGTGTTTTATGCCTGTAGTTGAAGCACTTGAAAGGCTGAGGCAGGCAGAATGCTGTGAGTTTGAAACCAGTCTAGTTTATACTCTGAGTTCCTAGACTATAGAGTGAGGCCTGGTCTCAAAGGGGGAAAAAAGCAAGCCTGTGAGATGGCTCAGTGAGTAAAGGTGCCTAATTAATCACCAGTGAACCAGTGATTATTTTAACTGAACTGTATTACTTGCTTGTGAGGGCTGCATGCTGACTCTTGATTACCATTCCCTCTCTGTATTCTTAGCAGTCTTTAAAAGCATGGCAAAAGAGAGCACTGGCTTGACCATCAGGAGACAAGCTACTGTCTTAGGTCCACTGCTCATCTTTTAGTGAGACTTTTAAGGAAATCACTGACTCTGAGTCACACATTTCCTGTCTGAAAACTGTGGAGAGCTGTATAAGCTAGTATTGTTAGATTCTAGGAGTTTTGTAATGTTGGTTCTGTTCAAAACAGAAATAGCTTGGCCAGGCGGCGGTGGTGCACGCCTTTAAAATCCCAGCACTCAGGAGGCAGAGACAGGTGAGTTCGAGGCCAGCCTGGTCTACAGAGAGAGAGAGCTCCAGGACAGGCACCAAAACTACACAGAGAAACCTTGTCTCGAAAAATCAACCAAAAAACAAACAAACAAACAAAAAAACCCCAACAACACAAAACCAAAAAGCCAGAAATAACTTGTTGTGAGCCACATGTCAAAAAGCCTTTTTTGACAAAAGAAAATCAAAAAGTATATAGAGGGGCTAGAGAGGTGACTCAGTAGTTAGGAATGCTTGCTGTTATTCCAGAGGACACAGAGTTATTTTCCAGCACCCACATGGGGCAGGTCACAACCAGGAGATTCTATACTATCTTCTAGACTCTGGGGGTAGCCACACACATGTGCATATACCTGCACACATATAGACATGTATACATAAAATAATAAAAGCATTCTTAAAATAGTCTATAGAAACTAGCTAGAAGCTACCTGTGAGACCATATAGTTTGTCTCTCAACTTGCATAAACTCTCCATGTTGTTTGGACCAGTGCACTCATCTGTGTTCTAGCCATTCATCATTTTCCAGGATCAGACTTGTTCAGTTCACTCTTTCTTTTATAGTCATTTAGGAAGTGACTGAGGTTGTTCTTAATTCTTAGAAATTACCATCTTTCATATTTGGACTTGTTTTTGAAATTGTACTTTGCCACTGTGGTAGAGACTAACAGACAGGTATCTGTTTTCCTCTAGTAGCTTGGACAGACTTGGTTGGTAAGCACTTAGATTTGACTGTAGTAATTATATGATCAGAAAAGTTACTGGAGTAGAGAAGTCAGATTTCAGAATAAAGATTGAGATTTTTAACTTTCCTTTATTAAAAAGATCAGTGGGACAGAAAATATATATATTTTTTTACCTTGTTACCAACCCTTAAAATACAGAACAAACAAGTAAGTAAGTACACATGTAGGAATATAGACACTCTGATATCCTTCGGTTGGTGAGGATGTAAATTGATGTATTCTCTTGTGAACATAATTAACAATGTCAGTTAAATACAAAACAGCCCATGTGCTAACTTGAATTGCACTTCAAGGAATTTATGTTGTAGAATATGAATTACAACATTATTCATAAAGGTGAAATTTAGAAATGACCTTAATGTTCATTTTTGGGAACGTTAAGCAGTATTATGGGATTGGTTCTTACACAACTCTCAGTAGGTAATGCAGGAAGGTTTTTGTTACTGTGTTCCTTTCTGTTCTTTCCTCAAACTTGACATCCTATTTCCTCAGCTTCCCCAAGTAGCTGGAATTACAGGCAAGCGCTGAGACACCTGAGCTGCAGGCTTTTGTGATACTGTGAAATGGGCTTATGATTGCCTTTTCTCCAAACAGCTAATAACTCTCTATGTGGTTACTGGATTTGAGTTCCTGTAGAACCAAATTTATTAAAGTAATGATTTTTTTTTCTTTTAACAGCTAGAGTTGGGAAGACATCACTGATTATGTCTCTGGTCAGTGAAGAATTTCCAGAAGAGGTAACATTTAATTTCTTATTTAGTGTGTGTGTGTGTGTGTGTGTGTGTGTGTGTGTGTGTGTTTTAATTAATAAAAAATAAAGTGATATGTCAGTGCCACCTTCATGTGTTTCTTCAACAGTCAGGACTTTTCTGTTTTGTTTTGTTTTTTTATTTTATGTGAATTAGTGTGAGGGTGTCAGATCCCCTGGGGCAGGAGTTACAGACAGTTGTGAGCTGTCTTATGGGTGCTAGGAATTGAACCCAGGTCCTATGGAAGAGCAGCCAGTGCTCTTAACCACTGAGCCATCTCTCTAGCCTCTCATAGTCAGTACTTTTAAAAAGCTCATATTAGTTTATAGAGGACATCACCTTAAGAAAGAGCCTAACTTCTCATTTTGTGCCTTTGACTTTGTCATTAAAATTTTGTTTTTTACATTGTGTGTGTGTTTGCTATCAGAGGGCAACTAGTGTGAGTCAGTTCTCTCCTTTCATGGGAGTCCTAAGGATCGACTTCAGATCATCAGTCTCGTTGGCAGGTCACTGAGCTATCTTACCAGCCAATGGCTTTGTCATTTATGTCATCAACTAAGGTTGTTTCATTTTTGAAATGGTGGCAAAAAGGATCACCTGTGTATCCTGTTCTTAGAATTAAAATGTTTTCCAGAACCCCAAACGTGAAAGAAATGCTGAGTTTTGTATGAATTGAAACTAGATTTAGGGTCTGGGTACCGCTTGCCTTCTGCCTGGTGCTGTCAATCTGTGAGATGTTTTTGTTAGAACTACTAGAATTCTGATGTAACTAATTTTATCTGCCTGCTTCATTTTACAAATTAGAAATGATTCATTCTATTTTGCCTACAGATCCAAAGACTTGTGTATGACAGTAAATTAATAATAGTGAAGTGCCACCAGAACAAGGTGGTGTTATTACTAATAATTTATATGTATGTATAATATATCTATTATTGGTATTTTGAGACAGGGTCTCATGTAACTCAGGCCAGCTTCAAACTTATGTAGCTCATGATGACCTTGAACTCCTGATCTTCCTACCTCCACTTCCCTGGTACTGTGATCACATGTTTGTATCACCATACTGGGATATACTTATTTACATTTTGGAAATCCCAGTGTGAGGAGATGCTGTAAAGTTAGGATATTGTTAGAGAAAACAGCATCTATGCAACAGCATAACAAAATTTTGGATTTTGTTGTTATTGTTAGTTTATTTTGTTTAATTTTTTTGAGGCACAGTCTATACAGTACAGGTTGGTCTTAAACTTACTATGTAGGCATGGCTGATCTTGAACTTTTTTCTGATCCTTCCACGTCTCCCTCCCAAATACTGAGATTACAGGTCTGGCTTATCTTTTGTTTCTCTGAAGTCTTATTAATGTCAGAGTTTGAGGCTAGAGCGATAGCTCAGTGCTTAAGAGCACTTGCTGTTCTTCCAAAGGGCCTTCATTCAATTCCTAGCACCCATGTTAGGTGACCTGTAGCTGTAACTTTAGCTCCTGGACATCCACACTCTTTGTGGCACTCCACCCCCCTCCCCATACACAGGTGGCATGTAAGTGCACACACACAGAAAAAATAAAATTAATGTTAGAGTTTGCATTTACCTTTCTTTACTCTTCTTAGAGAGAAATAACCTTATAGGTTTATTGCTGAGCTAGGAACTTGATGTGTCATATGGCAGTGTTTTTGTTTTTCTGGATTCTTGTGGTACCTGGGATGGAATCCAGGGTCTTGTGCATACCAAGCAAGAGCTTTATTGCTGAGCTATATCTCTCACTGATAGCATTTTCAATATTTATAATTCTGTTTTTTGGTTTTTGTTTCCAAGACAGGGTTTCTCTGTGTAGCTTTGGCTCCTTTCCTGGAACTCACTCTGTAGCCCAGGCTGGCCTCAAACTCACCGAGATCCACCTGGCTCTGCCTCCCGAGTGCTGGGATTAAAGGCGTGTGCCACCATCGCCTGGCAACATTTATAATTCTATGGCTGCTATTTTCTTTGTTCCTTTTAGCATTGAAGAATCAAACAGTAATTCCTTAATTTGAAAAATGGAGTGTATTGTGGAATCATTAACATTAATTTAAAATTATTTAGGTTATACTATATAAAGTTCTCTGCAAAAGTTTAACTAAGGAGCTAACAAGATGGCTGAGTGGGAAAGGACCTACTGCCAAGACTAACAAGCTGACTTTAATTCCCAGGGCTTACATGGTGGAAATACAAAGCCAACTCCACATTGAACTCCATTTGTGTGCTATGATACCCATGCACACAAATAAGTAAACAAAATTTAAAGACTCCAATCTAGCTAGGACTTCATAGTAAGACTCTGTCTCAAGAAAGAAATTTGAAATGTTTAACTGAAATTAAAGTTGTTTAAAGATATTCTTCTTGAGTGTGGATATGGGATTTGTTTTTCCCCATAATTAAAAATCATGCAGTTGTGGCTGGAGAGAAATCTCAGCAGTTAAGAGCACTGGCTGCTCTTCCACAGAACCTGGATTTGACTCTCAGCACCCAGAGGGTGCCTTACAACTGTCTGTAACTCTAGTTCCAGGGGATCCAGTGCCCTTTTATGGCCTCCCAAGGATACCAAGCATTCATGTGGTTCACAGATACACATGCAAGCAAAACCTATACACATAAAAAATTAGTTATTTAAAAAGAAAGGAATGGGCCACCATACTTTACAGTTTTGTTAAAAATGTGCATCTTTCTGTATCGCGGAATTATTAACTACAGGGCTAATGGAGCCAACCAGTTATCTAGCCTAGACAAAGCTAATATTTATTGGTTACCTTGAAGGTTGTCATCTTGTTTGTATTTTTGTGGGTTTTATAGGCTGAGGATTAAACCCAAGGCTGCATGTGCTAGACAAGTTCTCCACCACTGAGTTACACTTATCAGGACTGCTTTGGATTAACATAGCCCCTTATTTGTAAAGTGTTTTAAATCCTCAACAAAATAGAATGAGAACCATATATATTTTTTTAAATCTAATATTTGAATACCAAATTAAGTATTGTTTTAAGTTTGTGAAAAACTTTTTTTTTTTTTTTTTTGTTTTTTGTTTTTTGTTTTTTGTTTTTTGTTTTTCGAGACAGGGTTTCTCTGTGTAGCTTTGCGCCTTTCCTGGAACTCACTTGGTAGCCCAGGCTGGCCTCGAACTCACAAAGATCCACCTGGCTCTGCCTCCCGAGTGCTGGGATTAAAGGCGTGCGCCACCACCGCCCGGCAAAAAAAACAAACTTGATATCATTATTATGGCCTTTGACTGCAAAGGTAGAATTTCTTTCCCCTCTAACCTAGGACTGGACATTTGCTAGTCAAACACTCTACCATTGGGCTATATCTCTGCTAAAAAAAAAAAAAAAAAAAAAAAAAAACTCATTTTTTTCTTTGCTTTTGATTTTATTGTTAAAATTTTTATTACATTTCATTTGTTTTCTATCTCTCTGCACACGTACCCCCGGTACACATTTGGAGGTAAGAGGACACCTTGTGGTTGTAGGTTCCCTTTCCTCCATGAGGGTGTGGGCATCCAAAGTGATCACTCAGGTGGTCAGACTCAGCAGCAAGCATCCTTACCTACTGACCCATCTTGCTGGTCCTTAAAAAATGTTTTTATGGGGCTGGAGAGATGGCTCAGCGATTAATCCCAGCACCCACATGGCGCTCACAACTGTCTGTAACTGCAGTTCTAGGGGACCCGACACCTTCACACAGGCATATGTGCAGGTAAAACACCAATATAAATACAAATAAATATATTTTTAAAAAGAGTTTTTGTTTTTGTTTTTTGTTTTTTCAAGACAGGGTATCTCTGTGTAGTTTTGGTACCTGTCCTGGATCTTGCTTTGTAGACCAGGCCTGCCTCGAACTCACAGATATCTGACTGCCTCTGCCTCCTGAGTACTGGGATTAAAGGTGTGTGCCACCACTACCTAGCAAAAAAATGTTTTTATTGTAGTTTTATGTGATAAAGCACCCTAATGAAAGCATTTTAAAATGCAGTGAATACCTACAAGAATAGTTTCCGAAGAAGTTCCTGATATAGATAAATCTACATGGTCTATTAGTAAGTTTGATGGATAATTTCTCCACATTTTTTTTTTATATTTGTTTTCAAATAAAGGTTCCTCCTCGGGCAGAAGAAATCACCATTCCAGCTGATGTCACCCCTGAGAGAGTTCCAACACACATTGTTGATTACTCAGGTAATCGGTGGTCTCTTGTGGGTGAGAATCCGGAGTTAATTTAATAGCCCTGCAAACAGAACCTCACTAAGCTCTTAAAAATGTTCAGAAGTTCAGCATTTATGATCACATACAACTCTTCCCCCCACCACACCCCTAGACAGGGTTTCTCTGTGTAGCCCTGGCTGTCCTGGAACTCACTTTGTAGATCAGCTGACCTCAAACTCAGAGATCTGCCTGCCTCTGCCTCCTGAGTGCTGTGATTAAAGGTGTGCGCCACCACTACCTGACTAGGTCATATACTATTCTTGCGGAGGACCTGAGTCCAATCCTCAGCACCTACGTCAGATGGCTTACAACCTCTTGTAACTCCAGGGTTATCAGTGCCTCTGGCCACCACAGACACATGTGGCGTGTACACTCATACACTTGCAATCACACAAATGTGAATATGCATAGACACATGCATGTATACTGTGAACACATAGATATTTTAAAAACAGTGAGTAGATTCTGAATTTTAAAATTCGTTTAGGGGCTGAGGATATAATTAATTTATATAATGTTTTCGTAGCCCTGATTTTGATCTCCAGAATAACACACAAACATATATATAATGATTTGTTGACCTTTTTATGTGTTCATAAATTTCTCAATCTTTGTTACAAAAATATGAATTAAAATTAAAAAATGAATTAAGAATGGTCACTTTGGTTGCCGAGGAGATTGCTCAGTAAGTAAAGGCCTTGCTGAGCAAACATAAGGACCTGAGTTCAGGTACCCGTATTTGCATAATGGCTGGGCACTGTGGAACACCAGCACTGGGAAGAGGCAGAGCCAGGCACATCTCAGAGCTCACTGGCCAGCCAATTGAGCCAGTTTGTGAGCTGCAGGTTTATGAAACAGACAGTCTGGAAAAACGCAGTGAGAGAGGTAGAGGAAGGATGCCTGACATCAGTGTCTAGCTTCCACATACATGTACGTACACAGACATGTACACAAAGTTCATCTTATTGTTTCTGATAATTGTAAAACTATACATATTACTGAGTTTATTTACTTATTCAGTATGTATGTGAACATCAGTGTGCTACAATATGTGTGGGGGTCAGAGGATACCTTGTTGGATTTGATTCTTTCCTTCCACCATGTTGGGTTCCAGGGGTCGAATTCAGGTCACCAAGCCTGGCAGCAAGCCTTACCTACTGAGCCATCTTACCAGCCAGAAAGGGGAACTCTTCTTTCTTCATTGTCAGGCTATAGCGTGGCCCTGCGCCTTTGTTGTTATTACTCCTACCCACTATGTTGATCATGTCCAGATTCTCTAGTCTTGGGCTCTGTGTCCAGACTCTTGTCCTGTCTGAGCTTCTGGCTCTGAAGTCCTCCATCTTCTTTCTCGAGTTACTGATCTCTTTTGCCTGACCCTTTTTCTTTTCTTTGTTTTTTTTTTTTCTTCCTTCCTTTGAGACAGGGTTTCTCTGTGTAGTTTTGGAGCCTGTCCTGGAACTCACTCTGTAGCCCAGGCTGGCCTCGAACTCACAGAGATCTGCCTGCCTCTGCCTCCCGAGTGCTGGGATTAAAGGCGTGTGCCACTACCCGCCCGGCTTCTTTTTTTCTTTTATATTTTATTTTAATAGTTTATTTAACTTTATTTTATGTGCATTGGTGTGAAGGTGTCAGATCTCCTGGAACTGGAGTTACAGACAGTTGTGAGTTGCCATGTGGGTGCTGGGAACTGAACGAGCTCCTCTGGAAGAGCA
This sequence comes from Peromyscus leucopus, assembly GCF_004664715.2. Lineage (NCBI taxonomy): Eukaryota > Metazoa > Chordata > Mammalia > Rodentia > Cricetidae > Peromyscus > Peromyscus leucopus. The sequence goes on from NC_051086.1 coordinate 63,736,386, forward strand.
GTCAGTGCTCCTAAGCCCGGAGCCATCTCTCCAGCTCTCTCTTTCTTTCTTTCTTTCTTTCTTTCTTTCTTTCTTTCTTTCTTTCTTTCTTTCTTTCTTTCTTTCTTTTTTTTTTTAAAGATTTATTTATTTATTATGTATACAGAAGAGGGTGTCAGATCTCATTACAGATGGTTGTGAGCCACCATGTGCGTGCTGGGAATTGAACTCAGGACCTCTGGAAGAGCAGCCAGTGCTCTTAATCTCTGAGCCATCTCTCCAGCCAATCTTTCTTTTTCAAGACAGGGTTTCTCTGTGTAACCCTGGTTGTCCTAGAACTCTCTATGTGGAACAGGCTGGCCTTGAACTAACAGAGATCCGCCTGCCTCTGCCTCCTGAGTGCTGGGATTAAAAGGCGTGTGCCACCACTGTCCAGCCGTCTGATCCTTTTTCAAGTCTGGATTAGATACTGGCCTAGATCTTTGACACATGCCTCTGCTCTTCTGTGCTGGAATTGCCCTCTTGAATATTTCTTCCTTGCTAACCAGCTCTCTTATCTTGGTTCAGCTTTTTCTTCCTCTGGATCACTCTTATTTTGGTACCTTGTATGGTTCTACACGATATCATTTTTAAGATTTATTGCTTTTTATGAGTATGTATCTGTGCCTGTAGGTATGTAAATGTATTATGTTTATGCTTAGTGCCCATGGAGGCCAGAGGAGGGTGTAGGATTCCCCTGAATCTGGAGTTATAGAGAATTACCTCTCTATATGGTAATTCTATATGGTTTCCTCTCTAACATGGTCCTCTGAAAGAGCAACAAGTGTTCTTAACTGCAGAGCCATTGGTGTCAATTTTCTTAGGTGGATGTTACATAGATTTTTTTTTTTTTTTGCTTGACTGTTATGAAAGTTTTTAAAATACAAAATACTGACTTTGTTATTTGTAGAAGCAGAGCAGAGTGATGAACAACTTCATCAGGAAATATCACAGGTATGTGTAAAAAAGTCATTTTGTGTGTGTGTGTGTGTGTGTGTGTGTATGTGTGTATGTATATGTATGTACATGTGTACATGAACAGTGATAATCCTATCTTTTTAGTTCTCTTACCAAGAATATGCTTTTTTTGAGGGCCAGTTGGGGATTGAGACAGTTTCTTGTAGCCCAGACTGACATTGAATTCTCAGTGTAGTTGGGGCTTGTCTTGATCCCCCTGCCTCCTCTTCTTGAGTGCTGTATAGGTGTGTGCTACCATGCTCAAGTTTACCAGGAATTTCTTTTTTTTTTTTTTTTTTTTTTTTTTGGTTTTTTCGAGGCAGGGTTTCTCTGTGTAGCTTTGTGCCTTTCCTGGAACTCACTTGGTAGCCCAGGCTGGCCTCGAACTCACGGAGATCCGCCTGCCTCTGCCTCCCGAGTGCTGGGATTAAAGGCGTGCGCCACCACCGCCCGGCTTACCAGGAATTTCTTAACTCTTTGTTATAGTCATTGGTATTTGAGTGTATATTTTTTGCTCTAGTTCTTTAGGGATGCTTTCCTCTTATAGGCAGGTTTTTCTTTTTTAAAAAATTTCCCCCTTTGGCTGAAAAATCTTAGGTAGTTAACAATTAAATCCTGTTGTGTATATTTTATTTCCAAGTGCCACTAATTTGTTCATTTTTCTTCTAGGCTAATGTCATCTGCATAGTTTATGCTGTTAACAACAAACATTCTATTGATAAGGTATATTTAAATTTTCTCTATACTTAAATTAAATATGATACTATTTATTTACTTTTTTGAGGCAGGTTCTTTTGTTTTTCTGTTTTTTTGAGACAGGTTTTCTTTGTGTAGCCTTGACTGTTCTGGAACTCGCTCTGTAGACCAGGCTAGTCTGGAACTCACAGAGATCATCCTGCCTCTAGAGTGCTGAGATCAAAGGTGTGCGCCACCACCACTCATGGAGGCAGGTTCTTATTATATAGCTTAGGTCTGGAATTGTTAGATAGCCTAGGGTGGCAATGAACTTGCAGTCCTCTTGCCTCAAGTTTTTTTCTTTTTCTTTTGTTTTTGTTTTTTTGAGACAGGATCTCTCTATGTATCCCTGGCTATCCTGGAACTCTGCAGACCAGGCTAGCCTCTAACTCACAGAGCTCTGCCTGCCTCTGTCTTCCAAGTGCTGGGATTAAAGGCGTGCGCCACCAAGCCCCAGCTTTGTTTTTGTTTTTAAGGTCTTGCTCTGTAGCCTAAGCTGGCCTGGAACTCATGATCTTCCTGCCTTAGTCTGGGGTTACAAATATGTGCCACCATGCCTAGTTTTAATGGGACAAATCTGATCAAAGCTGACCCTCCAGTGAGATTTTTAAGGACTCTTAACAAAATCGAGGAGAGATGGCTCAGAAGGTGAGGTGGCTTAGAGGCCGCTCTTCTCTAACTCCATTTCAGTTGTAGGGGCCCCTGTGCACCAGGCATGCACACGCAGACAGAACACTCATAAGCATAAAAAACTTCTTTAAAAAAGTACGCTTTTTCTTTCTTGTCCTGCCACTTTTTCTTTTAAAGACAGAATCTTACTATATAGCTCTGGCTGGCTTGGAACTCCATATGTAGACCAGATTGGCCTTGAACTCAGAAATCTTCCTGCCTCTGCCTCCTGAGTGACAGCTTTTCAAAGATCTGCATCATGGCTTAACTCCTACTTATTTTCATTTTAGGTAACAAGCCGATGGATTCCACTCATAAATGAAAGAACAGACAAAGACAGCAGGTATTTTTTTCTTTCAAACTTTTTTTTTGAAAATTTCAAACTTAGTGGAAAGATGTAAGAAATACTAACAAACATATCTGTAAAGCCTTTACTTAGATCCCCTGGTTATTAACATGTTCCATATTTGGTTTTTTCTTTCAAATATTTATTTATTTGTGTGTATCTGTTTGAGTGTGTGTGTGTGTGTGTGTGTGTGTGTGTGTGTGTGTGTGTGTGTGTTCGCATGCGCATGCATGTACACTTAGGTATCAGAGTACAATGTGCAGGATTAAGGGCTGAGGTGGTTAAGGGCACTTGTTGTTTCAAAGGACCTGGGTTGGATTCCCAGCGCCCATATAGAGGCTCACCATCTCCTCAAGCACCAGGCACAGGTATACATGCAGGCAAAACACTCACACATAAACTAATAAAAAAATAAATCTGTGTGGGCAGTGGTGGCACATGCCTTTAATCCCAGCACTCAGGAGGCAGAGGCAGGCGGATCTTTTGAGTTCGAGGCCAGCCTGGTCTACAAATTGAGTTCCAAGACAGTCAGAGATACAGAGAAACCTTGTCTTGGGAGAAAAAAAATACAGGTTTGGTTGTCCCTTTTATTGTGTTGATTCCAGAATGGAATTCAAGGTTGGCAGTAAGTGCCTTTACCTGCTGAGCCATGTTCCTGGCCCTCTACATTGGTTTTTTTTTATCAGTTTCTCTCTGTTCACCTACCTTCATACACCACCACATACCTTTGTGGGGGCAGGAGTGATTAGAAAAAGTAAATAGATTTGAAAGCAAAGCAGAAAACAGCTCTGACATTGTAAAGATTCGTAATTATTGACAGATTGAATATTTTAGTAATCCTGCATTTCTGATCACAAACTGCTGCTTCAGTCTGTTTGGGAGTCTGCCTTTGCCTGTATTGTATGCCCTCTCTTGAGTTGCTTCTTTAATAAAGTGTGGAATTGTTGATTGCTCATAATGTGAACAGTTGTTTGTAGCACGAATCCTAATTGATCTTATTAATAAAAACCCGGAGTCAGATATCATGGTGAAAGCTGAAAGATCAGAGAAGGAGAGCAGCCAGCCAATAGTTCTTTTTCTTTCATTTTTATTTATTATTTATTTTTCTATTATCAGCTTGACACAGTATAAAATTTTTTCCCCCAATGCCATTTATTGAAGGAGGGAGGAGGTCTTAAATACAGGCTTACAGCACAGTGGGAGAACCCCAGAGGGCAGAAGTTTACTGCTGATGTTTTACAATCTTGCGTCTAAGCTGTTAACATCCATTATGCAGGATATACAGACAAGGATCTTTCCTTAAGCATTCAGGGGGGTAGAACCCGGCAGGGGATTAGCATAGGGAGGATATCAAGGTCAAGGTCAGCAAGCAAGGCAACAGTTACCCAAAACAGGGGCCAGGGCCCTACAGGTCCCCCTTTTACTAAAAAATGAGCTTCTGACTTAGGTTGCATGGGACGTCAGCAGGTCACCTTGCCTGTCATGGAGACGCCTGCCCAGGCCACACAGGCGCTCTGTCTTAGGTTGGTGAGCGGCCCCCCAGGTATTACCCATCTCTGTCTACTCATTATCATACAGGCTCAATCGTGTGTGAGCTGCAGAGTTAACTGTTGCCAAAGATCTTAAACTGGCGCTGGGCTTGCAATCTGTGACAAACAGAGGTCCTATCCCACCCATAGCCAGTAGGCTAAAGGCAACTGAGCCATTCCCTTTCTTAATGAGCCTTACTGCAAAGTAAGTAAAGTCACAAGAAAACATTTTCCTTCCAATATTTAATTGGTTAAACGTTATTTTTATTCTTTCTTTCTCTCTTTCTTTTCTTCCTTTCTCTTTCTTTCTTTCTTTCTTTCTTTCTTTCTTTCTTTCTTTCTTTCTTTCTTTCTTTCTTTCTTTCTTTCTTTCTTTCTTTCTTTCTTTTTTAACACAGAGTCTCACTATATAGAATATAGGCTGGCTTAAATTCACAGAGTTCCACCTGCCTCTACCTCCCAAGTGCTGGGGTTAAAGTGTATGCCTCTGGTGTGTTCATGCCCAGCTTTCAATTTTTTTTTTCCCCTTTGAGACAGGTTTTCCCCATGTAGACCAGGCTGACCTCATGCTCACAGAGATCTGACTGCCTCCTGAGTGCTGGTGTTAAATGTTTGTGCCACCACTCCTGGCCTAGCATTTTAATCTTTTTTTTAAAAAATGATTGATTTACTTGTTTGTATTTATGTGTATGTGTGAAGTTTGTTGCACTGTGTGCGTGCTGCAGAGGCTATAAGAGGGTATCAGATCCTCTGTAACTGGAGTTGTAATTGCTGATGAGCTACCATGTGGGTTCTGGGAACAAAATGTAGGTTCTTTGGAAGAGCTGCAGGTGCTCTTAAACACTGAGCCATCTCTCCAGCCCCCATTTTAATCTTTTTGAATGTTAGGAAAATCAGGTTTTAAATATTCATTGTATACATATGGCTCTTTGCTCAGTTTTTCAGAAAAAGAAAATTCTTTTTCCATCATTTTTGTTCTTTCATGCTCAGGAAATCTGATGCCCTGTCTTATTTATGAAAAGGAAACTGTGACTTAGGGGCCTTCAGCTCTGTGATAACTCCTCTTCATTGTTTCTTAAACTTTGTGGTGAGTTACTGACAAAGTTGAAAGAAGAGAATGACTCTCTCAGCTGTCTAGTGCTGTTAGCCACTTGTCATTTGTGGCAATTTAAGTTAATTAAAGTGAAAGAACGCTAAAGTCTAAGTTCCTCTGATATACTCTTGGACACTGCAGAAGCTCAGTTGCTATCTGTGGCTAGTGGTTGTGGTAATAGTGCAACCAAAGACCATCATCATTTCAGAAGGTGTTGACACATGCTTTTAAAAAATTTTTTTTTAACATTTTATATGCATTAGTATTTTGCCATGGGTTTTGTGTCCCTGGAACTGAAGTTACAGAGAGTTGTGAGCTGCCATGTGGGTGCTGGGAACTGAACCCAGCTCCTCTGGAAGAGCAATCAGTGCTCTTAACCACTGAGCCACCTTCCCACCCCCTTTAATCCCAGCAAGGGATTCTGTGAATTTGAGGCCAGCCTGGTCTATATAGCGAGTTCTAGGACAACCAGGAATATTTGGAAAGACCCTGTCTCAAAAAACAAACAAAGAAGACCATTGTCATAGTATGTTTTATTGGATAGTGATGCCTTAAAGGCCATGACACCCACATGCTCTTGGCCCTTTCTCCTTGTTGGAGCTATTTCTAGGAGGACCTCTCTGGAGAAGAGAACATATTTGGCCAGTATATATGAAGAACCAATTTATGTCATGGAATTTAGAAACTCTGGCTTTATTGTCACTAAAATACTGTTGCTACTTTGTGGGCCTTGTTTTATTTTTAATTTCATTTCATTTTAGAGTCATAGAATCTCACTATATTTCCCAGGCTATTCTCAAACTTGTAATCTTCCTGCTTCCACCTACAGGTAGTCAGGATGAAAGGTATACACCACTATCCTCTGCTGGTGGCCTGTATGGTGCCATATGCAAATGTCTTTGGGCGCTTGAAGCTGTAGTGTGTGTAGTGCCGTCATGGGTGAGCTTGTCCTTGACATTCGTGTTTTCTTTCTTGAAGCACATGAGGACACTTACTTTCCTGAGTATTGATTTTTCCCAAATTGCAGTACTTTTTGACTTTATTATTTGTTTTGTGACGGGTTCTCACTAAGTAGTGTAGACTGATCTTAAACTCAAAATCCTCCTGCCTCAGCCTCCCAGTTGCTGGCATTCTATGTGTGCACTGCCATACCTGTATGAACCTTCTATTTTCCAGTAACTTTTCCTAAGCCTCATGTCTGCAGTTTGTTTTTGGTGCATGCCTGTTCTTCCTTTGGATTCTTTTTAGATCAATGTCTCTTAGTTTAAATCAGTGTCACTGTCATCTGAGAGACTTTTAAAAAACTACAGAGACTTCCATTTTAGCCTGGGATTTTAGAACTGACAAACTTGGAACTGGGTTAAAACATGCATTTTTTTTTTTAACATTCTAAAAATTATTCTGATGCACACCTTTTGTTATAAACTACTGAGTTTCTTAGTTCTTCCCAATTTTGTTAGCAGTCTATACTTGGGCATCATAAGCAATAAAAATCACACTGAAGGTAAGGGCTGTTTAACTGAGTGCTGCAGGTGTTTCTATTGGGAGTCTGGAGTCTAGTAAAATGATTTGTTTTGCCTCCAGGCTGCCGTTTCAAACTCAAAAGTAACAGTCTCCACTACTCTGATGTCTTTGATAACCCATTTTGATTGCCCATAGGCCTCTCAGATTTCACTTACCCAAAACAAGATCTTTAAGTTCTCTGTATGCTTTCTGCCTGGAAATGTTTTACTCACATGTCTGTTTACCATGTGTGTGCCTGGTACCTCCAGAGGTCAGAAAAGGGTGTCAGATGCCCTAGAACTGGAGTTCTATGGATGGTTGTGAGCTGCCATCTGGGTGCTAGGAAATGAACTTGGTCCTTTCCAAGAACAACCTCCCCTGGGACATGACATACTTGAACACACACACACACACACACACACACACACACACACACACACAAAACACAAATGTAGTAAAGAAAAAATTTTAAAAGCCTTTTTAATTCTTTTACCTTTTTATTGTCTCCATAACAAAATTATCTTAACTGGGTAGTGGTGGTGCCTTTAATCCCAGCACTCAGGAGGCAGCGGCAGGTGGATCTCTGAGTTTGAGGCCAGCCTGGTCTACAGAGTGAGTTCCAGGACAGCCAGGGCTACACAGAGAAACCCTGTCTTGAAAAACAAACAAAAGCAAAAACCCTAAAATCATCTTAGAACTGGATCACTTGGCTTTTTCTTTTCTTGCTACCTCCCAGGTCATAATGCTCACACCTCTGAAAGCCAGCATCCTCTTAAATTGCAGTCAGGCTCAGCACACTCAATACAGTCTTTGTAATTTCAGCCTTTTTGTGGAAAATAAGCATAGTCTGCCACCATCGCTGCTTAGCTCCCTGTTGTAACTCCACCTGACCTGGACATAGATTCCCTCCCTTTCTTTATTTTATGTATATGAATGCCCTGTCTGCACTCATATATGTGTATGTATGTATGTATTTATGCCAGAAGAGGGCATCAGATCCCATGTGGTTGCTGGGAATTGAACTCAGGACCTCTGGAAGAACAGCCCATGCTTTTAACTGCTAAGGTGTCTCTGAAGCCCTCTTTTTTTTCTCTTCTTATATTGTGTCACTTTGTGGGGCTGGTGCCTGCCACATTTCTTGCAGAAAGTCTGGTGGCTCTTAGGACCATACACCATGTTTGTGAGAGTTAACAGCCAAGGTTTTTTTCTTCTTCCTTTTTTTTTTGTTGTTTGTTTGTTTGTTTGTTTGTTTGAGACAGGGGTTCTCCATGTAGCCCTAGCTATCCTGAAATTCACTCTGTAGACCAGGCTGGTCTTGAACTCACAGAGATCCCCCTCCCTGCTTCTGCCTCCCCATTGCTAGGATTAAAGGTATGGACCACCACTGCCTGGCTCCAAAGCTATTTCTTTTCTTTTCTTTTTTCTTACTTACTTACTTTCTTTTTTTTTTTTTTTTTTTTGAGTCGGGGGTTTTCTTGTTTAGTTTTGGTGCCTGTCCTGGATCTCACTCTGTAGACCAGGCTGGCCTTGAACTCACAGAGATCCACCTGGCTCTGCCTCCTGCATACTGGGACTAAAAGTGTGCACCACCACCACCCTGCCCAAGGCTCTTCCTTCCTTCCTTCCTTCCTTCCTTCCTTCCTTCCTTCCTTCCTTCCTTCCTTCCTTCCTTCCTCCCTCCCTCCCTCCCTCCCTCCCTCCCTCCCTCCCTCCCTTCCCATCCATTCGCCTGCAAATTTCATGCTTTCATTGTTTTTCTCTGCTGAGTAGTACTCCATTGTGTATATGTACCACATTTTCCTAATCCATTCTTCAGTTGACGGGCATCTAGGTTGTTTCCAGGTTCTGGCTATTATGAATAGTGCAACTCTGAACATAGTTGAGCATATATCTTTGTGGTATGATTGAGCATTCCTTGGGTAAATGCCCGAGAGTGGTATGGCTGGGTCTTGAGGTAGATCGATTTCCAATTTTCTGAGGAACCACCATACTGATTTCCACAGTGGTTGTACAAGTTTGCATTCCCACCAACAGTGGAGGAGTGTTCCCTTTGCTCCGCATTCTCTCCAACATAAGCTGTCTTCAGTGTTTTTGATCATAGCCATTCTGACAGATGTAAGGTGGTATCTCAGAGTCCTTTTGATTTGCATTTCTCTGATGATTAAGGATGTTGAGCATCTTTTAAATGTCTTTCAGCCATTTGATATCTTCTTTTGAGAATTCTCTGTTTAGTTCTTTAGCCCATTTAAAATTGGATTGTTCAGTATTTTGATGTCTAGTTTCTTGAGTTCTTTATATACTTTGGAGATCAGTCCTCTGTCAGATGTGGGGTTGGTGAAGGTCTTTTCCCATTTTGTAAGCTGTCGTTTTATCTTATTGTCCGTGTCTTTTGCTCTACAAAAGTGTCTCAGTTTCAAGAGGTCCCATTTATTAATTGTTGTGCTCAGTGTCTGTGCTGCTGGTGTTATATTTAGGAAGTGATCTCCTATGCCAATGCGTTCAAGAGTACTTCCTACTTTCTCTTCTATCAAGTTTAGTGTGAGTGGATTTATGTTGAGGTCTTTGATCCACTTGGACTTGAGTTTTGCCAAGGCTGTTTCTTAATGAAAAAGTTCACACATAAAGAAAGAGAGAATAGCTGGGCATGATGGCACATGCCTTTAGTCCCAGCACTTGAGAGGCAGAGGCAGGCAGATCTCTGTGAGTTCAAGGTTAGACTTGTCTAGAGCAAAGTCCAGGACAGCCAAGGCTACACAGAGAAACCCTGTCTTGAAAAACAAAACAGAGAGAGAGAGAGAGAGAGAGAGAGAGAGAGAGAGAGAGAGAGAGAGAGAGAGAGAGAGTGAGTGAGTGTCAATAGTGTCACCTAGCTTCAACTGTTAATTCAGGACCAGTCTTGTTTATCTGTCCCATTGGGACCATTTTGAAGCAGACAGACATCATACCAAGTTGTACATTTTACTATATATCTCTGAAAAGTAGATCACATTCCCAGAACCCACACAATGGCTCAGCAGTTAGGAACACTGGCTGCTCTTGTAGAAGATCCAGGTTTGATTTTGAGCACCCACATGTTGGCTTACAACTGTCTGTAACTCTAGTTCTAGGGGAATCCAATGTCTTCTTCCGACTTCTTTGGGTGCCACACATGCACATAGCATACATACATATGCAGGCAAAGCACTCATACACATAAAAAAACTAAAACAAAACAAAAACTTAAGTGTTGAGTTCAGTGGTATCGGATACATTCAAATAGTAATGATAAAAAAGTAAATTCATTGATTAGATCAGATATTGCCCCTGCTTATAGCTCTTCATTTGGCTTCTCATATATACTAGTGATACAACCTACATTCCTTATCACAGTGTGTAAGTCTTAATGTGTCTGGCCTTTCATCCTCAGTGTAACCCATTTCTTACCTTTTCCTTATCAATCTCCATTCTGGCATGTTTTTCCTCTTCTCTGACCCTACCAGGATGTTCATGCTTTCTTTTCTTCCCAGCCAACTCTCTCTGCCCTCCATGTGGCAGATTCCATCTTGTCCCTCAATCCTTGGCTCAAACACCATTCCCTGAAGAGAAATTTTATGATCATCTCCCTCCCATTATTCTGTCCTGTGTCTCCCCATTTAGTTCATTCACAACACTGAGTTAGAAATTACTGACTGCTCGTTTTCTGCTTTTCACTATTCAAATGAGAGGGACCTTTTTCTTTCTTTTTTATTTTATTTTATGTGCACTGGTGTTTTGCCAGCATGTGTGTCTGTGCGAGGGTGTCAGATCCCCTGCAACTGTAGTTACAATCAGTTGTGAGACATCATGGGGGTTCTGGGAACTGAACCTTTGGAGGAGCAGCCAGTGCTCTTAACCATTGAACCATCTCTCCAGACCCGGAGGAACTTTTTTCTTAATGCCCTTAATACTTAGAAGAGTGTGTAACTTGAAACAGGTGCTCTATAAACGGACATTGACTGACTGAATGAACCTACTCTTTGGGGGCCCTGAACAGAGTGTAGTGGACAAGTTACGTTTGGAAGATTAAAGCTTTTTAGTTAGAATGGGTAATGATGTAGGTGAAAATAGAAATCTAACATCTTTTGTTTTCTTTATTGCATTAATGCCCTATTTCAGGCTGCCTTTGATATTAGTTGGGAACAAATCTGACTTGGTGGAATATAGTAGTATGGAGACCATCCTTCCTATTATGAACCAATATACAGAAATAGAAACCTGTGTGGAGGTATGTCTCATGGGAAGTGGGGATTATGTGGGATGGAATAAATTTTCTGTTCTTTGTGAAGTCATATAAACCAAATAAAACAGAGAATGTAAAAGTTTTCTTCATAAGCTCTATGTTTCTTTATAAGTTGGTACTGTCTACAAAGGAAAATTTATTTTTCAGTTTCTTCAAGGAATCACACTCTTACCTTACTGGCTTTCTTTTTTTCTGCTAAGCCAAGTGGATGTAGATGTAGTAAGAGAAAATGAGCAAAACCCCTGGGAGTGGAAGGGATTCCAAAGGAGGAATATCCTATATTGACACTTTTAAAATTATTTTTAGCTATCATAACTGATTTCAGAATATGAAATTGAAAACTTTTATTTTTTATTTTATTTTTTTTAGTGTTCAGCAAAAAACCTGAAGAATATATCAGAGCTGTTTTATTATGCACAGAAAGCTGTTCTTCATCCTACAGGGCCTCTGTACTGCCCAGAGGAGAAAGAGGTAACCCCAGGCTGTGTACTGTGGGCCTGAGTGATGCAATGTGGTCATGGGCTATAGCGATGTTTAGCTTTTGTTATTTATTTTTTATTTATTTATTTTTATTTTTCTATTACAGCTTGATACAATATAAATTCTTATCCTAATAGTGAAATGTTTCATTGAGGCTTGCTTAGTAATTGAGCAAAACCAAAACTTCTTATAAGCCACAGTCATCTGTTTAGCTTTTTATAAAGATGAAGCTACTGAAATTGAATTGTGGGCCGGGCGGTGGTGGCACATGCCTTTAGTCCCCATACTCAGGAGGCAGAGCCAGGCGGATCTCTATGAGTTCAAGGCCAGCCTGCTCTACAGAGCGAGATCCAGGACAGGCAGCAAAACTACACAGAGAAAACCTGTCTCAAAAAAAAAAAAAAAAGAAAAGAAAGAAAGAAATTAAATTGTGTTGCTTATGAAATTGTTGACTTGAGTGTTCTGGTTCAGCGACCCTGCCACTGATGTTGTGTTTTCCTAGAGTCTCCAGTTTGTCTTCTTAGATAGTGCCGCTGACACTCAGCACTGGACACTCACAGAACAGCCAAGACTCAATTCTTTCCTTACTTTGCAACTATAAATCTGTGAACTTTCCCCTTTATTTTCATTTTTTTTTCTTTTTTGGTTTTTCAAGACAGGGTTTCTCTGTGTAGCTTTGCGCCTTTCCTGGATCTCGCTCTGTAGACCAGGCTGGCCTCGAACTCACAGAGATCCACCTGCCTCTGCCTCCCGAGTGCTGGGATTAAAGGCATGCGCCACCACCGCCTGGCTCCCTTCATTTTCTATTTATTTATTTTATGAGGTGGATCTATGCCATGGTGTGCATAGAGGTCAGAGGACAGCTTGTGGAAATCAGTTTTTTCTTTCCACTGTTTGGGTCAGATGTCAGGCTTGGTAGCAAGTGTTCTTTACCCATTAATCCATCTATCTCATCAGCCCTGACAATCTGTGAATCTAAGCAAAAACTTGGGTAGTGATTTTGTTTGTTTGGTTTCAGTAATTGATCTCAGGGCTCTGTGCATAGTAAGTGAATGTGCTACCCCTGAGCTACATTCTCAGACCTCTTATAATTTTTTGTCCTGGGTACATGTGATGTAGCCTGGATATACTTTCTTTTTTTTTTTTTTAATTCAATTTTTTTTGGGGATTTTTTTTTCCGAGTAGTTATACTTTCATAGGTAGGAAATACAGTAATTCCATTGAGAAATACCCAGAATCTAATAAAATTTTGCAGTAGATTAAAAACTGATTTTTTTAAAGATAACATGACACAAAACTCACCTCTTTCATGCATGCAATTAAGTGAGTTTTAGTATATTCAGAAAGGGACCTACCTCTGACCAACTCCACTGCCTTGTATACTTCCCCAGAGAAACCCTGTGGCCATCAGCAATCACTGTCAGCCCTCTTTGTCCCTCCTGGATGGTCCCTGACAGCAGAGGCACCAATGAGTAGCTTTTATTTCTCTCTTCTTTCACCAGCACTGTGTTCAAAGTTCACTCATGCTGTAGTGTGTATCAGTATTTAATTTCTTCTAGTTAAATAAAATGTCATCTTATGGAGGGAGCAACTCTTCATTTCTTTATCTTTTGATGTCTCCTGAAGTAGTTTCTTTCTTTTGACTATTGTGAATGGGCTGTTGTTAACTTGTTCACATACAAGGTTTTTTTTTCTTGAGACACCTGTTTTCAGTTTTTTTCCATCTTTGTGTAGCATTGGTGTTGCTGAGTAACAGGACCATTGTATGTTTAACTAAGGGAGGAATGACCAGGTATTCCCACAGTGGCAGGAAATATTGTCCTTTCCCACCTGTCCAATTTTTGTTTGTTTGTTTTGCTTTCTTTTGTTTTCCAAGACAGGGTTTCTCTGTGTAGCCCTGGCCTTCCTGGAACTCACTCTGTAGATGTGGCTGGCCTTGTACTCACAGAGATCCACCTGCCTCCGGAGTGCTGGGATTAAAGGTGTGTGCCAGCACTCCATCTCTGTCTCTTGCTCTGTCCCCCCCCCCTCATTCTCATGTATCCTGTGTGGTATGTTTATATGATATATAGCTGATGATGACCTAGAGCTTCTGATCCTCCTACCTTTCTTTCCCAAGTGTTAAGATTACTGATATTCACTGCCATGCCCAGATGAAATTTCCAACTTATTTACATTTTTGCAGCAGTCATTTATGCTTTTGGTCTTTTGGTTTATTATAGTCATCCTAGAAAATATCACTTTAGAGGCTGGAAGATGGATCATCATTTAAGTGCACTGACTGCTCTTCCAGAGGACCCAGGTTCAATTCTTAGCACCCACATAGTAGCTCACAATGGTCTAACTTCCAAGATCTGACAGCCATATACATCACACACAGACATACATGCAGGCAAAACACCAATGCACATAAAATTAAAAAATAATAATAAATTTAAAAAAGAAATATCACTTTATTTCATTGTGATTTTAATTTATATTACCTTGATGGCTAATGATTTTAAACAATTTTTAAAAAACTCTTTTATTTGTTTTTATTTTCTGTGCATTGGTGCTTTGCCTTCACTTCATGTATGTCTAGGTGAAGGTGTCATGTCCCCTGGACCTAGAGTTAAGTGGAGTTACAACAGCTGTGAACCATTGTGTGGGTGCTGGGAATTGAACTGGAAGAGCAGTCAGTGCTCTTAACCGCTGAGCCATCTTTCCAGCCCCTTAAACAGTGTTTTTATATGCTCATTTATGTATCTACTTTGGCAAAATATCTATTCAAGGACCTATGCCCATTTTTAAGTTAGATTAATTTTACTTTACTTTATTTTATTTTGTTTTTTTGAGACAGGGTTTCTCTGTGGGAGCCTGTCCTAGAACTCACTCTGTAGACCAGACTGGCCTCGAACTCAGTGAGATCCGCCTGCCTCTGCCTCCCAAGTGCTGGGATTAAAGGCATGCATCACCACTGCCTGGCTTCATTTTATTTTTTAAGATTTATTTATATATTCTGTGTTCTGTCTGCATGTATGCTTGGATGCCAGAAGAGGGCACCAGATCTCATTATAGATGTTTGTGAGCCATCATGTGGTTGCTGTGACTAGAACTCAGGACCTCTGGAAGAGCAGCCAGTGCTCTTAACCTCTGAGCCATCTCTCCAGCCCTACATTAATTTTTATTGAGGTATTTTTTAAAAACAATTTTAGATTTACTTACTATTTTATGTGTATGAGTATTTTGCCTGCATGTATGTATGTGTACCATGTGTATGCATGGTGCCTGAGAAGGTTAGAAGAGGATGTCAGATCTCTTGTAACTGGATCATTGTGAGCCAGTGTGGGTGCTGGGAATCAAACCAGGGTCCTCTGTAAAAGCAAAAGTGCTCTTAACTGCTGAGCCAACTCTCCAACCCTGAGGGGTTTATTTATTTATTTTTTTAATTAATTAATTAATTTATTTTTTGATCTCACTGTGGAGCTTTCTCTGTCCTGGAACTCACTCTGTAGTATCTGCCTGCCTCTGCTTTCCCAATACTAGGATTAAAAGTGAAATAAAATTTTGGAGAGCTCAATGGTTAAGGGCATTTCTTTGTCTTCCAGAAGTCCTGAGTTTGGATTCTAGTGTCCGCATCCTTGTCTTTTTCAGGTACTCACATATATGTGGCATGTAGACAGATAAACACACAGAAATAAATCTAAAGATACATAAAAATTTGCAGTTTATAATATTGTTGAGTAGTTGACAAATTGAGAACCCCTAGCCAAACTTGGCTTTTGTACAACGTATGAGCTATAAATACATTTTATGTTTATTTATTTATTTTTTTCTGAGACAGAGTTTCTCTGTGTAGCTTTGGAACCTGTCCTGGAACTCTATCTGTAGCCCAGGCTGGCTTCTGCCTCCTGAGTGCTGGGACTGAAAATGTGTACCACCACCACCTGGCCATTTTGTGTATTTTGAATTATTGAAGAAAGTGTATTTTATGATATGTCAAACTGTATTACATTGACACAGCAGCCATTGTTTGTTTGTATGTGTGGCGGCTGTGAGTGGTTTGAGCAGTGCTGCAGTTTAGTACTGTCAGCCCCACTGCTGCCTAGGGTACCACTTACTGCTGTGTGCCGTGACACTTCCCAAGTGCCACGTCCCATTCCAGGACAAGACAAATGGAAGGAGATTTTCAGGAGCAAAGCACTTACAGTTCATAAACCCAGGCTTCAGTTGCAGCATTGTTTTTCAGGCTTTGATGCAAGTCCAAGGAAATTTCCATATTTCATAGTCCATCTAACTTTATAGTTGATTTTCTCCCAGATCTCTAACTGTAACTGATGAATCTGCAGTGTAGTCATATGGGGGGTGGCGGGGGGAGATGCCAAGGAAAGAGTCTAATACAGCTCTATAGATGCTTTCCAAGTCATGGATTTTCCCAATTGAATTTATGTTTGTAGGGCTGGTGAGATGTTTCATTACATAAAGGCCCTTGCCACTAAGCCTGTCAGCCTGAGGTCAATTCCTGGGACCTGCATGCTGGAAGGAGAGAACCAACTTTTGAGGCTTGACCTCTGACCTCCATGCATGTGCTGTGTCACAGCCATGCTCCCCCTCCCAAAGAAATAAAGATAATTTTAAAAAAATATTATGCAGCTAGATGAGCTGGCACACACTTTTATTCCCAGCACTAGGGAGGCAGAGAAAGGAGGAGCTCTTGAGTTTGAGGCCAGCCTAGTCTACATAGTGACTACATAGACCCTGTCTCAAAGAAAAAAGAAACCAAAAGCATGGTGTGTGTGTGTGTGTGTGTGTGTGTGTGTGTGTGTGTGTGTGTGTGTGTGTATCAGTATTTGACAATAGAGATCGCTACAACAAAAATCTTAAGAGGCAACGTGAAATCTCATTGCAGATCAGCAGTGATGGATAAGCATTTACAACTGATCTTCTAGTAGAAAACACTAACTTTGAACCCCAAGTTCCTTCAGGATCTGTTTGTTTGTTTCTTTGTTTGTTTGAGACAGGATTTCTTTCAGTAATCCTGGCTGTCCTAGAACTCGATCTGTAGATCAGGCTAGCCTCAAACTCAGAGTTCCATCTACCTCAGGAATACACCACCACCTCCCTGTAAATTCTATTTCCTTTTTTCTTCTGAGACAGGGTTTCTCTGTGTAGCCCTGGTTTCCTGGAACTCACTCTGTAGACCAGACTGGCCTAGAATCACAGAGATCCACCTGGCTCTGCCTCCCGAGTGCTGGGATTAAAGGTGTGTGCCGCCACTACCCAGTGAATTTTATTTTCTTTAGTGACTAAATTACAAAATTGTACTCACTTATTACTACATTAACATTTTAAGTGTTGTCAGTAAAAAGTGAATTCATTCTATGTAAATAAAAACCACATGTTATCTGTGATTTTGCATATTTGGCTTTAAAAGTTTAAAATATTTCCTGTTGTCTTGACAGAAAAATAATTAGTCTTGAGTTATCCCTTAATCTGACCATGGTTTCTCATTTTTATTCTTAATTTATGATTCCTTAAGTTTTTTAAAGTTATCTTTAACCTGGTGTTTCCTAGACAGGGTTTCTCTGTGTAACCCTGGTTGTCCTGGAACTCATCATAGATTACTGGGGTTGAAGATGTGTGCCACTACCACCTTAGTTTATTCTGAATTCTTTAACTGTTGCTCTGTTCTTAGGCCTATTATTAGTTCTGCTAATCTGCTGATCCCTGCCCTTCCCTCAGTCACTGACTAAAGCCATCTGCTATTCAGTTCTCAGGTATATCTAATAAATAAAATACCATACAAAATTTTCAACTTTTAGACTATATATTGTTTTATATGTGTATAAGCTTTAAGTCTAAGCTTTACTAGATTTTTGTTGTTGTTGTTGTTTTTTGAGAGCTTGCCTTAAAAAAATGTAATAATAGTACCATGCCCAGTGACTTTATTCACAGTACTCAGGAGGCAGAGGTAGGTGGATCTCTGTGAGTTCAAGGCCAGCCTGGTCTACAGAGTGAGTACCAGGACAACCAGGGCTATGTAGAGAGATCTTGTCTCAACAAAACAAAACAACAAAAAAAGAATTTTTCTTTTGTGGGGGCTGAAGAGATAGCTAAGAGGTTAAGAGTGTGCTACTCTTGCAGAGGACCTGAGTTCAGTGCCCAGCACTCACATGTAGTGTTTCACAACTGCCTGTAACTGTAGCTCCAGGGGGATCCGACACCTCTGGCCTCTAAGAGCACCCACACTCAAGTGCACATACTTATACACAGGCAAATACACACAATTAAAAATTTAAAAAAATAAAAAATTTTAAAAACTTTTTTTGGCTCCCCCCCCCATTTGTGTATACGTACACAAGTGTGTGTGTCTGCATGTGTATGTGTGTAGGTAAGTATAGAGGTCAGAGGATAACATTTGGGAGTTGGTTCTCTTCTTTCCGCCATGTTAGTCCTGATGATCTAACTCAGGTCATTGAGCTAATAGGCAGGCTAAGCCATTTTGCCAGCCCCAGATTCTGCAATGCAGTTTCATATTACAATCACAACTGTTACCATCACCATTTTGCTCTGGGTAATCGTAGGAATGACATTCTAAACTAATGAATATGCTTTTTTATCCTGCATCTTGTTCTCTGATTCAAATGGGTTCGTAAGACTCTACTTCTAGGAACTATATGATAAAGCTGTACCGAAAATGCCCTTAAGGAGATTATTGCAGTGTGTATTGAATATGACATACTCTTGCTGAGAGAGGGTATATGAATGAATCTACCTCCAAGTTTAAATAAACTTCAGTAGTCTTCCTCCAGGTTTAATGGTACACACCTTTAATCCTAGCTCTTGGGAGGCAGAGGCAGGTGGATCTCTGAGTTCAAAGCCATAGGTTCAGTCCTCTGTACTTAAAAAAATGTGAATGACTTGGCTTTAGTTCATTTCATTGTGTTGTCAGTTTTTGATGTTAAATAAAAATTATCAGAAGCTTTCTCAGTATTATTTGTGAAAATTGTATTTTAAATTATTTTGTTTCTTTTCTTGCTGTTGTATAGATGAAACCAGCTTGTATAAAAGCCCTCACTCGTATATTTAAAATATCTGATCAAGATAATGATGGCACTCTGAATGATGCTGAACTCAACTTCTTTCAGGTAACTGTCTTGAGCTTCAGATTAACAGTATGCCACTAAGCAACCTGTTCTCTTATCTGTAAAACTATTACATCCAACTATTAAATCTTAAAATATGAAAAGCCTATTATGCCTAGGAACTGAGACTTTTTGATAGTTTGAGGTTGTGGTATTCAGTGGGTGTATGAAGAATGACAAACTCTAAATCACTGTGATTTCTGAATTTTATATTATGTGACCACACAAAGACTTTGTTTCTGAAACAGAGTAGAAGTGCTGCAGGTTTCTTTCTTGACAAACATAATTTTCTTTCTTTTATAACATACTTCACTTAAATGATAGGAAATAGAGACAACATTTACTTGTTTCTTTTGGTTGTAGCACTTTGATTTTGTAGATTAACACTGTTTTTTATATTATTTGCGGATTTGTATTCTGGTTTGTTTTTAAATGTATTTTATTTTATGTTTTTGCTAGAGAATTTGTTTCAACACTCCTTTAGCTCCTCAAGCTCTGGAAGATGTCAAGAATGTGGTTAGAAAACACTTAAGTGACGGTGTGGCTGACAGTGGGTTGACTCTGAGAGGTAGGGATGGGTTCTTCTTCATCACTTTCTCCCCAGTGCTGGGTGTTAGCCTAGGGCCTTCCTCATTAATCATATTTCTAGCCCATTCCCCAACCTTCTGAATTTAATATTTCAAATAGCATTATTTATACATTAAAGAAATGTTAGTATTGGTGGGAGGTGATTATCTACTATCAGTGTAAATTAGAGGTAGGGAAATTGGTTAGATCAGATATATAGACAGTCATATGAGGGAAAGATATACATGTAACAAACATCTTAGTACTCTTAAGCCATCTTAGGCAAAAATTACTTCTAGGGACTTGGTATATGAGTCAGATTTACCAATTATAGTGTTCCTTGTTGAGTATATTGCTGAGTTAGGTTTAATAAATGGTGAAGTAAAACCCAGACTTTTCCATTATAGAAGTAAGCGAGAGGACTGGTACACCAGTCTCATTTGTTTTCATCATGTAGCTCTGGCTGTCATTGTGCTCCTTGAGATGTAACTGTCCCTTTTGTCCACCGCTTGCTCTTGCAGAGCTGCGTGTTTATGGGGAATGAGTCTGAAATGAGCTTTCAGACACACGGGACCTCTTGTTCCTCATTGTGAAACTAGTACACAAGTTCTCACAAATCCAGCTCACGTTGTATGCTTTCCTCCCTGCCACAGTTAACTCTTCACACCAACTGTATTTACTGATTTACTTTATTTCAGGTTTTCTCTTTTTACATACACTTTTTATCCAGAGGGGGAGGCATGAGACTACTTGGACTGTACTTCGACGATTTGGTTATGATGATGATCTGGATCTGACACCTGAGTATTTATTCCCCCTGTATGTACCTCAGCTTTCTAATTTATTTCACTTGCCAAGTATCTTTAAGTTTTGTTTAATTTATGAATAGTTTTTAAGTGCCTTGTGATTAATTAGAATTATAGGCAGTTTCTCAACTTTAGTACTCTGAACATTTTGGACCAGAGAGTGTTTTGAGTCTCTCTATTATGTAGCTCTGGCTGTCCTGGAACTCACTCTGTAGACCAGGTTAGCCTAGAACTCAGAGATCCGCCTGACTCTGCCTCTGTCTCCCAAGTGCTGAGATTAAAGGCGTGTGCCACCACGTCTGCCAGAAAATTCTTGATTGTGGGTATTGCCCTTTCCTCCCCACTCTAGGATGGTGAGCAGAACCGTAAGTGACAGTAACACTTTTCTTCCAGTTGTGACCAGCAGAATGTCCTCGCATAAGCAAAGTCATCCACGGTTGAGAGCCAGTACTTGATATAGCATGACATAATAAGCACTTTCCTTTTTGGTGTTTTGAGACAGGGTTTCTCTGTGTAACAGCTCTGGCTGTTTTGTAGACCATCTTGCTTTGTAGAGCAGACTGGCCTTGAACTCACGGAGATCCATCTGCCTCTGCCTCCCAAATGCTGGAGTTAAAGGTGTGCACCACCACCACCACCACCACCACCACCACCACCACCACCACCACCACCACCACCACCTGTCTACTTTTCTTTATCTATTTATTCACTTTATTCACTTATTTGAATTGTTGTTGTTGTTTTAAGATGGGTTCTCACTGTGTAGATCAGGCTGGCCTTTAACTCATAGAGATCTGCCTGCCTTTGCTTTTCAAGTGTTGGGATTATAGAGTTGTGCTACCATACTCAGCCTTACAAACCTTTGAAAAAAAAAACTTTTATTGAGAACAGAGGGAAAAAAGATACTGGGTAATCATAGTTTTAGAGTCAAAAGATGAGAAAAATTTAACCTTTTCCCCCTCCTTTATTATTTCTTCTTCACTTCTATAGCTTGTTTTTAGTTCACATTAAGTATTTTTTCCTAAACAACTGATGTATGTGAAGTTATTTTCCTTTGATAATGCTGTTTGAATCTTATGTATTTAAATGTGGGTTCATTGATGCCCTCCCAGAAGAGACTGCCTGGTCTTGGGTGCCTCTTCTCTCTTTTTGGGAATTATGGTCTGTCATAATTGGGTCTTGACATCTTCTGGCCTCTCTTTCTTACCTTTTAGTCATATATTACCTTCAAGGTGACATTTCTCTGTTTAAGAATTGCACCTCTAGCCAGGTGGTAGTGGCACACACCTTTAATACCAGCACTTGGGAGGCAGACTCAGGAGGATCTCTGAGTTCGAGGCCAGCCTGGTCTACAGAGTGAGTTCCAGGACAACCAGGGCTGTTACACAGAGAAATCCTGTCTCAAAAAAACAAAAACAAAAACAAAAAAAGGGTAATAGTTGGGGGCTGGAGTGATGGCTTTTCAGGTAAGAGCACTGGCTGCTCTTCCAGAGGGTCCTGGTTTGAGTCCCAGCACCCACATGGTGGCTCACAACCATCTGCTCTAATTCCAGTTCCAGGGGATCTGATGCCTCTTTTAACCTCTATGGGCACCAGCCATACACATGGTGCATAGATAGACATGAAGGCAAACTATCCATTCAAATAAAAAAATTGTTGGGTGTGGTAACATAAACACCTATAACCCCAGGGCTAGGGTTGGGTGAGGTGGAGGGAAGAGTGTCACAGGGCTTGCTGGCTCAGGGATTAAGAACTGGTGCTGCTTCTTCAGAGAACCTGAGTTTAGTTCCCAGCATTTACATTAGGTGACTCATAACTGCCTGTAACTCCTACTCCATGGAATCCTAACATTCTCTTCTGGCCTCTACAGGTTCCTGCATTCATGTGCACATACCCACATACAGACACACACCTTGTCCTGTGAAGGCCCTTTGTGGTTTACTTCCCACTTGAACATGATTCCTTAGAATTAAGGAGCTGTAAGTATAACAAAGCCAAAAAAATAACTAATAGTGCGGAAGAGGGGAACTCTGATGCAGTGTTAATGGCAGCACAAATGAGTACATCATTGTGGAAATAACAAGGAGGTTCCTCAGTCACCTAAGAGTAAAGTTTTATATGACCCAGCATTCCCACCACTGATGTACTATATAATGGAAATGGAATCATTTCCTTGTTTACTGCAACACTGATCATAAGAGCCACAACACAGTAACTTGTGGGTGAATAAACAGTCCTTTTTTTTTTTTATTTATTTATTATGTATACAGTGTTCTGTCTGCACGTATCCCTGCAGGCCAGAAGAGGGCACCAGATTTTATTACAGATGGTTGTGAGCCACCATGTGGTTGCTGGAAATTGAATTCAGGACCTTTGGAAGGGCAAGCAGTGCTCTTAACCTCTGAGTTATCCCTCCAGCCCCGAATAAACAGTTCTTTAAAAGTATGGCTGGGTAGCTCAGCAAATACAGGTGCTTCTCATGAAAGCCTGCTTAGTGAGTTCAAACCTCAGAAACCACATAGAGTTGAAAGGATAGAACTGATTTCACAAAATTGCCTTCTGACCTCCACCACCCACACTCACCATACACACACAGTAATAATAAATAGTTAAAGTGCTATATGAATATAATTCCTTAATGGAATGTTTATTTGGACATAAAAAAGGATGAAAAAATTATTTATTTACTTATTTATTGGTTTTTCAGGACAGGGTTTCTCTGTGTAGCACTGGCTGTCCTGAAATTCACTCTGTAGACCAAGCTGGCCTTGAACTCACTGAGATCCACCTGCCTCTTCTGAGTGCTAAGTTTAAAGGCATATGCCGCCGCCGCCTACAGGCCAGAAGAGGGCACCAGATCTCATTGCAGATGGTTGGGAGCCACCATGTGGTTGCTGGAAATTGAACTCAGGACCTCTGGAAGAACAGCCAGTGAGTGCTCTTAACCTCTGAGCCATCGCTCCAGCCCAATTAAATATTTTTTAAAAGATTTGTTTTCGTGCTCACTTTGGCAGCACATATACTAAAATTGGAACTATACAGAGAAGATTAGTATGGCCCCTGCACAAGGATGACATGCAAATTCGTGAAGCATTCCATATTAAAAAAAAAAAGATTTTTTTTTTATGTGTATGAATGTTTGCATGTATATAATAAGTATATCACAATTGTGCCTGGTGCCCATGGAGGGCAGAGGTAAGTGTTGAATCCCTTGAAACTGGAGTTTCAGACGGTTGTGTTCAGCCATGTAGGTGCTGGGAATGGAACCTAGGTCATATATAAGAACAGCTATTGTTCTAAACTGGGTTTTTTTTTCCCCGAGACAGGGTTTCTCTGTGTGGCTTTGCAGCCTTCCCTCGAACTCACTCTGTAGACCAGGCTGGCCTCGAACTCACGGAGATCTCATGCCTCTGCTTCCCAAGTGCTGGGATTGAAGACGTGCACCACCGCCACCCAGTTATTGTTCTTAATTGTTGACCTGTCTCTCTAACCCAAAAAGGATGGATGGCATCTTGTTATCTGTGGCACGGTGAATAGAACTCCTCGGGGGACTAAGTTCAGTGAAATAGGCAGACGTGGAAGACAGATGTATGTCCTTACTCATTTGTAGTTGCTTAATTATTTGATCATGAAGTGAGAGGAGAAGAAAATGAATGGACAGAAGTTACTAATGAGCATCAACATGTAGTGCTGTGAGAAAGAAATTCTGGTGTCTATATAGTATGGTAGTTGACTATAGTTTGTAATAATTATACATTTCAAAATCACTGGAGAAAAGATGTCTAAAGGGGCTAACACTGTACACAAGATAGTGTGTGAGAATATAGAAGTGTTAAAATTACTATGGTTTTATCATTATATGTCCTATACAGGTAAGATTTTTTTAATTTTTTTCCCTCACTATGTAGCCCTTACTGGCCTAGAACACACTATGTAGACCAGGCTAGCCTTGAATTCAATCGATCTACCTGTTGTCTTCCTCAGTGCTGGTCTTAAAGGTGTTCGCCATTACACTTAGCTTCAGATATGAATTCATAATACTGTATTTTATAAGTAAACACAAATGTTCCATGCCAGTTTTCTTTGTCAGGGTTTCTATTTGTTGTGATGAGACCCCATGTCCAAAGCAACAGTTCATCTTCAATGGAAGTCAGGACATGAACTCAAGAATGGCAGGATCCTGGAGGCAGGAGCTGATGCAGAGGCCATGGAGGAGTGCTGTTTACTGGCTTGTTCCCCATGGCTTGCTCAGCCTGCTTTCTTACCGAACTCAGGACCACTAGCCCAGGAGTGGCCCCACCCACGATGGACTGGGCCTTCCCCCATCAATCCCTAATTAAGAAAATTCCCTACAGTCTTGCCTACACCTCATCTTATGGAAGCATTTTCTCAATTGAGGCTCCCTCATCTCCAATAACTCTATTGTGTCAAGTTGTCATAAACCAGCCAGCACACCTGAAAATAGAAATTAGTTAGGCTTGGTGGTTCACTCCTTTCATCCCAGCACTTGGGAGTCTGAGACAGTGTTCGGAAAGAAAGGAAAAGTATCAGCTCAGCACCCCTACCACCAAGTTCTCAGCATAAAGATTTATTTGCCCCCTTGGGAAAAAGAGCAGAGGTAAGAGACAAAGACAGGAGATGGAGGAAGAGGGGGAAGGGGAAGAGAAGGGAAAAGAGACTGGGGTATTTGTCTCAGAGGACACAGGACTGCCTCTGGATAGAGGAGGCAGACATGGCACATAGGAAAATGGTGGTTTATAAAGGTACAGGGGAAAACCCATGTTAGGACGGAGTATCTAATTTTAATTGGGCATGCTAATGAGGTGAGCCAAAGGGGGCTTCGGATTGGGCTTCAGTACTTTGAGCTGGACCTTGGTAGTCGGCCTCAGGAGGAGGAAGTGGAGGATAGAAGGACCTTGGTGGCCAGCTTTAGCAATGTAATCTCGTGGTTTTTAGTGAGGTTGAGGGAATGGGAGAAGGGCAAGGCTGCCAAAGCCACGTGCTGGAGTGAGCTAGTGTCCCTTCACAGAGCCCACAGTCATTTGATCTGTGTAGTTCCAGGCCAGCCTTGTGTTAATTATGACATCCTGTCTCAAAAACAAATGAACAAATTTAAAAGCCCAAAGCAGTAAATAAACAAAAATAATTTTTAAAAATTCTACAGTAGGATGTTTTGTTTTTGTCTTTCTAGCACCTAACTCATTGATTGCACTTGACATTTGTTAAATACTGTCTCTGTTATTATTTCAACTCGTTACAATGTTGCCATTAATATTAAGCCCTTAGTTGTGATTTACACCATTGAATATAATTTTTTTTTCTTTGTTTGGTTTGGTTTTTTGACACAAGGTTTCTCTGTGTAGCCTTGACTGTCATGGAACTCACTCTGTAGATCAGGCTTGCCTTGAACTCAGAGATCCGACTGCCTCTGCCTCCTGAGTACTGGGATTAAAGGAATGGATCACCACTGCCTCACAGGAGAATTTATATATTTTTTTAAAGATTTATTTATTCATGTATTTTATGTATATGAGTGCTTTGTTTTCATCCATACCAGAAGAGGAAATCAGATCCGATTACAGATGGTTGTGAGCTACTATGTGGTTGCTGGGAATTGAACTCAGGACCTCTGGAAGAGCAGTCAAGTGCTTTTAACTGCTTAGCCACCTCTCCAGCCCTGAGCATACTGTTATAAATGTATAAATATTTAACCTACATGCCTGACAATGGTGGCACATGCCTTTAAACCCAGCACTCAGGAGGCAGAGGCAGGTGGATCTCTGTGAGTTCAAGGCCAACCTGGTCTACAAATCAAGTTCCAGGACAGCCAGGGCTGTTACACAGAGAAACTCTGTCTGGGAAAAATAAAAAAATTACGTGTGTGTGTGTGTGTGTGTGTATGTGTGTGTATGTGTGTGTGTGTGTGTAAAATCTACTACTAAAAAATTAAAAATTCATGAAGACTTAGAACTAGAAAACCTTTATGTTCATTACCTACACTCAGTCCTTCCTCATCTCCTAATACTGACCATTTCTTGTTCTTCTTTCTGCATATTATATTGTACCCACCTGTACATTTGTTTATATATAATAGGGTAAGAATTCAATAATGAAAGTATAAAATCTGCCAGTCGTAGTGACACACGCCTTTAATTCCAGTGTTTGGGAGGCAGAGGCAAGTGGATCTCTGTGAGTTCAAGGCCAGCCTGGTCTATAAGAGCTAGTTCCAGGACAGCCAAGGCTACACAAAGGAAACAAAAACAACTGTCTTTTTATCTGTGTGCTGGGCATGGAGCTGAGGTGCTCATGTTTTTATGACAAGCATTTACTGACTGAGATGTCTCCCCAGCTCTACCTTTAATAGTCATTTATTTGTGTGTGTGTCATATGTGTGCATTGGATTATATGTGTGTATATGTTTATGTATGATGGCAGGTGTGTGCCATGCTACATGTTTGGAGATCAGGGAACAACTTTAGGTGTTGGTGTTTGCCATCTACTTTTTTTTAATTAAAACATATTTTTTGTTTTTTTTAGTACATTTATTTATTTAATTGGTTGGTTAGTTAGTTAGTTAGTTAGGGTGAGCAGGGGATTACAGATCTTTTGGCCCCTGTTTTGTTGTTGTTGTTTTCCTTTTTGTTGGTTTTTTTTTTTTTTTTTTCCCCCAAGACAGGGTTTCTTTGTGTAGCTTTGGCACCTGTCCTGGAACTCACTCTGTAGACCAGACTGGCCTCGAACTCACAGAGATCCACCTGCCTCTGCCTCCAGAGTGCTGGGATCAAAGGTGTGCGCCACCACCGCCTGGCTGTTTTCAAAACAGGATTTCTCTGTAGCTCTGGCTGTCCTGGAACTTGCTCTGTAGACCAGGCTGGCCTCAAACTTAGAGGTTCACCTGCCTCTGCCCCTTGAGTGCTGGGACCAAAGACGATCACTACCTGGTTGGCCCCTGTTTTTTTAAAAATGGTTATCATGGATTCAGATTTCGGTTGTCAGTCTTGCTCAGCAAGTGTTTTTAGCTTCTAAGTCAACTCGTGGCTCCTTTTTATATTTTCTTTTGTTGGGGGCTGGAGAGATGGCTCAGCGATTAAGAGCACTAACTGTTCTTCCAGAGGCCTGGGATTCAATTCCCGGCCCCCATGTAGCAGCTAACAACTGTCTGTATGTAACTCTAGGATCTGACACCCTCACATAGTCATACATGCAGGCAAAACACCAATATACATAAAATAAGAATAAGTTATTTTAAAAATGTTTTTGCTTTTGTTTTTTGAGACTGGGTCTGATGTACAGGCTGGCTGATTTTCCCTTGAATGCTAGATCTTCTTGCCTCCACCTCTTGAGTGCTTGGATTATAGACATATGCTATTACCCCCAGTTTATGTTGTTCTGGGAATCAAGCTGAGGGCTTTGTGCATAGACAAGTGTCTACCACTTGAGCCACATTCTATCCTATAATCAGAATTTGTAAAGTTGTTATTTCAATCTGCCCTAATAATATTTAGGAAAAATATACACATGTCTCTTTGGAATGAACATTATTAATAATTCTTCTGAGGAATGCCATAACGACCCCAGAGACTTTTCCCTGAGAATTTCTATATGACTTTGGAGATTTCTTTGTTCATGGTATTATCCCACAAAAATACTAATTTCAATCTTTTTATTTATTTCTGAGATTAAATTTTAATATTTGAGTAATGATTTATTCTTAATTTTTTTCATCAACAGGCTAAAAATACCTCCTGATTGTACTACTGAATTAAATCATCACGCATATTTGTTTCTCCAAAGCACCTTTGACAAACATGATTTGGTAAGCTTTTGCCTGCAGTTTTCTAAAGTACATAGTCAAATATTTTTGTATGGGTGATTTTCCTTTATTCTTTGAGCTGCCCAGTGTTTATGATATGTCATCCAAACTTTAAGCTTTTTAATTTTTTAATTAGTGATTTTATATTTTTAGAATGAAAAAGTCTAGTTTTCCAGTAGACTGTTTCATAATGTGAGGAAATGTCTTTTTTGTTTGATTGTTTGGGTTTTTTTTGAGACAGGGTTTCTCTGTATAACAGCCTTGACTCTCCTGGAACTTACTCTGTAGACCAAGCTGGCCTTGAAATCACAAAGATCTTGCCTCTTGAGTGCTGGGATTAAAAGTGTATGCCACCACTGCCCAGCTCAAGGAACTGTCTTGATAAAATATATAAAAGTTCTTATTTTGGGTCAGATGGTAGTAGCACATACTTTTAATCCCAGCACTGTCTCGAAAAACAAACAAAAACACAAAAAAGTTCTTATTTTATTTTAAGACAATTTTTCTGTGCATCCCTGGCTGTCCTGGAACTCACCCTGTAGACCAGGCTGGCCTTGAACTTACAAAGATCCACCTGCCTCTGCCTCCCAAGTGCTGGGATCAAAGGTGTGTTGCACCATGCCTGGCAAGCGTTCTCAAAGCATAGCTTTACTAGACTAGGTAGCTTGTTTGGAGATTTTTCTCTCAGGCTCTGAATGTTATGTTACTGCCTTATGTGTCCTCAGGACAGAGACTGTGCTTTGTCACCTGATGAACTTAAAGATTTATTCAAAGTTTTCCCTTACATACCTTGGGGACCAGATGTAAATAACACAGTCTGCACAAATGAAAGAGGCTGGATAACCTACCAGGGATTCCTTTCCCAGTGGACGTGAGTATCGAGCTCACCTCTTTGCTCTGTAGTCACAATTCCTTTTCCATTATGGTGGTGTTGACTTGTCATTTTGTATGTCTGTTAAGTTTGAGAAATCCTTCCTTCCTAGTTTCCTGTAAGCAGCATGTCTTGGGAGATGAGCCATGGAGGTTTCGTAAGGTTTTCAAGAAGGGACTGTTTTCTTCTCATGATGTTGTAGGAAATAATAGCATTATATCGAAATGAAACTAAATTTTGTACTTTTTGTTTGATAAGAAAATTGGAGCTGCTATTTCAGCAAATGGGGAGAAGCACTGGAGTTGGCATTCTGTGTTTTAAATGATTTTTAATTAATTCTCTATAAAAGTTAATGAGGATATGTCTAAAAATCTACTCAGTTGGCACTGTGCCAAGAGCATTAGGGAATTCTCTGTTCTTACAAGATGTCATCATTACTTTAGCATTGCTGAGAAAAACTACTTCTTTCTATAGAGGAGGTAGATGTGTTGAGGAAAACCAGGCTCCACCTCAAGGAAGGGCACCTGAGGCAGACTTTTCAACATCCTCTCTCTCTCTTTCCCTCTTCTCTGCACCACCACTTTCCCCATCTCTTTGTCTCTCTCCCTTCCTTCTTTCCCCTCTCCCCCTCTCCCCCTCTCCCTCTTTTCCTCTCACTGCCTTCCTTTTGTACTTTTTTTCTTAATTGCAAGCCTAGCCTTTAACAGCTGAGCCATCTCTCCAGCCCTATCTCCTTTTCCAAGTCCAGGTCTTACCTATCCTAAGCTGGCCTGGAACTTACTATGTAGCTGAGATTGACCTGAACTCAATCCTCCTGCCTTTACCTCATAAATAACTGGGATTTCATGCTCGTTTTATGTGCTGCTAGGGATCAAACTAAGGATTCTACCAACTGAGCTACATCCCAAATTTCCATCCCCCAAGTACATAGGAAGCACCAAATTCGGGTACTCTCAGGAGGTATTTTTTACTTTTCTGTCAAACCTTTTCATATCTGCTTAGTTTTTGTCTGGTCACTGTGTGCAGGACAGTATGTTAGCCTGGGAAGCAGATAATATATCTGTCTATCTATCCATGCTATAGGTTATACCAGCCTCTGTCTGTGCATCAGCTCATTGCACAGGCTTGTTTTCTCTGGCAGGTGGAATTCACCCTTATTCTGTATTTTCCTACAGTTTTCCTACAGGAATGGCAGTGTAGGAAAAGTTATTGTTGGAGAGGCTAGGGACATAGCTCAGTTGGTAAAGTTCCTAGAAGGACCTAAGTTTATTTTAAGGTACAGATAGGGCATGTCCTTTTCTTCCCCTCAGGGAAGGTGGAGGCAGCCAGACTGGTTCCTGAACCTCAACTGGCCTTCAGTTTAGTTTTCTTGTAGAGTTCCAGAGTAGTGAAAGACTGTTTCAAAAAATAAGGTGGACAGCTCCCGAGGAACAGTACGGAAGATTGTCCTCTGGCCTGCACACATGCACTTTTACACTAATGTACATACATACACATGCACACAGAGTCATAGTTGGGCACATAAGACAGTAGAGCAGCCTGACAAGTATTATCTGAAACCTAACAGTGGGTAATTTTTTTCGAGTTATTGGAATTTTTTTTTTATGAATGTTCATTTAGGACATAAGCCTTGTAAACTTCCTGGTTTTAGGCTCACAACCTACTTAGATGTACAGCGTTGCCTGGAGTATTTGGGCTATCTAGGCTATTCCATACTGACGGAACAAGAATCTCAAGCTTCAGCCATTACAGGTAAGCATATATGGATGCCATTCAGCTCATGACTATGATTTTTTTTTTTTTTTTACTCCAGTTTAGGGGAAGGGAGTGTAGCTCAGTTGGTAGAGTGCTTGCCTAGTGTGCATGAGGGTCTTATCCCTAGAGCTGCACAAACTGGGAATGGTGGTGCATACCTGGAATACCAGCACGAGTTCAAGGTCATTGTCAGCTACAAATCCAGTTTGAGGCTAGCTTACGCTATATGAGACCCTTCTCTCAATACAAAAAGAGGGACCTGGGCAGATGATCAGTGGTAAACAGCTCTGACTTTTCTTGCAGAGGACCCTGGTTGGGTCCTCAGCACCCCCAAGGTGCCTCACAGCCATCTGTAACTGTTCCTGGGGATCCAGCATTCTTTTGTGACCTCCATGGACACCAGGCACACACATACATATATGTAGGCAAAGCACTCATTACACATAAATAATTTTTTAAGCCCTTGGGGCCTTTCAAGACCTCCCCCCTCTCTAAGGATGTGTAGGTAGTTAATAGTTGCTGAGGGAAGAAGACATTTTCTTCAGTGGTGTAGCCACTGGTAAGTGGTGAGATGCCAATCCCTGTAAGCAACACTAATGAGTCATAAAAAAAAAAACCAAAACCAAAAACATGAAAATGCGGCTGGAGACATGGCTCAGTGGTTGAGAGAACTACTATTCTAGAGGACCTGACTTCAATTCCCAGCACCTACATGGCAGCTCACAACTGTCTGTAATTCTAATTCCAGGGGACCCAACACCCTCACACAGACATACGTGCAGGCAGAACACCAACACACATGAAACAAAAATCAATTAAACAAAGACATGAGAGACTGGTTGGAAAGGAGAAGGGTTAGCAGGAGTGGGGAAGAAGTGAGAGGGTAACAGGAGGGTGAATATCATCACCGTGTACTATATACATGTGTGCAAATAAACCATTACTATAATAACTAATATATACTAATATAAATGTTTAAAAGGGAATCAGAAATACGAACAAAGTCATTAGGAGGCTGAAAAAGAAAAAACAAACTCAAATATTACAAAGAGTGGAGATATGCTCATCTTATTCTGTGTCTGTATTTGTTTTGCTCATAATTTGGCAATTTCTTTTATTATTTATCAAAGGGGATAGAGTACTTTTGCTTCTTTCTATTCAGTAGTGCTCCAGTGATAAAAATGAGGGGGAGGTCATCCTCAGCAAGTAGAGCTGGAGGCCAGTCTAGGTGACAAGGAATCCTGCCTCAAACTCTCTCCACCCTACCCTACTTCCAAAGAAAGGAATATGGTGCTTTATTGTACTGATTGTAGGGCTTGGGTTTGTTTTCTTTTGTTGCTTTTTGACTAGGTTTCTCTGTGTAGCCCTGGCTGTCCTGGAACTCACTCTGTAGACCAGGGCCTCCAAGAGATCTGGTGGGATTAAAGGCTTGCACCACCACCACCACCACACCACCACCACCACCACCACCACCACCACCACCACCACCACCACCCAGCATTGTTTGTTTGTAAATCAAACATTTCTAAAAGGTGCACCAATACCTAATTTTATAGATGGTTGAATAGAGGCTTAGTGAGTCTTAGTGGTACAAGTTTGTGTTTTTTGTTTTTCTTTTTAGTAACAAGAGATAAAAAGATTGACCTGCAGAAAAAACAGACTCAGAGAAATGTGTTCAGATGTAATGTAATTGGAGTGAAAGGCTGTGGGAAAAGCGGAGTTCTTCAGGCCCTCCTTGGAAGAAACCTAATGGTGAGGACTGTCAGAATATAATTTCTTCTAACAAATGTTTATAATAATAAGTTTACAAAAGTTTTTATGGGCATTATCCTTTTTAGGTCATTATTAGAAGTCATGGTCTACTTATATTAGTGCTGTACAATCTTAGGCTAGCCTTGAATACATAGCTAGTTCCAGGCCATTTTTGAGCTGCTTAGTGAGAGTCTGTTTTAACAAACAAAGCAACAGTAATTCTGTTGAAGATCTATCTCTCTTGCCTCACTGGTGTTAGCTGTCTTAGAAAATCAAAGATTCAGTGACTGCACACATGAAAGCACCTAACAGAGAGTGGCATGAAGTTCCTATATCTAAGGAGTGATGATGCTTAGTCCTGACTATTCCCTTGACTAAGAATACTGTTTACTTAGAGTTCTCATGTGAGACTAGAGTGTACTATGAGAATTGCCAGCAGATGGCTCCAGAATCTATGCTGTTTACTTCCTCTTCAGCTACTGCTTTTACTTTATGCAAAATAAATGCACATTTTGTCTAAGACCCTTAGAACTAAAAAATACAAAGCCAATATCCCATTTTTACTGATAAATAGCAATACAGAGAGGGATGAATGTCTTTTTGTTTTTAATGCACTCATACATGGACAAAGGTATATACTGATGAAATTACTTTCATAATTTATTATTAATTGAGATTTTTGGTTCTGTTTTTAGAGACAGAAGAAAATTCGTGATGATCATAAGTCCTATTATGCAATTAACACTGTCTATGTATATGGGCAAGAGAAATATTTGTTGGTAAGATTTTCTGGGATACAAAGACTTGAAGTATTGGGTACATGTTTAAATGGGTCTGAAACAAATTAGCTTTCATTTAATAGCTGTATGTAGAATGTGTGTGATACTTTTCATTTTGATTTACTCATTGGAATGTTAATTCCATTGATTCTGTGTGGTGATTACATGGGTATAGATAAAGGTAAAACTATTTAGCACTTAATTGTATGTTAGCTACCCCATAATAAGAAACTCAGATGGGAGGCAGAAGAGATGGCTCAACAATTAAAGAGCACTGGCTGCTCTCCCAGAGGACCCGGGTTCAATTCCCAGCACCCACATGGCAGGTAACAGCTGTCTGTAACTCCAGGATCCAACACCCTCACACAGGCATGCATATAGGCAAAATAGCAATAAAAATATATAATTTTTTTTAAAAAAGAAAGAAACTCAGAAAGGAAGACAAAACAAAATTTTCCCTTTTTATTCTGCCATTTTGATTTTAGAAATCTGCTAGAGAGATGACTCAGCAGTTTAGACCATGTACTCCTCTTGAAGAGGATCCAAGTTTGATTCCCAGCACCTACGTCTAGAAGTTCATGACCACCTGTAACTCCAGCTCTAGGGAATCCAGTGCCCACTTCTGGTCTCTTCAGGCACCCTCATGCACATGTACAAACGTTCACACCCACTTCACCCCCCCACACACACACATACACACAAATACATAAATCTTGTTTGTTTTTTGTTTTGTTTGGGTTTTTTTGATATGGAGTCTCATTTTGTGTCCTTGGCTGGCCTCAAGCTCACAGAGATCCACTTGCCTCTCTGCCTCCTGAGTGTTTTTTTTTTTTTTTTAATAAAGTTATTGTTGGTGAGATGGCATCAGTGCTTGCCACAAAACCTGATGGCCTAAATTTGATCCCTGGAATCTACATAAAGATGGGAGGAGAAGCCGGGCGGTGGTGGCGCACGCCTTTAATTCCAGCACTTGGGAGGCAGAGGCAGGCAGATCTCTGTGAGTTCGAGGCCAGCCTGGGCTACCAAGTGAGTTCCAGGAAAGGCGCAAAGCTACACAGAGAAACCCTGTCTCAAAAAACCAAAAAAAAAAAAAAAAAGATGGGAGGAGAAAACCAACTTCACAGAGTTATTCTCTGACATGTTCACACATGCAATGTGTATGTGCCTTCCATACTAATAAATAAAAAACTAAGCCGGGCGGCGGTGGTGGTACATGCCTTTAATCCCAGCACTCGGGAGGCAGAGGCAGGCAGATCTCTGTGAGTTCGAAGCCAGCCTGGTCTCCAAAGTGAGTTCCAGGAAAGGCGCAAAGCTACACAGAGAAACCCTGTCTCAACCAACCCCCCCCCCCAAAAAAAAAAAAAAACAAAAAAAACTAATTGCTTCAAAATAAATTTAATTTTAAATTCTAATGTTATTGGCTAGAAATCAGTGCTGGTACTTGGTGGTTTTTATATAATTGAATCAAGTTTATATGTTTATCAGGGAGGAGTATAGAAAATTATATAAAAAGAGGGAAAAAACAGTGGTGAAATACAGTAGAAAGGTTATATGCTTTCTTTGGGTGCTGTGGTTTCAGTTTCAGACTTGGTTCACAATAGACTGTGACGAAACAGAGTTTTAACCCAGTTAGATTCCTATGGGGAGCTTCTAGCAAATATTAGAAAACATCCACAGTGTTGGCCATGCCTTTAATCCCAGCATGCAGGAGGCAGGGGCAGATGGACCTCTGAATTCGAAGCCAGCCTGGTCTACAGAGTGAGTTCCAGAACAATCAGGGCTACACAGAAACCCTGTCTCGAAAAACCAAAAAGAAAAAATATATATATATATATATATATCCATGCTTTGTTTTTGGAAATAGTTTCTCAGATAATCACATCGAACAAGTGTTACAAATTTTATGATGTTATAATGTTTTACTCTTTCTGATAAGGGTTTTGTGAGTTTCTTATTAAATCTTGTTTGTCTCATATAGTGTTAAATATTAGTACTGAGGAGACATTACTGACTATTAATATTCTTAGGTTGTTCTTTGTAAATAATTTTCCATGTTTTGGGCTATGCATGCTTTCATAATGTTTTGTTTGAAATTTGTCAAGTCATTTTTATATCAATATTATGATTCTTAGTTTCCTGTTATCTTTTTCTTTTCACAAGCTGCACAATATCTCTGAGTCGGAATTTCTAACTGAGACTGAGGTCATTTGTGATGTTGTATGCCTGGTGTATGATGTCACTAATCCCAGATCCTTTGAATACTGTGCCAGGATTTTTAAGGTTTGTTCTTATGCCCATGACTAATTGTAACTTTATATATGGTTGTAAGGATCTGCGGTGTGGTGTTTCCCAGTCAGAAGAGTACAACAAAATAGACTGCAGAGGGCTTTTTTGTTGTTGTTTGGTTGGTTTTTTAAATATATACATCTGTGTGCCCTATTCCTGAAAAATCCTCATTTCATTCTACACTAATAAAGTCCCAGTCATAGGTAATAACATGTTTTTATCTGTGTGACTTTGATGTGTATTCTTGATTGAGAACTTTTGCATTAATAGAAGTTCTTCTTGGCTACTAGGAATGCAAATGTATATTGCCAGTTACCCAAAGAAAAACAGCCAGAGCAAGAGAATAAACCACAGGTTTGCAAACGTATCGTTCACTTTGAGAATATCAACAAGAGTCCACAGGAAGGAGAAAGCTGTATGTGCAAAAGTATCCTAGTATTGTTTTTAATATCAAAAACTTTGGTAAAATCCAGATATCTAACAGTTGAATAATGGTTTTCCAGAAAAGATAAATGTCTTGTGAAATATTATGCAAACACTAAAAACAATAGTCTTCATTCTACAGTGCAGAAATGATACAACCTTATATTTTTAAATGCTGTGTGTAACATAACTACAGCTGTATAAATATAAATGTATGTGGTAAAAGTCTAGAGACAATATAAAGAAAATGATACTTTTCAGTATAGAAAATAGGTATATATTTGAACATGTTAAACATGACAATGACTCTTGAGAATTAGGGTAGGTCTATTTTGTTACCTACCCAGGAAAGTGGTCCTGAATCATGCATAACAACAGGAGACTGACCTTGTGCTACCAAACTTGCTTCTCACTTCGTTTTCTCCCTTTGGAATTATCGTTGCCTTGCCGGTCTGGGGAAATGTTTCCATTTATATTTGGTTAGATAGTAATTTTTGAACTTGCCATCAATATTTGATTTCATTTTTTTTTATTCCATAGCAACATTTTATGGACAGCAGAATTCCCTGCTTAATTGTAGCTGCAAAGTCAGACCTGCATGAAGTTAAACAAGAACATAGTATCTCACCTACTGATTTCTGCAGGAAACACAAAATGCCTCCACCTCAAGCCTTCACTTGCAACACTGCTGATGCACCCAGTAAGGATATCTTTGTTAAGTTGACAACAATGGCCATGTACCCGTAAGTACTTGCTCGGTCTTCATTTTTATGTTGCATGGTTCACAGTAACATTGCATGCCATTAGCCATGGGGGATCTTTGTCACATAGCAATTGTTCAGCAACAGAAAGAAACTTTTTAATGAGAAGGAACAAATTTGAGCAACTGCGAGTTTGGTTTGAGTGTCATAAATGATATAAACAGTGCTTCTAAAGTACTTGTATGTTTTTTGAGCAGGCTGTAGCTGTCCTAACAGGATAGTATAATAATGCACAGCTGCTACCCAACATTGAACAGTAATCCTGCTATGATAAAATGGAGTTGACATCTTGTTGCTTTATGCTTGTAAGGCATTTATTTCCACATGAACACAATTTCATTTTTAAATATTTCTGTTGATTAATTGACCTTTGGTGTGTGAAGAATTCTAAAGTCTTTTGAGAATTTACATTGAACTTACATTTTATGTTTGAAATCAGGATTTGTCTTTTTTAAAGTGCTGTAAAAAGTTAAAAATGGAATGTCCACTATGTAAATATTTTGCATTATTATAGCCACACATTTTATGTACATTTATTATATCTATACATGCATATGTACAAGCGTATAACTATGGTTATCTTCATAGTTCACTAACTGCCTTAAAATTGCATGATCTTAATGACATCCTACTCAAGTAGTATATTTGTATAAATTCTGTTTTGTAACAAAACAGCTTTTCAGGCAGTGCGTTTCTCAGGACTTTAGAGCATATTCTGTTTATTATTCTTTTTTCATGAAAACTAGAATAAAGTATAATCAGTACAATACTCAAATACAGCAGTAATAATTAAACATTGTTGTAAACAAAGACTGAAGCTTCCAAAAGGTCTTAATATAAGATTTAAAAAACCTTATTTCTGTTTTACCTTTGCTTTAAAACTCTCATGTATGTTATCTACAGAGAGGATCATTACAGAGGCAGCCTCTCCCGAGACATGGGCAGCACTGATAGAATAGAGAATTTGAGAAAAATCTGGGTCTTTCTAAAAACTGCTTTGTAAGTTACTTTTTCTTTATGATTCTGTGGGATTTTGTTTACATTTTCTTATAGGGTGGCCAGATCTCCTTCCTTGCTGTTAGTATTTAGAACTATCTAGAAACGCACTGCTTGGTCAGACTCACTGCCTAGCTGTAACGTAGAGTGCCGTCTCTGTTACATCAGTGTACCTCTTCAGCCACATAGGAAACTGCAAGTGTGACTAGAGCTGCGTCTCTACAGCACTTTATGCTAACTCGTGTGTGTGTATATATGATAAATGTACATACATAGATACTTCTTATGTAATTGATACCAAACTACTTCTCATGAAGCATCTCCCTGTTGCTCAGCATACTTTGCATCTCTCCTTTTTGGTGGGTGGAGCCTTGTGGATGTGGAAGTCAGATTCAGTTTATAAATCACAGATGGATTCCAGTATGACAGCTGGCAGTGTCTTGGTAGCAGTGATGTAATTCCTCATCACAAGCCAGGTTTTAAAAAGAAATACTTAAGCATTGATTCTCAAAATTCTTGTTTTTCTTCATATTGAGAATTAGGCACTGTTGGGATGCTGCTAATGCCCACAGCCACGCCACTGTGCACTGTGATCTCATCAGCTCTCACAAGCTAAGCCAAGGCAGATTAGGCCAGTCCTTTGACTGAGAAGCCTCGAAAAATGATCACATGTCACAGGAAGTGATGACATTAATTCATCAGATGGTGCTCTTCCCAGTCAGTACCTCATGGGTTACTTTGTTTGTCTGACCACTGAGCAGTCATTGGTAGTTCCTGCATTGTAGTCAGGGCTTAGGTGAAATGGGTCACCCCATGTGCCTGTGCTAACCAGTGACACTTGACTCAACCAGAAAGGAGTCAGAAAGCCCTTCAATTTCATAACAGATTCAATTGGCTCACTAGTTTTTACATCCTTACCAGAGTCTCATCCATCATACTTATAGCTGCTGTGTTTTGTAGCTGAAATTAACTCTGTATTTCTTGTAGTACAAATTGATGAAGCACTCTGATTTCCTTTGGGAGCCAGGGTGCTTGGTGAATTAAAGACGATGTTGTTCATATCTTCTCAGGGTTGAATCTACTTGTCTGTTGACTTTGTGTATTTGTGACTCTTCTCCTTCCTGGTTTTCAAGCATGTGTGTATGCTGAGGGAGGAGGAAAAGAAGGGAGTGGTTATTCAGTGCTAGCAAACCTTGTTCTTTCAGTTGGCGCTATGGCTTACTCAAGTTTCATTTTTATTAATTTAGATGAGGGTGCCATCTATTGCTGTGCATATTTATTCCACTAAAACTCATCTAATAATGATTCCATTCCCCTCTCCAACATTTTTTTAAAGTGTTAGCTAATATTCCCTAGATTTTCTATAGGGAGGGAGGAAGAACTATTACTACTTACTATGTTTTCAGCAAATGTGGAATTCTGCACAACTTTAGCATGCCCCACACTGTCCTTTTCCTTTCTACAAAGAGTGTTGCATATGCCTAAGTCTTTCTTTTTTTTAAGTTGGCACACTCGACTCGTGCCATATTTATAAGAAAGAACTCAACCCTGTCCTTCTGTGTGTTTTCACAGCCATGCCCGGTTACGCTGTATGTGCACCTG
This sequence comes from Peromyscus leucopus, assembly GCF_004664715.2. NCBI lineage: Eukaryota > Metazoa > Chordata > Mammalia > Rodentia > Cricetidae > Peromyscus > Peromyscus leucopus. Next base: position 63,775,509 of record NC_051086.1, read on the forward strand.
CAACAGGTGTACATTTTGCATCTGTCAGAACTTCCTCAACTCAGACTTGCTGCAATCTGTAAAGAACAAAATCTTCACTGCAGTTCTTAACAGGTTCTTAACTTTATTTACTGGGTACCAGGCATTCTGTTAAAATACAAAAGAAAAAGTGGATAACTATTTATTATACAGCTACTCACTAGAAAGGCAACAAGTCAACTGACCCCTACTAACTCCCACTGAAAGTCTCAATGTGGTGACAATGTTTAGTTTGGTAATCATCATTAATAATGGTTTTTAATTAATAGTTCTTTTTCACTAGGAAAGTTAGTTGTTCCATTTTAGGAGATAATATGTACATAGATCTTTTAGGTGTGAGTTGTAGACTAGGAGGACTTTTATAGTAAAGAAAAGACATGTCAATCTAAAATCAGAAACATTGTACTGTACTTAGTTTGTGTTCCTATGATATATTGTATGCATACCATACTAATATGAACCAGATTCTCTCTTCTTGAAACCATGTATAACTCCAGTATTCCTTTTGGGGGAATGTTTATTTGAAAGAGCATGGCTTCTGGAAACAAGAGTAATAATCAGCTTTAAAGACTTTAAGGAATATGGAAAAAGAAAAAAAGAGCTATCTGCTAGATTCTGAATCCCCTCCCCCAGGTTTGTTAGCCTTGTTTACTCCAAACAGGCAGATCACTTATTGAAGTCATTTAAAGTAAGCTGAACTATGACATAGCCCTATAAAGTAATATATCCTTTTATAAATGAAAGGGGAAAAGTGATGAATTCATTCTCTCAAAGCAATGAACTTTATTTTCATTCTGGTCATGCTACCCTTTTGTAAATCAGTGATTTTTTTTTTTTTTTTAAATTTAAAAGCCCTATGTAATGTTAGTTTGTATCTATCTAAGGATGAATTTGTTTTTTGAAGTCATGTAAATATCATTAAGAGCCAGGCTTGATTAAACAGATGGTCAAGCTAAATACAGATTTGGTTTAAGATGGTCTAGCTAATTGTTCCTTCCTTGAATACTCTAGCCACATCTATATTCTGGCTAGACTCTGGCTGGATCAAATAATCATGGTATATTGTCACCACCAGCATAGTAGCTGAGCCTGTAAAATGCTCACTGTTCTCCTGGAGTTGGAAGCTAGTTTTGAAGGCATTCTTTAAGTGTTTCAGTGAAGCTTTGAGCACTAGCAGCTCCAAAATAAGAATGTAGCCCCTGAAGGCTCTGCTTTGAAGGGATTAATTACCTTGCTCTGCCTCTGTCCTTTGAGAGCATCTTGTAAAAGAGTAACCAGACTCCACCATGGTGACAGACAGAAATGCAAGGCTAGTTCAAACCAAACAAACCTAGGAGCTCTGGTGTTGGGAATCTTAAGAGTTGGAAGATTCTGGAATGCATCTGACTAATCCCATGAGAATGCTTCCCTGCATGCCTTCCTGAGAGGTAGCTATTTGCTTATGGCTTTCTTTTTCGGAGAGAGACTTTGCTTTTGCTTTGAATTTTTTAGCTAAAATATTTTTCCTGTAGCTTTCTCTCTGTGAGTTTAAGTTCTGCTCTTTTGAGCAGCATACAACCACTCTCCCTCATCAACATAGCAATCCTTCAGATTGGAGTATGACCATTATGTCTCCCTTGTTTTCTCTTCTCCATGTAGAACACCCCATTCTCTTTTAGCTTTCACTTAAATTAGGTGCTTTTAGTGGCCTCATCATTCCTGATTGTCATCAGCAGGTGTCAGCAAGAGTGGCTAACAATGCTCCAGGTGTTGTCTGACTGCCCAGAACGGAGAGCAGCCATGTTCTGCACATGTTCAGCACCTGACTAGTGTATGACTAAAGCTTTTATCAGCCCATCCCACTGTTGACATATTTATTAACTCGGGGTTAATTGAAATTGGATCTTTTCTTCATATGAAGTACTATTAAGGCAAATGTTCCTTCCTTTCTAATGTTTTTTTTTTATAATTTGTCTATTATATAACTCATTTTGTTATTTGTGAATTGCATAGATTAGATATGTTTTAGTTTTTAAGATACTGATAAATAATATTGACTACTCAGAGATTGAAAAGAGAGAGAAGTGAACTAGCCATAACGAACTCTGTCAATGATAGATGTAAAATTCAACTAGTGAAAAACATATTCTTGAGCCATGTGTGGGGGCATACACCTGTAATCTGTTTCTCTTTATCTATGTTTTGCCTTGGAGCTTTTTCCCTTTCTTTTCTTTTCTTTTCTTTTCTTTTCTTTTCTTTTCTTTTCTTTTCTTTTCTTCTCTTCTCTTCTCTTCTCTTCTCTTTCTTTCTTTCCTTTCTTTCCTTTCTTATCTTACTTTCCTGCTGTCTTGCTGTCTCCATGGCTGGCTGGCTGGCTGGTGACTGCCTGGCTTCTGGCCCCAGGCATGTCCCTCTCTTTCTCCATCATTCTCTTCTTCCTTCTCTCTCTGGATTCCTTCTACTTATTCTCTGCCTGCTAGCCCCACCTATCCCTCCTCTGCCTAGCTTTTGGCCAGTCAGTGTTTTATTAGACCAATCAGGTGCCTTAGGCAGGCAAGGTGAAACAAATGTAACACATCTTTACATCATTAACAAAGGCAGAAGAAACAAATGTAACACACCTTCACATCTAATGTGAGAAATCCACAGAGTCTATTTAAGGAGCAAAGGAATTTATTAGAGGCCAACTCATTACAGCACAGAAGATTTATCATAGGGTCCAGGAAAGCCAAGCTATTTCCCATGCTGGTCCAAGATCTGCCTGGTCAGTCTCAGCATCCAAACGATGAGGGAGTGAAGAGAGCACCTTGTATGTACATCCCAGGTCTTAAGGGTCCCTGAGAAGCTACACCCCAGGGGCATGTACTTCAAAGTCATAGGCAGATGTAACAGTTACTTGCTGCCTCACTAGGGGCAGTGCTTCAAGGTCATAGTTAGAACAGCTACCCACCACACACATAGTTAAAAGTAATATTCCTCAGTATAAACAAATGTAACACATCTTTGCCTAGTTAAAATAATATTCCACAACAGTGGCATACACCTGCAATCCCAGTACTCAGGAAGCTGAGGCAGGAGGATCTTCAGTTTAAGGCCAGCCTAGTTTACACAGTAAGTTTGAGGCCTGACTGAATTCCATTGTGAGAACCTAGCTCCAAAGAATCAAAATAAAATATTTATTCTTACCTAATATACATTGTGTATTGTATTATCTAGTACACATTGCATATTATTACCTATTATAAATAGTATATTACCTGGTCTACATTGTGTGTTACCTAGTATACATTGCATATTGCTACCTAGTATACATTTTTATATTATTACCTAGTATACATATTATTATCTAGTATACATTATCTATTATTACTTAGTATACATTGTGTCTTATCTATCAGGAGTTTGAGGGAAGGTTTTTCTGAAATCTTTGTATAATTTTCATCACATTCTCCTGACTTACCAATGGATTGTTTTATCTACTAAATAGGAAGTGACATCTGTTTAATATCTTATTCTTGGTGAACCCACCTTGGCTTACATTAATTACTGATTATAAACCACCTATTCATTATCTATTCTAGAAGCTCTTAATTGCTATCATAGCAGACTGATTCATTTTCTGTGTCATTGGTGACAATTTTCCCCGTAGGTTGATTCAGTTTCCAGGTGAGATAGTTTGGAGATGCTTTAAATTGATGTACTTGCTCTACACTGTGATCCTCAAACAAGTAATTTAATAATGGTGTCAGCACTCATCACTGACATCTGCTAATCAAGAACAGAAAGATGAGGAGGAAAACAATGTATGTTTCAGAGCACCCCGTTCTTATCTTAGTTGCCGCTTTGCCATGTATTGGGTAGAAGTGCAGTGAACTTCGTGGGTTCTGTACTAAATTTCTTCAAGGTTATACAGTGGTGTAGGAAAGCAGCATTGGTGGGTTGAGGTCAAAACTCAGTTCCCTAAGGATCTAGAATTCTAGGTGAGTGATGTGAAAGTGTGAGGAGAGATGGTGGCTGAGACAGGTCTGTCTATAACAGGCAGTTACTATTCAGCTGTATCCCTGTGCCATGTAGCTCTGGTGTTGGCTGGCTTTCTGACTCTACAAAAGAATCAACATTTTTATGTGACATGCACTTGGTATGGTGGCCCATGTCTCTAATCCCAACACTAGGGAGGCTGAGGCAGGAGAATTACTATGGGATTGAGGCCAACTTGAGCTACAGAATGAGTTCTAAATCACTCTGGGCTAAAACAAAGCCAGAGGATTATGGCGCATGCCTTTGATCCCAGAACTTGGGAGGTGGAGGCAGAGGCAGGCGGATCTCTGTGAGTTTGAGGCCATCCTGGTCTACAGAGCAAGTTCCAGGACAGCCAGGGCTATTACACAGAAAAACCCTGTCTCAAGAAACCAAGGGAAAAAACAAAAACAAAAAACAAAAAAAAAAAACATACAAAAAACAAAGTCAGGTGTAGTGACAAACACATTTAGTCCTAGGCTCCTGGGCGGCACAGGTAGGTAGATCTCTGAGTTTGAGGCCTGTCTACATAGTCTACAGAGTGAGTTCCAGGACAGGCAGGAATTTTCCTGGTAATTGACAAATATCCACTACAAACTTTAGAAATTACTGGGACAAAACTTGTTTATAAGCTGCCATTTTTTTTTTTTTTTGGTTTTTTCGAGACAGGGTTTCTCTGTGTAGCTTTGCGCCTTTTTCCTGGAGCTCACTTGGTAGCCCAGGCTGGCCTCGAACTCACAAAGATCCGCCTGCCTCTGCCTCCCAAGTGCTGGATAAGCTGCCATTTTGCAGTCATAGTTTTAAGATAAAGTTCCCTGAAAATAGAGGCAAATAGAATGTAGTGTAGTGCTGAGGCAGGAGATTGCCACAAGTTCAAGATCCTATTACAAACAAATATGACAGAAAAAAAAAGGCCCCCAAGGAGTGGCAATGTCTCTGCTCTTCACCCCACAATTGAACTACTTACCCAAGAGAAAGTATTCAGACAGTGGAAGAGAATGAAAACATCTCTATTTTCTCAGGTTTTAACAGTATTTGAGGATTGGTCACTATTGGTTTGCCATGCTAAACGTATCTTAATTAATATAATTAATGTAAGCAGTAAAAGAAAAAAGAAAAAGATCAGTTTCTTTATTAAAAGTCATCAAAGAACTTTTCACTGAGCTTCATTTCCCAAGGAGGGTTTTCACTTTTCATGAAGTGTTTGATTTAAAGAAAGTGAGACATGGTGGTGGGCTCACATTGCTTGCTTTTAATCCCAGCACTCCAGAGGCAGAGACAGGAAGATCCCTATGAGTTCCAGGCAAGCCTTGTTTACATAATTCCAGAACATCAAGGGCTGCATAGAGACACATATTTCATATATGAATAGTTTTGTGTTTTTCTTTAGAACAACAGTGAATAACTAGAATTGAATGAACTAAAATACACATTTGAGGGATAATAACGTAGTCAGATTGGGCTGGAGAGATGGCTCAGAGGTTAAGAGCACTGCCTGCTTTTTCAGAGGTCCTGAGTTCAATTCCCAGCAACCACATGGTGGCTCACAATTAGATCTAGTGCCCTCTTCTGGACTGAAGGCATACATGTTGGCAGAACACTATATACATAATAATAAATAAATCTTTAAAAATAACCCAAAAAACATGTAGTCAGATCATTTTATCTTTGGGAATGCTTTCATTTCCAATAGTGCAAATTATGCTAATTGGTAAAAACACCTTTTGAGATTATTTTAATTTTAAATACTTTTTTGGATATGAAAGTGATAAACTGAGTATATAGGAACGAGCTTGATTGTTGGTTTGACCTACCCAGAATTCTTACTTAGTACCTATTATTCTGACTCAGAACAATCCCACTTTATGTGGTAATACTATAGGAGTTAATGTATAGGAGAGTGCTGTGGAGTTGATCTGTCCTTTAGGTATTCTTTCCATTCAGTCACCTGTGATACTTAGTGATTTTTAGTCATATTTGTACATTTTTCATATAGTATATTTTGGTCATGTTCTTTCTCCCTTCTTAAATAGTCTTGATCTCTTTCAAAGCAAGGTTTCTGCATGTAATCGTCCCACTTTTCCTAACTTACAATTTAAGCATAATGGTTTACAATTCACTATTTTGGTGCGATTTTCTTATGTGCTTTGTTTGGCTTTAGGGTTTATTTTTTCGTTCCATTGTATTTGCATTAGCCATTAAATTATTTATTCACATTTGGTAGCTAAGTGCATAATTCATGCTATTTGCCGACTTAAAGATACATGGATAGACATTATCCCCATTGTATTTTTAATACATTTTAAAACTAATTATATGTGGTGTTTATTTTAAGCTGATTACTAATAGATTACTTCACTTGTCTATGTTTCTTTGATAATCACCCAACTTCTTCCCTTCTAAAGTTTGAATTCATGTTACTTTATTTAGTCCTTTCAAAAGAAAGGACTTTATTTTTTGTCAGACCAAAAGGAATTGCTTTTTGATAGAATTGTCTTTTTTTTTTTTTTTTTTTTTTTTTTTGGTTTTTCGAGACAGAGTTTCTCTGTGTAGCTTTGCGCCTTTCCTGGAACTCACTTGGTAGCCCAGGCTGGCCTCGAACTCACAGAGATCCACCTGGCTCTGCCTCCCGAGTGCTGGGATTAAAGGCGTGTGCCACCACCGCCCGGCTTAGAATTGTCTTTTGAAAAGGGTCTGTTCCTAGGATCATAGATACCAGGACTCTAAGTGCTCTTAGAATATTATGCTGTAGTAAAGTAGTATGTACAAAGAAGTCCTGTTTTAGTGTCTTGTATGCATCATCTACTTTCCTTTGTATGTCTTTAAGAACAGGTCTTTGAATCTCTCTAACACATAGGTGAGGTTTGGGTTTTTTTAGATTTATTTATCTTATTTTATGTATATGAGACTTTTGCCTGCATGTGTGTATGTACACCACCATGTACATCCTTGATGCCTGAGAAGGAAGAAGAGGGTGTCATCCTCAAGAACTGTAGTTACAGATGGTTGTCAACCCCCATGTGGGTGCTGGGACTTGAACTCAGATCCTCTGGAAGAGCAGCCTATGTTCTTACCTGCTGACATGGTCAAGGTCAAGGTCAGCAAGCAAGGCAACAGTTACCCAAAACAGGCCCTATATGTTCCCCTTTTACTAAAAAATGAGCTTCTGACTTAGGTTGCGTGGGACGGCAGCAGGTCACCTTACCCATCACCTGCCCAGGCCACACAGGCGAAGAGTATTTTCTTACAAGTTCATCCCTGAGATACACAAGTGGAGTTGTAAAATTACAACCTTGCATCTAAGCTGTTAACACCCATTATGCAGGATACACAGACAAGGAACTTCCCTTAAACATTCAGGAAGGTGGACACTAAAACAGGACTTCTTTGTACATATATTCCTCCAGCTCCTATAGTTAAATTTAAGATTACTCAAGAATTTGTGTTACAGATCTCAGTCAGCTGCTGATAATTAGGATTTCAGATTATTTTCCACTTGGTTCGTATATTAAAGAACATGACAAGATAGAGTTTGCCTGATTTGCTCTTTTTTTTACACATTTGCTGTGTATCTAAATCATCTATAAACTTGAATTCTTACTGCTTGGGGATGCATTTCTTGACACTGGTGCCTATCTACACTCTTTTCCAAAGTATGTCACTATTAGGCATGCTCAGTTAACAGCTTGCTGGTGATTTCTGCCCCACTGGGTGCTGTGCACTGATTTTGTAGTCTTTCCTGAGAAACTTCTTGTTAAATATTTCATGCCTTCTAGCTCCGTTAGGAGAATTGTACTAGCAGTGCCAGGATTGTAGGTCAATGTGAGAGTGCTTGCCTCACATGTATGAGGCCAGGCTTTGATCCCTGGCACTACACACACACACACACACACACACACACACACACACACACACTGAAATCAGAATAACAAACTGGTAGCAGTAATGGCATTATTATTACATAAATGTAGGAAATACCAGGTAAAAACACCTGGAGAATTGAAACAAGGAGGTTCAGAGACATTTTTTGTTTTTGTTGTTGTTGTGGTTGTTGTTGTTTGTGTGTGTGTGTGTGTGTTTTAGAGTATTTAGAAACAGAACTTGATTGTAGTTTGATAGCCTTGGTGTAGTTTTCAACTTGAAATTAGGAAAAGGGAAAGGCTGTATGTAATACTTGTGTGTCCTAAGAACTCAAAGAATTCATGCATTACAGTTATCTAAGAGTATTTTCTTTATTCTATTTTATTTTATTTTATTTTATTTTTTAATCCTGAATGCTTAAATACAGACTTACAGCACAATGGGAGAACTCTGGATGTTTTACAACCTTGCATCTAAGCTGTTAACACCCATTATGCAGGATACACAGACAAGGAACTTCCCTTAAACATTCAGGAGGGTGGAACCCAGGAGGGAATTAGCATAGGGAGGATATCAAGGTCAAGGTCAGCAAGCAAGGCAACAGTTACCCAAAACAGGCCCTATATGTTCCCCTTTTACTAAAAAATGAGCTTCTGACTTAGGTTGCGTGGGACGGCAGCAGGTCACCTTACCCATCACCTGCCCAGGCCACACAGGCGAAGAGTATTTTCTTACAAGTTCATCCCTGAGATACACAAGTGGAGTTGTAAAATTAGAATTATCACTTATATTAGTGCATTTGTTTCCTATGAGTTATAGTTAGAAAGGATCAATGGAAAGATGAAAGAAATGAAAATTAAAACTTCAGATTTCTTTCTAAGAAGTTATAGGAGAATATTAATTAAAGTAATACTGAAAGTATAACAAATGGACAGGAGAGCCGGTTCAGTGGTTAAAAGCAATTGTTGCTCTTGAGGAGGACCCAGGTTTGATTCCCAATACCCACATGATGGTTCACAACCATCTGTAACTCCAGTTCCAGAAGATCCTATATACAGATAGCCTCCTTCTCACCTCTAAGAGCAATAAGCATGCACATAGTGCACATAAATACATATAGGCAAAACAAATTTAAAAAAAAAAAAACTATTTGTTATGTATACAGTATTCTGCCTGCATGTATTCCCGATGCCAGAAGAGGGCACCAGATCTCATTATGGATGGTTGTAAGTCACCATGTGATTGCTGAGACTTAAACTCAGGACCTTTGGAAGAGCAGCCAGTGCTCTTAACCTCTGAGTCATCTCTCCAGCCCCCAGCAAAACACATTTTAAAAAAAATCTAAAAAATAAAGCTGACCAGTGGTGGTGCACACCTTTTATCCCAGCACTTGGGAGGCAGAGGCAGAGGCAGGCAGATCTCTGAGTTCGAGGCCAGCCTGGTCTAGAGAGTGAGTTCCAGAACTGCCAGGGCTACACAGAGAAACAGTCCCCAAAAACAAAACAAAACAGTCATAAACTGTTTAAAAATACAACAAACGTAACAAAAAGGAATCTGGCTGTAGTTGGCACACACTTAAAATCCCAGAACTCAGGAAACTGGGGCAGAACTAAACCTTGTCTCAAATACAAAGGGCCAGCAAAATGCCCCAGTGGGTAAAGGCACTCTCCACTTAAGCATGACAGTCTGAGTTCAGCCCCTGCGATCCACCAAATAGAAGAAGAGAACTGACTCCCTCATGTTGGCCTCTGACCTCCACATGTATGCCGAGGCACTGCCCTGTCCCATTCCCTACCCCCACAAGTAATAAAATTTGAAAATGACAGAGACACGGGGAGCTTTGTAAAGCCCGTCCTCATGTAAGGACTGCTCATGAGAAGTCACTCTGACAGAACTAATTGGGCATGGCTAACTTGAATGCTAATCCCTTCCTCTCTGTACCTGCATATTGAAGACTAGAGGAGAAAATTCCAAAACAAAAGCAAACTGTCTGGACACAGTGGCTCCTGCCTGTAATTCCAGCCCTGGAAGGCAGAGGTCAGGCTCAAGGTCAGCCTCAGCAACGTCACAAATCCCTGCCTGGAAATAAAAAAGTAGACTTGGGGATGTAGCTCAGTGATGGAGTGTGCAAGGCCCTAGGTTATTCCCTAGTATTACCCACAAAATAGACACTCCAAGTTGAAACAAAAGCTCTGATATACTTTCAGCATGTGCTATTTGTCAGTGGTTCTCAACCTTCCTAATGCTGTAACCCTTTAATACAGTTCCTACTGTGGTGACCCTCACCCCCCAACCACGAAGTTATTCTCGTTGCTACTTCATAACTGGAATTTTGCTACTGTTATGAATCATAACATAAAATATTTGTTTCGCGATGGTCTTAGGTGACCCTGTGAAAGGCTCATTTGAACACACCTCCCTCCAAGGGATTGAGACCCACATGTTGAGAGTCACTGCTTTAAATCATCTCTTTCCTTATTGGAAATGCAAATTCTGTTCATCTCAGTATGGATCCTTGATGATCTAACAGTATGGAATGTTGGAGTCATTTTTTTTGGATAGTACTTTTACTTTTCAACATTCTGAAATTCTAAGCATATAAACTTCATGACTAGTAATTGTTAACATCAGTTGAGTGACTTATTGTGGTTATCATATGCTGTCAGGCAATGCTTATGGTAGTGGTTTGAAGGATTTTTCTCAGTGTCTCATATACTAAGACCAGCCTCCTAGGGATATGTTGGGGATGCATGTAGCAGCTTCAGGTTTCCTTGCTCAGAGTATGAATGTTTTAAGAGTACATAGAGTGTTTTTAACTCAGCAATTATCTATGTAATGCATATATTTTAAATATAGAAAGCATAAGATTCAATCTTATAGAAAAGCAACCCAAAATACATATAGGATGTTTACTTAAGAGATGTTATTTTAAGTCCCGTTCTTTCGTGAGCCCTGCACTGCCAACTGTGTGCATGTGTGTGAAAGGTTAAAAGCCCGTGTAGCTGAGTGGGGTGCCATGCTGTTAGCAGACGACGAAGGCAGTGTTACTCACCAGGTGCACGCCGTCAGCTCTATAGAAGATTCCATCTTCATGGAGTCATCTCATGGTCAGCTTTTTCTTGATGACAGGTAACATTTCCACCACCAGTGGGTTGGCCTTGTTGGAATCTTCCCAGCTAGAGAAACCTGAGATCTAAATATTCTCTTCCCTAACCTTTTAAGAAAATAAAACATTGCCTGTTGGGAGAACTGACTTGCAGTGTAGAGTAAACCTGTGTTATCACTTTGCTTTGTCAAACCTAACTGAGAAGAGACTTGTGGTGAGGATGCAGTGTGGAGTGCATGTGTTGTTTGGCTGTGGGGAGAAGCATGGGGCACTGGCTTGTGTTGCAGTGGTTTCTCGATGAACGGATTGCATTTTGTGAGAGCTAATCCAGACATTCTGTAGCTGTGACCAAGGCAAAGTCATTGTGTACAGTTTGAACTCTCGGCTCTTAACTTCTTTGCGTATGACAGCATCTTGGTCTTTTTGCTTCAAATCTGCCTAATTGTAAAGTAACCAAGACTGTCTCACTAAGCTCTTAATTCTGAAAGTTTTTACATCACCTCAATTGTACGCACTTAACTAAGAACCCAGCCTAATTCTCTTCATTGACACTTAATAAAATGATCCAACCGTTGTTTTAAGCTTTTTCCTCTTCATGGTAAGCTGTCATACTTGAGACACCTGACGGTGCTTAGCAGTGTTATTAACTGAGCATGCTCACAAACTCAGTTTGTGGTGTTAGGCTGTCCCTGTTCCTGTTCCTGTTGTGTAGAATACAGCTTCATTTGTGTCATTGCCTTTAATGCATCCTATCCATCGTGCCCTTTATTTGGCGTCATTATCACTGCCTGTTTAACTAACATCAAGGTTTGCTGGTTTTAGTTTTAGGTTTTTGTCTCTTCAGTTAACAGTAACCAAACTAATGCAAGCTGGCCAGTCTTCCCTTTCTCTTTGGGAGGAATTTTTTAGAGGGGGTGAATTTTATAAGTCTCAAGTTTTTCACATATTAAGCACTGCTCTTGAGACAGTATTATTGTCACTTGTCAATTAACTGCTTACAAGATAGTCTTTGATTCCTGAGGGTAGAAGATTTTGTCTTACTCACATTTTGTGAATAAGACTCTCAGAATTGTGAGACTCCAGCCTAATTCTCATTTTGAAGGACTGTGGTGACATTAAAATGTATTCAGCTGATTCATCCAACTTTATTTCCCATGTGACAAAACTGATAAAATTTTAGAGGTCAGTTTCCAAGTAGTAGCTAATTGTAAAGACATTTGTCTTTACTGATGTCTGTATTATGTATAGCCATATTTATAAATGTTTTGGGTAAGCATTACTGTATGCAATTAGCCTGACAAGTGTTCTAATACTTCCCCCAGATAGACTGTTAGATGATTGCTATAAAATCTTCCTACTAATAATGTTTTAAATATTAATTCTATTTTCTGACTGCAGGCACGTGACACAAGCTGACCTCAAGAGCTCCACGTTCTGGCTTCGAGCGAGTTTTGGTGCTACTGTTTTTGCAGTTTTGGGCTTTGCTATGTACAAAGCATTATTGAAACAGCGATGATTAAAAATAATAATAATAATAATAACCGGCCTACCAAAAGCAAATACTTTTATGTACATTCTGAATGCTTTAAATTCTGCTAGAAATATTGAGATATTTATACATGCAGAGTTACTTTATTAATATTTGTAATTCATGCATAAGAGTATTTTACTGATAGTAATGACTGCAGTATTAGCTGGCATGTGGAAAGAAAACACCTTAGTAGCCAAACTTAAGTGGCTAAATTTCAGAGGCCAAAAGGGAATATTTTGTAAATAATGTATATATTCAAGCAAGATATGGTCTCCCAAACTGAGTTCTAGAAATGGTGTTTGCAGACATTTCTACATTAGTGTCATAGTGTTCACTTGGCTCACTCTGCTAGGTGTCAGTCACCAGAGACTGTGTTACTCATGGATCACATATTTATTTCACGTTGACTCAGAATGACCCTTTGGCTTCTACAGCCATTTCTCTCTATTTTTAAGATCACACAGGAGTCAAGGTCAGCTTTCCAAAACCACTTTGTTTCTGCTACTTACGGTAGGCCAGCATCAAAGCCATTGTGAAATCTAGAAAATTGTGTATCTGGGTGTGTGGCTGAGGAACTGAGGCAGAAGCAGTTCGCAGAGGTGTTACCTATGTGACTACATTGCTTCTTTGTCAGTGTGTGGGATTTTATAGCCCTTTCAATCAAATGAGAAAACAATTTGTATATTATCAGTGTTTTCAGTTTAAATAAACAAGCCACCCTGACCACTGCTGAGTTTCACCTCAAGTGGAGACCGTTCTAGAGTGGCCGTGTCTGTTGTAGTGTCGCCTAGCTGCATGTGTTGTGAAGTCTTCTGCATCTGGCCAGGATAATCTAGAGGCAACACTTTTTTAATGGTAAAATAAATCTAATGACTATAAACTCTCACAAGAAACCTATTTTTTCCATCATTGACCTTTTCAGGTATTTAAATAAATAACTGCTGTGTAATGTGATCTTGGGTTTTTGTGTCTTATAAAGTAAGTGTCTCTGTTCACATGTATGGCAGCTCCTCTGGTTTCTACCTTTCTTAGGTTAGAGATTATTTTTTATACAAAAACATAATACTCAGTAGGAAGGAAGCTGAATAGGATTTGTGTGTCTAGATCTGTCTACAGTCTAGAGGTGTGTCCTCCGAGGCCAGTGTGCCTCTCCCTGCGCCGACTGCTGTGGCCTCTGCTGGCTCATGTTAGTCTTCACCTTTAAGATGATGCTTCTTCCCTCCACTGTTCTGAGGATAGTTTCTCACATGATCACACTTCATGAGCAACTAATAGCAACTTCGTGCATTATAAACTTGTTCTCTTGCTTATTCCCTGTCTTTCCTTCCTCTTCCCATTTTCATTCTGAGTTTGAAGAAAAAAAAATTAAACATGGCAACACCTCATTTTTATCATTTTCTTTAAATTTTGTATTTCACTGTATTTATTTTATATATCTGTGTGTATATGGGCCCGTGTGTGTGGTCAGAAGACACATTAGAGGAGTCAGTCCTCTGGTACAGTGTGGTCTTGGCGTGGAACTCAAGCTGGCAGTCTTGGTAAGCAGGTGCCTTTGCCCGCTGAGCTATCTCTCAGGCCCTTAATTTTCATTGTTTTCTGACAATTTCCCATGTACCAAATAAATTGATCTCAGTTGCACACTCTTCAAAGACAGCTATTTCTTTTCTTCTACATTTCTTTTTATTTTGGTAAAATAATAAACCTTATAGACTGCTGTGTTTGTAAGAAACAGGAAAGAAAGCAATTTATCAAGAGATGGAAAGTGGCCAGGCATGGTGGTGCACACCTTTAAACCCAGCATTCAGGAGGCAGAAGCAGGTGTATCTCTGAATTCGAGGCCAGCCTGGTCTATGGAGTGAGTTCCAGGTCAGTTCCAGGGCTACACAGAGAGACCCTGTCTCCAGGTGGGTTGGAGTACATGTGTGGAAAGTGCTGGGTTTATACATTTAAACTTTTTTCTCAACCTTATTATTTTATTTATGTATTTATTTATTCTGAGGGCTCCAGGTAGGTTTGGGTATATGTGTGGAAAGTGCTGGGTTTATGTATTTAAACCTTTCCTCAGTCTTATTTCATTTATTTATTTAGAGGTTTTTGAGACAAGGTCTCACCTAAGTACTTTGGCTGGCCTGGAACTCCTTTTGTTGACCATGGTTGCTTTGAACTTACAGACCCACCTCCCGTGCCAGGATTAAAAGCCCCTATGCATGGCTGATCTTGTCATTTTAAGATAAGTGTCTTTGATTCACAAAACGTCAAGAGAGGAGAGCTGCCCCATTTGTCTTTGTTGGTGGATGACCCACATTGTAGAGCCTGGCTGTCCTCATCTGTGTGTCAGCTGAGGCAGTGTGGTGAGCAGAGGTCAGGTCACCGCTTCCCTCTTCATCCTGCAAGCATGTAGGTGTGCTCCTTTGTTTTACATACGCTTCAGGAACTAGTTAATACAGGAACAAACAGTAAGAGGCTTCTGCTGGCTTTGATAGTTTGCTCCAAAAATACAAGCTGTAAAAATACTAAGAAATGAGGGAATTAGTAAAAGAGTAAAAGAAAACGTTTCACTGAGTCCCGTTGCATCATCTTGTAAATGGACAATTCTAAGACCACTTGTTATGGTATTTTAATGAATAATAAGGCGTTTTGAAAAAGAGCTGTCACTTTGAGGTTTGTGGTCCTGTGGCTTAATCACCGTAACATACTCTCCCTTTGTGTCTCAGGGGTCTCTGCTTTGTGCTCTTGTGCACATTTGGATAGAAAATTTCCCATGTTGTAGGTAGTAATAAATACCAGAATAAAAGTAGGCTGTGATGGTAGACATTTGGGGAGCACATAACCATTCTAATGTGGCCTACAAAATGAAAGTAGAGGACTATGGACATCCTTTTTGTGCATGTTTGCACATCATTCGACTGGAAGACACCAAAGAGCCAATCCTGAAAGGAATGGTAACCACCCTGACCTGCAGGATGATGGTGGAATAATGAGCAGCAGTGGAGAAACAGAGGTAAGTGCCTAATCTCTATGGCAGAGCATGAAATTTTCCTGAACAGGCCCTTAGAGTGCAAGTAAGGATAGCTTTGGTGCTCCCTTTTGTCTGAATTGTATTAGTGTAAAGTCCGTATAAAACCCTCTTTAAAATGGACAGTTGTTTATCTGTATCTTTTTTGTTTGTTTTGCTTTTTTTCAAGTCAGGGTCTAACCCTAACCCTAACTGGTTTCTCTGTGTAACCCCAGCTGTCTTGGAACTCACTCTGTAGACCAGGTTGGCCTCGAACTCACAGAGATCTGCCTGCCTCTGCCTCCTGAGTACTGGGATTAAAGACGTGCGCCGCCGCCACCGCCGCCCCCCCCCCCCCCCAGCTATTTGTCTGTATCTTTGGAGGGTTGCTTCCAAGACCTTGCATGAATACTCTTCAGATGCTCGAGTGTGTGTGTAAATAATATATTTAAATAGTATATACAACATTTGTATATACCCATGTACATCCTCCTATATACTTTAATTCATCTCTAGATTACTTATAATATGTAACTAGTGTTTACAATATATTTTACAGTATAAAGGCCATGTAAATAGTTATTATATTGCTTAGGGAGTTATGACAAGGAAAAACGTCTGTGTATTTGGAAAAAATGCAGCCTTACTAAACAAACTAGATAGCAAATGAATGAGATGTAAGCAAGCTGCTGAAGTGAGTGTTCAACAGTACAGATCTGTGACAGGTTGGAGCTACATCAGGATATGCCTACACATTATTTTCGTGGATTCACTGGAACACTTGGCAGGTCACAAATTCAAGTTACACTTTTTTTTTTCAACTTTCTGAAAAAACAGTTTTAATACAGGCTTGGTCAAATCTGCAAAGAGAGAACTCACAGAGATGATTATGCAATTTTAAAAACATGTATGTCAGTGGTAGAGATTGTGCTCAGCATATGTAGTCCTTGAGCTCAGTCTCCAGTACAGACAGACCAATGGATAGCCTAGTCTTATTAGCATGTTTATTTGTAACATTTTAATTTGAGGTGTGCAGTTTGAGACAGGTTTCTCTGTGAAGCTTGCCTGTCCTGGAACTCGTTCTGTAGACTAGGCTAGCCTTGAACTCATAGAGATCTGCCTGCCTCTGCCTCCCAAGTGCTGGAATTAAAGGCATATGCCACCACTGCCTGGTTTCTTTTTTTGTGTTTTCTTTTGTTTTTTGTTGTTTTTGTTTGTTTGTTCGTTTGTTTGAGACAGGGTTTCTCTGTGTAGCTTTTGGAGCCTGTCCTGGAACTCAACTTTTATAGACCAGGCTCACCTCAAACTCACACAGATTCACCTGCCTCTACCTCCAGTGCTGGGATTAAAGGCATGTGCCACCACCACCCCGCCCTTTCTTGTGTTTTTAAGTCTGTTAAAATACCCTTTCAGAAAGAATAAATGTCTCTTAACCTGTTTGGCCCTCAGATATGAAAGTCTCCATCTGATTTGTGGATATCACAGTGGTGTGTCTGAGATTGTTCTAGTGATTTAGATTTCAGAAACCAGTCTCCTGCCCCTGTGACACACTCAGACTCCTTCATTCTTCTTATCTCATTCCCAGGGTTTATAAACTTTAGCCAGTGCACTGGATGCAGAGATTGTGCCGCCGTTAGGACTACTGTCTGACTTCACAGAACCACTCTGGTTCTTGGCCATGCTTTCTAGGAGAGTGTTTGCACTGTAGGGTTTTTCCCTTTCCTTTAGTGTACAGTTGTAGTGGTCCAGCTCTGAGGTGCTTCCCCCTGGGTTTGAAAGGTGAATGTCAGCTGTATATAAAGAAAGCAGCATTGTACAAATTATACATTGAAAAATCCAAATTCTGCAAGAACAGATTTTCTCTTTGAACATCTCCTATTTATAGTTTACATTTGTGCTTTATAGTTGAATAACCCAGAGCTTGTTATCAGAGTGATATAAACATGCATGTAGTAGTTTAACTTACAGGTTACAAGTCTTTCTCTAAAAGGTACAAACAGCAAACATCAGGCTTCCACTACAGAACTCTATGTAGCAAATAGTTATGACTGCATTCCAGTAAGACTTCATGTATACTGAAATTAGAATTTCACACAACTCACATGCCACAGAAGAGTCTTTCTGGACTTTGGTGGTCGGTGTTTTGTTTGTTTTTTCACATCTGTAATTTGAGTGTGTGTGTGTGTGTGTGTGTGTGTGTGTGTGTGTGTGTGTGTGTACATCAGTGTATGCATGTATAGGAAGGCCTAAGGTTGACTTCATGTGTCATCTTTAATTGCTTTTCACTTTATTACTGAATCAGGGCCTCTCATTTGAGCCCAGAACAGGCAAATTTTGTTAGTCTAGCTAGCCAGCTTTTTCAGGGGATCATGTCTCTATTTTCTACGAACTTGAATTAGCCAGGTGGTGGTGGCACACGCCTTTAATCCCAGCACTCAGGAGGCAGAGCCAGGTGGATCTCTGTGAGTTCGAGGGAGGCCAGCCTGGACGACCGAGTGAGTTCCAGGGCAGGCTCCAAAGCTACACAGAAAAACCTTGTCTCAAAAAAAAAAAAAAAAAAAAAAAAAACTTGAATTACATGCAGACCTCTGTGTCCAGTGGGCATTTACATAGTTCTGGGATCTGGACCAAAGTCCTCATGGTTACAGGGGAAAGCACTTTAACTACTGAGTCATCTCCCCAGCCCCTTGAATATTCTTGTTTGTTTTGTTTTTTTGAGATAGTGTCTCACTGTGTAGCCCTGGCTAGCCTGAAACTTAGTATTAGACCAGGCTGGCCTCAGATTGACAGAGATCCACCTGCTTCTGCCTCCCAAGTGCTGGGATTATAGTTATGAGCCACCACACCTGGCTCCCTTGGGTTTACCTGGCCATTAAACAACTAGAGTTTCAGCCGGGCGGTGGTGGTGCACGCCTTTAATTCCAGCACTCGGGAGGCAGAGGCAGGTGGATCTTTGTGAGTTCAAGGCCAGCCGCTCTACAGAGCGAGATCCAGGAAAGGCGCAAAGCTACACAGAGAAACCCTGTCTCAAAAAAAAAAAAAACTAGAGTTCATTCTTAGATGTACAGAAACTGATTTAATCAAGCAACAGTTGTTAGTCACTTAATCACCTGATTATCTTAGAACTGGAAATGCACAACACTGAGAAGAATGTAAGAACACTGTGGTCATATTTGTATGGAAACAAAGATTGGAGGTGGAGGAGGTGTCTATTTGGAGCCTCCTTTTTATAGGTTCTGAGCTGGGTGTTGGGATGTGTGTGAAATAGTTTGGAATGGTGGTGTCTGGTCTTCTGCTCCCATAGGGAGAGGTCATATTAAATACCATAAGTAGAGAAGTTATAAGAGCAGTGATAGCTAAGCTCAGTCACCAGAGATTTTTTTCTCCAGTTGAGTTCCCAGAAAGTTCTGCAGAAGGTGGTGTTCAACTTAGACCTGAAATAATTCACACTTCAAAAGTTGTCTGTCATCTGGGAGATGGTGGCACACACCTTTAATCTCATCACTTGAGAGGCAGAGGCCAGTGTGGTTTACAAAGAGAGTTCCAGGACAGCTAAGGCTGTCACTCAGAGAAACCCTGACTCAAAAAAAAAAGTCTGTCTCACTGAGTTGGAAAGTTCAGTTGTCTCCAACCCCTTGCTGGGGTTGGAGGTCAGTACTTCTCACTGAAAGAACTGCCCCCAGCTTGGCTTGTGTAAGAATTGAAATTCCGGGGGCTGGAGAGATGGCTCAGAGGTTAAGAGCACTGACTATTCTTCCAGAGGTCCTGAGTTCAATTCCCAGCAACCACATGGTGGCTCACAACCACCTGTAATGAGATCTGGTGTCCTCTTCTGACCTGTAGTCATACATGCTGTATACAAAGTAAATAAATAAATCTTTAAAAAAAATAAAAAAGAATTGAAATTCCTACTTCTGTAAAATTTGTCAGAGCAGCAGCTGAATTTGGAAAGTAATAACTGCATACTAACATGCTTGGAACAGGATGGGTGTTCATCTCAAACAGCGTGAGAGCAGTGCCCAGCTGTGAGCTGTAAGTGGCAGCTGACACACACCGGAGAACAGCTCTGTTGCCAGCCAGGTGTAGACAGAACATCACCTTGCATTGCCATCAGGGTGCAGCCACATTTAGGATTCACATTTGGAAAGGGAGAGTGACTATGTCCAGGCCCAATGAGAAGCTCTGCTTGGCTAGCAATCATTGAGAAAGAATTAAGAGAGAGCTGGCTTATACAAGTTCCAGGCTAGCCAACCAGAGCTACATGATAAGACCCTGCCTTGAAATACATGTTTATATATTAAAAAGGGTCATAAAGAGACCCTTTCAGAGGCAGGTGGATCTCTGAGTTCAAAGCCAGCCTGATCTACATATTCCAGACCAACCAGGGCTACATAATGAGACCCTGTCTCATAAGAACAAAGTCCTTTGAAAGAGGGTATGGGATTATGGCAGACAGGTAAAATATCAACTAAAGGAGGCAGTTAGTTTTGCAGATCAATTATTTGAAGTCATGTGTCCTAGAGAAAAAGAGTTCAGCTGACAGTTTCTAGGTAGAGCTTCTGCAGTGCATCAAGCAGTGGGTGGAGGGGACAGACTCTTGGCTGAGAGCCTTTGTTGGAAGATGCAACTTAGGATGCTCTGAGTTTGCGAGACAAGAATGTGCACCAGCCTGGCCTGGGATGGTGGGTCCTGGCCATAGAGAGACCATAAATTTGGCTCCTGTGCAAAGCTAGATGGAGAGGATTTAGAAGCATCCAAATTTGTTAGGTTTCCAGTCTTCTGTCCCCAGTTCCCACCTCAACCCTCTGCAAAGCCTGAAAGGATAGACCAACTCTGCTCTTTACTAAAAGTGCCTCAGAGTCTCCTCACCCTTTCAGGACTAGACAACTGTAGCCTCGTGGAAAACTTGACCTTAGGGGAAATTGCTGGCCTGTGAACGCCTCACATCCTCCTAGAATGCAGCCAGTGCAGAGTTTTGATTGAACCAAGCAATCCTTTTTTAGGAATTTGTTCTTCCAGCTTTCCTTTTCCTTTTCTTATTCTCCCTATTTCTAGAATTCTGAGAGCTGTACTGTTCATTATTTCTACCCATCATTAAAGGAAAAGATAGGGAAACATTCCCATGGTAACAGCTTCATCTCAAAATCTCTGAGTGCTCTCAGCTGCCCTCCTACTCCAGGGAAAAGATGAGCTTCGCACCCCCACCCCCACCCCAGTCTTCTCAGAGTACAGCTAACTGGTCCATCTCATGCTGCAGTGAGGCCTGCTCAAACCAGGAACAGAAAATCCCAGAGAGCCAGACTAGTTTCTTAGCTAGCTGGGACAGAATAAAGACATTTCAAAAATTCAGTATTGCACATCTCTGACATTCATTCCAAGAACTAGTGGACATGCACAGGGAAATCCAGTGCATGTGATACAGGCCAACACAGGCTTGGTTCAAAGACCACAGGTGCTACACTGTTTAAGGGCAGTCAGATGTGTGTGCTGATCACCATTAGAGAGGTGGAGAGAGAAAACAATATGATAGCATCATGCTTCTTATTGATGGCCTACTTTATGGCAGGCAAAGGGTCCTCCATAGTGAAATTGAATGATGAAGGAGATGAGACGTGTCTTTCTTAAACATGTACTAGTTATCTACTGCATATGTGCTTATCCGTCACAAATTACCCCCAAATTTAATAGCTTAAAATAATAAGTATTATACTTGTTTGTTTGTTTTTTATTTTCCAGACTGTCCTGGAACTCTCTCTGTAGACTAGGCTGGCCTTGAACTCACCGAGATTCAAATGCCTCTGCCTCTCAAGTGCTGGGTTCAACAGCATGAACCACCACACCTGGCTGATGGTAAACACTTTTTTTTTTTGGCTTTTTGAGACAGGGTTTCTCTGTGTAGCTTTGGACCTGTCCTAGAACTCATTCTGTAGCCTAGGCTGTCCCCGAACTCACAGAGATCCTCCTGCCTCTGCTTCCCGAGTCTGGGATTAAAGGCGTGTGCCACCATGCCTAGCTATACTCTTCTGTATAATCAGTTTTGTTACTTGTTAATCTCTAGACACTGTGAACTCCCTCAGGCCACGATTTTGTGGGGGGTTTTGGTCACTGCTTCTAGAATCGTACCAGGAATAGCAGATACTTAGGTATTTATTGAATAAGGTGAGAGACTCAAGGCAGTGGTTTTCAACCTGTGGGTCAAGACCCCTGGGGGGTGTCGCCTAAAACCACCACAAAACACAGATATTTACATTACAATTCATAACAGTAGCAAAATTACAGCGATGGGGTAGCAATGAAATTTTATGGTTGAGGGTCCCCACAACATGATTGAAGCATTAAGAAGGTTGAGAACCACTGATTTGAGGGGTTGGGAGTGTAATAAAAAGGTAAAAAATAGCCAAGCATGGTGGTATACACCTATAATTCAAACACTCAGAAGCCAGGGGCAGGAGGATCACTTGGCCTACATAGCAAGCTCCCACCTACAGTTACAGGAGACCCTGTCTTTAAAAAAAAAAAAAAAAAGATTTAAAAAAAACTGAAAAATTAGCACATTTTATAAAAAGTAACTTCTAGAGTTCTCACAAGTCATTTAATTATAGTAACCAAGAATCATAATTATTACCACCACCCCCATTATAAATACAATGGGTCTGAGGCTAAAGGAGTTTGATTAGCCCACTGTAGACCCAGCCTTGCAAACAAGACTAGGCTTAACCCTTGTCCTGTACTTACAGATGCCACCTTGACCTTTAGAGATAGGCAGAAAAGCTCTTCTCAAAGTTGACTTTTCTTGTGAGCCTTTCCCTAGGGAACATGCAGAGCCTCCCGCCATGGATGTGGTATAAGCAGCCCAACATTTCTGAATTACAGTACCCCGAGAAAAGCCCAGCATGGCAGAGTGAGCATACCACCTGCAAATGCCCAGGAGAGCCCTGGGCTTATTTTTAGCCAGCATAGGGAAAGTGCCGAATATCTTCCAGGAGAGCTGGCAGCTGGCAGGCTGCTGATACAGCTGTGCTTATGTAAGCCGGTGGCGGAAGGGAGTCCGAGGTTACAGAGAAGCAGGAGCTTGACACACCTCTGCTTGCCGAGGCTCTGTCAGCCAGCACATTCTGTCGGGTCATAGGTCAGGAGTAGTTGCTGGAGAGAGAGGGTGATTTGGAGTGTGCAGAGAACATAGAAACAGCTGGTTCCCCAGGTCTGAGTAGACATTAAAGCTGCCCCTTGAAAGTTCCGTCCACCAGTGTCTGGTTCTTCCCACGCTGTTATCCAGGGTAAGTAAGAGAACAGAAGCGCTCCCCAGTGGCACAGCTGTTAAGCAGAGCCGTTCAAGCTCATTTGACCACACCTCTCAGGTGTGCCAGATGAAGGCGATGTATATAACACCCCATCCTGCAGAAGCTGCCGATACCCAGCATTTGCCTTGTCCTGCAAGCAGCAGCAGCAGCTGACTTTCACTGGAGCTGTGTGCCCTTTCACGGAGAGCCAAGATAGAAGTCTTTTAGCAGAGATTGATTTTAGTTACATCTAAATCAAAAACAAAACTCAAGAGCAAACAGTATAATGAGGCCCCCTGTGTCCATCACCAAGCTCCAGCGATAATCAACATGGCAGTCTTATTTCATCTGTTCTCCCACACACTCTGGAATTATTTGGAACATGCTCCAGACAACACATTATTTCAACTGAAAATATTTCATTGTGTACCTCTGAAATAGGGAGGGGTTTTTTGTTTGTTTTTTCAAGACAGGTTTCTCTGTATAGTCCTGGATACTCTAGAACTCGCTTAGTAGACCAGGCTGTCCTCAAACTCAGAAATCCACCTGCCTCTGACTCCTGAGTGCTGGGACTAAAAGTGTGAGCCACAACTGCCCAGCAATTCCTAATGAATTTTAAAGAACAAATGTGACTGAAATATCTGTCTTTAGGAAAGCACTTCTTGCAAAGTGTGTTGATTGCTACTTCCTGAAGTCTGCCTTGGTGCCTGCCCAAGATGTTAAGGAGTCTGCCCAGGCTGGCTCCCTGGTGACTTGTTGGCCCCGTGAGGTGCTATGGCTGTTCTTTCCACTAGAGGGCACTGTGGCTCCAGAACTTCATGTGGCTCATAGCCAGCTTTGCTATACCAGTGCCTCTTAGGAGGCAGTATTTAGTGCATATTTATTATTAAGCACCAACTGGGTGATTCCTGTGTCAGGGATGGAGATAGAAGAGATCAGACATAAAGTCCTGTGACACTGTATTGGGAAATGGTTTCTTTGTATTCCCTTTTAAAACATCAGCTATGTCATCTGGTGGAAACTGTTTTAGCTCTCCACAGGGTGCTGCTTCCTGCTATAAACTGCAAATTCGGTTACCTGGTTAGATTTTTCCAACTGCCATATATGGTCTTTTTAGAATTTGAGTGTATCCAAGCAAGATGCCAAGATATGCTCATCTTTGAAATAATTTATTTCTGATTTTGATACTATGTGTCAAGTCTGTTGGGGAGAAGGAAGAGACTGATGCTTACTGAGAGCTGCCTGAGCCATACCCTGCCCCTTTTCTCCTTTTTATCTGCATCCTAGCAAGATTGATGGTAATAGCCTCATTTAAATCCCAAATCCCAAAGAAGAAAACCAGGCAGTGGTGGCGCACACCTTTAATCCCAGCACTAGGAGGCAGAGGCAGGCGGATCTCTGAGTTCATGGCCGGCCTGATCTAGCAAGTGAGTTCCAGGATAGCCAGGGCTACACAGAAAAACCCTGTCCTTAAAAACAAAAGTCCTGAAGAAACATGAGGCTAGGGGAATAGCTCAGAGTTCCTGCCAACTTTTTGTGGGGCCTTGCATTTGGTCTCTAGTACCACAAAAATCACACACTGAAAACTGAAAAGAAAGTCTGTCAGGTGTAAGCTCACACTTGTGATCCCATTAGTTGGAGGGCAGAGGCAGGAAGATCACGGCAAGTTTAGGGCCAGCCTGGTCTCGGTAGTGAGGTCCAGGCCAGCCAGAGCCATAGGAAGAGACCTCATATCAAAATAAGCACCAAACTGAATAAATAAATAACCCCAAGGAAGCAGATTGATTGAGGCTAACTGACCACTTACCAGATACAGGTGGACATTTAGATGAATAATTTTTTTTTCTCACCAAGCCTGATAGGACACACTGACTGCTGTGGTCCTAGGATGTAGAAAACATTGGGCTTTGTAAAGAGACACCTTGGTATTTAGGAGGTCTTGCAATAACACCACAACACAGAAGTGACAATAATCAGATACCTGATTATGGGATCCTAATGAGTGTTCTCGTCATGACAGCCCATGTACTGGTCTCCACAAACCCTCTCCATAGCTGTGATGCTGACTTCTGCAGAGGGAAGCCACCTACCATTAGAAACATGACATCAGCCGGGCAGTGGTGGCACACGCCTTTAGTCCCAGCACTCAGGAGGCAGAGCCAAGCAGATCTCTGTGAGTTCGAGGCCAGCCTGGTCTACAGAGCAAGATCCAGGACAGCCAGGACTACACAGAGAAAACCTGTCTCGGAAAAAGAGAAAGAAACATGACATCATCACTGGGGTACTACTCATGGAGATACCTTTGGGCTGATGTCCACACATCATCTCTCCTCCAGGACTAAGGGTGTATTGGCACAGTCCCCCTCCCGGCCTCTCCCGGGCTCTCTCCCCACCCCACCCCCCACCCTACCCACCCCACCCTCCTCCACCTGAACAGGTAGCAAAGCCAAGACCCACCAAGTCTCTATTCAAATCCTGTAGTTTAATGAAGGAAGACACATGTGTGATCTGAGCAAAATCCAACTCTTGACTGTTCTGTGTTAACACGGTGCATGCATGTAAATGCTTTCCAGCCACTCATTTGTAAACCCACTTACACGCTCCCATCTCCTGCCCTGGCAACACACCTAAACCCCAGCATCAGAGCTCAAGCCATGCTGGTTAAGGAGCGAATGGCAGTGGGGAGGGTGGATTTACTGGTTTGAGTTAGGAAAGCAGATACAGGTGGCAGGTGGCAGAAGCAACGGAGCCAGGAGGCGTATGGAGAAGCCCAGTCCTGAAAATTCAGCATTAGGCAGTCACAGCAGCGAGGTTCTGGGAAACAAGGACAAGCGTGGGTGTGTTCCAAGCCACCAAACTCTTCCTAACAACCCTGGGATAATGAATGAGCCTTCAGCGGGAGTCTTTGCTCTCTGGTGAAAGGCCCTCCCCCTGCAGACTGGCCCTCTGCAGATGCCATTGTGCACTGGGAACCATCTGGCAAATGTGCTCCTTCCTTCGATCCTTTGGTGTTCCAGGTAATTCCCCCTTCTTGGATATAAATTGCTGCAGCAAGCCAAGCCAGTTGAATGTTTACTGGAGCTTCCCAGGCTTTCCCTAGCCTGGTTAACCACATAGCTCACTGCCTACGGAGCTGCTCACAGCTAATGAGCTCTCGAAAGCATGCATCTCCCTTCTCTACTGCTCTTGTGTGTTTTGGAGTGTGCAGAGCCAGGCACAGGAGCTGCAAAACAGCTGCAGCAACCAGATGGGGAAGCTGGGCGCAGATCATGCATTCTTGAGGTAGGATGTCCTTCTGGAGGAGGGACAGGTTAACTCCAGCTCTGTGGAAGACTTGGCCAGCTCCCTGAGGAGCCACAGCAGGCTGCCACCACTGTAGGGCAAATCACATATTCTATGCTCCTGCTGCACAGGGGTGAATGCCTAGGAAACAGAAACTGCCCGCTGCAGCCTCTGGGTCCTGTACACAAAACCAGTTTGCTCCCCTGGCCTGGCTTCATGGTATACAAGGCTGAAAAGTTGAGGGTCATGTTGGGACCATTTGAGCAAGCCTCCTGCTTCCAGCCTGCTTCACTGATTGCATTCAGAGAACAGAGATGAAAGGCAAGATTTATTCTCTCACTGGTGGAGCCCTTCACAGACAGGATGGCCACACTGAATTATCAACTGTAGCCTTCACATGTATCATTCACAACCATGTGATCACTGGATTATCCTAAAGGGGATGAGAGATGAAGCAGTCAATGCCTAGACTCACATAGCATCACAATCACCCTAACAACAGCAAGCAGCTCCTATGCAGATTCACACCGGATCTTAGTACACACCGTTCCTTCCGCCATGAATACCTCAAGTCCCATCCACTTGTCAATCCTTTAGGATTTAGCTTTAATCACCTACGTGGACGCCCCTTTGCCACCACATACTTAGTTTGCGATCATCTCGGTACCTTCAGGTTTTGACAGTGTCTTTCCCACTTGACACTGTCCTCTCTAAGGCAAAGCCACGTCTTGCTACCCTCTGTGTCTGGATACACAGTCAGGAAAGATGTTTATCAGCAGTGCTTTGGGAAGGGGAAGCCAGAGATAGGGATGCCGTTCAGTTGATAGAATGGCTATCTAATATGCGTGAGGCCCAAGGTTCCAGCCCCAGCACCACATAAACCACTGGGGGTGATGCATGCTGGCAATCCCAGGGGGGTCAGAAGTTCAAGGTCATTCTGGACTACATAGTGAAATAGGAGCTGACCTGGGCTACCTGAGAGCCTGGAGGTAAGTTGAGGTGGAAAAAGACATTTGCAGGTAACAGGATTTAGGGATACTGCCTCCAGGAGAGATGGCTCAGTGGCTAAGAACAGTTGCTGCTCTTTCCAGAGACCCTGAGATTAGTTCCTGGCACCCGTGATGGACAGCTCACAACCACCTGTAACCACAGCTCCAGGGATTCAGTGTTTTCTTCAGCACCTGTGGGTGCCAGTGTAAAGGTGGCATATATTCACATGGACACAAACATGTAAATAAAAACACACCTTTAAAAAATATTAGTGCCAGGTGAGGTGACACACTTTTAATACCAACACTTGAAAGACAAAGACAGGCTGTGAGTTCAAGACCAGCCTGGTCTACAGAGCAGGTTCCAGGCTAGCCAGAATTACATGGTGAGACCATGTCTCAAAACAAATAAACAAATAAAAAATAAATAGATTAATTAATTAAAGGGCTGGAATAATAGTTCAGCAGTAGAGAGTTCTGGCTGCTCTTCCAGAGGACCTGGGTTTGATTTCTAGCATCCCATATGGTGCCTGGCAGCCATCTATAACTGCAGTTCCAGGGGATCCAATGCCCTCCATTGGCCTCCAAAGGCACTGCATGCATGTAGTACACATACACACATTCAGACATGATATAATTAAATTTAAATTAAAAATATGCACACAGAAGTCTACCTCCCAAGTGCAGGGGTTAAAGAGTATGTGTTTTCACTTGGTTTTTATTTTTATAGATATAGTCCTCTGCAAAAAATTCCAGGTCCTCCCTTGTTCCACAAAAGATGAGATTCAGAACTGTGCCTTCCCTGGAGTCCTAGGGCTAAATAATGACAGAGCTGGAACAGGAACACAGCTCTACTGACCTGTTTTCCTGTTACCAGGCACTAAGGAATCATATCCTGAGCTGCATTTTCTGTCCTGTCTGGGAATGAAGGCTGATGGGTAATATTCAGGCTTCTGCGCTAGCACAAGAGAGAGAAGGGGGTTAGAGAGACAGCGAGTGGATCTCAGAGCTGGGAGGGAGGTCATGGCTCATCTAGTACAACCTCTGCATTTGCAGATGAGAAAATGGAGGCTGGTGCGGGTGAAGAGATTTCCCAAGGTCACATGGCACGCTGGTAATGGAACTGAGCTGAAGATGCATGCCTCCTGGTCTCTGGGGCTGTGCTCTTGCCCAACAACTACACTCCGGAGAGCTGAGAGTTAACCTTCCATCCCAGAAAGGTGGACAGCCTAGCCCTCCCAACCAGCTGCTCTCCAAGGGGCAGGTCCCTGAAGTCCTTGGCTCTTCTAGGCTTTTCTTCCCTCTCTTGGTGGCACCATGCTTAAGTAGGGTGTGCTCTGCATAAATAATAATGAACATTCTCCTTCCAGGGAGGAAGGCCGCGTCTGGGCAGGCGATGTGACAGATGGTATTTACAGTGCACACTGAAGGAGTTCCCCCAGAGCCTTGATCGGGCTGTGTAGATGAGACATGGAAGAAGCAGAATCAATGTCCACTGCCTCACTCCTCCTACTGTTGGGAAGCTGCCGCTGTGGCCGCCGCTGCCGCTGCTGCTGCTGCATTACTGTTTGCAGTACCTCCCAGATGCTAGCTGGCTCTTAGGGTACTAAACATGAAGGTTCGGGGGGCTTTTCCTCAGCTGCCATTGCTGCTTCCTTGTCTGACTTGTGCACCCCAAGCCATTCTTCACAGAAACCTGCGCTGACATTCTCCCTAAAAGGAGCCTAGTGAAGTCCTGTTAGGCCACACTGACTCTGAGATGCTGTCCCGAGGCCTGGTGGAGTGGAAAACAGACTCATTTATTGAGCACATACTGCACAGAGGTGTGTGTGTGTGTGTGTGTGTGTGTGTTCGTGTTCACACACGTGTTGTTGACTATTGAACTCAAGACCTTGTGCATGCCGGGTAAGCATACTACCACTGAGCTATGTCCCCAATTCAGGGTATCACTAAAACTCAGGCTGGCTTTGAACTCACTCTATAGCCCAGGCTAGCACTGAAGTTGGAATCATTCTGCCTCTCTCCCCTGATTGCTGGGGTTACAGGTGTGTGCCACCACATCCAGCCTTTTTGTGGACTTTCTATGTGCCAGGAACCAATGAAGACACTGCAAACAGTACCACGTCCTTGCCTTTAGGAACAGTACATTCTCATGTGAAGTTTGACCATGTCGCTAACTGCCGTTGGTTCTCCAAGATCCTCATCAGTTCTTTCCCTCTAGAGTCTGCTGGACAACTGGTACCTGGCTCTGTTGGTAAATCAAGGGAACTACCCCTGCCGTCCCACACACACATCATCTAAGAGAAAAAGACAGAGGCTAAGACAAGAAGAGCGTGAGTTTAAGGCTAGCCTAGGCTACACAGGGAGATTTTGAGCGGGATAAGTACAGTGGTGTGCACTGATAGTCCCAGCCATTAGGGAAGCTGAAGCAGGATAATGTGGAGTTTGAAGCTACACATACACATAGCGAGATGCCACCCCCTTTTTCTTACTTCCTTTCTTCTTCAAGAAACAGACAAGCAGACTGATAATTGCCCCATGGTCTTGGACACACCCTAAGTTCCTGACCCCTGCAAACCTGCACCTAGACCAGCTCTGTTTGGGCATTCTGAGCCTTGCTCAGTTGCTCTGGGACAGCCTTGTTGCAGGTTTAGGCCAGGGGCATTTATACCATCGTGGACGGGAGACTGTACTGTTGTTTATTGGCTGGCTTCTTTGTTTCTTTTTGTTGCAGGCTAGGCCTTGAACTGTAGGTCCGGTCAGAGCTCTGCCACCCAGCCCTGTGCTCTAACTGTTACAACGAACAATGTGGTGAGAGGAATGAGTCTTCAAACCTCCTCCAGTTCCCAGGGTCCTAGTGTCCCTTCTGTGTCTGTTCTGTGGGCCTTTCTGAGGATAACACGAAATGACAAATGGGGAAGCGTGTGGAAATGAAGGCTCGCTCGCGCACACGAGTGTATCATTATTATTATCCAGAACCGTCTTTTCTCCATAACATAAAACTTGACTTTTGTTGGAGGTTGAGAGTAATAACTATGTAATTAGACTTTGTGTCGCATCAAGCAAGGCATGCTCTGTTTTTCATTAAACAGACATTTGTTTGGCTTCTACCGTGGTGTGTAGCCTTGTGCATTGTGATGGATGTGAAAATTGAATAAGCCATAATCTTCTTCAAAGGATGCACACGCCGGAATCAGGAAGCTAAAACTTAGATTAATGCTATGCAAGGCCAAAGGGAGGAAGTGCTTCAGAGGGAGGGAGGGAGGAAGGGCCTGCCTTGGTGGAAAGATGGAAGAAAGGCTTGGGGGGCCGCAGGGTTTTCACCAGAGTCAGGCAACATGGTAGGACCTCCAACAGACAAGATCCAACCACTGTACAACCAATTGTCACACAGAAGAACTCCAGGCCCAGAAATGGGACCCTGGGGACCAGCCAAGCCCCAAGGAGATGGCAGGAAAGGAAGGTGAGATGAGGAAAGCACCTGGCAGGGGACCTGAGTGTGTGATTAGATTAGTCTTGGGGCTGGCAAAGCCTCCCCTGTGCCTTTTTGAGCCCAGCCATCGGGTGCCCACACTTCTCTTTGAAAGGGTTTGGTGTCTGTGAACCTAGACATCTTTCAATAATGATTTAAGTCATTCAAAAAAGTGAGGGCCCTGGAGTGAATAGACGAAAGGAAAGGGAACAAACTCTGCTTGGCGGCCTTGTTCTGTTTGATCTCCCAGACAGCGGGCAATAACAGAAGAACGCTGGAGTTGGGGATGGAGGGAGGGTGGTTGGATTCCAAGCGACGGCCTCCTCCTGGAGCTAGGTCTGCTGTTTGGACTTGCAGACTTCAAACATGACTTGGGGATTCCTGGAAGACAAAAGAATTCAGGGCCGAGCCTTGGATCTCAGTCAAAAATAACTCATGTCTTCATTTCAGGCAGGTAAAGGCGGTGGCGGCGGCGGCAGCGGCAGCCCAGGCCTGGCTTGCCGGCTCCTCAGAAGACAGGGGCTACAGGTGTGCTGAGAGGGTCAGTTTAGATTTGCTGTGGAGAGAGAAGGAGCCTTGAAGGGGTATGGCCCTGGCTGCAGATGATAAGAAACCCACTTGTAAGAGGTTATGATAAAAGCTGCCCTTTTTATCCTGCCTGCCATTTGCTTTGAGTGTTAATTATAGCCCTTCATGTTCCTTCCCTGGCTTCTCATTAGCTATAGGTATCCACATACAAACAGCTTGCTTCCATGCCTCTTCCTCCCCCAGGAGTTCCTCCTGGCTTCCCCTGCCCCTTCAGTACAGGGGTTGGAGCCCAGGGTGGTATGCATGCTAGGCCAGTACTCCACCAATGACCCACACTCTGAGTCCCTTCTGGCTTCTCAATGACAGCCAGACTGTTCTAGCTCTGAACTCCAGCTTCTCTCCCCTTAGAGGGTACGTTTGAGAGACAGCCCCCTGACACTCTCCCTGCCATATTATGCCACTGGGTTGTCTAATTTTCTTCCAGGACATCAGGCTTGGCTCTTTTCTGACAGTCCATAGTCTCAGCACCTTGGCCAGGGGCTGGCAAATAATGGACACTCACAACATGTTAGTTGGAAGTTGCTATTGAACAGCTGCCAGCTTTAATCCTCCTAAAACGCTGCTTGGGTTAGAAGCTGACCGATTCTCCATCGCCTGCTGGGCAAGGGCCAGCCTCCTCTGACCACAGTCAGGACGTGGTCCTCCTCACTGGCTTTACCAGCCTTTTTTGTGTCCATCCACTCAGCTGTTCCCCGTCAAGGTCTGCCACAGTCTGACCTGTCGTTATCACACCATTCCCTCCATGCAGGAACCCTTAGACACCCTATCCCAAAGCTGCCCCGGTCTCATAGCTCATCTCAGCAACCCCCGGCCTCCAGGTTTCAACATCTCTTCCCCCAGTGCTATGACTTAGATAACAAAATTTCCCCCGAAGGTCCGTGGATTAAAGGCTTGGTCCCAGCGTGGAGCTCTTGGGAACTTTTAGGCATGGGGCCCTGGGACAGTTCGTTATGTCCTTGGGGCTCATTCTTTGGTTGTGGGTCCCCAGTCTCTCCTTCTCCTGTGCTTGTTCTTCCCGGCCATTAGGTGTGCAGTTTTAACTCCACAAACCCTGCAGCAAGCCCAATCAATCACGGGCCTCCAAAAGTGTGAGCCAGAATACATCTTCCCTCACCTCTCCATTTTTGAAGACAGAATCTCACAGTGTGTATAGTGTTGGCTGGCCTGGAATATACTGTGATGACCAGGCTGGCCTCAAACTCATAGAGATCTACCTCCTTGCCTCTGCCTCCCAAGTGCTGGGGTTAAAGGTGTGCACCACCACACCGGCTAAACCTTTTTTCTTTATAAGGTGTTTGTGTCAGGCATTTTGTTAGACTGGCAGAAAGTAGGCTAGCATACTCAGGATTTTACCTCATTCTCAATTGCTTAGTCTGTTTTGTTGGGAACTTCAAAAGAGGTCATGGAGCTGTGGGTACCGCTTAGCAGTAAAGGATTTGCCTAGCATGTATGAAGTCCAGGGTTTGACTGCAGTAACACACACACACACACACACACACACACACACACACAGGCCAATCAGCTTGGCTTGCTGCCATCTCTCACTAGACTCTATGCATGGGCTCAAGGCAGACTCCATATGTGTCGCCCCGACTACCTATGGTATGCTGTTGAGTAAAAGGGGCCATTCCTTTCTCTGTCTTTATCAGAATGTTCCAGTGCTCTGGGTGCCTTATGTTGGAATGGGACAAAAGCTACCAGACAGTCAGGTTATTCTATTCCTTGAAGGCTTCAGGTCCCGTTGCCTGCTGTGGGGTACATGGTACCTAGCTGCAGGTTCCCTTGGAGTTAAGAGATGGATCAGGTTGTCGGGGGAAGCTGGGCATTTCTGAGGACAAAAACTCAGGTTTGCAGAGATTGGATGTCATGGACGGTCTTAATGGTTTCCAAGTCCAAATAGCCACTCTCCTTCCAGCAGAGAACTCCTGCTGGGGTGGCTCCTGGGGGGACCCAGGGTTCTTTCCTAAGAGGTTTGGGGAACACTAGCAAGGTTAAACACCTGTTCCTAGGGGCAGCAGATGGTATTCTCAGGTCCTTCTCCCCTGTGTCTTAACTGCTGATACTCATGTGACCTCTTCTATAGACAGTACCTCCCCTGTTCCTGTCCTCAAGCCAAATTCCCTTTGAACTACAGTTAGAAGGATTTATTTATTTAATACTGTATGTGTCTGGGTGTTTTGTCTGCGTGTATGTCTGTGTACCATGTGTGCAGAGCCCATGGAGGCCCGAAGAGGGGGTCGGATCATCTGGGACTGGAGTTACAGTTGTGAGCCACTAGGTGGCTGCTGGGAATCAAACCTGAGACCCCTGAAGCGGAGCCAGTGTTCTTAACTGCTGAGCCATCTCTCTCCAGCCTCTATTTATTTATGAATGAGATGAGGTCTTACAGGCAGGCCTGATGTGCAGATCTATAACCCCAGCTACCTGGGGGGCCGAAGGGCTGAAGCAGGTAGAGTCACATTTTTTAAAATTTATTTATGTATACAGTGTTCTGCCTGCATGTGTTCCTGCAGGCCAGAAGATGGCACCAGATCTAATTACAGATGGTTGTGAGCCACCATGTGGGTGCTGGGAATTGAACTCAGGACCTCTGGAAGAGCACTGGCTGCTCTTAACCACTGAGCCATCTCTCCAGCCCGGAAGAGTCACATTTTAAGGCCAACTTTAGTAACTTAATGAGACCCAGTCTCAAAATAAAAGTGAAGAGAGGAAGGGAAGGAGGGAGGGAGAGAAAGAGAGAGAAGGCTGTATTGCCCTGGCCTAATATCCTAATATACAGCATCCTATGGGCTCAAATAATCTCCGGCCTCAACCTGGGTCTGAAGGCTCCTGCCACTGCATCCAATTAGGAGAGGTGGGTTTTTTTTCCCCCCAAGTGTTATCATCTGGCTCATTGGTCTTCCATGCTGCCTTTGGGATACAAACCAAACTCCATTCTCAGGAAACTAGCCGTGTCCATATCCCTCCTCCTAGCAGCCCTCATATCCCTCCGCCTAGACGAGCCTCTTCTTTGGATGCCTTACTCTAATTCCAACTATGCCAAATCTCTTGCCGGTTTCCTCCCCGGCTGCATGCTGTCCCCTCTGCCTGGATTGCTGTGCCTCCTTCTACATGGCCTAGTTACAGAAGCACTTCCTTGGGGAAGACCTCCTGGATCCCCGAGGACCCTCCTCTTCCCTTCAGCCTGTATGACCCCCGGGCTTCTGTTGAACATGGCTGTGCCCCCACTCAGCCCCACCTCCACGTGCTCGCCCAATCAAACCATTTATGGAGGGCAGAGTTTGTGTCTTACGTGAGTCAGTACACATCTCCGTGTACTCTCAAAGATCTCCCCTAGTATTTAATAAGAACTCAATAACTGTTCAGATTTCACTGAGCCTGCAAAGGTACCTTCCCCAGGAGGGGGTGACTGAACTCAATGTGTTGCTAAGAGCTGTCCGTGCACCCCCATATATCCTGTCCCGTCCCTCCCCCAAGAGAAAGTATGCGAGGAACAGCTGGGGGTCAGTGGGTGCTGGGCTGCTGGACATCTCTGCAGAGTGGCCATCTTTTCCATGCACCTGTCTCTCTTTCCAGTTCCCCTGGAGCCAGGCTTTCTGAGTGTAACAGAGCCAGCACCATGCATGTTTTGTCAAGTCAACGGTAGCAGGGCTGGGAGAGGCAGGGACCCGGGCCTCAGGGCCTCCTGCAATGGCTTATCCTCTTGAGCTTCTTTCCACAAGGAATCCAGCCTCTCTTCTGTCCCCTGAAGGCTGTTTTCAAAATCACACCCCCATGCAGACAGTTTTATTTACAAGGAAATCTTGGCAGGATCTTGACTTGTTAGTAGAGTAGGGGATGGGGGAGGGTGGCGAGAAACAAAAATAGTTGAAATGATCACACTTTCTGAAACCGAGATGAAAATTGGTGTCTGTTGCAAACTCACCTAATTAGGATGGAACTAATTTCCCTCTGTGTTTAAGGGGAGTAGTCAGCGCTGGACGAGAGGGTCACAGGTTGGATCCTGGGGCTGCGAGATGCAGTTACATTTGTCTTATGAAAGTGAAGACGTTAATTGCAACTTCTGCTAATAAAACAGATGCTTCCTTCTGACAGGACGGCGAGAAGAGCGAAGCTGATGGGAAGAGGCTAAAGGGCATAGCCTTGGTTCTGTCTGTGGGCTGCCTGGGGGACTCAGTGCACCAGGAATGAGTCCCTGAGCCTTCCTTGGGGAGCGTCTACCCCAGCCTGGGCACTGGCACAAATTATAGTCATTCGGGAGGAACGTCTTCCTCGAGGGCTTTTCCCGCAGGTAAACTGCCCTCCACTCTTCTCTTTAAGGATCCTTTACTGCTTTACTAACTTCATTCCTGCTTTTTAGTTTTAGTTTTTTTTTTTGTCTTTCCTCCCCAGCCCCTCTCTCTGGCGGGGCGCTTTCCTGGGGTTTAACAGATCAAGAAGCGTGAGCAGGATTTACAGCTCTGGAGGGAGGGAGGGCAAAGGTTAGGGTTTGGGGTTCCAGACCCCCTGACGTTCCTCGCATCCCTAGGCTTTCCCAGACCTCCCAGAATCCGAGACGGCAGTGAATAAGGGACCTAAGGGTGGCTGGTGGGATCCAGTCCTCACATCTCACTCTCCATTCTGTCCTGGTTAACCCCGACGTGGCCAACTTCGTGGGAACCACACTTCTGAATCCGTCACACACTCTGCCGCCTCCGAGTGACGGTTAACCCGTGGCCGAGCAGAGCAGGCTGAGGGCAACGCAGTCCCTATCCCTGGGCTGGAGGAGCAGCCACTCGCTGCCCGCCCCGCCGCAGCCCTCTCTCCCTCCTTCCCTCCCTCCCTCCCTCCCCGCGGGCGGCCTGGGGGGGCGGGGGCCCCGCGAGCAGCCCCGCCCCCGCCGCGCGCCGCCCCGGAGGAGTCGGTGGAGAGGAGGAGGCTGGCGCGCAGAGCGGGGGCCGCGCGGAGCGGGAAGGAGCGTGGGGAGCGGTAGGGCCCGGCCGGCCCAAGGGCGCCCTCGCCTCGGGCCCGCGGCGGAGGCGGAGAAGTTTGGGGGCTCGGGGCCCGGCGTCCCGGGGTCGCGGGGGGCTGCGGCGAGGGCGGCGCGGAGAGCAGGGCCATGGGGGCGAGCGCGGAGGTGGCGAGGCGCGCAGCGAGCTTCTGGAGCGACGCGGCCGCGGCGGCGCAAAGTTAGCCCGGCGCCCCGGGACGAGCGCCGCAGCCTGGGCCATGGGTGAGCACCCCAGCCCCGGCCCCGCAGTGGCCGCTTGCGCCGAGGCGGAGCGCATCGAAGAGCTGGAGCCCGAGGCCGGGGAGCGGCTGCCCGCCGCGCCAGAAGACGTGAGTGCCCCCTCCTGTGCCCCTCAAACTTTCTGGGGGGCGCCACGCCGGGAGCCGCCGCGGCTTCAGCTCCCTATCCGGGGGCAACTTGGAGGCTTCAAGGTTATGTCACTGGAGCGTCCGGGATGAGCTAGGGGCCCCGCGCGTGGGAGGGATGGGTCTCCCCAAATGAACCGGCGCGCATCCCACCCCCGCTCGGGTTCCCGAGGCTTCCCTGCGGGACACAGCTCTGGCCGCTGCGCCGCCAGGAACCTGTCGGCCGCGGAGCCCCCTCCCAGCTGCTGGTGCAGTGCCCGGGACACGGCGTTTTCCTGCAGAGGCGGCCGCGTCACTGTAGAGACTCCCCCTCCCCTCCCCTCGGCGACCTGCGGACTCTGCAAGCCGGGGGCGGGGGGAAAGGAACCGGCGCCCCAGGCTCTGGACAGCGCAGACCAATCTGGAGACCCCTTCTCGGCTCCCAGATTAGCTCCCGCCCGGCATCTGCCTTGTCGCGACACTGATTGAAATTCAAACTGGCCTTAGTCCCTGAACCCTGCGAGAGCTCGGAGAGCCAGAACGCTGGGACGAAACGCTCCCAGCAGGGGGCTCAGGAGTCCTAGACCACGTCGGTGCCAGGAATGGTCCCCAGGGCAGGCTAGGGAGGGGCTACCCCAAAGGGCTTCCCTGCCATCTGCCGCTCAAATCTCTTGTCCGGCTGTCCTGGGAGGCGAGGTAGGGTCTGACACTAGGAAGCCCTGAGCACTTGAGTTGTTGAAAACTACTCCCTCCCAGCACCCTGCTTCTGACCTATCCCTCCCTCGGGGTAAAATTAAGCCAGGAACCCCAACCCGAGAGTCTAACATCTCTCTCGCTTGGTGGTCAAGCCAGTCACTTTCTCCTGGCCCTAACTCCTGAGAGAGTCTTACGTACTCAGTACTCACACTCAGTCTTGGAAGCATATTGGGGGGGTACCCAACCACCCAACCCCCCCTCCCCAAATCAAGCAGGCAAGACTAGTGCTGAAGCAAGGGTAAGTCTCCAGCAGACAGGGTCTGAGTACACTTGGACTCTGGGCGTGGATGTGGACGTGACCTTTAGGTAGCAGAAGTTATCAGAAACCCTGAGACATAGTTGGGAATCGTCCTTGTTCTCATTCCTGTATCTGGCTGTCCCACCCCAGAAACACCTCGTTTCCACCCCGTACTCTGCGTTTCTGCCTTTGCTCATCTGGGGAATTTTCGGGGTTCTTCAGGTGGGCCTCTGAGCCTGGTTCTGACTGCTGGGCACCAGCTGGGAGGTGATGTCGGAAACCTCAGGGGTCTGCAGAAACCTTGGTGATAAGTGCCTTTCTTTCTCTTCTTCCTCTCCTGCATGGCCTCCCTCTCTACCAGCACTGGAAAGTCCTGTTTGAAAAGGTATGTGAGCAGTTAAATCCCTCCCTTCCTCCCAAGTCCTGCCTGAAACCGGTCTCAGTCTCCCAGCCTGCTTGCGTGGGCTTCCCTAGCTCGGTGCTCCTGAGATGGTGACGTGCTGTGGAGGCGTGGCTTAGTATGTCTAGGGCGGAGCCACACTGTGCTCTGGGTATCAGAGACAGCAAGCTGTAGGCTCCCTAGAGAGAATCCTTTTTCTCCCTCCAAATTCTCCTTGCACCATGGCTGGGCTTACACCACTTAGGAATTGAACAACATGTATTAAAGTTTTCTATACGCAAGTGTGTTGCAGTAGGAGGCTGGGGAGGTGGGGGAGGGGCTTAAAAGAACCTCCCGG
Source organism: Peromyscus leucopus (assembly GCF_004664715.2). Lineage (NCBI taxonomy): Eukaryota > Metazoa > Chordata > Mammalia > Rodentia > Cricetidae > Peromyscus > Peromyscus leucopus. Next base: position 63,813,692 of record NC_051086.1, read on the forward strand.
CTCCCTTTCTGCTCCTGTTATGAAAAACGCTTGGCCTCCATAACATAAAATCTCTGTCATCCTTGGGGAGGAAGACTTGTTCATAAAATGGGTTTTTTTGAAGGCCGATCTTGTGTCCCATTCTGCAGTGGGGATGGGCCAATGCTGGACGGTTTACAAATGAAAACCAATATGTGATTATTTGCTGTATATGGGTGAGGAGTAGAGTTGGAAGTACCAAGTGTTGGGTTTGAATCTGGAGATGGACATTTGGCCTTCCCTGGGGAAATAGTTCTTTTTTGCCTGGTACTTGGGTACTATTGAGTATTTCCTTTCCGTGCTTGTACCACAGTGCCGAAGAAAAGATGGGCAGGTGTTCCAGTGTGGGTGGGTACTGAACACTTCAGTCACAGCCAAGAGTAACTCTGCCATGAAGTTTGTGTGACTTTTAAGAGATCTGCTTGTGTAAGCCAGGTGTGGTGGCACACACCTGTGAAGTCTTCATTTGGGAGGTAGAGCCTGGACAGTCAGGAGTTCAAGGTCATCTCTGGCTCTAGAGCTGCTTTGAGGCTAGCCTGGGTTCGTGAGTGGGGAGGGAGGGATGAAAAGGCATCTTGATCCAGACCTTTGCTGTAGGTGGGAAAGTTTTCAAAAGCGTTTGTTTCTGAACGTGTATGGATTGCCTGTGCACCGTGTATGCCTTCCGAGGCCAGAAGAGAGCATGGGATCCTCTGGGGCTGGAGTGACCGACTGATGCTTGTGAGCTGCCATGGGGGTGCTGGAAACTGAACCTGGGTCCTCGAGAAGAGCAGCGATCTCCTGCTCCCTCCCCTCCTTTAAAGCAAGGCTGTTGTAGGATCCAGGTGATACCTAGATGCTGTAGCTGTGGGAGAGGTGATGTGGGATACAGGGATGAGGGAACTACTTAGTTGCTGCTGAAGCGGATGCAGACAAGCAGCTCGTGTTAGCCAGTTTTCCATTGTCATTATATAAAGAGAAGAGATACATTTGGCTTATGGTTTCGGATATTCTGGGTTTTTTGGGGGGGGGGCAGGAGGTGTTTATTTTTTTGTGACAGGAGACAAGGTTTCTCTGTTTAACCCTGGCTGTCCTAGAACTTAATCTGTAGACCAGGCTAGCCTTGAACTCAGAGATCCGCCTGCCTCTGCCTCCTGAGTGCTGGGACTAAAGGTGTGCACCACTGCCTGGGTGATACTCTTTGGATACTCTTACCCGTGATTGGATGGCCCCTGCAAGGAAGCAGACCCAAGCAGAAGTATGTAGTGGGGTGAAAGCCACTGGCCTCATGACCGTGGGGCAAAGGGAGGGGGGAGACTGAACCCTACACCCCGCTTCCAGACATCCCCAGTCACCTAAAAGCTCCTTACTAGACCCAATAGCTCCAAGCTAGAGATCAAACCTTTAACTCATGTCACTTTGAAGGTGACAATGAGGTTGGAAAGGAAAGATATGGTTGATAGGAGAATAGGAAGATATTAATAGACTTGAGTAGCTGAGGGGAACCACATCCCCAACTGAGATTCTGAACTTAAAGGGAGAGGAAAAAGTTGGGGGTTCAAGTTGGCAAAAACCAACAGCTTTAGTGACAGCCAAGTTTAATGTGGGGACCTAGCCAAATGCAATTACCCCATGGGACTGAACATGTAGGCTTATGGGGGAAAGAGCCTGGGTGAGGATCTTGGGGGATATAATCCTTGATGCCTGGCTCCCAGCATGAGGGCCACCTACTCTCCCTCTGGTCCCCAGGGATATGCCAGCTGCTGCCCTGACATCTCGAGGCAGGAGGGAACCATGGCACTGCCGCTGTTACTCTTCCTTCTCGACTGCCAGCCCTTCACACCTCCTGCCAGATTTAGAATGAGAACCTAGAACACAGTGTATCATGTTTTTTTTCCCCTCTGTGTCTTTCACATTTGACTAATTTCCTTTGCCAGTTTCTATGTGTGTGTTTACATTTTCAAACAAACCATTTGGGTGAATGGAAGAGAACCTCCAGAGGGAAGCGTGTGCAGCTGGAGAACAGTTCCAAGCAGAGGGCGTGTGGCAGGCACTCAGTATCAGCCATCAGTCTGTAAAATCCCACTGGAGGCAAGTCCTGGGCAGCTTGTAGTGCATCTGCCTGCTTCTGGAGAGGCCCACTCAGAAATCCTCCTAGGCTGGGGATGTAGCTCAATGGGAGAGGGCTTGCCTAGCATGCCCAAGGCCGTGGGCTAAATTCTCAGCATTGCAGAAAGAAAAATAAATAAATAAATAAATAAATAAATAAATAAATAAATAAATAAATAAATAAATAAAAGGAAAACCAATCAGTCATTCTGGCAGACAAAATGAATTCTAGGAAAGCAGCCGACAGGTCTTACTCTGAGGCATTTTTCTCTTACATTAAGTTCTGATTCCTTTTTCTTTTCTTTCTTTCCTTCCTTCCTTCTTTCTTTTTTTTAATATCTTTTTTTTTTTTTTGAGACAGTTTCTTTGTAACAGCTCTGCCTGTCCTGGATCTCACTTTGTAGACCACTTTTCTTTTCTCTTAAGATTTATTTTATTTTATACACTTGGTTGTTTTGCCTACATATGTGTCTGTGCACCATGTGTATGCAGTGCCCATAGAGTCCAGAAGAGGGCAGTGGAACTGGAGTTGCAGACAGTTGTGAGCTGCCATATGGGTGTTGGGAATTGAACCCAGGTCCTCTATAAGAGCAGGCAGTGCTCTTAACCGCTGAGCCATCTCTCTAGCTAGATTCCTCCTGTCCATCCCTCATAAGACATCCGAAGCCTCATCCTGCCTGGGGCTCTTTTACATCTTAGCGTCACTGCTTCAGAGCATGGCTTGGGCTCTGTTTCATGTTCAGCCCTTATGCACTGGCTGCCCTGATCTTTTGACCCTTTCCCAGCAGGGCTAAAGGAAGAACAGGTATGAAGCTCCTTCAGTAGACACGCGGCCTCAGACACATGTCACATGTCAGGTTGTTTCCAGAGCAGGTTGTCTTTCCTGCCCCTTCCCCTGAGTCTGACTAGAAGTAGGATTTGGCCATTGGTTAGCTTGGTGACCACTGGAAAGAAAGTTTGGCTGGAGATGGCAGGTAGGTTCCCCAGCATTTCCTACAGAGGTAGATAGCCTTGGTAGGCTCACTAGTTAGTGAGTTGGTGAGTTAGTGAGGCCTGGCACCTGTCAGTCCCTGCAAGCCCATGTAATCCATGAATTCACCTCCTGGAGATTGTTAGTGGAGTTGTTAGGGACAGAGCCTGGGCCTTGATAACCCTAACTTGGCCACTCACCCTCCATAGGTCACTTAAACAGACATAATAAGAAGCAGAGAAGGAAGATTTATCCAATGTGGCCACCTTGGGAAGAGGAATAAAGAGATCTAGTGATCCTCAGAGTCCATCTTCTGTGCAGAGACATGACATTTGTGTTTCAGTATCCATGGCACCAAGAAATATGCAGAACTAAACCATCATGGTCAAGTGTGGTCCCACCCATCACCCAGCCACCTTTATCTTACCCCATTCTCTCCTGCAAAGTGGTGTGGCTAGTTGTAAGAACTGTGTTGTAGCTAGGGTTTCTCTTGCTGTGAAGAGACACCGTGACCACGGCAACTCTTATAGAAAGTATTTCATTGGGGCTTGCTTACAGTTTCAGAGGTTTAGGCCATTATCGTCATGGTGGAAAGCATGGTGGCACTCAGGCAGACATGGTGCTGGATAAGAGCTGAGAGTTCTACATCTGGATCAGCAGGCAGCAAGAAGAGAGAGAGAGAGAGACACTGGGCCTGGCTTGAGAATTTGAAATCTCAAAGCCCACCCCCAGTGATACACTTCCTCCAACAAGGCCACACCTCCTAATAGTGCCACTTCCTGGTGACCAAATATTCAAATATATGAGCCTCTGGGGAGCATTCTTATCAAACCACCACAGATTGTTTCATAGTTCCTTCTCTCACTGGCACCAGGCTTCAGCCTTCTTCTTCTCCCAGAATGCGACTCCTGGAGAAATTCCATCTTATTGGGAACTGACCTAGTTAGGGTTAATATTGCTGTGATGAAACACCATGACTAAAAACAACCTGGGGAGGAAAGGGTTTATTTGGCTTACCCTTCTGCATCACTGTTCATCACTGATGGAAGTCAGGACAGGAATTCAAGCAGAGCAGAAAGCTGGAGGCAGGAGCTGATGCAGAGGCCATGGAGGAGTGCTGCTTACTGGCTTGTTCCCCATGGCTTGTTCAGCTGTTTTTTTAATTTTTTTTTAAAAAAATTTATTATTTATTTATTTATTTTATAGAATTCAGGACCACTGTCCCATGGGTGGCCCTATCCACAATGTGCTGGGCCCTCCCCCTTGAGTCCTTAATTAAGAAAATGCCCTACAGGCTTGCCCAGAGCCCAATCTTTTGGAGGCATTTTTTTTTTTTTTTTCAGTTGAGGCTCCCTCCTCTGATGACTTTAGCTGGTGTCAGGTTGACTTAAAACTAGCCAGCATAGGAAACATTGTTTCCAAAGGTATCCATAGATATCCAAAGGAAGGGGTACAAAGTTCTCTTTCGAATAGCTTCCTTCTTGACAGGATAGTCACAAAAGTCAGAGGTGTCGGAGTCTGGAGCCTCTGGAGCAGGGCACGTCTTCTTTCCCCATCCTGGCTCAGGGGGACACCAGTGGTCAGCTGTTTCCCAGGTATCCGAGGTGGAATTGACTCAACTCTTCAATGCCACATGGTTCTTTAATATGCAGGGAAACCTTGCCCAGCATGAAGCTGACTAGACCCTAAGTGTGAGAAACCAGCATGTTGGCATTCTGTGGCTACCCTTCAAGCGAATGGCCAAGGTGCCTTCTGGGGACTGGTGGTGAGGAGATGAGGTGACCCTAGTCTTTTGGAAGCTTTTCTGTTCCATGGTCATGGAGATACAACAGGCCTTGGTCCCTGCTACTCCTTCTCCTATAAAAGCTACTGCAGGGAGGAAACTGGAGGCCATCAGCTTGTCTACCTCATGCCCTGTGTGTTCACTTCCTACTTGAAACTCTCTCTGTAAGGGAACTGTCTTTTCATTGGTGGTGGTGGGGTGCGGTAGGGGGATCTTGATGGGTTTTTCCTAACTCTTTAAACAGGTTTTTAAGTTACTGGGCCGAGGAGATGGCTCAGCAGGTAAAGGCACTTGTGTCCAAGACTAACGACCTGAATTCAATTCTTGGGACCCACATGGTAAAAGGGAAGAACTGACTCTTGAAAATTGTCCTCCGACCTCCATGTGTGCACTCTGTCCCACGCCTGTCCACGAAGAATACGTGTGGTGAAGTTAGCATGGGGCTAGGCGTGTAATTGAGAGGCAGAATGTAGCATAGCATGTGTGAAGTCTTGGGTTCAAATCACTTGTGTTTCGAACAAAATAATAGTAATAATAATAACAACTGTAAGGGCTCTGTGTTGTCATAAAGCGGTATCATGGCAAAAATACCATATTTTTTAATTGCTAAAGCATTTGGACATTTCTTTCACAATTCCTTCTATGGTTTCAGATCTGAGACCTTTTCTGTCTCTCCCCAAGTCTCTTAATCAACCCACTCTTCTGTATTTTACTGGAGTTACAGATAGGTGCTTGAGGGGCATCATGTGGGTACTGAGAATCAAACTTGGGTCCTCTAGAAGAGCAGTGAGTGCTTTTAACTGTTGAGTTAGCTCTCTTCAGCCCTAAAAGTTGAATTTAAAAGTATACGTGTGTGTGTGTATACTTTTACCTATATTTCTATATTTATACATACATATATACGTATATATACATATACGTATATATGTATGTATGTATGTATGTATGTGGGGGGGCATCTACATACCACAGTGTACTTGTGGAGGTCAGAGGACATCTTGTAGGAATTGATTCTCCATTCATTGGGTTCTGGGGATTGGACTCAGCTTGTCAGGCTTAGCGGCACATGCTTTGTGCTTTTAACCACTGAGTGAACTACTTCCTAGGTCCCCCCCCCCAAAGCACTTCTGAGCCAAAAGGAATTTTCAGCTTTTTTCTCCCAGTGTCCCTGGAACCTGCGGGTCTTCTCTTGGCTGGACCCAGACTCTGACCTCATTTGTAGTTTTCCTGCTAGCTGGCTGCAGGTGTGGGGGTGGTCATGGTGCTTTGGTAGCTGAAAGGAAGCTCAGAGGAGACGAAACTGCTGAGTGGATTATGGAAGAGCCACAGAGAAAAATGCCGTCCCCAGGGACAGTCAGTCACATTGGCCCTGGCCCTGGAACACGCGATTAACCAGTAGAGCCGGGATCTCAGAGAACACAAAGCTATGGTTTAACTGGAGCCCACCCTTGGCCTCTGCATCTCAACTCCTTACCAAGTAGCCTCCAGCACCACATCCCTACCCTGCTCCAACTCCAGTGACCATGACCTGGTAGGTCATGAATCTGTTAACTCTTTGATCCCTGACCATTCACAAAAATGCATTCAGCAGTTGAGCAGTAGAGCCAAGAGAGCCTGGCTTATGTACGGCCTGGTGTGTGAGAGACCCACAGATGTTTGAATGAATGGCAGGTCAAACTACAGCCCCGGGGGTTAGAAAGACGGCTCCGTTGTTACGGTTCTTTAGAAAAACAAAGTGAACTATAGCCCTGTGTGTATTATTTGGGGCTAACTATCCTCTCCACGAGCAGCCCCTGATCATGTCCCACCCTCTCCTGCCCCGTCAGCGACCATAGGTTATTAGACAGTCGATGGAAGTGTCTTGTATCGTCCGTTCATTTTGCAAGTGAGGAAAGGTCACTTGGTGTGATGGCGTCTGAGCTCCTGTGTGCTTGCCACCAGGTACTGCAAACGCCTTTGCTTAGTGGTACCCTGCAAGGTGATGGAGACAGGTGGGGAGATGACATGCCACTAGCCTGGCAACAGTGGGTGAGCCAGGCCACAGACTTTTCCTGGAAGCCGTAGAATAGTAGCTGAGCGAGCTTTGCAGGGAGGATGGATGGAGTGTGCACAGCTCTTGGCGTAGCCGGTAGGAAGCACCAGGTCAATATTGTTTGCTGTTGGCATGTAATGAAGTGAGTCTTGTTTCTCAGAGGGCTATGGACATGTAGTACAGGGCTTGGGTCAGAGTGTCCAGATTCCTAGTCCAGCTAGGCTGCCTTCCTAGGACAGAAGCTGAGTACCACCCCACTGATGAACTTCCCGGAAAGTCTTTGGACAAGGCTCTCTGTTGTATGTTGATGCCCAGGCACTGTCTGCTCATCTGGCTTGTCTTTGTGCTACAGGGTGAAAGGTGAAGGGTCAACCGGACAAGGTGTCTAGCCCCCACGTGGGCTGGGCCAGGCCTCCTCTCTTCCTATCTGGCAGTCCTTACTGGCCCTTCCATTGGTTCTGTAGTGACATTGGGCCCAGGGTACTGTCTTGTTATAGGAATGGAATCAATGTGTCTAGAGCTGTAGACAGACATAATCCCAAACCTCTTTCGGAGATTTTCGTTTGAAAATTAGTCTCTACGTGGCTCACCCGCTCCCCTTTTGAGATAAGGTCTTGCTATATAGCTCCTGCTAGCCTCACATTTAATATGGAGCAGCCTCCCGAGTGCCGGGATTACAGGAATGTGCCCGACCCTCCCCTCCTCCTGACTTTCCCGAAGCAAGCGTAGGTCCATGTTGGTAAAGTTCCTTTGAGAGAACGAACTTAAGTGTCTATTGTGTGTGCACATGTCTGTTATCTCCTCTCACTTTAATTTCTCAGCAAACTGAGAGGTAAGGCTGTTGTGTTCTTTCTTGGTATTGTTTCGAGACAGTGCCTTACTTTGCAGCCTTGGCCGGCCTGGAACTTTGTATAGGCCAGGCTGGCATCGAACTAACAGTGACCCACCTGCCTCTGCTTCTCCCTCCCAAGTGCTGGGATTCAAGGTGTGTGCCACCATGCCTGACTCTGGGTCCTCTTTATAGGGGAGGAAACTCCTGATGGAGGGGACAGGGCTTCCCCAGAGCTATGGGACAAATTGGGGGCCTCTGAAGTGGGTGTGTCTGTCCGCAAGGCTTCTGGGTGGCTTCTGCAACCAGACAGGAGGTAAAGGGACTGTCCAAAGCTCTTCATGCCGTCTGCGTGCTCCTGTTCTGCCTCCCACCTCCCTCCTGCTCCTGGACTGTTCAGGGGACTAGATGGATTCTGGGGGTTTCTAGGGAAGGTGGCAGGGAGCAAGATTTGGGCAGGAGAGAAAGGGCAGGCCAGATGTCAGAACCCCTCCTGATCTCACCTCCTGCTGCCACTCCTGTCTGCGGCTCCCAGGAGGCTTCTGGATGTATGCCTGTGACTCAGCTTTGGTCCCTGGGCAGCCCTGACAAGCTGGGCCAGATGAGTCAGTCCACATATTCCCGACCCCCTGGGATATTGCCTCTGAATCACAGCCCCCATTTGTCCCCTCAGAGCCTGTGACCTGGCCAAGCAAGAGGAGGGAGAGCTGTCCATGAGCCAGGAGGCTTTGGGGCGGTGCTGAAGAAGTGGGGTCTCCTGGGGCAGGCTGACATGTGGAGAGGGCCAGAGTCTTGCAGAAGTCCGTGCTCTCCGGTCACACTTGCCCACATTCTGGGACAGGCCAGTCCGTTCCCTCCTCCAGCTCTTGGCTGGGTACATGGTTTTCTGGAAATGCTGTTTGTCCAGCCACTCAGCCTGGATTCAGCCGGGGTTCTCTGCTTGGGGAAGCCTGTTCTGACTCCCTGACCAGCCTGCTAGCCTCAGCCATGGGGATTTGGCTCTGGGACCCTATGAATTGAGAGGAAGGCTGTTGAGGAGCCTGGTGTCTGGATTGGTGCCTGATGAGGCCTAGCTAACTACCTGCAGGGGTAACAGAAAGAGAGGAGAGGGCTGGGTTCCTCATGGCTCCATGTGGGCGGGCTGGAGGGCAGGAGGGTCAGAACCTGGTCTTAGGACCAGTTCCCTTCCACTCTGATGGATTCTTGGAGTCTGGGGAGAAGCATCCCTTGCTCACCCTGGAGCAGGTCAGGTGGGACATTTCTGAGGGCTTCAGTTTCTCTATCTGTTAAATGGGACTAGTCACACTTAATTGTGTTCTGAAAGTCGGTGTTTTGAAGAATTAGAGGGAGAAGGTCATGGGAAGGACAAGGGGTGGGTTCTCTCTCTCTCTCTCTCTCTCTCTCTCTCTCTCTCTCTCTCTCTCTCTGGCTGGATTAGCATCCTCATTTGCAAGGAAAACGTGGAAGAGAAAGTCCCCACCCTCCCATCCCCGGCCTCCTGACCTTGCCAGCTGCAGCCTGGACTTTTTAATTTATGGGGCTGTAAATGTCTATGAATGGGCCAGGGTTCCCTGGTGGGCTGTGGCATGCCGGGTGGGGACAGCTCTGTTGAGCCAGAAACTCCCCCATAGCCTCATTAATTTCCTCTGCTTCGAGGCCTGGGAATGAAACAAGGAGCCGACAGATGGGGGATGCCCCACCCCCACCCCGGAGGGCAGCTGTCTGCATTCTTACCCTGTCCCAGGACACATGCCCTGTGGCCATTTCCTTCTGGGCAGACATTGGGGATGAAGATGGGAACTTACCCAGATCCCAGGTCCCCCTGTCCCAGACCTGAGAGGTGTTCCCAGGATGGCAGCTAGCTTGTGGGCTCCAGATGTTACCTTTGGGATCATGTTGAGGACTTCTATTCATGAGCCTCTGTGGATGTCAGAGGAGAGGGTCTTCCCAGGAGCCAGACTCCTGATTGTCCCAGAAATGTAGTCTGTGCAAGTCACAAATGCATAATAGATAGGAACTAGACTCGTCCCCATCTCTCCTGATTTGAGAATGCCAGGGACATTTGAGAAGCCTGAGGCAGCTTTCTGGCCCACAGGGAGAGCTGGGCTGCTGTCCTGGGTGCTGAGCAGGCAAACCCCTTGCTCGGGCAGGGTTTGTCCCTGAGAGCTCAGCTCTGTGGCCCCATGAGGCCAATCGCTGGTTGTTCAGCCTCTCTTGGGACCTGGTATCCCTAGTCAACCTTCTCGCTGGGACTGGATCCCACAGACTTCTAGTATCAGTTGCCTGAGAGACCGTGATGCTCAAGAACCAGAAGCAGAGGGGGCTGCCTGGGTTTCATGAAGGGAAACATGATTGTACTGCAGACTTGTGGTTGTTCCTAAAGGTTCCACACAGTGTAATTGCCAAAAAAATAAATGCTGTGGTCAAGTAAGGTCGAGTTAGGAAAATGCGGGGCTGAACCAAACCAAACAGGCTTTTCCACCGCTGGGTCGGGCAGAGCCCTCCCGTGGGTAATTGCATCGTGCCTTTCTAGGAGGACTTTCTAACTGTGGGAGAGAAAATAGGGTGTTGTTTAATTTCCGCCTGTGTCCCCCTCCACCCCCATCATCCTCACCTCCCACAGCCCTCCATCCCCGAGAAGGGACTGATGTTCCTATTCTCAGAACTCACTGTACTCTCATGGACCACTCTGGGTCCAGGGTTTCAGGAAACACACACTGGGAAGATCCTGTGCCAGGGATTATATTTTGCACAGCTGAACGGGGCTGAGGAAAGCAAGGGGGGGCAAGGCCAGGTCCAGATAGCCCCATGGAGGAACCCCAAATTATTTCCCTCTTGGCCACTCGCTCACTCTTTAACCTTGAGATATTCTCTCTTGCTATTTTTAGTCTCTGCTTTCTTAACCATCTCTATAATGAGGGTGATGCCTGGGCCACAGTGATCCTTAGCAAACATGTGAGATGGATGGGTGGCTAGGAGGACGGGCCAGTCTTTGGAACTCTTTATCCATCTTATCCCAGTGGTTGCAGGGAGCCCAGGCTCTCTGTTCTGCCTGAGAATGAATTTATCTAAACGAATTACCATCTGTTCAGACTTGAGCAGCTCAGCCCTTGGTGCCTTGGCTTCCTACCCTACCCCTACCCCTGAGAAGTAGCTTTCACAATAGTAAATACCGTGTAGATTCTTTTTTTTTTTTTTTTTTGGTTTTTCGAGACAGGGTTTCTCTGTGTAGCTTTGCACCTTTCCTGGAACTCACTCTGTAGCCCAGGCTGGCCTTGAACTCACAGAGATCCGCCTGGCTCTGCCTCCCAAGTGCTGGGATTAAAGGTGTGAGCCACCACCGCCCGGCTTCCTTGTAGATTCTTGTAAGGTATAAATAGAAGGAGGGAGGGCCATGTTATTTTTTTCTTTAGCCTAGTTGGGACACCTTAGAGCAAAGGAGGCACAGTGAGTCGTGTTTGGAGAATAGGTGTGTACCAGTATGGCCTCAGAGAAACCAGTGTGGACGATGAGCTGAGGGTTCAGGGAAGTTAGTACCCGATGCTTAGCAGACATCCCACCTACATCAGCTCCTTGTGCGATATTGTTCAACTGGGAAGGACGTACACAGGCTCAGAGCAGAGCTGCTTGGCACAAGGTCGGGGCCTTAGAAGTCTACTCCGTGTGCCTCTGGTTCACAGCCCTCAAAGCCCCTGGCATTCTGCACTGCCCTTTGGAAGCCACTGGGGTTCCTTCCAGAAACTTGGGGATTTTGTTCTTGTTTAGAAAAAAATTTTTTTGAGGCAGTGGTCTCCTGTAGCCCAAGCTGGCTTCAATTTGATATATAGCAGAGGGTGACATTGAACTCCTGATCTTCCTGCCTATCTTTCAAGTGCCACTATTAGAGGTCTCCACCATTATACCTGGCTTCCCTTCCAGCTGTTTGGACCCAGATTTATGAGTCCCTAACCTTCTAACCTGCTAAATGGGTCCAGTACCACCTCACTGCCCATTTACTCTTCTTCGATGGTCCTGGGACTCAGAATAGAAGGTCAGCTGCCCCCAAAGGCTTAATGGGCGATGACTTTCTCTACCCTATCCTTGCCTCTATATCCAGGGATGGATATGGCCCCTTCCATCCCCACAAGAAGGCAAAGCTCCTCCTACCAATTCTTGGATGGGGAAACTGAGGCATTGTAGTTGATGAACTGCCTCCCCCGCCCCTGCACAGCAGCTGGGAGTGAGCTCCCACCTAAACACATGGAGAATTTGGTGGATCATTTCCCCAGATTGAGTGAGCTAAGTGGTCCAGACACCAGCACAGGATGGGAGATGAGAGATGGGAGTGTGTGTGTGTGTTTGTGTGTGTGTGTGTGTGTGTGTGTGTGTGTGTCCTCAGACTGGAAAGAGCAGCCACCTATGGGATTAGCAGTTTATGAGCAGGGCACTGGTGGGATTAAAAGTCCCCTTGGAGCCTCTAGAAGCTCTTTTCAAGGCTGAGGAGGGAGGGCAGGATTGTGGGAGGGCTGGCTGGCCTCTGTGGTCAGCCTCCTGTGCTTGGGTTGAATGCAGGTCCCCCCCACAGTGCACCCCTGCCCAGCACTGGGCAGTCTCCTGAAGGTCAGGACCCACTTTGACTTCTGCCTTCTTGCCAGGCTTCTGCCTCGCTCGCTGATAAATTCATTCCTCCGGCTGCCCTGACTGACCATTCCGGACCAGCCCTGACCAGGCTGCCTCCAGCTCATGCCACCCCCAGCTCATCCTGCAAGCAGCCCGCTGCCCCAAAGAGTGATTCCAGGGCCAGGAGCTTAGAGGGGCAGCTTCAGGGGCTTTAGCATATAAGAAAGTTGTGAGCCGGGTGGTGGTGGTGGTGGTGGCGCACGCTTTTAATCCCAGCCTCGGGAGGCAGAGCCAGACGGATCTCTGTGACTTCAAGACCAGCTACAGAGTGAGATCCAGGACAGGCACCAAAACTACACAGAGAAACCCTGTCTCAAAAAACCAAAATAAATAAATTAATTAAATTAAATTTAAAAAATAAGGACGTTGTGTTTAGAGAATTTGTTCTGTCCCTCCTCCATCCGCTTCCCACCAAAGTAGCACCAGACTCTCAGTGTGGCCTCACTCCCTATAGGCCTGAGGGCAGCTGGCAGGGAGACAGACTAAGTAGACAGACCCCCATTTGAATGAAGTGATGAGAATAGCCCCTGGCTAGCAGCTGCCCCAGGTTGACATCAGCCCATTGAACAGATGGGCCAATCAAGGCAGAGCTGTGTAAAGACAGGAGTGTGATTTTTGCCTTGCTCCCTGCCATCTTGCTTGAGGGACACAGTCTCAGTCAGAAGTCCTCAGCTTCCTTCTGAATGGCGGGACCTTTCTCTTCTGACTTCCGAGCTCAATATCTCCCCGACACCCCATCCCTGGCTCTTTTTGTCTCCTCCTGTCTCTTGACCTACACCCCACTGGGTGCCCGATGCCCACTGCCAGCTCTGTCCTTGCCTCATTGTCTGAGGCGTTAGAACCCCAGCAACCAGCCTGGCTCCAGCTCTCCCCCACCCCCAGTCATCCTGAGTCCCTGAGGCCTCATTACTAGGGTAGCAGTGACCCCCCCCCCCATTGTCTGGCCTATCTGGCCCTGGCACGAAAGGTAGAGTTTTGGCAGAGAATGGAGGCTCGGCCTGATTCCAGCGCGTTCTCTCCAGTGGAGATAGAGCCTGTAATGTGTTTGGGGCTAGGAGGACTGGGGAGCCACAGGGCTGCTCCCATCACTGGGACAACAGCAGGGAGCCCCCCCAGGGGGAGGGGGGAGGAGAGCAGGTGGCTCTTTGTCTGGTGCCTGATCCCAGCCCCCTCCTTCATCTTCCTCTGCTGGGAGCCCTGAGGAGGCCCCTGGGAAGGGATGGAGGACTGTGCTCCCAGAATGTGCCAAACCACTGGGCTTCCTCCCCTAGTGAGGCAGAGGAGGTGCCCTGATATGCGGGGGACCCTTGACCCCTGCAGGACCCAACAGACATCTTCCCAGGACCTACAACCCAGTCCTGAGGTCAGCATGGCTTGGGCATACAGTCAGGGCCAGGCTAAAGGGTCCCCAGGTAGAGTCAGGGCTGGTCCTCGTGGATTAGGACAGTGGTCTCCTGCACCCAAGCCCTGACCTTTAGCATTTTCAGCCTTCCCTCTCTCTGTCCCCTTCCTCTCTCCCTCTGCTCCCCTCTCTCTGCTCAGTGTCCACATCTGAGCAGCAAGGAGGCCAGACTAGCTCTGTTTGGGCCCCTTTCCTACTGAAAAATGAGGAAGGAAAAAAAAGTGTTTAAGGGAGAACTGTGGGTCCCTGGAGCCCTGCCTCTCCCTGGTTAAGAGCACTTGTTGCTCTTCCAGGGGACCTGGGTTCAATTCCCAGCACCCACATGGCAGCTCACAGCTGTTTGTAACTCCAGTTTCAGAGGATTCAACCCCCTCTTCCGGCCTCCCTAGTCATCAGGCACACATGTGGTACACATAGATACATGCAGGCAAAAATTCATACATATAAAATAAAAAAATAAATCAATCTTTAAAAAAAGAAGAAATTCTCTACATAAAGTACATTAAACAGTGTTTGGCTCCTGATAATATGGCAAATATTAGGCATTTTTACCCTTTTTTTTAAATTGCATTTAGAGTGCGGGTGTGGGTATAATGTACCTCTGTCTGTCTCTCCATCTGTCTGTGTGCCATAGCACAAGAGGGAAGATTAGGGAACAACGTATGGGAGTCAATTCTCTCTTTTCTGCTCTCTGGGTCCTGGGGATTGAACTCAGGTCATCAGGCTTAACTGCAAGTGCCTTTACCTGCTGAGCCATCTCCTTGGCCCTTAGCTAAGTGTGGTGTCACATGCCTTAAGTCCCAGCACTTGGGAGGCAGACATAGGCAGAGCTCCATGAGCTTGGCACCAGCCTGGTCTACAGAGTGAGTTCCAGGACAGCCAGGGCTACACAGAGAAACTCTGTCTCAAAAAACAAATAAAAATCTGTTGTTATTATTATTACTAGCATTATTATTCTGTGGGGGGGAGTGGGGAGCTTGAGTGGGGGATCAAAAGGATAGCTTTGGGGGTTAGTTCACTCCTCCCTTCAGGGGTCAGGCTTGCTTAGCAAGGGCTGTTATCCATTGCGCCATTCTGTCGGCTCTGAAGATCCTCTCAAGTTTCCTGAAGTACTTGATGGTAATAAGCACATAGATGTCATGTACACCTGGTGCTGGGGTGGAGGGTGTCATCTGAACATGGACCTCCTTAGAATTTTCTCCTCAAGAGTTCTATGGAGAGCTGAAGTGGTCCCTGACTGTCCGTCTGAGATTGTCTAGAAACACTGTACATAGAACCTGCTTTCACTAAACAGCCTTGTCAACCTTGTCCAGAGAAAGGGACCACATGGGTTTGGTCTTCCAGCCTCACCCCTGTACATTCCCAGGGCCCATTGCGATTTAGTGGCCCCCGTTCCTGACTGGGCATCAGATGCGGGCACTCTTCGGTACTCGGCAGGCATCCTGCCGCTGGCTGTATCCCCTGCCTTCCCCTGCCTTCCACCTAAGCCACCCACTGCAGCATTTCCAGGAACACACTGGAGTCCCGGGGCAGGAGCCCCTTTGATTAGAGTGCATTTGGTACCACAACAGATGGGGTGTCATTTCCTGACAGAGGACAGAGGGCAGGCTCTGGGTGAGCTCTGTGGGAAGGAGCAAAAAAGGAGTTAAGGCCTTTTCTCACTGAAGCGAAGAGGTTCCTCATGGAAAATTAGTACCTGTCTGTTCATCTGACCATCCCATTTATTCATCCAGCAAATCTCAGTTGAATGACCATAAGACAGACGCCGTGACAGGAGGCACTGGCCTTGGAGGAGTGGCAGCCCTGGGATGAAGCAGAAGTAGCTAGAGACAGGTTGGGTGGGAAAGCCTGGCTGCTGTCCAGGGTGCAGGGGAGTTTCAGGAGGTCAAAGAGAATGGTGTAAAATGTGCATGTGCCCACCTCCCACCCCCAAGACAAAACAACAGAGAGCATGTCTTTGGTGAGTCGGCTACCCATGTCTGGGGTGTGCGTAGGACCTGCCATGAAGAATCTGGGTGTACTTCCTGCACAGGGGAGGCTCATGTCCTTTCCCTGTCCCAGAAGTCCTTTGTCTCCGCCACTTACTGAACTCCATTCCTGCTTTCCTTTCCACAGTGAGGCGTAAGTGGAGGGAGAGGCCTGGGGGAGAGCTGTAGCTGGGTGGTAGAGCACCAGTGCCACTGAAAAGAAAATCAGCTGGCTGTGATGGCTCACACCTTTAATCCCAGCACTTAGGAGGCAGAGGCAGGCGGATCTCTGAGTTCAAGGCCAGCCTGGTCTACAGAGTGAGTTCTAGGACAGCCAGGGATACACAGAGAAACCCTGCCTCAAAAAATCATCATCATCATCTAAAACCATCATCACCATCAGTGGGGTGTGGGCCTCACAGGAAGGGTACTGTTAGCTCCAGCCGAGGCTGAACTGACTCAAAGAAATCAAAGATAAACAAGAGCATAAAGGAGAGGGGCCTTTCTTTCTCCCTGCCTCAGTGAGCTTCTCCTCAGGAGGTGGTTGGATTGGATGATGCTGACTGTCTTTAGAAATGTCCCCATGGGCCCCTGTGGGGAGAGAGAGGGTCGGGTGGGAGTGAGGGAGGTCTGGGCCCCCACATCAGCCCTGGGAGGGTGGCACCCCACTGACTCCTCCGTTCTCTGTGCTTCACCCCCAGTGTGACCCTGGGAGCACTGGCTACATCAGCACGGGAAAATTCCGGAGCCTGCTGGAGAGCCACAGCTCTAAGCTGGACCCCCACAAAAAGGAGGTGCTGCTAGCTCTCGCGGACAGCCATGCCGACGGGCAGATCTGCTACCAGGACTTTGTCAACCTGGTGAGCATCCGGGAGGGGAGGAGCTTGGGCAGAGGGTTTCTGAACTGACAGCGGTGGAACAGCCACAACTGGGGCAGGTGAGAAGATGCCGCAGTCATCCAGGGAAGCAGCTCTCACCCCAGTGGAGTAAGACACGGTCTGTTCTGGGGCAGTGTGAGTGACCACGGCCTGACGCATGTGTTAGGTCTCCTCAAATCTCATGTCCCAAGGACGCAGTTTCATGGAGGTTTTTATAGTAATAGAACAAAGAGAGTTATAAATCAAGACGTTTTAGAAGCACACTAAGTGAAGACTTTAGAGAGATGGGTTGAACAAGATGGGGGACTCTTTCCTATAGGCTTCAGATGCTGTCACACACACACACACACACACACACATACACACACACACACACACACATACACACACACATACACACACACACACACATACACACACACACACACACATACACACACACACATACACACACACACACACATACATACACACACACACACACACACCCCAAACAAAAAATTCAGCTGCTGTCTGATGACATCCTTAGCCTTTGATTGATGGATTGATGGAAGCTAGTGGTCTGCTAAGTTAATAAATCCCAAAAGGGCTAGGTGTGGTGACACACGACTTGAATTCCAGCAGAGACAGAGGCAGACAGATCTCTGTGAGTGTGAGGCCAGCCGGTCTACAGAGTGAGTTCCAGGTTAGCCAGAGATACACAGTGAGACCCTATCTCAAAACAAAAATGAAAACAGACAAAACAAAATTAAAAATTCCAAAAGGTTTTCATCTGTTAGTCATAGCGGAACTGGAGGCCGGAGCTGTGAGAATGGTTGGTGATTGTCCCTATTCGTGGGAGGGGCCATAGTTCGTGAGTCCTGCCCGTTGTCTGTTATCTTTGGGGGAGACGCCCCACTTCCTGGGGATTGATGCTGTTCTCTCAGAGGCTGCTGTGGGTGGTTACGCTGAGCTTCGGGTGGCTTAGACAAGCTGCATTTCCCCACCCCATGGACGGGACATCAGTCGAAGCTACATGGGCTAGCGAGGTGGACACAAGGTGGGATGTCTTTGCTTGTTTCCCTGCCCATGAGGCCGTCTGATCTCTTCATGCCCCCCACGGAGGAGAAAGAACACCAAAGGCCTCAGGTAGGGCCAGGGAAGCCTGCAGTCACCTGCCCCATCTTAGCTCTCTGTGACGTGACTGCCCAGGCAACAGCAGTGCCTGTGGCCTCTCAGCCGCAGGTTGCCACAGTCTGTGGACTTGTGGGTTGGCAAGGAACTGCTAGACGTTCAGGGGTAGCATCGTATTCCCCTGTTCTAGTAGGCCCAGGAAGCAGACCCGGAAGCCTGGGCCCACGCTGAGCCGAGACAGCGGTTCACAGACTGGAGCACACGAGTGTCATCAGCCTCACCAAGAAGCAGACCATGAGCCTGGCTCAGGCTGGTGCCCGGCCCGGCCCCTGTGCCCCAGGTGCCTGCCCAATCTCAAGGCCCAGGCAAGTGTTTCCCTCCCGACTGGCTCCATTCCAGTGGTGCCCTCTGTGTGAGCTCCTGATGAGAAGTGGCATGAAATTGTCACATTCTTCTGTTCAGACTCTGAGCGGCGGCGGCCAATCGCAGGCTGCATTCATGTAAAGAGGGCCACCCCGGAGCCTCTCTCTGCCTCTCCTCTCCCTGCCGTGGCGGTCTAGTCCATCCCTCTCTTCTCCCATTTGTGAAATGAATCTCACGGTTCAGACAGGGTTTCCGCAAGGACCAAATATGATAAAGGACGGCATTTGCAAGCCTCTGCTCTCTCTTAATGTCCTCCCTGCATGATTGCTGTGGCCCTTCCTTTACCAAACCCACGCAGAACAAATCCCCCCTCATCTGGACGGTGGGAATGGCTAGAAGGGTGGCTGACTCAAAGCCACATAGGGAACATTGAGCAGGACTCAGGAATGAGAAGACTCTGCAAGGGAGACTCCCGCTCCACCACCTCATCTGAACCTGGATCCTTCCAGAAAGAGCCTCAGACTCCTGTGCCCTGCTCTGGCCCCATTCACCTTGCTAGTCCTGACTGGTTCTTATCTCTGGGTCTGACTGGATTACTACCTGCTGGGCCTGTGGTCTGAGAATTATGTCAGTCACTACACGCCAGTAGCTATGAAGCAGCTGGGCCCTTGGGCCAGGAGATCTGGGTCTTTTGGGCTTCTCCCCCTGGGAATAGTTTACAGTGTGATCCTGGAGAGGAAGTCAAGGATGGCGAAGCTTCCAGAGGGTGGAAGTCCGGCTAACTGCTGGGTGAAGCAGAGAGTTGGATGGGCGCCAGGCCCAGACTGCAGAGGGCAGGACCTGCTCTTGGGTGAGGCCCTGGGCTCACCAAGTATCATACCTCCAGGAGACATTCAGGTGTCATGGCTTCCGTGACGTTGGGTTCTGATTCTGGCAGCTTCTAAGAGCTGGCTGACCAAGACCTGCTTGCACCGTCCCAAGCTGGTGTATCTGAGGATGTTCAATTCTACCCACCCCTGGCCCTCACCTGACCATCATCTTCCGGAAAGCCCTTGCTGAGACACGTTGGCCTGGATCCTGTGCCTTCCCACAGCAGCCGTCACTGTGAACCGCTGGTTTCCTCTCTGTCCTGACCACCACCATCCCCCATGTCTGGTGATGACCCCAACACCAGAGATGGGAAGATAAGGAATGAGTGGGTAGGAGGAATGTATAAGCACAGGCCTGGGTTTGAACCTGCGTCTTCTTAGGTACTCTCTGGATCTCCGTTTCCTATTAGGCAGGAGGAATATTCAGAGTCCTTTTCTAGTGGAGGTGAGCTGTGAGGTCAGAGGTCAACACAGTGGCATTCTGGGAATGCTGCTCAGAGCTCACAGAAGAGGGTGTAGGGTGGCTGTAGGGACATTGCAGGCTGAGGGGTGGGTGAGGTGCTCCCCTGAGGCCCCGGCTCTGACCCTCTCTCTCCCCACCCCATTTCCTGTGCAGATGAGCAACAAGCGTTCCAACAGCTTCCGCCAGGCCATCCTCCAGGGCAACCGCAGGCTGAGCAGCAAGGCGCTGCTGGAGGAGAAGGGGCTGAGCCTCTCCCAGCGGCTCATCCGCCACGTGGCCTACGAGACCCTGCCCCGGGAGATTGACCGCAAGTGGTACTACGACAGCTACACCTGCTGCCCTCCGCCCTGGTTCATGATCACAGTCACCCTGCTGGAGGCAAGGACCAGGCTGGAGGCGGGAGAGGATGTCAGAGGTTCTGAGGGGTCGGGGTCGGGGAGCAGCAGATCAGATAGCCGTTGTCCTGCAAGTCAGAGCCTTGTTAGGGAACCCAGGGGTTATTATACCCTGGGCTGCAAAGAGAGTCCAAAATTTGGGGGTTTTGTTTTGCTTTGTTTTGTGTGTGTGTGTGTGTGTGTGTGTGTGTGTGTGTGTGTGTGTGTGCACGTACATGTGGGGGTGCCCACTGAGGCCAGAAGAGCGTGTCAGATCTCTGGATGTGGAATTACAGGCTGTTACCTGGTGTGGATGCTGGCATCACAGCTCCTGTTCTCTGGGAGAGCGGCAAGCGCCCTTAACTGCTGAGCCATCTCTCCAGCCTCTTGTTTCACCTTCTGGTTTTCTGAGACAGCGTCTTACTCTATTCCCAGGTTGGCTGGATCTCATATGTAGCCCAGGCTGGCCTCCAACTCTTGCTCCCTTAGCCTTGGCCTTCAGTTCCCAGGCTGGGCTGTGCCAGCTGCCTAGTCTTAAGTGCTATCAATGAGCACCCCTAGGTGAAGATTACTTGAGGCAATTTTTTTTTTTTTTTTTTTGCTGCAGCCAAGTCCCCATGTTTCTTCACCCTTTAAAATAGCAGAACACACCGGGCGGTGGTGGTGCACGCCTTTAATCCCAGGACCTGGGAGGCAGAGGCAGTCGGATCTCTGTGAGTTCAAGGCCAGTCTGATCTACAAAGCGAGTTCCAGGACAGGCTCCAAAGCTACACAGGGAAACCCTGTCTTGAAAATAAATAAATAAAATAAAAAATAAAACCCTAGCAGAACACTGTGGCAAACTCATGGATCGGGGATTTAGCCAGACAAACTCAGCAGAGCCAACATATGTAAATTCCTCCCTGGAAGGCTAGAACAACAGCGGTTAGCCCCTTGGGACTCCATTTCCAGACTGTAATGCAGGAGTCACCAGAGCGTCCCCATGCTGTCACTGGAAGGACACCTCCATAGAGTGAGAGAATGGCTGGGGTGCTTCCTGAATACAGAAGCACACGCTTACCTCTGGGAGGGAGTGTTTGTGAGCAAGAAAATGACGTTTTTAAAGAACATTCTCTCTTTAAGGAATCGGCCATTCATTGTTTAAGAAAAAAAAATCACAGGCTAGTGTGTCTCAAAAACTAATCATTCCAACCAAGAACCATTTCTTTATTTTTTTTCCCACTTTATTATTTATTTGTGTATGTGCATGTGTGTGTGTGAGCTTATGAGTGAGAAAAAAGCCTCAGATCCGCTGGAGCTGGTAGGCAGTTGTGAACCTCTAATGTGGACGGACACTGGGGATTGAACTGGGGTCCTCTGAAAGAACAGGGCCGTCCCCCGCACAGTCGATCTGTGGTGGCACACACCTTTAATCCCAGCACTCGGGAGGCAGAGGCAGGCGGATCTCTGTGAGCGTGAGGCCAGCCTGGTCTACAGAGCGAGATCCAGGACAGCCAGAGCTACACAAAAAAACCCTGTCTCAACCCTCACCCCACCCCCAAAAAAATATTTGTAAGAAACTCTAAAAAACAAAACAAAAAAACAGAAACAAAAATCTACCCCTCTCTGTTCTGCACACAGAGATCCGTTTGTCATTACGCTTTTACCTAAGCATGTGTTGCCGTGGTGTTTTTCTGCGATTTCCTTAGATGTGTTCTCCCAGTGCTTACTGGGTGGGACTATTTATTGACGTCTATTTGGGGACCAACAATAATGAGAAACTTGGAAGCTCTGCTTGTTACCAGGAGAGCTGCGTGGCGACAGCCGTGTGTGTGTGTGTGTGTGTGTGTGTGTGTGTGTGTGTGTGTGTGTGTGTGTGAGAGAGAGAGAGAGAGAGAGAGAGAGAGAGAGAGAGAGAGAGAGAGAGAGAGAGATACCTAGGCTTCATACATGTTAGACAAGCACTCCACCGCTGGCCTCCATTCCCCGCTGCCCGAGCATGTAGCCTTTGGTAATGTAATCTGTGTCCAGGCATGGTCCATAGAGCCCAGCCCGACCTTGATTATAGCTTCCTTCCCTGGTCGCCTGCCGGGGCTCGAGCTGCCCCTTTGTGTTAAGCTTGACCGTCTGCCCTTATTGTCATTTTGTCAATTGACAATTCTAAATTAGATTTGTTCATCTGCTTCCTCACTTGGTGTGTGAGGAGAGAGCCTGCGCGGTGCCCGCGTGTAGGTAAGAGGACAGCTCGCAGGGGCCTCTTCTCTCCCTCAGCGGTCTAGATTCTCGGACTGAGCTGAGGTTGTCAGACGTGTCGGCAAGTGCCTTTCTGTTCCCTGTTCGAGACAGGGTTTCTCTGGGAAGCCCTTGCTGTCCTGGCACTCGCTCTGTAGACCAGGCCGGCCTCAAACTCACAGAGATCCCTCTGCCTCTGCCTCCCAAGGGCTGAGAGGAAAGGCGTGCGCCACCACCTGGCTGAATTTTTTAAAATTTTTATTAGACGTGCTTGCTTTGTGTGAATGAGTATGTCTGTGCACCACATGCATGCAATGCCCACAGAGGTCAGAAGAGGGTGTTAGAGCCGCGGGAGCTGGAGTTACAGATGGGTGTAAGCTGTCACGTGGGAGTGAGGGACTGAACCCGAGTCCCTGGCAAGAGCAGCAAGGGCTGTCAACTGCAGAGGCGTCTCTACAGCTCCTGGCTCTGTTAATTTATTTATTTTATTTTATGTGAGTGTGTGTGTGTGTGTGTGTGTGTGTGTGTGTGTGTGTGTGTGTGTGTCTGAGTGTATACATGTGCTTGCAGCCCATTTTGTTGTTTTTTTAAGAAAGGGTCTCTTTCTTGTTGGGCATAGTGGTATATGCCTTGTGTCCCTGCACTCATGGCAGAGGCAGGCAGATCTCTGAGTTTGAGGCCAGCCTGAGTGAGTTCTAGGATAGCCAGGACTACACAAAAAAACCTTGTCTTGAAAAACCAAAATAAAGAAAGAAAGAAAGGAAGGAAGGAAGGGAGAGAGAGAAGGAGAGAGAGAGGGACAGGGAGGGAGGGAGGGAGGGAGGGAGGGAGGGAGGGAGGGAGGGAGGGAGGGAGGAAAAAGAAAGGGTCTCCCTCTACTCCAGCTAACCTCTGACTTACGATCCTCCTGTCTCTGCCTCTGGAATGCTAGGACTATAGCTGAATGCCACCACTCTTGGCTGCAACATCACTTGTAAACCTGCGACCACTGTGCAGTCTAATTATTGGAACCCATTTTCAGATAGGGAGACTGAGGACCAGATCATTGGAATAATTTGCCTAAGTTGGTCCAAAGGAGCCAGTGTTTGTGTGCAGATTGGATCAGATTTCAAAACTCTGCAGCTGTATGAATTTGAGCCATCAATATAGAAAAAAAGGAAGATACTCAAACAGCTGATTTAACTCTCTTGGAGTCCGAGGCTTCTGTTTTCCATAGAGCTCTAGTAATCGGGGTCTTTGATTCGTAAAAGGTAGAAGATGGAGGAACGTGGAGCTGCCAGCAACACTACAGAAACCACAGCTGGCAGCAAGAGAAGAAACAAAGAGCAAATTCAGGCCATCGTGTTTGGAAGGGAAAACTCCACCCTCCTGGGTTTCTGCACTGTGGTAGCCCAGCCTGGTACCCAAAACTTTCTTTTTTTTTTTTTTTTTTTGAGACAGGGTTCCTCTGTGTAACAGTCCTGGCTGTCCTGTCCTGGACTCGCTTTGTAAACCAGACTGGCTTCGAACTTAAAGAGATCCACCTGCCTCTGCCTCTTGAGTGTTGGGAATAAAGGCGTGCGCTACTACCTCCTGTCCCCCAGACATTCTTAAATGGCTTTGTGCATGCTCTGATTATAAACACTGGAACACAGCAGTGCATTTTATAGTGAGTTCCCGAGAAACCACCAAAGTAAACATACTTCTAGGGCCCGAACAAATATACTTAGTCATCTGAAAAGAATGAACATCCGTGGTACCTAGCTGAAGATAAGGAGAAACCAGAGACTTTGGGTGCTGTTGATGGGAGTGTAACATGGTGCAGCCACTAGGAAAACTGTCTGGCCGTTCGTTCTTCAGAAAATGAAGCATGGGGCTGGAGAGCCAGCTCAGTGGGGAAGAGCACTGACAGCTTCTTCCTTGGATTCCCAGCCCCTACTACATGGTGGCTCACAACCATCTGTAACTCCAGGTCTAAGTACCTGACGCCCTCTTCTGGCCTCCTTGGGAGCCAGGCACACATGTGGTGCACAGATATGATTGCAGACAAAATAAAAATGCACATAGAATAATAACTTGTTTTGTTTTGAGATGGGTTCTCTGTGTAGCCTTGGCTGTTCTGAAACTCACTCTACAGACCAGGTTGGCCTGGAACTCACAGAGATCCGCCTGCCTCTGCCTCCCGAGTGCTGGGACTAAAGGTGTGCACCACCTTGTCCGACTTCAAATAATGATAGCTTTAAAATTTTTAACCTTAAAATTACTGTATAATGTGGCAATTCCACTTTGAAGTTAAAAGTAGGAGCTACTTGTCCACCTTGTTCACAGAGATATTCTCAAAAGCAAAAAGATGGCAGCCATCCAAGTTCCCACTGACAGAGAGCGCGGTGTCAAGAGAGGCAGATACATACAATGGAACTGCCTAGTTCTGCTCAGCGCACGGTAGGCTGTGCCTATGATTCTAGCCCTTGGGATGCTGAGGCAGGAGGATTGTGAGTTAGCAAGCAGTTTGGGCTGTATAGTGATTCTAGGTCAACCTGGGCTACCTAGCAAGGCCTTGTATCATAAAAAGGAAAAAAAAAAAAAGGAAACTGACATGTGACATAATGCAGGTTGTCCTTGAGAAGGTACACTTTAAGCCAGTCAGGGGGAAAAAAAAAAAGCCAGTCAGCTGGGTGGTGGCGCACGCCTTTAATCCCAGAATTCGGGAGGCAGAGGCAGGCGGATCTCCAAGTTCGAGGCCAGCCTGGGCTACAGAGTGAATTCCAGGACAGCCAGGGCTGCACAAAGAAACCCTGTCTCAAGAAATGAAAAACAACAACAACAATAAAAATTTACAGATGCTAAATTTTATGTCTGTTCTACCACAGTGTTTTCTAAAAAAATTTTTTTTTTAGTTTTGGTTTTGTTTTGTTGCTATTGTTTAAGAAAACCTATATAAAATGGGAGAGTGAGGTTTTACTAAAATTAAGGTTTAAAATCATGCCTGTCAAGGAGGCATAGACAAAGAGATCAAATGACCCCATCACACACACATATCAGACAGCCGTGAAGTGAGGGATGTTTTCTGGTAAGTGGGTGCTGGCTATGGGCACCTGTCATTCAGGTGGGATGACGTTCTCCTGTCATGTCCCCAGTGCCCGTCAGGAACACCATCCTGGGCCATCTTGTGCCTAGTCACTGGCCTGTCCACTCTGCTTCGTCTAGGTTGCCCTGTTCCTGTACAACGGGGTCCTCCTGGATCAGTTTGTGCTGCAAGTGACGCATCCTCGGTACCTGAAGAACTCTCTGGTTTACCACCCGCAGCTCCGCGCACAGGCTTGGCGCTATGTGACATACATCTTCATGCATGCAGGGTGAGTTTGTCTCCCCACGGTCCCTGCAGGAGAGTGAGTGAGCGGCCTGCCTACCTGGGGTGAAGTTATTACATGGTATATATATGAACATTTTACATATACATTTACATATGCATATTTTCTTTTTTTATTTTTTTCTTTTCCTTTTTTTGTTTCTTTGTTTTTTTCTTATTTTTTTCTTTTGTTTTTTCTTTCTGTCTTTACTTTTTTCCTCTTACATATGCATATTTTAAAACTAATTTTTTTTTTACAGTGTTGAGGATTGGACTTAGGGTCTCTGGATAGGCAAGTGCCCTAACACTGAGCCCCAAACTCTGGAATTAAGTTTTCAGTTTATTTTTATTGACTTGGATGCAGATTTGTGATAGCTCCTTGAAATTCAACCCATACCAAACACACTGTCGTTTTACTGTTTGTGGGAAGGAGAAACAGAGAGGGTAGGGTGCTCAGAGCCAGCAATGGGGTTGGCCCACACATTTAACAGTATAATTCTATGCACTTCCCAGAGGTAGGTTGAAATGTTCTGTTTTCCAGTGGCCAAAGAAAGCAAAAAGGGTCATGTGACCAACCTGCCACCAGAGTTGTTCTTAATTTGTGTGTGAGGTTGCTCCCACAAGCCAAGTAAAGGACTGATTTATTGGAACTACTTATTTCCCATCACAGTCTGTTCCAGGGCAAGAAAGCCCGGGGTCCCTCTCTCAGCCCTGAGAAGTTTGGAGTGAGTAGAGAGGGTGAAGCCCTTCTCACACCAGATGGGAGAACTTTTCTCTATTTAAGACTTTAAGAGAAAATGTTGCATTGATAAGTTACAATGTTTCAAGATGTTTTGAGACTATCTTTGATTTCTGGCTCCGGCTCCGTAGTGCTTGTAGGTATGGTGAAAGACCAGAGTGATCCCGGAGCTGGTGAACGGCCCAGGTCAAGCCGATCAGACACCTGGGCTGTGACTTTAAGCCACTCTCTGCCACTCTCTGAACCTTGGCATCGTCCATGTTAGCTCCTGAGGCTGCTAGGTCCTGGGCATGGCTAGTCCCTGTCACTACTGCAGAGGCAGACTACCTGTTACCACCAGGCCCCTTATGTGTATTCTGTCCCAGCTGGAAGGAATCTTTTTCCATGGCAATCACCCCTCCCCAGCCCAGGAGCTGCTCACAGGCAAAGCTGGTGCCGCCTTGCACCCTCCTGGCCCCCCAGTCTCAGGGCACACAGCATTTGTCAGGTGAGTTAATGAGTGTGTCTGTCACAGGGTCGAACACCTAGGGCTCAACGTGGTGCTGCAGCTGCTGGTAGGCGTGCCCCTGGAGATGGTGCATGGAGCCACCCGAATTGGGCTTGTCTATGTGGCCGGCGTTGTGGCAGGTAGGCTGGTGGGCCCCGCGGTGCTCTTCCCCAGGGAAGGCCAGGAGAGATCTCAGGGGTGGTATGAGCCCAGGCTTCCTGGGCATCTCCAAGGTTCCTGACTCTGGATTGTTCTCCAGGCAGATTTCCCGCAGACACCAGACAGGGAGGTGTGTTCCGGTAGCGGGGCAGAGCGCATGATTTGAAACAGGACTCTTGACAGAATTCCTGTTGCAGAACTGCCTTGCTCTAGCTGTGGAAGCCTGGGGGAAATCCCTTGGTCCTTTTGGTCCCCTCAAGTTTGTAGACAGAGCCACTGAGAGCTGACTGCTGTCGTGTGGAGGCCACACACGTGACAACAGGTTCCTTCTACTGGGCAAGGTGAAGAGGGACACCGGTGGTCTGGATGTAGCCAGGCAGCTCTTTGGCCAAGGCCTATCTGCACCCATAGGGAGCTTTTTCTTCTACCCAGAGCAGCCATGGATCCCTTGATTGACCCTATGAGGACAGGACAGTCTGGCCCAGGAGGTAGTGGATCCTCCTGGTGAGAGAAGTCTGTGTGCCTGGCGGGGAGGTGGAACACATGAGTTGAGCAGGAGGGCAGTTTCTCCAGGGAAGGTAACTGCAGCCCAGCCTCTGAGCGTCAGACCTCCCTCGTGATGCCTCCGACTTTCCTGCCGCCTGTTAAAGCCTTGCCACCTCAGCTCCTCAGCTTGACAGCGGGGCCCAAGGGAGCTCTGTGTGTGTGTGTGTGTGTGTGTGTGTGTGTGTGTGTTTAAGATCTTAATCCTTTCTGAATGGCATTAAAGTTGTCATCAAGAGAGCTGGGCAGCCTTGACCTTGTAAACAACAGGCAGGCAGCGATGGAAGTAACCAGAGCAGGAAGAATCCCACTCTACCTCCGGCGGGCTCGCCTGCTAGTGTAGACCCTGGTGCTGGGGAGACCCTCCCTCCCAGCACTGTCTCTGGCACTTCT
The DNA here is from genome assembly GCF_004664715.2 of Peromyscus leucopus. NCBI lineage: Eukaryota > Metazoa > Chordata > Mammalia > Rodentia > Cricetidae > Peromyscus > Peromyscus leucopus. The sequence continues at coordinate 63,841,360 of NC_051086.1, forward strand.
CTGTGCGCCCAGATCCTTGCCCCTTAGACCCTTACCAGCCTTTCCCTGAATCCAGCACCAACTGTGTCCTTAACAGAGGTCTAGTGAGCACCTCCAGGTTCCAGACTCTCTCAGCCACCCACACACCATGTGTCACCTGGGGATTTATGGATGTACGTTCCCCACCTAGATTCCCCAGAGTCCCAGATGTTAAGTGACAAGGAACGGGAAGGCACTTGTAACACTTGCAGTTAGTCAATTAGACCTGGGGGTGGGGGTGGGGGGGGACACACACGACAATAACTCGGAAGACAGCAGTGAGCAGTGAGGTTCCAAATGACTCAGCCCTCACCCAGAATGGATGACACAGTGGAGAGACGATGCGAGCCTCCCTCCCCCAGTGATGTCAGTGCAGAGTAGGAAGGTGCAGACAGAAGCCAGGCACGTCACCAACATATGAGGCTGTGAGGCTGCCACGCGGAGCCCAGGGCACACGGCGCTCTGCCTGAGCCATCGAGCCAGGCCGGAGGGCTTTCTGGTCACTACAAATCATGTCATTGACCTCCACAATTGAGTGGGTTGATCTCCTTACACTGCTGTCCCAAGGTCTAACAGACAGTTAGACCTTGGCTAGAGAGCTAGTCCTTATCCATGACCAGTGTGTTTGGCGTCCTCACCACCAAGCCACGTGGCCAGTAGCTACACTTCTCTAGCCGGTGTGGATACAGAGCCTGAGGCTCACGCTCCCCTAATGCCAGTGCTTCGGAGAGGATCAGAAGTCCCAGGCCAGCTTGGGCTACATTGTACGAGAGCAACAATAAAACAAAAACCAGAAGCCAGGGTTTAGAGGAACAAGTGGCCTGCCCAGGAAGATTCCGCTTGTAAGAGAGGGGTTCCCACACAGATTCTGTGACCCCGGAGATTGCCCGGTAAACACATGAGAATCAAAAGGCAGGCCTTTGCAGAAAAATCTGTCAGAAACCAGTCGAGGCCTTGATCAGTATCTGGCCCTGCTTTCATCCCTGCCCAGTTCAGGTATTCCAAACCCAAGGCTATCCTGTTTTATCGAGTGATGGCTAACTACCAGAGCACATATATAGAGTTCAGGCTTGGAGTAGCGGCCTTGTGTGTCATCACCGATACACGTCATGATTTTATAAGGTCCGTAAGGTCTCCACTGTCACTCCCATAGTACAGACCATGCAGAAAGGTGGAATCAACTCTTCTAAGTATTTACATTAGAGTAGAGCCCTGTGCACTGAACCAGCTCCTGGGACCAACACTGGATGTGAACAGTGACGTCACTAACAAGCTTTTAAAGCCGCTGTCTTAGCAGAACGTGTGGTCACACGTCTGTAATCGCAACACTTGGGAGGTAGAGGCAGGAGGACCAGGAGTTCAAGGTCATCCTTGGCTATATAGTGACTGTGAGACCACCCTGAGCTACGTGAAATACTATATCAAATACAAACAAACAAACACAGCACCTAAGTGTATCAGCAGCGTTTTATTGCAGAGTTTGTAGAAGCCGGTATGCATCCCTAGAGCTCAGCATCTGTTAGGTAATAAATATTTGTGGGGTAGATGAAAGACCACATGAATAAATAAAGAAACATTGCTTAGAGGGAAATGTTCTGCCAGTGTTAATTTGAGTTTTTCATGATGGCCAAGGGAGATGTTGGAGAACACCTGCCTTCAAAATTCTCAGGCTGAAACCACCACAGCTGCGCCTTGATGGCGAGGCCACCACTTCACCTGCACAAGGACCCAGAATATGTTTTGAGAACCAACCCCCCTTGGTCTGTGCTGGTCTGTGCTGTGCAGAGGTGTGGCCTTCCAGCTTGTCATTGTCTTCCTGGCTTCTGTCCCTACCACCTTCACGAGAGTTGTCCTGACTTTATGGACCTGTCCGCCATGAGTTTTGTAACAGGTTATGAAGGAATCTTGCCTGGTCTACAGTCTCCCTTGATGGCTTTTACTACTCTGTATGCATAGATCCTGTGTCCTTTGGTTCCAGCCAGTCTCTCCAGGCCCCAGCTGATGCGTGGACCTTAGGAAAGTCTTGGAAGGTGATAAGGTTATAAAATGAGGTGCATGCTTGTTATCCTAGCACGCAGGAGGCAGAATGGGAGAATCTCAGCAACTTTGAGGTTAACCTGGCCTACATAAGACCTGTCTTTATGGGGCTGGAGAGATGGCTCAGAGGTTAAGAGCACTGACTGCTCTTCCAAAGGACCTGGGTTTAATTCCCAGCACCCACATGGCAGTTCACAACTATCTATAACTCAGGTTCCAGGGGATCTGACACCCTCACACAGACCTATCTGTAGGCAAAATATCAATGCATGTAAAACAAAAAATTATTTATTTAAAAAATGACCTGTCTTTAAAAGATACTTACATCTTAGCCGGGCGGTGGTGGCGCACGCCTTTAATCCCAGCACTCGGGAGGCAGAGCCAGGCGGATCTCTGTGAGTTCGAGGCCAGCCTGGGCTACCAAGTGAGTTCCAGGAAAGGCGCAAAGCTACACAGAGAAACCCTGTCTCAAAAAACCAAAAAAAAAAAAAAAAAAAAAAAAAAAAAGATACTTACATCTCAATCCAAAAAATCCAAGCCTCGGTCCCCTATCTTCAGCCAAACCTGGGGTCATTGAATTCCTGGTCTGGGAAGAACTATGGAGCCCCCTCCTGGGGGAGACAGATTTGCTCCCCAGGCTCCACCCCACATGGCCAGAGGGTTCCCCACTCCTCTTAGAGAATTAGGAAGCCCAAGGAAAAGGGGTTTCACTGCTCAGAATGTTGGAAGCTTTAGACTTCCTGGTCTCATATATGTGAATACTGAAGCCAAAAGAATTTAGGAGCAATGCCTGAGGTCACACAACTGGTCAGTCACATCCCTCACCCCCCCCTCCACACTCCTGCCAGGATTCCTAGCTGGCCCCTGGCCGGAGGGTCAAGACTCTAAATACAGGGCGAGTGAGGCCCTTCTGTCCCCCGGAGGCTGCCCTGGTGCATCTCTGGCGCTGGTGGAGTGCTCTGGAGCCCCGAGAAGGGGCCAAGTTGCATTGGTCTGTCGGAGAGAGGAAAGGGACCAGCTGGGTGGAGCTGGGGCTCGCTTGCTCGCTGTAAACAGTAATTAATGAGGAGCTGGCAGGGGCAGCTGGCCCTGCGGCAACTCTCCTGCATTGCAGCCCTCCACCGGCGGCCCGGAGAGCGTGGGAATCCTTTGTCATGCAGATCCTGCTGCCTGTTTGCTACCCTGGGGTCCCCCACCCCCACCCAAGGCCCCCTGCTTTGGGATATTTATGGCTGAACCCTGTGGGCAGGCCAATAAAGGGAGAAAGTTATCTGACTGTAGTTAGATACCAATTAAAGCTGAAAAGAAAAAAAAAAAAGACTCGACAGAGGTAAAGGGAGATTCCCAGTTGCCATGGACTGGGAGAAGGACTTGTGAGTCCTCGGGTCACGATAGCTTGGGGTTTGTCTGTTTCAGTTTTTTTGAGACATCACATAGCAACAGTGGGTCATGGGGACCTGGAGAGGGAATGCCGAGAGGCAGGTGGTCAGTGGCGCTCCCAGGGGACCTCTCTCTCTGTCTCCATCCAGATGGTCCTGGTTCAGGAACTCGCTCCTAAGTTGTGGGCCCCCACCTTTGGAGGACCTGCAGATTTGGGCTCTTAGCCTCTTCCTCCTCTCTCCAGCCTTCTCCCTCCAGCAGCTAATTGACTCCTGAGCCCCCAGGCGTTTTCCAACCGAGGTTTCTGCTTGCTCACCCAGGCCAGCCGCTCCTCACCCTCTGTGCCCTGGGCTCTACCTCCTGGTTATTTTTAGTTTCCTGTGTCCTTCCCTGGAAGCCAAAGCATTGATCACACTTAAATGCGACCAGAACAATAAATTTCCCATCTCCTCTCTGCCCAGCTTCCCTCCTAGGACCAAAGTTTGTCATCCCCCACACACCAACAGCCACAGAACTGCCCCTCTCTCCCCCCACTGGAGTGTGATGTCATCACTCTCTGGACTTTTCAAGGACATCCTCCCTCCAGAGAGGCCCCACTTGGGAGATCCCGTGGGCCTTTTGTGCTTTAGCGTGGCTGGCAGGAGGTGGGAGGTGAAGCTGAGCAAGTTTATAGATTCAGCTGAGGAAGGAGAGGTGGAAGGAGGCAGAGGCCACCTCTGAACTAACGTGGGAAGTGGCCGCCACTGAAGCCAAGAGCAGGGGTTTTGATCAGTGCCGGTTTTCAGGCCGGGGAACTGCTCTATGATATCTTCTGTAAGGCCCTGGGGGCGGGGTGGGGGAGGGCAGAGCAGGATTCAAATCCTGGCTCCAGTGCTGGGATGGGACCCTTCCCTTGTGTCTGTGATGAGTTGTGTTAGCACTGGCCTCCAAGCTTGGCCTTCAGGGTGGAAATGAGCCTTGATGGTAGGAGGGAGAAATGTGTGTACACCTTGTCTCCTGTCGCGGCTTCTTGTCACCACCCGATGATGCTGACGGCAGATGACCTGGGCTTGGAATCGGTCCCACTTGGGGCCAGTCAGACTTTTCCTTTGAATCTTGGTTCCCATAAATGAGAAAGCTGAACCCCGGGGGTCATTCCTCCATACACAGGTCTTCTGGACAGTCCGGAAGAAGCCACGAGGCAGCGTGGCATCAAAAGGGAAGGATGGAGCCTCTTGCTGTGGAGTAGCCTCTGCTCTGGTGGCGGACAGCGAGGGCCAGGGCTGGGCTGCCCAGTGGCTCCCACCTTCTTGATGGTTTCCACTCTCTCTGCCAGGCTCCTTGGCTGTGTCTGTGGCTGACATGACCGCACCTGTTGTGGGCTCTTCCGGAGGGGTGTATGCGCTCGTCTCTGCCCACCTAGCCAACATTGTCATGGTGAGCAGCCCCTGTTCCCTGTGGATCTGCCCTGTCTCTCCCCTGTCATCGCTGGGCTCGGCCATTAATCCCCCATAGTTCCCTCAGCCTGGCCGGAGCGTGGTTCAGGCCTGCGTCTTTCTCTGCAGACCCATTTCAGGGGGACCCTTCCCAGCTGAGTTCATATTTTCTCCAGCCATGCTTGGCCTGCAAGTGTGCCCCTTTCCCTACCCCATGACCGAAAGCAACTTGGGGAGAAAAAGAGTTTGTTTGGCTTATGCTTCCACATCACTCTTCCTCAGTGAAGGAAGTTAGCACAGGAACCCAAGTAGGGCAGACACCTGGAGGCAGGAGAGGATGCGGAAGCCGTGGAGGAGAGCTGCTTACTGGCTTGCTCGTTATGATTTGCTCAGCCTGCTTTCTTATAGAACCCAGAACTACCAGCCCAGCGATGGCACCACCCACAATGGGCTGGACGCTCCCCCATCAATCACTAATTAATAAAATGCCCCTCAGTCTTACCTACATCCATTTTTTTTTTTTTTGCAGGGGAGGGGTGGTTCAAGATGAGTTTCTCTGTGTAGCCTTGGCTGTCCTGGAACCCTCTCTGTGGACCAGGCTGGCTTTGAACTCACAGAGATCCACTGGCTTCTGCTTTCTGATAGTTGGGATTAAAAGCTGTGTGCCACCACCACTGGCTAATCTACACCCAATCTTTTTTTTTTTTTAATATTTATTTATTTCATGTATATGAGTGCTCTATTTGCTTGTATGCCTGCATGATGGAAGAGGGTATCAGACAGAAGAGGGCATCACATCCCCTTACAGATGGTTGTGAACCACCATGTGGTTGCTGGGAATTGAACGCAGGACCTCTGGAAGAGCAGTCAGTGCCCTTAACCTCTGAGCCATTTCCCCAGGCCCCTACACCCAATCTTAGGGAGGCATTTTCTTAATTGAGGTTCCCTCCTCTCAGATGGCTGTAGCTTGTGTCGAGTCGATATAGAACTATCCAGCACAACTAGAACACGTGGTCTTTAGAATTCTTCGTCATAGACTGTGCAAAGTAAGAGGACTTTGGGGCTGAGGAGATAACCCAGTCCATAAAGTGCTTTTCACACAAGCATGAGGACCCAAGTTTGCATCCCTCGCAGCCACCTAAAAAGCTGGGCATGGTGATGATGCACACCTGTAACTCCAGTGCTGGGGAGGCTGACACCCACAGTTTGCTACTGCAAGCCATCCTAGCCAAATCAGTGGGCTCCAGGTTTGACAACTCCACACGCACCACACACACACACACACACACACACACACACACACACACACACAGGCACCCCGAAGTAAGAGAGCCTTAATGTCATCCAACTTCTCCAGTAGAAAAGAGACCTGTGGGAGAAAGTGATCTGCCCAAAGTCAAGCCCCGACTCCACACCTCCTGACCGTCAGCCGGGTGTTGCCCCTGCTCCAGCCCCTCACACTGTCAGGGTCCCGCTCTCTTTCCCCCCATCCTCTTTGCAATACAGTGGTAAGGATATGAGCATGGCCCGAGGAGATAGGCAACCTAGGTCCGAATCCCTGCTGCCCACTCCTAAAAGGTGGCCCAGGCCAGCCAGGTCACGTGCTTTGCAATAGTTGAGAAAAAAATTTAAATCAACACTTAAAACAAATATTAACTTAGTTCCTTATTCCTTACAAAAGAACCCAGGTAGGCTCGACTAAATAGGGCCTCCCAATGGGTGTGTTGAAGCCCCCGTGTTAGGAAGCTTGTCTAGTTTAGGGGCAGACAGAGGCCTCTCCAATGGGGCTGTCCTGCCTCACACTCACATTGGCCCAGGAGCCTCTCTACGTTCCACATCTGTTCCTCTGTGCCTGACATACTCATGTTGCCTATAAAATTTGGTGGAAGGATCTAGAAAGGTTACAGCTTCTCGATGAGCCCCTCCTGCTCCTGCTGCTTGTCACCTTTTCCCTCCCACATGGCAACCGTGACGCTTGGTGGCCAGAAGTCTCTTGGAGTCTCTACATTCTCCCATGGTTATTTCTGGGTTTTTGTTTTTCGGCTAAGCAGGTCATTCCCATGTAGCCTAGGATGTCCTGGAACTCAGTCCTACCTCAGTCTTCCTAGTGCGGAATCTGTCTTCTCTTCCTTCTCTCTCTCTCTCTCTCTCTCTCTCTCTCTCACCCCTCCCTCCCTCCCTCCCTTCTTCCTTCCTTCCTTCCCTCCCTCTCCCTCCCTCTCTTTTGGGGGTAGGCTATCCCAGGTTGGCCTGGAACTCCCTGCGTAGTCCAGGCTGACCTCAAACTTGTGGCACTCCACCTGCTTCAGCCCCTGGAGTGCTGGCCGCCCCGCCTGCCTGCCTACCTGACTGGAATCCCGCTTTCTAGATCAGTCATCCCATTCTCCCTGCCGGGCCGCTCTGAACACTAACTACCCTCTTCTCTTCACTCCCGCCCCCTTGGTGAGGTGTGAGTGGGGGATGCCCAGGCACTACGTTTGCTACTGAGCTAAATCCTGGCAACTTCCAGTGTGTGCTAGTAGAGAGACTGCAGGTGGGTGTGGGAAATGGTGTCTGAGTGTAAGGGTTCCGGGTGTGTTCCTGTTTACCCAGACAGCCGCTGAGGGTCTGTGTGTGTGCACAGGGCTGCCTCACAGGGCCCTTTTAAATGGGTCATTCTCTGTCAATGCCGTCTTTCCTCAGACACAGCTATTCCTCTGAATTCTGCCTCCTCCACCCTCCCCCTGCCCCAATTCCTCTCCGTTGGAGGAGAAAGTACTGACCTCCTCCCTCCCATTTCTGCAAGATAGGGATGGGGACAGGGATGGTGGGGGGATGAGCAGGCCCAGTGGAATGAGAACACAGGAAAGAAGGAAAAGGCAGGGTTTTATGAAGAGCTGCCCACTCCCTACCTCATGAGGTGCAGCTGTGCTACCCCAGAAGTTCCCATGGGGAGAAGAGTCCACTCAACACTGAAGGGCTGGCCACAGGCGCCCAGGGACCTGTGAAACAGCTTTGTTCAGTTCACACTTCTGTCTGGAGAGCAGCCCATGGCCATGGAGATGAGCGGTCCCATTTAAAACCCTAGGCCTTCCCGGAAGGAAGCAGCTCCCTGCCTGCCTCCTGGGAGCTGCCAGTCCTTGGAGTTGGCTGTAATGGGCCGCCCTAGAGAGTTGTGTTGTGCCTGTGGACACCGAAGAAGGCTTATTCTCATGATAAAGGTTAGTTTCCCCTCATCAAGGGTCTGTCTTTGCCCATATTAGGTCAGTGCTGAGATGTATCAGGTCAACCCATTTGAAATAGTACACACCTTTAATCCTAGCACTTGGGAGGCAGAGGCAGTTCGATTTCTGTGAGTTCGAGGCTAATGTGGTCTACAGATCGAGTTCCACGACAGCGAGAGCTACATAGAGAGATTCTGTTTCAAAAAAAAAAAAAAAGAAAGAAAGAAAGAAAGAAAGAAAGAAAGAAAGAAAGAAAGAAAGAAAGAAAGAAAGAAAGAAAGAAAAGAAAATACCATTATTGTGGTTGGGGAGTATTTAAATGTTAGCAATTTTATATTCTCTAACCTAATGTAGATTGTTTATTGATTTACTTCCAAAATGAGAGTGGAGTGTTTATTCATTAAACAGCATCTCATCAAAGTAAAAGGCAGAGAAACTATGGATTTGACAGTCAGGAAATCTAGATTTGAGAGACATCTGATGGCCGAGTCTGTCACTATGAACCTTGGGGACTCCAATTGCTCTCATAAGGCGGTTGTTACGAAGACGTGAACAAACCAGAACACGCTTTCCACATGGCAAACCACCACACAGCAGTGAGAACCTGTGTGTATATATGCATGCCCATTTGTGTATATAACTTATTACATTTGTGTTTTATTTTGTGTGGGGCTGGAGTGGCGGGGGAGGGGGACACGTGTGCCACAGTGCAAGCGTGGACGTCAAAGGACAACTTTGGAGAGTCCCTTCCATCCTGTGGTTCCCTAGGATTGAACTCAGGTTTGGCTGCTGATGCCTTTACCTGCTGAGTCATCCTGGCTGCCTTCTCTGTGATTTTTTAATGTATGAATTATGTTTCCTATCTACAGAAAAATCAGAAAAAAAAATTCTTTTTCTTTTTTTATATGAGTTGGTGTTTTGCTTGCATGCTTGTCTTTGTGAGGGCGTCAGATTCCCCTGGAACTAGAATTGCAGACAGTTGTGAGCTGCCATGTGGGTGCTGGGACTTTGGAAGAGCAACCAGGTCCTTTGGAAGTTCAAGGCCAGCCTGGGCTACATAGCAAGACCATGTCTCAAAAACAAAGCAAGGGGCCGGGGAGCTGGCTCAGTGGGTAAAGGGTTGGCGGCAAACACATAGGACCTGAGTTCAGATCCCCAGGACCATGTAGAGCGGGATGTGGTTGCACAGGCCTGTGATCTCAGTGTTCCTCCAGTGAGACGGGAGGTGGGACAGGAGACTCTCCAGAAGCTCATGGGCCGGCCAGACTGGAAAACCAAGCAGCAAACAGTAAGAGACCCTGACTAAACCAAGTGGGAGCAGGAGGTTGTCCTTGACCTCCAAGTGTATACCTGGCACACATGTGCCTTCACTCACATGCACAGACACATAGACACACACACACACACATACACACACACACACACCACAGATTTAATATACCCTGAAAGTGTGTGTGTGTGTGTGTGTGTGTGTGTGTGTGTGTGTGTGTGTGTGTAATTTCTAGTTTACACCAAAGAATTAAAGTCAGAAAATATCTCAACCAAAGATGTGGCTCACAAAGAGGCTTTCAATCAAGATTTCTTATTTTAAACACTGGAAATAGAAAGATCCACCTGATTGAATAATTTATTAATTGCCTGCTGCTGGGGCCCATAAGCCAGAGTTCCATTTTTAAATATGCAAGGTATTTACTTACACTTTGCCGTGTCTTAGATGATTTCATAAAATATTTGAGAGCCAAATCTTTGCAAATTGAATTTCATTGTTTAAGCTCAAGAAGATAACTGCTAAAAACAAAGAAAAACCTCTGCCATAAGGTTTATGTGATTAAAGGAATAGCCTCTTGTAGGACAGAGACATCAGGAGTGATTTGTATGCCCTGCTTTTGTGTTGTGTGGTGTGTGTGTGTGTGTGTGTGTGTGTTGTACTGAGCATTGAACCCAAGGCCTCACTCATGCTAGGAAAGTGCTCTTAATTGGTTGGGTGAACATGTTATCAAGGCGACTGGTTACCTTCTTGTTCTCGGTGGCTGAGCCACGGGCTCACTCTGTGAGGCTGTGGGAAAGAAGGAAATTAAAGGGCCTTGGAAAGGTCTGGTTCCCTAGGCTCTTCCACATTTATAGCAGCGGTGTGCCTGCTGAGTGAGACTCCTTTTCTCTCCTGGTGCTTCACTGCACTCCTGTTATTGGAGGGAATAATGGGTCATGAAATGGCCAGGGAAGACTTTCTAGTTTAACCCCTTCGCTGCTGGGAGATTACAACTCACTGGGATTCCCTCAGCTCCGGGAGCAGCTGGGTTGATAGCAAAGGCAGACGAAGAGTCTCACTGTCTCTTAGAGGGTGGTTGACAGAGCTGTGGACTGGGAGAACCATCTGCTTGTTAACCTCCCAGGGATCTTGAAGTGGCCATCCTGGATCCATCCTCACCTTCTTCCCTAAAGTGCATGCGCAGGGTTAGACTGGATCAACCTGGCAGTCTTCAGCGCTTGCTCACAGCTGGGGCCAGGCAGGTTTGCGTACTCATGAAGCTAATAGGCTGGAAGCCACCCCTGTAATGTCAGGAAGACATGGAGTTGAGGGCATCTTGTGGCTACAGAGTGAATTTGAGACCAGCATGGGATACCTGGACCCTGTGTCAAAAACAAAAAAAACAAAAACAAAACAAACACACGCACATGCACATGCATACGCGCGAGCACACACACACACACACACACACACACACACACGCACGCACGCACGCGCACGCACACGCACACACACGCACACGCACACAAAGGGAACAAACCCGTGATTCTGACCTCAATAGTGCTTCGGTAAAGCAGACCTTCCACTCTGTCCCTGGTCATTTGGACTCTAGATTTATTTATTTGCTTATTTGTTTGTTTTGAGACAGGGTTACTCTGTGCATCCCTGGCTGTCCTGGAACGCACACTGTAGCCCAGGCTGGCCTCGAACTCACAGAGATCCGCCTGCCTCTGCCTCCTGAGTGCTGAGATTAAAGGCGTGTGCCGCCACCACTGCCTGGCCAAAACCTACTTCTTTATAACTTTTTCTTTCTTCCTTTTTCTTTTTTCTTCCCTGCTTCCCTCTTTTTTCTTTCTCCTGGGAGTAGAACCCAGGGTCTCATACTCGCTAAGGAAGCTCTCCGGCCATCCTGCCTCCTTGCCACCCCATCGTAATAATAATATAATAAACCATTCCATGTGCAGGCCAGTGGCATCAAGAGCACTCACACTCCTGGGCAGCGGCCAGCACCACGCTATCTACCAAACTCTTTTTTTCTTCGTAAGGCCATGTGACCCACCGCCTTCCCGCTGCGGCAGGCAGGAGGCTCACTTCAGGGAATGCTGGCTCCAGGGAATGCTGGCTCCACGAGACTCACTGACCCCTGTTCTTCGTTAAGGTGCTGTGACAGACATTCGTAGTCCAGTGCTACTCTGCCATCTGCTTCTAAGTAGAACATCCATCAAGCAGATGTTAGACATGCTGGTTCAAGAGGGGCCGTGCGGCCCACCTCACGAATGAAGAAGGGCTTGTTGTGAACAGGATCCCGACGTGTTTCCCAGGCTGGCCTGGAAGTTGCCATCCGCCAGCCTTCCAAGTACTAGCTGATCCTCCTCCTCTTCTAACTGGAAAGAATTTAAGTTTATTGAATACAAAGCACTTGTGATTTACAAAGCAATTAGCAAAAGGAGTTACCAACGGGGTATTGTGTAAACAGTACATTTTAAAATACTCCTTATTTAACTTTTTGTTTTATCCACTGATGTGTGTCTGGTGCTGGCCAGCACGTGTGCCCTGGTGCATGTGGAGAGGTCAGAGGACAAATGCAGGAGTCAGTTCCCCTTCCACTATGTAGGTCCTGCAGCTCATACTTGGCGGCAATCCATCTAGCCAGCTGACAAGTAAGTTTTTAAAAAATCTATAATTGTACATTTGGTTTTTCCAAGTTTACATGACATCACCACAGTGCGGATGTACACACAGTTGTCAACTGTAGAAAACACAGAACAGTGTCTGAGTGAATGGAGCAGAGGAGCGCTTTTCTCTTCCTTTTGGTTTTTCGAGACAGGGTTTCTTTGTGTAGAACTGGAGGACCTAGAACTCTGTAGACCAGGCTGGCCTCGAACTCACAGAGCTCTGGCTGCTTCTGCCTCCCAAATGCTGGGATTAAAGGAGTGTTCCATCACACACACACACCCTTTGTGTGTGTGTGTGTGTGTGTGTGTGTGTGTGTGTGTGTGTGTGTGTGTGGTTAGGAGCCCTTTTCTTTATCTTAAGAAAATGAAACTCCTACAAGTTAAAGCTTGTTCACAATGTTAATACATTAGAATACTTCGAGCACATCCTTTGTCTTTAAGAAAAAATGATGTTTTCTCTGCAGCTTCCCCGAGTCCTGTTTCCTCCACTCTCACCACTGTTTGGGGCCCCTGGGAAGTTTATCCATGTTACTACAGCCTCAAAGGAGCAGGGGAGCAGGGAGCAGGGCCTGGACAGCCAGACAGGACAGATGGAGTAGATGGGAGGGTACAGAAGTCCCTGGCTGTGCCCAGTTGCATCCTTAGCCAGGGCCAGTGTGCTCCAGGAAGAGCTCAGGCTCATCTATGTGTGTGTGCATGCATCTGTGTAAGCGGAATTATGCTTTGAATGCCCTGCAGTGTGCCCCTCAAAGGGACCCCGCGGAGGAGTCTCTTGTAAAGTGAGAAATCCTTTTGTAAGATGAATAATTGTATTCTGTTTATTCGAAAACTCTGGAGGCTCAGAGTTTTTGGAGACTCTCTGGGGGGAGAGAGAGACTTGTTTGAAGGCCATCTGGTTCCCTCCCCTTCTGATGCTCGCTCCTCAGGTGCAGAAGCCCCATTAGGAACCTCCTCCGTGACAGGAAACTCATGGGTACACAACAGGTCATTCATTACATTTGTTCGTATAAGAGAGAGAAACTTGTCTTGAACAAGAACAGTGATTGTTCTCTGGTGAGAGAGAGAGAGAGAGAGAGAGAGAGAGAGAGAGAGAGAGAGAGAGAGAGAGAGCTGAAGAGAGAGCCTGAATGGAAGGGCTCAGTTGATACCGACAACCGTGCACTTGACCCCAGAGTTTGATGGTGTAGGATCCTCGTTCATCACACCCTCAAGGAGTTCACTATCCGAGGTGGGAGACAGAGATGCACTCTCCCTCAACCTACATGCTCTGCCCTGTGTGGCTCAAGACCTTTTATAACAGGGATAAACTTACCATTGTCCGAAGTCCCAAAGCCATGCTGGAAGGTTCTACAGCTAAGCCCCAGCCCTCACTCAGTACTTCTTGGAGTGGCTTCTTGTGTACTTGCAGAGGAGAGGCCTCGTCCCAAACTGACGGAACTCTCTCCCTTTCCTTTAGAACTGGTCAGGCATGAAGTGCCAGTTTAAGCTGCTTCGGATGGCTGTGGCCTTGATCTGTAGTAAGTACTGATGGACATTCACGGAGCGGGGTTGGGGGTGGTGGTGCGGGACTAGAATACAGAGATGGCTCTGCCCTTGCCTTCCAAGAACCTGTGGTAAAAAAGAGAAGGTGAGGCGTGTCAGTAATGTGTCCAAAGCGAGGACACCCGAGGAAGCCTTTCTCTTCACCCTGCTTGAGCCCTCCTGATCTTTGTTGATTTGTTTTTTGAAACAGGATCTTGTGTATCCCATGTGGGCCTTGAACTCACTAAAGAGTCAAGGATGACCTTGAACTTTTTTCTTGTGTCACAACACTGGTTTGTATGTGGAGCTGGGCTTTGGGCATGCTAGGTAAGCACGCTACCAACTGAACCACATCACCCAGACCCCCCCCCTTTTTTTTTTTTTTTTTGCTTTTCTAGATAGAGTTTCCCTAAGTAGCCCTGGTTGTCTGGGAACTCACTCTGCACACCAAATGCTGGGATTAAAGGTGTTCTCTGGGGGGCTGGAGAAATGGCAAAATGGCTCACAGGTTAAGAGCACTGGCTGCTCTTCCAGAGGTCCTGAGTTCAGTTCCCAGCAACCACATGGTGGCTCACTACCATCTGTAATGAGATCTGCTACCCTCTTCTGTCATGCAGGTTTACATCCAGGCAGAACACTGTATACAGAGTAAATAAACAAATCTTCAAAAAAGAAATAAATAAATAAAGGCGTGTTTCACCATGCCCAGCTCCTTTCTTCCTAAACTTTAAAAAATTATTTACACTTATTTTATGTATATGGGTGTTTTGTCTGCATGTATTTCTGTGTACCACATGCATGCCTGGTGCTTAAGGAGGTCAGAAGAAGGCATCAGATCCCTAGAACTCAGTTATAGACCATGTGGGTGCTGGGAATTAAACCTACATCTTCTGCAATAGCAATGAGTACTTTTTGTTTGTTTGTTTGTTTTGTTGTTTTTTGAGACAGGGTTTCTCTGTGTAGCCCTGGCTGTCCTGGAACTTACTCTACAGACCAGGCTGGCCTCGAACTCACAGAGATTCGCCTGACTCAGCCTCCCGAGTGCTGGGATTAAAGGAGCGTGCCACCACCGCCCGGCACAATAAGTACTCTTAACCACTGAGCCATCTCATTTCTCCAGCCCCACTTCTTCAACTTTTTAAAAAGTATGCAAACAGAAAAGTACCCAGGGACCAGTGGGGTCAAGAGAAATAGCTGCATAACTTCTTGAGTTGTGAACTTGACTTTTTAGAATATGTGTATATTGTATGTGCACTTGTGTGTGCGTGCACATTTCAGCTTGCAGGTTTTTCAGCCTGAGGAGATGGCTCAGAGGTTAAGAGCCGTTACTGCCATTGCAGAGTGAGTACCTGGGTTTGGTTCCCAGCACCAACCCAGCAGTTCGTAACTGGTTGTAACTCAAGATCCAGGGAATCCAAAGTCCTCTTTTTATCCCTGTGGACATCTCACATGCCTGGTGCACAAACATACACGTAGGCAAAACACCTGTACACCTAGCATAAAAACAAATTTCTTTTTTTAAAAACTTGCAGTCTTGCCCAATGGTCTGACACATATCTAGAATTCTACCACTCTGGGAAACTGGGGCAAGAGGGTTGGATTTTTTACATCTTTGTTTATTCATTTTCAGGTGCATGGGTGTTTTACCTGCATCTTTGTGTACCCTATGTATGCAGTGCCCAGGGAGGCCAGAAGAGGGCATCAAATTCCCCTGGAACAAGTTACAGACAATTGTGAGCCGCCATGTGGGCGCTGGGAATCAGACCCGTGTCCTGTGAAGAGCAGCCGGTGTCTTAACTGCTAAGCTGTCTCTCTAGCCCCAAGAGAATTGAATTTTGAAGCCAACCTACCTAGAAAATGTCTCAGGCTGCTCCTACCCCCCCACACACACAAAAAAAAAAACTTGTACTTTTGGTAAAGTCACAAACTGTAGTGACTCCCATGCTCAGCTTGTGCTGGGCCCCTAGTCAGGACAAGTCAGTTCTACTGACTGAGATGCCTGGTCATAAAAGACAAGCAGGACTCAGCAACTGACCAAATATAAGAGGGCATGTCTGAAGCTTGATGACGTACACCTTTAATTCCAGCATTTGGTGAGCAGAGGCAAGAGTAACTCTGAGTTCAAGACCAGCCTGGTCCACATGGCCAATTCCAGGCCAACTATATAAAGTGAGACTTTGTCCCAAAAAGTGGGGAGTGGTATGTCTGGCAGAGGTGCCATAGAAATAAAGGACTTGGTAGGCAAAATTTGTTGGCAGGGAAACTGGGACTTTGGACTGTGTCTAGTTGTGACAGGAAATAAAGCCAATGAAATCATAAGAGCTAGATGATGGTGGCCTTCAAGGCACAGGCAGAACCATACCTCATCCTACATCCATAGGAAGGCCACTGCAGGCTTACAACAGGAGAGATCCTGAAGGATGTGACAGATAGGAAACGAGCTGCATCATGATAGAAAAATGGACCGAGGGGTTGGAGAGAAGGCTTGGGGGTTAAGAGCACTTGCTATGAAAGCAGATAGATCTGAGTTCACCCTGCCATCCACATAAAAAAGCCAAGCACAGCACACAGGCCTGTAATTCTGGCATTGGAGGCTGGATAGAGGAAGCTCCCAGGAGCTCACCAGCTGGCCAGCTACTCCTAAACAATGAGCTGCAAGCTTCAGATTCAATTAGAGACCCCATCTTTAAAAAACAGGGTAGAGATCCCCGGGCGGTGGTGGCGCATGCCTTTAATCCCAGCACTCGGGAGGCAGAGGCAGGCGGATCTCTGTGAGTTCAAGGCCAGCATGGTCTACAGAGTGAGTTCCAGAACAGGCTCCAAAGCTACACAGAAAAACCCAGTCTTGAAAAAACAAAAAACCAAAAACCAAAACAAAACAAAAAACAAAAAACAAAACAAAACAAAAAGGGTAGAGGGGCTGGAGAGCCGGCTCAAGAATTAAGAGCACTTACTACTCTTGCAGAAGACCTGGGTTTAGTTCCCAGCACCCACACAACAGCTCACAGCTGTAACTCTATTTCCAGGGGCTATGAACCCTCCTGTGGCATCCACAGGTACCAGGCATGCATACAGTATACATATATGCATGTAGACAAAACACTCATACACAAGTGTTTAACAGTAAGGTGGAGAACAATAGAGGAGGACATATAATGTCTTCTGTCCTTCATATGTGCATGCATAGGTACACACACACACACACACACACACACACACACACACACAGTGAAAGGGGAATGAGACCCGAAACCTCAGGACTCATCCTGAAATGTAAAGAGTGAGAGGAGGGAGAGAACACATTCTCCTTTACTTTCCAAAACGTGTATGCGGAGCATATGATTAGGGTTAATTCACAAGTGTAAACTTGAGCTTTTGGGAGTTCTAAGATCACCCAGCTCAAAGGAAATATACCTTTAATGAATATTTTTTTAAATCATTTATTTAATTTTATTTTATGTGCATTGGTGTGAGGATGTCAGATCCCCTGGAACTGTCTGTAACAGACAGTTGTGAGTTGCCATGTGGTTGCTGGGAATTGAACCCAGGTCCTCTGGAAGAGCAGTCAGTGCTCTTAACCGCTGAGCCATCTCTCCAGACCTCATTGTAATTCTTTTCTTTCTTTCTTTTTTCCGAGACAGGGTTTCTCTGTGTAGCTTTGTGCCTTTCCTGGATCTCACTCTGTACCCCAGGTGGGCTTCACACTCACAGAGATCCACCTGCCTCTGCCTCCCGAGTGCTGGGATTAAAGGCGTGGGCCACCACTGCCCCGCGTCCTTCAATGAATATTGAAATGTGTCAATACTAATGCTCCACAGTTTAACCAAGCTGGGTAGGGATCACCAAGGGTTTCTCAGCCTGGGCTAGCCACCTGCTGTATGGTAGGAGGAAGACACAGCCAGAGCAAACCCTGCTGGAGTCAGGCCTGTGAAGGCGCTCCTCAATTTCACCTCCACGATCCTTACCTCTTACTTTAGACTTTTGGAAAGTCATGTCTGTCCCTTAATCACCAAGAGCCTTCTTGGTGGTGTTTTTTATTTTATTTTATTTATTTTTATTTTATTTTTTTTAATAAAAACCACTGTAAACATAAAAGCTGGGGCTGGAGAGATGGCTCAGTGGTTAAGAGTTTTCCCAGGGGTCCTGAGTTCAATTCCCAGCACCCACATGGCAGCTCATGACTGTCTGATGCCCTCTTTTTGTGTGCAGATGTATATGCAAAGTACCGATATACATAAAATACATAAATAAAGCTTTAACAAAATCATAAAAAGGGTTGGGGATTTAGCTCAGTGGTAGAGGCCCTCAGCTCAAAAAAAATCATAAAAGCTAAAACACTGATGGAGAGGTGGGAGAGGAACCATCATCTTGTACACACTTTTCCTTTATTCACCCCAGGACCATCTAAGCAGCAGCAGCAGCTGCAGGAAAGCTCCACCAGGTTGGCATAGTGCCAGAGCACGGCCCCACTGCTCCTTTTGTGCCCTCTGCTGGCTGTCCGTGGAGTTGCAGGGCCCTCTGAAGACATCTGGTCCCTAAAGGGAAGGAGGTTCCTGGGGCGAGTGGTTAAATAAAGGTGGAGAGGCACACTGATGAAATCCGAGCTGTCTTTGCATCTGTCAGATTTGCCTTGGTTTCCCTCTGGGTCTGGAAAATAAGGCTAAGAATACTTACTCTCGGGGCTGGAAAGATGGCTCACAGGCTGCTCTTCCAGAGGCTCTGAGTTCAATTCCCAGCACCCACATGGCAGCTCACAATCATCTATAATGAGATCTGGTGCCTTCTCATAGCATGTAGTCATACATGCTGGCAAAATACTATATGCATAATAAATAAATAAATCTTAAAAAAAAAAAAGAATACTTACTCTCTCAGGGACTGAAGAGATGGCTCAGTGGTTAGGAGTGCTTGCTGCTCTTCCAGAGTACCCAAGTTCAGTTCCCAGGACCCACATCTGGCAGCTCACAATGACCTGTAACTCCAGCTCCAACTCCAAGACATCCAATGCACTCTTCTGGACTCAGCAACACCTTCACATTCATCACACACACACACACACACACACACACACACACACACACACACACACGCCTGTAATGAAAAATTAAAATTTAAAAAAGGGGAGTGGCTGGAGAGAGGGCTCAGTGGTTAAGAGCACTGGCTACTCCTCCAGAGTACCCGGTTCAATTCCCAACACCCACATGGCAATGGACAGATGAAGAAATGGCCCCAGCATGTAGCATGGCCACAGAGTATCCCGGGCCTTTGGACAGAGCTGTGCCTTCCTTAGGGTCTTCTATCAAAACCCCTCTCAACATTCAGATGACAGTTCAAACATTTCCTCTTAAGCTGGGTGGTGGTGGCGCACGCCTTTAATCCCAGCACTGGGAGGCAGAGGCAGGTGGATCTCTGTGAGTTCGAGGCCAGTCTGGTGTACAGAGTGAGTTCCAAGAAAGGCTCAACGATATACAGAGAAACCCTGTCATGAAAAACCAAAAAACCAAAAAAAAAAAAACATTTCCTTTTGAGAGGCCGTCTGACTCCCCAAAGAATGCCCTGCCTTGCGCCCAGCATGGATTTTATATTGTCTTTTTGCCTCGTGTCTGTAGCTCTTAATGAAATTGTCTTGTGAACGCAATTGATGGTTGATTTATCACCAAACCCTGTGGGCTCTTGAGATAGTTTTGTCTCCGTGATTACTGCATTTGGTCTCCTGGCGGTGAATGAGTGAATGGGTGGGTGACTGGGTGGCCGGTGTGCCCGGCCTCTCCCCAGCCCCCTGCCCGGGACTCTGCCGTGATGTCTTCTCTGTCTCCTCCCTTTGCAGTGAGTATGGAGTTCGGTAGGGCTGTGTGGCTCCGCTTTCATCCATCGGCTTATCCCCCGTGCCCCCACCCAAGCTTTGTGGCGCACTTGGGTGGCGTGGCCGTGGGCATCACCCTGGGTGTGGTGGTTCTAAGGAACTATGAGCAGAGACTGCAGGACCAGTCACTGTGGTGGATTTTTGTGACCATGTACACCATCTTCGTGCTCTTCGCTGTCTTCTGGAACATCTTTGCCTACACTCTACTGGACCTGAAGCTGCCACCGCCCCCTTAAGGGACTGGAGGACCAAGGCGGGGAGGGGAAGAAGCAGAAGCATCCTGAGGAAGCACCTGTTTCTCATCGCCAATTCAGCAAGACCAGGGGCGGAGCAGGAGACTCTGGACCGGGATATATGTGTTCAGTTTACAGGGGTGGGGGAGGGGACGGATGCAGCTGCTGTCATTTTCCGAGGCTGATCCGATGATGCGGGGTCAGGGGGAAGGTCTGGGGAGGGTGAGAGTAGCTGTCCCATGTGCTCCCCTCTCACTGCCACAGAGTGAGCACATAGCCTTCTTCCTGGTCTTCCACCTGGAGAGACGCTGGCACGCGGAGAAGTTCTGAGGGCAGCCACAGCCAGGCAGGGCTCCCCCAGCCCAGAGGTGACTGTAGGCTAGATCATGTTCTCTCTGCAGTTCACGGTCTGGTGCTCTGGCGGTAGACATGTTGGCTTTGATCTGGGGGAGCCCAGAGCACCCCAGGCTCAGATCCTATCAATGGGTACAGTAGCATGGCCCCTAGGACTGGGCAGAACAGGAAGATGCTATATTCTTGCCCTGGGGGATCTGTGAGAGGGCCCCATGCCTGAGACAAAGAACTTCATCCCACGTTCCCCTTGGGAAAGGTCCGGGACCAATCTTCCCTCTTCCTGCCTGGAGTTGTGAATGCTGGCATCTCATACCATCACCCCTACATCCATGCCCTACCTGGACTTTGGGGTCTTTTCTTTCCTCTCTACTGCCCAGACCCTACTTTGTGCCTCTCTTTTGGGTGTGGAGACAGGGTTTTGGGGTGTGTGTGTGTGTGTGTGTGTGTGTGTGTGTGTGTGTGTACACGTACGTGTACGAGAGTGCGTGTGTACTGTCAGGCATGTCAGAACCTGCAGAGGGAGGAAGTGGGGACAATGTACACATGAGGGTGTCTGTAAGGGATCGCTGGAAGGATGGATGTCATCAGTGTGCTGCAGCGTGCTTGCTCAGTGGCCTTGCTTTTAGCATAACCAACTCCCCTCTTTCCCATGTGGCCCTCCCAAACACCTCCTGAGCATCATCGACCAGCAGAAAAATTGTCTGTGTTAGAAGGAAGACCAGAGCCCCACCAGGGCCTTTGGGAGGGAATGCCCTCGGGGTAGCCTTCATGTCTGTTCCGCCTCCTGTAGGAGAGAGTCTTTGGGATGAAAGAAAGCCCAGGACAGTGATGCTATGGCCATCTCTCCGAGGAATCTGTAGCAAAAGATATTTTGGTGAAAAACTTTGCCCCAGAGAAGAGCTTCTGGGAGCTTGGGTGAGCGTCCAGGGTGAGAGCAGCTGTAGACTGAGATGGTTAGATCTGGAAGGGGGTTGGAAGTGAGGTTGAGGGAATGGTCTTGTGCTGCCCATTCCCGGCAGCCTCTGCTGCCAGAGCAGGAGTTTGGCAAGGCACCCAGTGCCTGTGCCCCTCCTAGACAATCTACTCAGGCTGGCACTAGCAGCTGCTGGGATCCCCAAGCGGAGGCTGGAAGGCCAGTGATCTTTATATTGGCGTTGGGACTCACAGCCCCTGAGGGTCCAGCATGAGGAACCACGGCCTGGAAAGTGAGGGGCCGAGCACACAGGAGCAAGAGCAGGAGGGTGGGCGCTGCTCCTGGGTCCCCTCCCGTTCCAGCAACAGTTCCCACCTGGTCTCCACTCTCCTGAGTCCCTCACCCCTTCCTCTCCAGTGTGGCCGCCAGTCAGGGCTGGGATTCGGGGGGGGGCAGTACCACTCTTCATGCTGGTGGCTGTAGGTTGGCCTGGGGAATCCCCAAACAGCAGCTATGTTAACCCGCTTGCTTTTAAAGGGGAGAGGAGTCATGGAAACCAGGGAAGGGAAACCAGGCCTTCAAAAAAGAGTGATTTCGCTTTAATGACACCATTCATCACTCGTTTTTTAATTAGGAAAAGCTCCCTAATGGGGCTCTTTTGACTCTCAATTTCCATGTGAGCCATTCTTGCCTAGAGCATTAGCGGAGGCATTGCTCACTGAACCCAGATCTTCCTCTAGTGTCCAATTCAGTCTGCAGATAATGAGGATTACCCAGTGCTGTGTGCTTCCCAGGGCTGGCTGCAAAGCGTTGACTCTCCTCTGCCTTAAAAACAGTGCCCGACGGTGAGCTGCCCCTCCGAGGACTGAGTGAGTGAAAAACAGAACACTAGCTGCAATGTTGGTTTCTAAATATTTTTGTATTGTGTACATTCTGTATATTTTTGTTGTAACATATTATTTGAGCACAGATTCCATTAAAGATTTTTTTTTTAAGCTATGGAAGTGTTTTGTCGGGGCTGCTGGCTCATGGTGGGTGGGAGGAGAAAACTGGTAGTGGTGGGTTGATGGGTTTTGGTACCGGTGATTGGCACTGTCTTCCTTAGCCTTCCCTGAGTGGTTGGTGAAAACGGATTGCTCAGCCCATACTACGCCCACGAAGGGAGCTTCCCGGAGAGTTTTGGAAGTGGATGCCAATAGTTAGGGGACTCTGCCCGAGTGACAGGCTCAGTGCCGGTGTCCCCTCAGGCCTGGCTTGGCTTCCACTCCTCCAGCTCTCCCAAGTGCCTCACTCTGCACTGCTCTCGGGATTGACAGCTGGCAAGGGAATAAGAAACAGCAAACACCCGGACTCGAGGGCCGAGAAGCTGAGATCGGATGGTCCTGGATGGAGAAGCCGCAACCCTGCCCCGCAAGCTCGGAGTGCTTACTGTATACCGTTGAACAGGGAAGCCAGGTTATGGCATCCAGCTGAACAAGGAGGCAGGTGTACCTGATCTCAGATAGGCACGGTCTCTGTAGGGGTGCAGTCTTCAGGCCATAGACATGTGGGGGGGCAAAAGCTGTGGTGGACATTTTCGGCACACACTGTCTACATTCGCACACAGTGCAGAGGAAACCTTTGCCATCCCTCTGAGCCTCACTCAGGGAAGGCTTTGCCATTCCCTTGGGGCTGACACACTGGGGTCCTTGACATGGCCTTGCCCATGTCAACAACACACATTCACTCAGGACTTCACTCACTGCATATATATAATCATGTGTATGATTAATATATGGTTGTTATTATTAGAGAAGTCTTTGAAATGCCCTGGAGACCTCTTTCTCTACCCCAGTAAGCCTAGTCTTTAGGTCCTAGGGCCATCAACAACTTAATCTTGAAGAACAGGGCATGGTCAAGTTCACATCCTGAAGGCGAAATGAAAGTAGCATCTATGCTCAGGGCAAAGCCTGGGACTTTCGGGACTTTAACAGCGGAGCTGGTTTTACATGGATGAGGCCTGGAAGAGTCAACTGTGTGCCCACCTTTCCCAGATCAGCATCGGCCTCTAGCTTCCCAGTTAACATGTACCAAATGCTTGAAGATTAAATTGCCCTGTAAAGTGTAGAATGGGGGTCGTTTCCCTTCACATCAATTTCCTGTGTATTACTGAAAAATGTTCCCAAACAATGTGGGAGCCTTCCCAAAACTAATTAAGTTTGCCTTTGGCCTCCTCTCATTTCCCTTACTTTTCTGTTTCTTCCGTCAGATACTCATTCATCAAGTAACTTACTAAAATGCTTACCAATGATAATTTAAAAAATGAAAACAGGGCTGGAGAGATGGCTCAGCCGTTAAAGGCTAGGCTCACAACCAAAAATATAAAAAATGAAAACAGCTGGTTGTGGTGGTGCACGCTGGTAGGATTTGCTGAAGGAGGCAGAGGCAGGAGGATCACGAGGCCAGCCTGGGCTACACATAAAAAAAAAATAAAAATGAAAAATAAAAAATGAAAACAACGGGCAATAGTGGCATACGACTTTAATCCCAGCACTCAGGAGGCAGAGACAGGTGGATCTCTGTGAGTTCAGGGCCAGCCTGGCCTACATATGGAGTTCTAGGACAGTCAGAGCTCCATAATAGAGAGAGGAAGAAAAAAAATCAAACAAAGAGCCAATTTCTGGCTAGGGAGAGAACTCAGTCAAGTGGCTATGCAACCATGGGGACTTGAGTTCAGTCCCAAGGTCCCATGGAAAATCCAGGTGTAGTGCACTGTAGCTAGAGTTTTCCTGCCTTGCCCACAGTCAGGACAAATCTTTGTCACCCGCCAGTCCCACAGCTGCTCAGACCCAACCAAGTAAACACAGAGACTTATATTGCTTACAAACTGTATGGCCGTGGCAGGCTTCTTGCTAACTGTTCTTATAGCTTAAATTAATCCATTTCCATTAATCTATACCTTGCCACTGGCTCATGGCTTACTAGCATCTTCACATGCTGCTTGTCCTGGTGGTGGCTGGCAGTGACTCCTTCTGCCTTTCTGTTCTTTCTTTTCTCCTCTCTGTTAGTCCCGCCTATACTTCCTGCCTAGCCACTGGCCAATCAGTGTTTTATTTATTGACCAATCAGAGCAACACATTTGCCATACAGAACATCCCATAGCAGTGCACACTTGTCATCCCAGTGCTGAGGAGGCAAATCCCTGGGACTCGCTGGCCTGCCAGCCTAGCCTATTTGACAAGCCCCAGGCCACATCTCCAAGGTCCTCTGGTCTCCACAAACACATGCACACACACACACACACACACACACACACACACACACACACGTTTAAAGCGAGCCCATCTCACCGGGGAACTGGAGTCTTTGCTGGCACTTCTTTCTCCATGTCGTCCCTAATTCCAGCATAGTTCTGTGTGAGAGAAGAAAGGACCTGTGTCCTACAGGTGAAACGGTTTTGTTTTTTTTTTAAGATTTATTTATTTATTATGGATACAGTGTTCTGTTTGCATGTATCCCTGCAGGCCAGAAGAGGGCACCAGATCTCATTACAGATGGTTGTGAGCCACCATGTGGTTGCTGGGAATTGAACTCAGGACCTCTGGAAGAGCAGCCAGTGCTCTTAACCTCTGAGCCATCTCTCCAGGTGAAACTGTTTTAGACCACAAATAAAACATGATAAAACTTGTTTACCCGTTCCTTGTGCATTCCAACAGGTGACTAGAGTTTTTTCACACATGCCTCAGTATATGTATATGTGTATGTGTGTGGGTGTGGGGTGGGTGTGTATAAAAGGTATAATTTCCCCATAAACTTACTGGAAATTACTGAAGGTGTGAACTGAACTCAATTAGATAAAAAATATCTGTCTTGATTAGAAGCTGTGCTTTATTATTATAACAAATATAGTTACATTTTTGGTACAAGGCAAGCACATATTTCCTGTGTGTTGCACACAAACACAAGTTTATTCCATGTCTGAACATCACTTTTAAACCTTTAAAATTTAATACACTCACTTATTAAAATTTGAATACATACAGGTTTCGGGTCATGAGCTGTTTCTTCTCAGGACCAACAAGATAATCAATTCCATGACATCTTTCTCCTTGTCTTTAATAGCGGTACAGAATAGATCACAGACTTCTTTTTAAACATAAGACTACTATATACATTGCAAAGAAAGTACCTACAAATAAACAGTTATACTTTGCCTATATCCACAAGTGATTTAATGCATTTTGCTTTTATTTTTATTATTATTTTAGGTGAAACATTCACTTTTATTTTTATTATTTTTGATGAAGGCCAGAGGTCAATCCTGGGACATCAATCCTCAGAAGTTATCTACCCCTTTGTTTTCCTGTTTGTTGACTGGCTCATTCTGAGGGATGCATGTGTAGAGATCAGAGAGCAGGTTGCAGGAGTGGGTTCTCTCCTTCCACCGGTACATGGACTCTGGAGATAGCTCGCAGGCCATCAGCGTTGGCGGCAAGGCCTTTATCCACTGAGTTATCCCGCCAGCTCATCTTTTGTTTGTTTTCCAGTAAGGTCTCTAAGTGGCCTGAAGCTCACAAGTCAGCGAGGCTGGCCGGCAGGACTGCCCCTGCCTCATCAGTGCTAGGGTTACAAGCACATGTTACCACACTGGACTTTATATGGAGGTTCTCAAGATCAACCTCAGGTCTTCATGTTGGCAGGCAAGTACTGTACACTGAGACAGTACCCTGGCCATTACATTTATTTTCTAAAGGCCATTTGCCACAGACTCTTGATGGTGAATTTGAAAATGAAGATTTTTCTTTTACAGATTCAACATGTTGATGTCCTAATGTTGCTCATTACAAAATGATTTCAACATGGCCAAGTGCATTAGGAAAAGATTCCAGAAAAGTGCTGCCGAGCTGCTGACTATCGTCAGAAGGCTATCAAAATGCAACTTCAATTCTTTTCTATACTGCCTACAATTCAAGTTATTAAACTTTAAAGCATATGAAAGCATTTATGAAGATCCTGAATTGTATTTCTCATTAAAGGAAAAGAAAGGGCGTGGCAAGTCGTGTTCCTGGACTGACTGAGGGAGAGGAGAAGGCAGAAGGCCACTCTCAGTCACTCTCAAAGTCGGAACTCAGCTCTTAGCAGTTACGAGTTCCTCAGTGGTACAGGCTTCTGCTCCACTGCATCCTGAAGGCAGTGAGCACACAAGGCTTCTGATTTTCTAAACTAAAGTCATTATCAAATGGATTTATTAAAGAGCTATACAGAACAACCATGGGTGTGGATGCAGCTGGCATCCATGGGAATTAGAAAGGGCCACCCAAGGGCACTTACAATTGATTCAGTGTAAAACAATCCAAGGCTTGTTACACAGCTCCAAACCAAAATCAATGAGCAATTGTGATAGGAAGAATTTGTTTGCATTTTTAAAATTTTTAAAATATTACTTATTTATTGAGACAGGGTCTCACTATGCAGCCCTGACTGACCTGAAATTTGCTATGTAAATCAGGAAATCAGGCTGGCCCTGAACTCACAGAGCTCCAACCACCTCTGGCTTGTGAAGTGTTGCATTCAAAGGCATCACCACACCTGGCTTCCAGGTTACATTCTTTTTTTTTTTTTTTTTTTTTTTTTTTGGTTTTTTGAGACAGGGTTTCTCTGTGTAGTTTTGGTGCCTGTCCTGGAACTCACTCTGTAGACCAGGCTGGCCTCGAACTCACAAGAGATCCTCCTAGCTCTGCCTCCCGAGTGCTGGGATTAAAGGCGTGCGCCATCGCCACCCAGCCAGTTTACATTCTTATATTTGTTTGGAAAGGATATTTATTGTGTTTACTGTTTTGTTTTGTTTTGTTTTTTCCCTTAATACTGTTTAAGAACCCCAGCATTTTCATCTTAAAAATAAATAAAAAAAAATAAAAAAAAAAAATAAAAAAGGAAGAAAATCCAGGCTCCTGGCAAATAACTACCTGTAAAAGATGTGGCCACTTCTGCAATAGCTTTTCATTTGAGAGACTTTCATATTGAAGCTAGTACATCCATTTTTTTCTTTTATTTTTTTGGTTTTTAGATAATTTTATGTGTGTGTTTTACCTGCATGTAGGTCTGTAAATTACATGTGTGCCTGATGCTACAGAGATCCACCTGCCTCTGCCTCCTGAGTGCTGTGATAAAAGGCGTGCACCACCACTGCCCGGCTCATTTTTAAACTCATACACTCATGATTCATGTTGGCTTTAAAAAAGTGGTTTCATCATTCATGCCAACTATCAGTCTGTATCAGGTACCCACAGGATAAACAGATCTATCTTTGACACAGTATGGTAGTGCTAGTAAGGCCAGCATGTTGATGACTACTATGTAGTCCAAGCTGGACACAGACTCACTTTGTAGCTCAGGCTGGCCTGGAACTTGAAACCTGCTGTGGGGTGTTCTGTGTGTTAAATGTGTTGCTCTGATCGGTTAACAAATAAAACACTGATTGGCCAGTAGCCAGGCAGGAAGTATAGGTGGGACAAGGAGAGAGGAGAGTTCTGGGAAGTGGAAGGCTGAGGCAGAGAGACGCTGCCAGCTGCCGTGATGAGAAGCAACATGTTAAGATACTGGTAAGCCACGAGCCACGTGGCAACTTAGAGATTAATAGAAATGAGTTAATTTAAGATAGAAGAACTAGATAACAAGAAGCCTGCCACAGCTATACAGTTTATAAGTAATATAAGTCTCTGTGTGTTTACTTGGTTGGGTCTGAGCGGCTGTGGGACTGGCGGGTGAGAGAGCTTTGTCCTGACCCTGGGCCAGGCAGGACCAGGAAAACTCCAGCTACAGAAACCTCTTGCCTCAATCTTCTGAGTAGTTGGGATTACAGGCATGTGTCATCACATCTCACTGGGATCATATAGTTCAAAAAATTCTACAGTCCATTGAGAAAGGTCCTTTTTTTTTTTTTTTGAGGAAGAGAAAAATCTGCTAAATATTCCAGGAAGCTCTTGAGAAGCCAAAGATCACTTCCAAAGCTTTTTAGGCAGGATATGTTTGAAGCTTAAAATTTATGACATTAGCAATGTAGCAAAACTCCACAATTGTAGTACACACTATCTGCCTAGGACTCTGTGAAGATAATCCTTGGATTTTTGTGTTTAATTAAGTTAAACAAAAAAAGTACAAAAGGAAGAAAGAACCAGGGTGTTTCTAGCCATCTTAGGAGCAGTGCAGTCCTATAAATGAGGACAGCTAGTTCCACACACGCAGCCTCAGTCCATGTCATGACCCAAACCTCAGTCCAGGGCTTCTCTCATGAACTCTTCCAGGACGGCCACCACACTTTTGGCTTCGGGCATTTCTTCATGTTCCACTTTAACAATCTTCAAAAGAATATCTCCACTGCCACAGTTCTTAAGGAACATGTAACATTTAAACAAAGCATAATGATTCATCTCTGCCTGTCGGATAAATCTCTTCAAATTGTTTGTGTCTTGGATGGCCTAGGAAAAGATTACCCAGTTAATCTGTTTAGTGAGATAATGACGATAATGACGAGGCTTAAAGAATGCCCCCTCAAGCTGACACTCAGGGTCTGTTGACAAGGTTGGCTTTGTTTTATTTTGCTGTGATAGGGTCTCACTGTGCAGCCCCGGCTGGCCTCAAACTCACAGAGGGTTTGCCTGCCTCTGCCTCCCATTGCTGGGATTAAAGGTGTGCAACCACACACCCGGCGAATGTTGGGCTTTTTAAAAACTCTCCATTATTCCTATTGCTAGTGTGCTTTGCCTTTGGTGTAACAGAATCTCACATTTAAAAAGACTTTTCAGCTGGGCGGTGGTGGCGCATGCCTTTAATCCCAGCACTCGGGAGGCAGAGTCAGGCAGATCCCTGTGAGTTCGAGGCTAGCCTGGGCTACCAAGTGAGTTCCAGGAAAGGCACAAAGCTACACAGAGAAACCCTGTCTCAAAAAACCAAAAAAAAAAAAATTAAATAAATAATAAACTTTTCAAAGTGTCCTGCCAAGCCTTGGTGGCACACGCCTTTAGTCCCAGCACTTGGGAGGCAGAGGCAGGTAGATCTCTGAGTTCAAGGTCAATCTGGTCTATAAATGAGTTCCAGGACAGCCGAGGCTGTTACACAGAGAAACCCTATCTTGAAATATCAAAAAAAAAAAAAAATTTAAAAATTAAAAATCTCCTAAAGTGACAGCACTCACCTACCAGAATTTGAAATCATTTGTGTATTGCAACTGATATGCATCACAAATTATTAGCTTCATGTCCCCTAAATATAAACAAGCAATTCACTACCAAGTAATACAAATGAAATTGCATGCATGCAATGCTGCTGGACGGCAGGCAGGTGCCTTCCGTCACTCCAGGGCTGTGGACTCCATTTAAAGAACACTGTGATTGTAAAAGCCAATCACTGATGCTATCACCTGCAGTATTCAGATTCAGAACAGATACACTGTATGTGGCTTACCTTTAGTTTAAAGTTCTCTAGGACTTGTCTGAAAAGAAAAGGGTTACCCGCTTCAGCACCATGTAAGAAAGCCTGCATCCAGTCTTCACAGAAACGGTTGCTTCCTAAGCAACAGTAAATAAACAAAAGTAAGTACCACAAAGCACATGTATGTCAGTTTAAAAGATTTCACTTTTATTATTTTCAATTATGAGTGCGCGTGAGCACGTGTGTATGAGAACAGGTGCCCTAGGAGGCCTGAAGTGTTAGATCCCTCAACATGGGTGCTGGCAACTGAACTCTTTCTTTCTTTCTTTCTTTCTCTTTCCTTCTTTCTTTCTTTCTCTTTCCTTCTTTCTTTCTTTCTTTCTTTCTTTCTTTCTTTCTTTCTTTCTTTCTTTCTTTCTTTCTTTCTTTCTTTCTCTCTCTCTCTCTCTCTCTCTCTCTCTCTCTCTTTTTCTCTCTCTCTCTCTTTCTTTCTTTCTTTTTTTTTGGGGGTGGGGTGGGTTTCCAGACAGTTTTTCCATGTAGTTTTGCTGCCTGTCCTGGATCTCGCTCTGTAGAGCAGGCTGGCCTTGCACTCACAGAGATCCGCCTGGCTCTGCCTCCTGAGTGCTGGGATTAAAGGCGTGTGCCACCATTGCCTGGCTGAATTCTTTCTCTGAAAGAACAGCACATGCTATTAACCACAGAACCATCTATCCAGTCCTAGCACATGAATTTTTCTTTTCTGAGACAGGGTTTCTCTGTGTAAGCCTTGACTGTCTTGGAACTCACTCCTAGACCAAGCTGGCCTTGAACTCCCAGAGATCCGCCTGCTTCTGCCTCCTGCGTGCTGGGATTAAAGGCGTGCGCCACTGCTACAAGCCCCATAAATTTCTTTATAAAAACATTTATATTTAATTATTTAAAACTTCCCTTGCGACTTCAAAAATAAGTTAAGCTTACCACATGGTAAGAAATGCCCAAGCAGTTGAAGCCCCATCAAGACATTTCCCTTTGTCCCAGCAGAAAGGACCCTCATTCCTATACATGCTTTAAGCTTTGGCTAGCTCCCTTTACCTTATAGATGAATGTTTTGTATATGGTAAGGCTCTGAGGGTTTTTCTTAGTGGCTGTTTCACTAAACAGTATGTTTCAGAGACATTTTAATACGTATTCTAGCTTGATTTTAGCTGCTTGATATTCCATTGTGTGAATTAGCAATTTATTGATTTCTTTGTAATCTTTTTTTTTTTTTTTTAAGATTTACTTATTTATTACATATACAGTGTTCTGCCTGTATGCATGCCTGTAGGCCAGAAGAGGGCACCAGATCTCATTACAGATAGTTGTGAGTCATCATGTGGTTGCTGGGAACTGAACACGGGTCCTCTGGAAGAATAGCCAGTGCTCTTAACCGCTGAGCCATCTCTCCAGTCCAGTTTATTGATTTCTTGTTGTTAAACATTTAAGTTGCTTCCAATTTGTTATATCAAAAAAATGCCTTTAGAAGCAGGATATGTTGGTACATGCCTTTAATCCCAGCACTCAGGAGACAGAGGCAGGTGGATCTCTGAATTTGAGGCAAGCCTGGTCTACAGAGCAAGTTCCAGGGCTGCTGGGCTACACAGTAAAACTCTCTCTTGGAAAAAAACCAACATAAAAACATGTTTAAAAATGCCTTTAGGAGCTGGGCGGTGGTGGCGCACGCCTTTAATCCCAGCACTCGGGAGGCAGAGCCAGGCAGATCTCTGTGAGTTCGAGGCCAGCCTGGTCTCCAAAGCTACACAGAGAAACCCTGTCTCGAAAAACAAAAAAAAAAAACAAAAAAAAAAAAATGCCTTTAGGGCTGGGGTGTGGCTCAGTGGATAAAGCACTTTTCATGACAGCATGAGGTCCTGAGATCAGATCTCCAGCACACATGAAGCCAGAGGCCGAAGTGTGAATGTGAAATCCTGCTGTTCCTATGTTGAGATGGAAGGCATGGAGAGGAAAATCCCTAGAGCTTTGAGGGCCAGCTAGACTGACATACAGAGCAGCCAATAGAAAACTATCTTGTTTGGTGAGGACTGATACCCAGTGTTGTCCTGTGATTCCCCACATGTGCTAGGGTACACATGTACCTGCACTCACTCACACAGACACACACTCAAAAGATTTTCTGGCCAGGTGTGGTGGTGCACATCTTTAATCCCAGCACTTGGGAGGCAGAGGCAGGTGGATCTCTGAGTTGGGACCAGCCTGGTCTACAAGAGAGTTCCAGGACAGCCAGGGCTATTACATAGAGAAACTCTGTCTTGAAAAACAACAACAACCAAAAAAACATAACAAAACAAAGCAAAAAAAGATTTTCTTAAGAAAATGCCAAGCCGGGCAGTGGTGGCGCATGCCTTTAATCCCAGCATCTGGGAGGTCAGCCGGGTCTACAGAGTGAGTTCCAGGACAGTCTCCAAAGCTACACAGAGAAACCCTGTCTTGAAAAAACAACAACAACAACAACAACAACAACAACACACAAAAAAAGAGAAATGCCAAAAAAAAAAAAAAAAATTTTTAACTGGGCAATGGTAGCGCACGCCTTTGATCCCAGCACTTGGAAGGCAGAGGCAGGCGGATCTTTGTGGAATTCAAGGCCAGCCTGGTCTACAAAGCCAGTTTCAGGACAACCAGGGCTGTTACACAGAGAAACCAAAAAAAGCTGGGTGGCGGTGGCACATGCCTTTAATCTCAACACTCAGGAGGCAGAGCAAAGCGGATCTCTGTGAGTTCGAGGCCAGCCTGATCTATGTAGTGAGCCCCAGGACAGTCAGGGCTACACAGTCTGGAAAAACAAAATAACAAAAAAATCCCAAAATGGGAAAATGTAAACTAGGCATAGTGATGAATGTCTATAATCTCAGCACTTGAGAGGCAGAGGAAGAAGGTTTAGAAGTTCAAGGCCAGTATTGAGTCTACATGAGACCCTTTCTCAAAAACAATCAAACAAACAGAAAAAGCCTTTATATGAAGCACACTTGTAATCCTAGGAGAGCTAGGCAGGGATATTGTCAGCTCAAGGCCTAGACTATACAGTGAGAACCTGTCTTAAAATAAAAAATAAAAAAAAAAAAAAAAAAAAGTAAATGCCTTTATGAGCATGTTTGTATTTATTCCTGTGTACACACATGTGAATTTTCTTATACACAAAGTAGACTACGAGGCATGACTTGAGTCCCATGTTTCTAGGATCATGAAGGTTTCATGTCTGTGTCATGTGTTTTAAGTGCAGGGGTCCCACCAACACTGCCTCTGTTTCCGACTCACCTGCATTGTGGAACTGAGGTTGGGGGCCACTACAGTCGATGATCACAGACTTATGCTGCTCCTCTGTCATGGCCAAGCACAAAGACGTCATGGTGCCTTCGTGAATCAGTCCCTGGAGACTGGCCACACTCAGAAACCTGTCACACAGACAAGTCCTTACCATCAGCAGCATTGCAGAACGGGAGAAAACAAATGCATTCTACCCTAGGGGTGGAAGGTCCAAATGGGGCTGCTGGGATCCCCGGGAAAAGCTTTCTTTACCTGTTGATGTCTCTCTTGGTTTTTTCATCGGATTCTTTAAGCTCAACAGGAGTATCACTTAGAGCCTATGAGAGAGAGGGAGAGGGCGCAGTTTGATACATGCCTCCTCTGTTCCTCACTGACCCACCACTCCCCTCCCAATGCATCATCCGCCCAGTGATCACACATGGTTACTATGAACATGGCCCAATGGGCGGCTGCCTGCAATATTTGAAGGCAAAGTTGATTCCATTGCTGCAGATTAAGCCAGGACCTCTTACACCCTACACAAGCTAAAGCCCTGTTCGGTGATGCCTTGTTTGTTTATTTTATTGGTTTTGAGAAACAGGGTTTCTCTGTGTAGCTTTAGAGCTGTCCTGGAACTCACTCTATAGGTCAGAGGTCAACATGCAGGAATCAGTGCTCTCTTTCCAGCCTGAAGGATCCAGGGATTGAACTCAGGTTGTCAGGCTTGGCAGCAAGTGTCCTTATCTATGACACCAGCCCCCAAATCTATCTCGTGCGTGTGTGTGTGTGTGTGTGTGTGTGTGTGTGTGTGTGTGTGTGTGTGTGAGAGAGAGAGAGAGAGAGAGAGAGAGAGAGAGAGAGAGAGAGAGAGAGAGAGAGAATACAAGTGGAAGTCAGCACAGTTCTCTCCTGCCACCTTGTGGGATCTGGGGATTGGGCTCAGTCATCAGGCTTGTGCGGGGACCAAACACCATCATATAGTTAAAATTACTTTGCATTTTGCTTTCCTTTTCAGATATTCTGGAAACGGCCCGTTTCCCAGCATTTCAAACAGTCATTATTTCAGGCAGGTGTGGCTGTGCAGGTCTGTAATCTCGAGAAGCTGAGGCAGGTAAGACTGAAAGTTTAGAGTCTGCTGGAAATGACTCAGTTGAGTAAAAGTGCTAGGTGTTCCAGCCAGCCAGCCTGAGTGCTAGCCCCAGAACCCACATAAATGGCCAGATCTGGGGCATGCAGCAGCCCAGCACTCCTGGTGACATGGGAGGCAGAGACAGACAATCAGCACAGAGCTTGAGGGCCAGCCAGCCTGTTAGTACACCACACAGAAACAAGGTGGAAGAAGAGAACTCACAAGAGCTGTCCTCTGTTCTATACACACACACACTAAATAATTTACATCTTTTCTTTTTTTTAACATCTTTTCTTAAAAAAAAAAAAAAAAAAAAGTTAAGCCATGCTACGCTAAACAGTGAGGCCTTCTCACCGGGCAGTGGTGGCACACGCCTTTAATCCCAGCACTTGGCTGGGCGGTGGTGGCGCACGCCTTTAATCCCAGCACTCGGGAGGCAGAGGCAGGCGGATCTTCGTGAGTTCGAGGCCAGCCTGGGCTACCAAGTGAGTTCCAGGAAAGGCGCAAAACTACACAGAGAAACCCTGTCTCAAAAAACCAAAAAAAAAAAAAAAAAAAAAAAAAATCCCAGCACTTGGGAGGCCGAGCCAGGCGGATCTCTGTGAGTTCGAGGCCAGCCTGGGCTACCAAGTGAGCTCCAGGAAAGGCGCAAAGCTACACAGAGAAACCCTGTCTCGAAAAACAAAACAAAAAACAAAACAAAACAAAAGAAAACAGTGAGGCCTTCTCTTTATTTATTTTTTATTAATTTTTGTCTTTGTTTTTTTTGACACAGTTTCCCTGTGTAGCTTTGGCTGTCCTGGAACTTGCTGTGTAGATCAGGCTGGCCTCAAACTCAGAGCTCTGCCTGCCTCTGCCTCCTGAGTGCTGGGATGAAAGACATGCGCCACCACTACCTAGGGAGGCCGTCTTTTTGTTTGTTTGTTTGTTTGTTTTGTTTTTTCGAGACAGGGTTTCTCTGTGTAGCTTTGCGCCTTTCCTAGAACTCACTTGGCAGCCCAGGCTGGCCTCGAACTCACAGAGATTCTCCTGGCTCTGCCTCCTGAGTGCTGGGATTAAAGGTGTGCGCCACCACCGCCCGGCGGGAGGCCATCTTTAAAAAGTGGCTAGAAAGAAAAGATTATTACTTTTGTGTGTGTGTGTGTGTGTGTGTGTGTGTGTGTGTGTGTGTGTGTGTTTGGTTTTTTGTTTTTTGAGACAGAGTTTCTCTGTGTAGTTTTGGTGCCTGTTCTGGATCTCATTCTATAGCCCAGGCTGGCCTCAAACTCACAGAGATCCACCTGGCTCTGTCTCCCAAGTACTGGGATTAAAGGCATGCTCCACGACTGCTTGGCTACTTTTTTTACTGTGAAGACCCCGCTGGCATTTTTTTTTTTTTTTTTTTTTTTTTTTTTTGAGCCAAATGTGAAGCAAGCTTTAATTAAATACTGGCTCGGTAGATGGACTCTGGCCAGGCCCACCCCTGGGTTCCCAGGAAATGGCCACAAGTCACATTTTGCAGGGGTTTAAAAAGGCAAAACCCACAATTCACTACATTGCCATCAGGTCCAATCAGGGGCAAGCATACATCCTGACTAAGTATTTTCCACCCACATGTGCTCAAGCATGTCTGGGGCAGATGGGTCAGACAAAACTTATTTAAGGGGAGTGAAAACATGTGCCAGCTGGCATCTTTAATGGGACAGGGTCTCACATAAATCAGGTGGGTGTCAAACTCTCTCTGTAGCTGAGGCTAGCCTTAACCTTATTCTCCTGCTTCTATTTTCCCATTGCTGAGAGTATAAACATGCACCAGCACACCTGATGGGAAAGCACCTTTTTAATGGAAAGCTCCAGCTGACATTCAACCCACCTTAGTATTAAGACTTTCTAGATAGAAATCAATGAGATGTGGGTGGTAGCGCACGCCTTTAATCCCAGTACAGAGCCAGGGTATGTCTGTGAGTTTGAGGCCAGCCTGGTCTACAGAGTGAGTTCCAGGACAGGCTCCAAAGCTACACAGAGAAACCCTGTCTTGAAAAACCAAAAAAAAAAAAAAAAGATGTGGTCTAAACAGCAAGCATAGTCTGAAGAAATATTGAGGAAGGACAAAGTTATGTTTAGTGAAAATAAGTATTTTTTAAGTGATCCGTGGTCTGCTGAGGAGATTCTAATTGGGGATACTCTGTGCGCAATACTTACGGCATGTAGCAGAAAGGTCAGTTTCTCCTGAAAGAGAAGAACTACCCTTTGGATCGGACACACCACATCCTCATACCAGCTGTTCAGATAGGATTTTACATCATTCCCCAGGCTCTTTTCCTAGATCGAGAGAGAATGTCATTTGATTAAATATCATAAAAGCCTTTACCTTAGTGGACTTTTTTCTTCAGTATACTCTTTCTCTGTATGCATTTGTGTGTATGTGTAAGCTCAGGGTTGACATCAGGTGTCTTCCTCAACTGCTCTCCACCTTCATTTTTTAAATTAGATTTTTGGAGGTAGGTGGTGGTGGAGGACACATGTGCGCCATGGTGTCTGTGTTTAGATCAGGGGACAACTTATAGAAGTCAATTCTGACCTTCAACCATGTGGGTGCTGGAGATGAACTCAAGTCATCAGTCTTGGTGGCAGGTACCATCTCCAACCTCCCCATCTTATTTTCTTTCTTTTTAAAAAATATTTATTTATATGTATACTGTATTCTGCCTGCATGTATGGCCTGCAAGACAGAAGAGGTTGCCAGATCTCACTATTGTGAGCCAGCAGGCTGGGAATTGAACTCAGGACCTTTGGAAGAGCTGAGCCATCTCTCCAGCCCTCCATCTTATTTTCTTGAGACAGGGTCTTTCACTGAATTTGGAGCTCACTGATTTGGCGGGGATGGCTAGCTAATGAGGTACAGGGATCTGCCTGTCCACCACTTCAGCACTGGGATTATAGGTGCATGTCACCACACCCAGATTGTTCTAAATGTGAACACTGGGGGTCCAAACTCAGGTCCTCAAAGCCATCTTCTTAGCCCCTTCTTCAGTACAATTTGTAAATTTTTATTTTTTGTTTATATGTATGTATGTTCTTGTGGAAGCCTCCTGGAGTCCAGGAGAGGGTGTTGAATCTTCTGGAAGTGGAGTTATAGGTGGTGATGAGCAACTGGACTTTGGTGCTGAGAACTGTAGTCTGGCCTTCTGAAAGAGCAGCAAGTGCTCTTAACTGCTGAGCCGTCTTTCCATCCCCCACCCCCTTCAATATGCTCCTAATGGCTGGAAAACAAAAACTAGGACAGGTACCTTTTCTGTTTGTTTTTGAGTCATTGTTTAGCCATGTAGTGCAGCCCAGCCTTGAACTTGCGATTCTAAACCTCCCAGATACTGCCCGGCACACTTTCTTTGTCCCCCACTCCTCCTTTTTTTTTTTTTTTCAAGGCAAAAACCACTGTAGCCCTAGCTGACCTGGAACTCAAGAGATCCTCCTATCTCTGCTACCGAGTGATGGGATCAAAGGTGTGTGCCACCGCTGCCTGGCCATTTTTTTTCCCCACAATAAACTTAATGAGTTGTGAGCCATGCATCTTGGTGCAGACCTGTAGTTTCAACACTTGGAAGACTGAGACAGGAGTATCTCAAGTTCAATGGCTGTTTTCTAGCCATTAGGAGTATACTGAACACAACACATCAAAAGCAGAATCACGAGCCTTCGGCACCTATAACACTGCTGCATCCCCTGCTTGTGTCCCACACCACGCATGTACGCCCACCAAGGGGAGGAACTTAGAACTGAAGTGTCTGGTGGCTGCCGAGGGACCCCACAAGTACAGCAGTCCTGGTGTGTTCATCATTTTGTCTTAGAAAGCTCACGTTAGTCATCTTACCTCACAATCCAGGTGGTTTTTCAGCCCTTGGACATACTTGTCCAATTCAAGCCTGAAGGTATGGTCTTAAGGAAGAGAGATAGAAGGATCGATCAGTATTTCACCTCTCAGCAAGAAATACAAGGTTGCCAGCTGGTGGTGGTGGTGGTGGTGGTGGTGGCACAGGCCTTTAATCCCAGCACTTGGGAGTCAGAGGCAGGCAGATCAAGGCCAGCCTGGTCTGCAGAGGGAGTTTCAGGACAGCCAGGGTTACACAGAGAAACCCTGGCTGGTGGGGGGGGGAATGCAAGGTCTCAGCTGGACAGGGTGGCATACACCTTTAATTCCAGCACTCAGTGTCAGAGGCGTGTGGATCTCTTTAAGTTTAAGGCCAGCCTGGTCTACATAGTGAGCTCCATGCTAGTCAGGACTACAAAGTGAGATCCTGTCTCGGGACGGACACACACACACACACACACACACACACACACACACACACACACACAGAAAGACCAAGTCTCTCAAATACTACAAACTGGATGAAACAAGCCTAGGCAAATGGCAGCAATCAGGGTCAGACACACCCTTAAGGGTGGAGAAGGTGGGGGCAGGGTGATAGCTACTAGCCCCCTCCCCATGTTTTCCCTCCCGATACCCTCAAATACAAAGAAAGGATATAGCTCCAGTCCTTTCTCAGACCCTCCTAAGAAGCAGACCACATACTCGGAAGGGTTATATTCAGGCTCCACTGCTGCTATTTCAGGAAGCAGTTTGTCCTGTTGGAAAAGGCAGTAATAACAACCAACTCGGTAACCTGGAATTCTAGAAAAGAAAGAGAAAGGGATAAAGTGGCACATCTGATACTCACGTCCTCGCTTTGTAGACCGCTCTGAACCCTGGTCTTGACCTGGTATTACTTTCAGATCTCCCACTCATGCAGAGATTCCCAGCCTCAGCTTACACATCCTGGCAGAGGAGCATGACAGTTCACCCAGGTGAGGTTTAATTAAACAGCCTAAAGACTAGGCGTGGTGACGCATACCAATCCCTGCACTAGGAGGCAGAGGCAAGCAGATCTCTGTGTGTTTGAGAACAACATGATCTACATGGTGAGTTCCAGACCAGTCCGGTTCCATGGTGAGACCTTGTCTCAACACACAAACCAGCCTCTAACAGAGGGTCATTGAATTCTGTTTTCTCATGTGAGAAATCTAGGAGTTGGAGGATGGCTAGGCAGTTAAGAAAGCAATGGCTAGTCATCGTCTTCTTTTTTTTTTTTTTTTTTAAAGATTTATTTATTTATTATGTATACAGCATGTATGCCTGCAGGCCAGAAGAGGGCACCAGATCTCATTACAGATGGTTGTGAGCCACCATAGTTGCTGGATATTGAACTCAGGACCCCTGGAAGAGCAGCCAGTGCACTTAACCTCTGAGCCATCTCTCCAGCCTCCAATGGCTAGTCTTCTAAAAGGCCCAGGTTCGATTCTCAGCACATGGTGGCTCACAAACATCTGTGCCTCCAGTTCCAGGAGATCCAACACCCTCTTCTGGACCCCACAGGCACCAGGCACACACCTTGTGCACACACATTCATCATACAAGCAAAACAACCAACCATACACATAAAATAAAAAATTTAAAAATTGTTTAAAGAAAAATCCACACAAAGTTCAGCTTTGTTCACAGAATAATCATTCATAAAAATAAGCATGTTCCCTGTCCTTTAAACCTTCACATGGCTGTTATATGCTGATGTGCCAGGCACATCCAGTAGCTTTATCCTTGGGCCACAGGTGCATACTTGTAAGGGAACCTATATTTGAACAATTTGAAGGAGTGTAACGGCGAGACAGTTGGGATTAGGCTGAGGGTACCTGTGACCTGACCTCCCTGTGACCTTGGGCTTTCAATTCTCTGTTTCCTTCCTCACTGGAAAATAAGATAACTGCCATTTGTAAGAAGAACGACATCAGCAATTGTGAAAGCACATTACAAACTGTAGGCATATAATTTCTACTTTGGTAATTAACATTTTTTTTTTTTTTTTTTTTGGTTTTTCCAGACAGGGTTTCTCTGTGTAGCTTTTAGAGCCTGTCCTGAATCTCACTCTGCAGACCAGGCTGGCCTCGAACTCACAGAGATCTGCCTGTCTCTGCTTCCCGAGTGCTGGGATTAAAGGCATGCACCACCACCACTGCCCGGCAGTAATTAACTTTTCTAAATGATGCTATGGGACAAAGAGCTCTGCACACACTAGGTAAGTGCTCTGCATCAGGACTCCATCTCCAGCCCTGGAATCTTTTCTCTAAGTATAAAACAGACTGCAGTACATCCACGTGCCAGAATCTCACTCAGTCTAATTTCACACGGTTGATGTGTGAGATTCATCACTCTGGCTGGGAGTAGAAGGGGAGGAGGCGCTGGAAAACAGAAAACAAGGATGTTTTCTGCAGGTCTAGGTCTTTTCGAGTTTCTCCACACTTCTCATGTTTAGCTCAGAAATCAAAAACACAGGAGACAGCACATTTTATACTTACCTCAGCTCTACAGATGCAACATTACCCAGCCCTTCAAAGAAGGCTCCCTTGGAAAGACGCTTAGCAATGAAACCGCGCAGCTCTGGCTCCACTTCTGACGGTAGATTAGTATCCACCAAGGAGAGGCTTGACAAATGAAAGACACACATTCCTTACCAGGAGGACACACACACCCATAAATCACACATAAGTCACCAAAGCCAGGGCCTCGGGCTCTCCCTTAACTGCGTCTCTATGTAGCCCAGGCTGGTTCTGAACTAGTTCCATAGCCTAGGTTAACCTCAAACTTGCTCCACTCTCTTAAGTGCTGGGATCACAGCTGTGTATTGCCATACCAATTTTAGGGTCTCTCTTAGAATGCTGTCTACTTGACGACCCCTGCTGGTGAGTGTTATTGTTTAGACTTGAAATGTCCCTCAAAAGGCTCCCAGACCATAGTGGTAGTGGAAGAATTCGAACCTTTAGGAGGACATTAAGTCACTGAAGTATGACCTTAACAACGTATCAGAACCCTAACTGGTTGGCCAACTGGCTGGAAGCTTGCCTGCCTCTCTCCCATTTTCCCTTTCTTCCTAGCTGCCCCGGGGTTCACAAGCTCTTCTGCCACACACTCCTGCCATGAACTCCTGTGTTGCCACAGGCTCACAGGCAACAGGGTCAAGAAACCACCGACTGGTCGGGTGGTGGTGGCACACACCTTTAATTCCAGCACTCGGGAGGCAGAGGCAGGTGGATCTCTGTGAGTTCGAGGCCAGCCTGGTGTCCAAAGCGAGTTCCGGAAAAGATGCAAAGCTACACAGAGAAACCCTGTCTCGAAAAAAACAAAACACATAAAAAAAGAAACCACGGACTGAAACTTCTGAAACTCAGCCAAATTAACCTCAAAGATGATTATCTCCCCAGGTGTAGTGCCATAAATCTTTAGTCCCAGCAACTGGGAGGCAGAGGCAGACAGATCCATTTGAGTTTTCTCGTTCCACTTTATGAATTCCTCATATCAAATTCAACTCGTCAGGCCTGACAGCAAGTGCCTTCACCTGCTGGGACATTTCACTGAACCTATTTTGGTGGGTTTTTGTTTGCTTATTGTTGATGTTTTAGAATTTTTAAAAAGATTTATTGCTATTTCTGTTTAAGTATATGTGTATGTATGTCTGTGTATCTGTATGAGTGTATGGGTTTGGGTGCCCTCAGAGTCCAAAAGAGAGTGTCAGATAATCAGGATCTGGAGTTAGAGGTGGTCGTGAGCCACCTGACCTGGGTGCTGGGAACTGAACTTGGGTCCTCTGAAGTAGTATGTGCTCTTACCACTGAGTCATGTCTCTCGCCTTTTTTTTTTTTTTTTTTTTTTTTTTCAGTTTTATTATTTTATGTGTAGGGCTGTTTTGTCTGCATGTTTGTGCACCAAATGTGTGCTTGGTATCTGTGGAGGCCAGAGGAGGGCATCACATATGGTTGTGAGCCACCATGTGGGTGCTGCACATTGAATTTGGAAGAGCAGCCAGTTCCCTTAACCACTGAGCCATTTCTCCAACCCCATTTGTTTTTTTAAAGATAAGAGTGTCATGTAGCTCAGTCTGTTTCAAACTCACAGTGTAACTGAAGATGACCTTCAACTGTTTTCGTGTGTGTGTGTGTGTGTGTGTGTGTGTGTGTGTGTGTACACACGAATATGCATATTCACGTATGTGCAGGGACGTTTGTGTACGCATGTGCACATACTTACAGGGGCTAGAAGTCAACCTGTTCCTCAGATGCTGTCTACCTTTTTTGAGGCAGGGTCTCTCACTGGGATCTGGGGCTTGTGGATTTAGGTTAGACTGGCTGGCTAAGAAGATCCAGGGATCCTCCTCTCTCTGCCTACCCTGGGCTGGGATTCCAAGTACACTGCTCTATTCAGCTTTTACCTGGATTCTGGGAATTGAAGTTAGGTCCTCATACACTTTATAGACTAAGCCTGACACTGATCTCCCCAGCCTGACACCGGAACTCCTAATCTTCCTACATTCCCCCTCCCAAGTGCTAGAATTACAGGTGAATGCCACCACGTTTGGCTGTTGTTTTTATTTAATTTTTTTTTTTTTTTTTTTTTTTTTTTTTTTTTGTTGACAGTTTCTCTGTATAGTCCTGACTATTCTCAAACTCGCTCTGTAGACCAGACTGTCCTCAAACTCAGAGATCCATCTACCTCTGCCTCCTGAGTGCTGGGATCAAGGCATGTGCTCCTGGCCCACCCCTACCCCTCCACTTTATTTTTAAATATAAATCTTGATAAAAATATTACGTCAAATTTTTACTGGAGTTCCAATCAAGAAACTCAAAAGAATTCTATCTGGCTAACCGCAGGGGCGTTATCAGTATTTGCATCTGCCCTGCTGTGAGTGAAAGAGCCAAGGAGGAGGGAATCAGAAGAGGTTCCTAGGGGATAGGAGGAGCTGATGACTGACTCAGAGAAAGTTCCGTAGCCACAGGATACCCACGGATATCTACAGATAAGCACAGATCATGAAAGCCCATGAGTGAATCATGCTTCGCTGTTTTTACCTGAAATCATCACCAGAGGGAGTTTCTGCATTTAGGCCACTTGAACGTCCATCATCGCTATCCCCTCGATGCTGTGTCAGTCTGCAAGATGCAATACACCAAACAGCGCTGTCAATCAGAGTATCCAGCCCTTGTAGGCTGGGCAAAAGCAAGGGATCCACTACAATGCTACAAGACAAAGAGGCCCCAGGAAAGAGTGCTGACAAGAGCCCCCTTTCTCTCCAGCGTACTTAAAATAAGTGGAGCAAAGACCTAGTGTCTGCAAAGTTTGGAGGAATTCCCCTTTAAAAATCAAGTAAGGGCTGGAGAGATGATGGCTCAGCCGTTAAGAGCACTGGCTGCTCTTCCAGAGGACTCGGGTTCAATTCCTAGCACCCATATGGCAGCTCACAGTTGTCTGTAACCCCTGTTCCAGGAGCTCAATCACTCTCACACAGACATACATGCAAGCAAAATACAAATGCACAT
The DNA here is from genome assembly GCF_004664715.2 of Peromyscus leucopus. Classification (NCBI taxonomy): domain Eukaryota; kingdom Metazoa; phylum Chordata; class Mammalia; order Rodentia; family Cricetidae; genus Peromyscus; species Peromyscus leucopus. The sequence goes on from NC_051086.1 coordinate 63,884,425, forward strand.
ACTTTTTTTAATTAAGAAAAATTAGTTAATTAAAATAAAAAAAAAAACAAACAAGGCCTGGAGAGATATTTCAGCCGTTAAGAGCGCTCACTACTCTTGGGGAAAGATTCAAATTTAGTTCCCCATACCCACTTAGGGCACCTTACAATCAATTATAACTCAAGTTCTAGGTGTATCTGATGCCTCTGGCCTCAGTGGGAACAAGCATGCATGTGCGAATACCCACACACAGACACAGAGACACATAATTAACAATATAAAACACACCTTAAAAATTCCAGGGCCACAAGGGCTCCTGGAAAGTCAGCAGTGGGTGGGCAGGGGAGAGAAAGGCAGCAAGAAAGGAGAAAACTAGAGGGCAGGGATGAAAGTGTGTAGTAGAAATGAAGGCAATTGGGAACAGCCACCGAGGGCAGAGAACAGACACTGAAGGAATGCGCTGAATAAATGTCAGGGGCTGCGGTGACAGGCTAAAAGAGGGCAGAAGGCTTGGGAGTGCAGGGCATAAAAGCCCAAGCGAGCCTTGAAGAACCGACTGAGGCCAGGGGGGCCCATTGGGCCAGAGACCTTGGCTGGGAGAGGAGATGGCGAGTGGGGGCTTCGGGGTGCAAGGCTGGGCGGCGGGGCCGCGGGCGCAGCGGGCAGGATGCGGGCACCTGCTTCCGCAGTAGCTGTACAGGCAATAGTGTCTGCTGGGTGGCGGCTCGAGTCTCCGCTCCTCCGCAGAGCCACCCTCCTCGCTGCTCTCCAGCTCCTTTTCATCCCCATCCAGCGATTCCTGCAAAGACGGGAGCATCGCGGCAGCCTCCTCGCGGCCCTGTGTCCCCGTCAAACCATTCCCCCGCAGCTGGGCGGCCCTCTGTGCGCCGGCTCGATCTCCTCCCCGGCCTCGCACATCTGAGTTCCGTTGGCTTTCCGAGTCCCGGGCAAGAAAGCCCGTTTGGAGAGACCGGCTCTTTGGGGGGCTCTCTGAGAACCCCTTACTATTTCTTTTTAACCGACTTTCCTCCACCAATTGACGTATCAAGGAGACAGTATGTGCCGAAGATGATACAGCTGTTCCACTGCCTTCTTTCCGTGTGCAAAAAAGACGTGCATATAACAGTTTGAAGACAGACACGAATTTAGCCAGACCTGGAGGAGCGCCCCTTTAATCCTTAGCACTCTCGAGGCAGAGGCAAGAGGATTTCTGTGAGCTCCAGGCCTCCGTGGTTTACAAACCGCGTTCTAGGCCAGTCAGGGCTACACAGTGAGACCCTGCCTCAAAAATAAAATTAAATAAATAAAGACAAGATGCCGGAAGATGGTGGTGCACGCCTTTAAACTGAGCACCCTGAAGGCAGAAGCTGGCAGATCTCTGAAATTGAGACCAGCCTTATCTACAGATCGAGTCCCAGGACAGCCAGAAAAACCCTGTCTCAAAAAAACTAATAATAATAATAATAATAATAATAATAATAATAATAATAATAAAATGAATTTAATAATAAGACATTAATTTAAAATGGAGTGTGAGAGAGAGTTTTAAATTCTTGAATTAAGCTGGGCAGTGGCTTATGCTTTTAATCCCAGCACTAGGGAAGCAAAGGCAGAGGCAGGTGTATCTCTGTGAGTTCAAAGCCATCCTTGTCTACAGAGCTAGTTCCAAGACAGCCAGGGCTGTTACACAGACAAAACCCTGTCTCAAACAAACAAATACAGTCTTGAATTTAAGGAGTGTTTTCTAAACACAACAAAACAAAACTTTTTTTTTTTTTTTTTTTTTTTTTTTGGTATTTCGAGACAGGGTTTCTCTGTGTAGCTTTGCGCCTTTCCTGGAATTCACTCTGTAGACAAGGCTGGCCTCGAACTCAGATCTGCCTGCCTCTGCCTCCCGAGTGCTGGGATTGAAGGCATGTGCCACCACCACCCGTTTAGAAGCCATACATAGAAACTTTTCTTTAGTTGATTACATAAAAATTAAATGGGTAGGTCGCCTGTGTGGCTTGCAGGGAGACTATTCCACAAAAAAAAAATTTTTGGTGTTTTTTTTTTTGTTGTTGTTTGTTTGTTTTTGTTTTTTGAGACAAGGTTTCTCTGTTTCTCTGTGTAGCTTTGGAGCCTGTCCTGGATCTCACTCTGTAGACCAGGCTGGGATTAAAGGCGTGTGCCACTATTGCCTGGCAGATTGCACACACTTTTATACTCCCAAAAGAAAATAGGTAGAATTATCAAGTAAGGGAGGCTCTTCTACAGGACAAAGATGGCCTCTTTAACTAGACAATGATGCGGTTTACATATTTCGACATTATCATTCTTGGCTTTGAGTTTGGGAGTAGCCTGGGGCTGCAAAACGTTTACATTCCAAGAGTTTTACTGGTATTCACAAGATGCTAGTTCATTTACAGCAGTCAACAGTAAATGGCTACCCTAGGGCCTAAAAGATAGACCAAGATAACTTTGGCTTCTCTATCTGCCACATTCCATCTATTTGAGATTGTCTACAGTCAAACCAAGGTCAATCTTCAAGCTCTTGACTGTAGATCAGGCTTTTTAGGAGAACTTTAGTTCATAACATAAATGATAATCTTCAAAAACTTCTTCCCATATTTATATTAGATGAAGGGCTTTCATTTATGAGAGGAGGGAGAGAGGAGTGGAAAGAGGAGAGGAAGCAGTTGGCAGAAGAAAAGCAAGGACTATATAAATAAACCCACTCAATATCTAAAAAGTATGATGGTATATGTGGTGGTTTGAATGTTACCCATCGGCTCCCATATTTGAATGCTTGGTCCCTAGTTGGTGGAATTGTTGGAAAGGGTTAAGAGGTGTAGCCTTGTCGGAGGAAGTGGGTCACTGGGGACAGTCTTCGAGGTTTCAAAGACTCATGCTGTTCCCAGTGTGTTCTCTGCCTCTTGCTTGTGGTTCTGTGATGTGAGCTCTCAGCTGTTCCTGGCACCAGGCCTTCACACCACCATCCTGGCTCTAACTCTCTGAAGCCATGAGGCCAATGAATTGCCTTAGCCATGATGTTTTATCACAGGAACAGAGAAAACACTACTGGGAGCACTATGTGAAGATGGGGGAAGACTGGAGTCATGTATCTACACACCAAAGATGGTTGCCATTGTCCGAAGGTTTGCAAGAGAGGCATTTAAACACATCCTTACCTAAGCCATCAAGAGAGTATGGCCAGGGCTGGAGAGATGGCTCAGAGGTTAAGAACACTGGCTGTTCTTCCAGAGGTCCTGAGTTCAATTCCCAGCACCCACATGGTAGTGGAAAACCATCTGTAATGAGATCTGGCTCCCTCTTCTGGCCAGCAGGGATACATACAAACAGAACACTGTATACATAATAAATAAATAAATCTTTAAAAAAAAAAAGAGAGTATGGCCCCACTGACACCTTGATTTCAACTTCAAATTTTCAGAATGGGAAGAAAAGAAATTTCTGTTTCTTTCTTTCTTTCTTTCCTCTTGAGACAGGCTTTCTCTTTGTTTCAGCTCTGGCTGTCCTGGAACTAACTTTGTAGACAAGATTGGCCTCCAACTCACTAAGATCTGCTGCCTCTGCCTCCCAAGTGCTAGGATTAGAGGGTATGCTATCACAATCCAGTGCAAAAATATCCCTTAAAAAGTATAGACATGCCAGTTGGGCATAGTAGCACACACCTTTGATCCCAGCACTTCAAGAGACAGAGGCAGGAGGATCTCTTAGTTCAAGGCCAGCTTGGTCTACAGAGTGAGTTCCAGGGCAGTCAGGGCTACACAGAAAAACCCTGTCTCAAAACAAACAAATTATAGACATGCCTACTGTGGAAGGGCATTCCTTTAACTCTAGCATTTGAGAGGCAGAAGCAGGCAGATTTCTGTGGCCAGTCAGGATTACATAGTGAGACCCTTCCTTAAACAACAACAAATATACACATGCACATACATACTCACACACAAACACTGAGGAAACCCTTCCTTAAACAACAACAAATACACACACACACATACATACTCACACACAAACACTGAGCATGGTTCATACCTGTAATCTCAGTACTTGGGAGGTGGAAGCAGGATGATCAGGAGTTCAAGGCCATCACTAGCCACATAACAAGTCCAAGGGCCAACTTGGGGTACATGATATTCATTTGAAAGACAAAAACAAAAGTAGCAATTACAAAAAATAAATGACTTTAAAAAAATATCTATTTATTGGGCTGGAGAGATGGCTCAGAGGTTAAGTGCACTGACTGCTCTTCCAGAGGTCCTGAGTTCAATTCCCAGCAACCACATGGTGGCTCACAACCTTCTGTAATGAGATCTGGTGTCCTCTTCTGGCCTGCAGTCATACATGCAGAACACTGTATACATAATATAATAAATAAATAACTTTTAAAAAATATTTATTTATTTATTTATTTATTTATGTGTATGGAGGTTATTTTGTTTTTTGTTTGTTTGTTCTTTGGGTTTTTTTTTAACCTCATGTATGTGTACTACATAAGTTCCTGGTGCCTGTGAAAGTCAGAAGGCATTGGATTTCCCAGAACTGAAGTTACAGATGGTTGTGAACCACCATACGAATGCTGAGAATCAAACCCAGGTCCTCTGGAAGAGCATCAGGTGTTCTTAACCACTGACCCATCTCTCCAGCCTTTTTAGAACAATTTTAGATCTACAGGAGGATTAAGAATACCATGTGGTTTCTATATAGTGCCTTATCTAGTGGCATGGCACATTAGCAAGATATATTTGTTATTACCACTGAACCTCTATTGATACTTTGTTATTGACTAAAATCCACAGTTCAATCAAATTTCTTTACTTTTCATGTAGTATCACTTGTGTCCTAAGATACTGTTACATTTGGGGTTGGAGATTTAGCTCAGTGGTAGAGTGCTTGCCTAACGCAAGGCCCTGGGTTCCGTCCTCAGCTCCAAAAAAAAAAAAAAAAAAAAGATACTGTTACATCTCCCTGTCACATCTCTTGCCAGATTTGACAAATGCTATCAACTGTTTGGTAGAATTCCCGTCATTGGTTGATTTTTTTGTTTTCTTCCTCTTGCCTCAGCATCCTGAGTCCTGGGGTTACAAGGGTACACCACCAATCCAGCCCCACGGTCACAGCTGCTGTTCATCTCAGGGGGGTGGATTTCAGTCATCAGTTTGGGGGAGGAGGACCACAACTGGCACCCACCAAGCTTCCTGGAATGTCAAGGATACATGTTCTCAATACCTTAGTGACTTGGTTCTCCTGGCGGAAGTCCAGTTTCTTTATTGTTATTACTTTTCCCTCTGTCCCTTACTGTATTATTTGGGTGATTTCCCCATTTGAGGTGATTATGTCCACAGTTCAGGTATGGAGATATGTGTTCTCCTTGAGTAGAGAATTTCTATTTAAAGCTGTGTGGTCTCCAAAGGACATTGTGCTCCCCCATAAGCCCCTCTCCCTGGCCACTCTCTATCTGTGGGTCAAGGTCTCAGTATGTAGCCTAGGTGCCCTTAAACTCACAGAGATCCACCTGGCTGTGCCTCCAGGGTGCTGGGATTAAAGGCTTGTGCCACCACCGCCCGCAGAAAACAACCTTAAAGAGTCAGTTCTTGGGCTGACTCTGTGGCACACGCCTTCAATCCCAGCACTTGGGAGACAAAAGTAGGCAGATCTCTTTGAGTTCAAGGCCAGCTTGTTTTATCTAGTGAATTCTAGGACAGCCAGGGCTTCACAGAGACCCTGTCAGCTCTTTACCACATTCAGGTCACAGAGTTTGAATTCAGGTTGTGAGGCATGGTGGCAAACACCTTTACCTATAGAACCGCCTCCCCAAACCTCTAACAGTATTGGGTTACACTAAGTGATATTCCTATAAAACAGTATGCACTAGTGATTGTTTTTGCTCTGACTGTATCTTGTACCAGCTTTAATCATTAAGAGCATTTTCAATGATGCTCTTACTTGTGATACCACCACTTGGATGGTGGAGGCAGGAGGATTAGGAATTCAAAGCCATTCTCAGCAATATATCCAGTTTGAGGCCAGCCCATGTTACCTAAGACCAGCATTAAAAAATAAAAAATGTGGGGCTGGAGAGATGGCTCAGCAGTTAAGAGCACTGGCTGCTCTTCTGGAGGACCCAGGTTCTATTCCCAGCACCCACTGAGCAGCTCACAACTGTCTGTAACTCCAGTTCCAGAGGATCTAGCAAGCTCACACAGATATACATGCAGGCAAAACACCAGTACATATAAAATAAAATAAAAATCTTGCCGGGTGGTGGTGGCGAACACCTTTAATCCCAGCACTCGGGAGGCAGAGCCAGGTGGATCTCTGTGAGTTTGAGGTCAGCTTGGTCTCCAAAGCAAGTTTCAGGAAAGGCACAGAGAAACTCTGTCTCAAAAAAAAAAAAAAAAAAAAAAAAACAAAAACAAAAAAAAACCCAAACAAACAAACAAAAAAAAACCTTTAAAAAGAAAAGAATAGCCTTTCCGAGGTGTGGCGCTGCGTGTGTCCGAGCTAGGTTCGGCCTGCTCCCGTCCTGACTCACCGCTGTTTGCTCCTGCTGAGGAACAAGTCGGTCAGGAAGCCATGGCCTTTAAAGACACCGGGAAGAGAGGAGTCGGAGGTGGCGATTCACCGCATTCGGATCAGGCTCACGTGAAGTCGCTGGAGAAGGTGTGTGCCAACTTGATCAGGGGTGCGAAGGAAAAGAACCTGAAGGTGAAAGGACCCGTGCGCATGCCTACCAAGACACTGAGAATCACTACAAGAAAAACACCTTGCGGTGAAGGTTTCCAAATGAGAATCCACAAGCGACTCATTGATTTGCACAGTCCTTCCGAGATTGTTAAACAGATCACTTCCATCAGTATTGAGCCAGGAGTGGAGGTTAAAGTCACTATTGCGGATGCCTAAGTCAGCTAAATAAATTGACTTAATCACTTGTTAAAAAAAGAAAGAAAAGAATAGAAAAAATTCTTTTTAAGTTTCGAAGAGCAGGCTAGAAACAAACCAAGTTAAGGCCAGGCATTCATAAGTAAGAATAAGTCTCTGTGTATTTATTTGGGAGTTGGGTGGCAGGTCCCCAAAGAGTAAAGAGTAAAAAAACTCAACTACAAATGAAATACTAATATGTCCCACAGCATGGATGAAACTCTGGAAACATTCTTTGCCCATCCCATGAAGGGAGGAAAGTTTGACAAGAGAAACATATATTATATGTGACATCACCTTATTGATGCCAGGACTCCTGCCCCTCTCAAGTTCAGGGATTGTAGGCATGTACCACTATACAGGGTTTGGGATTAACGAGTTTTATACTGCTATACATATGTACTAGAATTAAATAAATAAAGCAAAGTGTTTTATCAGAGCAGCCAGTGCTCTTAACGGCTGAGCCATCTCTCCAGCCCATACCTTTCTTTATTCTATATCTCTTGCTTCCCTTCTTACTCTGAGTCTGGCTGTGTTGCCAAATGGCTGGCCCCTGGAGTCCTCCTCTCCTCCTTTTCTAGCTGCTCCTTCTCTCTCATTTATTCTCTCTGCCTGTCAGTCCCACCTATTTCTCTCTCCTGCCTAGCTATGGGCCATTAAGCTCTTTATTAGACCAATCAGGTGTTATATAGACAGGCAAGGTAACACAGCTTTACAGAGTTAAACAAATGAGACATAAAAGTATGCAATACACCAGGTGGTGGTGGCGCACGCCTTTAATCCCAGCACTCGGGAGGCAGAGCCAGGCGGATCTCTGTGAGTTCGAGGCCAGCCTGGTCTCCAAAGTGAGTTCCAGGAAAGGTGCAAAGCTACACAGAGAAACCCTGTCTCGAAAAACAAAACAAAATTACACTGAGAAACCCTGTCTCAAGGGGGGGAAAAAAAAGAATGCAACACATCTTTGCATCATTGAACAAATATTTCACAGCATAAATTAATGTAACACATCTTAAAATAATATTCTGCTACATTCATTTTCTTTTCTCCCCTCCCCCCACTTTTTTTTGTTTATTTTGAGACAGGGTCTCACTCGAACAGTCTAGGCTGGCCTTGAACTTCTATGCTATCTGAGGATGACCTTGAACATTTCATCTTCCTGCTTCCACCTCTCAAATGCTGAGGTTACAAATGTGTCCTGCCCATTCCCATAGCTGCTTGCACTCAAGTAAACACACAAAGGCTTCTATTACTTACAAACTGTATGGCCTAATGGCGCAGGCTTCTCACTAGCTCTTATAACATAACTCAACCCATTTCTATTAATCTATATGTTGCCACGCGTCCGTGGCATTCCTGGTCTGCTGGCATCTTGTTGCTCCTTGGGTGGCAGGCTGGTGTCTCCTCCAGCTCCACTCTTCTTCATCTCTCCTTCAGTCTAAACATACCACCTAACCTATTCCTGTTCTGCCATAGGCCAATGCAGCTTTATTTATCAACCAATCAGAGCAATACATATTCACAGTGTATAGAAAGACATCCTATAGCACACTCAGGAGGCTGAGGCAGGGGGACCTCTGAGTTCCAGGCCAGCCTGGTCCACAGAGAGAGTTACAGGACAGCCAAGGTTACACAGAGAAACCCTGTCACATAAAACCAAAACCCAAAACAAAACAAATGTGTCCTACCATGCCTGGCACTCTGTTTCCATTCAAGGCCAGATAAAATTCCGTAGCATCAGCATACCTAGATATGTTAATCTTTTCTTTCTTTCTTTTTTCTTGTAGTGTGGATTGAACCCAGATCCTTGAGTATACTAGGCAAGCCTTCTCCACTGAGTTACAACCCCAACCCTTGTTTTATTCTTTGTTTGCAGACAGTGTCTCACTTGTGTTTCGATAATCCTGTAGGACATGTTTGACACAGTGAATCATTAGTATTCTAAATCTGTGTACTCTCCCTTGAACTACAGATAGTGCTTGCTGTTTGAAAGGGAAAATGAATGGCTCTAGCACACCCTATCATTCACAGTAAGATTGCAGAGCGCGGCTTACCTGAGACAGTTTATTAGATGGATTTTAATGTACGTGACTTGTAACAAATCTGATAGACGGAAGAAAGGCAACAGAGAGACCAGCAACTGTTGGGAACTGCTCTTACTGACAGAGGAAGTCAGAGAGAGAAAGTGGGGCGATGAGAGCCCAGGATCTGGAAGATCCTCATTCATGAAGAGTCAGGCCAAAGAAGTCCATAGGGAAAGCAACTACAGCGAGAAACATTTCTGCCTCAGTCTGTCAGGGCTTTTATAACAAAGTACCACAAACTGGGTCATTTATGAAATCAGAAGTAAAAGGCGGATCTCTGAGTTCGAGGACATCCTGGTCTACATAGTGAGTTTCAGGCCAGCCAGGGCTACATAGTCTCAACAAACAAGCAAACCCAAGAACAATTAAAAATTGAATGGAAGATGGGAGGTTACAGATCAGGGCACAGGCAGGTTTAATGTCAGGGAAGGACCCTCTGTCTTCTTCTTAGCATAACATCTTTTTGCTGTGTCCTCACAGGCTGAGAGGCTGGCTTGCATTTTTATCACTGGCTTTCAATGGGTATGTTTAGATCCAGACCCCCATCCTATGTAGTTTCTTATATCCTTCAAAAGATATTTATAAAAAGGATTTTTGTGTGCTGGGCAGGGTGGTGGCCTACACCTTTAATCTCAGCTCTCGGGAGGCAGAGACAGGTAGATCTCTGAATTTGAGGCCACCAGGTCTACAGAGTGAGTTCCAGGACATCCAGGGCTACACAGAGCTATCCTGTCTCAAAATAAATCTGTTTTTAGGGATGGAATGCTCAGCAGTTAAGAGCATGTATTGCTCTTGCAAAAGACCCAAGTTTGGTGCCCCAAACCCAGGTCAGGCAGTCTACAACTACCTGTTATTTCCAGCTCTCCCTGTTATCATCTTAGAGATCCAATGCCTCTGGCCTCCTTGATCGTCTACACTTACCCTCTGCCTTAGTTAAGGTTTCTATTGCTGTGAAGAGACACCATGACCATGGCAACTCCTATAAAGGAAAACATTTAACTGGGGTAAAGTTTCAGATGTCCATTTTCATCATAGTGGGACACATGGTCATGTGCAGGCAGACATGGTGCTGGAGAAGGAGCTGAGAGTCCTACATCTTGCAGGCAACAGGAAATGAACTGAGATACTGGGCAGTGATATCCTGAGCATTGGAAACCCCAAAGCCCACCCCCACAGTGACACACTTCCTTCAACAAGGCCATACCTACTCTAACAAAGCCACATTTCCTAATAGTGCCACTGTATTCGGAGGACATTTTTTTTTCAAACCACCACATTCCCACTTGCACACACATTAATAATTATATATAATTATTAGGCCAATGTACAGTTAGCATATAAACACAAATAGCTGGGTGTGGTGGTGCATACTTTTACTTTCAGTACTTGGGAGACGGAGGTAAGCAGATCTCTGAGTTCAAGGTGTACCTGGTCTGCACCGGAAGTCCCAAGAAAGCCAGGCCCCGAGAAACTCTGTCTTGGAAAACAGAACAAAACAAAGCAAAAAGTGTATAAAGAGAAGTGCTGAACTCTAAATGACTTTTTACTCTTTTCTTTTTTGTTTGTAATAGGGCTTCACATCATAATATCCCAAGATGACTTGGAATTCACTATTGTAGCTCAGGCCTAGCCTATGGCTCAGGGCAACTTTCCTGCCTTAGCCTACAAATTCTGGGATTATAGTTATGAGCCACTACACCAAATTCAAATCTTTTCTTTCATTTTTTTAAACTATTGTTATTGGTTTTTCAAGACAGGTTTTCTCTGTGTAACAGCTCTGGCTGTCCTGGAACTGGCTTTGTAGACCAGGCTGAACTGGAACTCACAGAGATCTGCCTGTTCTGTCTCCTGAGTGCTGAGATTAAAGGCATGTGCCACTACTGTCTGGAGTCTTTTATTACTTTTTAATGAACAGTTTCATGTAGCCCAGGCTGTCTCCAACTCCCTATGAGACTGAAGCTGGCCATTAATTCTGCATCCTCCAGCCTCAGTCTCCTGAAATTTCCGTATACTGGCATGCCCCATCATCATTCTCTGTCTTAGAACTCTTCTGTGGCTTCCAAAGACTTCAGCATGACATTCCACTTTTTATGTTCTTCTTAGCTATCTTTACCGATTACTTTCGCCAGTCTTTCCAGGATTATCTTTTGTTACCAGCACTTTTCCAGTCCTATTACTTTCAGGTTCAAAGCCTCAAACATAGCATTTTTCTCTCTACATATCCCTGTCTGTCCTGGGACTTGCTATGTAGACCAGGCAGGCCAGGAACTCGGAGATCTGCCTGCCTCAGCCTCCCGAGTGCTGGGACTAACAGTGTGCACTGCTATGCTTGGCTCACTGCATTTAAAAACAAACAAAAAAAAAACCAAACCCTAGAGACAAGGTAAGGTTTTGTTGCCCAGGATGGCCTCCAGCTCTTGCACTCATAGTGTCCTCTATCTCAGCCTTCTCACTGCTGGGACAACAACGGACACAAGGCCCCAAGTTAATGATATGTCACTGCCTTTCTTGTCCGCATTGAACCTTCCTGGATCTTTCTAGACATTCTTTTTTTTTTTTTTTTTTTGGTTTTTCGAGACAGGGTTTCTCTGTGTAGCTTTGCACCTTTCCTGGAACTCGCTTTGGAGACCAGGTTGGCCTCGAACTCACAGAGATCCTCCTGCCTCTGCCTCCCAAGTGCTGGGATTAAAGGCGTGTGCCACCACCGCCCAGCTAGACATTCTTATGATCGTCAAAGCTGTTTAGAATTGCCTTCCTCTGAGATTCCGCACTTTGCATTTCCCTCTTCTTTATGGCCGAACTGACCCATTCTGTCTCCTTGACGGTCACTAAAACGATGACATCCCGTACCATATAAGCACCGCTACCATCCCACCCCCACTGGCAACTGAAACAAAATTTACAAATTGGTTGGATTGGAAGAGGGTGCACACCTTTAATCCCAGCTCTCTGAGGCAGAGGCAGAAGCAGGAGCATCTCTGCGAGTTAGAGGCCAGCCTGGCCTACATAGTGAATTCCTTGACAGGCAGGGCTATGTAGAGAGACCCTATCTAAAAAATACAAACAACAACAGTAACAAAGCAAATTGTTTAATCCCAGCATTTGGGAGGCAGAGGAAGCCGGGGCTCTGTGAGTTCAAGGTCAGCCTGGTCTATACAGCAAGTTCCAGGGCAGCCAAGGTAACACGGAGAAGCCCTGTCTTGAAAAGACATACAAACCAAAAAATCCCGAATTGGTCATGCCCTAATTATTCCTTATTTATCTGTAACTTATTCCTAATTATACAATCTCTTGTATAATTAAGGTAATCTTTTACAATCTGGTAAAAGATTTTCGTCCCTTCCATTTGCGTACGTGTGCACCGACCTACCCACGGAGACAAACACTTGGGGTTAAGCGTGCACAGCCGGAGCGCCCGTACGACTTTACCCCCAGAAGATGGCGGCAGCGTCTCTCCACCCACATTAGGGCGGGGCCCCGCGTCACGTGTCCCGCCCCTGCTCTCGCCGCGGGGGCTGACGGGAGGTGGAGAGAGAACGAGGCTGTCGGCCATTTTGTGTCTGTTTCCTGCGGGACGCGGCGGTGGCGGTTGGTTCGGAGAAGCGGGCGATTTCCTTCTGGTTTTTCCCCAGCTTCTTTTCGCCTCCTTTCTCCGCCCGGTCTGTAGAGTCGCGGTTATGGGTCGCAAGAAGAAGAAGCAGCTGAAGCCGTGGTGCTGGTATCCTTTGTGGGCTTGGCGTGAAGGCCGAGCGTGGGTGTCGCTTGTTGAGGGCTCGGTCTCTTGCGCGGCCCGCGCTAGGCCTGTGACGGGGCACGGCCGGGCCCCGCGGGCTTGGGTGGCTGGGCTGGGGTTCGGGCCGGCTTCTTGTAGAATGGGGTACCCACGGCGGGAAGGCTCCGGCCTGTGGTGGAGCCGGGCTCGGTGACTCAGGAGGAGCCTGTTGGGTGTGAGTGGTGGGCCTGGAGCCCCCCCCCCTCCTCCAGTGCAGTCGCCCCTAAGGACGCGGTTGCTTCGTTGAGGACCCCGCAGAGGGACTTGCGTTTGGGGTTACATGCTAATTGACTCCCTAGAGAACTGGATCGGGAATGTTCCCAGTGCGGCTCCCCCCCCCCCGCACTCCTCCCCCCATGGCGGAGGGCTGATTTCCGCGTCCCTCTCTGGCGCCTTCATCTTCAGGAAGCTTTCGCTTAACTGGGTGGAGTTTCTAGTATCTTGTTATCCAGTTTTGTAGGACTGGGCAAAAGGGTTGTTGGGAGAGGAAGCCATTTTTCTCATGTTTTCTGGAAGCGTTAACGTGCATTTTACATTCAGCTTGGTTTTTTTTATCTATTACATGTAAATAATTTGTATTAAAATAGTCGGCACATAGGTCAAAATCGGTCACGAGTTTTGTGATAACGCTCATAGGAAAAATCTTGTGAGGTAAGAACTCCTAGTATTATGGATTAAACATACGTTGAGTTTACATTCCCTGATGGAGTAAATTCATATGGAATGGAAGGCATTCTATGGATTGCTTAGTTGAATGTGCCCTTTGCCGTGAAGTTGATCTTAGAATATAAATATCGATGGGTTCCCAGTTTTGATTCTAATGTGTATATGATGAATTCTCGTGAACACCCCCCCCCCACCTCCCTTTTAGCTTTTGCAGGGGGGAGCCGGCGTTTCTCTGGCTGTCCTGAAACTTGCTCTGTAGTCCAGGCTGCCTCTGTAGATCCGCCTGCCTCTGCCTCCCAAGTGCTGAGATTAAAGACGTGGGCCACCACAGCCCCACTTGAAATTACTTTTTATTTATTTTCTTTCTTTCTTTGTTTGTTCGTTTGTTTTTTTTCGAGACAGGGTTTCTCTGTGTAGCCCTGGCTGTCCTGAAACTCGATTTGTAGACCAGATTGGCCTCGGACTCAGAGATCCTCCTGGCTCTGCCTCCTGAGTCCTGGTGATTAAAGGAGTGGGTCACCACAACCCGGTTTGAAATTGCTTTGTCCTTTGAAAAATTTTTCGAGACAGTTTCACTGTCTGACCTGGCACTCAATCACATAGAGATCTGCCTGCTTTTGCATCTCGGGCCTTGAAATCAAAGGCCTGGGGTATGCCAGGCTAAAAGTTTTTTTTTTTTTTTTTTTTAATTTTTGCGATAAGGTTTCCTTCAGTATGCATACCAGGCTTGCCAGGTTTGGATATATTCCTGCTACAGACTGCCTACAGATTGTGCCACCTGTCCTGACTCAGTTTTGGTTAAAGTGTGGAAAGAGCATGGAAGTCTTAGCATGTACATTTGTAAATACTGAATAATTTAAAGGTAAAAAATTTTTTTTAGACATGGCTTCATGTTATTCTAGATCATAGAATTTGAACTCCTGAACTCTTGATACTCCTGCCTCCACTTAACTAGTGTTGGTGGTGGGGTGCATTGAACCCCTGGCATCCCTCGAATGCTAGAAAAGTACCCTACCAATTAAGCAATAGTCTCAGACCAGGAGTATATGACATGTAATCTCTAAATATAAATACTAAAACTAAATTATATATATTAAGTTCCCTTCTTTATTATTAGCTTTGTGTGTGTATGTGTATGTGTGTATGTGTATGCATATGCATGCATGCACACATGTACACTTGGTGCTGTTGGAGGCCAGAACAGTGTTTACCCAGGAACTGTAATTACAGTTGTGAGCTGCCTTGTGGTTGCTGGGGATAGAACCTGGGTACTCTGAAAGAGCAGCAATACTCTTAACCCCTCAGTCCTTTCTGCAGCCCCTGGTTTTTGGTTTTGAGATGGACTATCACCATGTGGACCAGGCTAACCTCAGACTCACTGGTTTTTCCAGACAGTTTCTCTATATAACAGCTCTGGCTGTTCTGGTCCTCACTTTGTAGATCAGGCTGGCCTCAAACTCAAAGAGTTCAGCCTGCCTTTGCCTCTTAGGTGCTGAGATTAAGCCACATCTTGGTTCTTTTTATATTATTTATTTATTTATTTTGGTTTTTTTCAAGACAGTCCCTCTGTGTAGGCTGGTCATGAAATCACAGAAATCAACCTGCCTCTCCCAAGCCCTTGGATTAAAGGTTTGCGCCACCACCACCTGGCTTTCGTTTCTTCATTTTAAAGTTGCCCCTATTCTCAGGTTTTGTGAAAGGCTTTTTTGTTTTATCATTTATTTTGATCTCATAGGATCTCCCTATGTATCCCTTGACTGGTCTGGAAACTCACTATTGTAGACCAGGATGGCCTCAAAATTCAGAGGTTTGTCTGCCTCTGTCTACCTGAGTGCTGGTATTAAAGACAAGTACCACCATTTCTGGTTTTGTGTTGGAGTTCATTAGATGGAATATCCATAGGTTGTTCCACTTTCCTGGGCTCAAGTTTCCTGTTGCTTTAGCTTGTAAGTTGGTGGAATCCACACAACTGTGATAGGCTTGATAGATGTTTTTGTTGGCATCGGGTCATTTCTGTGCAGTATTTTGTACCTTAATGCTTATTTACTAGGTATTGTAACAGAGATTTTGATGATGAGAAGATCCTTATACAGCACCAAAAAGCAAAGCATTTTAAATGTCATATATGCCATAAGAAATTGTACACAGGACCTGGGTTAGCTATTCATTGCATGCAGGTAAGGATTTCTCTTCTGTGTTTAGTTTTTGTCACCTTGTGATTTGTAACCGCATGACGAAGAATCTTGAATTTGTCTTTGGGAACTGTATCTTTATTGTTTATCACACTATGTAAATAGCCAAATCTTTAAAAATTCAAATTTGTTCTCTTTCTTTTTTGGGTGGTGGTGGTAATAGATCCCATGTGCTAAGCAAAAGCTCTGTCATTGAACTACCTACCTAGAATCCACATCTGTTCTCTGACCATTAAGAAAATTGGACTTTATTTCGTTGAGACATCAGTTTCTTGGGAGATCTAAAATGTACCATTATATTCTACTGGAAAGCACTGTTTTGTGTAATGTCCAGATTTCATGAGTTTTTTTTTTTTTTTTTTTTTTTAATTAAGTCTGGATTTTTGCTCTTTGGTGTGGGTTCTTGCAGAGGCTGGATTTTCAGGCAGCTTTGAGCTCCTGTTTAGATGTCAAAAATTGAAATTGGGTCCTCTGGAGGGTGAGCAAGCACTTAACTTCTGAGTTCTCCAGCCTCTCTTGAGTTTTTTCACAGTGGAATCATGAAAGCTTTGGAATTGGTAGTTTTGCATCCTAATGTCATAAGTTTACATAAAGATTGGAGTTGTAGTTTAATGTAGTTTTTTTTTTTTTTTTTTTTTTGCCTAGTATGCTTGAGGCTCTGGATGCTACAAAAAGATCCCTTTCCTCGTGTTCATTATTGTATATCCATTTACATTTATTATCTTTACATTTAATTTATTTAAAAATACTAATTTTTAATATTGTGTTTGTATCTGATATGTGCCTGTCAGTACAGTTGACCTTGGAGGCCAGAAGAGGGTGTCATCCCCTAGACCTGGAGTTAAAGATAGTGGTGAGCCATCAGATGTAGGTACTGCAAACTAAAGTCTGGTCTTCTACAAGACCAGTATATATCCTTAACCACTGACCATCTCAAGCCTCATTAATTTATTGTGTGTGTTTGTGGAATGATTAGGAATCCCTCCCCCCCCTTTTTTTTTGAGACAGGGTTTCTCTGTAACAGCTCTAGCTGTCCTGGAACTCGTGATCGGGCTGGCCTTGAACTCAGAGATCCATCCATCTGTGTCTGACTCCCCAGTGCTGAGTTTAAAGGCTTGCACCATCACCACCTGGTTTAGGAATCTGATTTCAGAATGCTTTGCTTGGGTAGTATATTGTAATTATAGTGCTTTAGAATCTTAAGGAAATAGGCTCTTGAATTTGATACCTGGACTACAGTGAAACTTTGTTTCAAAGCCCCAAAACAAAGGCTTTTAGAACCTTAGACCTACGGCTGTATGCTATAATAGCTCCTAGTTTCATGTAGATGTTTAATGAATACTAAGTTAAAGAATAGTTTTACACAAAAGTTATTTTCTGTGCTCTGTAGCTACAGGTGGTGTCGATGACTATTGATGGGGAGGGATAGAGAGAACATTTCTGTTAGTCACAGAAAATACCCATGGAGCATCATTGTATTAGACACTTAAAAAAAATTTGTGTGCACAGCCCTCATAGAGTTCAGTTTATATTATATGAATGAAGGGCAGTTTTTGTTTTTGTTTATTTATTTATTTTGGTTTTTCGAGAGATAGGGTTTCACTGTATAATCCTTGCTGTTGTGGAACTCACTATGTAGACGAGGCTGGCCTCGGAACTCAGATCTGCCTGGCTCTGGGATTAAAGGCGTGGGCCACTGATATCTGGCTTGTTTGTTAATTCTGAATGAAAGGGATTTAAATACTGAAAGCATGCTTTTGATATTTATATGTACTTGTAAGACTGTGCTGATAGTCTAATCCTGAGCCTTTAACATCCTAGGTTTCCTTTCACATGTTCTACCACTACTAAGCAACAGCTTTGACCCATTTTATCCTTGTTAAGGAAGGGCCATTCTGTATGGAAGGTTGAAAATAGACTGGAGGGGGCTGGAGAGTTGGTTCAGCGGTTAAGAGCACTGGCTGCTCTTAAAGAGGACCCAGGTTCCATAACCAGCATCCATATGGCAGCTCCTGCTCCAGGGAATGGGACACCCTCACACCAAAGGACATAAAATAAAATTAAATAAATTATTTTTAAAAAATGAAAATAGACTGGAGTACAGTGAGACCAGTTAGACTTAGAGGATTAAAGGAAAGAGGCTGTGCTTTCAGAACAGACTTTGCTGGTAATTTGATGTGAAGTCTGAGAAAAAGTGAGGAGCTAAAGATTTTAAGGTATTCTCAGCAAGAAAAATTACATCAAGGAGTCTGATATGGCTCAATGGGTAAAGGTGCTTGCATTCAAGCCTGAAAACTGGACTGAGACCTGAACTTGATCCCTGGAATTCACGTGGTAGGAGAGAATCAGTTCACACAAGTTGTACTCTGACCTCCATATATGTAACGTGGCATTGCATACCCCCCCAAGATAGCTAAATAATAAAAAGGAAGATCACAAGGTTGCTTTTTTTTTAAGCACTAGAAGTTACTTGCTATACAGATGAGGTAAATTCAGGCTTAGAGGTCAAATGACTGGTGTTTAAAACCAGTGGTGAAAGTAGGACTTGAATACAGAAAGCTTAAATTAGATCCATTAGTTATTTTACTAAGTAGTCTTTTGAGTAATTTCTTTTTTTCCCCCTGTCATTCTTTATATATATTTTATTAAGAAATGTTTCTTTTTCTTTGGTTTTTTGAGACGGGGTTTCTGTTTAGTTTTGCGCTTTTCCTGGAACTCACTTTGTAGCCCAGGCTTACCTCATACTCACAGAGATCCGCCTGGCTCTGCCTCCCGAGTGCTGGTATTAAAGGCGTGCGCCACCACCGCCGAAGAAATTTTTCTATTCTGTTTACATACCAATCACAGATTCTCCCTTTCCTCCTTCCCGGCCCCCAGCTATCCACCCCAACTCACCCTCCTTGAGTAATTTCTAGTTCAAAAAAGACCTTCATGAATTACTTTTATCTAATAGTATTTTTGTTTTTGTTGTTTTAGGTGCATAAAGAAACCATAGATGCTGTACCAAATGCAATACCTGGGAGAACAGACATAGAGTTGGAAATATATGGCATGGAAGGTATTCCAGAGAAAGATATGGATGAAAGACGGCGACTTCTTGAACAGAAAACACAAGGTAAAGTTTGTAATGTGTTAGAATACAGCTTTACATCAAAAGTATTGCTGTTTTCAACCATTAATTTAAATTTATATTTTATTATTGTATGTGTTGGGTTGTATGTGTCATGGTACTTGTAGAAGATAAGAGGGCAACTGTGCAGTTTGTTCTGGGGTCTGAACACTGCCTAGCTTGTACCTTTATACCTGCTGAGCCATCTTACTGTTCTCAGTGGAATGACAACAACTGTACACCACTGCACTCAGCCTCTAATCCTAATATTTCTTAAATATGTGTTTGGGTGCTTTGCCTGCACATATATATGTGTTCCATTGAGTCTGATCCCCAGAAACTGGAGTTACCTGTGGCTGTGAGCTGCCTCATGTGCTGGGTTTAAAGTCATGGGCAATAGTACTTTAAAATTTTTTTTGAGTTAGCTGGGCAGTGGTGGCTCACGCCTTTAATCCCAGTACTTGGGAGCCAGTGAGTTCGAGGCCAGACTGGTCTACAGAGCAAGATACAGGACAGGCACCAAAACTACAGAGAAACCCTGTCTCGAAAAAAAAGCCCCCCCAAAAAAAGGTTTATTTGGGTTATTTTTTCCCTTTTATGTATGAAATGAATTAAAACCTTTTCTTTGCAGAGAGTCAAAAAAAGAAGCAACAAGATGATTCTGATGAATATGATGATGATGAATCCGCAGCCTCAACTTCCTTTCAGCCACAGCCTGTTCAACCTCAGCAAGGTTATATCCCACCAATGGCCCAGCCAGGACTGCCGCCAGTCCCTGGGGCACCAGGAATGCCTCCAGGTATTGGATTCCTTAAAGATTCATTTGAGGACTTTGTTGTTATGATATGTTACTTCCTCTAGCTTAATTTCCAGTACTAATTTTGTTGCTGAAACACTTTGTAGGCATACCTCCATTGATGCCAGGTGTTCCTCCCCTGATGCCAGGCATGCCTCCAGTTATGCCGGGCATGCCACCTGGGTAAGCAAACTTCCAGTTGGTTTGTGGGCTTGGGCCTTTTTTGAATTGTTACTTTTCATTTTTTGCTTCTTAAAGATATGGGCTCTATAAATCTTAAACCTTTTCTAGTAAGGGGTGAGTAATATATTTGCCTCTGAGGAAAGTAGATTTTTGGGTTTTAGGATGAATGTAGGACAACCATCTGTTTCAGTTGCATTTGCTGTGATTAAAGTGTTAGTTATTGATTTTGAGTGTCTTAGTTTTGGAACTATCAAGGATGCTCTGTAGTTGGTGAGAAGGAAACTGTAAATGATTTACCAAAGCATCAGAAACTAAAATGAAGTTGAGTTGTGTGTTGCCCATCACTTTTACTTATAGTTGGATGTGAAAGGTATACAATACACTTTCCAGCTGTATTCTGAAAATCACAGTTAGATTTTGATTTTGTCATACATTTTCACAGATTGCATCATCAGAGAAAATACACCCAGTCATTTTGCGGTGAAAACATGTAAGCATCTCATTCATAATGTAATTCAGGAGGTATAATATAATCATAATGTCATTTGTGTGTGTGTTTAATGATATCTATTCAGTTGACTTAAATTTTCTAATCTTCCTCACTAAAGCTGTTTTAAGTTTGTCAGCTAATTGGCACTTCTCTTTAAAGTAGAAAATTAAAACATTTCAAAGCAAATAGACACATTAAAATAATTTTTATCCCACGCTTTTAATCTCAGAATTTGGGAGGCAGAAACAGTCATATCCCTTTTTGAATATAAAGCCAGCCTGGCAGTTACATAGTGTTTAGCCTTGGCTACATAGATTCTGTTCAAAAAGGGGAAAAAATTGTTTTCTAAACATGCAGGTGCTTTCTCAACCTATTATTAGGTAGTAAGACCCAAGAGGTACTATTTAGAAATCTATAATCTGCCATCATGCTTTGTTATAGAAGGTAATCAGATTTTCATCTAATTAGGACGTAAATATAGAAGTTACATTTCTGATAAAAAGTCTTACATTATAGAAGTAGGGGACTAATAGATCAGTGTTAGAATGCATGTGTAACATGCCCAGGCACTTGAGTTTATCCCCAGCACCAAAAAACCAAAACCAAACCACAAGTCAAGTTCATATTACCTGTAATATAATGTTTTTGAAGTAAATTGGACACTGGCTGATCTTGGAAGGTGAGCTTTGTTTTGTTTTGTTTTTTTAAAGGGGGAAACTACAAATACGGGTTATATTTTTAAACATGTGTTAGGAAGGAAATTTTTATGTAATCTGAGTTTATATGTTTATGTTGGTGATGGGTTTTTCTTTGTCCCTCCCAGACAGAATTTTCTTTTTCTTTTCTCTCTCTCTCTCTTTTTTTTTTTTTTCTTGAGACAGGGTTGCTCTGTGTAGTTTGGGTTCCTGTCCTGGATCTCGCTTTGTAGCCCAGGCTGGCCTCGAACTCACAGAGATCCGCTTTCCTCTGCCACCCAGTGCTGGGATTAAAGGCATGTGCCACCACCGCCCGGCTCAGACAGAAATTTTTACTCCACAGTGGACAACTCAAGTAGAAATGTCTCTATTTATTTGGTGTGCATATTTTTTAAGTGTTCAGTTGCACATTTGTTAAGATGGGGCCTCCTGTATATATTCTTAAGAATACTTTTGGATCTCAGAGACCTTGTTTGGCCAGTGTTTTTTGTTTTTTTCTTTTTTTTTTTTTTTGTTTTGTTTTTTAAAAAAACTTTTACGGGTAAACTGAAGAGTTTCTGGTTTTAGAATGTTTAATGATAGGAATATTGTAGTATATGGTAGATCTTTGTGGCTTGATTGATTTCAGTTCTTGAGATACTCAAGTTTTTTATCTAGTGTTTTGTAATTGCCAAAATACTTTTTGTGGTTTATACTGTTAATGTTTTTTGTTTTTACTTTTTTCTTAAATTTTGCTTTTTAATAGAATGATGCCAATGGGTGGAATGATGCCACCTGGACCTGGAATACCACCTCTGATGCCTGGTATGCCACCAGGTATGAAATGTTAACAGTTTCCTTTGTAATGTGTCTGGTAGCATTCCTATAAGTTTCTAATTCTCTTACATGTTGAAAGAAGTTTGTTAAGTGGAAAGAAGTTTAAGTGGCACTTTAATTCCAGCAGACATAGATTCCTAGAGTTCCAGACTAGCCTATACATAGTTAACTCCAGTTCAGTGGGGGTGGGGTAGAGTAGGGGATGATAGTAGTTACAGGCCTTTAATCCCAGCATTCAGGTCTACAGAGAAAGTTGCAGGACTACCTGGGCTACTACATAGAGAGACCCTGTCTCAAAAATTCAAAAAAAAAAGTTAGTTGGCTAAAACAGTGACACCAGTAAGTTTATAGTTGGGGTTTAAAGTTGTAAAAGAAGAGACAGTTTGAGAGGTGTGGTTGTTGGGAGGAACAAAGGCCATAATCATAGTTATTTTTGTTTGAACTGTTCCATTGATTGAGTTCTTTGCAAACTTTTTGCTGCAGGTATGCCCCCTCCTGTTCCACGTCCTGGAATTCCTCCAATGACTCAAGCACAGGCTGTTTCAGCACCAGGTATTCTTAATAGACCACCTGCACCAGCAGCAGCAGTACCTGCTCCACAGCCTCCAGTTACTAAGCCTCTTTTCCCCAGTGCTGGACAGGTACGGTGAAATTCTTGAAAAGGAGTGCGTTTATGTTTAAAGATAAAGTAGGCTTGTTTACTGATACCTTTGACATTGTCACAGATCAATTTCTTCAGTAAAACATTTAATGTGTAACACATTAAAATGTAGTCTTATGTGCTATGTTTATAGTTTGATTTCCTCTATTCACAGCAGAAAGGAATCATGTTATTTTTTTCATAGTTGTGTATTCTTTATTCTTGCTGTAGCTAGAAATGAAAGTTGAATTTCTGAGAACTTAAGTAGACAATGTTTCTGGTCCTCCTTTGCCTTGTTGAAGGGAGTAAAATTAGGTCAGAGCCAATGATGAAATCTCTTAAAGACTTGAGCAGGCCTGGCAGTGGTAGTGCACGCCTTTAACCCCAGCACTCTGGAGGCAGAGGCAGGCAGTCAGGGCCAGCCTGGTTTATAGAGCAAGTTCCAGGAGAGTCAGTACTATAATACAGGAACACAATCTTGAAAAATTAAAAACAAAACAACATTTTTTTTGGTTGGGTGTGTCTGCTCATTTTAAGAGAACCATGGTAATTCAAAGTACTGCTCTTGAGTTGGAAGAGGCTTTTTTAATCTAGTTATATTTCTTAGTATCCTTGCTTCCATCAAAAGTTTTCCAGAAGGTGAGTAGGCTAGATACATAATGGTCACATTTTTGTGCATTTCGTTTAGAATTAAGTAGATACATTTAAAAGAAAGATGTTTTGTTTTTTAAGATCATCTCTCAGATGTTTACTCAATTTCTTACTGTTTCTGGGTGCTAAATTCTTAGTGCCTTTAAAGCATATTAACTTGTTTTTGTGATGGATAGAGATTTTATTTATTTAGATGTTGAACTTTTATCAGAATCTAAAGACTCCTTTTATTGTGTAGAGCATCTGCATAGAGAAC
Source organism: Peromyscus leucopus (assembly GCF_004664715.2). NCBI lineage: Eukaryota > Metazoa > Chordata > Mammalia > Rodentia > Cricetidae > Peromyscus > Peromyscus leucopus. Next base: position 63,907,675 of record NC_051086.1, read on the forward strand.
TGAGTGCATCATTTTCATTTTATGTTATTCTTGGAATACTGCAATGTAAAACAGTAAGTTTAGAAAAGAAGGTTATGTTTAACTAGTTATATTGATATAGAGATCCTTTTTTGAGGCATGTACTACTACTGTTTATTGAAAATGCATTAACTCTGCCTCTGTAAGTGACATTTGATTGCATTACAAGCTGTATTTTAAAAAAAATGCAATCTACACTAAGAAGTGCCACATGGCATATTTTTACCCATTTGTTCGGAGACGGTTCATTGTTTCCTTTCTTTTATGCTACAGATGGGGACACCTGTAACAAGCTCAAGTACAGCTTCATCCAATTCAGAAAGTCTGTCTGCATCTTCTAAAGCTCTGTTTCCTAGCACAGCACAAGTACGCAGGAAGTTGCAGTTTAAAATTTTTAAAAATGGCTTTAAAACTTAACCCTTTGGACCCTTTATAAAAGCTAAATCTTACAAATATATTTAGTTTTTTAGAAGTAAAACAAATATTAAAACTCAAATGGTGTTTGAAAATTTGAATTCATGCTAATGAGCTCAACAAAATACTCTAAACTTCTGTGGTTCTAAAGGGTTAAAAGCATGTGAGCAGTAAATGAACTGTAGTGGCCAATGGTTACCCTGATGCATGATTAAGCTATTTTTAATTTATGCTGTTTAATGCATCACATCTTTAGGAAAATCGCATTCTGCATTTGGTTCTAAAGTTGACCTAGACATTTTAAACATTTGTATTATGAAAGTAATATATGTTCACATTAACTTTAGAGCCTGCGCCATTAACCCTTTTGTCTATAGTGTAATTAATGTAGCCATTACTAATTTGGAGGGTAGTGTTGCTATCTATAGAATACTTGCAGAGGTGGTAACATTGATGAGTCACGACTGATTACTGTTTTTTTATTTTTATGCTTACTAATGGGTTTACTATCTAAACCCTTGTATTCTGTAGTTTCAGTTTTTTTGAGCTGCTTGAAAGAAGAATTAAAGAGTTTAGGACAGTAAAAGCAGTTGCATTAAATACTATTTCATGATTCTATATAGCAAACTAGAATTAATACAAAGAATTGTAATTAAATTTATGGAGAGGAGGTATAAGACAGATCTGAGATGTATAATAATTTCAACCCAGTATCTTTTGATAGTCTTACAGATTGAAATTTGTGCAACATTTGTCATACATTAACTTGTTTTGGGTTTCATTTGAAGTTTGCTCTATTTGATGTTGTTCTTCCCCCCCACCCCCCTGTAAATTTTTTGTTAGACTCAACTTTGGATATTGATATTTATTGATAAAGGATCATTATTTTACAGGCTCAGGCAGCTGTCCAAGGACCTGTTGGTACAGATTTCAAGCCCTTAAATAGTACTCCTGCAACAACTACAGAACCCCCAAAGCCTACATTCCCTGCTTATACACAGTCTACAGCTTCAACCACTAGTACAACAAACAGTACTGCAGCAAAACCAGCAGCTTCAATTACAAGTAAGCCTGCTACACTCACAACCACCAGTGCAACCAGTAAGTTGATCCATCCAGATGAGGATATATCACTGGTAAGTTGTTTATAGGTTTTTACTAATATTGTTTGATCAAATAGCATTATAGCAACCTACCCATTGGAGAGGTTTTAATTTGTACTTAGATGGACTTACCTGATTTTAAAACTAAAAAGGTTTTCATTTATTTGTCTTGAGAAACCATAAAATAGTAGGAAAAGAAAGAAGGATAATTCATATTTTAGACATAAAATTGCTTGTACTCATTGACAAGAGATGCCTGTCAGAGTCTATGGACTCTTTAAAGCCTATACAAATTAATTTTATTTGACAGAAAGTTAATACTTAGATTTGTAATTTTGGGATCTTAGCTATGTTTTAATGTAAAAACAAATAGGTAAGCTTTTAAGGCGTGGAGATTTTAAGTAGTAACACTGATTTGTTGGATCATAAGTAATTATTAGGGAGTAACTGTACATTTAAAATTACCAGGATTTTGGATAATTGTCTTTCTCCTTGAGGAACCTTCTGCATTCTTACATTATACATTAATTTTATTCTCAGGAAGAAAGAAGGGCACAGTTACCAAAATATCAGCGTAATCTTCCTCGACCAGGACAGACTCCAATTGGTAATCCACCAGTTGGACCAATTGGGGGTATGATGCCACCACAGCCAGGTATCCCACAGCAGCAAGGAATGAGACCTCCAATGCCACCTCATGGTACTTTTTCCTTTTTCTTTCTTTTTTTTGGGGGGTGGTATGAATTTTAGGAATATTTAAAAATGTTAGCTTTCGGCAAAATGTACTGATTTAAAAGTACAATACACAGACTAACCTTATGTGTATTTTTGTTGTTTTTTAGGTCAGTATGGTGGTCATCATCAAGGCATGCCAGGTTACCTTCCTGGCGCTATGCCACCTTATGGACAGGGACCACCAATGGTGCCCCCTTACCAAGGTGGGCCTCCTCGACCTCCAATGGGAATGAGACCTCCTGTTATGTCGCAAGGTGGCCGTTACTGATCTTACTTCATCAAGTCTAATAGGTTTGGAGATTAAACCTTTTCTCAACTTGTGCTGTTTATATAGACAAGCTTCCGTCTATAAGGCTTCATTGTGACTTTAACAAACATTATCTTCCCACATACCAGGAACTATTGGACATTTATTTGACTTGGGAGAAATTATTTGGAATAATAAAACAGGAACTTTTCCTGAAGTTGCAATTTATACTGTATGGCTTCTTTTTCATGTTTCATCTAGGTTTTTAGAAGTGAAGTATAGTAAATTTGATTCGTTAAATTGTGAAGGCGCTGGAATTACATGAACATACCATCTTAAATAAAGGCAAGTTCTGTAAGCTTACATTGCTATTTGTAAAGTTATGCCTTCACAGCATTTTCAATGCTGTTGGACTTCATGTCCCCAACCTAGCTTGGTGAGGGCTGTAACTGTTTCCAAGTACTTGTACATTGGAAGTCTGAATGTGTAACAATATTTAATGTATTTAGAGAGTTCCTCGTGTTGCAGGGTTTAAGAAATCTGGCCCACTGAGGTCATGTGACTTTTCTGTACTGTTAAACTTCATTGTAATAAAATGAAAAAAAAATTTATGCCTTTTTATTCATAACCCAGCTGTGGACCACTGACTGAAAGGTTTGTACAGATGCATGCCACAGTAGATGTCCACATAATAAAATTCAATTACCAATATGGTTTTGATACATGATTGGATTCTTTAAGTTGCAGATTTTTTATCTTAGCTGCATGTTTTAACAGTATAAATAGAATTGCTCTTGTTAATGTTTCCGTTGACAAACTCATAAGACACATGAGTCATTACATAATGGGTATGAAGTCTTTATGTGTCATTGTTTCACATCCTTTGGTATCAGATGCCCTGAAATTTAAAATATAAGCTTCAAAACTTCTCGCTAAGGTTGTTTAGATCCTAGTGCCAGACCCATTCATTTTCTTTGATACAAGACTTTAGTTGAGTACTTTATGGACCTCAGCAGCTTTCCAGGGCCAAACTTCTAGAAGCTTAGGTGCATGCTTCTTGTGTTAATAGATCAGTATATGTTATCTTTAAATGTGCCTCTATCATGGTATTTGGATAGTTAACAGATGCTTAGCAAATTTTTATTATCCTCCTTGGAGGTTATGTTACTTGGGATTTGGGAGGTGCCCTCTGTTGCTAAAGTGAGGTAATTGATCCTGATCCTTGGAAATTTGGAGTGTTGTGTCCCTATAGGTAATTTTATGTTAGGGGTGACTGCTGTTGGGGGTTTTGTCTTGTGAGTCTCATGATAGTAGCTCTTACTGATTTTGTTGACTTCCCCCCCCATCTTTTTGGGGTGTGTGTGTGTATGTGTGCTTGTGTGGGTTTATGGAATGTTTTAAGAATCACGTGATCTACACAGTAACTACCCATATAGTGAATGCAAATTGATTTGATTTATTCTAAATATGATGTTAAAACTTCTGAGAAAAAGCTAATAGTATTTAATAATTTCTGTGAAGGTATTATATAGATGTGATGACACAAAAAATGGTTATAATTTTATAGGAATATGTTGAAAATATTTGACTTATCACACAGGAAAGTTAACAGATAAAAGTCACTCTGTTGAATGAAATGTTACAAATTATTTGAAAGTTAAATGCCATTTTCAGTCTCCTATTTCTGCACCGATTCATTTTTTGCTGCCTTTCCTGTAGTTACTGTTGAGGTGCAGAAAGTTACAGTGTGTAACAAAAAATCCATATATTACCAGAAATGCATTATTCTGTCAGCAGCTAAGTTATATAATATATCCTTTCATCTGAATACCTGTGGATCTATAAAGTTTTGGAATCTCTATATATTTCTTAGGTCTGGCAGCATATATTTTATACTGCCAGAGAATTGTATTGAGAATATTAAAGTTTAAAAAAAGATGACAAGGTTAAATTTAGATTAAATAAAAAGTACTTTCTTCTAAAACAAAATATCTTGGAAGAATTTAATGTATTGGATTATCAGAAAACTAAAATATTGATAGAACATCAAAAATTATACAAATTTTTACACTTGCATTTGATTCAAACAAGAAGAATATATCAGGGTTTATTCTCTGAAGTCTACAACTTAATAAGTAAAAGAATTGTACGAAGATGTTTGTGTTATGCATAACATTTAATTACATATAATCTGTCCTGTGTTTTTTAGCTGTATGTGGCGAAGGAGTGGTATACATTTAGTATGTTGTTGAAAGTGTAATTTTCGCATGCATCAAGGATAATTAAGCTTCTAGAAAAATACATTTTACCTAATTGCTTCTGGGGTCCATAGTGTCATTAAACCACAAGTGTAGCAAATTTGAAATGATTTACCTTTAAATAATGCCATTAAAAGTGAATTTCAGCTCTCCTCACAAGACTGCTTTTAGTTATTTGGTATGTTCCTGTGAACACTGATAAGAACATTTAAGGAAGCACCTGTCAGCTTTGGGTCTGCCTTCCATCCACTGTGGATCAATTAAAAAAAAAAAAACTGTCTGGCACTAGTTTCTATTCTATATTTTGCCACTGATAGTGAAAAATCCTCTGGAGTTATCACTTAATTTGACTCCTTAATAATGTAGTAATCTCATACCATTTGTTAGGGGGAGAATACCTGTTTTACTGATCAGGTTACATATTGAACTTAAACTCAGTTTAATGAATTACTTGTAATAATCTCAAATAAGTTTTGGGCTCAGAATGCAATTGTATACAAAAAGCTGCTTTTTCTGTTGCTTGCTTGATCATTGGGACTACATTTTGATGCATGTCTTTTTAATTAATTGGGTGATGTTTTTCTAAAATTAAAATTTTCTTCTTCCTATAGCCCTGCCATAGGACAGGCTGAGGCTGAGTCTCAGTGTTGCCCTGTTCAGTCTGAGGCAAGTGGGATTTATTTTATTACTTACAGGGGCTTTCACAGCTTTATGGCTGTTGGATATTTATGTCCCCAAACTTGCAGCAAGTTTGGTGAAGGCCCCTAAATTTAATTAAACTTAGGATTTTTATATTCCTTTGGCAGAGAAGGCTCTATATTAATATTCACGTTTGACTGTGGTGTTAATAAACATAAGTATTGTTTTGTTATTTAACATCTAAAGCTTTATGAACCTTAATAAATTGATCATTTTACATTCTTGATTTGGAGGCATGAAATGTTTCAAATTTTTACTTTGACCCCTAGGAAAATGATACTGGTTGTTTTCTGCTCAAACTTAAATTTAACCTCAAGGATAAGCTTAATTATTTGAAATGCCACAGGATACTGGTTTGTTCTAAATCCCAAGCTTATATTGAACATTAGGGTGGTTAGGTCATCTAGAAATGCTTATGAGCTTTTCTCAAATCTCACCACACTAGAGCAAATGTTAATGTAGAGCCCTGTAATGAGTGGGAAGGTGATTTGTCTGTGTTTGTGTGGTATGTATGTATGGGTGTAGACTACAGGTGTGGTATTATAAAAGGGGATGGGTATTTCATGTCTCAATGGATAGATAACTAATTTTCAGGCAGCCAAATTGAAATCGGGTCATGTTTAGTATTTAACTGGTTTTAGAATGATTTTTTGGAAGATAATTTTCAGCTTTCACTGAACAGTGCTTTGTGTAATATGCACACACCAGTAGTATATCCAATTTGTTTTCAATTAGAATTTACTTTGATTATGGTGTTCAAAAATTGTATGTTGGGGGTGGCAGAATGTAACTTCTAATTTGTTTATTCCTTACATTAGACTAGAAACATTTTTGTTTTTTTCTTTTTAATGTCTTGCTTATTATATATAGTGTTTTGTCTGTATGCCAGAAGAGGACACCAGATCTCATTTATAGATGATTGTGAGCCACCATATGGTTTCTGGGAATTGAACTCAGGGCCTCTGGATGAGCAGCCAGTGCTCTTAACCTCTGAGCTATCTCTCCAGCCCTTAGAAACAGATTTTATAATCTTTTTTTGTTGTTTTGTGGGTTTTTTTTGTTGTTGTTGTTGTTGGTGGTGGTGGTGGTGTTATTTTTGTTTTTGGGATGGGGTTTCTCTGTGTAGCCTTGGCTGTCTGGAATTCCACTGTTTACCAGGCTCGCCTCAAACTCACAGATCTGTCTTTGATAGTATTAAAGGCTTGCACCACCACACCTGGGTAGATTTAATACTTTTAAGAACTAGTTTTTCCATGACAATGTTCCACTGAAATGTTTTATAACTTTTAGTAAACTACAGACAGATTTATTATAGGGATTTCACTATAATTTAACCATAGGGTACTTGCTTATCTAATCTGTTAAGGCCCAGGATTTCATTCCCACCACCATTGAACAACTGTGATTGGAGATAGGTTTATCTTGTGTCCACACCTCTCAAGTATATTGAATTCACTTGAAAGTACCTGACCCAATTCTAAGTTAAAATTAAAATGAATACTTGAATATATATATTCACTTTATATATATTGAATATCAAATATATACTTGAATAATAGGACTGGTGGAGAGATTTAATAGATTCCTAATCAAAGATGTTCTTTGAGCTTGGCATAGTGGTTTAGGCCTGTATTCCTAACAGTTGGAAATTTGAGGTAGGAAGACTGCCGTGAGTGTGAGGTCAGCCTGGGCTACAGTGTAGACCCTGTCAGGGTAGAGTCGGGGTCGTTGATAATGTCCTCTGGTGTCTCTTTGTAGTTTAGTGACCCAGAGAACCAATAGTTTTAGGTCTCTATGGAGCCCACTGGTAAAACTTGATGAATAATGCTGACTTCACTTTAGTGAGATACAGTTTGAGTAAACTTCTGAATGTGGGATTTGTACAACATCTGTATTGGTTAGATTTTACTGCGTATGGACCCTTAATAAATCAATTAGCCATTTTTAAAGGTAATATTTACCTATGTAATACTGAAATTGTGTAATAAAAAATGAAACTAATTTTCTTGTCACTTTTGGGAAATTCGTCCAAAAGGAGATTGAGTGAAGTGACTGGAATATATGAGAAAACTTTATTGAGGAAATATTCCCCTGTTCTCTATATTAACTTTTCATGAATGAAATTGAGGGTTTCTTTTTAACCTTTCTTAATATTTTGGGTTTTTTTTGTTATAAGTCATTTTAATAATCTTGTTTTTATAGTATCTTATCATTTCTCTGTGGTAATTCTTTGTAAAATAAATAAGCACTTTAACAATGTATATAGAGGCACATGTGGTAGATGTCTGAATTAGAATAATACTGAATTTTCAAAACCAGTATCTTAAGCTCTTAGACATTCTCAATAGACCACTGTTTTATTCAGGTAAAGTCATAGGAAATAAAGGTTGGATTTCAACTGGCAAGAACATGAAATCCAGTTCTTACCGAGTGGTTTCCTTATGTTGACCTTTCAAGGTTTTGTTTGTTTTTTTTTTTTTTTTTGTTCGTTTAATGTTACCTGACAATTTTGTTGGGAGATAAAGGACTCCTAAATTTTTATTTTAAGGCCAGTGGTGGTGGCACATACATAAATTTGGTATTTTGGGGCATGAGATGAGACTTGGATAGTCCTGCAAGTTGGAGGGCAGCCAGTGTTAGAGGAAGACCCTGTGACAGTTTTTTCCCCTGGGTGTGGTGCTGCACACCTTTATTCTAAACGAAGTGTAGAAGCTGGTGGGTCTGCCTGACCATCCAGTTCTATATAATGAGATGGTATCCTAACATTTTTTTATTTCAGTAAAGCTAAGAAAATTGTTTTTAATAAGCAATATTTTTTTCTCCTAAATGCTGTTCATTCTCACTTTAATATTTGCTATTCAAAAGATACTTTGACCTCCACTTATGGACAACAATTTAAAATGAAATTAATTTGAATGATATGAATTAATTTCCTCTAAAATCTCACTTTCATTTCAAGGGGAAAATATATTTTAGTAAGAAAAATGTAGACTACCAGAGTAGAGATACAAAGCCTAAAATTTAGTTTTCATTAAAGCCAATTTCAACTATTTTTGTTTAAGTAAGTTAAATACATTGAATACTGTGTAAGTAAAACTCCATGGGTGTTAACTTTGATTAGGCTCTTGAGGCTGAATATGACAATATGTTTTTGTGTGTGTTGTCATTGTGAATAGAGTCACTGCAGAGAGGATAAATATGTGTACATTGCCTTAAAGGCTTAATTGGGCTCCAGCCATTATTTTAAATGTTGCTATGATTTTTAAGATTATAGGGCAATTTTAGTAACTTACTGTGTGGCATTTTCTAAGTCCTCTGACATTGTTACAGTATCTGGGAACTTGTAAATGTGTTATCTTTTGAGCTTTTATTATGTTTAAAAATCTATGTCTTCACCATTTGTTAAATTTGAGGGATTGGTAATGAAATTTGTTGATTACCCTACTTGACTAAAAATGAAGAATGAAGCTGGAGGTAGCCCAGTGGCAGAGTGCATGTTAAGCATGCATGAAGCCCTGGATTCATTCCCCAGCACCAAAAAGAAATGAAAAAGAAGAATGAAGACCTGTTTCCCCAATATAATATACATTAACTGATACTAATTACGTTGGAAAGAAACCATTGTATGGTGGGTTTACATAGAACCTTAAATAGTATGACAATAACTATTTCTGCTGATTTTTGTTCCCTTGAAATTTTACCCTTTTATTTTGCTGAAGATCATTGACACTTTATTAAGATAGTCTTCTAATCCGGTTGGAAAATACCATTTCTACTATCTTTTCTAGGGTTGTTTAATTGCCCAAGTTGACCAAGTGAAGAATGGTTACATACAGTTCTTACAATTTGAATCAGAAACAGGGCATCTATTTAGCGTGAACTCCCCTTTACTTGCTAGCTGGTTGATAGACAGTTGCTAGCTGGAGAAGTAACAAAATTTATAGTCCCCTTTTTTAAAAATTGGAGATTTAAAAAATTTTTTTTACGAAAATTAAAAGATAGTTAAAATTGCTGTAAGATTTGTCTACATGCTAATTGAAATTTAAAGGTTATCACATTTAAATACATGCCCCCTTTTAGGGCAATCAAAATTTCCAGCATACTTCACACACAGAATAAATTATTGATTGGACATTAAAGCATGTCCAGGAGATACTTCAGTGTTCTAGTTCATTATCACTCAATTTTAGTAGCCAGTGTAAATTTTGTTAGATTTAGGCAAACTTTTAAAATGTACTGTCAGGCTCTGAGGAAATTAAATGCACATTGACTTTTTAAAGTATGGGTTGAACTCCTCAGTTTAATATAATTTGTGTTTTTGTTAACTAGCAGCAGAATTTCAGCATTTGCTACTTACTGGTAGAGAAGAAAAATCCCACAGCCCTGCCAGTACAGGTTAGTTTAATCTGTAAGTACCTGATGTTCCTTTTTTTTTTTTTTTACCCCACCCCCACCCCCAACATACTCATTTAACGCACATAAGGAAGAAAAAACTTGCTGTGCAGTTTCTTAAATGTGAGTATAAATAATAGATCCATTGGACATTCTCAAACACTCAGTTCTTGGACCGGAGCAAGTAGCTCTAGGCTTGCTGACCCTAGTTGTAATAAAGGCATAATGCTGCTCTTTTATTATCTGGTGGTTCTTGAACCTTTTAGATGCCTTTTAGACAGAAGGGAGAGGGGAAATACTTTTGTTACACAGTACATGTAGTCCATGGCTTCATGTCCAGGGTCCTTGATTAAGCTACTCCATGGTGTTTTTCAGTCAACCTTTACCTTCTACAGTGTGAATCAACATAAGACAAGACAGATTTCCTCAATTATAGCAGTGGAAAAATGGTGTACAATTATAAGCTAGGGAATTTTAAAAGTCAAGTTCTTATGTAATTCTTGGAATTTAATGAGAAAGCCATATATTTAAGATTTAACCAGTGAAAGTAAAAGTAAGTTGGATGGTGATTAGTCATCTTCAGTTGGATCATTAGTATTTTATTTGGGACCAATATGATTTGTTTAAAATTTTAAAGATCTACATCTAGCAGCCAGTAATAAAAGTATATTGTGGTTTTTTCCCCACTTTGTATTTGATTGTAAAATGCCTGAGGGCTTAAGTTTGATTGCCTTTCACAGTTTAATCTAAGAATGGCGTAGATACAGTGGAAATGGTTTTCCTTATCTCTTTAGAGCCGCCTTTCTGGTGAGTACTGCTTTATAATTTTTATATCATGGCTTTATTTTTTTAGCCTAGCTGAAACATGACAGTGATCAAAGAGGAGAGCAGTCAGAATTTTCACAGCTTGGGCAGCAATTGGATCAGATCTCTGGACCATTGACATTTCCCTATGTTCCCTATTTGGGTTCAGCCACCCCTCTCATTGTCCTAAAGGATCATATGCTCAAAAATGTTGAACACAGATTAGTTCCTTTGGTGAGGAGAAATGATTGTTTTACTTAAAATTATAGAGATGGCTCAACAGTTTAAGACCATGCCATAACTCCAGGTGTGGTGGTACACACCTTTAATCCTAGCAAGTGGATCTCCAGGAGTTCCAGGACAGCCTAGTCTACATAGTGAGTTCAAGGACAGACAGGGCTATGTTCTCTACAAAAACAGAAAAAGGAAAAACATGTCATGCTGGCAGTGAACCTAAGCTCAGTTCCCATTATCCATGTCAGGTGACTCACAACCACCTAGCTCCATGAGGATCTTGGGCATATGTGCTCATGAGCACATACACATGCACATAATTAAGAAATACATCCTTTTTTAAAAAAAACCCCCCCCCCCCTTTAACACAGTACTTTTTTTTTCAGTGATCTTGTTTCTCACTGCATAGGTGAATGAAATAATAGAATTGTATTCTGTTCTTGAGCAGTTTTAATCATTCTCACCCTGCATGGAAAACTTGGGGTATAAATACTGATTTCTGGCATATGTTTACTTGTGAAAATTAGCCCACAAATCCATTTATTTACTATCTTGTTTAGTCATTAGCCTGTGACAGAAGGATTTCTTTCCCTCTTGTTTTTAACCACATTCTAGATAATGTCAGTATATTTATATATACATTCCATTTCTGCTATGACCTTTGTGAATCAATAAAGTCAATCGTGTTGCTTTTAGTATAAACAATATTTTCTAAAAATCTAGAATTCATGATGTGAGTGTGTATGGTAATGTATTCTAGATGAGCTCTCAACAAAGTCTTGAGTCTGAATTTGTGTCTTTAAGATTTAAAGTGAAATAAATTTCTAAGGAACTCTGTCCTTTCCTAGCATGGATAAGCAGACTGACAGTTGGTAAGTATGTAACTTCAAATGCATGTAGTGGTAAGGATGAGTTGCCAAATTGTACTCCAAGACAATTAGAAGAGAACAGAAATTCCTGAATCAGTCTAGGAACTTTATATGTATATTTAATGTTTGCTCCAAGTATGTGTACTCAAAATGATTAAACTGAAACACACCTTACTCATTTGTCTGATTTCTTTTTGTTTGTTTTTGTGTTTTTTGTTGGTGGTGGTAGTTTTTATTTTTTGATATAGAAATTTAAGTTATACTACCTTTTCCTTGAGGTGTCAATACATGATTATTGTAATTACCTTAAAGATAGTTTGCTTACATGTATTCTCACAACACAACATTGACTTAGAGTTTACTTAAAACCTTCTGTTTTTCATTTCCATTTAAAAATAAGCAAAATATGGTGGCAAAGGGGAGAGAATCACTGTATAATTTCTGGTGCACAATTTTTTTTAAATTATCTGTGTCTGGTGCATCCACATGCAGTTTCTCTTTTGAAGCTGAAAGAGGATTGTCTGATTCTTAGAACTGGAGCTTCAGGCACTTGTAACCCACCTGGTGTGGGTCCTGAGAACTGACTAAACTTAGGTCCTCCTGCAAGAGGAGTGTCTCTAACTGCTGAGCTGTCTGCATTCCTTAGCCAGTGCTTTATAAGTTATGGGGCAGTACTGGAATTTGCTGGGAAGAGGCTTTCCTCTTTTTTTTTTTTTTTTTAATGTGGGTATCCTCCCCCACACCCACCGTCACTCTGTTATATTGTAAACTATCCTAGGCACACCAGAGGACAACCTTGGAGTTTGTTCCAATGTGGGTTGTGGGAAGCCATTTCACCACCCCTCTGGAGTTTGGTTTGTAACACAAGGATAACAGGCCAAACTGAAAAGTGTGTAATAAAATGGAAAAGATGATTATTTCAGAGAAGTAAGTCATTTCTTTACATCATTGTTTTCTGGAAAGTTACAGAAATGGGTCTGCCTTTCTTTAGTCTCCAGGTTTTACTCTTGACAAATGTCAAGTTGCACTTGGAGAAAATGAAGAGCAAATCATTTGGGGGATATGATGTGATATGTGGAGGATCTTGAGCAAAGCACCAAAAGGAAGAATAGATTTTCTAGTCTGTGTATGATTACATGGTGCATGAACAGAAATCTTGACCAATGTCATTTTTTATGTAAGTTCACTAAAGGTGAATTATATGCTAGCCTTTAATTTACTAACACTGGAACTTTGTGATAAATAAAATTTTCCCACACAAATAATAGTGTATGTGATACTTTGTGTCTCCTGGCTCAGGAGCATTAGTTTATATAGTGTGTTCTCCAACCCTAGTGCCCATCTACACACACGAGACTGTTGGACTTGGTTATATACTTAAAGCATTGTAGTTGAATCCCACTGAGTGGGATCTCTGTCCCTGGCTGTTAGGAACTTGCTATGTAGACCCTGTTCTCCTGGAATTCCCAGAATCCTCCTGCCTCTTGTCTTCCCAGTGTTTGGATTGAAGGTAGGCACCAAGCTGAGCATAAATTCCATTCTTTCATCTTCTCTAGTTCCTACATTGTTTTACCTTTCTCTTCCCACAAGTGCCACATTTTAGGTAACAAACTGAATTAGGGATGATTAAAGTAATTTGAATACAGTGGTTACTTAATCATTGTTTTATGTATCCTAACTTAGTCCTAGCAGTGCCTCTTGTACTTTTCACACCTTTAATCCCAGCACGTGGGGAGGAGGGAGAGCCAGACAGATCTGAGTTTGAAGGGAACCTAGTCTACAGGGCAAGATCCAGGACAAACGGCTACTCGGAAACCTTGTCTCAAATAACCTAAACAAGTTAGTTAATTTAGTAACATTGTATCTGTGTGTGGATACTTTTTCTTTGTACCACACGCATGACTGGTTCCCACAGAGGCCAGAAGAGAGTGTCAGACCCCTTGCCTGGAGTTATAGATTGTTGTAAGCTACCATGTGGGTGCTGGAAATTGACTAAATCTTTTTTTGGGGGGGGGAGCTGAGGATCAAACCCAGGGCGTTGTGCTTGCTAGGCAAATGCACTACCACTGAGCTAAATCCGCAACCCCCAACTAAATCTTAAAATGTCCAGGCTGTTCTAAAACTTAGAATTTGACATGTTCTGACCCCCCCACTCCCAGTAACAAAGCACATACCTCTGTTACCAGATCTTACATTTCTGAAACCCATACATATCCAAAGGCACTTAGTTGTGGGATGCAATTCAGTGGTCCATTTGTTAACTGATTTCACTTTTTGCCTGGATAATACAAGAGTGCCTTTATTTGTAGGATTTTAAACCTGAATGAATCATGGTGTCCTTTTGGTCAGGACCTTTAAGACATCCTTAGTAATTATAACTTAAATACCAAAGGTCTTTTGGACAGCAAATGGGGAAGGGTGCAAGTAGTTTCGGTGGTGGTGACAAAGTAAGATACTGAACATTACTTTGGATTCAACAGAGGACAGAAGTCAGTTGGGTGAATAATTAATGTAAACATTGAAGCTGCAAAAGGAAAAAGACAATTGTACTATTAGAGATCATATACAGACCTTGTTAGGCCTGTGTGTGTATGTGTGCGCGTGCTGTGTGTGTGTGTTGTGCGTCAGGGTTTCTTTGTAGCCCTGGCTGCCCTGTCTGGTTTTGTAGACTAGGCAGGCCTCAGATATGCCTACCTGTGGCTTCTGAGTGCCAGGATTAAAGGTGTGGGCCACCACAGCACCTCCACTTTAGGAATCTCACTGAAGTTAAAATAGGAAAATCCATGCCCGGCCACAAAACCTAAGAACACCCTGAACCGTTGGTTTCTGAATATACTTAGGTAATGCTTCATTATTAATTTCTATTGTGGGTAAAGATTAGCTTACTCCATCTCTATCATACTGTACGTCTTTGCGATTGTGTCATGTTTTGTTTCATTATTGCTTTTCTCAGTTGTTTGTAGAGGATGTCTCAGCTGAATCCATAAGGACTGGGAGCACTCACTGGTAAAGATACCATCCTATTCACCTGTCACTTCTTAGGTTTTATGTGGGCAGTCAAGGTTGGGGCATAATGCATTTTCTATAAACATTGCATTTTGTTTCTACACTGAAAAATTCTGTTTGCTTGCAGCCCAGGCTGGCCAGAAACTCAGTATGTGCTTTACTCTTTGCAGTTTCATTGTCTTTTTTTTTTTTTTTTTTTAAGACAAAAAAATGTCTATGATATTTTGAGCTATTAGTCATTCTGCCTGAGCTAACAGTAGCTAGGATTAAGGGTGTGTGCCATCTCAACCAATACATTCTGTTTCTTAGCAACTAATTGGTTTATAAAAATTTTTTTTCAGATGTAGTTTCAATTACAACAGTCCTTGAACCCTCTTGTAGCCAGGGATCAACTGAAACTTAACTTGTTATACTTTGTGAGTGTGCCTGTGTTACTTTATGTACCACTTTATGTGTGCTTTATGTCTGGGTGCCTGCTGACAAAAGAGGGTATTAGCTCCCCTGGAACTGGAGTTGCAGATTATAATATGGGAAAGGAATCTAGATCCAGTACAAGAGCAGCAAGTGCTCTGACCACTGAGCAGTCTTTCCAGCTTGCCTGGAGCTCTTGATCCTTGTGTGTTTACATACTGGGTTCCGGGCATTACAGGTGTATGCACTTCCTTGCCTTAAAAAAACTTCATGTGGAAATTTGTACTCCCTTATTTAACCTTACTGTTGTGAGCTTATATGAATTATTTTACCTGGGAATTCATGTGGCCATTAAGCCTGAGGCCCTGAGTTTGATCCTTGGGATTTCCATGGTAGGAGATAAATGACACTCCCACGTTGTACCCTGACCTCCACCTGTGTCCTGTGGCAGTCACATAAATATTAAAATTTTTTAGTCTTAAAAAAAAATAAAGAATGCCGGGCGGTGGTGGCACTCGCCTTTAATCCCAGCACTCGGGAGGCAGAGCCAGGCGGATCTCTGTGAGTTCGAGGCCAGCCTGGTCTACCAAGTGAGTCCCAGGAAAGGCGCAAAGCTACACAGAGAAACCCTGTCTCGAAAAACCAAAAAAAAAAATAAAAATAAAAAATAAATAAAGAACGTGGTGGTATACACCTTTTAATCCCAGCATTGGAGAGGCAGGCACAGAGGCAGACAGAACTGCCAGTTATCCTGGTCTATATAGAAAGTTCCAAACGAGCCAGGGATACGTCATGAAATTAACATGAGCTAATATGTAGCCAGGACTACATGGCTCAAAACAAAACTGAGGCCTCCCCCCCCAAAAAAAAAATATCACAAGTTTTACTCTGTGGACCTTTGTTTTTGCAGGTCTTT
The DNA here is from genome assembly GCF_004664715.2 of Peromyscus leucopus. Taxonomy (NCBI): domain Eukaryota; kingdom Metazoa; phylum Chordata; class Mammalia; order Rodentia; family Cricetidae; genus Peromyscus; species Peromyscus leucopus. The sequence goes on from NC_051086.1 coordinate 63,923,781, forward strand.
CAGTTTACCCTGGGCTTTCTTAGATTTCAAATGTAACTTCAGTAAGACAATCTCTGAGACAGGGTCTCATATGAAGTTATGATTTGATCTGCCACTCACTATGTAGACCAAGCTGGCCTTCAGCTCCCAAAGATATGCCTGCCTCTGCCTCCTGAGTGCTCCCAGCCCCAGGACACTTTATGTGACTTGTGCTTACTATTGGATATTGTCTGCTTACCTAGCTAGAATTTTATAATGTGCATGAGTGTTTTGTCATTGTGTGTTTGTGTGCGTTTGCGTGCCTGGTGCCCATGGAGGTGAGAGGAGATGGCGTTGGATTCCCTGGAAATGGAGTTACAATTTCAAGCCTTCATGTGGAGCTGAGAATTGAATCCAGATCTTTGCTTTTAACTACTGAGCCATCTCCAGCCCAGCTCACCACTAGAACTTCAGGAAAGTGGGAGACGTTTGTTTCCCCGTAGTCTGTGTGGCAGTGCCAGACACTCAGCGCGTAACTTAGTAGATGAATGAATGTCTCAACATGAGAAAATCCTTCAGTATCAGTGGCTAACGCCTATAAAATCCCAGCGTCTTGAGCAGCTGTGGCAGGAGGATTCTTCATATCCATCATGAGTAATGGTGGAAAAACATGAGATTCTTATTTGCTAGGGCTGTAGACTGAAGAACACTGGCTGCTCACAGAAGTCTGGGCTTGATTCCCAGCACCTAAATGGCAGTTCACAGTTCTCTGTAACTCCAGTTCCAGGGAACGAAATACTTTTATGGCTTCCACAGGTACCAGGCCCACAAGTGGCATACAGACATACATGCAGGCAAAAAACCCAAGCACATAATTACTCTTAAGAACCATATTTGTGGGCCCATGGGAGAGTCTAGTGGGAAAAGCATTTGATAATCTGGTTTTGATATCTGTTCTCCATGGTGGAAGGAGAGAACCATTTCTTGGAATGTCCTCAGACCTTCACATGGACTGTGTGTGTGTAACTGAGGGGATGACCATTGATAGTGCTTAATAGCATTTACTGTTTTTGCGGAGGACCTTAGTTCAGCTCCCAGCTGTCCTGGTCCTAGAACTTGCTATGTAGGCCAGGATGGTCTTGAATTTACAGAAAGCAATGTCTGCTTCCAAGAGTACTGGATTAAAGGAGTGTGCCACTAAACTCAGCCCAGTAACTCAGCTTTTTTTGGCTAGTTTCCACTGAAACATATTCTAGAATGTATCTGGGTAAGGAAGGCAGGGCCAATACAGCCTGAACTAGTTTTAGTTCCTACTATTAAACTTTTCTCTGAACTTTTAAGGGGAAACCCTTGCATATGCACGTTCATAATTGGATTGCATATGATTAAAATCTAATGTGTCATGGAAAAGAACACATCAGAGCAAAGGTTTACATAATCCAAGTCAATCAACCTAAACAGAAAACCACCTACTCTACCCTTTAGCAAACAGTTCCTCTTCCATGAAATGAGAGCACAAACAGGACATGAGTCCCTTGGGTACTCCAATACAATAGGGCACAACTGGCTTGCAGCTTACCTGACTTGGAATGTCACTATGCTTCTGAATAAAGTTTACTTTCCACTTCTCAGTTTGTGTGCACTTTGTCAGTTCTTTCAGTAGGGTGACAACCTGGAAACCGTCAGTAACAAGAGCAAATATTTAGTGAGTTACCATCAGCCTTGGGGTGAGGGATTTTACTTCACATAATAAGAAAAGATCTGAGATATGAGTGATCCCACAAACATCTATAAATCCAGTTCCAAGTGATCTGGTACCTTCTGAGTACCTTTCAGGCAGGTGCACCCTATGCACATAAGCCCGTGGGAACACATTTTTTTCTACTTTCCTTGCAATCTTTTTTGGGGTGTGTATGTGTCAGACTTTATGTGTATGGGTGTTTACCTGCATGAATATTTTGCAATACATATATGCAGTGTCCAAAGACCAGAAGAGATTTTCAGGTCTTTTTTGTTTGTTTTGTTTTTGTTTTTTTTGAGACGGGGTTTCTCTGTAGCTTTGCACCTTTCCTGGAACTTGCTCTATAGACCAGGCTGGCCACGAACTCACAGAGATCTGCCTGCCTCTGCCTCCTGAGTGCTGGGATTAAAGGTGTGCGCCACCACCGCCCGGCTGATTTTCAGATCTTTTAGAATTGATTGTTGGTCACCTTATGGGTGCTAGGCACTGAATGTGCATCCTCTGGAAGAGCAGCCAGTGTAACTACAGAATCATCGCTCCAGGCCTATGATAATGTACATTCTTAAGTTTAAAAGAAAATTGATACTGCAAGAACTACCTACCTAGAAGACTTCAGAAGGTCAATAGTATGATAGAAATCAAGCATTTTAAGTTTAATGAGTCCTATTTGAGCAAGGCTCTTTAGCTTGATGTTACATTGTTTTTCTTGTTAGTGAATAAAATGGCAAGTTGCAGTCTATCCCTGGTAAAAACAAAATATCTTGGGGGTCAACAAGATCTCTTTCTAACAAAGGTGCTTGCCCTTTAGGTTTCTTGGGGGTGGGGTGGGAGTGGGAGGTGTGGTGGGGTTTTGATTGTTTTTCGGGACAGGTTTTGGCTATCCTAGAACTCATTCTGTAGGCCAAGCTGGCCTCTGCCTTCTGAGTTCTGGGGTTAAAGGTGTGGCATACACCACCACCACTCGGCAGAGGTATCGATATTTAAAGACAAAATTACAGTGTGCAGTTTTACAGTGTTTCCCAAGTTGTGAAAGGACAGATGTGTTTTGAGAAGAGATGTGTTCACCACACCTGAGGTCAATTTTGGAGACTATATTAATTACAGGTGTCCAAAAGCTTAGAAAATCTGTGGCTCACAGAACAGACTCCCTCCAAAATTATTTTTAGCTATTCAGTCCTTTTTTTTTTTTTTTTTTTTTTAGAACTACTTATGTACACGGAAGAGGGTGCCAGATCTCATTACAGATGGTTATGAGCCACCATGTGGAATTGAACTCAGGACCTCTGGACGAGCAGTCAGTGCTCTTAACCTCTGAGCCATCTCTCCAGCCCTTCTTTTTCCTTTTTGTTTTTCAAGACAGAAACTCTGTGTAGCTTTGGAGGCTTTCCTGAAACTCACAGCCTGGGCTGGCCTCGGAACTCACAGAGATCCACCTGCCTTTGCCTCCCAACTGTTGGCATTAAAGACCTGCACCACCAACCACCTGGCCAGTGGTAGTAATTTTTTTTTAAAGATTTATTTATTATGTATACAGTGTTCTGTCTGCAGACCAGAAGAGGGCACCAGATCTCATTATAGATGGTCGTGAGCCACCATGTGGTTGCTGGGAATTGAACTCAGGACCTCTGGAAGAGCAGTCAGTACTCTTAACCTCTGAGCCATCTCTCCAACCCTCAGTAGTAGTATTTTTAAGGAAGACATGAAATTGGGTAGATACGGAGGTGAGAGTGATTCCAGAATGAGTTTGGGGAGGGAAAGAATTTTACATTGGAAAAGTGGAGAAATAGAAACAATCAGCTTTGGGCCTGAAGAGATGAGAGATGGCTTAGAGGTTGAGCACTGGCTGCTCTTCCAGAGGTCCCGAGTTCAATTCCCAGCAACCACATGGTGGCTCACAAACATCTATAATGAGATCTGGTGCCCTCTTCTGGCATGCAGACACTATATAAGTAATAAATGAAAAACAGCAACAACAGAAAAAAAATCAGGTGGTGGTGGTGCATGCCTTTAATCCCAGCACTTGGGAGGCAGAGCCAGGCGGATCTCTGAGTATGTGGCCAGCCTGGTCTACAGAGCGAGATCCAGGACAGGCACCAAAACTACACAAATCCCGTCTCAAAAAAACAAAACAAAACAAAAAAGGAACTTTTATGGTGATCCAAGGGAATCATGGTAATGGTTCTTAAAATCATAAGGAAATAGACATTTTAGGAAGGGATATGTTGGTATACAATGCCAAAGTTTATTCAATAAGAAATTAGGGGCCTGAAGAGATGGCTCAATAGTTAATAGAACATACTGTTCTTGCAGAGGACTTGGATTCAGTTCCCAGCACCCATATGGTGGTTCACAACCATCCATAACTTCAGTCCCAGGAGGGTCTTATATCTTTTGACATCCGTGGGCACCAGGCATATGTGGTGCTCAGACATACATGTGAACAAAGCACTCATACACATAAAAATGTCTAAAAAAAAAATAAAGACTTGTCTCCATGTGACTCCTGCCTTGATATGTTCTCTTTCCACACTATTTTCTAGACAAGCTCTATTTCTGATAGTCCCTGAATATTACTACACCTCTCACCAAAAAAAAAAAAAAAAAAAAAAAGTCCTTCAGGTTCTTACATGTGTTTTATTATGTATTTATGTGTTTGTGCTCCGGTATGCACTTGCTATATCAGAAAGTCAAAGGATAACCTGCAGGAGCTATCTGTCTCCACAATGGGTCCTAGGGACCGAGCTCCAATATTAGGCTCAGCAGTGAGCCCCTTACTTGAGTCATCCTGTTTACCAATGTAAAATATTCTCTTTTTTTTTTTTTTTTCAGAATTTTTTTTTGGCATATGGGTGTTTTGCCTGCATGGATGTCAGGGCTTTGTGCATGCAGTGCCCACAGAGGTCAGAAGAGGGCATCAGATCACCTGGAACTGGAGTTACAGAAGGTTGAGCCTACATATGGGTGCTGAAAATCAAACCCAGGTTCTTTGGAAAAGCAGTCAGTGCTCTTAACCACTGAGCCATCTGTCCAGCCCTATAAAGCACTTGTGTGTGTGTGTGTGTGTGTGTGTGTGTGTGTGTGTTTTAAAAGATTTATTATGTATATGATATTCTGCCTGCATGTATGCCCACACGCCCAAAGAGGGTGCCGGATCTCACTAAAGATGGTTGTGAGCCACCATGTAGTTGCTGGGAATTGAACTCAGGACCTTGGGAAGAGCAGTCAGTGCTCTTAACCTCTGAGCCATCTCTCCAGTCCCCCCTCCCTTTTGTTTTTGTTTTTGTTGTTTGGTTTGTTTTGACACAGGGTCTTACTCTGTAGCCCTGACTGTCCTGGAACTCATTGTGTAGGCCAGACTGGCCTCCAGCTCACAGGGATCCACTTGCTTCTCCCTTCCAAGTGCTGGCATGAAACTATGCTTGGTTTTAAAGCATTCTTGACATGTACTTCCTTTTATTCAATTTACAGGCATAAAATGGATTAAAAAAAAAAAAAGTAAACCTGGACCAGCTGTCTACCCAACCAACACATGTTTGACCTAAGTTGCTGCAACAAAGAGGAATAATAGTCTGCTGATCTGATTTACTGGCTTGTAAATACTCAGATCCCCCCTCATTGATACCAGTTGTGCATCTGCCACAGATAGGCTCCTCCCCTAGCATTCTTCTGTTTCTGCTGGTGAGAGATTTTGTATCTTACAGTGAATATGCTGTATGCCAGTATTAAATTTGATGAGATTAGGTGAGAATGCTGTTATGATGGTAGTGATTTTTAGATCTGTAATGCCCAGATTTCATGCATCATGAAGAAAACAAGGAGGGCTAGAGAGATGGCTCAGCAGGTTAGAGCACTTACTGTTCCAGAGGACTTGAGTTCAGTTCCCCAAACCTGTGTTGGTGGCTCAGAAATGTCTATAACTTCAGGAGATACAATACCTCAGATTTCTGGGGGTACCTGCACTCAGGTGCACATACCCCCCAACACACACACACACACACAAATAATGAAAAGTATAAAAATAAAGTCAGGTGTTGTGATACACGCCTTTAATCCCAGCACTCCGGAAGCAGAGGCGGGTGGATATCTGAGTTCTAAGGCAGCCAGGGCTACACAGAGAAAACCCTGTCTAGAAAAATAACAAAATGACAAAATCAAAAAAAGAGTATTAAAAATGAATTGCAGAGAAGAAAGTAAGGGCTATTCCTTCTGAGTGTGTGTGCATATATATCTATAAACTTTAAGTATAATTTATTTTTATTTAAAAAAAATTGAAGAGAGGATCTCATTAGGTTGCTCTGACTGTCCTGGAACTTGCTCTGTAGACCAGGCTGACCTGGAACTCAGAGATCTGCTTGCCTCTGCCTCCAGAGTGCTGGGACTAAATGTGTGTGCCACAATGCCTGATTTGCTTTAAATTTTTTTTTTTTTTTTTTAGGCTGGGTGGTGGTGACACACGCCTTTAATCTCAGCACTCAGGAGGCAGAGCCAGGTGGATCTCTGTGAGTTCGAGGCCAGCCTGGGCTACCAAGTGAGTTCCAGGAAAAGCGCAAAGCTACACAGAGAAACCCTGTCTCGAGAAAAAAACCCCCCCAAAAAAAAATTTTTTTTTTTTTTTTTAAAACAGGGTTTCTCTGTGTAGCCCTGGCCTTCCTGGAACTCACTCTGTAGACCAGACTGTCCCTGGACTCAGAGATCCGCCTGTCTCTGCCCCTGAATGAGTGCTGGGATTTAAGGTGTAAGCCACCATGCATGCCTGGCTTTTTTTCTCTCTCTTTCTCTCTCTCCTTCCAAAAAGAAACAAAACAAACAAAAAAAAACCTGGAACAGCCGGGCGGTGATGGCGCACGCCTTTAATCCCAGCACTCGGGAGGCAGAGGCAGGTGGATCTCTGTGAGTTCGAGGCCAGCCTGGGCTACAGAGTGAACTCCAGGAAAGGCGCAAAGCTACACAGAGAAACCCGGTCTCGAAAAACAACAATAAAAAAAAAAAAACCTGAAACAACAAAGATACCTCACAAAAATGGAAATCAACACAAGCAAAAGGCCAACAAGACATGAAAAAAAAATGCCAAAGCAAAGCAAAACAAAAAGTTTACAAAAGTACCACTGAGTTTGTCTTGTGTTGGCCAACTGCTCCTGGGCATGGGGCCTGCCCTGGACTGTGTTTGATACACCCAGTGAGACTCCACAGGAGAAAAGAGCTTTTCCCTTTGCCAGAGGTTAGCAATTGCAGATAGTTTTTAAAAATGTGGTAAAATATATTTGCCATGAAATTATTTAATTTGCAGGAACATGGATGAGTCTGAAGATCATTATGTTGAGTGGAAAAAAATAGATAAAAATTGCATATTTTCTCTCATATGTAGGCTCTAGATTTAAACACACACACACACACACACACACACACACACACACACACACACACACACACACACACACGACAAGAAAGAAGAAAGGACTATGTGAGGGAGGAAATGGAACCGGGAGGAGACAGGAACAAAGCACAGACATGTTATAGTAGAACCAGTTAGCTTGTATGCTAACTTAAAAATTAATTAATACAAGATCTTCATGGTTGGGTATTTATTGATATTTATTGATTTGTAGACACACCTGGAGGACATTATACTAAGGAAAGTCAGGCAGCTACAGAAGAGCTGGAACTGCAAATCCCACAAAGGTGATGCACAGAGCTAACCAAACTCAGAAAACCATAGGGGAGGAAAGGCTTGCTCGGGGACGGGGCAAGCAGAAGTGGGTCAGAAGTCCCCACCATGTAAGATGAAAAAGGCCAACAATATAGTAGTGTGTACGTTTCAAATTGTATTGAGAACAGAGATTTCAGGGTGGTGATGTTGCACGCCTTTAATCCCAGCACTTGGGAGGCAGAGGTAGGCGGATCTCTCAGTTCAAAGCCAGCCTGGTCTACAGAGTAAGTTGCCTACAGAGAAACCCAGTCCCCGAGACTGAAAGCAACCAAACTAAAAAATCCCCCAAACCCAACCAACCAACCAACCAAAACCCAAGAGCAGATTTCATGTTATGTGGGTTTTATCATAATAAAGATAAGTATTATTAAAGTATGCACACATAACATAACATTTACTATCTTATTTTTTTTCAAAGTCATTTGGAGGAAACATGTTACAAGGTATTGACAATCAAGGAACAAGTGTGGGACCCTCAGGGAACACTGAGCCTTGGGCTGGGTTTGATCCTCAGCATCACCTAGGGCCTGGTGACACTCGCCTGTAATCCCAGCACATCAGAGGCAACAGGAGGAAGAGCAGAGGAAGAACAGAAGTTTAAGGTCATCTCACATCATTATGAGTTTGAAGCCTACCTAGAGTATTTTTGGGGAGCAATCATTTTAAGTACACATTTAAGTATACATTTACATTGTATTCATGGGTTTTTTTTTGTTTGTTTTTGTTTTGTTTTTTGTTTTGACTTTTTGAGAAAGGGTTTCTCTGTGTAGCCTTGGCTGTCCTTGAATTTACTCTGTAGACCAGGATGTCCTTGAATTCAGAGGGCCACCTGCATCCCTAGTATCCCACTGTATCCCAAGTGCCAGCACCTAGCTGTTGTGGGTTGTTCACCAGAGAAGACGGCTTGGACATGGGTTTAAGTCAATAGAAAGCCAACTAATGAATAGTCAGCCAGCAACTTACACTGGGTCTTTGGGATCCCAGTGTAGCCCTGAACCTTTCTCAGGGTGATTTTTTTTTTTTTTTTTTTTTTTTTAAGATTTATTTATTTTATTATGTATACAGTGTTCTGCTTGCATGTATGCCTGCAGGCCAGAAGAGGGCACCAGATCTTACTACAGATGGTTGTGAGCCACCATGTGGTTACTGGGAATTGAACTTGGGTCCTCTGTATCAGCAGCCAGTGCTCTTAACCTCTGAGCCATCTCCCCAGCCCCAGGGTGAGCTTTTAAGCACAAAAATATATCCTGAGTTGACATACTTCAGTTAACAAGAACAGTTAGCCAGAAGTGGAATTACAAAAGCCAAAAACCCAGGTTAGTACATTTACGGACTTTCCCAGAACTATATGGATTTGATGGATCAGGTCTTTATTTTCATTTGGGCAGGTGGTGGTGTCTATGCGCTGAGGTTTACACCCTGAATTGTACTTCCACCATGGAGTCCGTTGTACTAAGGTCTGGAGGCCTGCAAAGGCTGGGGCTCTGTTACAGTAATAATTAAATTAAAGTAGGTTTCTGTTGCTGTTGTTGTTTGGTGAGTGCTAGGCTTGACCTCAGAGCCTTCCGGATGTTAAACATGCTCTACTACTGAAGTATTGCTACAGCTCCAAATTTTTGAAAATAGTTTTACCTTCATCTCATAAATGTATGTAGGCTGCACTGCTAGTTGGTAGCAAAGGGAGACATTGAGCTCCATGTTTATTTAACTTGAAATTCTATTCTTACTTTCTACAGCCAGAAAAGCATCCTTTGGATAATGTGTCTGAGCAGGCTGCAAAAAATTTGCCAACCAACCAGGCAGTGCTGGCGCACGCCTTTAATCCCAGCACTTGGGAGGCAGAGCCAGGTGAATCTCTGTAAGTTTGAGGCCAGCCTGGTCTATATACAGAGTGAGTTCTATGCTCCAAAGCTACACAGACAAGCCATGTCTCGAAGAAAAAAAAGATTGCTAACCTTCTGATAAGAGATATTATTTTAGAATAAAAAGGGTAACTGGGGACAGATGGTTGTTTCCATAGTGATGCTGTGATGGGGGTTTGGTTTTTCTGAGCCAATTGTTTGTTGATCTCACATTATTCTAATTGTACCCAGTCTGCACACCATGTACTTCGTTATTTAAATAAAATCAAACTGTTTTCTGATGTAATTTTATATTTTCCATTATACCTTCAATGGACAACCAGTAATAGTACAGCTGGCCATAATTTAGACCAACAGCAAAAAATAAGTGTAAGGAATCTATACTCTGACTATATATATACTTCTTTCTCCTCCTCCTCCTCCTCCTTCCCCCCCTCTTCCTTTATTTCCCTTCTCCCCCTCCTTCTTTTTCTCCTCCTCCTTTTTCTTCTCTCCCTCCTCCTTCTCCTCCTCCTCCTTCTTTTTTTTTTTTTTTTTTTTTGTTTTTCGAGACAGGGTTTCTCTGTGTAGCTTTGCGCCTTTCCTGGAACTCACTTGGTAGCCCAGGCTGGCCTCGAACTCACAGAGATCCGCCTGGCTCTGCCTCCCGAGTGCTGGGATTAAAGGCGTGCGCCACCACCGCCCGGCTCTCCTCCTTCTTTTTAAAGATAAGAACCTATTACAGGGAGCTGTTTTGGGGTGGAAGCCACTATAGACATTTACAGTACAGGGTGTTTCCCTGAATGCCAGGAAACGTTAGAAGATATTTGGGGCCCGAGGAGATGGCTCCCTTTTTTTTTTTTTCAAAGGACCTGAGTTTGATTTCCAGCTCCAATGTCTTTGGCTCTCCACCACCTGTAACTTGAACTCCAGAGGATCCACCTCCCTCTCCTAGTCTGCACAAGCACCTGTACTCATGAGCACATCCCATAAACATACTGCCCAGAGCTGGGCCTTGAATCCCAGCACTTGGGAGGCAGAGGTAGGTGGATCTTTGTGAGTTCGAGGCTAGACTGGTCTACAAAGTGAGTTCCAGGACAGCCAGGGCTACACAGAGAAACCCTGTTTTGAAAAATCTACCAACTAACCAACCAACCAGACAAAACCATACACACATACCCATAAGAAATAAAAACAACTCTATTAGGAAAAGGCATTTGCAAAGGAGACAGGGTTCCAAGGCTGGGAGGCGGGGCAGTTCTTTGGAGGCATTTGTATTTCCTGGCATAATATTCTTCTTCCCTTTTGTCAGCTGAGTTTTATCTCTGCTTGGCTTTGCTGATTCCAAGTGACAGATTTTGATTTCAATTCTTTTGGCCAGCTGAACTGGTTTTTCAATTCCAGAACTGGCCTACTTAATTTCTTTTTTCTTTTCTTTTCTTTTGGTTTTTTGAGACAGGGTTTCTCTGTGTAGTTTTGGGACTTGTTCTGTAGATCAGGCTGGGCTTGACCACACAGAGATCAGCTTGGCTCTGCCCCCCGAGTGCTGAAATTAAAGGCATGTGCCACCACTGCCCTGCTTTTCTTTTCTTTTTTTGGGAGGACAAGGTCTCACAATTAGCCCTAGTTGGCCAGGAACACTTTATGTCCTTAAACTCACAGAGATCAGCCTGTCTCTGTGCTGGGACTGAAAGTGTGCATCATTACATACTGCAGCCTACCTAATTTCCTTAAACCAGGACCCATAAAACTTCCGTTACTGGCTAATCTGTGGCAGCTCCTATCCCACTTCAATCCATTCAGCAGTGGCTAAGGTAAGCAGAGTCACATGGACATTTAGGGCAGCAGAAGCCTGAGACAGGAGATACTCACAGGCACTAATATAACATATATTTGTGGTTGTCATGTGTAGTCACTGTTGTAGGACTAGGAATGTCAACTGTCAGCAAGAGAAGGTACCTTCTGGAGGAAGTAAGTAAGTGGAATGAGGGGATGTTTGTTGAATTGCAGACATAAGATATCACTTTTAATGGAATGGTACAGAAAGCCTTTTTTTTTTTTTTGGTCTTGTTTTGGTTTTGGTTTTTCGAGACAGGGTTGTAAATGCCCTGGCTATCTTGGGACTCTGTAGACCAGGCTGGCCTTGAACTCTCATAGATCTGTTTGCCTCTGCCTTTCAAGTGTTGCAATTAAAGTTGTGTGCCACCACAGTCGGGCCAGAAAGCCTCTTTGTTGAGTGTTCTTCGAGTTGAAACCTAAAGGACATGAAGGGAAAAGGTGAGAGTGATGAGGGATGAAGGAAGAAGGAAAAAAGATAAGACAAAAAAGCCAGCTAAGCAGATCGAGAAGGCCAAAAGTGACGAGATGAATGTGGAGAAGCGGAATGTTAGGGAACAGAGTTTGCAGTACTTTGTGGAACAAGGGAGATCCTAGCCAGCATCTCCCAAGCCCCTAACACTAGCTACATGCCAAGAGGATGTGAAGAGTCTCAAAGTAGGAAGAACAGAGGCCAGGACAACTGTAAGAAGGTGAGTATAAGCTTTTGGTGATCCTGAGAACTTAACACTCCTGAAAATTACTGCGTTTATAGTCTACTTAAGTTTAGAGATGTGGCTCTCAATATAGCCAATAGATGACCACTAACCAGCAGTTTGGGATCCTTTCGATATACTTTACTCCTTAGCATTATGTAACGAAGAAAACATTCATCATTGGATTCCCATATTATCTCATATTCTTACACCAACCTTGTGAGCTGGGCTTCCTAGATAGGAAAGCTAAATATCAAAGCGATTAAGAGTCTGTCGAAGTCACTGTCTATTAGTAGCTAGCCTATAATTTACAGCAAATATGCCATTTCCAAAGCCTATTGTTATTTCATTGCATTTTCTGGATGATTTTTCAATTGAAATGGTTAAGAAGAGATAAGAGCCGGGCAGTGGTGGCGCACACATTTAATCACGGCACTTGAGAGACAGAGGTGGGCAGATCTCTGAGTTCCAGGACAGCCAGGGCTACACAGAGAAACCCTGTCTTGAAAAACCTATTTTAAAAAATGATACAGGGTCAGCAAGATGACTCAGCAGGTAAGGGTGCTTGCTGCTAAGCATGAGTACCTGAGTATTCTCCATGATTTCTGCAAGTGTCCTGTGATCTCCATATGTATGCCATGGCTTGGGAGTTTCCACATACAGAAGGACACCAATAAATATAAATAAAAAATTTAAAGACTGCAACAACACATTAATCCAATATAATATCATTAGCTTTACATCAGTTGAGAAAGGAGGAATGCCCTTTTTGAGGGGGGAAAGATCACAGTATTACACTGAAGTACGTAGAATTTCAGAGTTGAGATAATTTAGAAGCCAGTTCATGTGACACAATAAAGTCAGAAATCCTGTTACCAGCTTGAGGAGATGTTATCGGGTTTTCATTGGAAATCACACTGGGGTTAGGAATATATCCATCCCTACCAGTTCTTAGCTGTCAGTTACTATTAGAGCATCACCAAATCCCTTATCCCTTCAGTTTCCTTAGTTATTAAAGAATTAAATATCTTCTTCACGGACCATTGACAGATAAAAGAAGACAGATATGAAGATTGAATAATCCAGTCACAGAGGAGTGCAATGTTGGTCCTATTTACAGTTTCTTTTTTCTTTAAAGATTTATTTATTTATTATGTATACAGCATATGTGACTGCAGGCCAGAAGAGGGCACCAGGTCTCATTACAGGTGGTTGTGAGCCACCATGTGGTTGCTGGGAACTGAACTCATGACCTCTGGAAGAATAGTCAGTGCTCTTGACCTCTGAGCCATCTCTCCAGCCCCTACAGTTTCTTTAATAGCACAGCTACTTCATGTCTGGATTGTCACCTCTCTGTATTGTTTTAGCAACATCCTTAGGTTAAATCTTGGTGGTCACATAAAGTATGCCTTTTTCCTTTCCTTGATATCTTCACAGATATCTGATTACAGTTGAAGGAATTAAGAGATATGGGAGGAAAAATTTGTTCTATTGTTGAGCTGGGAAGCTGGGGTGAGTCATCTGTGTGAATCTCAAGAACTATTTAGATTGAATGCGTGGGTCAAAGATGATTTTCAATTCTTAATGTGAAGCTCTGTCCGAAGTTGGAATGGTAATTTGGGAAAGAAAGTGTACTGTGACACTGGTGATTTCATTAGCACTGGAAGGGAGTGTGTGTATGTGTCCTTTCTGCAAGATACTTGAACCTGAACGGTGCTATTCCCTGCCACCCAACAGGCAATTTGAAAGGTCATCTATTGCTACGAATGACTGGTCGAACGTGAATACTATAAAGATAGCCAAGCAGCTTCGCTGGAGCACCCAGCCTCTTTTAGGGAAGGTGGGGACTAACTTCGGTCTTGTCTCTTCAGAGCTGGCCGCAAGATGGTGCTGGGGAGCTCGCATGCCACTGGCGGGACGCTCCTGATTCACCCGCCCGGCAGAGAGACTACAACTCCCGGGGTGCTCTGGGAAGGGAGGCGGGGGGGGGAGGGTCTCGGGGGGGGGAGGGTCTCGGGGGGAGGGAAGCGAGGGCGGGCCTTCCGGGTGTGTGTTTCCGGCGTCGGCGGCTGCGGCCGGGGACGGTGTGAGAGCGGTAAGATGGCGGCCGCAGCGGTGGTAGAGTTCCAGAGAGCTCAGTCTCTACTCAGCACCGACCGGGAGGCCTCCATCGACATCCTCCACTCCATCGGTAAAGGTCCTGGCGCCGTCCCCGCGGCCCCGCCGGCCCGGCGCGGCCTGTGTCGGTCGGAGGCAGCGGAGAGGGGCCGGGCTAGCCGGCTGTGGTGCTGCTGACTCACTGTGTGTGAGGGGGGCCGGGCCGGGGGCGCAGGCCGCTCGGGGCCCCCGGGAGCCCTGGGGCTTCCAGTCGGGCGGGAAGCCCCGAGGCAGCCCGCGCGTCCACCTGCTGGCTGCTGACTCACGGTGGGCGCAGCGCGGCGTGGAGAGAGGGCCGGGCCGGGTTCACCACCCCTAAGGGTCCCGGGTTGTGGCCCGCGCGAGCTGGCCCGCGGCTGGGGGCCACTGCTGGTCACACGCTGCTCGCAGAGTGTGTTCCTGGAAGGCCCGGGCGACAGTCGCTCGGGACTGGCATTTCCCGCCGTTGTTATCAGCACAGGTTGCCCCGGGTGGGAGCGGAGCGCGAGCGCTTCTCCTGGAGTTTTCTTCCGCGGGACGGGACGCTGGGAGCCGCTGCTTACTCCCCCAGCCCGGAGCAGCAGGTTCCAGCAGAAGAGGGCCACTTCTGGGAGTGGGGGAGATGAGGGGTGCCACACACCTCAGATTGGCATTTGGTGGAGGTGGCTAAGACGGTCTTCTGTCCGGTGTAGACTGTGAGGAGGCGAAGTGTCGGGGTGGGACCGCCGGGACAGAGGAGGTGACTAATTCTCCCCGGTAGGGGTTGAAGTTAGTTCAGAGTTAGTTGTCTGTTGTTCTGGGAACTCTTTGGAACCGGCCAGCCCCACATTGTGGGAGAAGAAGAAAATTTTAGCATCATAGCGTGATTGTCTTAAACCTGAGGGCAACAGGAAAGTTGAAATAGGAGCCTTCAGCCGGTCGGTCGCCTTCTACTGGGATTCAGGTGTGAACAGGAATAAATGGATAATGGCAGAGAAGGTTTTTTTTAAAAAATATTCAGTCCTGAAGGGTTCAGCTAGGGCATGAGAAGCTTCTTGTGATAATGTGATCTTTTAATTGTATCCTGATTCGGATTGGCTCAACAAGTAGTTAGTGAATGCACTTGTATATAGGACTTCCAGGATGTTGGTGCTTATGTGGACTTACTGAGTCTGTTGAATTTCAGTTCTCAACATTTGCACAGAGAAAGGACAGTAACAAGAGCTTGATGGCTTTATCTTTGGGGGACTAGAAAAGAAGAGGCGATGATGCTCACGGTGTGTTTTGAAGGAATAATGTCGAGCAAGTGCTTTTCAAAGTTCTTATCCTAAATCAGTTTTAGAACAGTACCAGAGCTACCCAGTTGTGGTTACGTAGGTATTTTTCTGTGAGCACACGTTAATATTTAGAAGTAATCTGAGGAGCATGAGTTTTAACAGTTTTTGTGCCTAGTGCTTAATTTGTTTGCCTTTCAGAAAGTAGAAATTACTGATAAACGTTGCCATTAGAGTATTTCTTGGTTGCTCACCACACTACAGGAGAGTCCCCAGCAAGCTCCCTGGTAGAGCCAGCTTGAGTCATGATGGGTGACAGCCTCACTTTTTCTGGACTCCATCATGAAGTATCAAAATCTTGTTTTTTGTCAAGTCATGATGGTTTATAGGAGCAGTGGTAACTAGTGATGATCAAAATAAGCACTACAGACTTTGGAGACTGTCTGAGGTTCAAGTGGCTGAATAATTATTAACAGTTGAAAGTGGGACAGACAGAAAGTTATTTTAACAGGACCTGAATCCATTATGAGGCAGCAGTCTCTCCTAAGTGTAACTTGAACATCACCGAAGCTTTGATAAGGATTTGCCTAGAATTGCTTTATAAAATTGTTTATTCCTAATAAATACATCCTTTAGCTAAAGTTTTCTATAGACTTAAAAGTTTATTGAAAGACTTGGTTTATAGTCGTCAATAACTTTATAATTTGATTTTAGTTTGTGATAGGTAAATGCACGGCATTTAAAAAAATCATGCAACATAGTGTCTAGCATAGTGTCTAACATCACGTGGGGTGATGACCATAATTGGAAAGGATTTGCTTTAGTTTTACTTTAAGCAAACAGCAGACATTTCAGTGTCTAGGTGAGGTGGATTCTAAGGGAGTGATTAAAAAGGCTCACTTGAAAAGGACTCTTTTTTTTTTTTCATTCCAAGACAGGGTTTCTCTGTGTAGCTTTGTGCCTTTCCTGGAACTCACTCTGTAGCCTAGGCTGGCCTCGAACTCACAGAGATCTGCCTGGCTCTGCCTCCTGAGTGTTGGGATTAAAGGTGTGTGCCACCACCTCCCGGCATGGAATCTATTTTTGTATTATTACTATGATGCACGTCCTATAGATACTTGGTTATTTTACTTTCTTAGCTCTTATTTGTTTGGTAGTTTCATTTGGGAAATAGGCTAGAGTTCATAATGGGTCTATGAGAGTAAATTTTCCCCTTGCTTTTTTTTTTTTTAAAAATCATAATTTTAAGAGTTCATTTTCTTTTCTCAGTGAAACGTGACATTCAGGAAAATGATGAGGAGGCAGTCCAGGTCAAAGAGCAGAGCATCCTTGAACTGGGGTCTCTTCTGGCAAAGACTGGACAAGCTGCTGGTAAGTTTTACAAACAGATTGTACCTATAATGCTTTTGAAACACCAGATGGAGTTTCTCTTAAAACACTGAACTACACCTAACACCCAATTCGTTTGTGGCATTATTCAGTTTTATTTGCCTGACAACTTGTTGTTCTTCAATTTTGTAACAGTAAAGTGAGGGGGAAAGTCCTGTTTTTGTTGGGATATAGTAATCTGTGATTTGTTTCTTATGTTTGAATTATCACTGTATTTCATTATATATGGGCAATAGTCTTCAGCAATTTCATTGACTAGCTCTGGTATATTTAAAGAGAGTGACTTTAGGCTCTTCATTTAAAAAAATGGCTATGGATTTTGTATCCAAGTGACTCACTTTTTCTGACGCAGAATGAGTAAGACATCAAGTAGTGCCTTCCTAAGACTTCTTGGTGCTTGGGACTGCTGTATATTGTTCAGACATCTTCGTGGTAACTGAACCATTGGCTGGCTGAGCTTGAGATGATAGTTCTTGAAATAAGGAGAATCCTGTTGACTAGAAAGGGCCTTTGACCAATAAAGTGGTCATAGAATCCTAAGTGTGTTTAAACTTAAAATGGGTCATTTTTGTCACTTACAGTGAACTTAGAGGGGCTGGAGAGATGGCTTACGACTTAAGAGCACTTATTGTTCTTTTTTTTTTTTTTAAAGATTTATTTATTTATTATGTATACAGTATTCTGCCTGCATGTGTCCCTGCAGGCCAGAAGAGGGTACGGGATCCCATTACAAGTGGTTGTGAGCCACCATGTGGTTGCTGGGAATTCAACTCAGGACCTCTGGAAGAGCAGTCAGTGCTCTTAACCACTGAGCCACTTATTGTTCTTGTAGAGGATCTTGATTCGGTTCCCAGCACTCCCATGGTGTCTCATAACTATCTGTAACTGTAGTCTCAGGGGATCTGAAGCCCTTTTCTGACCTGAGGGCACCAGGCATGCACATGGTACACAGACATATATTCATGTACATAACATAAACCATAAAAGAAGTTAAGTTGAAGCCGGGCGGTGGTGGTGCACGTCTTTAATCCCAGCACTCGGGAGGCAGAGGCAGGCGGATCTCTGTGAGTTCGAGGCCAGCCTGGTCTACCAAGTGAGTCCCAGGAAAGGCACAAAACTACACAGAGAAACCCTGTCTTGAAAAATCAAAAAAAAAAAAAAAAAAAAAAAAAGAAGTTAAGTTGAATTTAGAATTTATTTGATTAGCATAAAGGGAGTTCTGGTAAGTCACTTCATGAGTTACTTTCAATTTATGTAATAAGCAAAGAGAATGGTAGAGATAGTATAACAAAATGTCTTGAACTTATAAACTAAGATCTTTGCAATTAATGATTTATCTTTTTAATTACTGGCTTAATCAGTAGAAAGTGAAGTAAAGATGTGGATGTTGCATGCTTGTTATCTCATCACTTCGGAGGCAGAGGCAGGCTGATTTCTGTGGGTTTGAGACCAGCCTGGTCTACATAGTGAGTCTAGGACAATCAGGGCTATATAGTGAGATCCTCTCTTAAAAAACAAAAACAACAACAACAAAACCCAACAAAAACAACCTTGTATCTAGTATATACAGTGAGTGTTTCAGTGATTTTTCTCTAATGAAGTTACTGAAATTTCATGCTTCTCCATTCTTGCTCTCTAACACGTGATTAGTTAGGGAATACACTGCTTCACTTGTTGGATTTTTTGGGGGGGTGGGGGTGGGAGGATGAACAGGGTTTCTCTCTGTAGCTCTTGTCCTGAAACTCACTCTGTAGACTAGGCTGGCCTCCAACTCACAGAGATCTGCCTGTCTCTGCCTCTCAAGTGCTGAGATTAAAGGTATGTGCCACCACACCTGGCCACTTGCTGGAATTTAATAGGTGAAATATAATAGTTTTCAAAAGCTCTTTTAGTTTGCTTACTGTTTTCTAGGACAGTTTGATCCTTATGGGTCGGTATTCACAGAACAGAAATCTTGGAGCCTGTTATATTAATTTACCTATTTTTGCAATTAATTATTTGATAGACTTCTGTTGACTTTTAGCTTTGAAAATATGTCTTTTCCCTTAATGTTCAGTTTTCTTTTTTTGTTTTGTTTTTTTCCAGACAGGGTTTCTCTGTGTAGCTTTGCGCCTTCCCTGGAACTCCCTCTGTAGCCCAGGCTGGCCTGGAACTCACAGAGATCCGCCTGGCTCTGCCTCCTGAGTGCTGGGATTAAAGGTGTGCACCACCACCACCACCACCACCACCACCACCACCGCCCGGCTGTGTTCAGTTTTCTTTATTGTGCATTTGATAGTTATCTGGCAGTAGGCTAAGTACCCTTCCTAAAAAATTTAAGATAGGATTCCTGGTGGAAAATAGTCCTTAGAGATCAACGAGTAAGATAAGGTCTGATGTATAGGAATGATTGAGAGTAGTTCTGAGCATTAGCAAACCAGATGCCTAAACTCAGGGTCTATGGATATTTTCTCCCAAGACTTGATAAAAAAAATCTGCTGAGTCTGTTAGGTTCTAAGAAGGAGATTCTGATTATAAATTGCAGCTAATTCCAATGAAATTGGGAATATGATTTTATGAAATTAAAGGAATATACAAACATGGAAAGAAACTGAGTATGTATAAGAATGAATACTCAATAGTAATAGACTAAAGTAGAAAATGAGATTTAAAAAAGATAGTTCCGATCATTTGTTCCTCTGTTGAGGTAAGAAGAACAGTACTTAGAGAAAATAATGCTGGCAGATGCTAGAGATAAAGGCAGACACCTTAGCTCACGTCTCACTTCTGCCTTTTCTAGGAAGGAAAATGATTTTCAAACAGAAAAGATAGAAATAACATCAGAGAGAATTAAAGACAAGGTAGGTGAGAGAAGAGAGAGCATATGGTCTTTATGTTTCTTTCTCTTGGCTCTGACAGTTTCTGTCTTTTGGCATCAAAGGAGTACTAGCAGATACAAGTGCAGAACCACTTACTCAGAGGAGTAATGAGGATGAAATATATGAACACTTAGAGTAGGCAATATTATTACACTTTTCAGGAAGAACAGCCAAGGCTGCTACACAGAGAAACCCTGTATCGGGGAAAAAAAAAAGATGGAAATAGACTGCTTTCTAAATATATTAGTCACTAAAATATGGAAGAAAGAATATTGTATCAGACTACTGCAGTTTTTTCCCCTCTGAGACGGTTTCTCTGTGTAGTTTGGTGCCTGTCCTGGATCTCGATCTGTAGACCAGGCTGGCCTTGAACTCACAGAGATCTGCCTGGCTCTGCCTCCCCAGTGCTGGGATTAAAGGCGTGCGCCATCGCCGCCTGGCCAGACTACTTGTAATAAGCAGTCACGAACTAGGGGTATATGTAACTCAGTGGTGGAGTACTTGCCACTCGAGCCCCTCCAACTCCTACATGCACATATACAAACTATGCTTATATAGAATAATTAAAATTTAAAAAAGTAAGCTGGGCAATGGTTGTGCACATCATTAATCTCAGCACTTGGGAGGCAGAGGCAGGCGGATCTCTGAGTTCGAGGCCAGCCTGGTCTACAGAGTCTACAGAACAAGTTCTAGGACAGCCAGGACTATTACACAGAGAAACCCATCTCAAAAAAAAAAAAAAAAAAAAAAAAAAAAAAGATGTTTTGTGTGTGTGTCTTTTGTTTTTTTGAGACAGGATTTCATGTCTGTTTTGTTCTTTTGAGACAGGATATCTCTCTGTAGCCCAGGCTATGTCAAATTTACTATGTAGCCCTTGAACTTACTCATTGTGATCCTACTGCCCTAGCCTTGTTCTGGATTTATAGCACACGCTAGCAGGCTAGGATTTTTTTCTTAAGGCAAAAAGGATTTATGTTGCCAGTGGTTCCAGAGCTTTCAGTCGTTGTAGTGGGAGAGTATACGATGGAACAGAACTGTTCAATTCATGGTAGATAGGAAGGAGAGAGAAAGGGCACAAAGAGGAATTTGATGAGAGAAAAAAATCAGTGTCAACTGGAGTTATTATGGAAGACTCAGTAGTTCCTTAGCTGGGCCTCCAAGGGCTACATAGAATTTATGTAGATGAGAAAGACATCTTGGATGGGCTTCTGGCATGAAGGCAGCTTGAGAGCAGGCTTATAGTGAGTGTATGAGCATAAATGAGAGTGGAATGGAAAGAAGTTCAGATACTGGAAGTCAAAGCTCAGTCCTGGGGAGTGATGGGTGAACGTTCTCATTCTGTGTAGCTTCCCCTTAGCACCTCTCGTAGTTCTGTGCACCCTCTGAATTCAGGCAGATGAGGGTTTCAAGGACGCTGACTTTTGCGTTTTCAGGAGGGCAAAGTTTGCTTGCCCTGAATTAGAGTTCTCAGGAGGATGAGTCTACAATTAGAGAATATTAAAGAGACACTGACACTAAGGCAGCTTCAACCTACATTCCCAAAATACTTCTTTTTTAGTTAAAACATTGTATAGGGGTTGGAGAGATGGCTCAGTAAAGAACACTTGTTATTCTTTCAGAAGACCCAAGTTTGATTCCCAACACCCACATTGAGTGGCTTACCTGTAACTCTAGCTCTAGGGGCATCTTGAGTCCTCTGATCTTTGACCTTTAAGGACATTTGCAGGTGCACATAAGCATAATTAAAAACAATAAAGATAATTCTTTTAGCCAGGTGTGGTGGTGCATACCTTTAATCTTGGCACTTGGAAAGCAGAGGCAGGTGGATCTCTGAGTTCCAGGCCAGCCTGGTTTACAAATCCAGTTCCAAGACAGCTAAGTCTGTTACACAGAGAAACCCTGCCTTGAAAAACAAACATTTTTAAGGTTTAGTAAGCACCTCTCTACTGCTAATAAAGTCACTCCTGTGACTTAGATTTCCTGAACTGCTCTCTTCTAAAAGGAGAAGAGAACTTTATGATGGACAGCTTTTTAAGTCATTACTTAAGACTTAGGCTTTGGATTAATGAGGAATTGTTTTAAACTGTATAATGAAACTTTTAAAGACAAGACATCCTGACCTCACTGTGCCAAGGAAGTGCTGAAATGCTTGTTAGTGCCAAGGGAAGCTTTAAGAGGGGAGCTGGAGTTGGAGACCTCTGTCTTTGGGAAGCAGCCAGGGCATGAATTTGGAGTTAAAAACATTACTCTTGTGACTTGATATTTGCTGGTTGTGAGTGGGTGATTTTGTCCACTGTGGGCAGGTGCACAGCATATTTCATGTTCTATAGAACTGTTCTGTGAGGCCAGAAGAACTTTACTGTGTATCTTTGATTAAAATGGATAAATGAGGGAGTTTCCCCACAAGTGATTCAGTGAATAAGTGGGAATGGAATACAACTTTGGTATGTAACAATATTGTTGGTATTCCATTACCTGCTGTGATTTAAAGGTTTGTTTTTTTCCCTTTTCAAGATATGGTTTCTCTGTGTAGTGCTGGCTGTCCTGGAACTCACAGAGATCCGCCTGCCTCTGCCTCCCAAGTGTTGGGATTAAAGGCATGCACCATCATTGCCTAGCTAAAAAAAAGAAAAAATTTAAGACAAGGTCTCATCCTGTAGCCCAGGTTGACTTAGAACTCATTATGAGGCTGACCTCAGAGTCAAGGTAATTCTGCCTCAACCTCCCAAGTGCTAGATGTGATCTACCACACCTGGCTTTGCTGGACAATATTGTTAAAACCTCTAATGTGTTTCATTACACTGAAACCAGGCATGGTTTTTGTTACAGTGACTCAGTTTTTTCCCCCATATATTTTATTTATTAATGTATTTATTTGTGTATATGTGGGGAGTCCATGCATGCCATGTGCTTGTGTGGAACTTTAAAGACAACTTGTAAGAGTTGGGTGTCTACACTGTTTGGTTCCAGGGGCCTAAGATGGGTCATCAGACTTGATGGCAAGCACCTTTACCCGCTGAGGCTTAGCTTTTTTAAATGAACATTTTGGGGGCTGGAGAGATGACTCAGTGGTTAAGAGCACTGGCTGCTCTTCCAGAGGACCTGGGTTTAATTCCCAGAGCACCCACATGGCAGCTAACAACTGTTTCTAACTCCAAGATCTGACACCCTCACATAGACATACATGCAGGCAAAGCACCAATGCAAATAAAATAAAAGTAAATTACTTTAAAAAAAAAAGTGAACATTTTGTTTCTAATATTAGAATTTACATTTTATTTTCTAAATTGCCACCCATACAGAGCTTGGAGGACTCCTGAAGTATGTACGACCTTTCTTGAATTCTATCAGTAAGGCTAAAGCAGCTCGCCTGGTTCGATCTCTCCTTGATCTGTTTCTTGATATGGAAGCAGCTACAGGGCAGGAGGTAAGTTATAATAATGAGAGGAAGTAGATGATATGGAAAAAGTGTTTCAGTGAAAGATGCCTACTTCACTGTGGTACTGTGTGGAAGGGACAGCTGGGAGGACGCTCAGGACTTATCATGTCAGTTTCTCTTTGTTACAGGGCATTTGATACTTTGAGTCTGTTCCATGCTTTGCTTTGTAAGTGGAGATTGTCAGTGGTCCCTGGAATCCTCATTACATCAGGGTCACAAACTGATTCTTGTCTTTGAGGTATTGTATTGCCACACCTTTGTAATGTTTTCTGTGTCTGTGGTACCTTTCATCTGTGTCACAAAGTTTCTTAGGAGCACCAGTTGAGCTTGTGGCATCCTTTTCTTGTCATGTTTTGTGTGGCTTACGTGCCTTTATTAAGGGGTGAACATCCATCTGTTGTGTTGGGAAGTGACTGATGTTTCTATACATGTTACTTACAAGTTTAAACTGGACATTGAGCTGTTCAAAATAGATCATTTCTGGAACTAGTGTTTACTGAGTGTTTATAGTAGTCCTGTAGCCAATAGGGATACAGTTGGAAAAACGCATTAATATTCTCATGAGGCTTGTATTTTAAAAGGGAAGGCAGATACTATATAATATGTATGATAATATATCAAGTCAGGGGCTGGAATTGCCAGTTGGCTGTATGTCTGATTGTCTGCTTTATCTTAGGTGGGCATGCAGGTAAAAACAAAAGTCCACAGTAGTATATTGGTTGGAGTGAGGGATTTCAGAAATCGAGGATACATGGATTGATCCCACTTAGGAATTATATTTTGTTAATTCTGGTTTCTTGCTTTGATGATGCTTTTTTATTTATTTATTTATTTATTTATTTATTTATTTATTTATTTTTAATTTTCGTTTTTTTTTCGAGACAGGGTTTCTCTGTGTAGCTTTGCGCCTTTCCTGGGACTCACTTGGTAGCCCAGGCTGGCCTCGAACTCACAGAGATCCGCCTGGCTCTGCCTCCCGAGTGCTGGGATTAAAGGCGTGCGCCACCACCACCCAGCCTAAAAAAAAATCTACTATAAATTTATTAGAGTACACAATATTTTGGGGAACACAATACCACCACATTTCCTCTCTTTTTGTCTAAAATTAAAAAAGCTTATAACTAATACAAGAAAAACTATCTTCAATAAGTATATGCAATATACAGTCAAGATTACATTAACAATGTCTAGTCCATTAACATTTGACAGATCCAGACAAAAAACTCCATTATATATATTAACAATGTCCAGTCCAGTAACATCTGATAAACTCAGACCAAAACATTTTCATTACTTATCTTATTTAAAACAAGTAGTTCCTTTTTAAAAGTAGATTCCATAATCTCCCTTTTTATCTTACTATATCCATATTTTCTCTTTTTTCTTTTCATAATAGATTCATTAGTCTACCTTTTGTCATTTTTATATCTTCCCCTTTTTCTTCAGTGTAGATTCAATGATCTACCTATTTATCCTATTATTTCTTTATCTTTTTTCTCAGAGTAGATTCACCGCCCGACTCGCTTTTTTATTTTTTAGACTTATTTTATGTGTATCAGTGTTTTGTCTGCATGTGTGTATGTGTACCATGTGTGTGTCTGGTGCTCTTTGAGGGCTGGAAGAGGGCATTGGTTACCCTGGAACTAGTATTATGGATGGTTGTAAACTACCATGTGAGTGCTGGGACCTGAAATCAGGTCCTCTGCAAGAACAATAAGTGCTCATGACCACTGAGTCATCTTTCCAGCCCCACTGGGATGACTCTTGGAAGCCAAGCTACAAGCTTGTAGGGCAGTCTTCAGATTTACTTGTTTGTGGTTTATGATGGTAGGTCAAAAGTAGATAATTTTTAGATAAATGCCTTTGAATCAAAGTTTTATACGTATTTTGGTGAATTAAAGAAAACGTAATTTTTAGAAATGTTGATCTAACTTGTTTTCTAAACTGTACTTTGTATTCATGAATTCATCTTGTGTCTGAAGTAGAACTCCTTAAAACAGGCTGACCAATGACTAATAAATGCTACTTTGAACTGTATAGGTTAAACATTATTGCGGCTGTTTCTTTGCTCACTGAAGTCATTAGATTTGTTCCTCCCTCTCACAGGTGACTGGGTAGAACCGCACCTGGTTAGTGTTCACTCTTTTACTCCTTTTTTTCCTTCAGTTTTTTTTTTTTTTTTTGAGACAGCCTCATTTATGTAGCCTTGGTCAGCCTGGAGCTCACTATGCAGACTATCAGATGGCCTGGGATTCAGACAGATCTGCCTGCCTCTGCCTCTGGAGTGCTAGGATTAAAGTTGAGCACCGTTGTGCCTTTAATCCTTGGTGGAAGTATCCTCAGCTCATAACTTGGTGCTCTTATTTATTTGATCAGTAGGACTCACTGGCTTTTGTTATACGGTTCCATGTTTGGGTAGGCGCTCTCTTTACTGTTTATACATTGCAGTTGTTCGTTTTCTCCAACTAATGACCTTCTTCCTTTTCCTAGAGTAAATGGAAGTTCTCAGGCAAGTTATTCTTTTAGAAAATTAATTAGTTAAATAATTAATTTGTCCTTTTTAGAGATGTCTCACTATGTAGTCCTGACTGGTCTGGAACTTGCTATGAAGACCAGCCTGGGCTCACAACCATAGAGATCCTCCTGCATCTGCCTTCCAAGTGCTAGAATTACAGGCGTACCCCATGTCTGGCTCATTTGTCCTTTTGAGTCAGGATCTCATAGCTCTGGCTGTTCTGGAACTTGAAATCCTCTTGTAGCCTTCCAGGTGCGGGAATTACATGCACTACCATGCCTGACTGCATTTCGTCCTTTTCATATGTGTGTAACTTCAGTGTTTGGTAAAGGCTTTTTTGACAATGAGCAATTTAGCTTTTATCAAAAAAAAAAAAATCCCAAGTCTCATTCCATTGATTGGAATTTTTTTGATAGTTTTGTGGGTTATAGGTTATTTGCTATTAGAAAAATCCCACTTTGTGTGAGTATATGTATATACCCATGTCCTGTGATGGATGTACGTGGGTCAGAGGATGGCTTGTTGAATTACAGGCATGTGCTACCACACCTGACTGACTTCCATACCTTCTGTCTATATTAGATCTCTCTCTCTTTCTCTCTCTCTCCATTTTGAGACAGGGTTTCTCTGTAGTCCTGGCTGTCTTGGAACTTACTCTGTAGACCAGGCTGGCCTTGACCTCAGAGATCTGCCAGCCTCTGCCAGTGCTGGGATCAAAGGAGTATATATCACCATTGGCTTTATATTAATTTTCTTTTTATTTATTTTGTTTTATGGATTTTTTTTTTTTGAGACTGTCTTTCTGTATATTGATTGGCTAGCATTGAACTCACAGAGGTGCATGTGCCTCTGTCTCCTGAGTGCTGAGATTAGTGTTCACAACCACTGCCTGGCTTACTTTCAAAGATAACGTACCAAGTAGCATTGTGAAAATGCTGTATCTCTTCCGCCCCTGCTTGAGCCTTGTGTTGCTCTCCACCGTCAGCTGTAGGTAATGCGTGGTTTTCTGGAGTATAGTACACCGCAGCAGGGTGAGCCTCCTGTTCTGACTGCTGTTGAGCGCTGGCTTGCTGAGAGGGCAGCTCCTCGTGCTGTGCCTTTCCTTCTTAGTCTGTCTCAACCTCACTTCCTTGTACATTTTTTCCCGTTTATGCTGGTGTGATCTTAACTTTTTCAGTGACCCACATTGTATTTTGTATATGTTATATTTATGATTGTTTTACATTATATGGCAATTATGCATTTGCCTTATCATCTTTAATACAGTCTCAGTCGGGAATTATTCTATACCTCATTTCCAGTATACTTCACATTCTATGGCTACTTAAACAATTTTTTTTTACATTTATTTTATGTGTATAGGTGCCTTGCCTGCATGTATATATGTGCACCATATGTGTCCAATGCCTGAAGAGGTCAGAAGAGAATGTTGGATCACTGGAATTGGAGTTAGAGGCCATTGTGAGCTGCCATATGGGTGCTGGGAATCAATCCCACGTCCTCTGCAAGAGCTACCAGTGCTCTCAACAGCTAAGCGGTCTAGCCCCTTTAGCCCCTGGAATAGTTTGTCTTAAAGGAATTACAATTTTAGTACAGTCAGACCTTGGGTGCTCAGAAAATTCTTTCTTTCTTTCTTCCCTTTTTTTTTTTTTTTTTTCGAGACACAATTTCTCTGTGTAGCTTTGGAGCCTGTCCTGGATCTCACTTTGTAGACCACGCTGGACAAAGAGTCTCCTGGCTCTGCCCTCCCGAGTTCTGGGATTAAAGGTGTGCACCACCACTGCCTGGCCAAAATACTTTCGTGAATTAAGATATGAGTTGGTATTTTTGTTTTTTGTTTTCCAAGACAGTTTCTCTGTGTAGCAGCTCTGGCTGTTCTGGAACTCACTTAGTTTTCCACTGAGATCCTCCTGCCTCTGCTTCCCAGATGCAGGGATTAAAGGCTTGGCTGTTTTTTTTTTTTTTTTTTTTTTTTTAAATGTATGGACATTTTGTGTATATATAACTCTGTGCACCAGGTACAGTGTCCTCAGAGGCCAGAAGAGGTTGTCAGTCCATGGGGACTGGAGTTAGACACTTGTGAGTTCCCATGTGGGTACTGGACGTTGAACCTGGGTCCTTTAGAAGAACAGATAGTCTCTTAATCACTGAGCTGTCTCTCCAGCCCCCTAGAGATGAGTTTGTTTAATGGATTTATGAGCATATCTCACTTTTCTTTTTGTCTAGGTGACTGAAAAGTTTTTGTTGTGGGAAATTGATGCAGTGTTTATTCTTGCTTCTTTAAACTCTTCTGGGTGATGTGAGAAGGTAGAAGGAAGGCGTAGACGGCTCACTGTTGTAGCGGTATTGAGGCCTGAGGCGAGTGCAAGTTTGAGAGTGTTGTGAAGAAAGCTTGTTAAAGAGCTTTTCATCAAGAATAGGAGGGAGGCTGACGAGATGGCTCATCGGGTAAAGGTGCTTGCTGCCAAAGCTGATGACCTGAGTTTGATCCTTGGTATCTACGTGGTGGAAGGAAACACTAAGTCACTCAGACCAAATAACTATGTAGCAAGCTCCATGACCTTTCAATTTTTGCCTGGGACCGGCACTGGTTTCATAATCATCATAGATAAAGCAAACCTTACAATCTGTCATTGAAAATAGATTTCAAATTCATTTGTAAAGGCAAACATTCTTGTTCTAGGAGAATGTCTGTAATGACCTTAACTGAAGTCTGGAGGTAGGGAAATATTGGTGAAATTATTAAGGCCACTCCACGTAGTTAAAAGGAGATTTATTTAATGGCGTAACTTACAAATGAAGGAATAGGTAGGTTGAGGGTTCTGGGAAAGACACAGCTGTAGTTTGGCGGTGTCCTCTGGAGAACTCTCCTCCATCCACCTCTAGCGTCCCAGCTCCCAGCAGCAAGAGCGTGTGGGCGCTGCACGTCCCAATCTCGGGTCTTCAGGCCCTCCCTTGGCCCCGCCTTCTGGGCGTGATAGTTACCAAAACCTCAATGGGGGTTGGAACTTCCAGACCAAAGCTGGAATGGCTAACCACTACAGGGAAATTTCTGGTCCTAGCAGCTGATACATGACCTTGTGAAAACCACTTAACATCTGGATTATCAGGGAAATGAAGAGTAGACTTGACTGCCTCTTTTGCTTAGTGATATTTCAGAGTGGTTTTTTATTTTCATTTTTTATGTGCATTGGTGTTTTGCCTTCATGTATGTATGTCTCTATAGGGTGTTGGATCCTCTGAAACTGGAGTCACAGCTGGTTCTGAGCTACCATGTGGGTGCTAGGAATTGAACCTGCGTCCTCCAGAAGAGCAGCTAGTACTCTCAACCACCAAGCCATCTCTCTAGCCCTTTGGATATTTATTGAAGTACTACATAGTATAGAGGAATGTACCAATTTCTTAGCATTAATTTTGTGAATTTGAAAAAGTACTCCACCTTAAAACTGATGGATATTTCTTAGCCTCACAAGTAATTTTCAACTTAATATTAATAAGTCATTAATAAAATGACTTAAGACATTTTCAAAAAAATATTTTCAGTTTGCCTGATCTGTAGCGTGAGTTCCAGAAAAGCCAGGTCTACAAGAGAAATCCTGTCTCAAAAAAACCAAACCAAACCACACACACACACTACACGTCACATAACTATATATATATATATATAGCGCGCGCGCGCGCGCGCACACACACACACACACACACACATATTCACTTCATCCATATCATGAATATATCTTGAGTTTGACTTTTCAGACCACCACACAAAACTCTTAAGGTTGTGATTGGCTTGCTTTTTGTTTAGTCTTTGTTCCATTTTACCATTGTTGGAAGTCAGTTGTGCTTAGCATTGGAAATTAGATAGCCACCAGGGGGCTTCAGTGAGGAGTTAGGAAGGTTTCACTGATCTCATCCTAGTGAATTGTCTTGATGTTATTTTTGTTTACTTAATGAGCTTGTCGATCCTGTCATGTTGGATTATTTCCCTTACAGCATATCTCAGGAGAACTTTGAATTTACATAAGAACCCATTGCATTAGCAGTTCTCCAGAAAGTTCAGTTTCTCATTTCATCACCTTATGTTCCGATTAGCAACCTTAATTTAAAAAAGAAAAAACTTACTGAAGTGATAAGAAACCTGCAGTTCTTCATGTGCGGTCTGTCAAAGCTAGAATGTTGTGGGTACCCAACGGCATGCGTTCTCTGATAGAGAATGCTACGTTTTGTGACTTTGTACATCTTATTACTGTTTGGGTGGCAGGCAGAACTGGGGATTCAGAGCTTTCTTAAATGTGTTAGGCCAACTCTATGCTTTCCCCTTTTACAGTATCTGTTTTTCCTGTATGAGTGATAATAAATTGGCTAGTTGTGCTTAATGAGAAAGAGCAAGTTAGATGTTTGGAGCCTTACGGCTAGCTGTTAGGAACAAGACTTTGTTGTTTTGTGGTTTGGTTCTTTTCTAGACAGGGTTTCTCTGTGTAACAGTTCTGTCGGTCCTGGAACTCTGTAGAACAGGCTGGCCTTAAACTCAGAGATTTGCCTGCCCCTTCCTTGAGTGCTGGGATTAAAGGTGTGTACCACCACTGCCTGGCAGGAACAAGCTTTCTTGTGCTTGGAATTTCACCTCTTTTTACTAGCATAGTCACAGTATTTTACCTTACTCTTTCCAACTATTCAGGGAGAGATTTGTACTTTATATTTTTGGTTGTGAGCCTAGCCTTTAACGGCTGAGCCATCTCTCCAGCCCGAGATTTGTACTTTAAAGATACATTCCAGGGCTATGTATTGAGTATTGAGGAATTCTGAATATCTACTAGGAAGGTAGAAGAGAAAGCTTTTTCTTTTTTTCTTTTTTTCCTCCCTGGAGCTGAGGACCGAACCCAGGGCCTTGTGCTTGCCCACTGAGCTAAATCCCCAACCCCATAGAAAGCTTTTTCTTTTTTCTTTTCTTTTTTTTTTTTTTTTTTTTTTTTGGTTTTTTGAGACAGGGTTTCTCTGTGTAGCTTTGCGCCTTTCCTGGGACTCACTTTGTAGCCCAGGCTGGCCTCGAACTCACAGAGATCCACCTGGCTCTGCCTCCCGAGTGCTGGGATTAAAGGCGTGCGCCACCACCGCCCGGCTAGAAAGCTTTTTCAAAAGAACACTTGTTTGTTTGTTTTGTTTTGTTCTTTTGAGACAGGGTCTCACTACATATCCCTGGCTGACGTGGAACTCACTGTGTAGACCAAATTGGCTAGCCTGGAACTCATAGGGATCTGCTTGCCTCTTCTTCCCAAGTGTTGGGACTGAAGGTGTATACCACTGTACTGGTCCTAATAATATAATTTTTAAGAACCAAGTTGATTCTTCATCCTAGTATAACCATATTAAATGTTGAAGTATGGTGGGCAAGCATATTACGGACCAGCTCTTAAAAAAATGTGGAGCTGGAGAGATGGCTCAGAGGTTAAGAGCACTGGCTTGTCTTCCAGAGGTCCTGAGTTCAATTCCCAGCACCCACATGGTGGCTCACAACCATCTTTAGTGGGGATCTGATGCATAAAGGCATACATTCTATCTAGAGTACTCGTGTACATAAAATAAATAAATGAATGAATGAATGAATGAATCTTAAAACTGTTGAGGTATGGTAGTAAACGTGCTGTGGACGGTAAATAGAGCAAACTGGGAATCTGAAAGGAGGGAATTAAAGCCTTTCCATTTCCAGTGTGTGGTTAATTGGAAGAAGTGTGTGGACATCAAGTTACGTATATTGTCTCTCTTGCAGGTCGAGCTATGTTTAGAGTGCATCGAATGGGCCAAA
This sequence comes from Peromyscus leucopus, assembly GCF_004664715.2. Lineage (NCBI taxonomy): Eukaryota > Metazoa > Chordata > Mammalia > Rodentia > Cricetidae > Peromyscus > Peromyscus leucopus. The sequence continues at coordinate 63,954,952 of NC_051086.1, forward strand.
TCAGAGAAAAGAACTTTCTTACGCCAAGCATTGGAGGTAGGTGCCCACCTCAGCACTGACTTCAGATTGTAGCCTTAGATAGATAAGATGTGAGGATGAGTACCACCCTGATGGAGGAAGCATCTTGAGGAGCTCTGTATCCCCCTGTCACCTGAAGATTGTTGATAGTGCTTTCACTTACGGGAATATCCCTGGTAGAAGTATTTATTTTTTTTAAAAATGATATCATCTTATTCTATAGCTCAGGATGGCTTCAGATATTTGGCAGACTTCTTGTCTCAGTCTCTTAAATTCTGGGATTATAGATGTTAGCCACTATGCCTGGGTCTAAATTTTTTTTTTTTTCCCTTCAAGACAGGGTTTCTCTTTGTAGCCCTGGCTGTCCTGGAACTCACTCTGTAGACCAGGCTGGCCTTGAACTCAGAAATCTGCTTACTTCTGCCTCCTGAATGCTGGGATCACAGGCATGTACCACCACGCCTGGCTAAATTTATCCTTTAAATTATTTTTATTTCTTCTTGAAGTTTTAAGGCACTTTTGCTGTTTGAGTATAGAAATAAGCAGCAGTGTGGTATAGTTAACAGTCATTTGGCCATAGTAAGAAATAGTACTGGGCGTAGTTGACTTATTCAACTTCATGTTCTCATCAGAACATGTATATTCAACAGTAATAGTTTGGTAACTGTCATTCTTTGATTTCTGTCTGTGGATTTCCCCCTGTTCCCTTCAAGCAATGCCTTTTCTCTTTCCTAGGCAAGGCTGGTGTCTTTGTATTTTGATACTAAGAGGTACCAGGAAGCATTGCATTTGGGTAAGTAAACTGGTAGAAATTAATAAGACATCTAAGCTAGCTAAATGATATTCCAGGCTTGGTTATTCTTACTGACTGTTAATAATCATATTTTACTTGTGTCTAAGAAGCATTTCAGGTAGTTTACATTCATAAAATTTGTCACGGTAAAGTTCTGTTTCAAAGTTCTGAAAAACTGGGGTGGAAGTTTGCTCAGTGCTAGCATTTACCTAGCATCACTGGGAATAAAGTTTTGGGCAGTCAGCTGGGGTTAGTCTTAAATTTACAGGACAGACATCAGTTTAAAGCTTTCAGTTTAGAACAGTAAAAGCCTTATCATTGAAATAGTAGCTGAAGTTTCTTTTTTTTCCTTTTTCTTTTTTTTTTTTTCAAGACAGGGTTTTTCTGTGTAGCTTTGCACCTTTCCTGGAACTCGCTCTATAGACCAGGCTGGCCTTGAACTCACAGAGATCTGCCTGCCTCTGCCTCCTGAGTGCTGGGATTAAAGGTGTGTGCCACCACCGCCCGGCAATTTCTTTTTTTTAGTTTCTTTATTTTATATATAATACCTTATTAAATTTCAGGTTTAATTTTTTTTGTAATGACTATATTTAATTTAATTTATTTATTTGGTTTTTCAAGATAAGGTTTCTCTGTGTAGCCCTGGCTGTCCTGGAACTCCCTTTGTAGACCAGACTGGCCTCAAACTCACAGAGATCTGCCTGCCTCAGCCTCCCCAGTGCTGGGATTACAAGCATGTGCCACCAGGCCTGGCTTATATTTTTTGTGAATATTTATTTATATTTAAGTGTATATGTCTGTGTGAACATTTCTACATCTGCACATACCTGTGGAGGTCAGAAGTATTAGATCCCTGGAGCTGGAGTTACAGGTGGTTCTGAGCTGCCTGATGTGGGTCCTGGGAACTGAACTTGGATCCTCTGGAAGAGCATTGCATATTCTTAACTGTTGAGCCATCTCTCTTCATCCCTCCTATATTACTATTTGTAGATACTTAAAATCTATTTTATTTCTATTACATATTTCTTTAGAGATAGCATGGTGTGCATGTGGAGGTCAGTGAACAACTGGAGTTGGTTCTCTTCTTCCAACTTTGGATCCTGGATTGAACTCAGGTTTGGTGACAGGCCATGAAGTCTTTTTTGAAATTTGAAAAATTGAGCTGGGTATAATGGATCATTCCTAACATCTTAGCAGGCAGGAAGATCAGCTCAAAGTCATCCTTGGTTATAGCTAGTTTAAGGCCACACGATATGAAACTTGGTAAAACCTCCACAAGTGGGGCTGGCTCAGTTGGTAAAATGCTTGCTGTGCGTGCACAGCTATTGATTCCCAGAATTCAAGTAAAAAGCCTGGGAGGCAGAGACAGAAGACTCCCCAAGGCTTACTAACCAGTCAGCCATCCTAACCTGTGAGCCAGCCCCATGTCTCATTGAATGACTCTGTCTCAAAAAAACAAGCCAGACAACTCCAGAGGAGTGCCTGAAATTAGTGGTGGCAAGTTGTATAGCTTAGTGAAATATTCTAAAACAAACAACCCACTGAGTTATAGAACTTTTGTTGTTGTTGGTTTTTGTTTTTTGTTTTAAGACAAGGTTTCTCTGTGTAGCCTTAGCTGTTCTTGGCTGTCTTGGAATTCATTTTGTAGACCAGGCTGGCTTTGAACTCACAGAAATCTCCCTGCCTCTACTTCCCAAGTACCACCACTGCCAGGCAGAATTATATAACTTTTATTTAATTATTTTTAAATTTATTTATTTATTTATTAAAGATTTATTTATTTATTATGTATACAGTGTTCTGCCTACATATATGCTTGCAGGCCAGAAGAAGGCACTAGATCTCATTATGAATGGTTGTGAGCCACCATGTGGTTGCTGGGAATTGAACTCAGATCCTCTGGAAGAGCAGTCAGTGAGTGCTCTTAACCGCTGAGCCATCTCTCCAGCCCCTATATAGCTTTTATAAGGTTAGTTTTGATGACTAGGGAGATAGCTTTCTCAGTAAAATGCTTGCCATGCCAACTTGAGGACCTGTGTTTGAACTCCAGAACACATGTAAAAAGCTAGGCGTGGTGACACACACTTCTGATCCCAGTGCTGGGGAGCAGAGACAGGACAATCTACAAGGAGGAAAGCGAGAGAATGGCCTCCCACAGGTTGGCCTGGCTTCCACATACATATTTTATACACAAACACACAAAAGTCAAGAAGTTAAGTGTTAATATTTTTGGGAGCTGGAGTGTTTCTCATTATTATTTTAATGTTTTTATTAGTATATATTGATTATGTATAGAGTTTGTCATGACATTGTCGTGAGGTATATGATATATGTCAGTTGTGTTCCCCTCCTCCTGTTACTCTTGTCCCTCTTCTACTCATGCTAATCTCTTTCCTTGTCCCAGCTAGCTTCCCTTCTCCTCTTAGGTTTTCTTGTTTTGTAATCGAGTGCTTTCCATTAAGGCTGCTGTTAGGATAATGGTGAGGGTTTGTTTACAGGACGATGAGCACCTCACCAGTAGGCACACCATTGAAGAAAATGTTTGTTTTTCCCTCATCAGTCATTAATTGCAGTTAAATCCTCCTTCTGTGATCTTTAAATAGCCTAGAAATTTTCCATTGCTTGCTTCTTTTAGATTTACTTTTATGCATATCAGTGTTTAGCCTGCATGTATGTATATATGTATGTATATATGTGTGCATGCCTATGGATGGTGTAAGTCACCATGTGTATACTGGAACTTCTGCAAGAACAGCAAGTGTTCTTAACCACTGAACCATCAATCCAGTTCCAATTTCCACCTCCTCTTTTTGAGACAGGTTCTCATAAGTTCAGGCTCCTCCTGCTTTGCCCACCCCCCTTTTGCTGGGATTACAGGCATGTGGTAACGTGCATGTCTCTACTTGCTCTTTATAATAAGATCCCATTTCCCTTATGATTTATTAAGTTAAAAATATTGGCAGTATTGAATGTTTATCCTGCAAAAATGTCAATTCCATTTATTTATTATTTTTTAAATTTATATATATATATATTTGGAGGCAGGGTTTCTCTGTGTGTACTGGCTGTCTTGGAACTTGCCTTGTAGACCAGGCTGGTGTGTTTTTAACAAAATCTCAATCATTGTATTTCATCAGTAAAGACTCGGGAGCCAGATCTTGGGTTGAAAGCCTGCTAGTTCAGAGAGGCAGGGGAAACACCCAGTTCACCTTTCCTCCTCTACTGTCATTCCGGAAAGAGACCAAAAGAATACCCCTCCCTTCTCCTTCCTATGTGTCTCTTTCTCCCTCCGTCCTTCAGACTCCCTCTTACTCTCTGTGATTTTTTTCTTGTTCACTTCCTGTCAGCTGGTTGCTTGCTCCGCCTCTTGACCTATGGTTGACTTTATTTAATCCTGTTTATAATATTTAAGCAGAAAGCTCTTGGATGAAAGGTGTGTGCTAGGGCTGAGCCACACCACAACCAGAAAACAGGTTTTTCCAGTAAATAACACAATCTCGGGGGTCACAGTGTGATCAAATATCTTGCAACAGACTGGCTTTGAACTCCACCTGCCTCTGCCTCCCAAACGCTGGGAATAAAGGTGTGTGCCATCTTGGCTGGCCTATCTATCTATCTATCTATCTATCTATCTATCTATCTATCTATCTATTTATTTATTTTTGAGATGGGTTTCTCTGTTTAGCCCTGACTGTCTTGGAACTTGCTCTGTAGCCCAGGCTGGCTTCAAACTCAAGAGTTCTGCCTGCTTCTGCCTCTCAAGTGCTAGAATTAAAGGCATGTGCCACCATGTCTGGCCAACAGGTTTTTAAGGAGATAGTAGTTTTTTTTTTTTTTAAGCTAGCTTTAGTGAGATATAATTCAGATTCATAACATATCTCTCTGTGTGTGTGTGTGTGTGTGTGTGTGTGTGTGTGTGTGTGTGTGTGTGTGTGTGTGTAAGTAAGTGCCAAAGATCAATCTTGGGTGTTGTTTCTCAGGATTGTATACTTTTTTTTTTTTCCTGGAGACAAGGTCTTGTGGAGCCCTAGCGGGCCTAAAACTTTTCTATGTAGAGTAGGTAGGCTGGCCTCAACTCAGAAGATCCACCTATGTCTCTGCCTCTGCCTCCTGAGTGTTAGAACTAAAGGTGTGTGGTCCCATACATGGCTTCATCTTGTTTTTGAGACAGGGACTTGGAGCTCATTGATTAGGTAGGGTACACTGGCTGACAGGTGAGCCCCTGGGGTCCTCCAGTCTCTGCCTCCCCAACACTGGGATTAGAAGTGTATGTCATCATGCCTCGATTTTTACATTGTTCTGGACCTGGGGGTTGAACTTAGGTTCTCAAGTTTGTGTGGCAAGCACTTTATGAATTGAGTTAGTCCCCAGCCCCCAAAATTTACCTTCCATAGTTATATAATTCAGCAGGTTTTTTTGTTTGTTTGTTTGTAAAAAGTATATTCACTAAGTTGTGCAATGACCACTACTAATTTCAGAACATTTCCATCACTTCAGAAAGAAGCCATCAGCTGTCTCTATTCATTAATTCTTCATTCCTCTCCTCATTTCCTAAACCCTGGACAACTAGTATTTGCTTTCTGTACAGATCTTTCTGTTTGGGGCAGTTCATATGAACGGAGTCATATAATAGGTGGTCATCTTTTGCTTGCATAATGTTCTCAGTATACACCCATGTTGTCACATGTGTCAGTTGCTAAGTAATTGTCCCATGGATGTAGTGTGTATGTGTTTTCCCATGAGTGTATATGCATATGTGTGGAGGCCAGAGGTGTCTTCCTCAGTCATTGTCCACCTTAGTTTTTAGACAAGGGGTCTCTCACCGAGTGTGGGTGTTCGTGGTTTTAGCTAGACTTGATGGCCACTGAATCCAAGGGATCCTTTTACTTCTCTCTTGCAGTAACCTTTTATTTGGGTGCTGGGGGTCTAAGCTTGTGTTAGTGTGGAAACTTTTACAACTGAGCAGTCTCCTCAGCCCGTGGCTGTAGCATATTCATCACTTGACAGACTTTTGTTCCCTTCCCTTTTTGTTACTAGAATACTGCTGTTTCCAATGAACCCGTTTTTATTTTGAATACTGGCCTCCAGGTGGGGTTACTAGGTCAACTGAGAGCTATAGTTTTTTGAAGAGCAACCAAGCTGTTTCCCAAGTGGCAGAAACATCCTCATCAAAACTATCTTTTGCCGGGCGGTGGTGGCGCACGCCTTTAATCCCAGCACTCGGGAGGCAGAGCCAGGTGGATCTCTGTGAGTTCGAGGCCAGCCTGGGCTACAAAGTGAGTCCCAGGAAAGGCGCAAAGCTACACAGAGAAACCCTGTCTCGAAAAACCAAAAAAAAACAAAACAAAAAAACCAAAAAACAAAAAACTATCTTTTATTATAGTTTTCTTTATGTATATAAAGTAGGATTTCCTTATGGTTTTGCATTTTTTAAAAGATGTATTTATTATGTATACAGTGTATCCCTGCAGGCCAGAAGAGGGCACCAGATCTCACTACAGATGGTTATGAGCCACCTGTGGTTGCTGGGAATTGAACTCAGAATCTCTGAAAGAACAGCCTGTGCTCCTTAACCTCTGAGCCATCTCTCCAGACCAGTTTTGCATTTTTTAAGTATATTTTATTTTATTTTTATGTGCATTTGTGTTTTTGCCATGGGTGTGGGGATCCCCTGAAACTGGAGTTACAGACTGGTGTGAGCTGCCATGTGGGTGCTGGGAATTGAACTCAGGTCCTCTGGAAGAAGAGTCAGTGCTCTTAACCCCTGAGCCATCTCTTCAGCCCCAGTTTTGCATTTCTTTAATGATAAATAATGTAGAGCATCTTTACATGAGAAGTATCTATTCAGATCATGTATGTGGCATCTGTGTGAGCAGATATGTGGCAGTCAGAAGACAGTCCAAGAAAGTCAGTTCTTTCCTGCCGTTTGGTTTCTGGGGGTTGAGCTCGGGTTGGCAGACTAGCAGGCAGGTGTATTTACCAGTTGAACCACCTTTTTTGTTTGTTTTTCAAGACAGGGTTTCTCTGTGTAGCATTGGCTATCCTGAAACTCGCTCTGTAGACCAGGCTGTTCTCGAACTCACAGAAATCCTCTTGCCTTTGTCTCCTGAGTGCTGGGATTACATACTGGGTGTACATACTACCACACCTAGCTACCAGTTGAATCATCTTGCTGGCCCTGTTTTTATTTTTTTATTTCTATCACTTAGCACTGGTAATTTACAAATATTTAGTCCTATCAGGATTGATTCTTCATAAATATTTTCCCCCATTCTTGTGAGTTATTTCTTCACTTTTTCAGATGTTCTCATTTTGTAGTTCAGACTGGTCTTAAAGTGTGTGTGTGGTGTGCATGTGTGTGGGTATATATGTGTTCACATGTGTATATGTATTTGTGCATGTGTGTGCGGGTTTGTGAACAAACACATGTATGTGAGGGGTGCAGAGTTTGACACTGGGAATCTTTCTCAATTGCTTTGCACCTTATATGCTGAGCAAGGGTCTCTCACTGAACCTGAGCTTTTGCATTCAGCTTTGGGAATTCCCTGTTTCTACCTACCAAGTCTGGTTATAGACGTGAACCAACGTGCCTGATGAATTTTTTTATTTTATTGATGGTATCCTTAAGTTTTGTGCCAGCAAATGGCCCAGCAGGTAGAGGTGCTTGCTTGCAGGCCTGAGGACCATGAGGTGGCAGGTGAGAACTGACTACCAGGAGTTGTCCTCTGACTCTCACATGCCTGCTGTGGCACGACTGGGCCTGGGCATGTGCATGCACATGTGTGCACAGTAAATAAAGTTCACTTAAATTTTAATAACATCCTATTTATTCATTCCATTTTCTTTTGTTGCTTATCTTTTTTTAAAATTTGTTTATTATGTATACAAGTATTCCACCTGCATGCATGCAGGCAGGCCAGAAAGAGGGCACCACATCTAACTACAGATGGTTGTGAGCTACCAAGTGGTTGCTGGGAATTGAACTCAGGACCGCTGTAAGAGCAGCCACTGCTCTTAACCTCTGAGCCATCTCTCCAGCCCCTTGTTGCTTATCTTATTGGTACAAAATTAATATAAACTCTCCAGTTGTCTGTCTTTCTTTTTGAGACAAGGTCATACTATGTAGTTTTGGGTGGCCTGAACTTAGAGATCTTCCTGCTTCTGCTTTCCCAGTGCTAGGATTAAAACCACTACAAGGCTCTGTTTTAGAGGTTTTATAGTTGTAGTTCGTTCGTTCCTTCCTTCCTTCCTTCCTTCCTTTCTTCCTCCCTTCCTTCCTTCCTATTTTGATATAAGATCTCACTATGTAGCCTGTGTTGGTCTGGAATTAATTATATAACCCAGTCTGGCCTCATGCTCATATTCCTGTTTCAGCCTCCTAAGCGTTACAGTCACAGGCACGCATCATAGTTTTAGTTCTTATATTTAGGCCTTTCATCCATATGACGTTAATTTTTATGCATGGTGTATAAATGATCTGTTAGTCTCTTCTGAGATGGAGAAATCAAGTGTATTTGGAGTATATTGGCATATATAAAACTCTTTCCTCCCCCATGAGCCCTTGTACCCTGATTTCTTTCTCTTTTAGCTGGTTGAGGCAGTTTCTCCCTGTGTAGCCCAGTCAGGCCTTAACCTTCTTACCATTCTGTCAGAGCGCTTCAGGTTCTGGGATTACAGCCATGCCTTCCACATACCTGCTTCCAGTGCTTCTCACACACTTACAGTCCTTTGAGTGCTGGATGGGGAGAGTCAGTGGATAGGACACTTAGCTACAGTGTTGTGGTTAGAATAAGAGCTTCAGCGATATGTAGTTTTCTTTTGAAAGTACATTAGAGGAAAATTTAGTTCTTGTGTGGGCTGTAAAGGTAACCTGTATGAGTTTCGGAGCATTTCTTTATTACTGCTGTTATGAGTGGAGAGTGAGATTTTATGGTATTATCATGTTAAGATTAAGGCTAACAAGGGAATCTAGACAAAATGCCAGCTACAATGCACGTTGTTACAGAAGGACCATTGGAGGCTTGTTAGCTTCTAGCTTAGGTGAGAAAATGGGAGCCCCAGGTTCAGGAAGAGACCTTGCCTCAAAGAAATCTGCAGGAAGTGGTAGAGGAGGACACCTGATGTCCTCTTTTGTCTCTGTGTACAGAGACCTACCTGTACATACATGTGCATATAGTCACAAAGACATACAATCACAAATTTAAAACCTTTCTTTTTTTTTTAAATAAGAAAATCACGTGTATGAATGCTTGTCTGCATGTATATATATATATATGTACCACATATGTTTGCATGGTGCCCAGTTGTCCAAAGGAGGGCATTGGATCCCCTGGAACTGGAGCTACAGATGGTTGTGAACCATCATGTAGGTCCTGGTATTTGAATCAGGTTGTCTGCCAGAGCAACCAGTGTTCTCAACCTCTGAACCATCTCTCCAGCCCGAAATAAACCTTCTTTAGGGAAAAAAGAGGCTGGAGTGGCAGCTCACTCACACACACCTTTTGTCTAGCTTGGTCTTCATAGTGAGTTCCAGGCCATCCAGAGCTGTATAGTAAGTCACTATCTTAAAAGAAAACAAGGAGGAATGCCAGGCGGTGATGGTGCATGCCTTTAACTCCAGCACTCAGGAGGCAGAGGCAGGTGGATCTCTGAGTTTGAGGCCAGCCTGGTCTATGGAGCAAGTTCCAGGAAAGGTGCAAAGCTACACTTTTGAGAAACCCTGTCTCAATTCCCCCGCCCCCCAGAAAATGGTGATGGTGGTAATAAGGCTAACAAACAGATATATGTATATTTTCTCCTTTTCCAGGTTCTCAGCTGCTGCGGGAGTTGAAAAAGATGGATGATAAAGCCCTCTTGGTGGAAGTACAGCTTTTAGAAAGCAAAACATACCATGCTTTGAGTAATCTGCCGAAAGCCCGAGCTGCCTTAACCTCTGCTCGAACCACAGCCAATGCCATCTACTGCCCCCCTAAATTGCAGGCTACCTTGGACATGCAGTCAGGTAAGAGGCATAAGGGTGAGTAGAATGCATTTCCTTAGCCCTTGCCTTATCTTATGGGTGAAAGGAATGGGGTGGGTGGGGTGGGGCGGGGCTGAAGCTGGGAAACAATTGGCTGATTTAACAAACTAGAAGGCCACTTTTCTAACCAGCTTCTTCCTATTAACTGCCTTAAATAATGAAGAACCTAGTTATCAGTGCAACCTGGCTGTCCGAGCCATACCTTAGGGGGTCTCACTTAATTTATCTTAGTCACTTACTAAGAATGGTAGCATTTGTCTTCCAGACTGGCCTACCTTATGTGTGTTTACCAAATCTAGTCTCTTGGAGACTTTTGGAAGCTCGTAGGATTTTTTTGAATGGGCCTCATGTCAGGACTGTTGGAAGATAATCTTAATTTCAGATGTTCTGTCTTTACACTTGAACCTTGTGTGCAAATGCCAATGCATCCTTCTGGATCCAGTTTAGCTGTCTCTTCTGCAGACTTCCTTTGTTCATTCTTTGTTTTTTACACAGGGTCTCATTGTGTAGCTCTGGAACCAGGTTGGCCCTCAACTCACAGGCTCACCTCTGCTGCCTCCCCTGTTTTTGCTTTTGAACTAACTTACCAAAATATAATTTTAAAATTTTTTTAAAGATTTATTTTTATTTTACATGAATGGGTGTTTTGCCTGCATGTATGTGTGTGTACTTCATATGTGCCTGGTGGTCAAAGAGGCCAGAAGGGGGTTCCTGGAACTGAGGTTACAGATGGTTGTGAGTCACCATGTGGGTGCTGGGAACTGAATCCAGGTTCTCTGCAAGAACAGGTGCTCTCTCCAGTTCCCCAAAATCTGATCTTTTGTACACACTATCATACTAAGATCCATAGGAGCCTTGTCTGTATATTTTCTGCTTGGCACATGGAAGGCTCCTTTTAATGTTGATGTTGAATGACTAGGTTTTTGCTTTTAAAAGTAAACATGGCTGAGCAGTTAGGAGTGCATTGGGCAGCCTGTAATTCCAGCTCTAGGGAATTTGATATTGTCTTTTGGCCTTTCTGGGCATCTGCACAAACACTCAGATACATAAATAAATGAAAAAATAAATATGAAAAAAAAAGTAAACATATGCCAACAATAATACTTCTCTTGCTAATGTTTTCAAGAAAACAGCATATTTGTTTTTGGGGCTTTGTTTTCTCTTCCCTTCCTCCCTCCCTCCCTCCCTCCCTCCCTCCCTTCCTCCCTCCCTCCCTCCTTCCCTCCCTCTCTCTCTTCCTTTTTAAAGATAATGTCCTGCATTATGGCTTTGAACTTGGAATTCTTCCTCAGCCTCCTGAGTGCTGGGGTTATAAGCATGTAACCCTATGGTACCCTGGTCACTTTTCCCCCACAACCAGATTTATTAGACTGAATTATTCTGTCCTATTGGTATACTGGGAAATATGGGGAAATTCTGATATTCATTAAGCTTGACAGTTTTAGCAGTTTGTTGTATCTTTCTTCTTCTTCTTCTTCTTCTTCTTCTTCTTCTTCTTCTTCTTCTTCTTCTTCTTCTTCTTCTTTTTTAAGATTTATTTAGAGCTGGGCAATTGGGCAGTGGTGGCACATACCTTTAATCCCAGCACTGGAGAGACAGAGGAAGGTGGATCTCTGTGAGTTTGAGACCAACCTAGTCTGCAGAGTGAGTTACCGGACAGTTAGGGTTATTAAAAAGAGAAACCCTGTCTCAAAAAACAAAAACAAACAAAAAGATTTATTTAGTTCTATTTTATGTGTATGGGTGTTTTCCTGCGTGTATAATCTATGCACCACATGTGTGTCTGGTGTCCACGGAGGCCAGAAGAGGGTGTTGGATCCTCTAGAACTGGAGTTACATGGTTGTGAGCTACCACGTGTATTCAGGGTCTTGGACTCAAGTCCTCTGGAAGAGCAGTCAGTGCTCTTAACTGTCTCTGCAGCCCCAGTTTGTTGTGTCTTGAGGGAGTGTTCGTTGGCTGTAGAGGGGTATATGTTTTCTTATAGGCCTCTTTAGTTAAGAACTGTTAATAGAAGGATTTGACTCTTCCCTCAAAATAGGAGACTGTGGGTAAGGCTATAGGTAAAGATAGAGGTCCTTAGTTAAAGGTTAAGCCGGAGTTTACAGCCACTGTGCATTGGGTCCCAGGTGCTACAGGTGAAACAGTGATTTTCTGGGGTCCAGTTTAGCAGCTTCTTCATCCTTTTACTCTCATTTGCTAAGTACGTACTTTTATATCTTGATCTGAAGAGTGTAGGGAAGCACTGTGGTAGATGGGTGGGGCCCAGGTCTTCAATGTTATAAAGGGGAGTTAAGCTAATGTTAAGAGAGAAGTGCTTCTTAGTCTGTGGGGTACTGATTTCCATGTCATTCCAGGTGAGAGTAGGGGCGGATGTAGTCATTTCAACCAACATTAAGCTCACCAGGAGCAACCAAATTGGGATGAACTTTCGATATTAGCCTAAAGAAATACTGGTTAACTATGTGCAGTTGTTTATGGATTTATTCACTGATTGCATATAGGCAGAAGCACATCCAAAAATGAGGTATATTTGAAAGGAAAGTAATAAATATGTTGGGGAAGATTGCCAATTAGGAAAGCTGCTTCAGTATGAAAATTCTAAATTTAGCTAGGTGTGGTAGCACACACCTTTAGTCCCAGCATTGGAGGTAGAGGGAGCCAGCCTGATCTACGTAATGAGCTCCAGGACAGCCAGAGCTACATAGTAAGACCCTGCCTCAAAAAATTAAACAAAAAAAGAAAAAACTCAGCATAGAAAAAGCTACGTTAATGATTATTTTTTGTTTTGTTTTGTTTTGAGACAGGGTTTCTCTATGTAGCCCTGGCTATCCTGGAACTTGCTCAGTAGACTAGGCTAGCCTCAGACTCGGAGATCAACCTGTCTCTTCCTCCCAAGTGCTGGGGTTAAAGGCATGCACCACTATCACCTGGTATGATTCTTCTTTTTTATTTTAATTTTGTTGCTTTGCTTTTGAGCTACAATCTCATAAAACCCAGAATGGCCTTGAAATTGGTTTGTAGCTGAGGATGACCTTGAACTTGTGATCTTCCTGTTTCTACTTCCAAGTGCTAAGATTACAGATGTTTGACACCATGTTCAGTTTATTCGGTGCTGGGGCTTGAACGCAGGGCTTTGTATGTGCTAGTCGAGCATTTTACTAATTGTACTATATCCCAGCCCAGAGTTGATGTTATTAATTGAGGTCATTCAAGTGGTCTGGGCATGTGTGGGTCAGTTCACTGGCTTCTGCAGGTGATACCATGGAGGCTAAACATTTGTTCCAGTGGTGGTAGGAATAGGTGGTGAGAAGCATAGGGAAGACAATACAGTGTGAGGTTTCTAGGGCTCCTTTTGAATTGGGTCTCTTACTCTTTGGGGAATTTAAAAAAGGTGGTACTGAGCAGAGGCCAGAGACCTGGGGCTCTACTGTCAGCTCTTAGGAGCTGGCTGTGACTGGGCAGTTTCTTTGTTTTCACTTGATGCTGTTGGGGTCAGTTTCTAAGGCTTTTTACAGCTCTCCTATGGCTCTGCTATTTTATATGGTTTTCTTCTCTCATTTCTCTGTCCAGGCATTATTCATGCAGCAGAGGAGAAAGACTGGAAAACTGCTTACTCATACTTCTATGAGGCATTTGAAGGCTATGACTCCATTGATAGCCCCAAGGCTATCACATCTCTGAAGTACATGTTGTTGTGCAAAATCATGCTCAACACGTAAGTGTACCTTAACCAAGTCTGCTAGAGCAGAGGTGGCTTGGGCAGGGAGTTGGGCCACTTACAGATGCAGCTCTAGCTGCAGGTTTGGGGCCGGTTGACATAGAGTGGGTGGTCAGAAGTGCTCCACGCCACTTTTGCTTGCTAGTGTAAAATCAGACAGATTTTAGAAACTACTTAACTGAGCCGGGAGGGGTGGCGCACGCCTTTAATCTCAGCACTAGGGAGGCAGAGGCAGGTGGATCTCAGTGAGTTCAAGGCCAGCCTGGACTACAAAGCAAGTTCCAGGACAGTCAGGGAAACCCTATCTCAAACAAAACAAAACAAACAAACAAACAAACAAACCAAAAAACAAAAACAGGAAGAGAGAGAGAGAGAGACAGACAGACACAGAGACAGAGAGACAGAAAGGAAGAAAGAAAGAGAAATTACTTAACTGGGAAATTTTCTTGGAGAATTTCTCAGTCTTCAAATATTCTGTCCTCACAGGTATTAAGCACAGGACAGAGCTCAGGAAATAGCTGATAGGCCAGTGTTAGTCAACTGGCCACCCAGAATGGGGAACATGGAGCCCAGTAAATATTTGAAAAAGTGGACTATAAAAGGCATGATAATAAATTGTGGTAGGGACTGAACCCTATGTCCCTAACCTAGAGTTGTGATTTTAAAATTTTCTTAATTGTATATTTGTATTTATTATTGTTATTGTTGTTGCTGTTATTATTATAATTATCATTTGAGGGGGGTATTTCAGGGGACACAGGATCTCATGTTGCCCAGGCTGGCATTATCTTTTTTTTTTCTTTCCACTGGCCTCAAACTCATAGAGATCTGCTTGCTTCCTAGATGGAGGGATTAAAGGCCTGTGCCACCACCTCCCGGCCTTAACTTTTTTTAAAATATATTTTTGAAATTTGTTTTTATTATATTGTACATGTTTCTTTGCACATTTGTTTCTCCTGAATGTATATCTGTGCACCACTTGGATGCCTGGTGTCCAGAAGGCCAGAAGGCGGCGTCAGGTCTCCTGAAACTGGAGTTAGAGATACCTATGAGCATCCGTGTAGGTGCTGGGAATTGAACTCAGGTCCTTTGCAAGAGCAACAAGTGCTCTTAACAACTGAACCATTTCTCCAGCCCTGCTCTTAACTTTTTATGTTGATGGCACATTTCTGCTGTCTAAAGTGTTGGAATTGCTTCCCAGTGCTGGAAAGTAAACCCAGGGCTTAAGGTATGTCAGGCAAACACTACCAACTGAGCTACATCCCAGCCCTAGGGTTGTGTTTTCACAAGACCCATTATGCTTAGATTTGACTCAGACTTACTATTATTCTGCCTGTTATTTTTGGGGGTGGGGGTGGGATTCAGTTGGTCTTTCTTCCCTTTTTTTGCAATAAGATCTCACTATGTTGTCCAGGCTGGCCTTGAACTTACAGAGATCTGCCTGCCTCTGCCTCCGTAAGTTATATGCTACCACACTCAGCTGCCCTCTCTTTAATTTTGGGAGGTTTTTATTTTTCACTTTTAGCTTTGGCCAAGGGTAAAGAAAACCTGACTTCTGCAGTGTTGGGACATTTGGGTTTAGTTCATTTTTCAATGTGGATGAGTTTTCACAAAGCAATTCTGGTAAATAGTTCACCTAACTATGATTAGAATTGCCATGTCCTGGAATAGTTGACCAAATATATCTTTTTTTATTTTTTATTTTTTTGTAGCCCAGAAGATGTCCAGGCTTTGGTGAGCGGAAAGCTTGCACTTCGGTATGCAGGGAGGCAGGTAGGGAATATTGTGACTGCAATTCTATTCTGAGCCCAGCTTATTGTCAAATTCATGTTTGATGGGACCAGTGTTCTTCAGGTCTCCATCCTGCCTTCCTTACCCCTTGTCTTCTTCCCTTAGGCTCACTTATTGGGCTTTGTTGAAGTAAGTGTTGAGCTCTGTTATAGACATAGGTAATTTGAGGGGCTTACAGAAATACATTGTAGCATTCACTGGTAGGTTACAATTTGTCTTTGTCAGATCTTCCCGTTGTGAGTCTGGCTTGTAAATATAATGGGTGAATCTCACATCTTGATTCTCTTGAATCAGAAGCCTGGTTAGATCTGGTACATGTGTGCTTGCAGGGAGGCCAAACTACTTGGTGTAAGAACTAGATTTTGAGTATTTCTCAGCTTATTATTTTTCCGTTCATACCATGAATTTGAGTATAGTTTAAAAGGTAGCCTTTGATAGTTGGTCATCCTTTTTATATTTGAATAGATATGAGTGACTTTTTAGAGCACACAGTTGTAAGGATGATTTCTCAGATATTTGTCCTATCTGCTTTTTGTTCTTTGGCTGTCATAGTTAAATAAAAGCAGTCATTCTGAATAGTATAGTTGTCTCTAAACAATGAACAGATTAGCTATCTCCCTAAATCTGTGGAGTACTGTTAACAAAAATGGATTTCCTCTTTCTCTGTAAGTGATCATAATTGGTTTTTCCTTCACTAAAAGTTTCAAGTCAGTTTAGTTCTGATGTTGGGACTACTGGCTTTTATGTAGACACTTTTCTTACAAGAACTGGAGTTGAAGCCAGGCGTGGTAGTGTACGCCTTTAATCCCAGCATTAGGGAGGCAGAGGCAGGCAGATCTCTGAGTTCTACACCAGCCAGGGCTACATAGTAAGACACTGCCTCAAAACAAACCAAAAAAAAAACTAAAAACAAAAAACAAAACAAAACAAAACAAAATAACAAACTGGAGTTGTAGAGTTGAGACAAGATCTGTAAGTATTCAGAAAAAGGATAGGTAGCTAAGAATGGTGGACGAAGATTTTGAACTTTGGTCATCATTATGCTGGAGACAAACTCTGCTCCTGGAAGCCTTATGCCATTTAGTCTGCCACTAGACTTACTATCCTTCCTCATGACACAAGGAACTACCTCTGTTGCCTTGTGCCTCAGTGACAGCTTTCCAAAGAAGCCAGGCTGATCTAGAAAGATGGGTGCTGAGGGAGACTTTTGATAGTTGGAGGGATCCTTTCATAACCAAGTTAGAAGCTTCTCTCGGTCCTTTCACATTCAGTTTTGGCATGATACAGGGTTTTAATATTCAGGTGTGATGTGTGGACTATTCATGCCTGAACCCCAGGCCGACCTCGTTTGTTCGATCGCTCGCTCGCTCGCTCACTCACTCACTCACTCACTCACTCACTCACTCACTCAGTGTCTTGTATCAAAGCTAGCAGAATGAACCTTGATAAAGCCCAGGGATTATTGGGTTTGAGGACAGAAAGAATTGGGTGGACGTGGAGATAAGAAATCTTGGAGTAAGGAGAAAGAAATCACAGTTCTCTTGTTATTTTCTCTTTTAGCTTCATTCTCTAGAGAATCCTTATCCGGGTCTATCCTTTTGGGAAACTTCTATTTAAGTCACTTCACATTTCAAAGGGAAACTGGTTGGCATGCAGTGATATTCAATACTTCTGGCTTTTCTTCCAAGGCCTCTTAAAAAAGAGTGGTGGAGGGGACAAGTTATTGTTTTTCTAACAGAAGGTGCTTATGACCTTGGGTATGTGTGAACATGTAGGATAGATCACTTTTATGATTTTTTTATTTTTTATTCTCAGACAGAAGCATTGAAATGTGTGGCTCAAGCTAGCAAAAACAGATCACTGGCAGATTTTGAAAAGGTGAGCATGGTATTGAATTGGTGAGGAATGGATGGAGAAGAAGGCCATTCAGCTGGGCAGTGGTATCATCCCAGCATTCGGGAGGCAGAGGCAGGCGGAACTCAAAGGATCTCTGTGAGTTCGAGGCCAGCCTGGTCTACAGAGAGAGTTCCAGGAAAGCCAGGATTGTGCATGGAGAAACCCTGTCTCAAAAAACAAAAACAAACAAAACCCATAAAAAGTTGCAAAGATATTACATGTTGATTCCATGTGCTTTTCACCCAGAACCACATCAAAACCAGGAAATAGTTTTGTATAGTGAGGGGAGTGGAGTGTTGAGCTGTATTCAGTTCATTTATGTATATTTTTTAATTTCAAGAGTTGTCATTCGGAACTGGAGAAATGATTCCCAGGTTAAAAGCACATGCTCTTACAGAGGACCTGAGTTCCATTCCCAGTTCTCACACAGGGCAGCACATACCTTTTATCTCTCTAGCCCAGGCATATCCTAACCCTCTGGACTCTGTGGGCACCTGCACTTGCGTGCATACACCTGCAGGTGCCCGGGCATGAGCGTGCGCACATACACACACACACACACACATTAAAGGAAAGCTGTCATTCAGTTTTGCACAATAAAGTTACTTACCTCTACTCTGTGGCAAAGTGGTAATCGGGGATGCCCAAACCACACAATAATCATGTCTTGTGGCCTAACTGTAGGCCTCCTTCTTCCACACAGAACAGCTGTGGGTATCCTAGGCCTGCTTTGTACTCTGTGAGCAAAAGAGAAGTTTTTGTTTTGTTTACTTGTCTTATTTTCATTTATTTATTTTTGGTTTTTTGGTAGATAGGGTTTCTTTGTGTAACAGCCCTGATTGTCCTGGAACTCACTTTGTAGACCAGACTGGCCTCAAACTCATAGAGATCTGCCTGCCTCTGCCTCTTGAGTGCTGGGATTAAAGATGTGTGACAGCATGCCTGGTACTTGGTTTATGTTTTGAGAACTCAACAGCAGTCCTGCCTCATTGTCCCAAGCGAGGGGATTATAAGTGTGAGCCATTACCTAGATCTCAGAGAGAAACTTCAGGATGATGCTGTCGGCTTTCTTTTGCTCATTGGGAAGATTCAGAATGGGAGAAACACTTTTAAGCTTTAGGATGAGTCTTGTGTCTTTTCTGAACTGGTGTTCTCTTAGTCTGAGTTTAGTAATCAACTTAAAAACCAGACCTAAGCTAGGCGGAGGTGGCTCATGCCTTTAATCACTCAGGAGGCAGAGGCAGGCTGATCTCTGTCTACAAAGTGAGTTCCAGGACAGCCAGGCTGTTACATGAAGAAACCCTGACTCAAAAAAAAAAAAACAAGAAACAAACAAACAAACAAAAAAAACCCAGACCTAGATCTGCAATAAGAACTATTGTAAAACTGGGCAGTGGTGGCACACACCTTTAGTCCTAGCACTTGAGAGGCAGGTGGGACTCAGAGTTTGAGGTCAGCCTGGTTTATACAGAGTTCCAATCCAGCCACAGCTGCATATTGACACCCTGTCTCAAAAAACAATCTACCAAACCAAACAAAAACAAAAAACCAGATACTTGGAGACAAGGGCCACATGGCTTTGACCTTCCATGTTAGTCATTATTTTATCGACGCCTCCCTATTACTAGTTAGTATGATTTGTCTACTTCTTTTAGTACTGTAGAGCAGAGCCAACATGAGGCTGGGACATTGAAATCATTACTAAAGATAAATGGATCAGTTACTTTAAAATAGTCTATAATTTTGTCATAAAATGTTTGATGGAATACTTTTACTCATGGCTCTTCTGTGATCAGATACTTGGGAAACATTAAAGCAAAACAGAATGAGAAAGGTGTTTTGCTTCCTTTGCCTGCAGAGCCATATTGTACTGTTCTCACCAAGCTCTTAGGAGCTACTTATTTCTTATTATTTAATCTCAGAATTCTTTGAAATATATGCTGAAAAATAGGTGTGCAGTTCATTTGGCCTCTAAGTAGAGGGTCTAGGCTTACATGATTAAACTTTAGGACAGGAAGGTGGTAGCTTCATGCTTTAGTTGTTCATACCCTCCAGATCGCCCATATATGTACATGTGTGTACACACACACACACACACACACACACACACACATACACACATACACCCCTCAACCATATAGTCCCTAGGGCCAGTAGACTTCTCAAGAGGCTAGGAATAGTGACTTTAAGGTATTGTGACGGTCTCTGGTATGAGCTTTGTTTTGCAGGCCTTGACAGACTACCGGGCAGAGCTCCGGGATGACCCAATCATCAGTACACACTTGGCCAAGTTGTATGATAACTTACTGGAACAGAATCTGATCCGGGTCATTGAACCTTTTTCCCGAGTACAGGTAAGACTCTTCCTGGGAATTTTCTTAACAGTTTTGGGCTACATGTTATAGCTGTAGTCACCTCCTTTTCCATATTTGCCCAAATAGAAACTCACTTTCAAGGGTATGTCTGTTGGTAAGAGGCCAGCAAGGGCTTGGACTTGTCTGGATGGGAAGTGAATCAAGGAGGTGCTGGTGGAGTAAAAGGAGGTGCTGGTGGGGTAGAAGGAGGTGCTGGTGGAGTAAAAGGAGGTGCTGGTGGGGTAGAAGGAGGTGCTGGTGGAGTAAAAGGAGGTGCTGGTGGGGTAGAAGGAGGTGCTGGTGGGGTAGAAGGCTGTGAGCTGGCCCTCCCTGTGCTTCTTGTAGTCACTGTCCACGTGGTCAATGTTTTCTGTCTTTGGTTCAGGGACAGGAGTCATTCTGTATAGTAAGAGCAGGGAAGTAGACAGAGCAGGACACTAAGCCAGAATCTCTGGCCCTCTCGATTGAGCAGCCTTAACAGACACACCAGTTGTCTGTCTCTTTATTTTTTATATTGGAGATAAATTCAAACTTTCAATGTTGCTGTCTGCTTTTCTTTTTAGATTGAGCACATATCTAGCCTCATCAAACTCTCCAAGGTAAGTTCTCAGGCCTGTTAGGTGGTGGGAGTGAGGGGAAGGTGGGGATGGAGGGTCTGTCTTCTTTGTGGGGGAACCAAATGTGGGCTCAGAGCTGGAGTGTTGTTATTGCCATTTTGGTCCAATCCTTTTTTTGTAAGACTTTCTTGCAAAACTTTCATGTCAGGCTGGTCTCTGATTAATGGATATTGGTCCCTTTAATCATATACTTTGATTTTAGGCCGACGTGGAAAGAAAATTATCACAGATGATTCTTGACAAGAAGTTTCATGGTGAGTAAATGTCACATAGGAGAGCCTGGTCAGAATTTGAAGGATGTATCTTTAAAGCAGGGCTGAGTTTCTCTTGTGACAGTTCTTTGGAGCCCTGGCTCCCTTTGAAGAACGCACAAGGGGATCGAGAGAGGATTCAGCAGCTAAGACACTTAATTGCTCTTGCAGAGGACCCGGGTTCAGTTTCCAGCACCCACACCGCAACTCACAACCGCCTGTAACTCTAGTTTCAGGGGATTTGACACCCTCTTCTGGCCTCTGAGGGTTCCTGCATGCACGTGTGCTATGTCTACTCACACATATACACATTAAATAAATGATAGAGGTTCTTTAATAAAAGAAGTGAGAGCAAATATGTGCTGGGAGAAAAGGAGACGGCTAGGGAGTAGGTCCTTGGTTTCTGTCTGTTGTCTCTTTCTACCTGGTTTGTTGCTGTTTCTTGCAGGGATTTTGGACCAGGGGGAAGGCGTCCTTATCATTTTCGATGAGCCCCCCGTAGATAAAACTTACGAGGCCGCCCTGGAAACCATTCAGAACATGAGTAGAGTAGTGGACTCCCTCTACAGCAAAGCCAAGAAGCTGACATAGGAGGTGAGTGCCGGCCCGGCCCCGCCCGGCCCCGCCGGGCAGCGCTGTCTCCGCCCGCCTGCCCGCCGACACCGACCACCCTCCGGTCCTCACGGCTCCCCATTGACGCTGCTCTGTCTTCTCTTGCAGAGTTGGATCTGTAGCGGTCCTTTGGAGAGTGTGTGTGGCGGGAGAGTGACCCTTGGGGAGATGCTAGGAGATTCTTTTCTTTCTGTTCTACTTTTCGCTCGGAAAGTTTTTAACCTTCATTGGTGCATCTGTATCCAGCGATAGGCGGCCAGTTCTCATGTAATCAGCACTGGCCAACATGGGAGTGGGGAAATTGCTTAAAAAAAAAGAAAAAAGAAAAAAAAAGATTCTAAATAAAAGGAAAAAGGCTTACACTACCTAAAGCTGTGCTCTCTGCCTCCTGGGAGAGGGCCGCAAAGCCAGGCACCCCGCCAACCACTGGGGATCCTCATCCACCTGCTGGGCGCCACCTCTCCTCCTCTTCAGAATTGGGTGTTTGCTGACCATCAAAAGCAACGACTTTTTATTCTGTTTGTACTGAACCAAAACAAACAACTGTGTATAGACTGCTGTTTTCTTTTTTATTTGAAACGAGGCGTTGGTGTTCTTTCCCTGCCTTCTGGCCTGTCCACCCTCCCCTCTCTGACATTGGCTCCAGCAGGCTAGCTGAAGGGCCAGCTGTGGCACCACCACTACCACCGCGTCCGGCTCTGCTCTGACCTGTCACAGAATGGGAACAAGTCCAGGAGCTAGTGTCCACTACGGCCACACGGGTGCGCAGTGTGGGCCTCAGCCCTCGGTGCCTGCTGTGCATGTGGCTTCTTTAACACAGTAACTAGACTAGACATCAGTGTTTCCACCACCCCTCCTCCCCTTTGCTCTCCTCTCCTCTCTCTGCTCTCTCACCCAGGAGACCATATCCTTTCTCTTTCCTCTAGAGGAGTTGGGCTGTCTGAACTCCATCTGCTGCACTCTCTCCCTCGCCACCCTTCTTCCTGCTGTCAGATGACCGATCCCTTTTCAAAACAGTGGACATCGGGAATGAGGCTGGGTGGGGTTTTTGTTTGTCCTTTTTTTGTTGGGTTGAAGCACCCTCACGTCCCCTTCCCAGAATGTCTCTCTCTGCCTCCTAAGAGTGTGAGCCGACGACGGGGTGGCGCTGTCTTAGCATGCTTTCTTCCCACGCAGTCCTCAGCAGGCCCCTTTGCTGTCCCCACTGCGCTGTGTCCTTTCTCACCTGTCTTTCCTCTCTTCTCCCTCCTCCTCCTGCCTCCTTCCGCTGGCCTCCTTTCTCTTTCTTTAGAACCTTTCTCAGATTATCCTTCCAGGTTTTGGTAATAGATTTCTATTTTGTAAAAGGATTTTGTTGTACCAGGTTTTGCATCTTCACTGAATCTGACTGGCTTTTATTTTCCTCTTCAAAATCAGGTTTTTGTTCTCAACCACCTTCTCTTCCCATCATGTCCAGTCACTGTTTTGGTTTTGGCACCATCAATATCAAATGTACAAACGGTTCTTGCTAACCAACACCAGGTATATCTGATGTTCAGATGAGTTCCAATAAAATAATTTTTTTTTCAAAAGGCGTCTTTTCTTGAGTGCTGGAGGGTTTCCAAGCAAGTTCAAGCGTTCCATGTGGCCCCTTCTGGCTTGGTCAGAGCTCTATTCGTTACTTAATGAGAGTCTTCTAGCCATGCTGGGAGTCCGTATCTGGAGACCTTTGGCAGGAAAGTTGACCTGTCAGGGGTGAAGTCAGAAATGGAGCTCAGGTGTCTGTTGGGGCAGGAGGGCCAGTGAAGACACGTGGGCTTCATGTCTTCCAAGCCTGTCTGCTTATCTCCTTGTCTGTGGGAGGTGCTAGGGTGCTAGGGTCTGATGGAGACGTGTAGGGCCAGTGTCCCGATGGCCAGCCTTCTGTACAGTAGTGCTGTGGAATGTCCAATAGCAGCTGTTTTCATGCTGCCCCAGACCCCACCAGTGGGTCTTGTGAGGGGCTCCGGCCTCGGGGCACTGCCCAGCCCCTCTTCAGTCTAGCAGTTTTCAGCTGTAGCTGTGTTCCTCTGTATAACTTTACTTTTAGAAAGTTTTGTTTCTAGAAAGGACTTTAAAAGTCTCCATAGGGATGTGAAGCTGGAGCAGGGTGGGGTGGGTTTCTCAGACCTGGGAAAAGCCCATGCAGCTCAGGACAGGAGCCCTCAGTGTGATGATTCCAGAGCTGCCCTGTCTGGCAGAGCTGCTAGGCATGTTCTGTCAGGCCCTGAAGTGAGGCTAGTTCAGACGGTAACCACAAACCATCTTTAAAGGCTTAGTGTGAAAGAAATGTTAAGCAGCTTACTAATTTTTATATATACATCGGAATATTCGGGGCATCTTGGATTAATAAAATATATTAAAATTCACTTGCTCTTTACTTTTTTAATGTAATTATTAGAAAATAGCACATTACCCATGTGGCTGGTCAATATGGCTCTCAATAACCTCTGTTGGATTGTGCTGCGCTGGACCGTCAGGTTGTGCCACGGTTTCCCTCCCAGGTCTACACAGCTAGCTTAGCTTCCTCCCCACCCTCAAGGTCTGGCCATAGGTTGGCCTGGTTCTGGGCTGTCTAGCGGAGGGTCCCCATTTAGGCATTAGCCTTCAAGGTATTGGGGCTTCGTTGGGCATTAATGAGACTGCTCTTGGGAGTACCAGCCAAGAGGGCAAAGAGGGCTGCTCTGGTTCCCTGCCGGGTGCTGGTTACATAATCTGTGCTGCTCAGAAGAGCCACTAGATGCTGCTCTGTGCCCTCAAAGGCAGTCTTCTCAAGAACTAGGGTTCCAAAGCTCGTGGGTGGAACTCTCTCTGTACCCTCGGTCCTGGGGCCCACATGGGAAGTGGTATGTGTACAGCAGCTCTCTGCTGTGTTAATGCATGGGCATCCCGCCTCGCAAGACAGCGAGATAGGGTTTGGGGAAAGGGCCGGCTGAGAGTGAGAACTAGACACTGGGAAGAAAACCTTCCTGCACGGTTCCCCTGGCTCTGCCTCCTGGGCTCTTGATTCTACATGTCGGGCAGATTAGATTGCCTTTCTCCTTTGCTTCCCTGTTGGAACAGTGAGGGAGGGAGCTGGGTGTCGGGAGGCAGAGGTGGGCTTGAGTGGGCAGGGGAACTGTGGTGTGTGATGGCTACTCATGGTTGACTACACTTGGGTTTAACTAAAATCCAAAACTGGAAGGCACACTAGTGGGGAATTTTTGCTTAATTTGAAGTAGGAAGATCCATTTTTTTTTCTTCTTTGAGACAGGGTTTCTCTGTAGCTTTAATGCCTTTTCTGGAACTCATTTGGTAGCCCAGGCTGGCCTCGAACTCACAGAGATCCGCCTGCCTCTGCCTTCTGAGTGCTGGGATTAAATGTGCCACCACCGCCCCGGCGGAAGATCCATTTTAAATCTGGATTAATTTAATCTTGAGGTAGGAAGACAGACCTTTAATCTGGGCCACACCTGCTGGAAGCCTATATAGGGACATGGAAGAAGGAAGCTTTTGCTTTTGCCTGCTTGCTCTGTCCTTGCTAGCAAGTCTATATGTCTTGGCTGGCATTAGAGCCTCCTTCAGGATTCCAGCGTCTGCTAAAGACCAGCTGAGACATCCAGCCTTTCGAACTGAGCAACTATTGGATTCTTGGACTTTCTGTCCAATAGCTGACCATTGTTGAGAGTTCTGTTGCTCTACAGAACCCTGACTGATAAACTCTGAAGCAAGCTTATCAGGTATGACCCAGGTGGGTAGGGTTTCCGGCAACTTCTTCCCTCAGCATGTAGGTTGGTAGAACCTCCTGCTACAAACATGACCTTGCCCCGGCAATGTGAGGAGGCTAGAGTAGCTCACAGAGAGGGTTTTGAAAGTAACGGGGAAGGGCTGGCTGGACAGAAGATATGAGAGAACATTCATCCAGCCATGTTGGAAAAGGGCCATGAACTCTAGGATCGACTGTAAAAGAGCTGGGATTCAGTTGCAGGCAACAGCAGGCCCAGGTTTTTCTAATAGGTGGATTGCAGCCTTCAGAGATCTGTGTATATTTAGGGAAGCAGAACACATTCAACTTCTGCTCAATCCTATAATTTGAAAGAACATAAACATGAAGCCAGCTGAGAAGCTGGAGGAACAGGCTGGCTTTCATCGTCACCTTCCCAGGAAGAGGCATTGATTGGGCCAGCGGGGCTGAAAGACCCTGGGCAGATGACATAGAGCCCACTGTGAAAAGGAAGAGCCAGGGCAGCTCTTTCTCAAGAGCAGCTAGGGTTGCTGACAGTCTGAGCCATGAGGCTTGATCTCAGTGTCAGGGTTGAGCCGGGTCTTGCAGGGGTGATTCTGTGGAGCTAGTGTGGCTCGAGCCTCAATTCCAGCAGTGAAGCCTGAAGCAGGGAGATTGCAAGTTGCTAGCTAGCCTGTGCTACAAGGAAAGGTCTTAAGTCATAGAGTCGCTGGATGCAGGAACGGGTTAAGGGAGCTCCTGCTAGTGTGAGCTGTTAGAAAGCCAGTGTGGCCCCGGCCCTCGATCCCACAAATACTTGTGTACTGAGCTGAAGCCCTGAAGCTCTCACCGAGGCATGTGGACCAGCCTCCAGAATTGAGCCAACACTTCATTACTTTATAGATTACCCGGTGTTAGCTGTTGTGGTCCGGCAATAGAAAAAGGGGCCACGGCTATGTTCTATGAGGAACGTTGTGAGGAAGGGCACACAGCTAAGCTATCCTTCCTGGGTGTTTGATGAGATCCTGGAATTTTTTTTTTTTTTTTTTTTTTTTTTTTTTTTTTTTTTTTTGTACACCACAGTGCATTTTCTGTTCTGGTCACTAAGGTCCCTAAACCTTTCCACTCCTGTTGGCAGAGAAATCTCTGGGTACACAAAGAAAATGGCACTTTCTAACCTGGCAGTACTGTGCCTAATGACTCAACAAGATTCCTTTTTGGCTGGCGCAGGTGTCTTGTCAAGGATTCTCTAGGTCCAGGGACGGGAGTTAAGGGTCGTCGGTTTGCGGCTTGTTTGCCAGTTGGAGTCTCCAGAATGAGTCCAAAATGAGTGACTGGTAAACCGGCAGTCGCCTTTGTGAAGGGTATGGAGGGGTGCTTGGGAGCTATGCGTCCGTGGTCAGAACCAGAATATTCTGCAATTTCACTGTCCTCCAATCTCAAAACGGGCAAACCAGAGGCTGGCCTGAAAGGCGCAGCTGCTTCGGCTTTGACAACAACCGGTGATAGGATCTGTGGGCCGTCCTCGCCCCCTGGCCCGGCTCTCCGAGTCCTAGGGGACGACGGGCTTTTACGGGATGCGGCTGTCCCTTACCTGGCACCGGGGCCACTCTTCACACGGCCCGCGGCCTCAGCGGCGGGGGCCGCGGCGGGAACAAAGGCAGCACGTGTCTGGGCGGGGTCCGCCCTTCGCCCCGCCCGCCCTCCCGTCCGCCCGCCCGCCCGCCCGCCCGGCGAGCTCCGCTGCGCGGCGCCGGGACTCACGAAGCCCGGCTGCGCCATGCGGCGCGGGCGGCTTCAAGGCGGGGACCCGGCGCCGCGCGCTCCCGCCGCCCGCATGGGGCGCGCCCACTAGAGGCGCCACCGTGCGCCGCTCGAGCCGAGGACGCGAGTGGCCGCGACCCGGCGGCGAGACCGAGCGGGCGGGCGTGCGGGCGGCGCGCGCGACCCGGGAGAGGCAGCCTGCCTGCGAGGCGCGCGCCGGGCGGGGCGGGGCGGGGCGGGGCGGGCGCGCGCGGCGGGGGCCGGGCGGGGGCGGGGCCGCGGCGTCTGCAGAACCTTGGACAGAAGCTGCGAGCCGCCGCCGCCGCCACCGCGCCGAGCCGCGCCGAGCCCCGGGGCCGCGGCGCGCATTGCGGAGGGCCTGGGACGCAGCGCTGCGCCTGCGGCGGGAGCCTTGCCTGCGGGTAAGCCTGCGCGGAGCGGGGCCGTGCGCGCGGCCGGGTCCGGGTCCTGCGGCGGCGGCGGCCGCTGCGGCGCTCGGCCGGTGCCGCAGTGGAAGCGCGGGCTGGGGTTCGGTGGGGCCGCGGCCCGGGGGTTCGGGCCTCGGAGGTGCGGGCGGAGGGGCGCGGCGCGGAGCCCCGCCCGGGGCTGAGAACCATCTTGTTTTCCACGCAGATCCGCAGGGCTACACGCGTCGCGCGCGTCCCGGGAGCGCCTCCTTCCTCCCTGCGGCCGCTTCAGGCTCGGTAAGCCGTCCCCTCCCTCAGGCCGGCAGGCTGGGCGCGCAGGGGCGCCGGCCCCCGCCGGGCGCGCAGTGGCACCATGGGCACAGTGCTGTCCCTGTCCCCCAGCTATCGGAAGGCCACGCTGTTTGAGGATGGCGCGGCCACGGTGGGCCACTACACGGCCGTGCAGAACAGCAAGAACGCCAAGGACAAGAACCTGAAGCGGCACTCCATCATCTCGGTGCTGCCGTGGAAGAGGATCGTGGCGGTGTCGGCCAAGAAGAAGAACTCCAAGAAGGCGCAGCCCAACAGCAGCTACCAGAGCAACATCGCGCACCTCAACAATGAGAACCTGAAGAAGTCGCTGTCGTGCGCCAACCTGTCCACGTTCGCCCAGCCCCCGCCGGCCCAGCCGCCCGCACCCCCGGCCAGCCAGCTCTCCGGCTCCCAGACCGGGGTCTCCTCTTCCGTCAAGAAGGCCCCGCACCCTGCCATCACCTCTGCAGGGACACCCAAACGGGTCATCGTCCAGGCGTCCACCAGTGAGCTGCTCCGCTGCCTGGGCGAGTTTCTCTGCCGCCGGTGCTACCGCCTGAAGCACTTGTCCCCCACGGACCCCGTGCTCTGGCTGCGCAGCGTGGACCGCTCGCTGCTTCTCCAGGGCTGGCAGGACCAGGGCTTCATCACCCCGGCCAACGTGGTCTTCCTCTACATGCTCTGCAGGGATGTTATCTCCTCGGAGGTGGGCTCCGACCACGAGCTCCAGGCCGTCCTGCTGACCTGCCTGTACCTCTCCTACTCCTACATGGGCAACGAGATCTCCTACCCGCTCAAGCCCTTCCTCGTGGAGAGCTGCAAGGAGGCCTTTTGGGACCGCTGCCTCTCCGTCATCAACCTCATGAGCTCCAAGATGCTGCAGATCAATGCTGACCCCCACTACTTCACCCAGGTGTTCTCCGACTTGAAGAATGAGAGTGGCCAGGAGGACAAGAAGCGACTCCTCTTGGGGCTCGATCGGTGAGCCCCTGCCGCCGGTTTCCCGGCTCAAGGATTCCATTCGTTTTTAAAAATTGATTACTAAACGAATCAAGTTTTGTGTACAGTATGTGTCTAGCAAAGCCACCAAGGGCCTCTTCCCATGTTCTCTCCTTGGGGTTTTTTTTCCCCCGCCCCCGGCCCTTTCAAGAACTCTGGGGACTTTCGAACTCATGAACCTTGTGCAAACCCAGAAGAAGATGCATTCAGAGCCACTTAGGCTGGTGACTGCTCACTTTCGGGGGCTCGAGGGACTGACGTGCCCGGGTCACCTGTACCCATGCTGGGTTCAGAGTAGATGAGGCTTCCCACTGTCCCGTGACGGGAGCCACAGCGGGGCTGGTTGGTGGCTGTGGCCCAGGAGGAACTGACCCTTCTTTTCTGGCGACTGTTTCATCCTCCCAAAGGCTCCTGGGGCCAGCTGCCCTGACTCAGGCTCCAGGAGGTTCTCGGTGAGGCAAGCTCTCCACTGCCCGGGGGCCTCAGCGCAGGAGCCTGGAAAGGGGTCTGGTGCAGATTGTGGGTGACGACTGTTGACCGTGCAGGCCGCCTGCCCTGTGCTGCTGCTTGGCTTTTGGGCTAAGGGCTTTTCTCACTGGCAGGATGGAGCTTCCCCGCCCTGCCCTTTTGTCTCTGCTCCCGGCTCCCACGTTAGTGTTGGTTAACGAGGTGGTTTGTTATTAGATTCCTCTCTCTTTTTGGGTCCCAGCTAAGGGGGTGAGGAGAAGCGAGAGGTAGCTCCTTTCCCGAGTGAGTTTTTCATTTGAAGAACGCAGCTCAGTCACTCTGTGCAGAAAAAGCCAGGACAGTGACAGGTCCCTGTGAGCAATGCTGGGCAGGTGGGTGTCCATGCCTGAGGTCAGGTGGGTGCTCACTGAAGTGCTAAGGCCTCTTGCTGGTGGACGTATTTGTCCTACAGAGCCGGGGGGAAGGTGAGGTCAGTTGACAGGGGTGTCGTGGTCATGGCGTCTCCCACCCATACCCCATTAGTTTAAAGCTGTTTCCAAGCAGTTCGGTTTCTCCCAGAGATGAAGCTTGGCCCTGTGCTTCATCTAGCAAGACGGCTGCATCTTAGAGACAATGGCAAGGTTCGAGTGTGACTTCCCGATGGCTTTGGAAGCTTGGTGACTGTCCAGCTGAACACTTGCAGCTGCTGGGTGTGGTGCCCACCTATCCCTGGTGGCTGCAAAATGCACTCTGTGGACTTGACTGGTTTTTCTTTCTAATTTTCCCAAACTGGTGGCTTGGGCTTTGGAAGTGGTCCAAGAGAAAGGAGTGAGTCTTCCTGCCTGGCCCTCACGCCAGCTTTGGGGAACAAAGAGCAATGTGAAGATGCTACCGAGGATTTCCTCTTCCTGTCCTGCTCCCCAGGGAGCTCTGGGAATAGGGGCTACACTAGGGAAAGCAGAGGTTATCTTACATAGGATTAGGTTCTAGGAGGCTGCCAACTTCTGCTCAAGCACTACTGAAAAATCACCTATGGAGAGAAAGCTGTGAAACTGAGGCCTCGATGGGAGAGGCCTGGAGCAGAGCCTTTCAGCCGACATACTCCCAGAGGAGGGGAAGAGGACCTGACCCGCCGCCGCCGAGCCTCTCCTCCGTCCCTCAGCCAGGTTCCTAGAGAGCGGAGCCTGGGCCCTCACGAGGTGTCTGTCGAGGAGCTGAGCACAGGCCTAGCTGCAGCCTCTCTGGCCGGCCTGTCTTCAGATTCTGCTGCCACGGTGACCTACCTGTGCGGGGAGCCCCCCGAGGCAGCTGGCCCCCGGCGTGGTGGAAGAGGAGCTTCCCGCCTCCAGTCTGAGGAGGAAGGGGTGCGTGTCTGTAGCCCACCCAGCTGCTGAAGCCGGCCCGAGCTGTTCATGGAGCTGCAGTCACAGGATTCCAGCTCTCGACTGTTTCCTTCTCTTTGTACTTAAAAAAAAAAGTTTGGTTTTTGTTTTTCTTTTTAAATGTTTGAGGAGGTGCATATTTCAGGAGTGGTCGGCGGCTAAGGAAGGGACTCCCTAGTTCCATTGTGAAGCCCGTGTGTTCTCCTCCCCTGCTCTGGCCATCGGTACTGTGTAAAGGAACAACTGACAGACTTGAGTGTTGGAGCAATGAACCCATCTGACACGCTGCTATGAAGACACTTTTAACACACACACACACACACACACACACACACACACACACACACACACACACGAGAAAAGAAAAAAAAAGAAAAATGTGAAAAAAAATCTACAAAAACCCCTTTTATTCTTCGTTGTTTTTACAGTGGTACTGTGCATGCAAACCAGGAGCATTTTGTGTCTTAAGAAAAATAACCTTAGAACAGATGGCTGTGGGAATCACGCCGTGCTGAGAACAAGCCACTGAAGCATAGTTCAGGACTGGATTTTTCTCTTTTCCTCACAGCCCTGCAGGGTTGGTATATTCTTTCCATGCGGTCGTTAGCATTTAGTTTTGTTCCAGCAGTGTTAAACTTGCAAGGAAAAGAAAATGTGCCATCCCCTGCCCCGGAATTCTCATAGCTGTACATCCAATACTGCTAATTACACACATGTGATGGATGTTTTTTTTTTTTTTTTAGTGAAATTTCTTCTGTAGCTATTCTTTGACCAAACTGTGGATACTGTTAATTTATATTTGTCTCATTCCGTATGTATGTATGTATGTGTAGCGTGTTTGTGAGTATGTGTGGTTTATAATCTGACGAGAGTCACGAAGCTCAGTTTGGCTGTAATTTAATTCCCCTTCCCTTATTTTTATTTATTTTTGTACTGTGCTGATTCAATAAAATGCACTGACCATCCATGCCATCCACCTCTTTGTGACCCGCCATTTGGGAGCATGTTAGGGGTGCCTTTAGTGCATGATATGTGTACGTATAGGTTTGTGCAGGCGGAGGGGGGCGGTGAGGGGAACAGGTGGGGCAGACTTCCATGGTTAAGAAAGCCGCACCAGGGCGAGCCAGCTTTGGCCTAGTGGCTGGGCAGGTTCTCCTCAGGGGCTTTCTTTGTGGGGTCATGGACAGGCAGCTCAAGCCCCAGAGGGCCAGTCAGGTTTAGGCACAGCCTGGTCAGTGTTAGCCACCTCAGTGCCACTTAGGCATCTGGCCTTAGGCTGCACGTTGAGTCTTGGCGCCAAGGCTGCCGCGCTTACCATCCCTGGGCCTGCCTGCTCAGTGTCCACTGCCCAGATGCCAGCAGGGGTGGGCAGGTGTCCCGGCGATCCAACAGTTGAGCTCCAGAGGTGTGCCGCTTCCTCAGCCTCTGTGTCCAGTCTGCCTGTCAGGCCCGGGAAGAGGGCAGCAGGGGCCTCTGCTGTCCCTGCACCCATCGCTGGGAGGCTGCAGCCCCTACGGCCCGTCAGTGACTGCAAGTTCCTGCAGTGCTGAGCTCTCGGGTGCTCGGGTGCCCCGGGGCCTCCACCTTGCCTGTGGCCTGCTCCCGGGAGCTGCCTTGGAAGAGGCCATGCTGGCCCACAGCTGCTGCGGGAATCCGTACCATCTTTTGTGTGGACATTCATCGGTTTCAGAAACATGCTCCCTTAGGATTCTAAAATGCAGAACGGCGGGAGCGTGTGCCTGGACTGAACTCCAAGGCTGCCTCCTGCCTCCTCTTCACACAGCTTGTTTCTCACTTCCCAACTTCGCTGTTCAAAAGTCTCAGGCAAACTATCCCCATTTTACATAATCTGTGCTTAATTCTGCTTTCTGAGATGGCAGTTGACTAAACTAAAATTCCGCCGTTTTTCAATGATAAACAGAATGCCTTTAAAAATAAGATTTAATGCTTTATTGCTCTTGATGGTAAATCAAAATATGCTTTAGAAATAAAGTTAATTTAATGGAAAATAGGAATATATGCACCAACCATAGAATCGAGGGCCCCCACTCCAATGCATACAATCACTGTATCCTGTCCCTTCCCCGAACTGTGCTCATTCACACCCCAAGTTCCAGGCCCTTTAGTGGCGGCACACTGACTTTGAGGTCCTAAGAAAGTGCTTGTGGACAGGGCAGTTCCTCAGTGGAAGGGTCTGGCCTGGGTCAGGGGGTCCCAGGCTGCATCAGAAGGCGAGAGGGGGAGCCCCCACCCGCAGCCTCCGGCCGCGACTCTTTTGGCATGACCTGCTTTGGTGTGCATGAACACACGCGAGCATATCTAGTGTAAAGCAACGCGCAGGGGCAGCAAGTGGGAAGGAGAGGTGGCGTTCCAGTCGGATGGTTCTGTCGGGCGTCGGCCAGCGATTGGCAGCCTGGCTGGCGGCACCCCCGCGCTGCACGGGCAGCTGACCCCGCTGGGAAGACGAGAAGGTTCCCGAGGACGGCTACGGACGAACTGCCCGCACTGTACAAGGCCCACAGCTCAGCAAAAGGGGTTAGGAGACCGGGTGACTCCCTCGGGCCCTGGGCAAGGCACAGGAGGTGGCACACAGGCACTTGGCGGGTTAGGGTGGCAAGGCGAGGTTCGGGGGCAGAGTCTGTCGGAAAGTGAAGACAATGTGGGCCTGGCTCTGTGAGCCGCGCCTCTCCTGCTGGCCGGCTGCCCCCAGCCTTCACGCTACGCTCTCCTAGCAAGCCTGCCCTGCCCACGGCCTCCTCTTCCTCGGCAGCCGAGGCAGGGAGCAGGGGCTCAGGAAGGCCTCTGCAACAGGCATGCGTGCTCTTCGCTGGGCAGACACTGGCAAACTGGCAGCCCTGATTTCCAGTGGGGCCCAGGGGCCAGGCTCCAGCAGGCGGGGGTGTGGCATAGGTGGGCACCCTGGCCTGGCCCGCAGTGCCAGGACTCCACGCTCTGTGCTGCCGCTTTCTTCCGCCTCCCACGGCTCTGGGAGGCTGGGTCCCGTGGGCTCTGGCTCTCCAGAGTCCCGGTTCTCCAGTGAGGAGGCGGCACAGCTAGGCGGTTAGGGAAGAGCCGGGCTGAGCCCTGCCCTCTCTTTGCACCTCCTCACTGGGTCCCGACAGTGTGGTTATAGCAGAGGGGACATCTGATTAGCAGCCTGGCGATCCGCAAAAAGAAGGTTAAGATAACTGGTCCTTGAGTAGCAGCAGGGGGTCTCTATGGGAGAAGTGGTCAGAAAGTCTAGGCCTGGAACCTTGGTGGCAAAAGTTCTCCCAGGGGCCGCTCTGGGAGGAGAGACCCCTGGCTGGACGCGGCCGAGGGATGGGCTTCCCAGGCAAACCTGTTCACCTGCTGCCTTTGGCTGCTGGCTGCTAGGGGTCCGTACGGCTCGTGCCCAGGGGCTCTGAGCTAGG
This sequence comes from Peromyscus leucopus, assembly GCF_004664715.2. Taxonomy (NCBI): domain Eukaryota; kingdom Metazoa; phylum Chordata; class Mammalia; order Rodentia; family Cricetidae; genus Peromyscus; species Peromyscus leucopus. The sequence goes on from NC_051086.1 coordinate 63,988,467, forward strand.
TCCCAAGGGCTGTGATCATGTGGGGGAAGGAAGAAGGCAGGCGTGAGGTGGAGGTCACAGAGCAGGGCTAGTCCTCTGCTCACAAAGCTCTAGGAGAACGTGTGTTTGGCTGGAGAAACTGTTCTTTGCTCTGGGCCACCCACCCCTCTCCGGGTCTGCAGTGGTCACTGGCCCTTTGCCAACACAGGTACTATCCGGCTGCCTGTGAGGTGAGAAGTGGTCTCGCTGTCAGCCCAGGGGGCTGCAGAGGGACTTTGGACATTTGCGAGAACAGAGGCAGGCAGGGGCAGAGAGCCAGGCGGGACACCACATGGGCAGGGCTTCAGGGAAGGCAGAGGAGCCCTGCCCAGGGGAGGCCCTTGCAAGCTGATTTCTAGTGGTAGTAGAGGGCGTACAGCAATTAGCTGGGCTCCTGGGATGCTGAGCGAGGCGGAACGTGTGTGGGGTGGAGAGGCTAGGGGCCCGGCCGGCCTGGTGCCAGGCCTCCGGGGTGCGGCAGTCAGTTCCCCGGCACACTGAGGATGAAGCCCGAGCGGTTCTTGGTGAAGTCAGGCTGGGGCTGGTTAAGCCGTGTCTCCACAGAGACGGTGCATTTCTTCCCATGCAGGCTGCACTGCACCGGGTTGGTGACGTTCACTTGAAGGTGGCGCTTCTCACTGCAAGGGAAAAGATAGGCCAGGCAGTCAGTGAGTGGGCAGACACAGAATCGTGTGGTTTCCTTGGCAACTCCCAGGGCCCTGCCATTTTCCAGGCTCCTGTGGGGTGGCAGTTTCAGGGTTCAACCCGCTTTCTTCCCGGGTGCCCACAGAGGCTGGGAGGGGGCCCAGAGGAGGCGGGAGGAGAGGGGCCCTGAGGGGTGCGTTACGGCCAGCAGGTGCTGGCCAGGCAGAAGGACTTGCTCATCCAGGGAACCCTGTGTGCTGCCGGACCAGGGAGGCGGATGTGGACTGTGCCATCGACACCAGGGCTGGGCTGAGTCACTTGGGCTTTAGGTGTTCCAGAAAAAAGGGTGTCAGGGCTCTGACTCATGACGGTTATCTCCGATTGCCAACAGGGAGACTAGGATTCCCCCTAGCCCCTCAAGGAATGTCTGCCTTGAATCCAGCTGGCTACCTGTCATGGAGCCTGGCTGTCAAAAGTGGGTCTGAGGCTGAGCCCTGGGGTACAGTAGATCTGTGATCCCAGTGACTTGGATGGTTGAGTCAGGAATACAGTAAGTTCAAGGCCAACCTGGGGTACAAAGTGAATTTATAGCTTTCTGACACCGCGTGTCGAAATAAGACCTTGGAAATAGTCCTGGAGATATAGAGCTAAATCGGTGGCAGAGCATCTGCCTAGCATGTGTGAGGATCTGGGTTCAATCTCCGGCGCTACCCCAACCAACCAAATCAAAGTAGGGCTGAGCTGACTCTACCCGTGAAGGCTGCTCCCACTTTGGAGCTGGGGGAACCAGGCTTTGCCACAGAGCCCGGACAACCCTGCCGACGGTCCCCACTGCCTGGCTGCTTCAGAACAGGCGGTGCATGGTATCTTACTTCCTATCCACCAGGAAGCCTGAGCAGGGTCAGCCTGGGAGCCCCAGCCAGGGCTTCCTCACTGAGTGGAGGCCCCTTTGGGGTGACCTGCTGCGCTCTCCATGCTGTGGAAGTAGAAGCCCTCGCCTCCAGCAGCGCACCGTGCTGAATGTTCTTGGGCTGCCACTTATTTTAAAAGCTGGGAAACTTGTGGGTAGGCTGGCACCCAGCGTGTGTACACACATGCCAGCAAACCCCACACTGCACCTCGGCTCGTGCTGCATCACTTTTCTTTCAGTGGGGAGGGGAGAGAGGAAGGCTTGCTGCCTTAGGCACTCCCGGTTAGGATGGACAGCAGCACTTGGTTTCTCTGCCTCCCTAGGGATTCCATCGCTGTTGCTGAGGAGGCTGGTGAACAGGCTGGATCTTCTGAACACAGCTGGTCCTCCGGTTAAGGTCCTCCCAGCACTGAGTGATGAATACCGGGTATTGCAGTAGGAAGGAGCCAGGGTTGAGACCGGCCCGCACAAGCTTTCCCTGTACTTGCCAGGCACACTGGATGGCCCAGAAGACCCAGCTGCTCAGATGCTCACCAGGCTGCATGACATGCGACTGCTCCAAGGGATCAATGTGCTAGGCATAGGTGCTTTCTGCAGCACTGACCCCAGGGCATGGTGTCCAGGGACACTTGGTGGCACCTCCTACAGAAGGCCCCAGAGTTGGAGAAGTTAAGGTACTGTTTCCTGCCTGCCTCATTAGCCACGATGTGGAGGCAGTAAATGGGAGCAGGAGAGACATATGGGCATTAAGTACCAAATACTTAGTATCTTGTCAGCCACAGCTAGAACCTGAGCTTAGACAGATATTTTTAACCAGAGTTGGACATAAAAATAGCGGATCCCGTCAGAGGCAGAGACTCAGGTTCTTTTCCATTCCCTGGGGAGTCAGGGGGTCTGCAGGTTAGCTATGTGGCTGTTGGCTGCCCTAGGTGTGTGGGGGTCCCCTGCGGCCTCACACTGGCCCACAGCAGGCAAAGTGCCAGCTCTGAGGGTGTCTCTGAACAAGATGGCTCCCCAGCTCTGTCAGCCACCCCGCTTCTCCTGTCAACCCAGGGCTTTTGGGTCCTGCTCTACTCAAGTCCTTTGGGGGCCACCACCCTGCCCTCCTCTTCCTGGCGGGGCTAGTAAAGCAGCATGCACACTGGGTTCTCTCAGATTCTCTGGGAATTGGCTCTAGAGGGGCCATCTTCTGTGTCAGCTTGAGAAACTAACATGCTGAGAATCCCCAGCATGTTGGCCATGCTCCTGCCGCTGCGGCGGCCCTCCTGATATGACCTTCCCTCAGCCTGGTCCCTTGGCCAGTGCCATCAGCAGGGTGGCCACGGTCTCCCTCCTCCCTCTTCTTCTGGGTGTTTGAGGACGGCTCTAGTTTTGGTGGGGACATCGAGAGGTAAGGAGAGCATCCCGGGAGGGAGTGTTAGGGCCATCTTGAGAGCAGAGGTTAGGAGGCCACAGACTCTTCTGCCTCCCTCCCTCCCTCTCTCCCCTGTTTTTTTGTCCCAGTCACTCAGTCAGTCCACAGGCAGTGGAGAGTAAAACTGGCTGAGACAGGACACAGACAGAGGGGCGGCAGTCCTCTTTCTCAGGGACTTCCCAGCAGAGAGCTGAGCAGAACCACGCCTGGGAGGCCCACGCAGGGGCCATTGGGGTTGGCCTCCCTCCCTTCCAGGTGCTGCTGGAGGAAGGTGGTCTGTGAGGAGGAAGGCAGGAGCCGGGGAACTGGATTCTTCTGCATTACGATGCAGACAGCTCGGGGCCCCTCTTTCTCTGGCATGCTACCATCTCTGTGCCAGCCTGGGGTGGCTCCCTACATCCCGAGGAGGAGCTCTCCCCCGACCCAGGAAAGTGGCTAGTCATTCTCTCCCTCCACGGCCAGAGCTGACCCTCAGCCTGCCCCAGGGAGCTTGCTGGAGTGGCCATGGGATCCTCTGGTGACATGGGACGTAGTCAGAGAAGAGCTCAAGTACAGACATGAGAAGCCATGTTTCTGGGCCTGCCACCCCTACCCCCAACCACACAGATCCTGTGTCAAACATCAAACTCCCAATTCCCAGCACCACCCTCCATGGAGCGAGATCAATTAGGACGAATCAGGAAAGAATGCACGCCATGCCTCCACATCCCTCCCCTGTCTCTTCTTCTCCCCCTTTTTTCTTTTGAGACGAGATCTCTCTATACATAGGTCAGGCTGGCCTTGAACTCATGATCAATCCTCCTGCCTCAGTGTCCTGATGCGGGGGTTATAGACATGAGCCACTGCACCCAACCCTCCATCCTAGATTTCTGGGCAGTGTGTTCTGAGCCCATGAGATCGCTTTTGATCCGTTTGGGATCTTTAAGTACGAGGCTGGGGCTACAGGCCTGGGTTCTGGTCCTATGGGCTCTTGGGCTTGCCTGAGCCCCTGTGAGTCTCTTTACAGCCATCAGGTGCTGTGAGAGTCTCTTCTTCACCCATGCTGTGGTGGGGACAGGTGAAAAGTTATTTCATCATCATCATCATCATCACCATCATCACCATCATCCCAGCATCTGCTCTCCAGCTTTTAACCAGTGTTTACCTCAAGGTGCTGAGCCCTAGGAATACGGAAAATTAGTGTATGTTTAGAGACAGGGTCTTTTCCTGTACCCCGGGAGGCTGCTCGCAGGCTGGGGACCAATGCACAGAGGCCATGTAGAAAGCTGTGAGCTCCTTCACTCGAGTGCTGAGGACCTCCAGGGAGCTGGGTCGGGAGAGCCACTGTTAAGGCTTGGCTTATGCTCTCTGCACATGCTCATGGAGCTCATAAACCACAGGCTCCTGTCTTCAACAGCCCCTGCCTGGCGCTGTATATCCTGTGCATTCTCAGCTTGTGTTTCAACCTGACAGGTTGGGGGGCCCTTCTGCCATATGCACGGCTTGACTCTCCATGTTTGGAATACAGGTGCCCGAGGGGGAGGGGCCTCAGAGGGGCTGGAACACTGTGCCTGGAGGCCCAGGAGGGCTCCTTTACTGATGGGCAATTCTAGCCAGGCCATTGGTTCTGGGCCTCAGTGCACTGCAGACAGCCCACCCCCGCACTTTGTTCATGGTTACTCTAGCCTCACAGTGGGGTGCGGGAGGGGGCAGTGTGCTCAACTGGTCATGGTCCTCCTAGGCCCCAAACACCCACTCAAGAAGCTCATTCTGCATGCAAGATGGCCAGATGGCCTGTGGAATGGGAGAGTCCCAGGAGGCAGGCAGCTCCTCAGAAAAGAAGTACTTGGTGTGGTCCCTGGGATAAATGGGATGTCCCCAGGCTCCTGTTCTTTTCCTTCGCATAGCCCTGAAGGACCTGGTGCCCAGCCATCTTTGTGAGGCTGCTGTAGAGTTCGGAAGAGGAGGGAGTTGAGTTCATAACAGAACGGTGGGGCAGAGAGAAGCAGCTCTGAGGGTTCTGCTGCCACCCAGACATTGCATGTGCAAAGGAAAGTCCGGCTCCAGCTTCACAGTGCCTCAGTCTACCAAACAACCATCACATGGACTAGCAATTCCCTCCCAGGTATGTGCCAAAGAGATATGAGAATGGGTGTTCAGACCAATTATCACCGCAGAAATTATTACAAAAGGCAGTCCATCAGTGGTTGAACGGATCAAGCAAGTGTGGTATATCCATTCACTGGGATACTACTGTTCAGTGGAATATTATTCAGCAGTAAAAGGAGTAAAGTATCAATACAGTAATGAACTTTGAAAGAAGCCAGCGACAACAGGCCACACAATGTAAGACCCCATCGTAGGAAATACCCCACTAGACACATCAACAGAGACAGGGTGGTTTAGCTATTGCAAGGGGCATCAGGGAGGGGCAGGGGTGGCAGGGCTGCTTAGGAGGTTTGCTTTTGGGGTAGGAGAAGTGTTCCATCAGTGGACAGAGGTACTGGCTGTGTAACACTGTGTCTGCAGTGGATATGCCGTTCAATGTGGGAGCTTTTCTACACTAGGGTTTAGAGGGCAAAAAGGAGAAAACGTGGGTTTAAGGTTATTTATTTATTTATTTAGAGACAGGGTTTCTCTGTATATCCCTGGCTGTCCTGGATCTCACTCTTATAGTCCAGGCTGGCCTCGAACTCACAGAGATCCACCTGCCTCTGCCTCCCGAGTGCTGGGACTAAAGGTGTGCGCCACCAGCTGGGCCCGGCTTTAGAGGAGGTTCTTCTTAAGTTCAACCAGATGGCTGAAGCACAGAAGACCGGCCACCGTGGCCCACACCTTTAATCACAGCATTCAGGAGGCCGAGGCAGGAGGACTAGTTTGGGTTTGAGCTAGTTTGGGTTACAGAGTGAGAGTGTCTCAAAATAACCAAACCAGCAAGAGGCTTCGTGTAGCCCTGGAGCTGCTGTGTAGGAGAGTGTGCTGCCATGGAGGCAGTGCCTTGGCTCTGGCCTGACCCCAGCACACACTGGGGTCTTTACAGAATCGGAGTTCTTTCCTCATTTGAACAGAGAATGGACAGGAAGACAGGGTATCTCCCTCTGATGGTGTGCCAAGCCAAATGACAGCTGCTGGGGGAGGCTGGCTGTGGGGGAGGGGCCTTTCCATCCCAGCTTCTGTTACAGGATTTAGTGCCTCAGCAAATTGTGGTATTTGGGGACTTTGATGTCATGTCATCTGTTCTCAGCCATCACTGCAGGCAAATGGCCCCGATCAAGTGACTTTCTTTCCTTTTTCACTTCGACTCCTGGCGTCTCAGGAGAGCAGCTGGGGGAAGACTGGATCAGCGTGACAAGCCAACACGGCCGGTCCCAGGGCTAACTGTGCACCCACAGGCCCTGCACAAAGGGGACAACCACGTGTGTCCAGGAGCTGAATCAGCCCAGAAGAATGTCCCTCCTTGTCCAGGCCCCTGGCCAGCTGGGAAATGCAGTCTCTAGACTGGAGCCAGCCCAAGAAAGTGGCCCAGGAGATTGCAGGCAGTCCGGTAGGGTGCCTGGCCTTAGACTTTGGGAGGGACAGGAGTGCCCCCGTGAAGCTGTACTCTCGGGCGTCTGGTCACAGGACATGACCAGAGGGAGATGGTCCCAAGAGATGAAAATTCTCACAAGCTGTGCACCCCACCCCAGAGCCGTACCTCACTGGATGTCACTCGGGCATTAAGTACATACTCGAGCTCACATTGAGGACTGCATGTCTGTAGCTCTTTCCTGTGAGCTTTGTTTCAGGAAGCAGGGTTCCCTGCTGATGGAGCCTCAGAGGGTAGCTCTTTCAAAACCCTGCTGGGGAAACGCTACTTCTGCTTTGGTCAGGGTTGCACCACAGCTGCTTCTGAAGTGAGCCGAGGAGGCTGGCTCCCGTGGAGGCTGGAGACAGGGGCCTGCACTTCCTGTCCCTGGAGTCCTCCTGTATGTGCAGCTGTAAGGGACAAGGCAAAACCACACAGCAGTCCCGAAACAGCTGGGCATCCTAGGGCTGCACCCATGCCCAGGGTCTGCCTCTGCCCTAGCCTGAGCTGCTCTGGTGTCTAGACCTGGGCAGGGGAACCCACCACAGCCTCATCATGTCCTTCCTTCCTGCCCTTTAATACGGTTCCTTATGTTGTGGTGACCCCCGACATAAAATGATTTTCATTGCTACTTCATAACTGTCATTTTGCTGCTGTTAGGAATCATAAAGTAAAGATTCTGGGAGACAGAGGCTTGTCGGGGGGATTGCAGCCCACAGGTTGAGAATCACTAGTCCAGAGAGTGCACATCAATGGACCTAGAGAGTCAACTCCTGCACCTGACTGGAGGTGGTAAATTAACATCCTGTGCTAGGGCCTGGGTCATACACAAGAGGCACCTGGTCATGGTGGTTGAGGTGAATTTCCCCAAGGAGGTGGCATCTGGGTTGAGTCTCAAGGTTAAACAGGGCTCTTGTGGGTGTCTCCCTGGCTTCGTTTTCTCATTCTCGGCTACTGCTGCACGTTCATTAGACTTCATGTTACCACTCGTGGGAACACCCACCCAGGTGGTTCTAATGACAGATAATGACCTAGTCATTGTCCACATTCAAGCATGAGGTTCCAGCACATTCTTAGCCACTTCTGAGAGACCCCTCAACACTCCACAGGCAACTGAGTCTTCCCATGAAGGCAAACTGAGCACACTCTGTGGGCCTCATCCCTTGTCAAACCTGTCAAGAGGCCAGCCTAGACATCCTCCTCATAGAGGCCAGCAGCAGGGAGTCGTCAGCTCAGCTTTCTTTGCCTCTACTCCCCACGCAGACAGTTCCCCAGACTGCGCTGTCTCAGCCTCCTCTGGTGACCCTTGTTGCCCAACTGGTTTCTGCCTTCTGTTCCTAACCCTGCTTGCTTCACAGACATTCCACCCATCCTCCCTGCTGTGAGTGGTCTGGAACGGTCACCCAGGGGGCCTGCCACTCCCTGCCACTATTCACTCTCCATTCCCTCATCCCTCCCAGCTCTCTCTCCAGCGGGGCCACAGGGGGTGGGGTCTGCTGTGCTCATCTCAGTAAAGCACGGGCCTGGCAAGCCCAGCTCCTGCTGCATGCGTCTCAGTGTTGGAGGGATCTACAGAGAGCCCCGGAGCCTCAGTACCATAGTGAACGTGTGTCCCTGGTGGCTTAAGACAGCGTGAGGACTGGGAAGTAGAATCCACAGGCTCTGGGTTTGGTCCCCATCACTGACAACAAGACAACGTGGAGCTAAAATCCTGGATGCCAGCGGCATGGAAGGCAGTGGGGGGTCCCAGTGAACACTCCATCCAATGCCTTTTATTTGGGGGGATGGGGAGGAGGAGGGTAGACTCTGGGCTTTCTTCACAGGAACACAGGCGAGAAAAAGATCAAATGAAATACGGACAGAGGCTGCAATGGTAACTCTCCAAGAAGGAGAAAGATGAAAACCTGGCCTCCCCAGGGGAAGGTGCAGGGAACAAAAGAACCTAAGAAACATGAGAAAAACAAAGTCTCCCCAACAGGACCACCCAAACGTGAACAGAACAAGGACGACACCATGTCAACTGCATGGGGAAAGCCTACGAGGCCTCAACTCTCCCAAAGAACTCCAGGCAGCTGAGGGAAGCTGGGCATGGGAAAGGTGGCCTCCAGGGAAGAGCACAGCAACTTTGTCTAGTGCCTAATGGTCAGCCCTGGACACATAGCATTATACAGGCTCAACAGGTGTTTTATATAATATATATATAATATAGTATATATATATATATATATATATATATATATATATATATATATCAACAGTGAAAAAAGAGGCCTTGAATTTGAAGGAACATGGAGGGGTATAACAGAGGTTTGGAGGGAGGAAAGGGAAGGAAGAAACAGTCTAATTATAATCTCAAAAAAACATATTGTGGTGGTTTAAAAGAATATGGCCCCCAAAGAGAGTGGGTGTGGCCTTGTTGGAGGAAGTATGTCACTGTGGAGGTAGGTCTCATGTTCAAGGCACACCCAGTGTCACAGTTCACTTCCTGTTGCCTTTGGATCAAGATGTAGGACTCTCAGCTCCAGCACCATGTCTGCCTGCACACTGCCATGCTTCCTGCCATGGTAATAATGGACTGGACCTCTGAAGCTGTAAGCCAGCCCCAGCTTTATAAGAGTTGTCATGGTCATGGTATCTCTTCACAGCAATAGAAACCTTAAGACACACATGTATAGTATAATATATACATTAATTTAAGTGATATATATTAATATGATATATAATATATTAATACGATATATATTAACATGATATATAATATATATTAATATTATATATATTAACATGATATATAATATATATTAATATGATATATATATATATATATATATATATATATATATATATATATATATATATATGTTTAAAACTGGGCCAGCAAGGTGGTTGCTGCTAAGCTTGACAACCTGAGTTCCATTCCCAGAATCTACATGGTGGAAGGAGAAAACTGACCTCTTTAACATGCTTATGCATGTGTAAACATACAAATAAATGGAAACTTTAAAAAAAGAATGCACAACCATATAGAATATTCATAGATAACCTTGAATATACAAATGCAATAAACTATACAAAATGGATAAACTGTTTAAACAGATAAACTGTTTAAAGATATTTCTCAGGTTGACCTAAAATATTTAACTCTAAGCTACTTAAAGAGATATATAAATCACAGCTGGGTGGTGGTGGCACATGCCTTTAATCCCAGCACTCAGGAGGCAGAGACAGTCAGATCTCTGTGAGTTCAAGGCCAGCCTGGTCTATAGAGCTAGTTCCAGGACAGGCTCCAAAGCTACAGAGAAACCCTGTTGAGCAGGCAGATGGTGGTGGGGGAGCCATCAGATCCAGATGTGGGCCCAGCGGTGGCTAGGGGAGGTACATGTGTGCTTCTGGCCCCTTGCTCTGTGCAAGGGGATGTTTATATGTGGTGTGGAGAGGCACAAGGGATACTCACTATTCACAGGATGCCTTCTGAGACTTAGAGGGCCCCCCTCCTATACAGTGTATCTACCTGCCCTGCAAACCTTAATGCCCAGGAAATGCCTCGTTTCTAAGGAGATCCTAAGGGAGATAAAACATTTGGGAGGATGGAGAATGTGTGAGTGGGTAGATTTCCCCAGCAACAGGGGTGAGTAAGGGTCTCGCAGATGCCCACCACTGTCACTTTATCCAGCAGGACTGGTGGAGTTTGGAACATGACATCCATGAACATGCTGCTCTTACATCCTGAGGGTTGATGGAGATGAGTGGACCCTCGCTTTCTGCACATTTCTTAGTGTATGCCACCAAGGGCTTTATTTCCGGTGATGACCAGGCTGCCTGTTGCTTACTGGTGCTTGGCTGCGTGCCTCGGGCTAACTGTTAGGGGTCTTGGGATGGGGCGGGGGTTGGAAATCATCCATTTATTAAGGATTTATCCTGCGGTAGGTGCTGCATTAGGCACTGTACATGCGTCATCTCATTTAATCTTTCCAAAGCTGTCATGGGGACTGCCATTATCTTCCCATCACAGAGGAGGAAGCAGAAGCTTATGTCAACTTCTCAAAGCTGGGAAATGGCATGTCCAGAGGATCTGCCTCTCCAGAGACACTTCCAACCTCCGTTCTGCTCATCTGCACTTAAGTGCTCTCTTAGCCTTGTGGAGAGCATGGCCTCTGCAGCATGGAATTCACCAGCCCTCGGCCCTGGTGAGTCACAGGAAAAAGCACTTCCATCTGTGGCTGTGGTCGGACGGTGACCCACGGCCACAGCTCCCATACCTGCTCTCCATGGGATTAGACGCTGACTCACGGTCACGCCTTTACCACCGGCTTTCTCTGGGATTGGACACTGACCTGCAGCCATGACCCCTAGTGGCCTGCTTACCTCTCTTGCCTTTTTCCTGTTGGGTGTTGCTCCTTCCGTGCCTCAGCTTCCAGAAGACAGATGCTTCCAGACACGGGGGATGCTGTCAGAAGGGGTACTCTGCCGGTGTCTGGAGAGCGTGTATGCAGTTTCTGATTTCCTGGGGTACCTTTCCTCCCTCTTCAGTGCTGGGACTGAACTCAGGTCCTTGTATACTAGGCAAGCCCTCTCCACTGAGCCCCACATCTAGTCCCTCAGGACACATTTTGTGGGGAAGATCATTGCTTTGTGGATATTCCCAGGTGCTGCTTCTGTCAACTAAAAGGTGAAAGTCCCTGTTCTGCTGGCAAGGTGGGTGAAGACAGGTTGGAGGTTACACTTGCCCTGCCAGGGCAGGGCCCATGATTTATCCCTGCCGCATCAGAGCTGCAGCCGTGGGAACGCTCCATTTGAGCTCCAGAGTATATTACTCTCTCAGGGCTCATGCCTTCTTCTCTCTCAAAATGTCTGGATTAATGCTGTGTATCAGGGAGGATGCAACCTTCCAAAGATGCAGTTGTGGCCACAGCTCTCTCAAATACAAACAAGAATAACAACAACCACAACAAAACAACAACAAAGCCCAGAAGCAACAAGCTATGAGCAATCAAAGCCTTTACTACAGGAGAAAAAGGCCAGCAGTCTAGCAGAGCCCAGCACAGTGTGCAGGCAGCGTGGCTTCACTGGTGCGCCTGGCTGCAGCCGTCTTCTCTCGAGAAGCCCTGGTCCACGGACAGCGGCTATTCTCTCCTTCACTTCACATCTCTTTACACTTTTCGGCGTAATGTCCTGAGGACTGCCTTCTGTATCTGCTTGGGAGTTCTCTTCCACCTTCGCTGTGCGGAGCCTTTTTATTTACTTATTTTTACATCTTTGCTGTTTCCTGCTTACATTTCTAGTTCTCCTTTCTCGACACTTCTGGTCATAGCACCTCCAGTTAGCACCATCTGTGCACACTGGTGTTTATTATTTTCTGTTCACGTCGTTAACGAAGGTGCTAAATAAGACCGGATGGAGCCTGACCAGCACCCACGATTTCTTCTGGGCACATATCTCAGTGGCCTGTCAGGAACAGTGGTCCGTCTATCTGAGCTTATTCAAGTTCACACTGTTCAAAACCATGAGTTCTGTTCACCAGTGGCCGGAGTCGCAGGACTTCACCGGAAGCCAGGTGAATCCCAGTCGCTGCCACCTGAGAGTAGGTGAACTTCAAACAGTCCACATACAAATGCACCACGGACGGAGATATTACAAAGACTTGCCAAAAGAGCAAAGGGACAAGACTTCACTGGGCACGGGTTACAGGTGAGCTTCTGAACGAGGTTGGGAACTAAGAACAAGACAAGTTTGCTAGGAACTCAGGAGTCCCTGGCTGTCTCTTCTGTTCGGTTTCACTTTTGTGAGACAAGTTCTCACTCTGCAGCCCAGGCTGACTTCCACCTCTTAATCCCTGGTTGAGCATGGTCTTGATAAGCTGTTCTACACAGTGAGACAAGAACTCTGGGGTACAGGACAACAATGAAACAGCCTTTGTTCTCCAGACGCTCACAATTTGGGGAGGGAGGCAGATGGGCAACAAATAACTCTCATGGAGGGTGTGACTCTGCCAGGGCCATGGGGGCTCTAGGAATGAATTGTGCTAAGGATCCTATGGCTTTGTAGGCAGACACACTTCCCCGTCACTCAGGCTCCCAGCACTCTGGTGAGGGGAGAAATCAGCACCTGCTTCTGAACCAGACTCCCTATGGGCATGGATTAAGATCCATTGAAGGAAGGAGGTGCCAAACACAGGGAGCCTGGTGTGCCAGGGCTGATGATGACTCACCCACTAGTCACTAATAACATCCCTCAAGTTCCAACTCCCTCTCCCCTGGAACTTGGCTGGATCTCCTCTGCCCACAGGAGGTGGGGGGGGGGAATTTAGACAGTGAGTCCAGGATTCACACAGGTTTGGGAGAATGTGGTGGAGATGAGCCCAGCCAGGATGGCAGGCAGCTGAGCGGTGAGAAGTCCATGCTGAATCTGTGGGCAGTGAGAATCCTTGAGGATGCTGAGTAGAGAAGATGAGCATGCTTATCTCCTTCTGTGTGCTCGCCACTGTCTGAATTCTTGGCTGGCTTATGTCTGTCACCGCTCCATCCCCCTCCAAAGAAAGCTCTATGGGAGAAGGGGACCTTGTGCCAAAAGGATGCCTGGCATACAGTTGGTAATCGAGAGAATCACCGGTCCGGGGAACTGACAGAGATGAGACAGATAATGTACAAAATAGGTGACTGGGGCATTTCGAGGGAGGAAGATGAATTGGGAAACCTCAGTTGGGGAGAAAGGGTCAAGGTCATTAAAAGGGCAAGGCAGTCAACAGAGAAATGCCTGAAAGGGAGAACTTGGCAGCTGACTAACTGAATGTAAAGACCTGGCTCCAGACCTTCAGTTCGGGCGGTGGGAAAGGAGCCAGAGAGAAAGACGACAACGGCCTTAGGATAGTGTCGATGACAGCTCTGGAAAACCCACAGGGTTTCACGATGCATCATGCAGACCCAGGAGTACACAAACCCACACCTTTCCCCTTACAGGAAGAGGTGTGACTCAGGAAGGTGGATCTCACAGAAGGACCTGTGATCTCCAGGTAACTCATCAGAAAGACTACGGCACTATAGTGGTCATACTGTGTGTGAAAGGTGGGGTTGGGTGTGTGGTGCACACTTGTAATCCTATCACTCAGAAGGTGGAGGCAGGAGAATCAGGAATTTAAGGTCATTCTTAGCTAAACAGTAAGTTCAAGATCAGCCAGGGCTACATTAAGACCATGTCCCAAGAAAACAATAAACGAACGAACGAACGAACGAATGAATGAATGAGCTGGTTAGTGGCGCACGCCTTTAATTCTTGCACCAGAGAGGCAGAGGCAGGCAGATCTCTGAGTTTGAGGCCAGCCTGATCTACAGAGTGAATTCTAGGACAGCCAGGGCTACACAGAGAAACTGTCTCAAACCAGCCAACCCACAAAGACCCAACAACATCCCAAACAAAAACGCAGGCAGGCCTACGCCTCCAGCCGCCTGGGGTCGGTCACTCTTGGTCTTTTCAAACTCTTTCACATTTCTAACTTAGTTTAGGGTTTTTGTTGTTTGTTTGTTCTTGTCTGTTAAGTGTATGTATATGTGTGTGTGAGTGAGTGTGTGTGAGTGTGTGCACAAAAGTGCAGGCGCCTGTAGAGGCCAGAGACTGGTGTTACAAGCAGTTGTAAAGTGCTTGATGAGGGCGCTGGGAACTGAACTCAGGTCTCTGCAAGATCATGCTCTTAGTCACTGAGTTTTTTCTTCAGTCTACGATTTTCAATATTGTTCATTTGCATTTGTTGTTGTTGTTTTTAAGACAGGGTCTCACTGTGTAGCCCTGGCTGGAACTTGTTATATAGACCAGGCTGGCATCAGACTCACAGATCCGCCTGCCTTTGTCTGCTGAGTGCTGGGACCACAGGCGTGCCCATCACCATGCGCTAGCCTTTGCAGTGATCTTTATCTGAACGTGTCTGAGCTTTAAAGACACTTCTGGAAGGAACAGGATCATTAGGAAGGAGAGGAGGAGGAAGGGAGGGCAGTTTAAGTTATCCAAAACTGTGGTGGCTCTGAAAGAAATTAGAGGCTGTCCAGTGACAATCAGCTGGTTCTGATTTGTTGAATGATAGTCCGGGTCACCATTTGAGGGCTGCCAGAGTGCCAGACTGTTTACAGCCTGGAAAAGTCGGAGACACTAACTTCTAGAGCTTCTGTGAAATATCCCAGAATCAGATGGTCCAGCAGGAAGAGACTGGACAGGGCCTTCCTGGTTCTATGTATTTCTGGGAATGTATCTTAGTCACAAGAGGACACAGTAGGAGTCCACAGAATCCGAGTCTGGAATTAGCTAACCCAGGCCTTCCCTTCCAGCTCACTGGCTCTGGGAACTCTGTGAAGGCTACCGACATACCTGTCTTACAATGGTCGTGGTCAGAGTTAGAAGGGGAAACTACGTGCAGGGCAGCTAGTGCAGTATAGCATGGACACATGTCGCTTTTCCGGCTGCTAGTGGGCCAGAGTGCTTGCAGGAGGGATGTAGTCAGGCATGGAGTGCTGGTCAAACATTCAGAGGCTGGAGCTGATGGCTCAGTGGTTACCTTATGCACAAGGCCCTGGCTTCCATCCTCAGTAAAAAGACAGAGAGGGCCCTTGGGCTCCCATCACAGACCTCTTCCTGACCACCTCTGGCCTCCTAAGAAACAACTCAGCATCATGCTGCTTTGGTGGGAAAGCTTGTGGGTTCCAGAAGGTGCTTTTAACTTGTTCTTGGGTATTTTAAAATCCCATACAAGCTGACAAAGGATGGTGCTTTCCTCTCAGCATTGATAATCTGGTACTTTTTATAAAATTTCCACTTGACTGTCACTAAACTTTGCTGCCCACCTCGGCAAGTGTAACCCATGGGTAACCTCACTGGGGAGCAAGTAACTGGGGATTTTTGTACTAAGGGGGAATTCAAAGAGGTTAAAATAGAGTAACTCATAAAGCAACCCCAGGACACTGAGAGGAAAAGGAACAACGGCCCACTCTCTACCACCTGTTTGAGAATGGAAGTATTTGCACCTAGTGATGTCAGCTAAACATGTACCTGGTCTCATTGTGGTCAGGGAGCCTCTACCTTGGGAGCGCTATTCATGGAAAATACCGCCCCCTCCCCCAACACACACTTTCATGCTGCTGCGAACAGAGGCTAGGCAGGGCTCCTGTCAATATGTTCTGCATGCTGCCTACTAGCTCTGCCTTTTCTATTCTGCATTTGCTATTTTAAGCGAGTACATAATGCATCAATCTTCAGATTCTTACTTAATGCCTGTGCTACAGAATGAGGACACAGTGATCACGTCAGGCAAGCAGAACAGTATTCCAACAGAGGACACATTCCATGCAGCCTCGCTTCCTCTCCCCTCGGACAGGGCATTTATTTCTGGCACAATAATGAGAGGGGGCCAGTGACCGAAGTCCAGTCCTTCTTACTCAGGAATCCCACATCACAGAAGCCACTGGCCACGCTACTGAGGGTGGACACATCACAGGCCCTCAGGGACTCAAGTCCATCTGACTGCTCTCTCTTGTGTGTGCACACCCTTTCTTTTTCTATTTTTTTTTTTAAGTTCCCAGAAATGACTTTTTAGATACAGTCTGGAGCTTGCTGGCTGGAATGTGGGTTTTCCAAGCCACATGTGTGTTTTTCTTGTGTGCCACAAAGAATTCTCATTTTCTCAGTGATCACTAACTTGATTTAAGGACCCAAGAGAAGCTTTCATGTGCCTGCCCTTAGAGATTTCAATGTGAAGTGTCCTCGTATGTCTTCTTGCCAAATTTGGTGTGACTTGAGTGCAGACACACTTCTAGTAGATGGTTGCAGCTCCCACCTAGGTGGGCAGTTCAGAAGAACTTCCCTGCTGTGTGTGTTTACAGCTTTAGTGACTTCTGATGCAGGTCTTATTTACTTCCTACAGGGTCACAGGGTGGGGTGGTGGGCTGTGTGGGGGTGGAGTAGGTTGAGGAGTGGGGGGTACAGGGGATAGCTGGACAATCTGCCACTGCATTTGTTACATCCCTCGGCTTGGAAGTGGGTTAGTCACATTTTTCAAAGACTGACTCTATCTGGCTGGCATAAGCAGGTGGGTCCATTCCCACCAATCCCTCCTTTCCTACTCATTTATCTCATATGTATCAATTAAAAATGGTACAACAAATGGGACTGAGTAGGTGTGCAAGTGAGTCTATTGAAAAGTGAACAATTCAATAAAGCCTCCATACCAGTGCTTTCTAAAGAACTAACTCATAGCCTCAAGTGACTCAGCCATCTAGAAGGAGACTTGGAATTATTGGCCCAACTTCATTAGCATGAAAACAATCAAACCAAAGGCAATCTTCCTCTGGGGCGAGATGTTAGACACCCTGAGTAATATTTAGGTCACTGCTGCCTGGGCAAGTCTGGAAAATGGTGCATGTCCTGATTAGACAGTTCCATGTCTGTGTTAAATGGCTGTCACAGGAGGGAACCCAGAGGCTTGGACGGGAAAGAGGCTCTGTGCGCAGCAGTCTTGAGATGGTGTGAAGCAGGTGATCTTTGCTCACTTTATCCTACCTACAGTACGCTAGCGTCAACCTTGCACCTGAACTCCAAGCTCTGGGGCTGCTGAGTACATTCCCATTTCTGGGAGACTGCTCAGCAACACTCTGCCTTGATTATACCTTAGACGCTGAAAAGTAGCTGAGAAACAGTAGCCCTGAAAGTGGTTGGGCCCTTCCCACAAAGTGTGGTAAGTGGAACTGTCAGGGTTCCCCACGTGATCACTGCCCTGGGAATGATGGGACAGGAGCTAGCCTGGCTTTGCCTCTGATAAATGCCCCAGTTACCAGCCTGAGAAACAGCTTAGCAAATGACAAGGCTCCTGTACCCATCTCCTCTGGTCTACTGGGGACACAGTGCAAGTCCCTCAAAGGTCTGAAGTCATGGGGAGGCATTGTCCTTCATTTACATACTTATAATCAAATTTGCTTTATAAATTAGTCACAGTAGAGATTAACAATAACACAGCACTTATGAACAGAATATTGTAATAAAAGTTGTTTATAATTTATAGAATGGTGGGAAGATAGCTCAGAAGGTAAGAATCTTGATGCACAACATGAGGTCCTAGGTTCAAATCTCCAGAGCCCACATAAAAATCTGTGTGGTCATGTGTCCCTGTAACCTTAGTGCTGGGGTTGGGTACAGGACCAGGACTGCTGGGGCTTGTTGCCAGCCAGAGTAGCTCCAGGATCAGTAGGAAACTGTTCGGGGAATACACCAGACAGTGACAGAGCGGGCCAGCCACACCCAACACCCTCTTCTGTACCCTAATGAACATCCACTGTGCACCCATGTATGCATGGACATGTGTATGCATGCACCCTGCCTCCAAAACACACCAAGAAAAAGAAAGAAATGCACTGCTGGAGAACCTGAGCCCAAACCAAGAAGCCCTGGGCTGGAGGGATGGCTCAGGGGTTAGATGCTGCCACGGCAGATCTGAGTGTGATCCTGGGACCCACAGAGTGGAAGAAGAGAACAGATTCCCACAAACTGTCCTCTGTCCCCTATCTATGCTCTGTGGAGCATATTCCCCCATCAAATACACAGACAAATGTAACTTAAAAGAATGTAAAACAACAATAACAAACATACAGAATGCTTTTTTTTCTGGACTTTTTTTTTAAGAAAGGCCTCATGCAGTCCAGGCTGGCCTCCAAGGTCTACTCCTTCTGCTCCATCTCCCAAGTGCTGGGATTACAGATGTGCACCACACACTCAGTTTTATGTGGTTCCAGAAACCCAGGGCTTTGTGTATGCTAGGCATGCGGACTACCAAGCGAGGCCTCCAGCTTTTCGTCAATATTTTTAGACTGTAGTTGACCTTGTGTAACAGAGGGTAACTGGCGCTACTCTATACATAGCTTAATCAAATTTCATTCTGGCAAATTTCAGAGGTAAACTAGAGAAAGTACACACATCGTACAGAGTACCTTTAGAGCAATTTCTGAAGGAGGGCCCGGGAGCTCAGGGGGCCGTGGGGATGAGCGGCTCTCCTGTCACCTCTGAGTCCTGGGCCTACCTGCCACTTTGCTCTCACCCTGTTTTTCTCGTCTTTTCATTTCATTATAAACAGTCACCAAGTCTTGCCAAAAGTCAGACACAGGGTTTGGGAAAAGGACTGCCCCTGTTTCCTGAACGTTTAGTCTAGTTTGGAAATAACCAGGAACCAAAAACAGCACGGTTTTTGTATGGAATTCTGTGACGCACTCTGAGGGAAACAGAATGTGATGGGGTCTTGGAATGAGGAACATAGTTTAGTCTTGTACTCTCTTCCTTGATGACACTAAAAACATTTTACTGGGGGCTGGAGAGATGGCTCAGAGGTTAAGAGCACCGACTGTTCTTCCAGAGGTCCTGAGTTCAATTCCCAGCAACCACATGGTGGATCACAACCATCCATAATGAGATTTGGCACCCTCTTCTGTGTATATAATAAATAAATAAATCTTTAAAAAACAAAAACAAAAACAAAACCATTTTACTGTAAGAAGAAAAAACAAACAGCTAGGGGTGGTGGCACAGCTGTAATCCCAGCATTGGGGAGTAGAGACAAGAGGGTCAGGAGTTCAAGGTCATCATCCCTACAGAGCTAGTTCTAGGACAACCTGGAATAGAAGAGGGCTATCTACCACCCCCTCCAAAAAAACCCAAGCAAGAATATTATATACACAAGTATAATGTTCACCAGCACCCGTGTGTGTGTGTGTGTGTGTGTGTGTGTGTGTGTGTGATGACTTTGAAGCTAAAACTCCAGTCTTCAGCCCTTATGTTCATTTCTGATGTGGGAATGGTGGAATGGTTGTTACAAAAGGTACTGGACAGCCATTGATCCAGGGCATGGCAGGAACAGCTCAGGGGTCTGGCTGCTAATCAGCTTCACCCTGTGCACATCAGGTGTAATTCCCAAACACGCAAGAGCTCCTTCCAAAATACAGTATTAACACAGATGCCTTGAGCTGAGCGTGGTACCGTGGGCCTTTAATCCCAGCACTGGGAGGCAGACAGGCAGATCACTTAGTTGGAGGCCAGCCTGGTCTACAAGAGTTCCATGATAGCTACACAGAGAAACCTTGTCTGGAAAAAAACGAAAACACAAACCACAAACCTAGGGCAGCAAGACAGCTCAGATGGTAGAGGAGCTTGCCACCAAAGTGACCTGAATGCCATCCCTAGAGCCATAGACTGTCCTCCGACTTCTACACTCACACCGAAGAATGCGTATGCACATTCATGAACACACACAAAAATAAACAAACACATGGGATGAAAAACAGTAACTAGAATAATTTGTGAGGAAAACATTAAAAACACCACCATCCAAATACCTAGGGCTGGAATGCAGGTTAGTCAATAGAGTGCTTGTCTACACATATGAAACCCTGGTTCTGATCCCCAGCACTGCATCAACCACGCAGGGCAGGCACCCCTGTAATCCCAGCATTTAGGTGGAGGCAGGAAGAATAGGAGTTTAAGGTCACCGTTAGCTACACAGTGAACTGGAGGCCGGTTGAGTGATGTGAGACCATCACAAAGCAAAACAACAACAAAACAAGTACCTGTTTGTGTACTGAGTATAGTTAGCATCCTGCAAAATTTTAAACTTTAATTAGGCCATGGTGTATGTGGTGGAGATATAAACCCTCCCTTTTTGAGATGTGGCTAGCCTGGAATTCCCGTGCTCAAGTGACTCTCCTGTCTCCGCCTCCCGAGTAGATCAGAGTAGCTGAATAAAAGCAATGCATCGGAACTGCAGTGTTGCCTAGGCTGAAGTGAAGAAGGGTGGGAGGCTGGGGTCATTCCTGTGGTCCCCTTCTAAGCTGGTGGCAACGCTAACCATCTAGCACACTCTCTCTTGAAACAATTCCCCCTTCTCAACCAAGAGTTCACACTTCAACCGGGGGGTGGTGGCTCACACCTTTAATCCCAGCACTCGGGAGGCAGAGGCAGGCGGATCTCTGTGAGTTCCAGGCCAGCCTGGTCTACAGAGCGAGATCCAGGAAAGGCGCAACTACACAGAGAAACCCTGTCTCGAAAAACAAACAAACAAACAAAAAAAAAAAAGAGTTGACACTCCAGAGGCCCTGGAAGTTCTGAGCTGGGCTCACAATTCTACTTTATAGAGTCCTCAGAGACCAGATAAGTGGCTTTGCAGCTGCAAGCCAGGTGTAGGATGGGGCTGCTGCCAGGGCCCCTGGGATCTGCAAAAGAGCACCTATCCACAGACACCACCTTCCTTCAGCTAGCTCTCACCCAGTGCAACGGGACATGGAGATCTGAGGGCACTCGCTCTGGATCTTTTATGAGCAGCTGTGACCGTTTCTAGCACCACTTCCTACTGTTTGAGCATGGGAGCAGCCCAGGCAGGGCACAGGCAGGCAGCAGCCCAGGCAGGGGACAGGCAGGCAGGCACCATGCCCATCCCTTTAGGTCAGCGGAACCATGGCCAATGAGACACGGTGCCCAGAGATGGATGACTGGTAAGGGGAGAGTGTTCCTGCCAGGCTCTACCTCTCACTTCTCGAAAAGGCTGGTCTCAAGTGAGGCATTAGGATCCTAAGCTTGGACTGGCAGTGGGGCTTTCTCCCTCCCTTGCCCTCACAGGCTTTGTGGTTGGCCCTGGCCTGGGTGCTGCAGGTGTAGGGCAGCAGAGATTAGGAATGTGGGGGCCACAAAGGAAAGGGGGCAGGGAGAGGATGGCAAGGGGAGCCCGAGCTAGACAAAGGGAATCTGCGCCTCCGAGGAGGGTGGGCTGCAGGGAGGTGGCGTGGCCAAGGCTGCCGCTTTTAGCTCTGCCACTCTGTGGTTGCCATGGTAACACAGGCCTGGTGCTTCCATCTGACATTAAAATGCTGCTGCAGGCCGAGGGAGCGGGTGCTGTAGCTGTGGGTGGGAAATGTGCTCAAACACACACACACACACACACACACACACACGCCCACCGAGAAGGCCGGTGTGCTTACTTCAGACTATGCATCATTTATAGTGCCCCTCCTAGGCTGCCCTCTTTCCCATGGTGGCTTTGTTTGTCTTTCTTGAGGTGATAATTTGGGGTGTGGATCATCTGCTTGCATACTGATGAGCTCACTGGGGTGCTCAAAGGGAAGGGGCTTATGGAGTTGGTAAGATAAGGGCATATGATTACTGTATGAGGAAAGTAACAGGAAAATGAGCTTCAGGATTAAAAACAAACAAGCAAACAAAGAGACAAGGGCTAGGCTGAAAGAGTTAAAAGGCAAGGCAGCAAAAGAGCTACCCTCCAGACAGCTGCGGGGTGACGAGGAACCCCTGACTGAAGGCTGGGGGCCCTGGGGAGCCATCCCACAGCAGGGACTTCACATGACAATTCTGCTCAGATTCCTCCTCCAGAGAAGAAAATCAATGTGTATCTCTTTTTGTCTTCCTTCCGGACTCAGAGCCCAGCCTCATGGTGTTATCTCTCAAGCTGTTCCAGCACCAACAGGAAAAGCTTGCCAGTCGATTCAGATGGCACAGCTGAGCTCACTCATTTCTGTAACTGCTCAGCCCATGGTGGAACCTGCCACACACAGATGAGGGTGACTGGCCCTGCAACTCACAGGTGGAGGCCACAGAAGACTGAGGTGCCCAGGGCAGGCTTCCCAGTGCAATGAGGCCCAGAAACGCCCTGGTGACGGCCGTCTTGCTCTCAAGTCACAGTGTTAGGGGATACGACTGGGGAGTTTTTGAAAACTCAGCACACTATGGGGTAATGCATCCGCCTTTCCTCACAGGTACTCTCTCCCTTATGACACACCTCTCCTGGGTCTGCAGCATCATGCTTTGTCAGATGACAAAGAGGTGAGCTGATGAATAACAGGTGTGTGACGCATTGCTGTGGGCTGCTGGGAGCTGACTCCCAACTGCTCTACTCTCGACTGCTGGGGGAGTCCCAGGAACCAGAGGGCAGGGTCTGACTGGAGTGCTCCTTCCAAACCACACTTCTGGTTCAGTCCATTTAGACTGAAGCTGTGTCCATTTCAACAGCCCTCAGGATTTCATAGTCACCCAGGATAGAGCATCCTTCTCCAAGTCTTTACTCAGCCATGGAGAAAACTACAAATGATACACATCAACTGCTGTGAGTCCTGCATTCCAGAGCTCAGTCTTCCAGTCCTCAGAGGAAAGGCAAAGTTCATCTCATCGTCCCGGCAGCGGGGGTGGGGTGGGGTGGGGGGGGTGGGGGGGTGATGTGAGGATGGTTTGGAATGGCAGCAGGCAGAGAATGAATATGATATGGAAGGACAGAAAAACACCAGAGCTACTTTTCAGTAGGCTTCCTTAAAGACTGAACCTCAATTTGGAAGCTTAGAATCCTAGAACAAAACCTTGAGTTGAGCTTTGAGCAGGGGCACATGCAAAGCACTGTGGCTGGAAGGCTATTTATTTCCTCCAGACACTTCCCTTGGGGACAGATGGCCTGTGCCTCCCTTGCTGCCTACTGCAATATTCTTGCATCCTGACAGTGAAGAAGGCTTTTGTAAACCATGACAACCAGCCTACTCCTTAGAAACACACCTAAAATAGGGACAAGGCCCAAGCGATGACGTTGATCCTGTGGCCTGACCACGTGCTGGGAGAGCGGAGTGCTCTTCCTTTAGAGGTGACCTGTGTGGAACAGGCCCACAGAGTCCCACGTGACTGTGGAAAACTGAAGAGAACCCAGAGGAGGAAGTGAAGAGTGTGCTGAGCCAGCTATGAAGGCACACATCTGCAATTCCACTCAAGATGCTGAAAACTTCCAGGACAGCCTGTGCTACATTGAGAGACCCTGTCTTTCAAAAGTAAGAGAAATTCAATTCTTCATATAAGTCCTCCCCACGTTTGGCAGCAGGCGAGTAGGGAACATTTCAATACAAACATCAGTTAAGTCCATAACCTTACCACAGTATGGGGAAAGTTGGTTTGCTAATGGTTACTTCTGGGTTTGTACAATCCTACCAGTTAGCTTAGATTAGATATATTTTAGCTCCTCTCACATGCTTACAATATTCCAGTCTAGTAAAATTCATACATCCTGTCAGGCAGTGGTGGCACACGCCTTTAATCCCAGCACTTGGGAGGTAGACGAATCTCTGTGAGTTTGAGGTCAGTCTGATCTACAAAGTGAGTTCCAGGACAGCCAAGGCTACACAGAGAAGCCCTCTGTCTCAAAAAACCAAAAACCAAAAGCCAACAAACAACAACAACAACAAACAAAACAATTGTATATTCCTCTGGACCAAATAATTTTATGTTTCGTGATTAAAGATGAATTCACTAAAAATGATAAAAGTACAAACTCTGCATGGATTATCACCCATTCGCTGTCCCCACTCCTGTCCTGCTGTTCCAGCCTGACATTGGCTCCTAATGTTGAGCAGGAGCTACCATCCTTGAGTCAGAAAGCTTTCTGACCCTATCAGTGCCCTCAGTGGTGGCTGAAATGAAAGATTTTACTCTAAACAACTGTAATGTCCTGAAGGCCTTTTTCCTTCCTCTAGATAAAACTACCAAAATGAACACAATATACCCCCCAAATGAATCAATATGACATATTGTTTAACAACTACTTAAATAATGATTTCATATTAATGACTCTTTGGAAATAAGTAATGAAAAATCCATAGTATTAAGATCCAAAGCAATGTGTTACTAAGAAAGAAGATCAATTAGTACCTTTTACTTCATTTTATTATTATTATTATTACTATTTTTTATTTTTTTGTTGTTTTTTTTGAGACAGGCTTTCTCTGTGTAGTTTTGGTGCCTGTCCTGGCTCTTGCTCTGTAGACCAGGCTGGCCTCGAACTCACAGTGATCCTCCTGAGTGCTGGGATTAAAAGTGTGTGTCACCACCACCCAGCCCATTTTTATTTTGTGGGTATGAGTGTTTCTCTTCATGTGGTATGAATACCTGGTACCTGTGGAAGTCAGAAGAGGTATAGGTTATTCTGGAACTGGAGTTACAGATGGTTGTGAGCCATCAGGTGGGTGCTGGGGATCAAACCAGGGTCCTCTGCATCGAGGGCCTTCTTAAATGTTGGATGTTGTCTTAAATGAATTCAGTGATTACAGTGCTCAGGAAAAACATGGGGTCAACACACTTGGCAGAGCAAGTCCCCTGCCTCCTGAACAGACAGCAGAGAGCAGGGGAAGGGCGTGTAGGACAGAGGGAAGGGATGGCGAGAGGAGTGGGGAGGAGGAGGAGGCCAGCGTGGCTTGGTGCGAGCGGAGTCTGTGAAGCCCAGGAGCAGTGGGAGGATGGTAAGAGGACAAGGCAGACGAGGGAGGTGCAGATTGGCCTGTGTTCCACGTACACATCCCACTGACCGCTGGTCTCCTTGCTATCTGAGCATGTGTCCTCAGCCACTGAACAGCACTCACTGCCTCTGCGCGCCCACTGCACACAATGAAGGCCCAGGAAGGGCCAAAGAGGAAGGGAAGGAAAAGGAGTGTACTTAGCACAGGAGTGGCCGTGGCTATAACCCAACAGCTTTATTTCACAGACAACCATGTCTAGAGCTGGCTGTAGTTGGACATGCCTGTGAGCTCAGCACCAGAGAAGCTGAGGCAGGCAAGAGTAAGAGTTCGATGTCAGCCTAGGTTACAGAGCAAGATCCTGTCTCAAAATAAAGCAGAAGAGGGAAAACAAAACAAAACAAAAATCAGCCAACAAGATGCCTTCAAACCACATAGGTGGTTAGCAGCAGAAGAACACTTGCACAGGGCCCCCAAGATTCTCACTCACTCATTCACTCATTCACCAACTTACCCACTCATCCACTCACTCATTTCTCTCATATGAGAAAGGGAAGAAGTATAGAACAGCACCCGAAAGGAAAGCACACAATGAGATACACAACAGAAAAAACTCCACAGGAAACCCAGGGTTCTGTAAGGAGTCACTCCAGTCATCTTCATGACCATACTGTTGGAGGGAGAATGGCTGGGGGCCAATCCTGACTGGTGCTAGACAAGCAGGGGCCAGCAGAACAAATGCCCTAACCTCTGCTTGCCTCACTGTCCTGGGCCGTAAGCTGGGATCTTGGGAAGATGCAAAATGAATGATCCAGGCCAGAGGGTGCTCTCAGCATCATGCCTGGAGTGCCACAAGAGCCTCCCAAGCTTGCACTGTGAGTGTTATGATGATGCTCACACAGCCAGGACAACTATGGGACAATTCATTTTTCTTACAAAAAAAAAAAAAAAAAAAAAATGGCAGTGCTTTCATATGCTCAGGAAAGCAGATCTATTTCCTCTGGTGCTAAATGAGCATATTTGTCTCTGAAGTTTCCCACACTATAACAAACACCCCTTTTTTGTCTTTGATGAACCATGTTTCCTTCTGATCTCACCTCACTTTTTTCCTTTTGCTGGTGAGAAAGTCCCAGTTTACTTTCACTATTAAAAAGAGTCTTTTCTTGGTAGAGCACCCAGGTCCTCCATTCTTGGGCTCAGGTCACTGGTTCAGGCTTAGGCTGGAAACAAGGAAGCTTTTCCTACTTCCTTACTTTGGTTTCCCTTAGGCAGTCAACTCAACTTGGATTACAGCTGAGATTAGAAACTGGAAGAAGTCAGTAGTTAATATTCTCGGCCACCATTGTGAAATCACCCAGACACGTGGGACTTTGAAGGCCTGTGAGATCTCCTGGGCCACCAAGTTGGTGTCCCTCTGACACTCACTCAGAGGCCTAGGATACCCACCTCCAATCTCTTTCCCCACATGCAGTTCTGTGGCTTGCTGAGTGTTAGTTTCTGGTTATTTTTAGCCCCACTAACTGCTTGAGAGAGGCTGCTGCATGGTGTGCAGCTGTGGAGAGCAGCTGCCACGGCTGATTATTTGACATTCCTCTGCCAGTGAGTTCTAAAATCCTCCCTTCTCCAGGTATCTCACAAGCTTTTTTCCAGGGGATGACATCGGATCTGTGCATCCGATCACCTGTTCCAGTGGGGGACATATTCAGAATTCCATCACAAAGGAAGATTTCAAGTGTTAGGATCCAAATGTTTCTGACCCACAAACACCAGGTCTGGGGCAGTGGCCCTCTCCTCAGTTTTCTAAGATGAGCTCCAGGGAGCTTCTGTCCTCCTAGAGATTCTGATGCCACAAAAGCAAAGCAGGGAGAATGAGGCAGCTTGCTAGTCTACCTGGAGTCAAGAAGGCAGGTACCGGGCTGAACTACTCTACTCAGGACAATTGGACCAGATCACATCCTCTCTGCTCTCTTGCATGTCTTTGCGTCTTGACACACACACACACCCCTTCTTGTCTTTCTCTTGAGGATGCTCAGCTACAGCATACAGCTGTCTGCCATAATTCTTTTGCCTTTAGCCTTCTGCAAAGACTGTTTCCAATCTATGTGGTGTTTTGACTTGCTTCTAGTTGTTATTTTGGGAGCCTTTTCCTGCTCCCATGGCAGAGTCACCTGACCCTTAGCCACATTTCCTGTAGGACTGTACACACCATCATTTTTAGGCATCTATTTTCCTCACAAGTCTGAACTCTTGGCCCAGCACATAGTAGGGCTCAAAGATAGCTGTTTGATGCTGTTTGGACTCATCAAGAACCCCCACCCCCATAGATATTTTTTAGACAACATCAAATGTCCCCACCCCCAATGCTGGGGATGGAAGTCACAGCCTTGTGCACACTAGGCTGTTCTGTCACTGGGCTGCATCTCCAGCCCCAAATTTCCTGTTCTTCAATTGCCTCTCCAAGCTCCTATTTTATTTGCTCAGTGTCTGTTCAAACCGAGTCCTTTGCCAATTCCCAACCAGAAAAAGAGCTTCAATGAAGATATGTATGACTGTAGACTCCCAGACATGTCTGTGCTAAAGATGCACACACAGGTAAACAGAGAAGAGCTGGGTTGGCTAGCTGGGTCCTTGTCACTAGCCTCTTGAAGCTTTCTTTTCTGTGGGCTGGGAAGCCTGAACCCCTGGTCCCAAGGCATTCTTGACAAGGAGTTCGTCCAACCACAAAACTTACCCATTAACCTTTTGGAGCTGTTCTCGGCTACCTTTCACGAGAACCCCCTTAGGGTGGTGAGGAAATTCAGAGTTACACATATCCTCAGTGGCTGTCCTTCTCTACCCAGCCTCCACTGTGCCAGACAGGGCCAGCTGAAACTCTGACTTCACATACAGCACTCACGCTGAAGTCTCTTTCCAGCCCTCCACCATCACGGTGTGTGGTGTAAGATACACGTCGCCATTTTAAAAACGGGTACCTGAACAAAGTCTCCACCCAAACAGGGGCTGCAGAGGAACCCTCAGGGCACTCAAGGCTGTGCCTGCTGCTACCATGTCTACCCTGGGGTTTATTGGCTCTTCTTTGCAGTTTTCTATCTTCATTCACTCTCTGTGGAGAACTGAGCCTCCTCTTCTAGCCCTGGGTGGCTTCCATTGCAGGACTATGTTCCTCAGCTTCAAGGATGCACCTGATTTGGGCCCCATTCCCAGCGACTCTGGTCTGCACCCTCACTCACATGAGCCTGGTGGAAAGAATGCGGTCCACCCTGGGCCAGTCTGAGACTTTGCTTGGGGTTCATATATTCTGAAGTAGAAAAGTCTCCCCCCTTTTTAAGGCTGCTAATCTGGCTGTAAGTAAGTGTGCCTAGGCTCTCCCTGTGCAGAAGCACACAATATGCAGAGTTCGAGAGTAGAGTAAGAGCCAGGCAGGAGGGAGGAGGCAAAAGTGTCTCAATGGTCCTAATTCCTTGTTCCACGGTTTCACAGCCCACAGGGCTCTGCAACCTGTGAGCGCCTTCCAGGACAAACACCCATGTGCGTGCCTGTGTGTGTGCGTGCCGTGTGCATGTGTGTTTGAGATAGGGTCTCAAGTAGTCCAGGCTGGTCTTGAACTCACTATATATCCACTGACAGATGACTCTGTATCCCTGACACTCCTGCCTCCAGTTCCCAAGTGCTGGGATTCCCAGGCTGCTCTCCAGCTTCATCCTGAATCTAAACTGGTCACTTCATCTGAAAGACTGACTGATTTACATACCGAGCTTGCTCTGTGGCACAAAATACAGCCTGATGGAGGAGAAATAGAATGTTGGTGGGAAATGGTTCTCCAAAGGTCACTTTTTTTTTTTTAAAGTAAATGGCATCAGTCCAGCATTTAAATATGTTAATCCCCTTTCTATCCAGGCTCAAGGCATTGTCTGCTTCGTTTGTAAAGTACACACAAATAGCCATGTGCACATATCCTGATGAGTGCTGGAAAAGCATTCATGAATGTGGGCTACATCATTCAAACACCTGACAGGCATCAGCACAGGGGAAATACAATCGGAACACACCAGGCAGGGATGCTGACACGTTGGGAAAGGCAGCTGAGGCAATGTGTAAGCTTCTAGAGTATTGTATTGCTTGCTTACACGAGGAACAACTCATGCCTCAACATTACTCTCGGAATCGCAGAATCATTTTTATTATTTTTTAGTTACTTGTGTATGTATGTGTGCACGTAGGTGAGTCTGAGTATGGGGTCAGAGGTCAACCTTGAGTGTCATTCCTCCGGAGCCATCCACATTGATTTTTAAATCAGGGTCTCTTCCTGGCCTTAGGCTTGCTGAGTAAGCTGACCACCAAGTCCCCAGGGGTCTGCCTGCCTCTGATTCCCTAGCACTGGGATTACAATCACATCACCTTCCTTTTTTTTTTTTTTTTTTTAAAAGACATGGGTTCTAGGGATTGAACTTAGGTTTTCATGCTTATGTGGCAAGCTCTTTATCAACTGCACGTCTCCCCAATCTCATTTATGCTCATTTTTCATGTCCACAGTATCATCTACTGCAAAGCATCATTACCCAGGAGCATCTTATCCTCTGTGTGGTCAGACTGGCATATTATCAAGGGATGGCCCTGGTCCATTACTCGGGAAGGCTTCAGATGAGGGTGAAATCCACAATGGTGCAATATCCAGAGGCTTAACCGTGAGGACTGTAATCATTGCTACAGAGCGTGAAGCACAGAAGCAGCTGAGGAGGGTGGGGACCGTTCTACTGATGTTCCTGACAAATGCCAGGGCTAATATTAACTCCTCACTTTGGGGATGGGATGGGTTTCCCTTCCTAACACACACACACACACACACACACACACACACACACGTACATACACTTGCTTTGGTACCAGCTGGAAAGCCACAAGAAATGGGAGTGAGAGAACAAATGGTGCAATCTCAAGACCTTACAGCTGCTGTGCTTGGTCAGTGGGGAGCAGCAGGTGTGGGTGGCCTCGGCCAGCAGTACAAGTACAAGCAGAACGGGAAGCAAACACACGTAAGTTTTGTTCTCTAGAAAAACTAAAATCATTTGGCTAAGTCCATTCAGCTGCACCCGGTGGCTTTTGCAAAGTAACACAAGACACTTAGTGAGCCCCGAGAATGTTGTATACAAAGGGAGTTTCTCAGGGAATCAGCCGTGGTGCTATTTCCACACAGGCTGTTCTCTCTGGTGCTAGGGTGCTATTTTAAATCCATCTAAATTTCCAAGTGAGTCATATACTTTGGGAAAATGAGAGTAACGTTTGGTCTACGTGACATGTTGTTAAGGCACACAGGTGAGATCAATGTCTCTCACTGCAGCACGGTCACTCAGTTCCTGCTTTGTGACCTTGTACGTAGTACTTGTTGCAAAGCGTACCTTACACTTTGCAAAGTATATTCTTTGAGAAAAACAAAAAACACCAAAGGCACACTCTTTGAAACAAAGACTTCAACCTCAGTGACAAGGGGGGAAAACAAGTTAGTCGCACTTGTTTAATATGTATATATAACACTCAATGACATCTGTATAATATTTATCTTAATTACATATAAGTTTGTTTCTGTGTGTGGGTACGAGCACATGTGTGTAGGTACCTATGAAGTCCATAAGTGGGTGTTGGGTCCTCTCCAGCTGGAGTTACAGGTGGCTATGCACTGCCTGTGGTGCTGGGAACCAAACTCAGGTTGTCTACAAGAGCGGGATCCCTCTTGGGCACTGAGCTGTCTCTCCAGCCCCCAGCACATCCAGAATGTCAAAAGCTCTCTGAGTGTTTTCCTTGCACGAGCAGGTCTGTGTAACCTGAGGGAGGAAGGCTAGTTTCTTCTCCCCACTGGACTCTATTTCTGACAACATAGTGGGGCAGGGGGCCTGGTATGGAGACTAGAGCTATGGCTCTCTTGGGTAGAGACTCTGATTCTCCTACTCTGCAGGACTAGAAAGAAGGAAACAAAGGTGGACCCCAGACATAAAAAGGAGATCCCATCGAGCTAGGCTAGTCTGCCTTTTTGGTTGTGAGCCTCAGCCTTTAATGGCTGAACCATCTCTCCAGCCCTGTGTTGGGGCCATTTTGAACTCCAAACTGATTTTTAAAATTGTGATCAATGAATCAAATCTACGGCTGCTTGGGTTACAAGAATGAGGAATCTCAGGAGCTGCCTTTATTTCCCAGATTGTCCAGCAGATAATTCCAAGCGGTTGGTTTCTTGGAGTTAGATTGGGGCTGGGGGAACGACTGTGAATGAGGAGATGTTGTGGAGTATGTAGTTTGCATTAGTTTGTCTTGTCTCTCGGGATCTGAGTGGGTAGCAAGCTGTACTTTCCTGTTTGATGCCCTCGGGCACTGGCTGGGCTCCCGCAATTGTTACCGACTGCCTTTTAAAAGTGCACTGTTCAGGATTTCATTCTAATGTACTGGGGAAAAGTCCCATGAACTGCATCCTTTCACAGTTACAGACACAACAGTTCACACTTCTTGTCAGCAGGAAGTAGATTTGGGGGGGAAATTCTATTTTTGGAGTTGAAAGGCCACCTTTGACCCAGAAATGTGTGGTTGGATAAAAGCCATTTCTTCAGCTCTGTCTTTCCTGATTTGTCCAAGGAACGGAGATGTGTGCAGGGTACAGCTTCGGTAGGCACGTTTCCTCCCAGGGCTTTTGGATGACCCATATTAACAATGGCTCTACAATTTTATATATCCAGCTATTTATTTTGGTTTTGTATGACCCAGGTCACGGTGAATTAAATAATAATCAATTCAGAATAAGCTTCCCTTTGGAAATTTTATAGTCTTTGTAGAAATAAATGATATCATTTTTAAAGAATTATTTATTCATGTATTTAATGTGCACTGGTATTTTGCCTGCATAGACTCTGTGTGAGGGTACTGGATTCCCTGGAACTGGAATTACAGACAGTTGTGAGCTTCTGTGTAGGTGCTGGGAATTGAACGTGGGTCCTTTGGAAGAGCTCTTAACTGCTGAATCAACTCCCCAGCCCCAGACATTATTTATTCTTTCCTCATGGGGTTGACACCTCTAGTCACAGAGCCTCATCTCCTTGACTGCCTGCTTTGTAAATAAGGTCTGTGGACCCGTGATCATGCCCAGGTGTTTACATATTGTCTGTGGCTACTACTGTGTCACGGTGAACAAACAATACTATGGCAAAGAGAACATGGTGTGTAAAACATAAATCATTCATTACCTGACTCTTTACAGAAAAAAAAAATTGTTGATCTCAGATCTAGAAGATAAATTGAGGGATTAAATAAATGGTCTTTAAAAATAGGAATATTAATCTGGGCTTGGTGACTCACAGATGCCTCAGCAGGACGCTCACCAGTTTCGGGCCAATATGGGCTACTTAGCAAGATCCTGTATCAAAAAACCAACCAACAAGTAAAAGGTGCAACTATGAAATGACTAGTTTGGACTGACAGCTGGGCATATAAAAAATGATAAAGTCTTGTTATATATTGTTTTGTGGCTTTTTTTTTGGTTGTTGTTGTTTCTTCTTAGTTTTTTTGAGACATGGTTTCTTCATATAACAGTCCTGGCTGTCCTGGAATTCATTTTGTAGACCAGGCTGGCCTCAAACTCAGAGATCCACTTGCCTCTGCCTCCCGAGTGCTGGGATTAAAGGAGTGTGCCACCACTGCCCGGCTAAGTTTTGTTATAAACCATTGATACAACATGGATAAACTTTGAAAGCATTGTGCTAAGTGAAAGAAAGAAGCCAACCATGTATTGTATGATTCCATTTATATGAAATGTCCAGACTAGGTAAATCTATAGGGAAAGAAAATAAATGGTTCTTTGAGAGCCAATGGGAGTTGAGTAGGGATAAGGGGTGACTGTCAAGAACTTTCCATTAGAAGAAATGAAAGAAATTCCACGTTGCTCCTGGTGATGCATGGGAAGTCCCTGTTCAGTTCCTGCACAGAGTAGGCACTCAACGCATGCATATTATGGGTATGCACCAAGAGGTGGGAGTGTCTCCTTATTCTGACTCTCCACAGGCAGGTTAACTCAGTCTCAGTGCTCCTGTGTTAATGGAATAACCTCCACTTGCTGAAGGCTGTCTAGACTGTCCTCTCCTCCTCCAGGAGCATCAGAGCTAGGAAGTACACTCACTATGCACTTGCTATCTCCAGTGGCACTGGTTTGTCTTCTTCCTGCCTTACTCATTCCTTCTGCTCAATGTCTTGGGGAGTGAAAAGAAGAAAGGGGCCATTAGAGAATTACTGAGGCACCAGCCATACTGGAAAGCCTCTTCCAGGGAACAGAAGCAACCACTGCCTTTCACTACCAGACTAAGGACCTGTCTACTCTGCCGCTCTGGCTGGCCGCTGTTGTACCTAGACACACACATGTGCAGACCTGCCCACTGTCTGCTTCCCACAGTGTGACAGGGAGGTGAGGCACACTGCCTGTCTTGTGACACCAGGCAAAGCCCTATTTCAGCTGTGGCCTTGTCAGTTATTAACACTCTATTGATGTGCATGTCCAGACACAGACCTAATGGGAAGGCACATCTAATGAGCAAAACTGTGATGTTTACAACTTGCAGCTTGTGGAAAATGCCTTTGCAAACTCAGTGGGAGGCAGCGCTCAGAGGCCAGCAGTGTGGGGACCCAAAGCAGTGACGACGTTACACAGACTGCTCTCCTGTGTTCACAGTTCAGGGGTAAATCCAAGCAGGCCTGTGTGAACTGCCTTCCCTTTCACCCGGGAGCCAAACTCCCAGTGTGCGGAAGCAAGGGCGAGGCTAGCTGGTGGGCACAGCGAGAGAGAGAAAAAAAAGAGTATGGTGTTGAGCTCCTGGTCTGATCTGGGGAGGTGTGGTTACAAAGAATTCCACTGGTTATTTGATGGAAGTTATTTAAAAAGGACTGCCAGGCTGCTTAAGCCTGGAGCTGTCTACGGAAGGGGCAGCGTAGGTGCTGGAACAGACTGCGTGGGCAGGAGGGGCAGCCCGCTGAAGCGTCATTAGATAACCCCGTGTATGTTCAAGGGCTTGCTCATTCACATTTCATGCTGGTGTTATTTAAGACAAACAGACAAACAAACAAACAAAACAAAAAACACTGCCCAAACTGTATGAACAACCAGATAAAATGCAGGTATGTTTTAAAGCAGTGGTTCTCAATCTTCCTAATGCTGCAACCCTTTAATGCAGTTTCTCATGTGGTGACTGCCAACTATAAAATTATTTTCATTGCTACTTCATATCTGAAATTTTGCTGCTACTATGAATTGTAATGTAAATATCTGTGTTTTTGGATGGTCTTAGGTAACCCCTGTGAAAAGGCCATTTGACCCCCCAAAGGGGTTATGACCCACAGGTTGTGAACCACTGTTTTAAATGAGTTTGAACATGAGGAGGATTGGGCTGAAACAGCTTCTGAAGTTCTGGCATCAATACTGGCCATGTCCTGAGCAAGATGCTTACAAAACACACCAGCCTTCTCTAGTCTCTGTTGCACTTGATTGGTTAGGGATGGGAAAATAAGAATAGGCCAATAACTTCAAGAATTCCAGGAAAACATCATTTTGAAAGTCAGTACATTTGCCTACAGACAGGTGAGTATCATAAGGAGGTCATTTCCCTTTATATTTATTAATACAGAAAAGGGCCAGCCCTGCCTAGCCAGTTACATGTATACACACACACACACACACACACACACACACACACACACACACACTTCCAACTTTCTCTGTGTGTTGTGTAAGCATTAAAAACTGTATGTGTGAGACCACACAATACTGCCCACCTCCTGGTTTGATCAGGTATCATACTTGATAGAAGACAGCCCGGATGTTTTGGGTACTCTGCTGTCTTTCTTGCTCTAAGTGCTTCTCGGGGCTTCGTAAGTGAGCACAGACCTGGCCCAGCCGCCCTTGCGATACTGGTCTGCAGACCTTCCTTGCCTCCTGTAGGCAGAAGGAAGGTGGTGAGGAGGAATCTAACTACCACCTTCCAAGCGTCTAGCAGGCAGAACGTCCTCATCTCCCCGTCCAGCCTGCTCACGGCCCCTGTCGTCTGCAGCTGACTGGAAGGCTGCATGGTGAAGACCACCAGCTGAGATGGGGAGAGCATGACTGAAATCCTGACTTGCTGTCCACTTTTTTTTTTGTTGGTGCCTCCAGCCAGTGACAAGCTCTCCAAGGCTGAGTTTTCTTTTCCATAAAAGGGAAATGAAGAGGCAGAGGCAGGTGGATCTCTGTAAGTTCAAGGCCAGACTGATCTACATAGTGAGTTCCGGGATAGCCATAGTGAGACCCTGTCTTGGGGGAAAAAAAAAAAAAAAGACAGAAGGCAATATTTATCCCCAGGGCTGCCCCAGGCAGCACGAGAGAGACATGGGTGAAGCCTCTGCCTCTGGGATGGTCCCCAGCAGCCGCTGAACTGTTCTAGCCTCAGTCTGTAAACACCCGGAGGATCCAGACCCCACAGGGGAAGGCACGTGAAGAGGGACGGCATGCTATCCCGCCTCCTACTCACAGGGCTCCTGGGAGGGCACTGGCACCTTGTGCCCTCATCCAACCCGAGGTGACTAGGTTAACGTGACACCATTCTACCAGCCCGACGGCAGACTACCATTAGTGAGGATGGCCAAGTATGGGCAGTTCATTCTAACGCATTCTCACCCCTTGACTCAAATGTGTGTGTGTATGCATGTACGCAGGGCTGTGTGGAAGCCAGATGTCAACCTTGGGGGTCATCCCACAATGTTTTTTGACACAGGGTCTCTCACTGAGACCTGGAGCTCACCACAGGTTGGGCTAGGTTGGTTGCTCAGCAGGCCTGAAGGACCTGCCTGTTTCTATCTTCCCAGTGCCGGGGACACAAGTGTGTGCCACCACACATGGGTTCTTTTGTAGGTGCTGCGGATGGAGCTTAGAGCCTCATGCGTGCCTGGCAAGTGCTTCACTGACTGAGCTATGTCCCCAGCTCCTGAGTTCAAATTTTATATGCCCCTGGCCACAGATGAGACTCTAATTCTGGAAGTGATCCCAGTGACTGACCCTTGCTCCATATTAAATGCTTCTCCCTGTACTATGATGAAAAAGAAGACTAGGTGCTCTGCTTTTCCCCTTTCCTTCCGTTTGCACATTACTAGAATTTAAGGTCTTTTTCTTAGGGCTGTTACTTTCTAAGGGACCTGCAGCGCTCAAAGCACGTATCTGAAGCCTGAGCTGAACTCCTGCGACCATGCATTTCCTTAGGTTTTTCATGAGGACTTGTGATTCCTTCACACTCTGAGAATAACAGCAAGGCAGCCCTCCCAGAACAGATTCTGTCTAGACTCCCTCCTCTTGGTATACTGCCACAGGGCTCCCAGGCTCCTAGTGCCACACACAGCACCTGGTCCCTTCCCATGCTGCACTGGATGGAAGATCCTCCCCAACCCCCCATACACACACACTGTGGGATGAGCCACTCCAAGGTCTCAACAGTAGCTCATCCACTCTCTGGCTTTCCTTTGGAATTCGGTGATGAACTCATTAAATCACCAACTTGTTGTGACAGGAAGTCATTCAGATGCTGATGCCATTGCCATGGAAACCATCCCTCTGCTCCAAGCTCTGTCTGTCTCTGCCAAGGAGCACTCCAGCTCCATAATTACTGTCACCCCCGAATAGCACAGAGCCATCACGGAACGAGCAGGTCCAGAAGTAGGGGCACACGCAGTCTATTCTGCTTTCAGATGATGAATCCTTGTTGGTTTTAGTATTTTTAGCACATATTTCTGTCCTGTAGCAGTTGTCTTTTAAATTCCCGCATGCTGGCTCCTTCCCAGCACCTTTCCTAGAGAAAGCAGACAAAGGAGCGGGGTGGGGGGCACACAGCTGCTGGGGCAATCATTTAAAGAGAACCTGCTGCTTCCCTAAATCTTTATGCTCCTAAATATGGCAAATGAGCTCACATGCCTATAGGAGGAAGGTATGCACCCCCCCCCCCATTCACAACTGGCAACACCTCAGGGTCATACAGACAGACCAAGGTCCAATGGCTTATTCAGAGATGCAACCCGGACAGCTGAGGGCAACTGGCTATGTATTCTGTATGGGTTGGCTGGGTGTTTTGCTGATCTGCTCCATTGCAGAAGACTGACCACGCTATAGAAAAAGGAGCATTTGTCTTGCTCCACGAAGCAATCAGGTCTCCCTTGTGTATTTACAGCACACAATATACAGTGGAACATCAAACAATATGTCAGTCACCGAGTACCTGACAGAGATGGCACCAGGCAGTTTACATTGTTTCCCGATTTAGATTAATCTCCGTGAAAACCCCACGAGGCAGGTATTTTTTATCCCACTTTTATAGATAAGGAATGTGACAAAGCGATCAGGGGAATGGAATAAATGCCATGCTTTCCCATCCTGCCTAGCTGTTAACATATCATGTGGGCTGTGTCCTCGGGCATAAAGGTGGCTCCTAGAATCACAGATATGCAGACTGAGAAAGGCCCTTCACCAATATCTTGGTCCACCAACCAGCACATCCTAAGGGAATGGCAGCTCTTGGGTTAGGTACCTGTAGGCATGGAATTTCTACTGCAGAGCATTCTGAGTTTGGGCAGGCTGGTTTACAGCTCCTTGGGTTGTTCCTAATGTGGACAGAGTTGGTACAAAGCCCCAAACCTGCCTTTTTGGGCTTATGGTCCACCAAGATGGCTGTAGTGAAAGTTTATCTTAAGAGAAAGGGGCCTGCTGAGTGTACTAGTACAGACCTGCAATCCTTGCACTAGGGAGGTAGAGGATCAGGAAATCAGAGCCAGTCTGTGCTACATGAGGCCCTGCCTCAAACAAAACAAAACAACAAAGAAAAGGGAATGGGAAGGAGGTGGGGAGGTGTGCAGAGGCTCTCAGCAGACCTTCGCCTTGAACTCTGCTGTGTATGAGACTCCAGAGGAGAGATTCCCCTGAATTTTTGTCTAGTATCATTACACACACACACACACACACACACACACACACAGGCTGTGTGTATGCGTATAACACTAATTGCATGAATTAAAAACAAATATACACTTTAGACTTCAAAGGTCAGCAGCAATCTCTGAGTCATAATAAGTGAGTTCATCCCTTGATGTTGAGGTTTGTGACACATACATGGTGTCAATGGTCTGTATGACGTTACAGCTCTTTGATCCATGCATCCTCTTTCCCTTTGGTGTCAAGTGAAGGCCACATTAGCTAATTAGATACATGCAAGACTGTGAAGAGGAATGAAACACCATGTGAAAATGACTCTCCGGAGGAGTACTAGTCTACAGCAATGTGTCCAACCCAACCTAAGACAGTGAATAATAATGATGATGATGATGATGATGATAATAATAATAATCCTAAGACAGGGTATCTTTGTGTAGCTCTGGCCATCCTGGAACTAGCTGTCTAGACCAGGCTGGTCTTGAACTCAGAGATCTACCTGCCTGGTATTAAAGGCATTCAGTAAGTGAAGTAATAAAAAGCTCAGTACTGGGGGCCGGAGAGATGGCTCAGTGGTTAGGAGCACTGGCTGTTCCTCTGAGGTCCTGAGTTCAATTCCCAGCTTACTACTGTCTGTAATTCCAGTTCCAGGGGACCTGATACCTTCACACCAATGCACATAAAATAAAGTTAAATAAATTATTAAAAATGTATGAAAAATAAAAGAATTAAAAAAGGCTCAGTACTAATGGTATGTTAGGCCAAATCTATTTTATGATGAATATTATAATGACATAAATGATTTTCTATCTTTAAGCAGAGATTCCTTTCTTAAACAATATGCCATATTAATTTTTTCAATATTATAGTGCTATAGTTTTGTTGTTTGTGTTTACTATCTCAGAAAGATTAAAGCAAAATTTCCATAGTGAATCACAGAGGATTAGGAAGGCCTCTATAACACTGCTAAAAAGGTACAAATCATAAGCCAACATCCAATGTACCTATTCTTTGTAGATTTATTTTTTTTAGGTATTAAAATGTATTTATATCATTGCTACTTAAAAAAGTTTTAGGAAATTGCTTATTATTAGAGGAATAGAGATAAGTGAAGAAATTTAAAAATAATTTTTGTTTGTTTTTTCTAGACAGTGTTTCTCTGTGTAGCCCTGGTTCTCCTGGAACTCACTTTATAGACCAGGCTGGCCTCAAACTTAGAGATCCATGTGCCTTTGCCTCCTGAGTGCTGGGACCAAAGATGTGTGCCACCAGCACCCAGCTAAAAATAATCTCTACCCAATCTGCTACCAGTCCTTAATATTATCTGTAGAACAGAATGACCCTATAATTACAAGTTATCTCTATGGTTGTAACAGTTGAAACATTTTATTTGCCATCATAAAGCATGGAGCTATGGTATGATATTCAGAAGTGAATGAAGTCAAGTTGCAGGTCACACATAGATTACATACTTAATTCTTTCTTTTTTTTTTCATTCTCCAAGTCATTTATTTATTCTTAACTCTTTCTGGATACAGCAGCCAGTCTTGTGCATGATATGAGAGGAAAACCACCCCAACGGGAAGTGAGTCACTTAGGAAGGCCAGAAGACCAGAAAGGCTGAGGCTAGCTGGCTAGACAGAGACTTTTCTGCCTTTTCATTCGTGACTCCTGACAGCACCACTCTGCCTGACTCACCAGAGAGAAACACAGCAGCCCATCCCACTTTGCTCCTGATCATTCTCCACATCCCTCACATGCAGACAAGACACACAGACAGGATACTCAAGCTCTGGGAAGTGGCTTTTCTTTAACCATTTGCTCACCCTAAGTACGGTGGACCTGGCCTAACGTGACACTGCTTTGCTCTTCCTGAGATGGCACTACCATCTTGGATGGCAGCTCACTGCACAATTGCACTCCATCGTTTTCCACTGGAATAGAATCTCCATGGCATCGAAACTCAGTCCATCTTGCCCATCCCTTCTGGGACAGTGCTTGGTACATTATTGGTACTCAATAAATACTCACTGAGTGAATCAAAAAGTATTTTTTAGTCTCTGTCTTCCTTTCCCTGAGCCTGTAAGCATGCTCAAATTTCTTCCATCAAATAAACCAAACAATCCACATATCCTCTGTACCTCCTACCACCAAATGCCCTCAAATTAAACCAGACTAGTCATAGCCACTACCTTCTCTTGCCCATGCTTTATAACCAACTTTCTTAAGAGCAAATCATATGAACACACTTTCCTTCTGTCCTGCTTATTGCTTCCCTTCCCTCCCATCTATCTGTTCATGTGCCCTTTCCTCTTTTCTTATTTTTATTCATCTGTTCTTCCCTTCCTTCTCTTTCCTTCCTTCTTTTGTTACATGAATGCCTACTGTGTCCTAGGCACTATGCTGGGACAAGGCAGTGTTGAAGATACAGTCTCTACAATGGAGCTGCTCTTCATTTGGTGGATACATACTTGTATGTACACTTAAGCTTCTGGGGCCCAAGTTCCCTTTGAGCTAAGCAATGTACTAGAGTAAGGAAAGCTGTGGATTAAAGAGACTTTTGCTAGGGAATCAGCTTTACACCAAAGAAGTAATAGGAAACATATAACAATCAAACTAAAACCAGTATTTGGAGCAGCATTAACTATTAAACAATAACAACACAAGACTTAAAAAAATAAGCATGCCAGGCTGGTGAAATGGCTCAGCAGTTAAGGGCACTGACCGTTCTTCCAGAGGACCCAGGTTTGAATCCCAGCACCCACATGGTGGCTCATAACCATCTGTAACTCTAGTCCCAGGCGTATCTGACACCCTCTTCTGGCCTCCATGGGCACTAGGCATGCATGAAGTACACAGACATACATGTAGGCAAAACAACTATACACATAAAGTAAATAAGTAAACCAAAAATAAAAACAGGCATGCTGTAGGCTGTTTTTGGACATGGCCCCAGGAAATGTTAACCTAAGTTCTCTGTCACTGGGGGATTCTTTCTTAGAAAAGTCTCAAAAGCATTGATAACTATGTGACTAACATAAGATGGCATATTAGATGGGAGGTAGGAATGCCAAGGAGGAGTAAACTCTGAGAACCAATGGTCCAGTTCTGGAGAGTGACAGACCCGATGCTTTTAGACAGGGGACAACACTTGAGGTACTTACTGAAAGACAAGCAGCTCACCATGTGGAGGGACATTTGGCAGCAGTACAGGAAGTGGTATATTTAACTACAAAGAGCTGAGAATGGACCTGATCTGCAAGTGCAGTTCAGCAGTAGCTGAACCAGGAAGGAGGGTTGGGGTGCTACAATGATCCAGTGAAGCAGAACATCCCTGCCCTTGACCCTTCTTTCTCTTGGGTTCACTGTCATTCTGAGGTTTCTTATACAGCTGATAAACTCTTTGCTTTGCTGACTGATTCCTCCTTCTCCAGGTCCTATCCTCCTTTTGAACTAGAGTATCCCTGAGTTCCTTCTTAGCCACGGTTTTTTAAACTTCAACATTTGTCTTGTATCAGTCACTCCTACTCCTTCTGATTCCTTTTCACTGTTGGTAACTACTCTATTAACCTCCCTAACCCACGCAGTTCCCAAGGTCAAGATTCCTGCAGCCCATTGCTTGGATTTTCAATGCAGACTTACAGACTTACTAACCTCCCTACCGAATTCTTAGCCTCCATGCCTCTCTTCTGCCCAAGGCTCCACCTGCCCCATCTTTACAAGGCTAGATGATCTACTCGGGTACCCAAATGAACACTTGCTTATCACCTGCAGCCACTCACTCACTAGCCCTACAGTAAGCCTCCTGAATCTGTTAAATATGCTCCTTCTTGAAAGTTCCCCCTGGGGTTTTCAACTGACAGGGAGTTCCTTCTCTTGCTCCTCCTCAAGGCTGAGAATCACTGCTACCATCACAGGCATGCCCAGGACCTTCTTGTCCAACTGTAATACCCAGTTAACTGGTTTCTCTGCTGCCAGTTCCTTCTCCCCAAAGTGTATCCACAGTCCCATAATTGTCTATTAAGTAGGAGGCCTGACTAAAGCCAACATATTATTGAAATTTACAAAATAAAAGCAGGCAGTGTGGCTCAGTGGTAGAGCCAATGACTGCCTAGCATTTGTGAAGCACTGGCTTTGAGCCACGCTACAGAAACACAGACAGACAAAAATGAGACTTATAGAAGCATGAAAGAGAAAGAAGGGAATAAAAGTGGACTGTTGGGTGGAGAAGATTTCTTTTATTTTTTTTCGAGACAGGGTTTCTCTGTGTAGTTTTGGTGCCTGTCCTGTAGACCAGGCTGGCCTTGAACTCACAGAGATCAGCCTGGCTCTGCCTCCCGAGTGCTGGGATTAAAGGCGTGTGCCGCCACTGCCTGGTGATTTCTTTCTCTTTTAATTTCTTTCTTTTTATTTATTTATTTATTTATTTATTTTTGAGATAAGGTTTCTCTATGTGTCCCTGGCTGTCCTGGAACTTTCTCTATAGACCAGGCTGGCCTCAAACTCAGAGATCAACCTGCCCCTGCCTCCTGAGTGCTGGGATTAAAGGCGTAAGCCACCATGCCTGGACTTTCAAAAAAAGTTATCATGCAAAAGATAAAAGAAAAGACAGGTTTGACCACATAAAATAAAAAACTTGTATAGAAAAGATAATACAATTTGAAAAGACAAAGAGAATGTCTTCAACATGTATGACAGCTACATGAAGTGCTCTTAAGTACCAAGGGTTGGAGAGATGGCTCAGCGGTTAAGAACACTGCTCTCCAGAGGTTCTGGGTTCAATTCCCAGCCCCCACATGGTGTTTCACAACTGTCTGTAACTGCAGTCTCATGGGATCCAATGCCCTCCTCTGGTGTGCAGACGTACACTCAGACAAAACATTCATATACATACAATACATAAATAAATCTTTAAAAAAAAAGAAAAATTAGATTCCTACCAATGCAAAAACATTTGTACCAAGTGATACATTAATAAGAGACAAAGACTATGAATAATTCATAAGACACAAGGATCTAGTAGATCCATATGAATGTGGACTAAACAATGGGGGAGACTGTGTCTTCTCTGTCAGAGTGCTATCTGGGCCTGTTCCTAGTTGGTAGAAGCACAATACACACAGCTTTATCGGACAGAGCTAGAATGTGGATCAAAGGCCTTGAAAAACACATACCTTTAACCTCATAATTCTCTTGCTAGGATTTTTTAGTAAACAATTACAATAGGAATAAACATATCTGAGACTAGTTCATAGCATTGCTGGGAATGCTGAAACCTGGGAGTATTCTGGATGCTCAATAACAGAGGCTGGTTAAATAATGCATTTTAAACATCTGCAGGAAGAGGCCAGTTAGTGACATAAGAAAACATTTTCTCAAACTTTCTTTGTATTGTTAGGTGAAATAGCAATTATAGTGTTCTGGGCCCATGCATTTGCTATGGTCTCTGAGATGATGAAAACCTATCTATAGTTCTGCTTCAGTTACGTAAGTCTGTCACAGACTATGCAGATACAGGGCAGGTGGCTATCTATCACTTTAAAATCAGCTTTGGTGGGACTGGAGAAATAGCTCAGAGGTTTGGAGCACAGGAAAGCACTGGGTGCTCTTCCAAACCATCTGTAACTCCAGTTTCATGGGATCCAACACCCTCTTCTGGCCTCTGCAGGCAACAGGGACACACAGAGTACACAGACATACATGCAAGCCAAACACTCATACACATAAAAAAGTATTTTTCAAAAAGTATGTACGGCTCTTGCACAGGACCCAAGTTTAGTTTCCAGTAATCACGTTGGACAGCTTTCAACTGCCTGTAGCTCCAGGGGACCTGACACCATCTTCTGGCCTCTGTGGGTACCCACACTCAGATGTACATCTCTACCATATCTACCTACAGACAC
Source organism: Peromyscus leucopus (assembly GCF_004664715.2). Taxonomy (NCBI): domain Eukaryota; kingdom Metazoa; phylum Chordata; class Mammalia; order Rodentia; family Cricetidae; genus Peromyscus; species Peromyscus leucopus. The sequence continues at coordinate 64,032,146 of NC_051086.1, forward strand.
ACATAAATTAGAAAGGAAAATGAACCTTCTATTGTTTACATTAAGGCATTTATAGGCTCCTTGTGGAGCCACTGTCTTGATGTTTCTTTTCCAGCGTGGCTTGGTGCTCCTAGAGACTTCAAATAGTTTACACAGAAACAATGCAGGACAGTCACCCGAGTTGAGGCAGCTGAGGACAGATGTTGCAGGATGACAAGTGACTTACAGAGCAAATGTCAGGCCTGGGGTCTCAGCACTGTAGTCACTGCTCGGTGAAATAATGCGAGCCCCTCACCGCTGTCCTTACCTTTGGTGAAGGTGGCTTGATGGGCAGAGCCTGAGCTGCCCTGGTGGCTTCGTTCTGGGTTGGTCACTAGCCTGAGCTCAGCCTTTTCAGTCATACACAATGGGGCTCGACTGCCTTCCCATAATATTTTACCTCTGTGCACTAGACTTGAATGCTATGCAATTTTCAAGTATCTAAAAACATTATTTTGATTTTTTTTTTCCAAGACAGGGTTTCTCTGTGTAGCCCTGGCTCTCCTGGAACTCCCTCCCTGTGTAGACCAGGTTGGTTGGTCTCGAGCTCACAGAGATCCACCTGCCTCTGCCTCTGCTGAGTGCTGAGTGCCACCACCATCTGACTTTCTTTTGATATTGTTTTCTCAACACATTAAAATTTTTTCCCGTGTTTATTTTTATTTTATGTGCATTGGTGTTTTGCCTGCAAATGTGTCTGTGTGAGGGTGTCAGATCCCCTGGAACTAGAGTTACAGGCAGATATGAGCTGCCATGTGGGTGCTGAGAATTGAACCTGGGTCCTCTGGAAGAGCAGCCAGTGGTCTTAACTGCTGAGCCATCTCTCCAGCTCCTCTCAACACATTTTTTTTTTTTAAATGAAAAATTATCCTCATTGGGAAGGAATTAAATTTGGTCAGTGTGGCTTAACACAGCTTATCTGGATGGAACAGCCAACAGCAGCAGTCTGGCAGGCAAGGCCTTTCCTGACCCCAAGAGTACGAGTGCCTCAAGTCCTGGAAATGACTGGACTGGAGAGAACCATGGGTGCTAGACAGTCAGAATTCAACTAACGGTGCAGCAGCTCTCAGGAGCAGAGAGCACCCTTCAAGTCTGGTTAAGTGTTTTATTTCTCACTATGGAAGCACATTTTATTAGTGCTTTTTTCACTCAGGATAAAGAGGAGAATAAGCAAGGCATAGCTACCATCATATGCCCACACCTGTGGTTTGAAAACAGCAAACAAACTTCTCTTCGTCTGAGGACTCACTGTCAGTAACAGGACTGCTAATAGCAAGGAGCCCAAAGCCAACTGATCCCATCCCCCCTCCCTCCCCTATCCCAGCGACATCCTCCACAACTCAAACAGAGTTTCTCTGTGTAACAGTCCTGGCTGCCCTGGAACTCGCTTTGCAGTCCAGGCTGGGCTCGAACTCACTGAGATCTGCTTGCCTCTGCCTCTTCCTGAGTGCTGGGACTAAAGTTTAGCCAGCATTGCTTGGCTAAAGCCTACTTCCTTTATGAAGGAAAAGCTCCTCCAGGATTCTCGCTTTCTTTGCTACAGGGTGATTTCTCAAGGAGACCAAAGGAAACAGGCCTTTTCCAAACCTGGCATTCCTGCCTTCCTCATTTTCTATTTTAAAATGCACCTCTGTTCTACATCTCTTACTTGTGCTTTTCATAATACCAGTCCACATCCCAGAGACTGTGCAGTCTTTGGCACAGGATGTCAGGGTTAGAATGCTGTAGCTAGACCTACCGAGTTCTTGTCTCTCCCGATTAGCCCTGACCTTGAACAAGTGACTTCAATTCTCTATGCTTCAGATAAGATTCACCTCCTAGGCCTGTGAGGTTTCTATGAATTAAGATAGGTACAGTGTTTGGATTAGATCTGGGGTCTTGTGTGGGCTCATGCTCTGTACTGCCCCAGTTTTTGTGCATGTATGGCTAAAGCAAACACAGTACCAGCTACTATCAGTCTATACATGTTCTCCCAGTGCTTCACACACAGAATGTGTTCGTGTGTGTGAATGAGTGTGCATGTCCTCAAGCATTTAAATTTGACCTTCAGGCTGGTTAGGTATTCATTTTGTACTGCATTTTCATGAATAGACTAGAATTAACAAAATGAGCTTTGGGGCTGTAGAGATGGCTCAGTGGTTAAGAGTGTATATTGCTCTTGCTGAAGACCCAAGCTTGATTTTTAGCACCCACACCGGACAACTAACAACCAACTGCCTGTAACTCTAGCTCTAGAGGATCTGCCATCTGCTGCCTTCTTCTGGTTTCCACAGGCACCTGCACTTATACACAGAGGCCATTTCCAAGCCTGGCACTCCTGCCTGTCTCATTTTCTATCTTCTGGCCATCACAGGCACCTCCTCTCTCCTCTCTCCTTCTCTCTCTTCTCTCTCTTCTCTCTCTTCTCTCTCTCTCTCTCTCTCTCTCTCTCTCTCTCTCTCTCTCTCACACACACACACACACACACAGATAAATGTATACATTTTAATTATGCATGTATGTCTGCCTGTTTATGTGTCTGTGAACGTGAGTGCAGTGCCCACGGGGGCCGGAAGAGGATGTCAGATCCCCTGGAACTAGAGTTACAGGAGATTGTGAGTTATCTGATATATGTGCTAGAAACAGAACTCATATCCTCTCCACGAGTAATACATACTCTTGGCTGCTGAGTCATCTCTCTCTCTAGTCCCTCAAGTAATACATTTTAACAGCAATAAAAAAACCCCAAAATTTAATGTAACAGAATCCAAAGATATACTAATTTGATACTCACATACTGAGAAATAATGGTAGGAAAGTTTCTGTTTTCTATAAGTAAACTATTATGCTTCTTGCCCTCCCCCTGCTGGTTTTTCAAGACAAGGTTTCTTTGTGTAGTTCTGCTGTCCTGAAACTCACAGAGATCCACCTGCCTCTGCCTCCCAAGTGCTGGGATTAAAGGTATGTGCCACCACTGCCCAGCTCTATTATGTTTCTCAAAGAGCAGAAAATTTGCATGTATAGTAGAAACGCTGCAATTCATCACATCCAAGTCTTGAATCTGAGGCAGAGTTTCAGACAGCATTCATTGACATTGTATGTTGTGATGGCCTGCACCCTGCAAAGTGTACACATTGTACACAGCACAGAACAAACAGCAGTGTGATAATCCTTAGGTAAGCACAGAAACATCTTTGGTTCACTACACAGTGGAATTTGAGTGGGTTTGGTTGGTGTACTCAGAAATCATTTAGTGCTGCCAAGACTTTTTGTTTGTTTGTTTGTTTGTTGAGACAGGGTTTCTCTGTGTTTCTCTTGGCTGTCCTGGAACTTGCTCTGCAGACCAGGCTGGCCTCTAATTCAGAGATCCAACTGCTTCTGCTTCTGGAGTGCTGGGATTAAAGGTGTGTGCCACCACTGCCTGGCTGCCAAGACTTAAAAAAAAAATAGTTTGAGTTATTTGTTTTTAGTGGATATGTACAAGTGTTTTGCTTACATGCATGTATGTATACTATCTATGTGCCAGGTACCCACAGAAGCTAGAAGAGTCTCAGATTCTTTCGAACCACATATATGGACAGCTGTGAGACTTCATGTGGGTTCTGGTAATTGAACCTCTGTAAGAGCAGCAAGTGCTCTTAACTTCTGAAGCATTTCTCCAGTCCCTGTTCTCAAGGTTTTTGAGATCCTACTGTTTAAGAAGGTAGGATCAGCCAAGGGTGGTGGTACCTGTCTGTAATCTCAGGGAGGTGGAGGCAGGGGCATCAGAAGTTAGTTGTCCTTGGCAAGTTTGAGGCCAGCATGGGCTACATGAGCTCCTGGTTTTGTATCCTCCCTCAGCATGTGCAACCGATCACTAGCAGGAGCCACTTCAAACTGTCATAACTAACTCACAGGTTCAGGGTCTGCTGCACTCAGGAAGAGCTGTGAGGTATAGAACATTGGAGTGTTCACTGCACATGTGAAATTCAATCATACCTTCAACTACTACCTGTCAGCTTAATGTTAATTTACTGTGCTTAAGTTTTTATTTAGTTTTTTTTTGGGGGGGGTGGGGAGGGTGGTTAAGTATGTTCAAGTTAACTATAACTCTTGTTGGCTAAACAATCCATGGGAACACAAAAGTAGTGAGAGACTGAGGTGTGCCAGCACTGGAAAGAAATCTGCTTTCACTTCTGCAGGATCCGGAGGCTGGTGCGCTGCCTCCAACCTGCCCACTGGCCATCTGGAGATGACACGGAGAAGAACTTGCCATGTTGCAACTCTGGCTTCCCATGACGTGAGCTGCCACAGGCTCTGGAGCTCAGGTGAGGCTGTGAATTGAGACATGGTGTGATTGCTCTTGCCTCTCACCCTGTTCCCTTTGCTAATCAGTCAAAAGAGGCCGAGCAGGGGGGCTGTCAGCCACAAGTTTCTAGTTACTCATTGCATTTTGGAGACAGGGCTCTGTCAGCTTTCTGCCCAGTATCACCGGGGGACTCTGAGTCAGAACCCCATCTTGTTCTTTCCTCTCTAAGCCGACACCCTGTGCTTAGTAGTTTAGTGTTGGTGTGCCGGGCTTGGTCAGGTAAATTCCAAGTCCTCCCAACTTCGGGTGGGAGGCTGCTACCCTGTGCTAGGTTCCACGGCTGAGTCAAATGAAAGTTGAGAGGCTCCCTGTTCTCCATGAACTGGTGGCTCATTTCTGGGGAGATGACAAACTAAAGATGACTATAAACCAGAGGGAATGTAAGTGATCACAGCCGTAATGAAGAGCCATGGAGACCTGGGGCTGTGGAGGAATTCTATCTTCAGCCTTTACCCTGAGGAAGGAAAGAATGGGGGAACAGGGGCAGCTCCACAGGCCAGGAGAACAGGCTGGGTTGCTCTGTGGAGCTTGTAGAATGACTTCAGGTCACACCTTAAGAGCCACTGAAGTGGGTGGTGGCACATGCACACACAAACAAACAAACAAGTGTAACAAAACAACTTTTCTTAAAAAAAAAAAAAAGAGCCTGATACAGAGGAGTGATCTAGTTGGAAATTTAACTGAGTCCAACTTCATTAGGAAAATACTTTTTGACCCATTTATTTGGAAACAAAGTTGAGTGGGCTCAAAATAATACAGCTGTCACTGTGGTTGTCACCTTAATGACAGAAAGCATTTCTAATAAACTACTTACTCATTTGGAACCTCAAATATAAATTTCTAGAAAGGGATTTAAAGGCAGCCTGTGGGCCAGATATGGCAGCACATGTCTATAATCTCAATATTTGCAAGGTGGAAGCAGGAGGATCATGGGCCAGCCTCAAAAAGAAAGAAAAAGAGAAAAAGTGGTCTTATTCTTGCGTTTTCTCCTTTAAATCTTGTTAGCCAACACCGATGTGTGCTACACCAGGCCGCCAAGACACATCTGTCTGATATTTCTACAACTCGAGACAAGGACTGTGTGGCTCTGAGTCTGAGGTGGGGAGCAGCCGAGCTGGGCAGAGGGCAGACAGACTGGATTTCCAGGCCTGTGCTTGGTCCCCTTACCAGGGCCTGGGGTGGGGTAAGAACCGCCTATGACGGGGCTGCTGCTCTCTGGGTCCTCAGGTAGAGCTGTCAAGGAAATAGTAGCTTCTGGTTGAGAGCAAGGGGCTCCTGGGAAGAGTCACAAGGTGGAGGCAGACACAAGTCAACAGGAGAAAAAGAGGAAAATGAAGCTGAGTTAGGTAGAGTGTTTGTTCAGGGTTGTCATCTCAGAGCAGACAACAATGTTCGGCAAAGGAACTCTGCTCAAGAGAATATGCTGTGGGGGAGTGAGTGGGTGCAGGGACCTAGACAGAGCCTGTTCTGTGGTAGCCATGACGAAACTTGCCAGTATCAGTTGAGCATCTACAGCATGCCACCCTGGTGCTTAGCCGAAATCCAGGAAACACATAAAAGCAACTGTTATCCTCAGCTTATCAAAAGGAAACAGTACAAAAAGGCTATGCAGAAGATCCAGTAAGGACAGGGACAGACAGATGAAGGCCACCTCAGCTTCTGACATGTCATACTGCCTTTTCAGCACAAACATACCACTGGCCTGGCTTCAGAACAGCTAGCCCCTTCAAAATGCCTTGGCCACTGTGGGGTCCTTTCTCTGTCTTTGCTGTTAGTTATCAAGTACATACAGCCCTGTCAAAAGGCATGTGCACTAGGAGTGGGTGACCACAGGACATCTTAAATGTGTGTTCTACTGAATGCGCCTTGTGTAACTAAGGCCATGGCTGGTTCCATTGCCATGTTTGAGGACCTCAGCTCTGGGCCTCAGAGACTACACCCCTGTCCGAGTCATCTATCTCAGAGATTCATTCAGTAGTTTCACAGGCTCCAATGAGAAGTGTGGGTGGCGTGGTAAAACCTGTTTGCAGAGCTAACAAGACAATTCAAAAGGCATGTCACCGTGATGGGTGTGTCACAGTGACGGCCAGTACCAGTTTCCTAGATGATGAGCATGCAAATTCCAACCTAAATCTGGGTGATTGGAGATGGGTGGTATTGTTACCTTTTCTCAAGAAAACCTTGAAGTTTCCCCCAAGTATTTGTTAGAATTCTTTGTGGTATCAAACATACAGCCCCACAAACCCTGACTAGTCTCTGCTATCCCAAAGACAAATTGATGGACAGGGAGTAGGCAGCCAGTATTTTTGAAAATGACTAAGAACTTAAAAAAGCTAAGACACAGGCCATGGTTTAGTGGTTATAGAGCCTTGTGAACAGGCCTGGATTCAATTCCAGATCAGACATGATGGCAGGAGAGAACCAACTCCTGAGAGTTATCCTGATTTCCATGTGCTCACCATGGTGAGTGTGAGTGCACACACACTAATAATGACAATAAAAGACTAAGGCATGGTCAGCAACCTATGCAACTTGGTGCAGTTCAAGATTCTAATCGGAAACACAGACATCCTTCTAACCAATATTTAGGCAAGTTTGAGTTGAGAATATGTTAGTTTTTAAAACAAGTGACGCTGAACTCTACCCTGCTCTGTAGAGAGGTTGTCTCTAGCCTCTTCCTTCTGCAAACTATCTTCCTCCGGGCTGAGAGGGTTCTCTTTCTAGAGCACAAATCAGACTAGTCTGTTCACCTTAAATAACCCACCAGCTCCCCAAGTGCAGTGGACAAGTTAGTTTGCCACGGTACTTGTCATGTCTGGAACACCGTCACCAAAGGAGATCGTTTTATTAGTTGTGGTGGGTTGTCCCTGGCAGTCACTTACACAGAAGGTGCCTGACAATTGCATCAAACTCTCCTGCTTTGACTCTTGCCACCCAGGTGAGTGTGGGACAGGCCCTACCTTTCCTTAGCTCCCTGCTGGTGTGGATGACTTACAGCCATCTTCCCGGCAGCCCCATGGCAGAGCTGAGGGCCTGGTTCTCTGCTCCTGTGTCCTCGATGCTTTTATGCAGGTGCCCTTTCTACATGTGAGCTCTGAAGAGTGGAGGCTTCAAGTCACCCCTGAGTATCCTCAATTTGTAGAGAGTATTTTCTGTCCTATGTGCTTGGCCAATGTTAGCTGGCAAAAAAACAACTATGCTAGATAACACAAAACCCAAAGCTGGGTCTGTGTTGTAAGTAAGCGTTTATGACAGAGCCTCTCACTGTCCTGGTATCACAGAAACGTCTACTCATTTCCACATATGTGCATGTGCAGAAGACACAGCATTCTGTGAGCAATCTGCTCTCTCAGGGGTGAAGACATCGGGCAGGCAACTGTAAGTCACTTCCATTGTTCGCCAGGCACAGCTTTGCTCTAGGCCAAAACCTGCTAAGCAGTGACTAATCTCAGAAGTGTTCTGAATCGTACTGGACTCCAGGCTCCCGTATTTAACTCCAATGCGGTGCTCTCAGACCAGCACAACCAATTCTGTGTTAGCACCTGGCGCAGAAGACACATATGTGATTGTCCTGGGTAGCCCTTCCCTCTCTAACCTACTTCCTAAGGTGGGGTGGTGACGTCCCAAGGGAATGAAAGGCCACTCCCAGACTCTGACCTGAGAGTGTCACCTCCCACTGGCAAAGCTGCCCTCCCAGGAAGAATTTCCACTGCGTGTGAAATGCCCTCCCAGGAAGCTGAGCGCCCACAGTGTGAGCAATTCCCTTCTAGGAAGCTCACTCCCTTTGCTCAGTGTTTTCCTCTCCCCAAGCATTAATCCTGCAGGGGTGAACTAGAGCTGGGAACTCTTCCTAGCTAGCTAAATCTGCATTTCCAGTTCCTTACAGAGTCAGGAAGGAAACACAATTCTATAGTCACCTCTCACGGCTTCTCAACTGCTGTGGATCTGTAGTATGCATAATTAGAATTTAGTAGAGAGCCAGAAAACAAAGGAAGAAGAGAAAAAAGATGAGAGTATAGGGCGAGTCACTAGACTGGACAGCTATTTCCCACAGTCCCCGAGAACCAGAATAAAGCAGGGTAGGGGAATTTGGGGTTGAAATAGGACAAAGGTCTCTGGCTCCCTGGGATACTAAAGTCATTACAGAGATCATCAGGGGAATGTGGACTATCTTCCTCTGGAGGTCTTTAAGCACACAGCTGTAATGAAGCAGCCAGAAATGAGTTCTGCTTACCTCTGACCAGTGCTGAACACGCCAGAATCCCTCACCCCAGTGCCACTGCAGTCACAGCACCCAGAACTTGGTGCCCCTGGGGTTACCTGTCCTCTTCCTGTCAACTATTTTTCTATTTTTTATGGTATTGCTAAGGATAGACAACAGATCTTTAATCAGTCTTTGATTGTCTAATCAAGCTTCCTTGGTTATAAAATGTGGAGCAAGGGGGCTGGAGAGATGGCTCAGAGGTTAAGGGCACTGACTGCTCTTCCAGAAGTCCTGAGTTCAATTCCCAGCAACCACATGGTGGCTCACAACCATCTGTAACGAGATCTGGTGCCCTCTTCTGGCCTGCAGTCATATATGCTGTATACATGATAAATAAATAAATCTAAAAAAAAAAAAATGTGGAGCAAGATCATTTCCCCCTTCCAACCCTCCTAATGCTGTGAAGTCATACCACCACACCCTAGCACATCCTGCTTTTGGAGCCACTGCTGTCAAGTTCAAGGGAATCCACAGTGGGATGAAATCACACTTGACATGATTCTCTGTTTGGATGGATTCTGTAATGCCAAAGTTTAGGGTGTATGGTATCAAGTTAACTATTGGAGAGTTAGAGGTAGAACTTGGATGTATTTTTAATGTAATATTGTTTCTAATACTCACAAACAGACAAATGCAGACACACACATGAACACATGCATGCATATATACACACATGTACAAGTACACAGACACACATGTATACTTGCACACATACTCACAGGCACACATATATGTACACTTACAGGCACATACATGCATATGTCTATCAATACTGTGTATACTCTTCCACGAAGCCATCCAGTACCCACACCTGCTGTAAGGGACTAAGGCAAGGGAGAGGAGGTGGGGATTACCTAAGGCTGGAAAAGGCAGGCTGGCTAAAGCAGGACAGGGCAAGAGGGAGCAAGCAATTTGAGCAAAAGGGGAAGCAGAGGCCACAGCCATAGCCAGCAAGGCTGAGAGGGCAGAAGGAAATGGAAAGAAAATGCCAGGTTGAGAATGGCTCCTGATGAAATATGACTTGAAACAGTGCTCAGAAAAGACCCAAAAGGGATCTTTTAAAGCCCACACTCGCTCTCCTCCTGCCTCAGTTCCTGAATGTAGGGATGACACGAGTGTGCCACTATGCTAGGCTCTTTGGGACTTTCTACCATCCATTCTTGCAAAGGCACATTAGAGAGAGGTGCTCAAGGCCTGGTTGGGCTGGAGAGAGGATATCAGGAGGGAAGGGTTGGGATAGGTGGGGGAAGAAGACTTGGTTGGGAAAAAAACAGTCAATTAACAGATCACAAACTGAAATCAATACTTGCATCTTCCCCATGGCCTACCCCTCGCTGGGACTTTCTTAATGCTCCTGTTGGACTGCTTCCTGTTACAAGCTTTTTCACCTCCCCACGAACTCTTGATTCCATTAAGTTTGCCAAATGTCCCAGAAAACTGTAAATCCCCTCTTCTCTAGAAGATGGCAGGACAAAGAATAGGGTTTGAATTAGAAATATTGAAATGTCTAGATCAAGAGAGAAATTAACTCTTTCTTCTGACATTGGTAGTATATTGACTAGTACCTTCTAGAATATTTTTCACATGGAATTTCTTTATAACCTTGTGAAGAAAGGATACTTTCAACCCTCTTTTCCCTGTTGAATTAATTTTGGGCTATCAGAAAGCACTTTCTCTTGACATTCAGTACATGTGATTTTGCTGAGGCAGTTAAAAGTATCACCTTATTAGCTCTTAGCAAAGGAGCCCATGCAGGGTGCAGATAAAAAGCAGTTCCCTGACTCACTGCTACCTTCCTTCTCACCCACTTGTTTTAAACCGTGCCTAATTTAATCCTTTTCATGGCTAACTCCACTGCACACATCTGCACACAGATGCTGCTTTTTTTTTTTTTTTTTTTTTTTTTTTGGTTTTTCGAGACAGGGTTTCTCTGTGTAGCTTTGCGCCTTTCCTGGGACTCACTTGGTAGCCCAGGCTGGCCTCGAACTCATAGAGATCTGCCTGCCTCTGCCTCCTGAGTGCTGGGATTAAAGGAGTGCGCCACCACCGCCCGGCCAGATGCTGCTCCTTATCTGTCAGTGTTACTTATTACTCAGTGAGTTCCTTTAATGACAGACAGGCTTCCACCATTAATAACCACCTCACCTACATCTTAACCAATGTATCCACTCCACCTCTCATCTTTTTTTTGTTTGTTTATTTGTTGTTTTGAGACAGGGTTTCTCTGTGTAGCCATGGCTGTCCTGGAACTCTCTCTGTAGACTAGGCTGGTCTTGAACTCAGAAATCCACCTGCCTCTGCAGAGGTGTGCATACCACTGCTTGGTTTTATTATCTTGATTACATCAAATAACATTCTTAAGTTTTGCTCCATCAACAAGAGACTGTAAGAAACTGATTTTTCATTCCCCATTTTCTTAATTGAAGATTTTAAAAGCACTCCTACTTCCCTCCAGATTTTTTCCCCCTTTCTTTGTGGTGGTGCTGGGGATAGATTCCAGGGTCTTGGGCAAGCTAGGCAAGTGACCTCACACATGCTACCACTAACCTCTATCTTCAGCTCACTTCCAGTACTTCCTGCTGTTAACGCTCACTTTCTATCACATGTACTTGGCACGTATCTAAACCTGAGGCTCCTTTTGGTCCAGGTCAAATGTCCTTCTTGTAGCTCTAAATCCCAGTATTCTTAACTGACCTTGTTCATGTAGTTCAATTCTTTAAAATTAAGAAATTCACGAGGCAGGTATCTGGGGTTGCAAATTCTTACATCCTATTTATTTTGCATCTCTCTGCACCATGTGTATGTATGTATTCATGTTCACACATACATGTATGGATGCATGTGTAAGTGTCTGAGGTTGACATCAAGAGTCTCCCTTGATTGTTCTCTACCTCACTCATCGTGGAGACTGAATTCAGGCACCTTCACCTGCTGAACTGTCTTAGCTGGCCTCTACTTCTTTTATTTGACTCCTTTTATTTGTCCCAGCTGGCCTCAAACTCACTACGTAGCTGAGGATGACCTTAAACTTCAGATCATCCTGCCTCCACCTCCTGAATTCTAGGGTTACAGGCGTGATCACCCTACCAGGTTTGTGTAGTACTGGATCAAACCTAGGGCTTTATGTGTGCTAGGCCATCATTCTACCTCTGACCTATATCCCCAGACCTATTTTGTTCTTTCACTGACTTACTGGTGAAAGCTTTGGATGAGTCCAACAGAAATTAAGGATGTTTTATTATAGGTCCATTTATTTATATTCAATTTTGTTTAAATAAGTTAAACATACACATGTAGAATGATTGCATTCTACAAGGAAAGAATACTCTAGGGATGAATTAATGAAAATTAACCTTGCTATTACAACCTATCAGTGGCATGGGGAGCCTCTCTGCTAAGTGAGCTCCCTCTTCCCACTTCAGTGGGTAAACCCCAAGGTCTTCCATCACTTCTGGTGGGGTCAGCTTCTCCTGACTGTTTTCCTTAAGGATTCTTATTTCTTCTTTGGAGTTTACCTGGATCCTGATCTTCAGAGAAATGACTGCTAGGTTGAGGGGGTTAGGAATAAATTCATTACATAGGCCCTAGAATTTCCAGGATGACTCTCTAGTGACAATCTGTCCATGGTGTCAGCATCCCCATAGTAATGAGAAAGAAGACAGAGCATTTTCAAGAGAGGTCCCTACCCTGCATATCACCTGCAGTACCTTGGTATTTTGGGTTGCAACCAATCAATGCTCTCATGTGAGAGATGTGAAGACAGTGAACTTCAGCAAAAACAATGTCTTCAGAAGCCTTCTTTGTGCTTCCTTTTTGATAACCTACTATAGAGAACCCACTAACAGAACCTGAGGACAGAACTGCAGTAGAATTCGCCCTTTTTAGGTAGATCAGTTTACCAGGGAGAAGGAAGGGGAAACTTGTCAAAGAGTACTGTGGCACCTGCCAGCAGCTCTCCTGGGCTGTTTGGTAGCAGGTCCAAGCAGGGTAACCGAGGGCAAGGGTTTAAACCACAAGGCTGCATGTTTAAAGGACCTGGGGCTTCAGACCTCCTCATTTCTCTGTGTAGAGGAGGTGCATCAAAAGATGGCACGTTTAGGAGTCTGCATTACAGACACCTGCCAGGCCTGTCTGAGGACAACTGTGACTTTCTAACTCTAATCTGTTACAAAAAGACGACGATCATTTTAAGGACAATTCTCTAATACATATCAAAAGCTGCCCAGATATGGTGGTAGTCCATGGGCTTAAAAGACATGCTGCTGAGGTCACATCCTAGTTTTTCTTCTTTGAGATAGTGGGTCTTGTTTTGTTGCCCAGGCTGGCCTCAAATTAGTGACCCTTCTGCCTCAGTCTCCTGATTACTGGGATTACAGGTGTGGGCCACCATGTCCAACAATATAGTTTCTTAATCTAATATCAGCTTCGATTTCTTGCTAATTCTGTTTCAGAAAGGCTATGTGAGTCAGAGTGAGATAATAGGTTACTAATAGCTATCAACTCACACAGATTTGTCAGGGCCTAGATGTTGATTTTTAACCCTTTCCTTTTGCTGAAGTTGCACTTCTGATTTGGATTCTTCTCTTATGAATACATGGCTATTGTTAACAATGATGCACTTATTTATCAAGGGCTCTGGGGGCAGTCACACACAATGATGCCTGGGATTTACTTTGCACCAGTGAGAGTTGGAAAGTACAGTCTAAGGAAGAATCCAACGGGTAGAACTTTCAAAATTCAGAAACAGGTTTCAAAGAGACCCTAGAGGGAGTCATCAGAGAGCCTGGATTTATAAAGGCGATATCAAGATATGGCTTTCGAATCTCATATAAAGTACGTTGTTTGGTGATTTTCCTTTTTACAAACCCATAAGAGCTCCATTAAATTGCAACCAAATCAGGGTCACACAGGAAGTGAGCCTCATGATAGATGGACTGTCAAGAATCTCCACGTGTTACAAGGCTTGAACATGTTGCTGCCTCTTCTCAGGGCTCACCTCTGCTTAGCTATGGAATGCCTGTTTCCCTTACCATGGCAGGAGCTGTGCTTATCTGGGACGTAGCACCGGCTGGCCACATTTAGAACATTTCTCCCACCTCATTTGCAGCTTCTCGCCTACAGGTCACACACCCAGAGCTGATTTTCTTGAATTTGCACAATATAAAAATTAAACTTGTGAGTCTGCATCACAGGATTCAGAAAAGAGAGGTTAATACCTATTCTTCTCCCTTTCTTTCCCCTCTTCTTCCATCCTTTTAAAATCAATTTTAATCACATTTAGTTAATTTAACAAGTAGCATATACCACAGTCCTTTAGGACAGCATTGTTATTCTCTCTCTCTTTCTCTCTCTGTCTCTGTCTGTCTGTCTGTCTTCTCTGTCTTTCTCTCTGTGTGTGCCACCCACTTCCTTCCAGGCTGGGCATGTCTTCCTCTTCTTCTGAGATGTTACTTTCCTTAAGTATTCTCCTTCTGATTGCTTCTAAGTGTTGCCTACAGTTCTATCACAGTTTCTTCTTTCACTGTATTTTCTTTCCTAGGTGATTTTGGAAAAAATTCAAACTCCAAGTTCCTTGACTGTGTGGTTAAGCCTAGCTATCTTTCTAGTACTTTTGGCCATGTTCCCTCCTATAACCTCTGATCTTGCCACAAGGATGACTCACTGCTTTCAGAACACAGCCAGACTATTTCCAAATATATTCTTTCTGTTTTTGTCATGCTGTTTTCTTCTCCCACAATGCACTGTCCTGTTCCACCTGGGCATACCCCCTGTACCCAAGATCCCAGAAGCTTTTATTTATGGCTTTATTGAAGCTTAAATTCCAAAGTTCTAAACTATACAGTTGGATACATTTTGAGATGTACAGATACTTATAATAAAACCATTACCTCTTTCAAAATATCTGCCATGCCCAGCCTGCTTTGTCTCATTACAGAGTGAGGTAGGGATAAGAGGTTTTGGTATGCTACCATACACTAGGATAAATACATACACTAGGGTGAACACAGATTATGATAATATATGACCTATTTTAAGATAGGAGTTTGAGTGTTTTAGCTGTAAATGATAAATGAATAGACAGATATACAGTATGTGGGTTTTTTCTTTTCTCTTTGCTTTTATTTGTTTCTTTTTTAAAGATAGGGTCTCACTGTATAATCCTGGTTGCCCTGTAAACTACACTGGCCTCAAATTCATAGAGATCTATCGGCCTCTGCCTCACAAGTGCTCGAAATGTGTAGCACTTATATCAGCTACTGGGATACCAGGCTGTCCTGGAATTCACTCTATAGACCAGACTGTCCTTGAACTCACAAAGATCCACCAGCCTCTGCCTCCCAAGTGCTGGGATTTGTGGTGATATATTGTGTACTCCAATGAACTTGCCTGAGGATCAGAGGACAGAGCCA
Source organism: Peromyscus leucopus (assembly GCF_004664715.2). Lineage (NCBI taxonomy): Eukaryota > Metazoa > Chordata > Mammalia > Rodentia > Cricetidae > Peromyscus > Peromyscus leucopus. The sequence continues at coordinate 64,047,165 of NC_051086.1, forward strand.
GCCACTAGATTAGACATAAAGGTCAGGCAGTGGTGGCACACACCTTTAATTCCAGCATTTGAGATCTCATGCCTTTGCTTCACGCCTTTAATCCCAGGAAGTAATATGGTAGGGCAGAGAAAGGTATATAAGGCATGAGGAAACAGGAACTCACTCTCTTTAGGCTGAAGATTTCATAGAGGTAAGAACTAGTGGCTGGCTGTTCTGCTTCTCTGATCTTTCAGCTTTCACCCTGATACTTGACTCTGGATTTTTTTATTAAAAGACCATCTAAGACTCGAACAACAGGGACTGAAGGTGTGTGCCACCATGCCCGGTGGGAATTTGCTCTCTGATTCCTCTTATCATGGCTCTATTTTTTGCTATGTTTTCATGATTTCTATTCTCACTGATTTCTACTCTGGTTTTTTGTTTCTTTCACTTTCATTGGTTTAATTTGCTTGGATTTTCTAATTTTTTAAGCAGAAGCTGAAGTCATTGATATGAGACTTTTTTTTCTTTCTTTTTCCTAATCTAGGCATTTAGTGATATATATTTCCACCTAAGTATTGCTTTAGCAGCATTACATGAAATTGAAATGTTTTCATTTTCACATAGTTCAAAATAGTTTAATTTCCTCTTTGACCCATGAATTAATTTGGAGAATTAATTTGAACAATTGTCATTTGTCTTTTGTTTAAAAATGCTATTTTGGGGCTGAAGAGATGGCTCAGAGGTTAAGAGCACTGGGTATTCTTCCAGAGGTCTTGAGTTCAATTCCCAGCAACCACATGGTGGCTCAAAACCATCTGTAATGAGATCTAGCATTCTCTTCGGGCCTGTAAGCGTACATGCAGGCAGAACACTGTATACATAATAAATAAATACATCTTTAAAAAATGCTATTTTGTTTTTATGATTTATTGTATTTTTAATTATTTGTCTGTGTGGGTATGTGCACATGTGTGTGGGTGCCTATGAAGTCACAATAGGGTGTTGGATTCCTAGAGCTGGAGTAACAGTAGCAAAATTAGTTATGAAGTAGCAATGAAAATAATTTTATGGTTGAGATCACTACACCATAAGAAATTGTATTAAAGGGTCGCAGCATTAGGAAGGCTGAGAACCACAGCTCTAGCTCCCATTTTTTTTAAATGTGTTTGCATGATGTGTATTTAGTGTGTGTATATTTGTGTGTGCATATTCATATTGCAGTGTAGGCAACCTCAGTACAGGTCCTTGTCCTCCACTTCGTTAGAGACAGAATTTCTTGTTTACTGTTGCACATATCAGGCTCACTGGCTGGTGAGTTTCCAGGTTTTCTCCTGTCTCTGCCTCCCAGCTTGCTGTAGGTGCACTGGTTAGAGATTTGCACTACTGTATCTAGCTTTAACAACACTTTTTTGGATACTTTTATTTTATGTGTATGTGTGAGGGTGTGCTCTGCTATGGCATATATTTTCTTCCACCACATGGCTTCTAGAGATTGAATGCAGACTGGCTGAAAGCACCTTTACTGGCTGAGTCATCTTCCTTCCCCTTTAATGAGGGTCCTGGGTATTTGAACTCTGGTCCTCACGGTTGCACGACAGAGGCTTTTGCCACTGAGCCATCTCCAGCCCAACTTCCATTTTTGAAAAGAGGGCTTTCCAAAGATCTCTTCACTGCTGATTTCAAACTTGATTTCACTAGGCTAGGGACCTAGAAACCTTTTATAATCTTTATAATCATGACACAGCACTATGGTCTATGTTCGCGAATAAACACTTAAAAGGTGTATTCTAATGTCAGGTAGGATGTTTTGTAAAACGTGCTAGCATTTTTATTATGGAAGTGCTTTAAATATGTTCCTCTACTGTTCTTGCTTACAGGGTTTCCAATGAAGCTTGTAAGTATCTTTATTCCTCTGTATGTAATGTGTCTTCATCTGATTCCTTTTAAGACCTTACTTTAAATAACTGATTTTGAGAAACCTCACTGTGACGAGTCAATACTTTTCTTCTTCATCATCATCATCATCATCATTATTTTTCCCCTGGAGCTGAGGACAGAACCCAGGACCTTGTACTTGCTACACAAGTGCTTTGCCACTGAGCTAAATCTCCAACCCCATTATTATTATTTTTGTGTTTGAGTTTCATGGAACTTTTTGAATCTGTGGTTTATAAAGTTTTCACCAAAGTTGGAAAATTTTGATTATTCACTCACTTATCTTTCTGCACTTCCTGGTCCACTGGCAACTTCATTTGCATGCTTTTAGGCCATCTGAAGTCATTTCACAGTTGGTGATCTATTTGTTTTAAAAATCCCACTTTCTCACCGTGCTTCACTTTGGACAGTTTCTACTGTTAGGTCTTCAGATTCATTGAGTTTCATTTCTGCACTGCTGAGTGGGTTGCTAACCCACCCATTGCTTTTGGTATTTTGTGATTTTAACTTTTTGCTAAACATGGTCATAATAATTACTTCTATATCCTTGATGGTGGTTTCTAACATCTATGGTAGCTTAGGTCAATTCCTTTGCTGTTTCTTCTCATAAGTTGAACTTTTTTTTTTTTTTTTTCAGGCCTAGGACTTTTTGGCTGGATTCATAATGTATAAATTGTGAACTCGATGCTAGGTAATTTTATGTTTCATACATATTTTTGGGCTTTTTAATGGGTTATGGTTATTTGTAAATAATTTAGTTCTTTTGGGTGTTTGTGTTAAGATTTGTTAGAGGAGACCACAGCTGTATTTGGTCTAGAGCCAATTAGTTTCTCCTGCTAAGGGAAAAGCCCTTTGTATCTAGCATTGGTGACCCCATTGGTCACTACAGGTGTCCCAGCCCACTGTTGGGACAGGCACTGCTTTTCACCGCCTGAGAGTACTGGATGCTGGCACCTCTCATCTTTTGGACTGTCTTTTCTTCATCTTTGGGTACTTTTCTTATACATGTATGCTGGGCAGCCCATGACCCAAGAGGAACCCAGACAACGTCCCAGAGTTCTTCCTCTGTTCATCTCTCCTTTCTGCCCGAGTCCTGCAACTTCCAGCCACCCTGGTCTCTCCAGCTCACAGGCTCTGTGCCATGGCCTGGCTACCCTCTCAAGGCTGGAAGCTGGGGCAGTTCCAGATCCACTCTCCTTTTCTGCATTCAAGGATCACTGTTCTTCACTGCCTGATTATGGCCTTAAAAGCTGTTGCTTCCTATACCTGTTTTTGGAAGGAGGGTCAACAGAAACTTTATTCTAGTAAATGCACCTTGGATAGACGCCTACACTTTAGAGATTTTTTTTAGGAGCTTGCACAAACAAGACTCTCTTTGATGACCTTTTCCTAGAATTTTCTTTAGTTCTTTCAGGCCTGACTAAAGATGTACTTTGATCTTTGTGTTTTTTATCCCCATAATAATTTATTATATAATTTTATGTGCATTGGTGTTTTGCCTGCAAGTATGTCTGTGTGTTTGTCAGATCCCTTGGAACTGGAGTCATGGACAGCTGTGAGCTGCCATGTGGGTCCTGGGAATTGAACCCAAGTCCTCTGGAAGAGAAGCCAGTGTTTCTAACCACTGAGCAGTCTCTCCAACCCAATAGAACATTTGTTTGTTTGTTTGTTTGGTTTTTCGAGATAGGATTTCCTTGTGTAGCCCTGGCTGTCCTCGAACTCAGACATCTGCCTGCTTCTGCCTCCTGAGTGCTGGGATTAAAGGTTTGTGCCACCACGCCCGGCTTGACCTTTGTGCTTTAAACTAACTTCCTTATGTCCTCTTACAAACCTGTTATGAATCATACAATCTCAGTTTTGTGGAGTAGAGGTTTTTGAAATATGACCTTATAATTCTCTGGATTTCCTCAATGTCTGTTGTTATGTCCCTCTTTTCATTTCTGATTTTGTTGATTTGGATTCTCTCTCTCTGTCTTTTGGTTAGTTTGGATAAGGGCTTGTCTATCTTGTTGATTTTCTCAAAGAACCAACTCTTTGTTTCATTAATTTTTTGTATTATTCTCTTAGTTTCTAATTTATTAATTTCCCCTCTCACTTTGATAATTTCCTGGCGTCTATTCTTCCTGGGAGACTTTGCTTCTTCTTGTTCTAGAGCTTTCAGGTGTGCTGTTAAGTCACTAGTGTGAGATTTCTCCAACTTCTTTATGTGTGCATTTAGTGCTATGAATTTCCCTTTTAGCACTGCTTTCATAGTGTCCCATAAGTTTGGGTATGTGGTTTCTTCATTTTCATTGATCTCTAGGAAGTCTTTAATTTCTTTATTTCTTCCTTAACCCATTGGTGATTTAGTTGAGCATTATTCAGTTTCCATGAGAAAGTAGGTTTTCTGTAGTTTTTGTTGTTGTTGAGATCTAACTTTAACCCATGGTGGTCTGATAGAACACAGGAGGTTATTCTAATTGTTTTGTATCTGTTGAGGTATGTACCCACTCATAGGAAGATACTAGATGTGGAACAAGGATGACTGAACTGCTACTCACATCACCAGTGAGGCTACCTGGAAAACGGGACCCCAAAAAAGACATGGAGAAATGGATGAGATCTACATGAACAGCCTGGTCATGAGTGGGAACAATGAAGAGCGACGGTCGAGGGAAAGAGAGTGGGAGATCCTAGCTGGATCAAGAAAAGAGAGGGAGAACAATGAATAGGAGACCATGGTAAATGAAGACCACATGAGAAGGGGAGGAAGCAGAGAGCTAGGGAGGCCCACGGAGATCCACAAAGATACCGCCAGAAAAGACTGCTGGCAATGGACGAGAGACGGCAGGAACTGACCTACTCCGGTAATGGGATGGCCAGACACCCTGTTAGTTGTGCCATAAACCCCATCCAAGGAAGGTCTGAGGAATCTGGATGCAGACATCCACGGCTGGGCCCCTGGTGGAGCACTGGGAGTCTAATTAGTGAGAAAGAAGAGGGTTTATATGAGCGAGAATTGTTGAAGCCAGGGTTGGATAAAGCACAGGGACAAATAGCCAAATGAATGGAAGCACAGGATCTATGAACCAAAGGCTGAGGGGCCCCAACTGCATCAGGCCCCCTGAACGGGTGAGACAGTCATTTGGCTTGATCTGTTTGGGAGGCAGCCGTGTGTTGGTGCCGGGTCCTGGGCTTGTTGCATGAGTTGGCTGTTTGAATCCTGGGACATATGCAGGGACACTTGGCTCGGTCTGGGAGGGGGGGACTGGTCCTGGCTGGACTGAGTCTACCAGGTCGATCCCGGTCCTCGGGGGAGACCTTGATCTGGAGGAGGTGGGAATGGGGGGTGGGATGGGGGGAGGGGGAGGGGGGCGAGAGTGGGAGAACAGGGGAATCTGTGGCTATTATGTTGAACTAAATGATGTTGTAAAATAAATTTACTTAAAAAAAAAAAAAAAAAAACAATCTCCTCTTGATTGTATCTCCTCTTAGACCATGCTAGATGGAGAAGGTTGGTTCCTATATCCCCACATATGGCATGATGTCTGAGATGTGACTGAGACCGAAGAAATAAATATCAATATACACATGTAAATACACATGAATTTTTCTTGTTTCTATGGTGCTAGCTAACTAGCACTGACTTGTATATTACTTTTTATCACCTAAATCATTTAAAAATGTACAGTTCAGCAGCATTAAGTATATTCACGGGGGAGAGGGGGCTGGAGAGATGGCTCAGTGGTTAACAGCACTGGCTGCTCTTCCAGAGAAGCCAAGTTTGATTGCTAGCACCCATATGGTGGCTCATGACTGACTGTAACTGCAGTCCCAGGGGTCCAATGCTATCTTCCGGCTTCTGAAGATATTACACACACAGCGCACAGACACACATGCAGGCAAAACACACAAGTATATTCAGCCTTTAATCCCAGCACTGGGGAGGCAGAAGCAGGCGGATCTCTGTGAGTTTGAGGCCAGCCTGGGCTACAGAGCGAGATCCAGAACAAGCACCAAAACTATATGGAGAAACCCTGTCTCGAACCGCCGCCCCCCCCCCCCCCGAAAAAAAGGGGAAAAAAAGTATATTCACATTTTGTAAAACCTCTTTCCATTTTTTTCATACTGCAGATAGAAATGCACGCCATTTTTGAAATGAAAGAACAGGGGCTGGAAAGATGGCTCAGTGGTTAAGAGCACTGGTGCCTTTTCCAGAGGCCCAGGGTAAAGTTATCAGCACCCAGATGGTGGCTTACAACCATCTGTAACTCCAGTCCCAGGGGATTAGACTTTCCCTCTGGCTTCCTCAGTCACCAGACATATACTTGGTACACATACATACATACATTCAGGCAAAACACTCATACATATAAAACAAAATAAATCTAAAAAAATATGGACACGTAAAATAAATGAAATAAATTTCTTGAGATAGATTCTTGCTATTGTAGACTTGGCTGTCCTGGAACTTGTGTAGACTAGGCCTTGAATTCACAGAGACTGACCTGCTTCTGCCCAAGTGCTGGGATTAAAGGTGTGCGTGGCTGATACAGCTTTTTTTTTTTTTTTATCATTTGGATAAACCTTGGGGCAGAAATAATTGATGAGCTCAAGACTTACAGCTAGCCACCAGGCAGTCAGGACCAGAGCCCATGATGCCTATTTCCCATCCAACCTTAGTCTTATTGCTTCTATGAATTCAACACATTTGCTAAACAGAGAAGGCAAAGAATAGCCATGAGTCAAAGAAGGCTCAGATATGAACAGTTCCTAAATCTATAATGAAGGCATAATTTAGTGAAGCTGGGCTTGGGTTTTTTCATTGGTCCTGGTTAGTAAGTAAAATAATATCTTTAACAAGTTGTTCCTTGATATTTCCCCGGCGAGAACTCTGCTGAGTCATGTGCTGTACAACCGCCGTCCTTTCCATTCACACCTACATTTCTTCTCTCATCATACTCCAGTCAGGTTCTTTCCTTTTCTTTTAGACAGGGTTTCTCTGTGCAGTCCTGGCTGTCCTGGAACTCGCAGAGATCAGACTGCTTCTGCCTCCCGAGGGTTGGGACTAAGGGTGTGTGTCACCACGCCCAGCTTCATTTTTTCGTTTTTTAAAGGACATTCTAGCTATCACATCTTATCCCCTGAGACCAGGATCTCACACTTTGCTACATTTCCCAGTGATCCTGTCTTACCATGAATCAAACTGATTTTTTTTCTATTATGAAAAATTCATGAATTTACTGGTTAAACTCTTTGCTTTGTTTTTGGAAGAAATGATTAGATCTAAAATAATCGTACAACATTTGAATAATTTTCCCATGATAACAAAATGCATGAAATTATAGAAAAAATGACATCCCTTTCTTTGGACTAAGTTTAAAAGAAGACTCAAAATAAAGAATAGTAAATGTAGTGCTGCAGAGATGGCTTAGTGGCTGCTGTTCGAGGGGTTGGATTCCCAGCACCCCACAGCTGGGCACAACTGTCTAATCCAGTTCTAGGGGATCTGATGTCCTCTTCTGACCTGTGAGGGTACCAGGCACATACACAGTTCACAGACATACATGTAGGCAAGACACTCCTAAAAATAAAATAAATTTAAAAAAATCAAATGGCGAAAAAACATTTTCCTGTCAGTTTTTTTTTTTTTTTTTTTTTTTTTTGGTTTCCGACACTGTAGAAAGGGAAGTCGGAATAACAACGTGTCAAAGAGAAGCTGAAAGGAAGAATCCCTGTTATCTTTCAAAGAGAGGCACAGGACTCCAGAAAAGCCAGGCACCTGCAGAGGATGCGGCCACCAGTGCACAGCATGTGGGGCCACCCCAGCCCATCTCAATGTTCTAGCCACGGCTGCACCATCACCCTAGGAAAATTCAGCGAGAAAAATTGGTATCACCTTATGCTCTTGTCTCTAGTGGCTTCCTATCTGTATCCAAAGCTGTGTGTGACTCAGAATTACAGGCACTGGAGTCTTGGGGACACACATGGGTCCAGAGGCTTTCCTATTCCACACATGCACATGACATGCTGTGCCTAAAGGCAGAACTTCACATTTACTTTGCTGTAATTTTTAAAAAAATTTTTTCTAGCCTGACAAGATGTTCTGAATCCAGATTCTGTCATCCATAATGTAAGCCATTCTTCTGGGGCTGTGTCCTTGGCAAATTCAGAGAGCAGGACTTCATTCAAGTTTCTGAAAAGCGTCATTCCAATTATTTTTCACGATGCTTACACTGACTTTTATAGCTTTTCTCCCCCTAAAACTTGAAAATTATGGCTATTTTAGAAATTAGTGGAAAATTTGTAATAAAAAAAATGGTACTTGGAGTGGAGACCCAGGACTCTGGGGTATGCCAGGCAAGTGTTCTGTCACTGACCTATACACCCTACTCTAGATATTTTGAGATATAAGGTCTTGCTACATAACTACATAGGATTTCCTGAAACTTGTTATGTAATACAGCCTGACTTCTAACTTATGATCTTCCTGCCTCAGCCTCCTAAATAGCCAGGCTTACAAGTGTATGCTACCATACCCAGCTAATATACTTGTCATTCTGCGATCTTTTCTCACACTAGCAAAACCAGGCACCTCTTCAGCTGTCTTCATTATTGGGCCTGTTCTTTCTGCACAGCTGTTGAGTTTCTGAAGGTGGAAGTTCAGTTGGACATGCCTCCCTGTGTTCTCTGGATATGAGTCATCTGAGCCTGGAGGTCTGAACTAATAAAGCACCCAGCTGTCCTTGTTTTTCCCTGCTGGGCTTTACATTCCCCTTAGTGCTTCTGTTCAGCTTTAAACACCAAGCTCTCAGTGGATACCATTATATGACACCATTTGCTCTGAATAGTGACGTCTTTCCGTCCCCATTCCACAAACAACACTGCTTTCCCCCGTTTTTTGTTATTTTCCCAAGATTCAGTAGTTTAGGATTTTCTTGGATCTAGGTGACAGTAACCCATTCATAAATAAAAAGAAGCTTGCCAAATGGCAAATTCATCAAAGTTTCAATCTGTTGAATGACCAAGTTTGCCAAATGTACCAAATTTGCATACTTATCAAAGTAGTTTTTGTTGGGTGCACCATCAGAGCTGGGCTCTGAACACTGTGCTCCTGGGCCTCCAGCCTCTCGCTCACCTTCAGCCCATTTCCTCTTGGTCAGACTCTTGCTCCTGCTGCCCCTCAGGTTCCCACCCAGTGTACTTGGCAGCTGGAGCACAGACTCTTCTCTTTCTCCCTTGTCTCCACTGTTCTGGCTACTTCCAGCTGGAGAATCATGGCCTAGAATAGGCTGTTTTAAACTACTGTTATGAGAACAAATGAAAATTGGTCACTTAGAGCTCTATAGAAATCTCCCAGCTGGGTGTGGTGGTGAATGCTTTTAACCCCAGCATTTGAGAAGGCAGAGGCAGGTGGATCTCTGTGAGTTCAAGGCCAGCCTGTTCTATATATTGAGCTCCAGGACACAGGAGAGATTCCGTCTCAAAAACCTAATAAATAAAAAAATAAAAATAAACAAATTAAAAATCCCAAAGCTACTAACTGCCATTTTTTTTTCCCAAATAGGTCCATTTCCTAAGTTAGATGAGATACTTATGGGCAGATCTGAGAGAATACCAAATATCAAACAAGTAATGACTAAATGACCTTCAAATTCAGCTGGACTAAAATTTCCAGTGAATGTGAAAACCTGTGGACTTTCCCAACTGTTTTATAGTTTCAAATCTGGTTTGGAAAGCATAAAGCATTGGTTTCTAGACTGGGGAATCTATCTGCATGAACAAGAATGTAGGCTGGTGCTTTTGGTATCATACCCCAGTATCTAGCACTGCTCTTTGGATACAGCTTTGTGGACTTCTGTGCCTCGAGAGCATGACACCTGTATGGAACCATCTCACAGAAGGATGCCCTTCCCTGACCATCCTAAATAAAATAAGGATGCAAGTCTTAGTATAATATACTTTTCTGCTATAATTCCTTAAAAGACTAAATAAACTTAGTTTTTTTCCAACTTGAACATTTCTTAAAATGCTGTTAAGGGGGAAATATGTATTAATTTAACCATCTATTTTCAAGTATGCAGTACACTGTCAACCATGTGCAATGCACATTGGTGAATTGTGCTTCTGACAAATAGTCCCACTTCAGATTGTACAAGCTTTTCAATCAAGCACAGCATCCACTCTGAAGACTGCAACATACCTTCCCCTCCCCCCCTACTGCCATGTATGCAGACCTGGTCTCAGGGAGTCAGCACTTTGATTCTCAAGGACTGCATTGGGGTAATATCTGTGTCATTAGGCTTTGTCTCATTGGAGATATATATGAATTAAAAATGTGATTATTTTTATTTTGTGTATACGATCCTCTGGAACTAGAGCTACAGATAGTTGTGAGCCATCATGTGGGTGCTGGAAATTGAACCCAGGTCCTCTGCAAAAGCAACAAATGCTCTTAACTGCTGATCCATTTCTGCAGTCTCCAGTTTTATGTTGTTATACTTACCATCTTCCCATTATTTATATGAGAAAGTTCAAATGCATAGATGTAGGACTTTATAAACTCTGGCTCATCTCTTCTAATCTCATTTCTTTGATTCTTTGTAGTCACCCACTTCTCCAAATGTACTAGGATATTAACCTTCACCAAGATTGTGCATTCTGCTCCCTTCTTTGGGGGGAAAATCTTGATCCACTCTGCAAATAGCCACTTCTCTGAAGTCTTCCTTATGAGATTAAGAGGTGTTTAAGGAAAATGGACTTGAGTAGCCCGTCTTCATGGCATCCCCTACACTCACAACCCAACGTGGTAGGTGTTTTGTGAATGCATGCTGAGTGATGGCATGAAAACAGAACAGTGTTTACTGCAGATAAAACACTTAGTTAAGTGTGCTGTGGTTACATAAAATCCTGATCCCAACAAAGCTCATAGGACCTGAAATAAACACATTAAGAAAGCTTTTAAAAATCCCATTAGAGTTATAGCTGACATTCATGTTAGAAAAAAATCAAACATAGCACAAAACAGGGTATTACTCACTAATTATCTGGTGAATTTGGGAATACCTCAGTATCTCCATTTTGACCTACATTGTAAAGTTCAGTGCTATGGCCTTTCAAAAACTAATATGACTATTCTAAATGTCCATTATCTACCTGTGGAGAGGCTGAAAAGATGTACTTTGGGATTTATTCTTTCAACTTGAAAGGCAATGATGGACACGTCACAAAGCAAATAAATAGCTTTGATCTGCACAAAAATGCCCTAAGAAAAGCCTCCATCATAAAGGCAGGTACAAAGGAGGAAGCCTGTGTACCATGCACCCTAGAGGGAGCTCTGTTCCAGAAGGCAGTGGCTCAGGGTCCACAGGCACAGTGCAGAAGGTGAGAAGCAGATCTGGTTCAGTGTTCACAGGAGACAGCAATCTCTACTGTTTGATTTGGGCCCTGGCTTACTCACACAGAAAACCTTTAAAATCTCTCTGTGCTCTTGTTACCACAGATGGCTCTGAGCATATGTATAAATAGCTTGAGTTTGTTATGTGGAAGCCTGCTATTTGCACATGGGGTTTCCTATCTGGGAAGAGGCAGGTGGGGCCCACTGCAAACTTCTTAGAGTAACTAAAAACCATTACTTAGGATGATTGACACCTCCTTCTGGGACAAGCAGATGTCACAGACAAAGCCTCGTTTGTGTGATTCCTCTGCCTAGCAGCATTTCTAATCTCGATTACCTCCTACTCCCTTATCCCTCCAAACCTTCCCCTTATACTGGCCTTTCTTTATAGCAGATTAGGGGAGATTTAGTTTGCATTTTACTTGGAAATAACTTTTAAAACTTGAGGATTTAGTGGTTTAATTAAAAAGAAATCTACTTTTGGCTGGGCATGGTAGTGCACTCTTTTTTTGGGGGGGGGAGGGGGGAGGAGGGTTCAAGACAGGTCTCTCTCTGTGTAGTCTTGGCTGTCCTGGAACTTGCTATGAAGACCTGTAGAACTCACAGAGATCCACCTGCCTCTGCCTCCCAAGTGCTGGGATTTAAGATGTGTGCCACCACCACCCAGCAGTGGCACACTCCTTGAATCCCAGTATTTTGGAGGCAGAGGCAGGAGGATCTCTGTGAGTTCTACAGGTCTACACAGCAAGTTCCAGGACAGCCAGGACTACACAGAGAGACCCTGTCTCAAAACAAAACAAAAAACCAACAAACAAAATAAGCCAATAACAATAAAACAACCCTCCCAAAAAACCCCTACTTTGGTCATGCTGGCTCTAACAAACTGGCCACAGTGCAATCTGCTGTGTTCAGCCGGACACCTTCTTGTCAGCTAAGAGGCCAGCACTGCACACACTTGGCTGCGTGCGAACTCGTATTCCTGGAGGAGATGCTTTAGCAGTCCGGGGTGAGGCCTGCAGCTTGCCTTTTGAGCAAGTACCCTCACGCAATGCCAATGCAGAGGACTTTAGGGAGCCCCTTGACACACAGAGGAAGCTTGTCATTGCTTTTCATAATGGAGGCATGCTTGTTTAACTGCATGGAGATACCACAATTTACTTAACCATGTTTATCTTGATGGACTTTCTTATAGTTTCAATGTATTTATAATTTAAAAAAATGTTATGCTGTTTTGTCTTTTCTGTCTAGGATCCTTTTCACTTTGTGTATGTCTTGGTGGTAATGTGTGTGTATGCATGTGTGTGCAGGTAAACTTGCCTGTATGTGCACATTTGGAGGCTAGAGATTGACATTAGGTTTTCTTTCCGTTTCATTTTCTGAGACAGGACCTCTCAATGAACCTGGAGCTGCCTATTTGGGCTAGACTAGTTGGCCAGCAAGTCATGGGGAATCTAATTGCCAACAAGTCATGGGGATCTATCTGCCCATCTCCACCTTCCAGCACATGACTCAGTGCCTGGCTTTGAGGGGAATTAGAAGTTGGATTTTTTTTTTGTTTGTTTGTTTTTTTGTTTTTCGAGACAGGGTTTCTCTGTGTAGCTTTGTGCCTTTCCTGGAACTCACTCTGTAGACCAGGCTGGCCTCGAACTCACAGAGATCCGCCTGCCTCTGCCTCCCAAGTGCTGGGATTAAAGGTGTGCGCCACCACCGCCCCGGCAGAAGTCGGATTCTTATGCTTGCACAGTAGGCACTTGATCTAGTGAGCCATCTCCCCAGTCCACTTCTGCTTTTTGTAGGAAGGACCAGCTTCACATACTTCATATCCAAGCACTCTACGAAGACATAACTTCATCTTCTCTCAAATACTGCTCCTCCCCGTCCCTTTGCATTGATATTCTGAGAAACACCTATTTTTCTGGTCAAAGTGACTGCCATTGGGGAGGCATTCCACCCATGCTATGATAATCTCATTGCTCTGGCTACAGTCACTGGGCTAGTGGGAACATCTCTCTGTAGATTATGACCTTACTTACCCTGAGAAGATTTGCAGACATTTCCAGTCATATGGAAGGAGCTACTTGGGGAGAGTGAAGATGGTAAACAAGAAGATGAAAGACGGAGATTGTGACAGGCCTTAAATTCCTAATCATGGTTGTCCCTCTGCCAAGGAGTGCCGGGGGGGGGGTGGGGGTGGATACACTCCGTGAGGTGTTTGACTGATAAACACAAATGACAACTCAGTTGGGCATAGAATTTTTGAGCCCTAACCTTTCTGAAGATGTCGCTCCAGGGGATTGAGATATTTACTGCTGCTGTGAGAGCAATCCTATATTTTTGTCCTTTGTAAGGGAAGGGAATCTCTCCTCATTCCTGGTTGTGTGTACACACACACACACACACACACACACACACACACACACACACACACACACAAAGTGTTAATCCTTAAATTCAAAGCATCGTCATAGTGACACATAGCCATTCACTAGAATGTCATGTAAAATACTTGCAGTACAGAAATTTTAAAGTTTTAAATGACCATGTTTTACAGAATGTAAGATCCTCCCTGGAAGATGCATCTTTTTTTTTTTTTTTATTGCTAAAATGTTGCCTGTTGTAGCTATGGCAATCTGTCAATTATAAGTCCCATTTAAATTTCAGAGATGTTAAAATTAAAAAACATATAGTTAAATCTGTGAGAATCCAGAATCACTTTTGCTCAGCTGTGTCCTTTTCAAGTATACCTGTCATTTGAATCTAAGGCTTTTATTTTCAGCTTTCTCTGATATTTTCTAAGTCATTGTTCTTGGGGCTGGAGAGATGGCGCAGTGGTTAAAAGTGCTTGCTGCTTTTGTAGGGCACTCAAGTTCTGTTTCTAACACATCAGGTGGCTCAGAGTTGTCTCTAACTCCAGTTCCAGGGGCATGATGCCTCTGGCTTCCTCTGGCACCTGCAACTCAAGTGTACATACCCTCTCTCACCCCACATTCACACATTAAACAAAACAAAAACCTTAAATCATTGTTCTCTTCTGTATACTGCCTTGTCATCATTTTCCAAATCTATTTTCTGCAACATCAACTGCCATTTTCATACTTTAATGATGACTTAATGTCTTTAAAATCTTTGGCTTGACTTGAATACCTGAACACCTTCAGCTGTTTCTCAGCCAGTGTTTTCATTCATCTCTATGTGTCCTATATTTTCTTGGAGCAGACAGTTTCTATAATATGATTTTCCTGTTATAATTCTTTTCAGAAATAGGCTTTTCTGTTAGCTCTTATTTACATCTCTCCTGCTGTTAGTATCTGTCCTTATAGACTCCCGACTAAGAAGCCATCTTGCAGCCCTGGGGTCCTCACATGAAAGGGGGCACATGGAGCCTTTCAGGTTCTTTCTTCCAGTCAACCTGTTTGTAGTTAGAATCCCTGGCTCAGCTCTTAAGCTGGGGAGCTGGTTTATGTGCACAGCCGCCAGTTGTGGTTTCAAAGTCTTTTACTTATTAAGAAACTGCTGATCTGAGCAGGAATCTCTACATCCTGCCTCCTCATCAGCTCACTGACAAGGAGAGCCTGGAATTATTTCTAGTTGTTTAGTTGTTAAAGAAAAGTGAGCGAGAAGCTGCAACCCTCAGCACATCACATACCCGTGGCTCTTCCAGCTCATAAACTTTTTAGTTGCTGACTTTATATCTGAAATACCTAATCATTCGGTCCCTGGCTACATTGCGTTGCTTAGAGCTACACTATGAATAGTACAGGGAAAGTGGTATTCATAAAGGGAAGGGCACTGTAGCAGGATTCTTCCTGTTTTTTACACAAGACGACTGGGTTACCATCTTCTGTAGGCCAGGTACACAGGTCTGTGAGGAAGGGCCAGAGGCATCCTACTGCCAGCTGGCCCTCATTCATGGCAGTTACCTACTTGACAGTCTTCAACTAGTATTTACAGAGAACCTTCCATGTGCCAGGCTCTGCTGAAAACACAGGGACTGCTGTGAAGAGAAGAGACAGAGTCTGTTCCGTGGGCTCACATGTCAGCCAGAGTGCATGCAATAAACACACACACACACACACACACACACACACACACACACACACACACAGGAAAGGTATGTCAGGTCAGATGCAAGATCAAAGTGTGTAGATGGGGGAGAACTCAAGCAAGGCACGGGGGAAGACGGTAGGACTGGGGAAGGGCTGCTCCCTCTAGGGCAGCCAGGGAAGGTTAAGGCTGTCTCTGTCAGTGGGCCAATGTTTGAGTAGTATTTCCAATTTCTACACTCCTTCTCTGTTTCCATGTACTTCTCTCCTGGAAGCAAAGGAAGGTGAATCATGATCACTCACTTTTAACTGGATTACTTCAATAACTGTAATTTTAAATAGCCCAAGATGAGCATGGTGACACACTCCTGTAATCCTAATAGTTGAGGAGGAAGACTGAATTGGAGGCCAGCCTGGGCTACATGGCAAGACCCTGAAGGTAGAAGGAAGTCATCATATACTTCAGTGAGACAGGTCAAAGTTAATGAACAAAAAGCCAGGCATAGTGTGCATATCTTGAATCCTAGTACTTGGGAGGCAGAGGCAGATGGATCTCTGTGAGTTTGAGGCCATCTTGGTCTACATTGTAAGTTCCAGAACAGCCAGAGATACATAGTGAGATCCTGTCTCAAAAAAACAAACAAGCAAAGAACAAATCCTCTATGGTCGGCAATCTGGTCATTTTCTTTCTTTCTTTTTCTGTCATTTTCAACTGTATTTATTTTACTTGTAGGTTTGAGTTGGACTATAAATTATATTGCTAAGCATCCAGGTCTTTTGGGGAAGCACTTTAGAAATGCCTGTCAAGGGTCATGAAAATGTTTTCCAAGGAGAGGGGAGGCACAGGGCATAGCAGGAAGGGGCTGGGCAGGGATGGGGTGGTAGAGGGAGTGAGGGTCAGCTGCTAAGACTCCTGGGATGTGACTTTCTGTGCTTCCTCCACCATGTGTTATAAGGCTACTTCTCTCCTGGACACTTTATGGCCTACCTGGGAAGTGACAGTCTGCCTAGTTTGTTTGTTTGTTTGTTTTCTCAAGACAGGGTTTCTCTGTGTAGCCTTGGCTGTTCTGGAACTCTCGCTGTAGACCAGGCTGGCCTCGAACTCACAGAGATCCACCTGTCTCTGCCTCCTGAGTGCTGGGATTAAAGGAGTGTGCCACCACCACCTGGCTATGCTTACAGTTTTTTTTTTTTTTAAAGATTTATTTATTTATTTATTATGTATACAGCATATGTGACTGCAAGCCAGAAGAGGGCATCAGATCTCATTACAGATGGTTGTGAGCCACCATGTGGTTGCTGGGAATTGAACTCAGGACCTCTGGAAGAGCAGTCAGTGCTCTTAACCTCTGAGCCATCTCTCCAGCCCCTGCTTACAGTTTTATGGAGAGTTAAAGAGGAAAAAAAAAAAAGAAAAAAGAAAAAGAAAGAAAAAAGAGAACTCCATCTAGAAGCAGGTCAAATGTCCAGACAAATTTAGCAGCAGTGCCCCTTTATTAAGGCAGCTATTACGCTGCTTCACACTGCCTGTGAGAAGCAAGGTAGCAGATGGCACTAACTTCTGCTTTCACTGTAGACACAGAATAGAGAAAAGGAAATTTCCATGCCTGAGACTGGGGTTATACTGAGGTTTCCAGCACCCAGACAGGCAAATGCCTGGACAGCTGCTTAGGGCAGATGGGTCCTTTGACAGCTTAATATTGCAGTTTTTGGTGACTCCTGTGTTGGGAAGGCCAACATGACACCATCTGTTTTCTGATGATCAGAATCCTCACTACCAGCAGGTAGTCCCTGCTGAGTGATGCAAACCAAGAGGCAAGTTCATCCTTTCTAATGCCTGTGAGCAGACTAGTGTGGTCAACCTTGCCTCTACAGCCTCAGGAAGCACAGCCTCCCTGTATTCCTGTGAGGCAGGAGACTGGGAACAGTAGTAATCCCAGGAGGATCAAGATATAGAAACCCCACAAGACATATCATTAGATTAGAGAGTTCTTTTGTTCTACTTTTATAATCAGGAAAAGGAACATATGAAGGAATTCAGAGCCATCTATAAATACTAAAAACAAGCTTCCATGTATTAAAGTGAAGAACGTTTGATATCATATTTTCTGCTAAAGGTTGGCAAGTGAGCAAGCAGTCTCAATGCTACCTTCCTCCCAGGGTTGATGTATTCCTTCTCCAGAGGGAGTTGCCTATTTCCTGCATAGCTTTCCGGATACAGTTATGTGTGTATGTGTCTACCTATACCTGTAACAATGTGCATCAACATGCATTTCACCACTTAAGTAAAAACACTGCAACAAGAGATATCTATAGTCCACATAGTTGAGGAGGAGGAGGAGGAGGAGCTCCACAGTCTGGGATAACAGGTACAAGGCACCACCTCCAGCTTCCAATGTGGATTATAACATAGATGTGGAGTTTGTCTCTATAAGAGGTATCTGTGTTCACACAAATGGAGGCTGACCACATGCACCATTTTGCACATTGCCTTGCCCCCCGCCCCCTGCTTTAGAAACGGCTTTGTGTCAATAGAGGGAGCTCTTGTTGTCCTGCTGGTTTCATGTGAAAACAAAGACACTGAGAAGTCCTGCAGGAGGCAAACCTGGTACTTTCACTGGCATATTCCAAACACATCTGACTTTAGGTCTTTGCTGGTCTAGGTGAGTTTTCTCATCTGTGGACTACAGCCAGGACTAGTTGGCATGGTTCTATCAGATGTTTCTGGGTGGTGTCTGTTCTAATGGTTTATCCTTAAGCCATACTGGTTATCTATTAAGTAATCTTTTTGTGCACGTGTGCGTTCTAGGAATTGAATCAGAGGTCCTGAACTACATCCCTAGCCCTGAATAATCGGAGTGTCACCTTTTAGAAAATACTTTCTTAAAGACTGTCTTCTGGGCAAGGGGTGTGGCTCAATGGGAGAGCATGTGCTTAGCAGGTGTGAGTCCATGCCCCCACCCCCTTCATTCACTGTCTTCAGATGCTTTACAGCACATGAAAAACAGGTAGTGCATGCTCAGGGAGGCAGGAATTCAGTGCAGGTGGAGTGAACCCTGCAGGAGAAAGGCTTATCTATACTGAGATGGGGTTAGTTTCAGGACTCTCTGTGGTGGTATTTTATTTGTGCACCCCAATAAAGCTTATCTGAAGATCAGAGGAAAAAGCCAGTCACTATATTAAACATAGAAGTCAGGCAATGGTAACACACACCTTTAATTCTAGCATTCAGGAGGCAGAGATCCATCCAGATCTCTATGAGTTCAAGGCCACACTGGGAACAGAGCCAGGCGTGGTGGCACACGCCTTTAATCCCAGCGCTAAGAAACTCTGTCTTGAAAACCCAACAAAATGAAAAGCAAACATCATGATATTTGCCCCAGGATCTGTTCTATGGAAGGAGGTGGGCTGAGCTTTGAAGATTTACTGGATAATATTTGCTACAAAAGCACTGATCATAGGGCCAATTATTATTTCCCCTCCTGAGGCAAGATCTTCCTGATTCCTCACACACATGCCTGTGAATGATGGGGTGCCCAGTCTGCTTGAAAGGACCTTTGTTGTCCCTTGGCATTCACCTGGTTACCATTCCCAGGCTGTGGGGTTTCCCTCCTCACATGCAGCATATTAGCTGTTTGGGAGTGCTTAGCTGGGTCTTCCGGGATCTCTAGCTCTCTCTGTATGCCTCTCCTCCCTGGCACTTTGGTGGCCTGGACTCCTCAGGCTACACACAGCCTCAGGGAGAACAGAGTATTCTACCTGGGCTCCCTGTGTACACCATGGCCTGGTGGCTCTGCCTAGCAGGACTCGCCTTATTTCACCTCTCAGCAAGCACTGCCTGTCCTTGCCTGATGTCCTAGGTCTTGGTCTTGAAAATGTTTTTTTTTTTTTTTCCCACATATTTTATTTATTTTTTTGGTTGTGGTTTAAGGTAGGGTGTAGAGGTCTCATCTTAGGCCCTGTCTTTTTTTCATTGTTTCTTCCTTTTTTTTGGGATATAGTGTTTCTGTGTAGCTCTGGCTGAAATCACAAAAGTCTACTTGCCTCTGTCTCTTGAGTCTTGGGATTAAAGGCTCGTGACTTATCTATGCCTGGCTCTCACTCTTGATCCTCCTGTCTGTGTGTTATGAATGCTAAGACGACAGGAATGTGCCACCACATCCGGCCATTGCGGCTTTTTATATACGTAGAAAACTTATTCCTGTATCCCCCCCTTTCTCTCTCTGCCTTTGCTTATTTTCTTTGCACAGTTTTCTTGCTGTTTCCTTCTGGCATCTTACTTGTCTTTCACGGGGAAGCCACTTGCTGAAGTATAGCTCTTGAGGAAATAAGTTACTCAGCTAGGTTGCGCGGTGGTTTCAGTTTGGGTTAGGGCCTCACCTCAGCCTCTGCCACGTCCTCTGCTCAGGACCCCCTTCCCTCAACTTGTATATTTCTTGGTCATTAGGGTTGGTATGACAAGAAACTGCCTTAGGCCATAGCCCTGCTGAGTGCTGGCCATGTGACCACTTCTGTTCTGCAGCTGTCAATCTGCTTTCTGTCCCCCACCCGCTTCCCCATTCCTGTGCTTACTCACTTTGGGTATCACTCGTTTGTGATGAGTACTGCCTTTTATGGAACACTACTTTTGTCTTCTGCTGAGAAGGTGGAGTTCTTTCCTCCTTCAGTCTGGTGAACACATAGGTAGAGCAAGCTTTTGAATGGACTTGCCTCCTTGCGTTCGAAGGTTACAGTCTCCCTGGTCTACGGGTTTGTTTACATGTTGTGAAGTTTTGAGATGCATTCTCTCTGAATAGAATTTCTCAGAATATGCTTTAGGGAAAACCTAGAAAATAAAGAGTTATCAAGAACCCAACCCCTCTACCCTCTGGCTTTTCATCATTAATGTAGGTACAAATAAAATTACATGCCATACTACTATGCTTGTAAAACACACTGAATTGTGATGATCTCAACAATGATAAGAGACCTGACAATAAAGGACAAAGGCCAGAAAAATAAAAACCATTTTTCCTCATCAAATAAGTAGCAGGTTGTTAATTATAACTCTAAGTTGAAATTTCTTCTGGTTTTAGGAAAGAGAGATTAATACTTCATTACTAGCCGGGCGTTGGTGGCGCACGCCTTTAATCCCAGCACTCGGGAGGCAGAGCCAGGCAGATCTCTGTGAGTTCGAGGCCAGCCTGGGCTACCAAGTGAGCTCCAGGAAAGGCGCAAAGCTACACAGAGAAACCCTGTCTCGAAAAACCAAAAAAAAAAAAAAAAAAAAAAAAAAAAAAACTTCATTACTAATTCATCTCCAAATTCATAACATAAAAACAAAGAACAAACTGGAAAAAAAGCCCTACCATCTTGTCAATTTTGAAGAAATCACAAATTCTTTCATAGGTTACAAGTAGGAGGCACACACCTAGGAATATGTATCTGCATGCTAGAAGAGAGCCACAGACAGGTTTGATTTCCGTCACGGGGAGAAGACATTTAATGCAGGTTGGAATTTACTAAACAAGAACTCAGACTGAGACAAGAATACTTCAATTCCTCAGGCAAAACCAACTGTATTCATTAGTACAAGTCTTTAAGTAATAGATAATGAGCTCTGACTTCTTCTATTGTCCATGCTTTGCCATGACTAAATATTTACAGGAAAACAAGCCTGCTTGTGTGAGTTAGGGATGTTTACTGTGGAGACTTCTGTCATAGTCTTCCACTCTTTGGTATGTTTCCTAGCTTTACAGTTTTTTGGCAGATGCAGGGGGTCCATTTAGGCCCCCAGACTACAGGATGGCGCTAGCCACACTCAGAGCCAGGCTCTTCCTTCTCAACTACTGCCCCACATGCTAACTGTCTCTCAGATACCCAGCAGTGTGCTTTATTAAGTCTTAGGCATCTCTCATCCAGTCAAGCTGACAATATGGATGAACCACCACAAAAGCCTGCATATTTATTGATTTTTTAATCAGTTCTCTACATTCTGCTTTTCTACCAGAAGACAACTAAGCATAATTCATAAGTTATATATACTTAAATGTAAAATATTTAAAAATCCATTTCTTTCTATCTTTTCTTTTTAGAATACAAAGTTTAATAAGAAAGAATAGTGTACTTAGGAGGCAAGGGCAGGTAGATCTCTGTGAATTTGAAGTCAGCCTGGTCTACATAGAGATCTTGTCCCAAACAAATAAAGACTGGTCACATTATACTATATACATTTTACCAGCAAAAATAAAGACAGTAGAACTTGTAGGCACAGGTATGACACTAGCAAGGAGCTCTGAGCATTTCTGAGAACGTGGGAATGCCTTTCAGGAAGGAAAGAAACTGACACCTGTACCATTTGACACCACTGATTTTTGTTGTGTGATCTTGTTCTTGCACCAAGATGGGGTAGGGGAAAGACAGCACACCACAAGGAGAACATTAAATTACTAGACGGCACTGCCCCAGCACTCCATGGCCACTTACAGGAAAAAAAACTCCATCTCCAACATTTCAACAAACAACCTGACAAACTCTACTCCTCTGCCTAAAATTATTTACTGACTAGTCCCCATCACCCCAGGGAAATCTGTGGCCCATATTACTTTTAAAAACATTTATTATTTTTATGTGTACGTGTATAAGTGTTTTGCCTGCTGCATATATGTCTGTGCACCATATGTGTGCATTGCCCACAGAGGACAGAAGGCATCAGATTCCTGGAACTGGAGTTACTGATGGTTATGAGCTTCCATTTGGATGCTGAAAATTGAACCTGGATCCTCTGGTAGAGTAGCAAGTGCTCTTAACAGCTGACCCATCTCTTCAGCCTATATTTCTTATATTATTGTTCCAACCACTTCCAGCCCCTTTGCCAAGATGCCATCCTGTTTTATAGTGATTTTCTCAGAATATGCTGTCATAATTGTTGCTATAACAATTTCTGCCTGTCCTGGGAATTTCTTCAACCTTTATGGACCTACATGCTATCTTAAATTTGCTTTCTAATTTGTTTATAGTCATGGCAGACACACTAACTGATTATGTTTGGGATAAATACAAAGCAGTGGCAATAAGAATAGAAAGTAACTTCTATTGTTTGGATTGAATTACATTACATTTGTATTGGCAGCAATGAACTAACCATGAGGGAATCTCTTATTGTTGGCAAAGCTAGATACTAGAAAAGTAGAGGATCATTCCCAGACTTGAAACTACGGCTGGGTGTTAATTTCACCTTCTATGAAATGGATCCTTTAATTTGTCCTTGTGAAGGAAAATAATGATATATTCACATTGGAACAAAACAAGTTTAGTGATAAGTATGATTAAACATTCTGTGTATTTCAAACTCATCTTTCAGTTACAAAAATAAAATTTTACCTCTTGAAATGATTCACCAGGACTCCAACAAGTTCTCCAATTCGACTCTCATGGGTTGGCTGTTTGCTGAAGAGGCAGACAATGAGGTCTTTGTTGTCTTTTGTATGGAACACTACGAGCTGGTCCTTTCCATTGGAGACACTCAGACCAGTCAACTGCAAGGAGACGACATGCAAAACACTATTAGGATATCTCTCAGAAGAACGAATTAGATCAGGTTACAGTAATGACGCTGATGGCTTTTGCCTTTATCAAGTTCCATGAAATAAATAAGTAGGTTTAAGAAAACGAAAAAGGTAAAAAATGAACGTGATTGGAAATCAAAGAAACAAAAAGTCGATTCTTTCAGAAAATGAATAAAATTGACAAGCTTCTAGCACGCATATGCAATAGAACTACATTCTGTTTCTATCAACTACTACCTATTTATAAAAATAATCTGAAGAGCTTCTGTAAGGCAAAGGACACTGTCAACAGGACAAAATGGCAGACTACAGAATGGGAAAAGATCTTCACCAACCTCACATCCAACAGACTGCTGATTTCCAAAATACATAGAGAACTCAAGAAACTAGGTACCAACAAACTAAATAATCAAATTAAAAAATGGGGTACAGATCTAAACAGAGAATTCTCCACAGAAGAGTCTCAAATAGCTGAGAAACATTTAAGGAGATGTTCAACATCCTTAGCCATCAGGGAAATGCAAATCAAAACGACTCTAAGATTCCATCTTACATCTGTCAGAATGACTAAGATCAAAAACACAAGCTCATGCTGGAGAGGATGTGGAGCAAGGGGAATACTCCTCCACTGCTGGTGGGAGTGCAAACTTGTACAGCCACTTTGGAAGTCAGTGTGGTGGTTTCTCAGAAAACTGGGAATCAATCTACCACAAGACATAACTATATCACTCTTGGGCACATACCCAAAGGATGCTCAAGCATACCACAAGGACACTTGCTCTACTATGTTCATAGCAGCTTTATTTGTAATAGCCAGAACCTGGAAACAACCTAGATGCCCCTCCACTGAGGAATGGATAAAGAAAATGTGGTACATTACACAATGAAGTATTACTCAGCTGTAAAAAACAAGGTTGAAGACAAATGGATGGAACTAGAAAAAAAATCATCCTGAGTGAGGTAACCCAGACCAAGAAAGATAAACATGGTATATACTCACTCATAAGTGGATATTAACTATAAAGTAAAGGATAACCAGGCTATAATTCACAGAGGCTAGGTAACAAGGAGGGCTGAAGGGGACGATGACACAGGGATCTCACTGGGAAGGGGAAATAGAGGCAATCTCCTGGGTGGACTGAGGGTAGGTGGGGATGGGAACTTGAGGGATCAGGTTGGAGTGGGAACAGAGGGATAGAGTAAGAGACTACTGGAAAGAGGGGAACATCTTGGGGTCAGATAAAAACCTGGAGCAAAGGAATCTACAGGATGACCCCAGATAAGACTCCTAGCAATAGCAGATACATAGCCTGAACTGGCCATCTCCTGTGACCAGATTGATGCCTAGCCCAATTGTCATCAGAAAGGCTTCATCCAGCAACTAACGGAAACAGATACAGAGACCCATAGCCAAACATTAGGAAGAGTTGGGGAATCCTGTAGAAGAGGGGGAGAAAGGATTATAGGAGCCAGAGCAGTCAAGGACACCACAAGAAAACTCACAGAATCAACTAACCTGGGCTCATAGGGGCTCACAGAGACTGAAGTGACAACCTGGGAGCCTGCATGGGACTGACCTAGTCACTCTGCATATATGTTATAGTTGTGTAGCTTGGTCCCCTGTGGGACTCCTAACAGGGGGAATGGGGCTGTCTCTGACTTTTACTGGCTTTTGGGACCCTACTCCCCATACTGTGTCACTTTGCCCAGTATCAATACATGGGGAAGTGCTAGTCTTATTGCAACTTGATATGCCATGTTTTGTTGATACTCATGGGAGACCTGTCCTTTCCTAAACAGAAACAGAGGGGGAGTGGACTGGGGGGTGGGGTGGGGGATGGGAACAGAGGGAGGAGTGGAGGGGGGAGGGGAAACTGCAGCTGGGCTATTAAATAAATAAATAAATTTATATAAAAAGAAAAGAGACAAAAATGGAGAGGCATTATATCCAGAACTAGGAATTCAGGGGGCTATCACCACAGACCACAAAGACATCACACATAAAAAGGGATTATTTGAACAACTCTAGGTATAACAGCACAGTCAACAACTTAAACCAAATAATTCCTTGAAAGTACAAACTACTAACCCTTCCTTCCTCCTCCAAGTAGTTTAACTGACTTGTATCTGTTGAAGAAATTAAATCTCTAATTAGAAATATTTCAATAGACATCCCAGGCTCAGATGATTTCATCAGTGAATTATACCACACATCTAAAGAAATACCATCAATCCTCCATATTTCTTCTAGAACATAGAAGGGAACACATATAACTCATTTTAAGAATCATCATTCTGATACCAAAAATGAAGATAGTATAAGAAAATAATAAACTGACACCCTCCATGAATTTTGATATGAAAACATTAGCAAACTGAATCCAATAACATATTTGAAAAATATACATTGAAACAAAAACAAAACAAAACAAAAACTAACAAACAAAATGCCTGGCCTTACAAAGACATTTTAAAAGCTAAAATCTTTAGATTTTACTTAGAAATCTAACAAAGTGTGTGTGTAGACCTACATATTGAAAACTATTAAATGCTGATAAGGTCAAATTACAATACAGATAGATGAAAGAAAAAAGACCCTAAACAAAGGAGGAAAAATACAGTTAGAGACTGGAAAATCTGATAATGTTTAGATGGCAATTTTCTACAAGTTGATCTACAGATTAACACAATCCCAGACAAAATGTTTTGGTTAAATATTAAAGTGCTGATTCTGAAGTATCTACGGAAAGTCAAGGGAACTCGAACAGCTACAGAAATTTTGAAAAAGGAAAGCAAGGCTGGAAGACTCACATCACTGATTTTAATAATATTTATAAAGCTGAAGTCATCAAGACAACGTAACTTGAAAGAAATGAAAGCTAAGATCAGGAATACAGCCACACAACTATGACTGTTGCATTGCCCACAATGCATTGTGCAAAAGATGACTCAGCAGAGAACAGACAACTTGAGATATTTGGGCATCTACATTCCAACAGAAACAAATGTTTATTCAAATCACATCCCTCACAATTCAATTCAAATTGGACCATAGGTCTAAACATAAAATGTTAACTATAAAACTTCTAGAAGAAAACTAATGATTGGAAATTACTTCACCCAAAGAAGGCATATGAATAGCAAATGAACATGAAAAGATGTTTAACATTCTTAGCAATTTAGAAAATGGCAAATAAAAATCATAATGAGATGCTACCACAAACCTGCCTGAATGACTAAGAACAAATTAAACGAACCATAACACAGACAGACGCATTCACAAGTGTACACACACACACACCAATTAATGAAAACCTCAAACCTTTGTTAACACAAGAATTATACATGGTTGCTTACAGCAGCTCTATATGAATGCAATCGAGTGCCTATCAATAGGTGAATGGATAAACAAACCGAGAGACATCTAAAAACAATACTCAGCAGTGAGGAGCAAACTGATGATGCGGATTATTCTATAAGCATAAACATCAAAGGTGTTGAGTGAAAGCACTCAGTCTCCAGAGGTTACACACATATGACTATGACTCCAGTTATGAGTTTTCCAGTATGATGGAGCCACTTTGTGTCCTGACCAGAGCAGTGCTTACTACAATATCTTAAGACTCATAGCCTTGTATACCAATCTCACACATGAAAGCCAATTTTATTATGTGCAAAGTAAAAATTATGGCTCCCTGGCTGTTTGGACCCCAAGGCACTCTACTTTGGACAACAAAGCAGACACTAGAGTGGTCTCTCATCATGGGCAAAGTTTGTTCTCCCATTGCAGGCAATACTGATGTGCTACCTCCTGAACACCTCTGGTGCCATGAGTGAGCAAGCAAGAAGTGGGGACCGGGCAGCTGCAGGTCAGCAGGCCACATGCTGGATCTAGCAAAGATAGAAACCTCATTCTCAGGGGAGTCAATGCAGTTAGATTCTGGAGACTACCCAAGCACAGAAGAAAACTCTTGAGTTGTAGACATGGAAGGCCAGGGAGAGCCATACATTTTACAGTTGAGAAAAGCAGGGTTCAAGGTGCTCAGCTGATGTGTTGACCCAGAAACTAGAAATCAGGCCATGAATTGACTCACACCCACTTTTTCCTGTCATACTCAGTTTAATTTCTTTTTGTTTTTCTAGTGCTGGAGATCCAGCTCAGAGCCTTGAGCATGCCAGCAAGTACTCTACCACTGATCTACACTGCCAGCCCTATTATAAAGCTTTTCCAAATACCACATATAAATGAACAGAAGATTCTTAAGTCAGTATTCCTATGAAAACATTTTCAGAGGAGTTGAGTTCTCAGGTAGATTTTGTTTGATTGTTTATTGTGTGTGTGGGCACCCACAGGCCACACGGCACATGTGTGGAGGTCAGAAGACAACTGGTGGGAGTTGGTTCTCTCCTTCTACTAAGTGCATCCCAGGGGTGGAAATGAGGTCACCAGCCTTTGCCCACTGAGCCGTTCCATCATCCCCTGGCTGTGGTGCATTTTAACAAATGTCAGGTCAGTGTTTAATGGAGAGCATGGAAAACAGTACAGTAATTGGAAATCGTTCACTAACCTCTGTACAAATGGTTGTCTGAGGCTAGTGGTAAGACAATACAGCAATTTCTCTGCCACTTAGACATATTGCATCCCAATGATTTTTGTGTGATTAAATTAAAAATATCATTTTCATTTGAAAAAGCATTTTTATGCCTATGATGCTTCACTGTCATTTGATTACTTTATTTGTGAAATCCAAAATTGAATTTATGCAGCACTTCACAGGAAAGCTTGATTAAAGCCTAATAAAATGAGAATTAGAGTAGCAGTTAACTGCCAGTGCTTCCCAGGAGTGTTAGCTGCAGGGGCTGGGGAGAGCAGCTGGAGGCATCCGGCTGCTGGGATCCCCACTGGAGCATACACACACAGAGGACCACTTCCCAGAATGCCCTTCCTTGGCCACTACCTAGTCCATCAGAGCTTCATTTCCCATTCCCTATCTTTCCCTGTGGAGGAAGGAATTCGTTCTTTGTGTACTTAGGGTGTGTCAAGTCCTGGAAGAAAGAGAGCAAGCAGCACTTAGCTTGCTCCACCATACAAGGAAAGATTAGGTCTCCCTGTCTGGAGGCAGACACTGAGAAGTCTCCTTCTGTTCTGGAAGGCCGCATGGTGAGTGGGAGGACTGTGGGGCTGCAGGAGGCCTGCCTGTGCAACCCACTTCAGTCATGTGATCTCAGACACCCGTTCAATTTCCTGGGGACTCAGCCTCCTCTTCTGCCATCTCTCTGGCCCACGGCATGGAACTCTTCTTGATCCTTCTGCCTCAGAGCCTTTCAAGTGCTGGGATTACAAGCACTGCCAGGCCTAGATGACAAATCTTACATTATTTAGAATGCTCTATTGCACAGAAAAATGTGGAAGCCATCCTGATTACTTTAATTCTGGTAGCAAGATTTGATGAAGCATAAATGTTTCATGTTCTCCCACTCTCATGGTCTTATATGAGTGCCCCCTCCCAATCAAAAGTGAGTTTCATGAGTACAGACGGGAAAATCCAAAATAATCAACAAGCTGAATTCACAAGTGAAAGAATGGCTTGCATTAGGAAAAACACTAGTAAAACTCAGATGGTTAGAAGGCCATATCTTCCTGTTATCTGTATGATCTATGCTTGTCTAACTCGAGTTCATTCCTTGAGGTCAGACTTGATGGCTTTCAGTTAAGGCAAGCATACAATTCTGGATATACATTATTTTACAACACCTCATGTATACAAACAATACCCCTTTCTACAGCAAGTGGTAAGGGCTCATGTGCATTTATTATCATTTCATCATTTTTATTGGTTATAGCTTTTTCTGACTTCTTGGTAATCTGTGGCAGTAAAGTGCAGTAGACAGAGGAGAAAACAAATTTTCTCCTTGGAGTTAAAGTATGAAAGGCCTCAGATCTGGCTGATCACACAGAACTCCACCTGGATCTTTTAATATAACTAAAATAGAAAGCTCTGTGTGTGTGTGTGTGTGTGTGTGTGTGTGTGTGTGTGTGTGCGCACGCGCGCGCGCGCATGCATGCATGCATGCACACGTACATACAGGTGCTGGGGAGGTC
Organism: Peromyscus leucopus; assembly: GCF_004664715.2. Taxonomy (NCBI): domain Eukaryota; kingdom Metazoa; phylum Chordata; class Mammalia; order Rodentia; family Cricetidae; genus Peromyscus; species Peromyscus leucopus. The sequence goes on from NC_051086.1 coordinate 64,076,142, forward strand.
AGAAGAGAATCTCCTGAGCATGAGTAGTCATGAGCTGCCTAGTGTGCGTGCTGAGAACAGAACTTGGGATCTCTGAAAGAACAGTGCATTCACTCCTAACCTTTGAGCTATCTCTCTAGTTTGTAATGTGATTTTAATTGATAGACATATGCCACCTACATCTTATTTTTATAAATAGCAGGTAAAAAATAAGTAATTGTAAATTAAAACATATAACTCCCATGTAGCTAGAGTTTTCCTGTCTTGCCCACAGTCAGGACAAATCTTTCTCACCCGCCAGTCCCACAGCCGCTCAGACCCAACCAAGTAAACACAGAGACTTCTATTGGTTACAAACTGTATGGCCGTGGCAGGCTTCTTGCTAACTGTTCTTAAATCTTAAATTAATCCATTTCCACAAGTCTATATACCCTGCCATGCGGCTCGTGGCTTACCGGCATTTTTTCATGCTGCTTGTCAGGGTGGCGGCTGGCAGTGACTCCTTCTGCCTTCCTGTTCTTTTATTTCTCCTCTCTGTTAGTCCTGCCTATACTTCCTGCCTAGCCACAGCCAATCAAGTTTCATTTATTGACCAATCAGAGCAACTTGACATACAGACCATCCCACAGCACAGCCAAGTGCAGACCATCTGAGACACCTGCACTCAGGCTTGTGGTCCTAATCATCCTCTATGTGGACCTGCTGGGTAAAGCCACGAGGAACCCAAGAACGGGCTCCCACAGGACATACAGATCATCCCACAGCACTCCCACTCCTATACAACTTAAGAGCACTTCCAGAGAACCAGCACTCACATGGTAGTTCACAACTCTCTGTAACTTTAGTTCCAGAGAATCCAAAGCCTTCTTCTGGCCTCCAAGGGCACTGAATGCATATGGTGCATACACTTACATGTAGGCAAAACACCAATATTCATAAATAAAAAAATTGAAAAGAACTTAGAAAAAAATTGAGACATTAACTGCTGGTAGGAATGTAAATATGTTGCCATTATGGAAATCAATATGGAAACTCCTTCAAAAACAAGAGAGCTACTAACGAATTCAGCCACAGCACTCTAGGCACATACCCGAAAGAACTGGAACAAACATACCTTGCAAACTCATGTTTGCTGTGGTACTGTTTACAGCAGCCAAGCTCTGGAACCAACTTAGAGTCCCATCAATAGATAGATGGATGGGTCAAAGTGACATATATACTTTGTGGAATTTTGCTCAGTAGAAAGGAAAAGGGAAATTATGTTTCTTGAAGAAAATGACCAGGACCGGAGATGATTATGTTAAGCAAGGCAGACTCAAAAAGACAAGGGTTGAATGTTTTCTCTTATGTTTAGAACCCTAGATTTCTCCCATATGTGGAATCTAGATGTATATGATATGAAAACAGCAGGGAGACTAGTCAGGAAAAGAAAGGAGATTAGTGGGAGGGAGATGGGAAGTGAATACGGTCAAAGCACATGGCACATATGTACGAAAATACCAGAAGGAAACTGCTATTTTGTATAATCGGTATATGCTAAAATTGAAGTACAACTTACAACATAATTTGCATGTGGCGTATTTGTAATATTTAGTATACAGATGGATGATTCTGACACCAAAGTCAAGATATGAAATATACCTTCACATCAGTGTGTTCCCTCAGGCTGTTCTTTTTCATTTTTCAGGCTTAGTTCTGGATCTGCATAAGAGTGACCAGTATTTCTGGGGGGTGGATGGGTGGGTTGTGAAACAGTCTCACTCTACAGTGCGGCCAGTAGTCCTCTGGCTTCAGTGTATGGAGCTCTGGGACTTCAGGTGTTTTAGCCACTATGCCCTGCTTTAAAAACTCTTATAGGTTACAAAGATGACTATTCAGACTGTTAAATCCAAGGGTCCACTGTAGTAAGAATAAACTCATAAAATATTGAACTATCTCCCTATCCACTATTTACATAGGTATCTACTACTAGACTGAGGATTTCCAATATATATAGCTAATCTTCAGATGGGCCTGGTAGACCCTGTCTCAAAATTTCAAAATAAATAAAGGTCTGGGGATGTAGTTTTGTGGTAGAGTGCTTGCTTAGCATATGTAAGGCCATAAGTCCAATCTTTAGTACAGGAAAATAAACATATAAATATATAAATTAATTTAAAAATGTTTGTATTAGTTCTTTGAGAATTTTATAAAATGAATATTTTGATCATATTTACCCTCACTCCTCTCCCCATCTCTCTACCCCTTCTCCATTTTATGTCCTCTTTTTAAAAATAACCCTCTGAGTCAATTTGTGCTGACCATATACCTGTAGGTGTGGGGCCATCCACTGGATGTGGTCCACCTACCAGGCAACATGCCCTTAAAACGTGCCTCTCCTTCCCTAGGAGCCAACAGGCTCTGTAAATGCTCCGGTTAGGGTGGGGTTCATGAGCCCCTCTTCACTCCATGTCAGAATGCTGACTAGATGGATCTGATAGGGGGCTTGCACTGGGACATAGCTGATATCAGTTCATGAGTACAGCAAACCTGTCATATCTAGAAGACACTGTCTTGCTCTGTCCTCCCTGACCTCTGGCTCTTACAGTCTTTTGGCCTCCTCTTCTGGAATGGTCTCGGAGCCTTGGCAGGGGGATGACGGAGATGTTCCATCTGTGGCTGAGCACGCCACCGACACTCAGTCTCTGCATTTTGATCAGTTGGGAGTTTCTTGCTAACTACTGTCTACTGCACAAGGAAACTTCTCTGATGAGTTCTGAGAATTGCACTCATCTATGACAAATTCTAATTTTTTAAGGTGACATACCAGCTAAACACTGTGCTGCTGGTCTTAAAGGGGCTAGTTAAATTCCTTTTATTTTTCCATGACAGGGTTTCTCTGTGTTGCTCTGGCTGTCCTGGAACTCATTCTGTAGACCAGACTGGCCTCGAACTTATTAAATTTTTATAATAACAGAACGTAGGTCCCCCTGTCCCCCGCCCCCACAATTCCATTTGGGCTGGAAGTGCCACACAGTGATAGAGCACTTGCCTGGCATGCTTGAGGCCCTGGGATCACTCACTCCCAGTAACTGAAAGTACTTGACAGGAAGTTTGAAATGTAAGCTGTGTTGGTTGCTGCGGCAGGAAGGGGCGGCTGTCTGCTGAGGGCCACTGTACCCGTCACTTTCCTTGTCTGTTCTGCTTCACACTCCCCTTTCCCTCCCATGTCTTGATACCTCAACCTGAGTGTGTCCCTATGCACATGTCAGAGAAAACTGTGGGCCCTGACAAGGCCAGCTGTAAATCCCAGAATCTTAAAAGTGAACTAATTTCTGAAGCATGTGAATCACAGAACCACAGGCAAAGGCTTAGGTGCTTCATGACAAAAGACCAGAAATATAACAGGCCATGTCACGTTGAAGAATTCACTCTTCAGGGACCACTGAGAACTTCCTGGGAGGAGACCATTGTGTCTTGATTCCCTTGGGGGATGATTGCTCTAGATTTACTCTGTGGTCCTCTTAGTAGGAGGCCCTCTTCTCTCAGCTGGCTACAGCCCTCTCAACACCATCTCAGAGGACCACAGTAACTTGGGGATTTCTCCCCTCCAGAGAGATGTGGGTGTTGATGAAATCAAAGTGGTCATGAAATTTCTCCTGGTTCTGCTTGTATTCTGATATATATACTCTTTGAATTTACTATTCTCTACTTCATTTCTTCAGTTTGACTGCAGGGCTATAATAATGATGCTCTTTTGATCTCAATCAACAAATTGACTTGGCTGTTTCTCAACGGAGAACACTCTGTTCATTCTGTTTTCCCTTCCGACACTTGGAAGGCAGCTGGGCTGGCTCTTCACAGGGCTCCATGTAACGGCTCACTTTCTCTCTCTCTCTCCCCCTCACTTCTCTCTCTTCTCCCCACTCTCGCTCTTCTTGTTCCTGCCTTCTTGTCTCAGTGAGATTTAGATCCCAAATCCTAACAGTACTGTTACATCATGGACATATCCCACTGTTGGGGATAACTGAGAGTCCATCTCCCTGTAAACAACCATTGCTCAAAACAACTAAATACTTGTGCCCCGAGCCACTATGTATGCAAGCTGACTGTCCTCAGGTGACCATTCTGAGAGGAAGCCACGCCTCACAGAGCACAGAAACTCTGGCTCAGCAGTATTGGTTTGAGCAATCCCAGCTCTGGGCCAGGCAAGCATGAGGGCTTCGGTGTTTTCACAGCCCGTTGTTTACCTTAATCTTTTTCTGCTGTAATAGCATGATATCACAGCGTCACAGGCAAGGCAAGCAACGATGAAGCGAGGTTTACTCTGGCACATAGCTCTGGTCTGTGGTTGAGGAGACACACTTGGAGTCATCCTTGCTAGCAGAATCCAGACATGGGGCAGGATATCTCTTGGTCTAGGTGTGAGTCTTTTAGGTCTCTCTCTCTTCCAGTATAGACACCAGTCTCCAGCACAGGCTCTACTCAGGACCTTATCATAACCACCTCCCAAGGGCCCCCCCCTCTAGTCACATGCTTTGATTAAATTTCCATCCTCTTAGACAGCTATAACTGGGATTCAGTTCCCATGTGGATCTCACAGGAGGTAGATAGCTCTCAGGTACAGAAGGTGCTGAGAAGCAGCCTTAGTATCATCCCAGCTGACGCCCAAGGCACTATGGAGCAGAGGTGAACTGGCCTTTTCCAAACTCAGCCCACAGAATCTGTGAGCATAAGATGGTGATTTAATTATTTATTTCTCCTGGGCCTGGGATACTTTGTTACCTAGCAACAGTCACTGGAATAAAAATATGGAGAGAAGAGGGGATGCCACTGTAACAGCCCTAACACAATTGGCATAGGCTTTGGGAAGTGGGTAGGAGGTGGAAGAGGAGCCTCCTGGGGGATACTGATGGGTTTCTAGGAGGTGTGATGTGAAGGCTGCAAGTAAGGGAAGGAAAACAAGACCTCGGACCAGAATAAAAGGTATTCTGGCTACCAAGGGGACAGGTAATGTGACAATATTGGTGTCAATGAAGAAGTAGGGATAGAAAATGCACCAGCAAGTGTGGTGATCCAGATAAGGAGGTTTCTAGATGGAGTAAGGGAAATGCCTTCTGGCTTCCTGCTATGAAAAAAAAATGTGAGAGGAGAGAAAAGATCCTAATAAAGAACTGTTCATCTTTCATGCAGAATTTGAAGGAAATATAAAGAAGCCCGCAACCGCTGGGCTTCAAAATACAACTGTTCCTTATTCTCAGCTTCTCCAGATGGCAAATGATTCTCAAATTAAGAAATGGTTTCAGGGCAATGGATCAAATCCAGATCAGGATTGTAAGGTCTGTTGTCATAACCTCAGAAACATCTAAAGCATTGCTTCAAAGAATGTTCCAGGCAGATGAAAGGCACTGAAAAGATCTTTAGGGCATGTCTTGTGAATTTTCTCCACTGAGACCAGTGTTCCAAGAGTCTCGAGGACCTTGTTCACAGCAGCACAAGGAACTCAAACACAGAGCAGATAGTTTTGCAGATTCTCGGCTATGTTCTTTCCCTCTAGCAGAGTAGACCATATATGAGATGTATGGTGGCTTCATCATGATTCACAGGAGGTGACATAGATTTCAGACTGTACTTCAGGAACAGAAATCACAATGCAGATGCTTCCGAACCCCTAGTTTCTGTGGGGAAGTAGTTAGGTTATGAAGGCAAGCTGCAAACACAAATGGCCAATTAATGACCAATTAATGACCCTCCCGATGCAAAAAGATTATGCACTCATCATTTTAGGTACACTGTTCTTATCCCACCTTTGCCAACAAGCTGAATCTACACACATTAGCTTCTCTCTATTTCAGGAATGACGGGTGATTTCAACTGTACTCTGATCATTTTGACCACAGTGCTATGAGATGGGATTGTACTTGCCTCCATCAACCACACTGTGACGGGGATTCTGAAGAGTACTTTGTAACCTGTAGGAGAGGAAGGGAATCTAATCCAAGACATACAGGAGGCAGCAGATAACACCAACACAAATGCATGCATGCACACACACACACACACACACACACACACACACACACATACACACATACACACATACACACACACACACACACACACACACACGTGCTGAGGAAGCCCTGTCAATGCTGCCTCTTTATCTGAAAATGAGGTCTTAATATTGTCTCATAGAAAGGATAACAAAATTATTTAAACTGCCACATGGAGAATACTGAACTAGTGCACACAGAGAATATTTTTTAAACTGTTAATTTGAATGAAGAATGGCTCAGGAATCTCTTGTGTCCTATGTCTTCTCTCTACTTCTTGTGCTACAGCATCCACAGAGACAATTCCCAGAGTCCCTGAAATGGCTTCTGTACCTCTTCTCATTTCAGTCCAGAACAGATCACTTAAAATCATCTAAAGCAGTGGCTCACGTAACCCTTTAGGGGGTTCTCAATCTGTGGGTAGTGATCCCTTTGGGGATTGCATATTAGGGATCCTGAATATCAGATATTTGCAATTCATAACAGAAGCAAAATGACAGTTATGAAGTAGCAATGAAATAATTTTATGGTTGGGGGTCACCACACGCGAGGAACTGTAGTAAAAGGTTGCAGCATTAGGAAGGTGGAGAACCAACGTGTCCTAGTTAGGGTTTCTACTGCTGTGAAGAGACACCATGACCACAGCAACTCTTTTTTGAGACAAGGTTCCTCTGTGCAGTTTTGGTGCCTGTCCTGGATCTCGCTCTGCAGACCAGGCTAACCTTGAACTCACAGAGATCTGCCTGGCTCTGCCTCCTGATTGCTGGGATTAAAGGTGTGTGCCACCACTGCCTAGTGAGGACAGCAACTCTTATAAAGGAAAGCATTTAATTGAGGTGGTGGCTTCTAGTTCAGAGGTTCAGTCCATTATCATTATAACAAGGGATATGGTGGCATGCAGGCAGACATGGTGCTGGCTACATCTTGATCAGAAGGCAACAGAAAGTGTCTGTGACATTGGGCAGTATCTTCAACATAGGAAGCCTCAAAGCCCGCCCCCACAGCGACACACTTCCTCCAACAAAGCCACACCTCCTAGTAGTGCAACTTCCATTGGGGCCACTTTCTTTTAAACCACTACACACTGGTTTAAGAACTTGGAAAAGGGCCAGGTGGTGGTGGTGCATATCTTTAATCCCAGCACTCGGGAGGCAGAGGCAGGTGAATTCCTGAGTTCAAGGCCAGCCTGGTCTATAGAGAGAATTTCAGGACAGCCAGGGATACACAAAGAAACTGTCTCAAAAACAAACAAACAAACAAACAAACAAACAACTTGGAAAAGAGGGCTGGAGAGGTGGCTAGGCTGTTCAGAGCACTGGTTGCTCTTTCAGGCAACCTAGGTTTGATTCCTAGTACCCACATGGTGGCTGGCAACTGTAATTCCAGTCCAGGGGTCCAATGCCCTTTTTGGGCCTCCATAGGCATGAGACACACACATGGTGCAGAGACATCCATTCAGGCAAAACATCCATAAACATAAAAATAAAAACATCTTAAAAAATTTGGAAATGGAGTTGCAGAGATGACTCAGTGATTAAACATCTTAAAAAATTTGGAAATGGAGTTGCAGAGATGACTCAGTGATTAAGAATACTGGCTTCTCTTCCAGAGGATCAAGGCTCTATTCCCAGTGTCCACAGGTGGCTTACCACCATTTGTAACTCAAGTCCCAGGGCATCCAGTGCTCTCTTCTGGCCTCCTCAGACACCAGGCATGCATGTGGTGCAGAGACATACATGCAAGCAAAACATCCAGACACACAAATGATTACAATTTTAAAAGGAGTAAAAAATGGGAACTAAATACTTATGCCCGTCAAAGAAAACACACAAGAGCTGGCATATACCTATGGACCCCTGTGCCCTTGGACAGGCAGTTCTTCCTGAGCAGCAGCAGTTTCAGCATTTAATGCTGTAGTGTGGTGATGGGTCTTCCCAGCCTCTAGGGCTGCTAGAAATTAATCCCTGTGGCTTAGCCACTCAGCTGTGGTGTCTCGTTATAGCAATTGGGACCACTAAGACAGACAGACGACTCCACCCTAGATGGCTCTCCAGACAAATGACCGTCTATTGGGCTTCTCATTTGGCATTCCCCAGACACCTCAGTGCAACCTGTTTCAGGACTATTCTTTCCTGCACCTCTGCCTCTTTCCCTACACTTCCCATGGTGGTGAGAAGTCAGGACTGCTATCTACTCAGGCGTCCAGGAAGGAACTTCTGACGTGTGACTCGCTTTTCTCAATGCCCACAGCTTCTTGTTTGTGCACCTGAGTAGCGTTTTTCGCTTTTAAAGATTATTTTCATTACTCCCTGCCTCTCTGTGTGTATCCCATGTGCGTTCAGTTGCCTATACAGGCCAGCAGAGAACATACAATCCCCTGAAGTTGGAGTTACAGGTGGTTGTGAGTCACCAAACACGTGTGCTGGGTACTCAGGTTCTCTGAAGAGAAACAAGTGCTCTCAATCCCTGAGCCGTCTTGATAGGCCCCTGAGTAGCCCTTGAACCACCACCCGTGTCCCTTTCTCATTCTTGTCTGAGTTGAGGCTCTTGTGATTTCTCAGCACGTCACAGGAGCAGCTTTTCAACTGCTTTTCCTGTCTCCAGTCTTAGCCCGTCCAGTCCACCCATCAGCAACCATTTACCGAAGACTCACTGTGTGGAGGGAAGTGTTCTGGGGTTAAAGTCCATGGTCTAGTGGGGAGACAGATTTTAGACAACCATGCAATGTGTCAGGTGGTAGCAAAGAACACAATAACAGGAAAGGCACAGAGAGGGATAGCATGGAGGTCAATGCTTCATCTTGGAGTACTCCTTTGAGGGACTATGTGAGGCGCCCACGCAGTTGTCTGAGAAGCAATTCCACAAGAATAAGCCAGAAGAGTGGAGAGCCAACAGTGAGGCTCCGAATGCTGGCTTCCTTTTGTTGCTCTGACTTCTTTAGGATTTGCCAGTTTTCAAGGGGCTTGGGAGCAGTTTACGGTTGCTGAGCACTTTAGTTAGCCATGTGATGGGAACTGTGCTATGGACTTCACATACGATATCTCAGGGGTGCTTACAACGCCCACTGAGGGTGTTGGTACTTGACCATGACCTGTATACTCCCACATATCCTAATATCTGTGTTCTCAGACTCCACTGGCTATGATTGCATTTACCTCATGCACTGAAATGGTCTTTAAATGCAAATAGGGCATTTTCATAACTCCTCCAACTTTGTGAAAAGCCAGGATCTGAAATGTCAAGGATGCTGGAGAGCAGGGGTGGAAGGGCAGATGCTGGAGGTGGCTTCTGAGGCAGGAAAATGGCTGCTTTCTCTACCAAAGTCCAATGAGCACTTTAGCAAAGTGGGGCAAGATGCTGGTGAGTTGTGCTGGCCCTGCAGGGCAGTCCCCCAACCATGGTACACAGTAAAGAAGTCTCCGGGTACGTATAATTCCAATGAAATAGAATCTTTTTAATGTCTGTCATTTAGAAGACCAGCTTCTTTCTGTAATGCAGTTAAACTGTTCATTGTAACAGTTTTGTGCAAATAAAGTTTGTTCTGGATCCAGCTAAAACCAGAGAAACTCATTTACCAGATGCCTATCTAGGGCCACAGTTTGGGACCAGCATGCTCCCTGCCCCCAGACTGGGTGGGGTGGGTGCCAAGTGAGATGATGTACGCATTATTATTATAAAGGATGGAACCACTGGTTGATTGATTGATTGCTTGACTGGGTGTTTTTATGTGGACTAGGCTGGTTTCCAACTATTGAGGCTCCTGCTTGAGCTTCCATAATACTGGGGTTACAGGTGTGTACCACAATGTCTGGCTTATATTACTCTTGTTTAAAAAAAACCTTTTCACAAGACTGACCTTGAACTTCAAGGAAATTTGACTTTTGATATGGACCATAGATCATGTGGTGATTCATGCCAGCAATCCCAGGACTTGGGAGGCTCAGGTGGGAGGATTCCAAATTTGAAGGCAGCTTGGGGTACATAGTGAGTTCAAGGCCAGCCTGATCTAAAAAGCAAAATCTTGTTTCAATCATAACCATTGCTACCTCCTTCTTTCTTCATCTATTTGGGCAGTTATGAAAAAATACCCAAATTGGATGTTTTCTAAACAATGTGAACTTATTCCTCATGGTTCTGGTGTTAGGAGTCCAGGATTAGAGTGCAGTAGATGTCCAGACAGCCTTTGGGCAGCAGACTGCTGACTTCATGATGTCCTTGTGTGGTGAAGAGTGTGAGGGTCATTTCAGCCTCTGATAGAAAGTCATTAATCTTGTGAGGGTAGAGCCCTCTCCAAGGGTCCCATCACCTAATACTATCACCTTGGGACTTGGGATGGAAGCACAGGAAGTTCAGAGAAACAGTCAGACCATTGTCCCTGCTCTGTCCTTTTCTCTCACACATACATATACACATACGTCAATTGACTGAATCCAATTTGGAGACAAATCCAAACTTTCAACAAATGTTTCAAGAACTAAAGCAATAGACAGACAAACAACCCACCAAGCAAAAAACAAAAAGGGCTAGGTGTGGTGGCATATGCCTCTAATCCTAGCACTCTAGAGGCAGAGAAAGTGGATCTTGAGAGCTTAAGGCTTGCCAGGGCTACATATAAGATCCTGTCTCAAAAGGCAAAAATGACACAAAACAAAAAAAGAATTTTTCCATTAAAAATAAAGTCATAGCCGTAACAGTGAGGAAATACACTCACTGAGGGAGTAGAATAGGCATGTTGTTGTAACAGGCCATAAAGGTGCTTTCTGGTTCTGTGTGTATGTGGGGGTACAAACATCAAAGTGGAAAGTCCCCTTGATTACAAAATTGGCACTTGAGACTGAAGTGAACCTGCCTAGGTGAATGTTTTGGAGCAGTTCTCACCTTCCCCTAGCTCCTGTTCCTCCCCTTCATTTCTTGGTAACATCCCTGGGACTGGCTAGGAGGTCCTTCTGTCCCATCATCCCTTCACACAGGTTTTGGTCTGAGCAGCTTATGAAAGCATCATGCTTTGATCATTTCTCCACTCAACTCTTGTGAAGATTGCTGTGTACATGGAAACACAGCATAGTGTGTATGCATTTCTCTTGTTAATCAGCATTTGTAACACTTGGGTCCCTATGTCCATCCAAAGAGTCCACATATGAACAAAGCAAGGTACAGAGAACCTCTCTCCCCCTTTGTTTACAGAGAGATCTGATTCCATCAGCATCCAGTATAACCTGGGTATCAGGATTTTTAAACCCCCCACTAGAAACTTCGGATGTGCTCATGATAGAGCATATCTCAGCATTCCTGAGCTCCAGGGTTCAAATCCTAACAAAACAAAAATGAAAGTCCCAACACAAAACCTCCAAACCCCACAGACTATTCTAGCGTGTGCCTAAGGGTCCTAAGAACCCCAAGTCAGAATTGAAATAGCCAAATTAAATCTCTAAGCGGTGCCCTTCTTATAGGGTTTGTTCATGGAAAGATGGGACGATGTGAACACAAGAATGATGAGGCAGCTCTCCTCAAAGATGCTGCTATCCCCCCTCCCCCCAGTGGAGATAAAGCAATTGTTTTCTTTTTTTCTGTTTACACTAATGGACCATTCCTCCTTGGGCCTGCTGATATTCAGAACAGGGCTCAGGTGTGAGCTAGGTCATGATTCTCCAGTTTTCAGAAGTTTTACTAGTAACTTGTCCTCAACAGGTTAAGATGAAATGTTCTAGAAAGCAACCATTAAAATATAAGGAAACAAGGATAATGCAAGGAGATAGAGGCTGACATAGGACACAGCCAGAAAAAGCCGCATTTTGTAGTTAACCTGGGCTTTGAGGTCAGGAAAACCATACTGAAAGCCCTCACTAGTGACCGCCTTCTCTGTGAACTGGTATCTTCACTTACGAAAGGTGCTTCCTGAATAGGCTTCTAAGATGAAGATATAGCAGAGTTAAGCTACTAAACGCATTAGCTATGTGACAGATACTAGTTTCATCATTATTATTATTTTTTGAAAATGAAATATTAGGGCTGTGGGTATAGCTTAGTGATATGCAAGACCCTGGGTTTGATTCCCAGTACCGTTTCAAAGAGATTTTAGTTTTGTGTGTTCTTCATAAATGGGAGGCAGGAGGTAGCAGGAGTTGGATGCTAGGCTGAGCAGATGTGGGTGTGAAGCCCAGCTCCATTGTTTGGGAGCTTGGAAGTCTTGGCTGGGCTGCTTTCCCTTTCTGAATGCAACTTTCTTCTTGAGAGCAAGACATTATAATGACTGCACCTAAGGGCTGCTGGGCATGCGCCCCAGGCATTGTGCTGCACACTAGCTGGTGTCCATTTCTGCTTCTCCCAGGGAGCAGGAGGTGTCATAGACAGATTTCATGGAGTACTCCTGCATTGTCAGTGTTGTCAAATGCATACCATGGAGAAAATGATCAAACATGTTGAATGCACAGAAGAAAGCTCTGATGAGACAGCTACTTATTTCTTTTTATGGTGCTGGGGATCGAACCCAGGGCTTCACGCATGCCAGGCAAGTGCCTTACCACTGAGCTACAGCCTCAGTCTGACAAGACAGTTGTATAAAGGAAGCCTAGGATTGCCTCAGCATGGTGATGTCTATTTTGCAAATGCAGAAATCTGTTTGTATATGTGTCTCTGTTTGGGGCTTTGTTTTGAAAGGATCTGGCTTTCAGCAATCTGATCTCTAGAAAAATATGTGCTTCCTTTCTTATACTTTAGCTCTGAAAAGGTTTTGCATTTCTTTAACAAGATGGCTTTTTATAGGAATCTTGCCTGAATGATTTTTTTTGCTTTCAGACACTGCGTTGAGAAATTGAAAATCTTTGAAGTCTGAAATCGGCTTTCCAGGTCTAGTATTGATGAAGACGGACTCTTCCTGGTTTCTGAAAGAGACTATTGCTTGATTTGCTTAGTACTGTTTTGCATAAGTTGTGGTGGCTCACAAATGTAACAAAAGGCGTGTACTGCACACACGCCAGGAAAACAACCAGCAGAGAAGCTCTGTATGTGCGCCTCTCTCTCTCTCTCTCTCTCTGATTAATAAAAGTTGAGCGAGAACATGCCTCAGATACTACATTTCAAAGATGATTTTAAATACCGATGGTCACTGAATTCAGCAACAGAATCACTGAGTGCTGAAACTACAATGGCAGAAAGACTGCTTTGTCACTAGCGTGATAATAAGAAAAGAATCCTGAAAAATTCACTCGAAACCTTAGCACCTGTATTTTTCCAAATTTATTTCTAATATAGACAGAAATTTCTGAATATCTAATTTTGCTCAGCAGCTTCTTTGTTACAACAGGCAGAAATATAAACATTTGCACAAGATGCTAAAAATAATGGAGCTCCCAGGGCCTGCTGAGAATTAATTAGGAAGGTAGATTTATTACCTAAATAAATAAATAAACCCAAGTGCTACTCAGAGTGTGACATTAAGGGATTATAAACTTCCATTAAAGGGGACTAATAAATATAGTGTTTTAAAAGCTTGAGGGAGGATTGAGAAGAAAGAAGGCTAGCACACACCAGCTCAGGCAGTGCCAGACAACAGCTGATTGCCTCTGTTGGGGTTACTATGGAAACGTCTTCTCTTGGGACACTGCCAGGAGGAGAGGGTGCTTTAGAAATGGTGGTGGGGAGCAGAGCAGGCTGGTGGCTGGATTTCAACAGGGCTCACCTCTTGTCTACGTTAAAAGGACAATCAATCTCCCAAACAGAATGAAATCTTCCTAGCAAGCCACGTCAAACAGAGTAATAAAGCATGGAGTCTGGCATAATTACAGCCCATTGAGCTCTACGGAACCTGCACATCAGTTCAGATAATTGTCTCTTTCCTCTTCCCTGTTTGTTTTGTATTTCACACAGAACTAAAGGAGGGATGAGAGTAATTAATTGGCTACTTCCTTAGCCCTCAAGCCTATACTGATAAAAGGATCTATATCCAAACAACATTAATGGGCAGATTCAAACATTTTCAGACTAATTCATCAGGCAAAACTAACATTCACCAACAAAAGGAGGGTGAAAGAATTCCAGTGGCACTCAGGCTAAGTGTTTCAGCTTACTGGAAAGCAGCAGGCAGATTTAATGTTTATGTAAATTACGCCCAATCTAGGCAACCTTCTTCCTGAGCACTGGTCTGGGTGCACTAGTGTCTACATGATCCTGAATGGCAGAAGCATTTGTTTATTTATTTAAGCAACATGCCCTAACCACGGAGAGCCATCTTTTCCATCAGCTTAACCCTGATTTCCCAGGGTAATTCTCCGAGCCAGGGGTGGTGATCAAAGCCCGGGACGCAGCACTGCCAGTTATGCAGGTAATGTAATATCTTCCTTTGTTCTCCTAGCAGCCACAAGTCTCTCAGACTCACAACACACTCAAATCCTGACTGTACTGTCCCTTGCAAAAATTTCAACCTTTTTTGACAAATACATTGGAACTAATACTGTAATTTGAAAGCACAATATACAAATACGGTACAGAAAGTGACCAAGGGAAGACACTGATTTGATAGCAACACAGATTGCAGCTGGCTGAAACCCTAATCCATGTCCACAGTGTTGTACACAGAAAGCCACTTAGCTCCTAAAGGAGTCACCTGTAACTTGAATGTTTCTCTCTGAAGTCACTTTTACTATTTTGTGACCATGTCATTTGTGAGGACAGTGTTTGCTGAAAACATTCTCAAGGATCTGCTATGATGTCCTATTTTTATCTTTCCTGGGATGATTGACCAGAACCACTGTGAAATGACAAGTGGTTGTACAGTGCTTGCTAGTCAGAGGGGAGAGAGGTGCCAAATGTATCCTTAAAAAATTTGCTTAGGTTTATAAAAAACAAACAAACAAAAAATAGCCTTTACCACCTTAATATAAACTAACAGAGTAGGGAGGGGGTTGTGTTAAGGATAGAGAATTAGTGAATATTGAGCTATATTATTTTAGGGCAATAAAATACATTATATAGCTATGCACAGATCAGAATGGATAAAATGCAAACAAATGGACAATATCAAACAGTGAGAATGTGGAGAAACAGGCACTCTCATTCTGCTTCGAATACAAAATAGTACAGCTATATTGGAAGAAAACTGGCAGTTCTTACAAAGCTAAACTGAGTCTTCTTTGTGACTGAGTAAGTACACTCCTAGGTATTTATTCAACTGTTCCAAGAGCTCATGTCCACACAAGAAACCTGCATGCAAATATTTATAGTAGATTTATTCATGACTGCTCCAAACCAGAGGCAATCAAAATGTCCTCCAATAGTGAATGGATAAACATATTGTGGTATCTCCAAATAACAGAATATATTTGTGGTGGTTTGAAAGAAAACGGCATTATTAGGAGACTTTGTTGGCTTTGCTGGAGTGGGTATTGACTTGTTGGAGGAAGTGTGTCACTGTGAGGCTTCCTATACTCAGAATACCACCCAGTATGACTGTGAGTTGACTTCCTGTTGCCTGAAAGATGTAGCATTCTCAGCTCCAGCACTATGTCTGACTGCATGCTACCATGCTCCCTGTCATGATGATAATGGACTGAACCTCTGAAACTGTAAGCGAACCACCTCAGTTAAATGTTTTCTTCCTAAAAGTTGCCATGGTCATGGTGTCTCTGCACAGTAATAGAAAACCTTAACAATATTGAAAAAATAGGAGCCATCAGGCTACAGAAAGACACAGGGAGCCTTAGATGCTTACTGCCAAGTGAAAGAAGCCAGTCTGAAAAGTCTACACCCCACATGGTGCTGACATGTGACATTCTAGAGAAGGTACAACTAGAGAGACAGGAAAATGGTCAGTGGTTCCCAAGGGGTTAGGGGAGAATGAATAGGCTGTGCATGAGATTGCATGTGAGTGTCTCCGCCCCTCCTGACAGGCTTCCCTCTGTCGCCATCCTCAGCATCCTCTCTTCTTGTGGTGTGGTGAATGAGTGTTAGGTTGGAATGGGGTGAATTCTGTTTTGATTTGCAGTGCTGGGGAATCAATCTAGGCCTCTCACATGTAAGTCAAGGACTCTACTATTGAGACACAGCCCCAGCCAGACTTGAACTTGAAAGGAAGGGACCTGGGAAGTTACTGTAATCTTAGAATTCATAAAACTGTGCCCAACCGTAGCAAAAATACTAACTGGTACCAGAATGAATAGCAGACTGATAGATCATGATACAGAACCAGAAAAGGACATGTGGAGTACTTAATTTATGATAGGAGTGACACCAATGAGCAATGGGGAAATGAAGTCTCTTCCCCATGGAACATACACTTTCAAACATCATAAATCACCATTTGTGAAATAACACCACTAAAGGACTCATGGCTTTAAGAGGACCTCACAACAGAAATGAAAACAAGGCTAGTATCACATAAAAACTAAAATTCAGCTCAAACCATTCTTAAATATGAACATATATAGTTCCAAGTGCATTTAAAATATTTTAAAACTGAAGCAGTTAAAGGCTTCCATCTAAGAGAGCTAGACCGTGACAACCTAAGGACAATAAAATTCTCAGGCTTAATATTTTGCCATATTTACTTCAAGATTAAAACCAAACCAAACCAAACCTGATTCTCCATTTGGAGGTCCCCTTTGTACCCAGCTTGCCTCTTAGGAGGAGGCAGCCATTCCACTGTTGTGAAGTTAGTTCCTCCCTGGAGCAGGTGCAGAGCAGAGGCTGACGAGTAAGCAAGGCTGATGTGGGAGGCCAGAGACAATGGCAAGGAAGAGGGGCCTGGGTCAGGAGAAGAGAGGCGGCTACTCCTGTGGGAACCGTAGCTTGCTCTGAGGGGAAGCTCTGAGAGATGATCTTGGTGATAAGGAATGGACCTTGGGTATGACACCCCCATGCCCATTGCTCACTGCATTTCCAATCTATGTGAGGGAGCAGGGGCTCCAGCTGAGGGCAGGTTCTTGAGAAAGATGATGGCTGCTGGAGATTGGGATGATGTGCACAAAAATGGCATGGGGATACCAAGTGACATAGGTGGAACACTGAGAACATCTGCAGCACTGGATCCATCCCTCAGATGTCCACCTTCCTAGAGTAAATGTCATTGGTCTTTATGATATTATATTGTTAATGGCATTGAGAATGTTGATGGGAAAATGACTATAAATGTAAACTGGTTTTACAATTTTTTATTTATAGTCAATGCAAAAAGGAAGACGGGGGCTAGAGAGATGGCTCAGGGGTTAAGAGCCCAGACTGCTCTTAAAGACCTGAGTTCAGTTCTGAGAACCCACATCAGGTAGCACACAACCAACTCCCTCTCTGGACTCTGTGGATACCAGGTATATGTATGCACACATTCACACAAAGATACACACATATACGCATCAATAAAAAAAAAATCTCTGAAAGTAAAAAAGGAAGACACTTCAGTTTAAAGAGTTGTTTAACTATTTTTTTTTGAATTTATATCATGAACTTGATGGGTTCCCCTTAATAGGAATAAAGGCAAAGAAATAAATCACATACCATGATGATTTATTTTTGTTTGGCTTCATACCTCCTTAGACTTTGACAAAGTGTAATTTTCTCCCTCGTCTACCCTCCTATCCCTCCTACTCTAAGTCTGCAGGCTGTTAGGCTTAGATTGTGGCTGATATATGAGATTGCAGGTCTTGGCTAAGAAGGTTATATACCATCTAAGGTCTTTTCTTAGCTTCAATCCATTGGCCTTTCTGTTGAAAAGAAATGAGGAGTATGTATGCGGTAGGGTGGGGGTGAGATGGAGGGCACCACAGTAAGTCAAATCCCAACCCCAACAACACTGGCTATTCATGAATGCAGGAACCATTCAGCACAGTCAGGAATGCTTGGTCTCTTTTGTCCCTTACTACCAAAGGACTTCAGAAGTAAAAAAATGAAGCCACAAAGCAATATGCTTCCTATTTCTTTTTTTCAGGGACCAAAGGGATTTAAAACAATCTTTAAGTAATACTCCTTACAGACCCTAGCACTGTGTAAACACAGACTCCCTATTTAAGAACTAGTAGACAGAAAAATTGCCCCACAGATTAAAAGATCCAGTAGTCTAGTAGAAGCTTTCTAAAGAATCAGAACAGACACATGTAAAACTAACACTATTAATCAGGAAAAAAATATCTGCGCCAGATGTGGTGGCGCACACTTGTAGTCCTGGCTACTCTGGAGGATCATATCAACTCCTGAGTTTGAGACTAGCAAGACCCTGTCTCAAAGACAACAATAAAAATGAAATTTCATATTGAGATTCAGGAAGATACCTAACAAATTTCATGTTTCAGGTCAAAGTGATTATAGATTTGAAAGCCTAGGTATAATAGTGAGCTGCAGAGTGGACTTAGATCAGAAATCATACCACTAGCAAATTAATGTTATAAAATGTATTGGTAAAAACTAACTTTTAGGAGCTACATAAATCTCATAATTTAAAACGGTAGTAGTTGGGGCTGGGGAGATGGCTTAGTAGTTAAAGTGTTTATTGTATAAGTGTGAATACTGAAGTTTGAAACCTCAAAAACCCATGCAAATGCCCAGTGGCCCACCAGTGATTTGAGCCTTTGACGGCAGAGATAGGAGATCCTCAGAGCAAGACTGGCTCTATCAGTAAGCTCTGGGTTTGACTGAGAGACCCTACCTTCAATGGATAAGGTGGAAAGAGTGATTGAGGCTTCCACATGCACATTCACACATGCATGTAACTAAAACACACACACACACACACACACACACACACACACACACACGGGAAAAAATTAAGTAAAAGTAGTAATGTTCCCACAAAGTAATTTCCTATTGTTTTTCTACTTGATTCCATGTCCATAAAAAATTTATAAAAGTTGATCTGGGAGATAGCTCACTTGGAACAGGGCCTGCCATACAGCATACAGACCTGAGTTCAAGCTCCAGAACCCACATAAAGCAGCTGGGCGGAGTGGTGTACATTTGTAATCCCGGCACTGGGGAAGTGGAGACAGGAGGATCCCTGGGGGCTACTTGGTGAGCTCTAGGTCAGTGAGACCTTTCCTCCAAAACCAAGGATGGCTCCTGTGGAACAACAGCTGACCTCTATGTGCACCCTTGCCCACATGTATACCCACACAGACACACATCATTTATAAAAGTAAATAAGAAAAGGCATTATGTACAAACACATTTAAACAGTGTGTTACAGTAGGAATAGATATCACATAGAACCACTCTTCTTATTTTTAAAAATGCTTTGGTTACTCTATCAGAAACTTTGAATCCAGAGCTCCTCTTTTTCTCTTTTTTTTTCTGAGGTTTTTCGAGACAGGGATTCACTGTGTAACGACAGCTTTGGCTGTCCTAGAACTCACTTTGTAGACTAGGCTGGCCTCCAACTCACAGAGATCCACCTCTGCCTCTAGAGAGCTGAGATTAAAGGCTTGTGCCACCACACCTGGCACAGAAACACTGCTCTTACCCTTAAAAATGTTTTAGTTACTTTATCAGAAACTTTGAATCCTATTATAGAAACTGTGCTTTGGCACAACACAAAATTGGTATAAAATCCCAGGAAGACATGGGGTCCCCAAAGCCACAGAAGTCGCATGTGTAGCTCATCAGCCTCTGTCTATGAAATAGGAGTCTTTTATTTGATGCATACTTACATTGTACAGAGGGATAGTCTTCATCACTTTGTACTGCTTAGTAGGGTCCATTTTATACAGGTGACGGTCAGTGACAAAAATTGCTCGGTCTTCTACCTTACTAAATCGATTCACCTGTAAGAAAACAAACCAATAAGCCATAGTATCTTATAAAAAATGGAGCCAATTTGTGTTTGGAAATACCTAGATTCAGTGGTGGCTGACCATGGAGATGAAACCTCAGTAGAAGGTCACTATGGATGGCACTCTATGATTTCAAAGGAACAGTAGTTTCCAGATGTATAGATGTATAGTTTGGCAATACAATTTTTTTTTTTTTTACAGCTTGAAAGGGAAAACACAGCAAATTTGGGAACTAGAAATATGAAATCTAGGCTCTGTCAAGGAAATGATAGAACTACCCACAGACAGGGAGAAAAGGTTCTGTGAATCACCTGTCTGATAAGGGACTTGTATCTAGAACAAATAAAGAACTAATTTAACTCAGTAATTAACAGATGATCCAATCTATACCACTTATGCCTGAAACCCTGGGCTATCATAAGAACCTGAGATTAGTATTTGGGGATGAGTGCAATAAGCAATAAATGAAAAATAAAAATATGAAGAAAGCAAAAATGACATTATGAAAAAAATATACTCTTGTTTCTGCAGAGCACTACTTTACTAGACAGAGAGTCAGAGAATACCCTAATTTATAGCTACTTTGTTTTTCCTAAGAGATAAAATTAACCGTGGTACATTGTACAAATTGTGGCTTGTTAGGGTATTTCAGATAATATTTTAATCAATGTACCTGGATTAACATTTAAAAACAGGTTTATTCATTTATTTGTTTATTTAGTGTATGTGTGTGTGTGCCTGTGTGAGTTTATGTGCACCATGTGGATGCAGGTGCCCTTGAAGGCCAGAGGCTGTTGATACCCTGAGACTGGAGTTACAGGCAGTTGTGAGCTGAATGATATGGATGTTAGGAACTGAGCCTGGATCCTTTGCAAGATCAGTATGTGCTCTTAACCTCTGAGCTATTTATCTCTCCAGCCCCAACATTATTCTGAACCTCTACAATGTCAAGCTTCTCACTGATTGAGAAAGGCAAGCAGACAAAAAACAAGCACAAGCAAGCTCTTCCCCAACAGAAAGCACACTGTGATATACTATGTCATTCACAAGTATATTATCTACAGTCTTTGCACCCTCTCCCCATTCTTATTTCCAAGATGCCAACAAAGAAGTGTGAGGTTAATCTGAAAACACTGTGCTTTGGTAGGATATTCAGATAGTTGTATTCAGACAGGAAGGGCAGGACAGTGCACTATAGACAGAATGTAGCAAACTAAAACTCAAACTTGATATGGAAATTTACCTTATCTCTTTTGCCTAGTTTTAGCCATCAGTCAATTCTCTAAACAGTTATTCTATAATAAAAGCATGTTTTTTAGTCTTCAATATGACAGCAAGTTGTGCCTATGATTAAAATAGACTTTAAGTGATAAGTGTATAGTTTGTGTTCTTGGAGGATAACTGCATGGCATCTGTTTTTGCCAGGACAAACAACTGGCACTTACCAGAAGATCTGAAGCACTGAGTGTGGAGATCCACTTAGCTGTTCTGCACAGCACCGGCTTTATGCAGAATTTTGTAAAAGGAAAGGTTCCATGGTTTGTCTGTCTGGATAAATACTGCAAACTACAGTTCCCACTATGATATCCATAGCTTAGAAAGTTATCAAAGGTTCTGAGAATTTTGCATGTAAGCAGTATGTTTAACCCAGCATTTTCACAGTACATTTTATCTATGTAATCCTTTTAAAACAAATACCTATTAATATTCAACAAAACACTGGTTCTATGAAAGCCAGTTTGGAAAACACTCATCATCATTTTCACCGTCCTTGTGCTATGTAGATCAGAGAGTATCTAGCATAGAACCTAAATAAAAAGTAGAAATAATGCCCCTAATCTTTTATGGAATCATCTGGAGAAACAAACAAATGAGGTACAAAAGAATATAATTTTAAAACCCTGTTACACAATCTCACAAGATGATTTGAGTTGAGACAAAAAGGCCACATGTTCTTTTGGTGATATATGAGTTAATCTAAAAACAAGGAAAAAAAAAACCCTCAAAGCAGAAATTGTACTGAAGCTGTTCAGAAATATTCTTTCATATGAATAAAACGCAGTTTCTACAGAGACTAACAAATATTTACCTTCTGTTTCAGCAACTCAAATCATCTTAAAACACACATCAGGTAAGTGTGAAAGACATCATGTCTAACAGCAAAGAAGGCTGCAGATTGCTTAACGTGGCTCTGTCGACACAGGAAGGAAAACCTTCAACGTACACAGGTGAGTTCCTGCTTAACATCAGCACGGTATGGGAACACTACTTTTACTTCCTATTTATTTTCTCAAAGTAATAGCAAAGCTGGATTGCAGACCCAGAATTAGATAAAACTTCACCTTGTTTCTTGTACCTAAAGTTAAAATCCTCATCCCAGAAAGAAAATCCCTCAGCACTTGAAGGCAGTTGTTTATAGGTTCAGTGGTTTCCACAGGGGGTCGGTGATAAAGCTGCTCCCGAGTCAGCTTGGAGCAAGCAGAGTGCTGAGAGGAGCTATTTGCAGTCGTCTCTCACCTTAAAGAACACTGTATAATAACTGTCGGTAGTGGGAAGCAGCTGCTTCAAAATAATCAAAGCACCAAGAGGGGGCTTTTTGGAAGCGTATCAAGTTTGCCTTGGTGCTCCTTTGGGACTGAAAGATTCTACAGAGGACATTATTACAGAGGAGCAAGCATGAAGAAGGGTGTTTGGGATTGAGTTTAGAAATACAGGACTATCAATAAGAATTCTTCAGTGTTTACTCATCAGGATGAAAATGTCAGACATTAAACTGTCCTCCCTGGAATGAGAGGCAGTCATTGCACCAGGCTTTTCTTTCTATCTTTTGTTTTTTCAAGACAGGGTTCCTCTGTGTAGTTTTGGTGCCTGTCCTGGATCTCACTCTGTAGACCAGGATGGCCTTGAACTCATAGAGATCCACCTGGCTCTGCTTCTGGAGTGCTGGGATTAAAGGTGTGCGCCACTGCCCAGCCGCACCAGGCTTTTCTACAGATGGCCAGGTTCTCAGAACCACCTGACTCTCTTTAACTATTCTGATTGCCAGATACCATGATATCAGAAATGAGAGTGGGTATAACCTCACTCCCTAGGTGGCGGTACAGGTACATTCCTGTGTTGTATCCACAAACAGGAAATATGACTGAAACTCTTTTGTGTTGGTGTGTACATCTGGATAACAAATCTTCTCTTGATTGTGTCATTAGTCTTAGGTCTATTTAACAAAACAGAGTTCCTGAATTCCAGAGTTCAGAACTAGAATCTGGAGTGTAGAGACTGGCTGATGATATTGTGAATTTTCCTCAACGACATTTACTTCAGGCTGAGTCTGCTGTCCTGTTGTTCATATCACTTGGACTTGAGCCCTTCTTTAGAATGTTCAAACGCTGACCACGACACCGCAAAATCTGAACCATTCTGAATGTCATGCCAGCACTCAAGATGTTCAGATTTCACAACATTTGAGATTCTGAACGTTCAACTTGTATTGTTGCCCTGGCTCCCAATACAGAGAGTTCACAAAGCCCTTGTAATAGTAGTCATGGAGGCTGGTTGCCAAGACCAGGGCATGATTAGAAGGCTGAACTTCCATTCAGTAGCTCTCCTCCCCAATCACCTTCAGAGAGAGGAGAAAGGCTACTGCTAGGGACTAAACTAATTACCAGTCAACAGTGATCTAAACAATTCTGCCTACGCAATGGAACCTCTGTGAACCCTGGACGCTTGGAGAGCTTCCCGGATGGTGAAAGCTTCCATGGGGCAAGAGGGTACAACATTTCCTTTTAATTGTGGTGGCTAGACCACTGACATTTAATATGATGGTCAATGGGTTAGGTTTAAATTTATTATCTTTCAACATATTTATTTGTCCCATTTATTCTTTGCTTCCTGTCCCACAATTCTGCATTTTTTAGACACGCTAGGCGAGCACTCTACCACTAAGCCCTGCCCTCTCATCTCCTCGATGTCTTTCTTTTTTAAGATTTATTTTATGCATATGTGTGTTTTGTCTGCATGTATGTATGTGCACCAAGTATATGTCTGGTGCCCATGGAGGCCAGAATAGAGTTCCTGACGGTTGTGAGCCACCATGTGAGTGCTGGGAATGAACCCTGGTCCGAAGTAGTGCTCTTTAACTGAGCCATCTCTCCAGCTCCCTGTATCCTTTCTTGACTCCTTAACAACAACTTGTTTTGTTACTTTTTGGTTTTGCCAGGATTGTACAACACAGTTATAATGCTTGATTTTCTCCTGATACTACTATACTCTGTGGAGAGCATAAAGCCTTACACATTTCCTTTTCTCTTTCCTGCCCGAATGATGTCTTCTGATTCTCCCTACAGTATTCACCCTCAGATGTGCCTGAAAAAGCCCGTCACCAGTTCTTGAAAGATACATTTTCTGGGCACTCAATTCTAGGGTAACTGCTCTTGCTCCAGTGCTTCTGACCCCCTCCCTCCCTCTCTCTCTAAAGACAGTGCCTAGGATCTTTGAGTCTATTTACATGGGTCCCACAAGAAGTCAGATAGCTACATGATTTTTCTTAAGGCTTTATTTGGGTTGTGTTTTGTTGTTTTGGGTGTGTTTAGTGTGGGTAGTTTTATTGATATCTCTTCAATTCACTAAGTTTTCTTTTAAAGAAACTGTCAATTTATTTTTGTTGTGTGTGCATGTGCCAAAGGTGCACATGCGGGAAGTTGGGGGACACCTTGTGGAGTCCTTTATCTCCTTTCACCTTTACTTGAGTTTCAGGGACTGAACTCACAGGACACCAGGACTGGGCAGCAAACACCTTTCCCAGCTGAGCCATTTCAGTCCAAACCCACTAATCTTTCTTCTTCAAGGTCTAATCTATTGTTAATCCTATTGACTGCATTTTTCTCTCATATTTTTTTATGTTTGTAAGTTCAACTGTCAGTCATTTAAAAGTCTTCAAGGTATTTACTAAACATGTCCGATCTTCCCTCTAGCTTTTTGAATATATAAAATAACGTGTTAATAGCTGCCTCAATGCTCTTGTCTGTGTCTTTTGGGATGACTGAATTTTCATATCTTTATCAAGTCAAGGTCTTGTCTGTGAGGTTGTTGATGGATGTTATGCATTCTGACTTTTACCTTTGAACGCTGGATATTTCTATAAATGTTTTGAACTTTTTCTTGTGTGCTAATAGGCCACTTAGAGACCTTTGATCCTTTCTAGAAGTGCTTTTCAGGTTTCTTCTAGAGGACAAGCAGGGCTAATCACTTCCCGTTCTGCTGCAGAGCCTTGTCAGGGCTCTTACTGGGCGCTCCTGAGGTCTCCAGTTTGTGTGATCTAACTGAGCACCAGCACTGTGACCTCTCCTCTGGGGCGTGGGGTGGTGGTGGTCCTTGCCCAACCAAGAGTGGTTTCCTTCTGTACGTGTCCTGTACCTGATGTCTAAACCAGATCATCTAAAGATCTCAGGAATCCTTTACATGCAGCATTCCCTTTTCTTCTACTCTGCTCTTCACTGTACATCTCCTCTCAGGTCTGCTTTAGTCCTTCCCAGCTCCCAGCTGTCTTTTCAATTAGGGAATCCACTCGGCTGTGCCATGGCTCCTCTGCTCACCCATGGATTGGAAAGCCCTGAGACACTGACTGTCTAGTGGAGGCCATTCTCTTCACTTCCCCCATTTTCTTCTGTGGTGTGAGGGATGGAATGTAGCCTTGCACATGCTGGGATAGTCCTCCACCACTGCCATACCCCAGTTCATCTCACTTTTTCTTGTATTTCTTTGTCTTTTCCTTGCTGATATTCACTATCTTAAAAACTATCATTTGATACTTCTTGCTCTTTCTCTTCCTATGTGTATCCTTTTTCTATTCATTTAAAATAGCTACACTACAGTATTATTGTGTACATTCACAGTTTACTGAACTAACTTTTATCAGCTACCACTACAAACTCATATGTACAGCTATAGAAATATATTTTAAGGTAAATCTGAGATGTGGAGCTTTGGAGTAAGCAAGTATGGGTGTTTAAAACTTTGATAGCTATGCCAAACTGCCTGCTCAAGACGATCTTATACTCCAGGCAACAGTGTTCCCCTAAATCCCTGCAAACACTCCTTATTATCAATATTTCAAAGTGCCAAACTTAGAGCTAGAAAACCACATTTCATTACTCTGATCTGAATCATATACTGGAACTAAATATTTTTCTTAAGATTTGAAACAAAGTATTTGTTCTGAGGTCTTTGCTACCTTT
The DNA here is from genome assembly GCF_004664715.2 of Peromyscus leucopus. NCBI lineage: Eukaryota > Metazoa > Chordata > Mammalia > Rodentia > Cricetidae > Peromyscus > Peromyscus leucopus. Next base: position 64,102,134 of record NC_051086.1, read on the forward strand.
AAATTTCTTCTTTATATGGTGCCACATTTACAATAGTATCTTTTGTTAAGCCAATGCATGATTTCATTAACATGTAGAATTATATTGGGATTACTTTATAAACTTCTTTTATAATTACTCTAATTTCTTCTCTCTCTCTCTCTACTTTAAATATTTATGTGTCTGCATGTGTGTCTGTGTATGGTATGTGTCTGAGTGCAGGTGCGCATGGAGGCCAGTGGTGTCAGGTGACCCTGAGGCTGGAATTACAGGGGCTGGTGAGAGACACAGGGGCTAGGAACTGAACTCGGTTCTCTGGAAGAGCAGCAAGTGCTCTGACTGCTGACCTTCCCTTCAGCTCCCCCAAATCTAGTGTTTAAAGTAGCAGTGACACCTGTGTAAAAGGAAGTAAATACTGACTCAATAGAGAGCAGGCTGGGATTGCTGTGAAGGATACACTTGTAGTAAAATACAAGTCTCTGGCCTCAAGGAAGCACACAACCTGTTTAAAAAAAGAAATGCTGATCAAGCTGCGCCTGGTGGCACACATCTGCAAACAGCACTGGAGAGGCAATTAGGAAGGAGTTCAAGCTGACCCTTGGCTACATCGTGATTCGGAGGCCAGCCTTGGCTACATAAGACCTTGTCTCAAAAATCACATGAAAAAAAAAAAAAAAAGGAGTTATTCAAGACTACTCCTTTCCCTCAGGAAGGCTTCATTAGCCTAACTCTAAAATTGTCATGTTAGCCCCCAACACATCCTCAGCACAGGTTGACAAAGCTCACTGGTGCTGCACCCAGCTGCATGGGACTCCTCGTTTTCACTGTGGCCCACACATGTGGGTTTTTTTTTTTTTTTTTTTTTTTTTTTCAGTCAGTCTTCTCCTTCCAAGATAGACTGTTTCAAGAGCATCTTACCTTTCGGACATGACAGGAAAAGAGGACGTTCATATATTTGTCCTTACGTTTCAGTTCATTAGCAACTGGCATGAAAGTGCCTGAGGTCTGGGGTGTATCTGGCTTCTGAAAGAACAAAGCAACAACAGGAGAATTCTTAGACTGTAGGTGCTTAGTATATTGCGTTAGAACTATACATACACAGTTTTACAGCATACCTTTTATCTCTCACTCAGATGTTAGACTAAAAAAAGGTGTTACTATATCAAGGGTCCCATTAAAAACTTTAAATTAGGCAACAAGAGAGAAGATGAAATGGAGCTTTGGGAATAATATAAAGGATGTAATTAAAAATGGCTGCTGAGCACTGGGGGAGCAGGCCCTGCACCTTCCCTGGGCAACACAACAGAGCCAACCCTGTTGGCGGAGGTGTGGGTGAGCCAGCCCCAAAGTTGTAAGCACAGGAGAGCTGTCCCCATTTCACATCTGGCAGACCAACCCTACAGCTGCCCAGGCCCAGACCCAGGGTTATGACATGGCCTGCTCCAACATCCACCCATCTGTGATCTACTGGAGCACGTGAAGGGACCTGACCCACTGACCCAAGGCTGCAGGATCTCCATAACACAGGGCAGCAGAGGGACGAGTAGGACTAGGCAGGAAGAGTCCTAGTGGGGGCCAAGCATCGATCATTTAGTGGAGACCAGGGGTCTTGAACCAGGCCAATGACTCTTTGCAATGAACACTTGCAAATAGAGATGTATGGACAAAGAGGTATATGGCATGACTTGTTGGGTTGTTCTAAAGCTTCTAAGATGAGATTTTTAATTTTTTTCCATTTTATTTTTCTTCCTTTTTTCTCTTGAATTTTGTTTTATTTTGGGGTGTGTGTACAGTGGTGGGGTGGCAGATGGGAAGGGATGGGGAATGAATGGGATCAAGATACATGATATGAAAGACACATAGAATAAAAAAAATATGGCTGCTGAAGCCAGGTGTTGTGGTGCATGCCTTTAATTCCAGCACCCAGGAAGCAGAGGCAGGTGGATCTCTTTGAGTCTGAGGACAATCTGGTCTACATAGTAAATTACAGGACAGTCAGAGCTTTGTAGAGAGACCCTGTCTTAAAAATGGCTGCTGAATAATTTAAAGGAAGGTTGAAGTGGTCAAGGGCCAGGTTATAGAGTATGCTAATAAATGTGGATATAACCCTCTTCAAAGTAGACGATGCATCAAGTACTGTACATTTAAAAGCAACAAAATCTTTTAATTTAGCACCTCTCAGAGAAATCACTTAGTTTCCTAAAACATCTCTCTGTAAGATATTAACTTTGCTCTACAGTGCTGGGGCTGTAACCCAGGCCTCAGGCATCCAGCCTCCTTTCTGTAAATTATTAGGGAAACATTCTTTGCAGAACTGCACAAATCCACACTGTTCACCTGGACTTACCGAAGCAAGATAGTTGCCTTCCCAGGCCCTCTGGAGCCCAAGGTCTGCCCTTTGACCTTTCAACATTTCCATGGCTGCAACCTTTGCCCTGACCTGGGGAAGGTCTGAAGCAGGTATGGTCTTGATGAGTTGGGATGCTCTCCATCTACAAGCAAATAAATAAGATGTATAGGCCTTAGATACTCATTCACTCCCCCAAAGGATTTCAAGCTGGCATTAAGTAGCATGAAATAACTGTATATTATGCTAAAAAGGTAAAATGATTACAAAATGTATCCAGAAGTTGGTAAAACATAGTTTTCTATAGATGGAAAATTTGCAACAACTTTATTGTCTGTGCGCTCTGAAGTGACTAGAACTCAGTGGCTTCCGGCTTTTACAATACTTGCTGGGCACAAAGCAAACAGACATCCTAAATACCTGGAAGTCCAGACCTTCCGGTACCACTCAACCAATAAGAACTGTGTAAAACTGAATGTCTGAACAGTCTGAGATCACACTTCTGGTCCCAAGTATTTTCAATACGGGGCACTCAACCTGCATTAATTGTTAGGTCACAGAAACATGGATTCATTATTCATCCAACCGTGTCCTAGCACCATGAAAGTCCAGGTCCTGTTCTATGTAGGGGAAGCACTGCTAAAAGCAAACCAGTCCAAGAGACTTTCTTCTAGGTACCTTTAGAAGTAACAGAGAATAAAAAAAAATACACGTGGATGTGTGATGGGGAATGGATACCTGCTATGGCAGGAAACAACAAGAAGGCAGAGGGCCTTGGAAGGAAGGCACGGGTAGGGTGGTGGTCACATGGGTGTCTAGGGAGGGTCTTTTGGCAAGGATAGTGAATAAAGCTATACAGGAAGATGCCAGACATATGGACAGTTGAGCAGGAGCATACCCAGAAGGGAGCACAGTAGTGCAAGGGCTCTGAGACCGGGATTGCTCAGTGATTTATGGGGGCAACATGGGATCCTGAGAAGATGAAACAGCATGGGTAGGGAAAGGAAGAGAAAAGGTCAGAGTGAGAGCTAGGGCTAAATGAGTCCACAGAGCCACAAGGGCATCATCAGGACTCTGGCCTCTCCTCTTCATGAGATGAGACAGCCCTGTAGGGTACTGCACAGAGACTGGATGACCTGACTCATGCTTTAACAGGATCACTGTCATTGCTGTAGGCTAGAGTCAGGAAGATCTGTTAGGAGGCTGCTTTGATAAACACACACCAGAGGGATGTGACTCAGTTCAGGGAGGTGGTGATGGAGGCAAAGATAAGGATTGATCTAGATGCATTCTGGTGGAGGGCCAATGGTATTTGTGGATGGATTAGACTGCTGGGAAAGAGGAAGTTTAAGGATGACTCCAAGTGTTTTTATTTGTTTTTGGAGTCAGCATCTGTAAACATAAACCAAGAATATTCCTGGTTGAGAAGAACAACAAAAGGAATTCTATGCTCTTAGCAGCAATTTTGTCTCACATGACACGCCTGTTGTCTAAAAGCACAATGAATTGTCTTTATGTCTTGAATGAACAGTCAAGGTCAATGATTCCTAAACTATGTTCCCATGGAACACTAGAGTAAGCTTCAACTAGAATAAAAACTTTACACTGAAATAACCAACTAATGAAAGAATAAGAGAAAACCTACACAGTTAGGAGAACAGGGGATGTCGGCACACTGGCTATGAAGACTTTCTAGCAGACATGAAGCAGGTGCAGGTCAGTATGGACCACTGTGCTCAATACAGGGAGATGAACTCTCAAGGACAGGTTTTATGGTAAGACACAGAAGATCTTGAGACCTGAGTGGCAGGGCTCGGAGCAAAGGCAGGGGTGATGACTGTAGTGAGGTCATGGCTTGTGGGGTCACTCATGGTAGATTATAAAATACTAAACAAACATAAAGGCTCAGCCCTTCAGTGAGAGACTCCCCCTCCCTCCGAGCTTTTGATGGCCTACCAGTGCTCATAGGAGGCAGACTGCTCTGAGTCTTTGCCCAGAGGCTAGGAGAGTGACAGTGGTCAAAGTCAGGACAATGGTGACAGGCAGGCCCCACAGCACTCAGTGATCTGCTTAGCAACTGCCCCAGTGGGGCCCTGGAGCTCCATGACACTGCTGGTGGGAGAGACTTTAATCTGACTGCTGCTCTCGTTCCTACCAGGTGCCTGGCCACCTTGTCTGCTTTAGTTCCCACAGTGGCCCAAGATAAGGCTCACATCTGACTAGAGACCCTCAACACAGAAGCACAGTTGGGCTTCAGGCATCTGACCTGTTCAGCCATGGTGAGAGCCACGTGGCTTATTATTCTGGTCATATAAGCCATAATACATAACTGCAGGTAGGCAGCCATAAAGACCAGCTGCCTCAGTGACAGGAAAAGGACAAAACTGGACATAAAGCAGGCTTAACCACAAAAAATTACTGTGAGGAAAGGAATGATCCTAACACAATTAGAAAGAACCAGGCATGATGGCACATGCCCACAGTTCCAGTACTTAGGAGGCAGAGGCAAGAGGATCAGAAGATCAAGGTCATCCTTGGCTACATAATGGAGTTTAAGGCTAGTTCAGGTTATATGAGACCCTGTCTCAAAACAAAACAAGACAAACAAATAAAAAAGCAAAGAAAATGAAGTAACACAATGAACCCACATGGAGATTCCAGAAAGACGAAAACAAGCCCATTGGAATCCCTTAGCACACATCTCCTAGAATCCCACAGAACCAAACATTCAAGATCACGGTTCATAAACTACAGCTTGTTTCAAATATGGCTCAAGGGCTGTTTTTATACTGCATGTGAGCTAAGAGGAGTCCTTACATTTTACATGTTTAACAAAACAAAGACTATGTGAGAGACCATATGTAGCCTGCATAGCCTAAAATACTCAAGGCCCTTTACAGAAAAAGTTTGCCTGACTACATGAATACAAATGGCAAGATTCATTCAGAGGTGGGGGTGGGGAGAGGGGAAGAACAAACAGTATTTTCATGTATTCATCAACTATGACCCTTGTGAGGAGGCTGGGACTGTCGTTTCCATTCTTCCCAATTGTCACTGTATCCCTGGAAGCCTGGTTAGTGCCCGCAAAACACCAGGTGTTCGGTAAATATTTGCTGGATGAGCAAATTTAATTTTATACAAATTAATCAGTTCTAGACTTAAAATAACACCAAAATCTAAAAAGAGGCCTGCTCAGGCCAGAGTATAATATGAAATTAATCACTATCATTTGCAGTCATCACAAATATTAAACAGGGGGTATAAATTGGCGCAGCTACTATGGAAGTCAGTGTGGAAGTTTTCCAAAATAGAACTACCAGATGAACTAGCTGTATCACTCCTGGGCACACACCCAAAGGACTCCACATCTGACTACAGAGATACTTGTGTATCCATGTTCAGTGCTTACAACAGCCAGGATACGGAATCTACCTAGATGCCCAACAACTCATGGATACAGAAGATGTGGTATGTGTGTACACACGTACACACACACACACACACACACACACACACACACACACACATTCACACATACAAACTAGAATTTTATTCAACTATAACAAAAAATGAAATTTTGTAATCTGCAGGAAAATGGATGGAACTGGAAAAATATTACTCTGAGAGAACATAGACTCAGAAAGGCAAATGTCTATGTGCTTTTTCTTTTTCTTTTTCTTTTTCTTTTTCCTTTTTTTTTTGAGACAGGGCTTCTCTGTATAGCTTTGTGCCTTTCCTGGAACTCACTCGGTAGCCCAGGCTAGCCTTGAACTCACAGAGATTTAATCCCTCTGCCTCTCAATTGTTGGGATTAAAGGCGTGTGCCACCACCGCCCGGCCCATGTTCTTTTTCATATCTGGATCCTAACTTCAAATTCTTAGATTTATATATTTAACATGGCATGTCTGTAGAGGTCAGGAAGCCAGAGAAGACTATGGTGGGGGAGGCTTTAATAGGGAGGAGGATGTAGGAGAATACACGGGACATGAAAGAAGAGGGGGCATACTAGGGTGAAAGGTTTAGATGGGGGATGGGAGAGTGGGCTGACCCAAGAAAAACTAAGGATGCATAAAAAAGAGTAATGGAAATGCGCTACTTTGTAAGATAATTTAAAAAATACAACAAAAAGGAGTTTGAATGAAAGTACTCTGTAGGTATAGAAATGCTACTCACAGAGGATATGCATTAGTAAGTGAAAATTTCAGTGCCAGGTATGGGATGCCTATGACACAGGCTATGGTTGTTTCTCTAGGTTGTCCACCATAAGTAGCTGGTGACCCTACTGCTGAAGAGACTACACACACTGGTTGTAGGACACAGGGACATGAACTTGGGACTGACTGGGAAACCTCCTCCCTGATGGCTAGCTTTTATAGTGCTAGAGGGTGCTATGCAGGCCACTGGAGGAGAAAAGATATCAATGGTCTTACCCAGTGTGGGAACCTCCACACTACAATACTAACCTGCCAGGCAAGATGTGCCCACTAATCCAGAACAGCATGACTAGTATGGAGGCAACCAACCACTTTCTGATTAGATTTGAGGCACTCTCTGCAGGAGAGAATTTGATTACCACTGTAAACTTGGTCAAATGCCCGCGGCGGGGGAGGTTATAGGCCCCAGAGGGGAATCGACTATTGTTGTTTTTCTAAATGGTCTTGTTGTCAAAATGCTTGCTAAATATATGTTTATACTCATAGGTTTGTGTTGCTTTCAACTTCAGTTAGAGAAGTCTCTTTTTGCAGTGGGCAGTGGCTAGTGCAGGTATTTACAACTGGTCAAGGTATGAAAATAAGTGACATTCAATGCTCAGCCCTAAATGGGACATCTCTATTACTTCCTCCCCACAAGGCTCAGAGAACACTATGGAAGGAGTGGAAAGAACAGAAAGTAGGAGCTGAAGGATGAGGAGGAGAGTTGTGAAATGTTTTCTGGATATGACAGGGCCACTGGATTTATGAACTCAGACCTACACAGGATCAAGCCAGTCAAAATTCCATTATGGATGAGGGAGAGGCTCATGAGGTCCTATCCCTAGCCAAGGAGCTATTGGCAGTTGATGGCTGTAACACATAAATCATGATGCATACCTGTAATCCCAGCCCTTGGGAATGGGAGGAAGGAAGATCAGATGTTAAAGGTCAGCCTTGGCTATATAGCAAGTTAAAGGCTAGCCTGAGATATGTGAGGTATTGTCTCACACACACACACACACACACACACACACACACACACACACACACACACAACTAATTTTTTCAAAGTTACACAGCCAGTCCAAAGAGAGCCAAAATATGAATTGGTTCTGGGGTCTGGATTCCTTATCCCTCTATGGTGCTGCCTCTGTGTGTATGTGTGTGTGCTCACATATGTACTTGCACTCCGAACTGCATAGGCAAAAATTTAGAAGGGTATTAATATTTCTAGAGTGGTTATCTCAGAAGAAGGAAGAAAAATAGGAGTGAATAGTATGGTGGATCTCAACTTTATATATAGCATATTTCTCACTTAGAAACAATGAGTATGAATTTAAAAACAGCTTAAGTACTTTTAAAATCTGTAGAACATCCAGGCAGTAGATAGTGTTACTAAAAATTTTCTCTGCACATGAAGAAACTTGACAAGACTGAAAGTTACTACTGTCAGTGCTGTGTCTGACAACTGAGGGTTGCTTTCTCTGCTTTCCCTTAGTTTATATTTTCTGTCCCTTTTATTGCTGTCCCCTTCCCTTTGTGGCACTGGGGACTAAATTATTGACTCCAGGCCTCATGCACACAAGACAGGTATTTTACCACTTAGCTATGTCCCCAACTCTCTTTTTACCTTCCGAGGCAAGGTCTAAGTTACCCAGAAACTTGAGATCCTCCCACTCCAACCTCCTAAGCAGTTACGGCTGTGGGCCTGCACCAACAGGTCTACATCGTATGGCTTTTATAAAGTGCAAATGAGATACATATTCATGAGTTTCCTGTCATGTGACTGCTCTATCTTTGAGTACAGTCTATTAATAGAGAGTCAACTCTAATGAAGACTAAAGTCTGATTTAGCATACACTTAAAGGTAGTTCTTCTACATTCAGAATATCAAATAGTGCTTTTTAAAAGAAATTATATCAAATGACTACATTTGGGATCTGTTAGTTTGGTTAATGTCACCAGATGAATATAGTTAAGACAGCACTAGATGTCATTCGTACTTCATATCTATGGGCTCTGCATCCTTGGGTTCAACTGGCCTCAGATGGCTAGTATAGTTAGGTCAACAATGGTTGTAACTCTGTTGAACACATGCAGAGATTTTCTTTCTTAAACAACACAGCAATAACAAACACATACAGAACATTTATGTTGTATTATGTATTAGAAGTAATCCAAACATAGTTTAAAGGATATAGGTTCTACTAAAGTACTACAACATGGATAGGTGTGGTGGCACACACGTCTTTAATCCCAACACCTGGGAGGCAGAAGCAGGTGAATCTGTGAGTTTCAAGTCAGGCTGGTCTATAAGGGAAGTTCCAGGACAGTCAAAATTACATAATAGAAAAGCCTATCTCAAAACCAAAACAAAGAAAAAAGGGGGGGCGGCGGGGAGAAAGAAAGTACCACAGTATTCTATGTTATGAGTTTGAGAATCTAGAGCCTATGGGGGCCTGGACAATTCTCTGAAGATACTGTGGGACAACTGTCTCTGCTGCATGCATGCTGTCAACAAATAAGCTAAAAAAAATTGAGGAGGAAGGACTTCAGCAAAGATGATCTCAGATTCAGGGCAGGTCATAAAAAAAATCAGTTAGGAAGGTCCAAATTTTCCATGGGTATTTATTTTAAAAAAGCATGGCCTAAAATAGTTGTTTTGTCCCTTGGCTTCACTCTAAAGCCACAGGGACTGTTAAAGACCTAGGCCCCATGCTCAGCTCCATCAAACAGTCTCTGGTGGGCCTGGGACTCAGGAACTCCTGAGTCTAAGGCACAGTTGGACTCAGCTGCTGCTCTGATAGGATCAATGTGACTTGCTAGTCTGAAGTATGTGTGTTGATTTTAAGAAAGTTATTTATGTTTTTTGCTAATGACAGGAAGTGGGGGACGGCGTGTTGGTAGTTTATCTTAAGTGTGGCTTAGATCCAGGAGTTGTGGCATGTTGCTGTCAAGTGCTACAAAAAAATTACGTCGACAGTTCCATTACTTTGAGAGGTGAACAGTTGCCCTTTGAAAACAAAACCCAATCAAACACAAGATAGAGGGGTAAATGTCACAACAGCAAAGAGCTGAGCCAATACGATGGCCTAGGATTTGGGAGTGAGCCACTGTACAGGAATGTGGTACTTGCCAAGTTATTACCTATTAAAAATTGACTGCAGAGCCTCCTCAAAACGGCGCAGAACTTTTGGTGGGGTTGGCCACTTCACATGCTTCCCGTAGTCTTTCATGTTCTTGACACCATGGAAGCGTCTGGCTACCTCGTGGATGTACGACTTCACTTTATAGCGCCGGTAGTACCTGATTATTGTCAGAGCTGCCTTGGTCCTCTTGTACCGCATTCGGGCCAGGGTGCCACGCCACACCTTCAGGACAGAGAAAGAAAACCAAAAATGTTGCTGGCTGACTGAGTAGTAGGTGATTTTGGCATTACAGATGGTTGGTTCCTCTGCTTAACCAGCTCAGCTGGCAACCTGCTTGGTGAAATAATCAAAGTCTGTTGATTCCACTTTCTGCCAATAGATGGCGCTGGGAACCACGGTCATTCCCCCCCTACATCCCTCCCAGGACCTAGCTACTCATAATTCTACAGAGAAGTGTGTGTGGTATTTAAAGTGGCTTTAACTTTATTGTCACGAAATGAAGAAAACCAAAATGCAAGTATCTGTAGATAGATAAATATTTTAGGAAAGCTGAAGTCAAGTAAGATGAGTCAGAGCCAAATGCCATAAGCATCTACAGTGCTTTAGGAAATGGAGTTTCACACAGATCACACACGCTGGTGGTAAGTGGAATGCCACTTTGGGTTTGCAAGCGGATTTACACAAAGCCTACGCTCCCACTCTCTCTAGGCACAAGATAAAGTCCTGAGAATTTAATATATTGGGGGGGGGGATCAATATCACATGAAGGACCAAAGAGATCATCTTTGAAGTTTTCTTGTATTTCAGCAACTCAGAAATTAATCAGACAATATATAAATGCCAAATTTGCCTAAGCATTCAATCAGAGATACTTTTTTTTCAAGATCCTGTATCCATATACTCCTATTTTGTAATCTCTTGAGCAAAACTGAATTTGATGTAATCTTTGATTGAACAAGGTCCTTTCGCTATACATTCTCTCAACCACCAAATTTGCTTTCTTCCCTACTGTTTCCCTTTTCTGTTCTTTTCTGCTGTGGAGTCACTGTGACCACAGATGACTAACCATTTTTTTCTGCTAACCTCTACCCCCCCCCCCATCTCCCTTGCTTCTCTATTCACTGCTGGGCCTTAACCTCCCAGTCCTGTCCTTATTTCTCTCCTTGCCTCTGACCTGAAAGGGCCAATCGTTTCAACCCTGAAATCAAAGCCTACAGTGTGGGTTCTCCAGTCTCTCTCTCAGGTTTCCTGCAACTCCTCTTGAATCCCCACTTCTGCTCCCCAAATCCTCCTAAGACACGTCTGCACTGGCTCCTTTATTTAGTTGTTCCGAGCCTGTCTTCCGGCAGACTCTGAGTGTTCACTGTGTGCTGGTCGTGTTCTCCCTCTGCAGTCTGGGCAGTGTGTGCGCACAGATTTGTTTGCACACCACATGAGAGGAGGTTATCAAGGGAGCCTGATGGGTTAAGAAAAACGCAACATGAGGGAAACGTGGTGTGTGAGCAATGTGTGATGGGAATCTAGAGTTCACGTATCGCCAGTACTGGAAGACAATGAGGCGATGAAAACCCTCTCGTTCTCTCACGTGGCATTGGCACAGCAGCCCTTTTTAGTCTCAGCGGCTCCTTCCTGTAGCCGAATGTGCTGTACAGATGGCTGTGCTACGCCCCCACCCGAGTGCTAAAATAAAGGCCCCTTCTCTGGGATCTTGAGAAACCAAAGGAACACAATTAGAGGGTGGAAGTGTATGATTCAATTTCTTAGACAAAACACATTTTTAAAGTTTCATACTGTTTGTGGCTTTGCTTTTCAGAGGGGGGAAATTAAGATTTTTCTGGTGCCCATTCTACACACAAAGTCAATCTTTTAATTCCCAAGAAGTATTTTATAAAGCTTTTTATTAAACAGTTTTGGTTAGATTCTTTAAAAAACATTCTGGGAGTGCTTTTTAAGGACAGTCTTTAAGTTCATTTGTGTTGTTGGTTTATCTAGGGTTTGGATTGTTAAAAAAAAAAAAGTATAAAAATGCTTAGAATAAAAGACCTTTCCCTGACACCTGCCCGTACTTCTCTACCCTGCATGCTCATTCTTCACAAACTATTTCAGCTGTTTCTTCTGGGACCCGCTGTCGTATCTGCAGATAATATACACATACTGTTCTGTTCCGATAGTAAAAACTGGACATTCACCTCTCTCACCACCACTCACACTTCTGCTCTTTCCATAGCTGTCAAGTCACTTTCAGGGGTGGGTTTTTTTTTAAAGGATACACCATACACAGAATAATTCACACATACATGTATTGCATTATATTGTGTAAGACATATAAAATGAGCTTATTGGACTAGGGAGTATGGCTATTCTCCCATTACCTTGTAAATGTGCTTTTACCCAATAGTTTAGAACTATGAGTAAAATTTCTAAAATCTCTGACTTAATTTTTTAGTATACCTTGTGCTAACTTTAACCAAGTGCTATCCTAGGCCCATCAAGTGACCAGCGACACTTTTTACAGGCAGGCGCACCCCAGAGCCTTTTCCTTGGAGTGTTCCCTGTGACCTTGTGCTCCTTTGGCTGTTGCACAGCTCCTGCCCCGAGCCTTTACAGACCACTCCTCCATACTGGCTTACTGAGGCTTGAGCTTCTTTCTATCTTTCTCTGTCTTGGCTTCCTTCTCTGCAGCCATTTCCACATGGCTGGTAGGTTTCTATTCTCTTTATTATCCTTGGAAGTACAAAGCAGTTGCTTAAAATGTCTGCTTCTCGGGGTGCAGGGGCAGAGGAGCTGACAGGGCACTCTGGGCACAGACTCCCCCCCCCCCCCCCCCCCCCGTCCGAAGCCTGGTGCCCTCACAACAGCTGAGCAGACATGGGCAAGTCCTTCCACCTCTCTGTACTGTAGACTTCTTACCTGTAAGATGGGGTGGTGATGGTGTTAGCTCAGTGCTGTGAGGGTGAATAGAGACATGGAAAAAGGGAAACAGTACCTGGCCATTGTCAGAGTTTGCTAGGACGGTTTCAAAGTCTATTCCGTCACCGGCAGGCTGCAGGACTTTTTTTTTTTTCTCTAAATGCAGACATGTTTGCTTCTGTCACATGTCAATGTGACCTGAAAACTCATTAAGGAATGTAAGCCATTCATTTGTCCACATTCAGATAGTGCTCTCTTGGGTGTTACTCCATGCTTCTATCTACAAGATTCATTGAACCCATGGTTTGCCTCCTGTACCCAGTCTTCTAGCTACCCAGGAGGGACAGTCTAGGTTTTGGGTCATTGTTGGTATAGTCTTTTGTTAATTCTCAGAAATAATCACTTCACTAAGTCTGGAACTATGTGGCTTGTGGCTTGATATTCATTTTCCGTGTCTTGAGACCATTTCTTGGTTCAGGTGTAACGGTAACTGCTAACAGCGGCTTCCCCATTCCTCACCCTCTTCTGGATCGACCCGAGGCAGGGAAGACAGAAAGTCCTGCTGACTCTTCCTGCCTGGGGAAGGAGTCTTTTGGGTGGAAGAAAGGCTCTCAGCAGAGGGGTTTGTTTTAACAGTGAATGCTGACACCTTCAAAGCAGCTCTGACTTTTCAGACACCCCCCCCCCCACCGTACTTCTCCAGGCTCCCTTTTTTTCTTTGAAGAATATATTGATTTTTTTTGTACCCTTTTTCCAATTGGGTCCAATTTTTCTTTTTTTCTGGATGACACTTCTGCAAGTTTATAATATGAAGTTGTATCTATTTGGCTTCAGAGTTGAGGGCACATTCTTTAGGACTCCTTGGAGAAAGTGGCTCATGCATTTTTCTTTATAATTATAGTATGACATTTACTTTGAAAGTGTATTGTTTCTGCTTTGCAAACACAGTATCTCATTAAGAAGACTGTTCCATGAACTCTCATGTGTCTGTGTGGGGGTGTTGCTGCTGATTTTCCCTCCAAAGGTTAGCAGGATGAAAATTAAGGTGTAGGCCAGCATGGTGGTGCACGCCTTTAATACTAGCACTCAGGAGGCAGAGGTAGGCTGGTCTCTGTGAATTTGAGGCCAGCCTGGCCTACAAAGCCAGGACCAGGACAGCAGGAACTACACAGAGAAACCTTGTCCAAAAAAAAAAAAAAAAAAAAAAAAAAAAAGAGGAGAAGACGATGATAATGATGATTAAGGTAAAAAAAAGTTTTTCATTTTTCATCTCTGTTTAAAGTTGCACAAACTTTTTTTCTTAATTTTAGAAAAAAATAGATTTATTCATTTTATGTGTCAGCCTGCACTTGACCTGCAAGTATGTGTATAACATGTATGCTTGGTGCCCTTGAAAGTTAAAAGAGGGTATCAGATCCCCTGGAACCGGAGTGACAGATGGTTGTAAACCATCATGCGGATGCTGGGAATTGAACCTGGGTCCTCTACAAGAGCAAGAAGTGTTCTTTACTGCTGAGCCGCCTCTCCAGCTCTACTGTCAGTTTGTTCAAGTGTCACATGAAGCTTATATCCCTAGAGGACTTTGCTTGATGATAGACTCTAGAAAGCAGAAGATTAAATGTTATATTCCATAATCAAATGCTTATTACTTATTTGCACATGCCTGGAAGGTTCAACCAACAAAGGAACCCAAAGGAAATCTCACTGAAAGCATTTTTTGTTTGTTTATCCCTTTGATGGAGTCTCATGTAGGCAAGGCTGGTCTCAAAGCTTCTATGCAACCAAGGATGACCTTCTACCTCCCAAGTATTGGGACTACAGATATAGACTATCACGTGCCCAGTTAAAAGCATTTTAACAACCTGGTTGGGGTAGCTCAAGTCTACAAGAAGATCATGAGATCAAGGTCATTCTTGGTTACACAGTGAGTTCAATGCCAGCCTAGGTTACATAGTGAAACTTACTCTCAAAAATAAAGAAACATATTAATATTTTAAAAATGAGATCCTGTCTCAAAAATAAAATTAAAAAAAAAAACCCAAAACCAAGAAGCAGTAGGAAGTTTTAATCCCATGGAAAGAGGGTAAGACCATCATGCAAATTGGCCAAGTTTATAGCAAGCTTTAGTATATGTACATGATAAAGCTGGACAGGTTTCTTCCTAAATATGGGATTTGAGAGGTCAGCCCTGCACATAGGAAAAAATGGGGTTTTTAGAGCCCCCAAACTGCAAGACAAGAGGGCCTCCAAGGGAAATTTTGGTACATAGCAAGTTGGCAGAATGTTTTATGAGGGTAGAGGTCAGGGTATGTGTGTACAGAACATGTTAAATTCCAGAAACTGGGTCAAGGCATGGTTAAACACAAGTTTTACAGTACCCAGAAACGAACTTATTTTGAACTTGTAACAAAAATGACTACTGATTTCAAGATGGAGTCAGGCTGGCTCATCAGAAGGGAAGTGCATATAAAGATCCAAGTGGGACTAGCCAGATACTAGAGGACATGCTCTGGGTAAGCAGAAGGAAGAATATGAAGAGCAGAGACACAGGAAAGGGTCAGCAGCCTTTTAGGCCAGCAGGGAAGCAGGGGTATCCCAGAGGAGCAGGGCACCAGGGCAGTGCACGCATTATCCTACCTATTTAGGTGCCAAATTTCCACACATCAGCCAGTGAGCCTTTACAATTTGTCAGATCGCATCACATCTCTGCCTCATGATGTGCCTCTCCATGTTCCTTATGACAAAAGTCACAGTCCTCCAATGGCCTACCTGGTACTGCTCCCTGCTTGTCCCTATCTCATACTGCCCTCCTTCTCCCTGGCTTGTCCCAGGGAGACTAGTTTCCCTGCTGTACCCTGAACTAGCCAGGGACCCACACTTCAGGCCCTTCATGCTAGCTCTTCCCTGCCTGGTATGATCTCCCAGATACCACACGGGTGACACTTTTACTCTGCATATTTGCTCAGCTGTCACTATCCTGCTGCAGAGTTCAACTTGTCCCCACTCTCCTCTCCTGGTACTCTTGAGTCCCCTCTTCCCATGTTTAATTTCTTCTCTTCTCTCATCACTTACCAACACACTGGACCACTGACGTGCTGGAACACTGCTCAGGCTCCCCCCCCCCCCCCCCCCCCCCCCCCGCTAGAAGCCAGGCTCTATCAGACAAGAGATCTTTGTCTTTGTTCATGGCTGTGTCTTACCGCCATGACAATCCAAGGATGCTGCAGTCACTCAGAAAGGAGGAGCTCATCCTTGCTTGTAGAAGATTCCATTAAAGACACATTGTTCTTATTTCGCACACAGCATCCCACTTTTCTTCAGCGTGACTTTCAGTGTTATTTTTCACCATTCCTGTACGGCATCTGTTACTTATAAACCCTTTCTTTCATTTGCTTGGACTCAGTGTTTTGTACCAGAAGCATTCCTCGGGTGTTTGGGGATCTTGGCTATCTATGCTGAAGACAGTCCAATTGGAAGCTCTCTTCATGAGCTTTATGGATGGTGGACTTCCCTACAGTGGCTGGGGACTAGCCATTTGTGAGGGACTCTGGAATGTAAATATGGCAAAGCACTTTTCTCTTTGCTACTAGGTTTCCCTGAGTGAGGGAGAGACAGGGAAGGTGCGTGTCTCACTCTTCCCTGTCTGCTCTTTCATTTAATATCCTTGGATTCAGCATTGTGTCTTTTTCTTGAGTCTGGTGTCCCCAAACCCAGGACTTATCTGAGTCACCGTCTTCAGACAGTAAACTTGGTGCCATTTATGAGAATGAGACTGAGGGAGTCACCAGCTCTTTGGTGTCTGAAAGGAGCCCTGGTAGTCCTTTCTTTACTCAGCTTTTCACTAGTCTCTTTCTTCAGTAGAGAAGGCACCTGGTCCTTCCCACAGCTCTGGGAGAGGAACTGGCAGCTTTTGTTGTCTGCAGACAGGAATTTCTCCACCTTCTTGGGGCAGTGACCACATGTTCACTTCCAAAGACTGTTCCTATCGCTTGTCTGCTGTCATGTGCACTACGGCTCTGCTTGTCCTTGTGGCTTTATTTATGGGTTAGAACTACCCTGCTGTTTCGGGGCTGTGGAGAGGAGATATAAACACAATCTCTACCCTTAGTCAGGGGTTTCCCAGCAGCATCTGGATTCTGCGTTTTCCTTTGGTTCACACTTCCTCAGTAGTCAGGCATTTCAAAGCAGCATTTGGTACTTATTACAGGTCAATTGTGAACCTTTGCTTTAGTTTCAGAAGAGGCCAGCTTGCCTCATGTGTTTTGTTTTCATTTTATTCTAGCTGTCATGGGCACTAGGCCTTTCTGTCTTATGTTTAGTACAAATCACTACCTCAGACCTTTCTAGTGCTCTCTGAAGTGGGTATTCTCTTGGTTCCCACAATTAAAATTCTTCAAAATTTAGCTTCCTAGGCCATCCATATTTAGGGACAATTTTAGAGGGCCTTTCTCCATTTCTACGCTCAAATGCCCAGCTAGTTAATTTGACAGGTTACATCTGTTAAAGTAGTAGTAGTGGTTAAGAGGGTATATTTAAGCACCAGGGTGAACTTTGAGCAAACTGTAAAACACATATAATTTATCATTGATACTCACATACTCCACCCAATTTAGAATGTGATAGTTATATCCAATTTGCCCCCTTCTAAGAGCTATTTAGAAAGAATTTTTTAAAAAAAAGATTTATTTATTTACTATGTATACAGTGTTCTGCAGGCCAGAAGAAGGCACCAGATCTCATTGCAGATGGTTGGGAGCCATCAATTGATTACTGGGAATTGAACTCAGGACCTCTGGAAGAGCAGCCAGTGCTTTTAACCTCTGAGCCATCTCTCCAGCCCTAGAAAGGGTTTTTTAAAATTAATGTTTTGGTTAGCCCAGGAGGAAGTGGGTTTCACAGTGGTATTTTCAGGCCATATACATACATGTACAGAATTCTACTTTGTTCCTGTCCATCTGCCATTGCCCTCCCCTAGCTCCTCCGCAGGTTCCTTCTTCCCCTCAGGAGACCCCTTTCTACCTTCATGTCACACATATCCTATTGTTCTCCCAGGAGTTATTTTAAAGCAGGCCTCAAAGTCAGAAAAATATTCCTCTTTTCCTAAAATATCTTTGAGGAGCGAAATTAATAAAGACCCAGTGTGCTATTTTAAAACATTTTTATCAGAATGGCAAATTAGTATGTATCAAGAAGATAAAATCTAGTGGGTATATGTTTTTAGTATAATTCCTGAAACAAAGCCCCTCAGTATTATATATAAACTAATAATATTCCAAGATGACCGATGGGTGGGAAATCTAAAAAGCAATGAGCTAACTAAATATTCAGTCAGTAAACAAACGTAAAACAATTTTTAAAAAGGAGACACAGAGAAGCACATGTGAATGGCTATCGTTATAAGCCATCCTGAGGAACCAAACTATTGTCACGGGGTGGGGTGGGGTAAGATGGGGAGGTATGCCTGGTAGAACACAATTTAGAAATGATTGGGGCTGGAGAGATGGCTCAGTGGTTAAGAGCACTGGCTGTTCTTCCAGAGGACTTGGTTCAATTTCCAGCACCCACATGGCAGATCACAGCTGCCTGTAACTCCAGTTCTATGGGATCCAACACCCTCATACAGACATACATGCAGGCAAAACACTAATGCATGTGAAATAAAAAGAAGTAAATTAAAAAAAAATGATTATCCTGGGCTGGGGAGATGGCTCAGTGGGCAAAGTGCTTGACACTCAAGCATGAGGACCCAAGTTTGAATCCCCACAGTCCACATAAAGTCACATAAAGCCAGATGCAAACACATCTATAATCCCAGTGCTCCTACACAGAGATGGAAGGCAGATACAGGGGAGTCCTGGGCACCTGCAGGCCAGCTAGCCTGGCACAGAGCAGAAAAACAAAACAACAACAATAAAAAACCCCAAGAGACCTTGTTCCAAATAAGGTGAAAGGCAAATAACAGTTGAGGTTATTTCATGACTTCCACAGATGTAGTATGGTATGCGCACGTGCATGCACACACACACACACACACACACACACACACACACACACACACACACACACACTGAGATTAAGAAAAACGTCCATCCTTGAGTTGCTGTCACAGAATCTGGAACACTATCTGAGGCAGGAACCTTTGTTTTGGGCTTGCATACTTCAAGTACAGCCTCGCCCAGATCTCTCAGCTGACACGGTGTGCAGCCCACTGCTGCTCACCACGGACTCCAGCAAGGCAATGACAGGATCTGACAATCTCCTTGCAATTCTAACTTGAGGTCATACATCTCCACATTAGCCCCATCAAAACCTAAACGGCAGTTATTTTGCAGACAAAAGGAAACAAAACTGTTTCAGTTAACAGGCTTAGTAATTCTGAGGGACTGATATCAGGACTCAATCTTGTTCAAAAGGAAATATTCTGTGGAACTGTATTGAAGTGACTGCTTGCTTTTGTTTGGTTTAGTTTCTTGAAAGCAAAGGTACAAAATTGAACTTTACAATCTTCCAGGTCAAGACTACTTCTACACTGCTTTTTGGTAGAGAACTATAGTGTTTTGGTCAAGTCTTATGAGTTTGAGATGATCGAAAGTTGTGGGGTGTTTCAAATTTGTCTTCTTAAAAAAATTACCTACTACATCTTTGAGCCAGATGCTTACAAATGTTCTCAGTTTTGAATGGTTCCCTAGATACTCAAAAACCCAGAACCAGCTAAAGGTATGTCTTTCTTTTGTAGAGTCCCCATAGTGAATTCTGAAATGGGCTTTTTGCAATGTTCCTTTAAGTGGGGGTTTAATATTCTTTAAGTTTGGAAAAGCTGGACACTGAAACTCCTTTTTTTGGAAATTTACAACTCACATTAGCATAATAGATGTCCTGAGATATTCTAGATACATAAGCCTCTCATATACATTATATAACATTTATATTTTTAACACATACTTGACTATAGACATTTCTGTGTATGTAGACACCTCATTTTGAGTGTGCCTCTCTAAAACATGGTACTTTGGCACAGGGAAAGAAACCAAGAAAAGCAAATTCAGGAAGGTTCTCTGCCTTCCACCACCTGCCTGAAAGTAGGTCATACATTTTCCCAATGAGAAAGCGACTCTCCTTCCCAGGAAGATAAGAATACTCAGCTCAGCAAGGAAGTCTCTATACTCAGAAGTGTTTGCATCAGGTTTTTTCTACAAAGGACCTTATCTTCCATTCACTCCCTCCTCTGGTTCTCGCTTCCTTACTGCCTGCCCAGGTACTGGCCTATAAGCCCCAATCCCCTTTCTTTTTCTTTTTCTTTTTCTTTTCTTTTTTTTTCCCCGAGACAGGGTTTCTCTGTGTAGTTTTGGTGCCTGTCTTGGATCTCACTCTGTAGACCAGGTTGGCCTCGAACTCACAGAGATCCACCTGGCTCTGCCTCCCAAGTGCTGGGTTTAGAGGTGTGTGCCACCACCGCCCCCCAATCCCCATTCTTTTGTCTAGTGCACACTGTATTGCCCTTTGCTGAAGTGGTACCACCTCCTCATCTAACCACTTCTCCTTTAGGTTTTTCATTACTTTCTTTTTGTGAAGCTTCTATGCATGTAAAAATATTAACATTAATAAAAATTGTATACCTTTCTTCTGCTAACCTTTGGTCATTTAGCTTACAGACCCTAGCTACTAGACTTCAACAGGTAGAGAGGAAAAGTTATCCCTCATTTACAATTTCCAAAGGATCACATATTTTATTTATTTATTTACCTTTTCTTTGTTTTTAGGAAACACAATGAAGTATTATGGCAATGACACATAATATCTGGAATTCCCCTTAAACAGCCAAGTGCAAATGTACACAAAAAAATCTGTATACAGCTATGTCTCTGTGTGCATGCTTCATAGACATCACAAAGAGACCCAAGAGCAAGCATGACAAAGCAAATATAGAAAAAATTGTAACATTTGGGGCAGCTAGGTGAAAGGTATATGCACAGAAATTCTTTATATTAACCTTGTAAGTTTTCTCTAAATCTATAATCATCTCAAAATAAATTAAAAACTGCTTTTAAGTTATAGAGAAGAAATTGAAGGATATATTTCTAACAAATTTTCCTTAAGTGAAAATGGTCTTTATATGTGTGTATGCATACACACATACAGACACACAGACACAGACACACATTTACAGTTGAAGTAGTAGGCCAGTGAGATGTTCAGTAGGTAAAGATGCCTTCTGCCAAGCCTGATGACATGATTTGATGCCTGGGACACACATGGTAGGAGAAGAAAACAGACTCCCAAAAACTGTTCTCTGGTTTCTACACTTGCACAATGGCATACATGTACCCACAGACATAAACACACAAATAATAAATGCACAAAAAATTTAAAACTGAATTAGTGATCTAAGTGTTCCTTATTCATCCATGCTTTCTGAACACAGGTGGAGGTATACACATCAAACTGAAAATGATATTAAGTGTTTGAGTATGTAAATGAGTCTATGCTAATTAAACAAATTGGAAGTTAATTCTTATTTACTCAGTTCTGGAGTTACACAGAGAGTACTACACAGGGCTACACTCATACTGAGTCACATTAGAACCTGAGGAGAGAGGGGGAAAATCAAGAATGTGGATCTTGCTTTTATTTAAAATTCTGAGTTTTGGTAACTGATTCCCACCCCTCCCCCCTCCCCCATTGATTTGAGTTTTAAAAATACTGTGATGAAAATAATCTACCCTGATTAAGTTTCTGGTACCACCTTAAATTTCAAATCCATGGAGTGTCTATTCATCTAACCATAGTCCTTTTCATAACAACTGACTGGGTTCATCAGCTGGCAGCCTGGGGGAAGGACTCCATGTAAGGTGATTTGCATATGTTACCTCATTTAACTCTCTCAGTGGTCTAAACAGACAATCTCACAGTGGATACTGAAGCTGTGTCTCAGGCTGTCTAGTTCCAGCACTGACCACCGTGTCTCCTGAGGAGGCACACTGGCAGCAGTGCGATGTGCACAGGGCAGGCAGTCTCATTTGCCCTTCTCTCTGAGCTTTTCTAACAGTCAACAGGAGTGCTGGTTGCAGACACAGCCCCGTCTGCACCCTTCACGTGAAGGTGGACAGTCCCCAAATCACCAAGTCTGAACTGACATGCTCTCTTTCTGAGGCACAAAGAGAACTTCTCTTGTGCAGCTTTCACGAGAAGAGGTTTACGATGTTGTGACAGAGAGATGAAAAGGGATCTCTACACTACAGCTAAGGCACTTACCAAGAGGTAGACCATGGTTTGCTGACAACCACATACACCTCAAGAACTTTGGCTTATCTCATGGTTATGAAGGGAAATTATTTTGCTGTTGTTACTTGGGGCTTTCTTCACTGTGCTCAGATGGACTGCTGTGAGGAATTATACAACAGAAGTCAGGGTTTTCATAAGAGAGTGAAACATCACTTTGGCAAATGGTTTTGATGGATGAAAATATGTAATTTAAATTTTGGTAATATAAAAAGTGTAGACTCAATGACAGCTGAGCGACTTTCCTTTAGCACTCATAAAAAAGTTAACTAAGAATTAACCATGATCATTTTGGAAAAATATAGTATTTGAAATTGGTAATTATTTTACTTCTTAGCATATAGGCTCAATTGAGATACTAAATATTCATCAACAATAATTCATTTTTAATGGGAAAAAGAACAAACAACGTTTACTATATGCCTAAAGGCATGAGAGTTAGATTCCAGCAATAATACTAATTATCTTTCAGGCAACTTAAGCTTCCACATCTAATATCAGTTATATTTCTATTGCTGCATTAGTTGGAAAATACTTTGTATCTTTATAAAACACTAGCATTTAGATAATTTTCTCTTTCAATCTTTTTAGACTTGTAAAATATTATGGTAGCTAGAGATGTACCTAAAACCTATGGATGTCTTTTTCATTCTATAAGCCATTGTCAAATACCTGTGGTACAGATGGCTTTTTGAGGGAACAGAGAGGAAAGACGAGGCACCTGTGTATCCCTGTATCCCTGAGGTTACTGGAAACAACCAACTCCTTAAAAAGTAAGACTTAAGTCACTAGGCTATAGCAATGCCTGGTCATGTTTACTAAGACATTATCCTCAGTAGTAAAGACATAGAATCTGGCTAGTGTCCATAACAGAGGAACATCCACAGAAAATGTGGTGTACACACACCCTGGAATTTTATTCAGTCGTGGAGAATGAGATGATCTCATTGGCAGGGAAATGGATGGAACTGGGGATCACATGCTTAGTGAAATAAGCCAGACTCATACAAATACCATGTATTTTTCATATGTGGATCTCATATTATACACACACACTATAAACATAGAAGGGTCTATTTGGGAAGAGAAGGAAAACCAGTAGGGAGGAGGACAGGAGGGGGAAATGGTGAATGTGTTCAAAATACATGATATATTTGATTAAAACTGTCATTATGAAGCCCACGTCCTGACTCTACCTCTTTTTCAAGACATGGTCTCACTATGTAGCTCTGGCTGCCCTAGAACTCACAGAATTCACTTGTCTCTGTCTCCTGAATGTTGGGATTAAAGGTAAGTGCCACCATGCTTGGCCTTTCATTAGTATTGCTTTTTATTAAAAACCCCTTTAAAAGGCTCCAGCCGTATGAAGTGTCCAGTACCTCAGAGCAAGGTTGCTGCTAGGAAGTCCAGCACTGCTCAGGTGGACAGCTCCCGGACCGGCTCTGCAAGGATAGAAAGAGCCCTGCTCTGCAGGGAGAAGCTTCAAGTTCTTCTACCCTTGACATCTGACCATCTTCTTCTAGGGAATCTACCACCGACCGTAACAGCTCCCCATAAGGAATACATGTCATCTCAAAGGTCTCCTTTGCCGTGGCTTGGGGGGTGAGGGAAAACAGCGCACTAGCACTCATCTTGTGCTAGGCATCTGACAAATGAAGGACAGGCATTTTAGGAGGACTTAGTTTTGGCTTGATTG
Source organism: Peromyscus leucopus (assembly GCF_004664715.2). Classification (NCBI taxonomy): domain Eukaryota; kingdom Metazoa; phylum Chordata; class Mammalia; order Rodentia; family Cricetidae; genus Peromyscus; species Peromyscus leucopus. The sequence goes on from NC_051086.1 coordinate 64,125,688, forward strand.
TAAATGTGTTTTGTTTCTTTCATTAATAATTCATCATAAAAAGTAGGACATAAACGTAGGTAAGTCTGGGCATATACACTTCCATTCTTAAATGCTTGGTTTGGGAACATGTTTCAGCCCTGTGAACCAAACAAACTTCTGCAGAGAAGTTCAAATGATATTCACAGCTCTTGCTAGCAGTTTGGCTCTGGAGTAGGCTATGGAGGATTGTGCCAGAAGGCTGTCTGTTGAGATACCAGAGTTCCTGAACGTAGTTTGGCATCCCAACATAGCACCATGAACCACTATGACAATGAAGCTGGATTTCAGATATCGAGGAAAGGGAATAACATGGAAAAGAATTCTTATTTACTTAAGCTAGAAGCTAAATGTGTTTCATCTTTATGACTTCCGTTCTTATATTGTAACTGGTGCTAAGGGGGAATGGCAGGTAGAGGAACTCATTATGGACAGGAACCTTCCAGCAATGCCAGTTCACACAAACAAGCTGAACAGAAAGAGGTCAAATAAGAGGACCAATACTAGTCACCAAAAAATTACAACAATGAGATACTGCTCAGGGACCATGACTAGCTGTCTGGGCATGTGGTTTATCACACAGCAGAAGACACAGTCAGTGCATCAAGTACTTCATGCTGTGCTGATACAAAGAAATGACACTATACTGGAAAAATATAGCTAAAAGGAAATACTGAACTTGCTCAGTGATGTTCAAGTGTTATATCCGCACACAGATGTTAACTACCTTTATTAATGAAAATCCTGGGCTAAGGAAGTAGCTCAGCTGATAGAGTGCTTGTCTAGCATGCACGAGGTCCCTGGGTTTGATCTCTAACCCTGCATAAAACATACATGGTGGTGTATGCCTATATTCTCGTGTGTGTGTGTGTGTGTGTGTGTGTGTGTGTGTAGGCCTATATTCTCAGCTCCGTGTGTGTGTGTGTGTGTGTGTGTGTGTGTGTGTGTGTGTGTGTGTGTATGGTAGAGGCAGCATGATCAGAAGTTCAAGGTCATCTCTTATTTATTTATTTATTTATTTATTTATTTATTTATTTATTTATTTATTTTTACATTGTGAGCTAGAGGCCATCCTGGGCTACTTTAGACTCCATCTCAAAACAAAAACAAAATACAAAGTAAAACAAAACAAAAAACAGAGCAAATTCTACTGGAAATATAAGATTATACCTGTAATTTTGAAAAACTCTATCATTTATTTCTTTCCAAAGAAGTGTTTTATAACATATTTTTGAAATTTGAGGTTTCCTATTATATATTAAGAACATAAAATAATGCTAACAAGAATGAGTGATTTTCAACCAACTTCTATTACTGTTGCCATCTATCACTTTACACATAAACTCCTATTTCATCAGCCATTTGCAATTCCTTTTTAAAATCTGCTCATTTCTTTTATCTAGTTCTTTTAGCTTTCAATTTTGATTTGTGTAGGGTCTTTACAAATGAAGATTGTACTTTTGTCAGTCATTTAAAAATTTTTTTTTTCCAGTAAATATGTTGGTACTATTAATGTTATGCTGCCTTACAGAAGTCATTATGCTTTAAGAAATGAAGTCAAGTGTATTCATTTCTTTTATGTCTATATAAAATTTCATACAAAAGTGAGGTCATATAACAATCATCACATGGTCTGTACTGCCTTTTGTTTGTCCATGTGATCTAATATCCTAGAATGTGGCTCTGGATGGTCCCCATAGTAGACAATCCAATGGAACACCTAACCAATACACTGTTGTGTTTTCTTTGCAGTTATAAATAACAGCATTACCCTCATATATAAATTCATGTGCACAAATTGGTTCATAACTAGGTTTCTAGAACTGGAATTGTGTTTTCAGAAGTACTCATTTCCAAATCAAAAAGCAGGAGATATATTTGGGGCACATTTAAGTCATACATCAATACATTTTTATTCATGAATGCTCAGTTTGAGCAACAATGTTCTATCAATAAACAGTTACAGAGAACTAGCTAAACTGATATTATTACAACAATTAAACTACTTTAAATATAGTGTTATTCAATCAAAAACTTTATAATCCATTTGAAAAATATTTTTTGATTTACGTCTATTTATTTATTTTGTGTATGAGTGCTCTATCTGCACATATGCCTGTATGCCAGAAGAAGGCATCAGATACCATTATAGATGGTTGTGAACCACCATGTAGTTGCTGGGAATTGAACTCAGGATCTCTGGAAAAACAGTCAGTTCTCTTAACTGCTGAGCCATCTCTCCAGCCCCTGAAAAATATTTTTTTTTTTACCACTTTCAGATGTGAGTCTATGTATACCTGCATGTGTGAGCACACGTAACGTACATGAGAATGCATGCCCAGTTCATGCAGGGAATCATCCTTAACAGCCCGTCTATTTTATCCATTGAAGCAGGTCTCTCAATCAAACCCAGATCTTACTGACATGGCTAGTCTCTCTCGTGAGTTTGCTCTTGGGATCTCTTATCTCTGTGCATTCAGAAGCTGGAATTACAGGTGGACTACCACACACCATCTAGCATTTTACATGGGTTCTGGAGATCTAAACTCTGGTCCTCACAAAGCACTTTAACCACTAAGCAATCTCCCTAGCCACCCGCCACCTCCCTACCACCACCAAATATTTTTAGATGGGGTCTCACTGTGTAATCCAGGCTGGCCTCAAACTCAGGATCATCTTGCTCCTGGAGTGCTGGAATTATAGGTTTGCACCACCATGCCTGGCTTGAAATTTTTCTTTTGAAAATGGTTTCCTCATTTTTTTCTTTTTAAAAAGCCATCACATACTTATAATTTTACATAGTAACTGCAAGACTTTTTGTATATGAAATAAGCTAGCCTTCTTTTATATTTACTAAGACTGCATTTTGCCTTTTACCACATCCTTGATATAATTATTAGTTTATGAAAATAAAACTTGACAAGAATTTTGCTCAGTGTTTCTGGGGGAAATCAAAACAAAACAAAAACCCCACTACTCCCATGTCTTTTGAAATTGTCCAAGGATTTAGTAGTGCCTCTCCCCGAACTGGTAGGTAAGCTGGGTTGCTGAAATTGCTAACTACAATCTTGCAACCACAAGAGGGCGCGAGATCAAGTAAGAAGGTGGTATTTCCTCTGCCAGTCTGTAATGCAAACAATAATAGGTCCAGCCTATATTGTTTGCTCCCAGGGTCCGTGGAAGAGTCTAACAACCAGCTAAGGATTCTAATCTGAGGGATATTCAATGAATCTAAGCACACTGAGTTCTTTAGTCCATTTACTTTATTCTTATAAGTCACTTCTACTACACAGTTTCTTTTCTATTCTCATACTTAGCTCCTCTCAGTCCCTCCTGCTCTTCTTTCATCTCTAGCTAGTTCTTTCTGTCTCTGTCCTCGTCTTTGTTCTTCTCAATCAATTCTCTCTAGTGTTCTCAGAGAACCAGTATATATTCATATGCAGCAATTCTTTGGCAAAGCAATGTGAGGTTTGAAGTTTTCAGGGTCGCAGAAAGAGGTGATAAGGATCCACACATAAAGCAATAATTGTCAGTTTCCAATTACAACCCAAAAGGGGAGTGACTAAAGGGGAGTTCTCTGGTAGGGTCAACTAAAGGCTAAGATCAATTAGGGAATTTATGTGCTCAAACTATAATCTAGAAATGGCTAGGTAGAATGCTAGAGGTCAATTAAGTCACAAGAAAGTAAACTGTCTTTGGTGCCGGTTTTCCTGCTCATCCCAGCTGCAGCTGCTTTCTGATAGGGAGGGGGACATATGTTAGGTGGCTAAGCAACCTATGTCAGAGCTTGTAGCATTTGGTTAGTAAAAGCACTTTCGCTCAGAGTAATTGCTGAGGAGAAAATCTAGGAATAGCACCTGGTTGAGGAGGATTTAAAACTTTTTAAAAAAGAAAAACAACAACAAAAAAACAAGAACTTAATTTGCACAAGAAAGAAGCTCGGCACCTATCACCTGCCTGGCCTTGGGTCAGTGGGATGTAACTGCCTTAACTCAGTAACTAGCAAATGACTAAAATATCATCCCAGGAATTTAAGCAGTAAATCTCTTAAGTTAGGGTCTTGTGTAAAAATTAGGAGTTGAGGATTTATTTGTTAGTGGTTCTTTTCTCTATCTGTGGGTGAGATAAGCTAATGTTTATCTATGTGCAGTTTTGTCCTTGGAAAAAGGTATCTTTGCTGAAATATTTTTGTCTGGAGAATGGCCCTGGCCAGATATATGTTAATGAAAAATAAACACAGCTAGGGACAGTTATCCAATTACCCCAAATGTATAGGGAAAGTTTTGCCCAAGATTGAGATGCAATCGTGAGATTACATGTACACATAACATGGAGATGCATGGTAAATGGGGAGAATCATAGCTGTTATTGCACAAAAAGTTTACAAGAGACAGCCAGTTCATTCAAAAGGCAGTAATTCCATAACACCTTGTGTGATGGTTTCCTCTAACAGAACCCTTAGTTCTGATAGATTGGCCTTCTGAACTCTACTTGTCACTTTTGTATACGCTCATCGACTTTTGCTACCAGTGGCTCTCATTAAGTCTGGGCAGCAATTTCCTGTTTCTGCAACTGGACAGGAACAGCTGTCAACATCTGGCTTTCTCAATTCTTTGGTTGCTGCTATATTTAGAAATGATGTCCCTCATCTAAAATCAAGTATGTGTCCATGAAATGATTTTATGCTTTTCTTAAGATGTAAGTTACATGGGGATGGGAGGACTCACAGCCAGGGCTTTTATCCCCTAATCATTCTATGAATGGTAGTTGGTAGTGTATATTCTAAAGATTATCTGTAATTTACAAGTGTGGACTGCCCATAAGAGCTCTAGATTCTTTGGAACACAAATTAGTTGTCAGCTATAGCCGATGGACATTATAAAGGTGGATCCACATCTATGTGAGTAGGCAGGGTGTTAATCAGCTAATTCCCTTCTGGTCAGGCACTAAGAAGGGTTAACATCAAATTTTCATGAGAAATATCTCTGAAACAAATGTAAAAAGTCACCAAGTTAAAAAAAAAAAGTCACTGGGAAATAAGCTGGGGAGATGAGCAGATAGAGACAGATACACAGCTGTGTGCACCCACATAACACAATTATTTGATTATAGAAGACTGAAGCTATAGCAGAGAGCCCGCCCCAGTTAACATACCAGTCAAGCCAATAGTTTTGTAGAGTCAGGAACATCTACCTCAACTTCAGACAGCCTTTCCAGTAAACACCAGCACTAAATTGCCTATAGCTATATCTGTATATGATCTAAAGAATTATTTTAGGATCATCAAAATCTACCTTCCGTTTGGTCCTTTTTTTTTTTTTTTTTGGCCCCTTCTTGACTGCTTGTGATGAATATTTCATGGAACTCTCCCATAGCTGCCCTCAGGTGTCCTTACAAAAAACTCAATCCAAACGCAAGCTCCAGCTGACACCTTGCACAGAGATAAACCCTGCTGCACTGAGCCTTGTGCAAGGTGGTGGGAGTGCAGACACAGCCAGGCTGCTGCACGGAAGGCCTTCAAATGATCAAGCTCTGTCTTTGCAGGATCTTGGCCTGTGCATTTCTTTGGATTTAGTCCTCTTTTTCTTTGATCTAATCCTAGGGTCAGACCTTGCCATTCTTGAAGCCTCCTCAGAGAAGTCTTCACAGAGCACCCTGGCTACTTGCATCCTGGTCCTGAGGGACCTTCCTCCACTGTATTACACACTTTGTAGTTATTTCTTTGTTCACATGGTTTGTTTCACTCCTTGTCTGGAATGTATGCCCCACAAAGACAAGGTCTATTCCTGCTTCACTCAGGACTGTATTTCCAAAGGGTGTCTGGTGGGAAATACAGGTGTTAAATTAATCATTATTGGCCTGAATAAACTAAGATATTTATTATACATGAGAGTTGCTTGTCTGAGAAAAGGTCGTATGGGAGTTGCAAGTAGGGCTCAGTAATTGTGGGGTTATTAGAGCTTGGAAAGAAGAGTTCATCCTCTTGCACAGCCATGAGGATGAGCCAAGCCACTCGGGAATGTTCAAGACAGTAGAGACTAGGCAGCAGTCATGTTCTTAAGTAGTAGAGAACTTCAAGAGCAATGTTGACAGCCACAGTCTAGAGCAGTCTAGCAGCATGTTCTAGAGCAGTCTAGCATGAATAAACACCAACATGAAAGACAACTGGCCACTGAGAGAGCTGACAAATGGGAAAGTCTGTGTTTCGGTGAGCATTCCTTTCAGAGCAAAAGGATTTCAATAAAAATGTAAAATCTTCATATGTTAAGCTGGTTCCCTGTATAAAATGCAGATATTATAAATTAACTGCCTACTTCCTTCTTCATTTCAGTTTTAGGAGTCTAATGAAAAAATTATTTTTCTTCTTCTTTTTTTTTTTTTGACAAAATCCAATACCCAAGTGTCATTCATCAAGTGACTGAGGAAAATGCACACCCCTACTCTCTTTGGAAGTGAAGTGACTGAGGAAAAAGCCCATGAGCTCTACTGTGTATTGTTCCTGCTTCACTGGCCTGTGAGAAAAACAGTTCCTCTTAATGCTTGAATGAAGAGAAGTGGGGGAGGGAAGACTGGGAATTCTATAAAAACAAAAATAAGTGAAAATTATTGACTAATTCTATACTGGTCCTGAAATTAACAAAAATCTGTAAGTAAAAACATCACATCGTGGGCTGGAGAGATGGCTCAGAGGTTAAGAGCACTGACTGTTTCTTCCAGAGGTCCTGAGTTCAATTCCCAGCAACCACATGATGGCTCACAACCATCTGTAATGAGATCTGGTGCCCTCTTCTGGCCTGCTGTATACATAATAAAATAAATAAAATCTTTAAAAAAAAAAAACAAAAAAAAACCCCATCACATCGCTTACCAAAGTTATTGACCTAAAGTTTACATGACTCAATGAATTTCTACAATTAGGATTGTAAGGCTTTTTATTTTCAAGTTTTTAAAAATAAAGTTTATAAAATTAAAAATTATATTAAATTATACTTATTTTAAAATTCTCATTCCAAAAGAGAAGCCATCTCTGGGTTAGACTGGATTAGCTAGCTCTCCAACACTTGGCAAAGGTGACAAAAGAGGACACAGCCATGGCCAAAGCCCTGGCTTCACTGCAGCTGCTGTGGGAATTTCCTCTGCAGGGTGACCCAGCGGGCATGGACCCTTGAGAGTCACGACACTGCAGAAGCAGGTGGCCCAGGGCAATCTTAAGAGCTCCCATGCTTATAGAGAGTTAACCGCTACACTTTAAAAATCATGCAACAGTGTTTTCAAGGTTCTTCTCATTTGGGAATATATTTATTTGGTTGGACCAAGACCATGACAAACATAGCCCCTTGCCCACCTAATAAGAGCCAGAGAAAACTATCCTTTCACTAGGTAATTTGTTTTCCCACATATGTCTATTGATGACTTAGACTTAAGTCATATTTATCTTCAAACACCTTGTGATTGGTTATGTTATGGCCCAGCAAGCACTGACTTTCTCCTTGTTGTCCTTCATGGATGACCCTGTTGATGTGACCTACTTTTGGCCAATGGGATGTAGATGGACATGACCCAAAGAGCTTGAAATATGTTTATGTCAGCCTTGTCTTCTCTATGAAAAGAATATGGCTACTTCAGAATGAGCCACACATGGCATCAACCCGTATGTAGGTAAGACTGGCCAAACTCCAGAAACAAGCAAGAAACAAATTCTATTCCATTCACTAAGTTCTAGGTAGGGCAGTAGGCTGAATAAGGGATTCTAAAAGTTGTCTTCTTTCCAATCCCTGAAACCTGTTACTTCAGTTGGGAGATAAGTTTGAAGCCCTGATGGCTTCTGCACCCGTTTCTATTTTTACTGGATGTTTCCAAATGTAAAGTCAAGATTTTTACACCAGTTCAAATGAGAGAATCTCAAATGAAACTGTGCAAAGAAATTTAGTATGTGCATCAATTATTTCTCCCCTATATCTTTTCTGCTTTATATATTGTGATTGACAGGAAATCAGATAGCACATGCTTAGTGGAAAAATACCATTTCTTTACAAAGCACCACCATCGAGAGTATGTTCTACTTTTCCATGAGTCAGTTTACAATAACTTATTTTCTGTTTTTTACTTAGGAGGCACATTGAACTGAATTTTATTCAGCTGTTCCACAGATAAACACTAACAGTCTCCACACTGCAGAGGACTGAGGGGGTAGACATTATTTATCTAGTAGATTCAACTCACTTTTAAGAGAAATAAATCTTCTTAGGCCTTTTCTTCTAATTTTGCTAGAATGAGTTCCAGAAGAATAGTGAAGAACCCTGCACGTGAATTTACAAGTGAAAACTAGTCTGTAAATTCTTTGCTAGGTAAATAGACTGAAGACTGTTGGCTTGCTAAATGGCACTGAAGAAAATATGGAACCAGGTGACATGACTTAGTCCAGATATTTCTGACCAAAGGAATTACACAATATTTATAGGCTGAGCTTTTAAAAGACGATTGATATTAATACTATACATACTTTACATGGCAGCAGTCTAAGAGTTTATATGATTAAGGCTTTGGACAGGGTTGAATAGCCTGGATTATCTGGTTGGACCCTCAGTGAAGTCACATAATTGACAAGGATGTGGCAGTGGGAGAACTGAAGATGCAAGAACAGACAGCACTGTTCCCACGAAGGTGGATGGCAAGGATAGAGACTGGAGTGATGCACCCACAGGCCACGGAATGGAAGTACCTATCAGAAGCTGGGAGAGGTAGGGGGCTGATTTCCTTCACCACCTCTGGAGAGAACTCTTGTAACAGTTTCTTTTGGCTCAGTACACTGAATTCAAAGTTTCCTCTAGAACTGTGAAAGAATACATTTCCACTGTTTTAGCCACCACGTTTGTAACAATCATGTTCAGTAGTCCTAGGCACTAATAATGTGATTATATAGCATAGTGTGGCAATAGCTTGACGCAAATCCAAATCAGCAGTATTAGTAACAGAAAGCAGAGTGCTTAAAGAGCACTCAGACTATGTCAACTATATTAACCCATCTAACACTCGGAACTATACTCCTAAGTACAGCTTCATTTCCCTTTTCCAGATGAGGAAACTGAGCCACACATCATCTAAACATGTTGTCCCATGGAGCTGAGACTGGAACCCAATGCCTTATGGTAAACTAAAGTAAAGAACTATCTGTAGCTGGGAAGACCACACTGGAAGCTAGACATCAGCAAGAAGTTAGTGATTATTCAACTCTGGAAGAATTAAAACTCTGAGACTTTTTCTCAGCTTAGAATAATTCTTGCACATACTAATTACTCCATTTGCTTGGTATTGTTAAGAGGTCTCACTTGAGTGTACATAATAGCTCTCAAGTACTCACTAGTATCTGTGTTTTCGTACATAAAACAGCTAGCTAGTCAGAAAGAGATTGTACCAGGCACTATGCTGGTGGTCTTGTGTGGAACCCAATCAATCACTCATGTATCAGGATGCCATTCCCTCAACTACAGCTAACCAAGATGAAGAGATAAGACAGACGTGCAAAGTTAATAGATGGTTTAAGATTTAGATACTGGAGCCAGGAGGCAGTGATGCAGGCCTTTAATCCCAGCACTCGGGAGGCAGAGCCAGGCGGATCTCTGTGAGTTTGAGGCCAGCCTGGTCTACAGAGCAAGATCCAGGACAGGAACCAAAACTACACAGAGAAACCCTGTCTCGAAAAACCAAATCAAGCCAACCAAACAAAAAGGTTCAGATACTGGGTAAAGAGCACAGAAATTATAAAACATGGTGTACTTTAGGGACATTCACACCTGCAGCACATTCCCAGGGGGCATACAATCCCTAAGATTGTACTTTTTGTTCACTCAAGAAAGAAAGTATCAGTTTTAAAGAAATGACCTTGAATCAGTCCTACTTGTAACTCACAATGCATAGCTTATCAGCAACAGATTTCCCATACTGTCTCACATCTATGATAAATATGCCTCATCAACTCTATAATTTTACAGATAAAAGTGAGGATGACATAAAGGCTATGAATCTAAATCCTGTAACCAACATCAGGCTCACGGGTCCTGTCTCCCACTAAATCCACTACTTTAGCCCCCGCCCCGCAAACCAGTGGAGAGAAGTAAAGATAGCTATCTAGATGGTTTCACTGGGAGGACTGCAGTGGGAGACACTATCATTTGAAGCACACTGAGAACAAGGCAGGCAGCACATGTTAAAGCATGATCGTGAGATACAGATACGTCAGCAGATTCAGTAAAGTGAAACAATGATGTCATCCCATTGTATGAGAGGAGATGCAGTCGGTTGAATAAGATGCTGGAAGAGTGCTTTTAATTTGTAAGACTGAAGGGTTTATGAATAGATGAACATCACTGACTCCGACGAGGATGATGTGCAGTTAAGAGTCAAGAAAGGAAGCTTGGCAGGTCACGCAGAGTGGGCTGGGGCATCTTCATGTTGTATGTAGCTGGTTTTCATATGAGAATACCCATGCACAGTGCATAAAACATGACTTGGAGTTCTAAAGCTGTGCATAAGAGAGAGTTGGACGATGACTGGGCTGATGTTATCTTTAATAAAAATTCAAAATGTATTATTTTTAATGAAAACTTAATTAAAAATTTAGGCTGAAATGAGATTACAGCTTTACATTGTTTCTATTTATAACCTATTCATTTAAAGCTCAATAAACTCACAAAGAACTTAGCCTGTAAAAGTGAACTTAAGTGATAACTGCTTGATTATATCTTAGTTCTCCAAAAATATTCATCAACTTAGTTTCTGCAAATGGTTCATTTCCTATCCATACAAATATAAAGCCATTTAAGATAGCTGACTATCCTGACTATATTAGCTTACAACTCTATATTCAATATCTTAATTTAAATGAAATACCCTAAGTAAATATCTTATTTTACAATTAGATTTCTCTTCCTTCTTTTTTTCTGAGACAAGGTCTCACCATGTAGGCCTGGTTGACCTGGAACTTACTATGTAGACCAAGCTGGTCTCAAACTTACAGAGATCCACCTGCTTCAGCCCACTAAGTACTGGGATTAAAGGCGCGCGGCACCATATCAGAAGTAATTAGATTGTCTTAAAAAGAAAAATACAGACTCTCATTACTCTACTAAATTTGGATAGACCAAGATGTTTGGCAACATTAAGACATTCTAATAAAACTACTGAATAAACATAGTCCTAAATTTTTTTTATTTATGAACAAAGCCCTGCCTCCAAAATGAGTTATCAGTTCTACTTCACTTATGATGAGTATGTGAGCAGAGAGCTCCAGAATGAACAGCATGGTTAAGAAGAAATCATACTTAGCATCTTATTGTATAGTAGTTATTTTCGCCTACCATTGTCATGAACATTTTGATGTTCTTTTTTTTTTACATAGTTACTGTTATTAAGTTGTAGAGTTTTCTGTTGCATAGATGTATAATATATACAACTAGTGCCAACATTTAAGATTTTCCACTGTTTTCTACTTTCATAAGAAATGCTATAAGAAATTTCTTACAAATAAATCTTATATACATTTTAAAGACTTTCCTTAATATTAATTACTAGAAGTATAGCAGCTAGGATAGAAACACATTTTTAGATTTTTTTTTTTTGGTTTTTCGAGACAGGGTTTCTCTGCGTAGCTTTGCGCCTTTCCTGGAGCTCACTTGGTAGTCCAGGCTGGCCTCGAACTCACAGAGATCCTCCTGGCTCTGCCTCCCGAGTGCTGGGATTAAAGGCGTGCACCACCACTGCCTGGCAACATTTTTAGATTTTTTAAAAAAACATATTGCTAAATTACCCCCGGAAAGCTCTCACCACTTAACATGTGTATGATGTATGCATGTGTACATTTCTGTATACGAACATGCCTGTAAGTGGGCAAGCATAGGTGTGCTCACACATGTGAAGGCTAATGGTTGATTCTGGGTGTCTTCATCTATTGCTTTCTGCCTTAGTTTTTGAGATTGTAACTGAACCTGGAGCTCATCAGTTCCACTTCACTGGCAGTTTCTGACTCACATACATCACGTGCAGTAGTTTCATACATTTGCTAAGCAAGAGGAAGAACAAGAAGCAGCAGGTCAACACTGAGTGCTCATACTTCAACGACATAGATCTTATTACATACTCACTTTGTTAAACATTTAAAGTTCCTTAGGCTAATGATATGTGAACAAATTAAGTATGCTAGAGAGTATTTTTTTAACTTGTGCTAGGGATATGGTTCAATGATAAGACATTTGCTTTGCAAATGTTAAAGTCAGGGGCTCATCCCCAGCACACCACACCACACACAGAACCCCCCACCAAAACAACAACAGCAACCCCCCCCCCACTAGAAATTCTTTCCTTTAAATGGCAGTTATTTTTCATGAAGTGGTGAGTAGCCATTACAATAAAATATTTGGATCTTCATAGGAATTAGAGAAGGCTGGCCAAGCAGTGGGGCAGAGGTGTAGGCAGGAGAGGGAAGCAAGTATGTTAGAAAGCCCAAACTGAAGATGGCTTCTGGAGCTGAGTACAAAGCCCTGTGCTTCCTGGCAATTTCAATAAAGGGGAAACCTAATGAGTTGCAAGGATTACATGATTTAGTGGGCATGTTTAATAAGACAGGTAACTAAATACTCCTTACACCCAAATATGCCCTTTGTATCTTTAGACAATCATTTCTGTTAAGGAAAGAGCAGAAATGAATCGCTCAGTAGCAACTCGATGGCTTTTGTTTGGCTTGTCTGTGCACATCTCCAGCTACACTTGTGATTTTATGTTTCTTATTCATGAGCCTGCTCCTCTGAGTATGGGGTAGCACGAATATTGTGATTTAGTGTAAACATCTATTCACTAAATCCCTTTCCTTTTACTAATGAATGCTTTACAAAGAGTCAATCTCTTAAGCTTGTAGCAATTAAAAAAGAAAAGAGCAATGAAAATGTAGCCATGTTTCCACCCCCACCCCCTACCCCCATTTCCTGATACCACCTATAGGGGCCAGACAGTGTTGTCATGGAGACAACATCTGTTGGGCTATGAGTGACAGGTCTCAAGAGAGAAGTGTCTGAGAAAGGGAACATCTCAAGTTAAAACAAAAGTGGTGAGGGAAAAAACAGCAAGCTGTTTTCCTGACACAGTGGAGACTCAACTGAAAGGTGTATTTTAGCCTAACAGAGAAGAAAATGAAGATCCGCCCCACCCCACTTTCATCTAACACAGGAAACATTTTCTTTCCAATGGGGAACAGATTTCTTTTAAGTAAATCTGAAGCATATGTACACATCTTGGCATAATTACATTTTAAAATTGGGATTCATACTGATGCACCAAATTGGTTGCCGTAGTAATGAGCTATCACCCAGGCAACGGGTTTGCTGCTCTTTCTGGAGAGCAGATCATCTGTATCCAATGTGGGGAACGGGTTGGGGAAGGGAGGCAAAGGACACTTACTGGTAGTCGGGGGAGTGGGCTGGGGAAGGGCAATAGATGACATTTGCCATATCTATGAGAAGATAAGTAAGAGACAAATTGATTTTGACAAGCCATCATTATTTTCCAAATATGCTGTTATTTTATTCACCAGCAGGGTGGGAGAAGAAGGGTGCTGAGAGCAGCAGGGGAAGAATGCCTTGTGGTTTCAATGTTAAATGAAGCATTTTTACTTTTCTAAAAAGCTGTCATTTGTCAAGGTGCAGATCAGCTGTTGCCTTATATCATAAATATCATAAATTTTCTTTAGAATAGTACTTGTACATAGTAATATTCTAATAACATTGTCTAGCAATATACAGGATAAGTTTTCAAATTCAGTAGCTGAGGTCTCCTAGATGTTACAGAAGATAAACACACCTTGGTTTCTTCATTAAGAACACACATCTGTTCCCAGACTGTTTTTGCTTCCAAGGATTATCAATAAATGTCTAATACACTTTCCTGCTGGAGGACTCTGTTCCTTAGATTTGTTCTGTGTCCTGTGCTTATCCCAGTCTACTTTAACACACTGGTCACTTCATATTTAAAAACTGCTACTTCCTTTCTTCCCTTCTACTCCCACCTGGCTGCCAGTCATTTCCAATTGAATGTCTCATATACACCTGAAACACATCATGCCTACACTACTAATATCTGCAAAATATATGCCAGTGACTACACCTTCTCTATCTAGTCATTCATGACATCAGCTATCTAGGACCCCAACTCAGAAGAATAGGAACCCCTCATTTCTGCCTCATATCAACTTCCCTTCCAAACAACTCTCATGGTCTGGTAATTTCCTCTCATCTCAGTTACCACTAATGTGACTGAGGCCTTCATTAGTTTTCTCCACAGTATAGTATCAGGCTCTGAATTGGCTACTCTGTTTCCCCTTTGATACAGATCTATTTAAAACTCCAAAACTGACCACACCACTTTTCTCTTATTATTTCCATGGAATATGGTAAGACACTAGCTGATAGCCCTATTGATACATAAACATGTAACAGCTACAGCTCAGCTTGCAAGAAAGTGGGAGGTGAAGACAGAAGCATCTGCAGGAGCTCAGGGCCCTGCCCCCTAGCCTGGCATATGCAGCTGAAAACAACAAAGAAAAGCAATTGAGTATTCTTCAATGTACTTAAAAATGTGCACACCTCACCAGGGGCCAGGGGGATTCTAACCCCCTGTCCCCTACCGCACTCCAGAGAAATCTCCCAGCCTGCACCATGCTGCCAAATGCACCAACCAGGAATCTGCCTGGTGCCACGGGCAGGCAGGCACTATAATGATCTCTTTGTGATGAGGAGGCATGGCCCGGCACACCACCAGGGGGACCTGAGTGGGACAAGGAGACCTCCATGCAGGTCTGGGGCTATCCACTCCAGGTTCCAAGAAGAAAACAAGGCCTACCTGGTACCTTGCAGTACCAGCCAGATAGACGCTATTAGCGTGAGCAGAGACATGGTATAGTGGTTCATGGGAGAGAGAAAGAATGGTTCATGCCCTTTTGGACAGAGGCATATCTGAAGAGATGAGAGAGGAAGGGAGTGGGTTGAGATGGTGAGGGAGCTGAACCCTTGACCAGCAGCAACATACAGGAAAGCTTGCTCTGCACTTTGTCTGGGCAGAACAGCAGAGAGCACCCTGTTGATAAGAGCACAGGTGAGCCAACCCTGAGAGTGTGGCCTTGGAGACCTAGCCCCACTCATCTCCCACATGTCGGCATGGGCTAGCGAGAGATGCCCTCCCTCCACCCTCGTCCCTCGTCCCTCAACATCTAAGGCAGGTGGGAGAGTTGACCCTGACATAACAAGAGTGGGAGAGCTGACCCTGCTTTCCACAGCCTGAAGCTCTTCGGAGAGCAGGCCCTGCACCTCTCCAGGGCCGCACAATAGAGCCAACCATGTTAACGTTAAGTGTGGGTGAGCCAGCCCCAAAATTGTGAGCATGGGAAAGCTGTCCCCATTACCCATCTGTCTTCTCTGCACAGGCAGGGAAGAGTTGAGTTGCTTCCCTCCCATCAATGCCTGGGGCAGGTAGGAGAGCTGGCCCCAGAGTCATAAGAGTGAGAGAGCCAACCCTGTCAGTGCAGGTGTGGGTGAGCTAGCCCCGAAGTTGTAAGCATGGGAGAGCCGTCCCCATTTCACATCTGATAGACCAACCCTACAGCTGTACAGGCCCAGACCCAAGGATATGACTTGGCCCACCCCATCACCCACCCCCCATCTATAATCTGCTGGAGAATGTGAAGGTGACCTGACCTGCAGACCCAAAGCTGCAGGATCTCACACAACACAGGACAACAACAGGATATCCAGGAGGGCCCATCATTGATAGAATAGCAGAAACCAGAGGCCCTGAACCACACCAATGACTCTGCAATGAACACTTGCAAGGAAAGATAAACAAACAAAGGGGTTCACGGCATGGCTATGCCACACTGCAGCTTCCATGATGAGATTTTAAAGTTTTTCCATTTTTTAATTTCATTTTTTTCTCCCTTTTTCTCTTAAATTTTGTTTTATTTTGGGATGTGTGCAGGGACAGAGGGGGATGCAAAGGGACAGGGAAATAAATAGGATCAAGATACATAATGTAAAACACACATAGAATAAATAAATTAAAAATGTACACACCTTACAATCTAGCATTTCTAATCTGGTGTTTATGCTTTGAAGCAGCAGTTCTCAAAGTGTGTTTCAGGGGAACCCTGGACATTGCTGAAATCCTCTTAAGAGATCCTTAAGAACAAAATAATTTTCTAAGAATAGAAGCAGGCTATTTGCTTTTAAAATTCTCATTCCCTCACAAGTGCACAGCTGAGTATTCTAGAGACCAGCATGGTACATAATGACATCAACATTCTTACAGATCTATGCCTGCATGTTACTGCAATACACAGAAGTTTCTAAAATGAGCTCTCTGGAGTCCTCAGTGAAAGCAGGTTTTCTTGCAGACAAGAGAACACGCACAAAATGCTAACTGCAGCCATTTGTGAAATGATGAAAAACTAAAAACCAAATTGACCATTATTAAAGTAAATATGTGAACTAAAACTTTTGTTTTTTGTACAGGGTCTCTCTATGTAGCCCTGGCTGACCTGGAACTCAGGCTGGCCTTAGACTCAGAGATCCATCTATCTCTGCCTCCTGAGTGTTTGGGATTGAAGGTGTACACCACCATTCCCAGATATATGGAAACTTTTAAATAATAAAAACAAAGAAGTATGAAGGTTAAGCAAATGGTCACTGTACTACCCTAAAGAAAAATCTTAAAACGTGCAACCCCAGCACTGGGGAATGCAGGAGGATTATGAGTGCAGGCCAGTCTGGGCTACATAGTACTACTGTCTTAAAACAAAACCAAAAGAACAAAAGACAGTTATGCTAGGGGGAAAACAAAAGCTACCTCCAAAACAAACCACAAGTCAGACAAAACACCAAAAATCAAATCAAGAGCTGAAAATTATGCACAGGAGAATGTAAAGAACAAATGTTTTAAGCCATGACGAAAACAAAACAAAGCGGATCTCCCTCAACCCCCCAAAATTCGTAAATCAGGTTGCCAGCCTCAACTAGCAGTTACTAGTGAGCAGCCTTGGCAGGATAGGAGTTTGTGAAGAAAGTTCTGAGCCAGCTCTATGTACCTTGTTAGTAAACACTTGCACACTGGCTGTAAGACTAAGGGTAAGGCTATGCCCTCCTTGGTGCTGTACTAGCTAGTTACCCATCTGGATATGTGAATAAAGGGCAAGAGCTTTCCTGCAGCATGGGAAGGGCTATTTTAGTCATTCCAAGGACTAGTCTGCATTTGTTATAAGAAAAACTAGTTTGCTGGGCGGTGGTGGTGCACACCTTTAATTCTAGCACTCAGGAGGCAGAGCCAGATGGATCTTTATGAGTTCAAGGCCAGCCTGGTCTACAGAGTCAGATCCAGGACAGGCACCAAAACTACACAGAGAAACACTGTCTCAAAAAAACACAATTCTTCACAGACCTGGAAAGAACAATACTCAACTTTATATGGAAAAACAAAACAACAACAACAACAACAAACCCAGGATAGCCAAAAGATTCCTGTACAATAAAACAACCTTTGGAGGCATCATGATCCCTGACTTCAAGCTCTACTATAGAGCTACAGTAATAAAAACAGCTTGGTACTGGCATAAAAACTGACATGTGGACCAATGGAACTGAACTGAAAACCCTGACATTAATCTGCACATCTATGAACATGATTTTTGACAAAGACTATTCGATGGAAAAAGGAAAGCATCTTCAACAAATGGTGCTGGTATAACTGGATGTCAACATGTAGAAGACTGCAAATAGATCCATATCTGTCATCATGCACAAAACTTAAGTTCAAGTGGATCAAAGACCTCAACATAAATCCAGTTACTAAACAGTTAGTAAACAAAATAACGGATTTTCTTGGGTGTTATGATGCATGTCTGTAATTCCAGGACTCAGGAGGTGCAGGCAGGAGGATCAGCAGTTCAGAACAATCCTAGTGAGTTTGAGGCCAGTCTTGGCTATCCAATATCCCTGTCTTAAACAAATGAACAATTCTCCCCTCCCCCATAAAGCGACAGGCTTTATTACGGCATTTTTATTCCTATATGTCATTATGTATACTTTGTTCTTACTCATCCCTCCCCTTTCTTACCTCCCTTGTCCCTTCCTCTTCCCAGATAACTTCCCTCTGCTTTCATGTCACACGCACCCCCTGCCTTCCTTAGGATCTGTTCCTCCCTTCCCATGGTCCCTTCTCTACTATAGTAGTAGAAATACATTTTCAAATAAAACAGAGATCTAGAAAAGCCAAGATTCTGGCAAACTTTTGGCATTCCCCCCCCCCCCCCCCCGGTAGTCACTACCTACTTTAGAGCATCATAATTTCTCTATCTTACTGGTCTGAGTGTTAACACATTCCTTTTGTGTTCAGCTTCTTGTGGGTGGAACCTGGTCTTGCTCATTTTCACATCCCCAATCAGAAATAATGAACAAATCCATGTTTGTTACTCATTAAAAAAATACTGCAAAGATATAGTTAGAAGCTACCATCCGATCAAAGGTACACTGTACTTCTTTTAACGTTCAGGCAGGGTCGAGTCCATAACTTGTGAGCACGTATTTTGTGAACGCAGCAGAGTGGACAGGCCACAGGGCTGGCTGCACACTAACGCACCTCCTCTGCTCTGTCAGCAGCCACGTCTTTCCTATCCCACCCATGACTCACAGATCTCTTCTCCCGGAGAGCACATCAGAATACAGTACTCACTGACCATGTTTCATTACTGTTCGTGTCAAGAGCTGACTCATGCTCCCAACATCAGCACTTTTCTCCACTTGTATTAAGAGCATACCTCAGTCCACATGTTTTACAGTAAATGATTCAGACATTGTTGGATGTCTGCTAAGGTTATTTAACAAAGGAACTCTGCCAGCTTTATTGGCTTCCCCATCCTCACCTCTGTGGCTGGTTTTACATAGGGTCCTCCAAGTGTGTGAGTCACACCTATTTTTCCTCACAGTGGGGAATCCTGAAAGATGCCACTATTGGGCAAGTGCAGTGTGTGCATGGGAGGCAGGTTACCGGGTTCAAGTTCCAGTGCCAGCATTTGTCATCTGAGTGACTCCATCTAGTTACTTAACCACTCCATGGCTTTAGTTCCCTTAGTTACCAAATGAACTTGGTTAAAAGATTCTCAAAAGATGTAGGTAGTATATAAAGTATCCGGAAGAGTATCCATTTTAGGAAGCTTTTTGGTTTGTTTCTTTAAGGGTAAAAGCATTTTTTTTTTTTTTGAGAAATAATGATTTTTTTTTCTTTCAGTCTGAGAATAACAAAGCATGTGGTTGGTTTCACATAGAAGGGAGAGGGCTTCTTTTAGAAGCCTGTGAAGTCCACATGGCTTCCTTCTTCACTTGACAAAGCTTCCCAGTAAACAATACCTGTGAGGAGGGGGCAAGTGGACTGCAGAATCAAAAAATCCTGGTTAGAAAAGGATTCTGTTCAGTCTGTCTTGTGGTTAGTTTACTCAGTTGTGTATACAAACTTTGGAGGCCACTTATAATTAACAGTGATGTTATTCTCAGTTTCTGAATTCACAATTTTCATTATAAGTTTATATGTTAATGAGCCACCTTAATTCTTCACAAGATTGTTCTTGTGATGGGGGCTTTATTATAACCTAACAAGAAGAATGCAAAGCACAACAAAAATGTAATGAATAAATACAAGGACATACAGATAAAGTTACCAAGACAAACCAACAAGGACAGTCTCTGTGATACATGGGCCACCTTTGAAACACATGCTTTTAGAAAATGAAAAGCTATTCTGTAAAAACACTTGCAATGAATACATTATGTCACGTTTTTAAAATATACTTGAACAAAATTCCAAGCTGACAGCAGGACATGTGACAGCCTGGCTACGGAATGTGGACTGTGCTTTGATGCACAGTAGTGTGCTCCGCTCTCAGCAAGCTTAGGATGTTCCCGACCATCTGTAAAGACATGGGCTTCAGCCACCTGGAGATGGTGAGCAGACCAAGTATCAGATGATGATAACAATTATTAATTTTCTTTTTTTTTTCCCCCGCCGAGACAGGGTTTCTCTGTGTAGCTTTGCACCTTTCCTGGAACTCACTCTGTAGTCCAGGCTGGCCTTGAACTCACAGAGATCTGCCTGCCTCTGCCTCCCAAGTGCTGGGATTAAAGGCGTGCACCACCACTCCCCGACAACAATTATTAATTTAATATGATATGATAAATTCCATTAAATCCTTAATGTGATCTTGAGCAATAGGAGTAAAAAAAAAATCACAAAAGTAGAAAGTAAAATAACATATACCTTAAACATGCATTGCCTGGAATTGATTTTAAAAATTAAAAAATGATTACATTTTATTTATTTTGTTGTATTTGCATGCATATGTGTGTGAATGCACATGCCATGGCACGTGAGTGGAGGTCAGGGGATAACCCATGGGAGTTATATCTCTTCTATCATGTGGACCCCTAGTTGAAATCAGGTGGTCAAGCTCAATATCATGAGCTACTTCACTGGCCCCAATTTTTTTTTTGTGTGTGTGTGTAGATGTTGGAGGTTGAATCTAGAGCCTTGTGCAGACTAGGTAAGCACTAAGCTATATCCCTAGCTCTTGATTTTTTTTGACACAGGTCTTCTTATATAGCTCAGGTTTGCCTGAAACTTATTATGTAGTCCAGGCTTGCCTCAAACTTGTGATCATCTTGCCTCTGTCTTCCAAGTGCTGAGATTACAGCTCTCATGCTGAAATAATTATCTTAAAAAAAAATAAAACAAAAACAAATAAAAAACTACTCGGGATAAAAGGAATCCAACACACACACACACACACACACACACACACACACACACACACACACACTTAAATGTGAGAGCAGCTAGTCATATATACAGGAATAGCAAATCCCAGAACAAATTCCACAGTCCATCACTAACACATGTGAAAGAAATTGGGGGAAAATAATCTCACTTCTGCTCTTTATATTAAAAAGGATTTGACAAGACAGAATATACAATCAGTAAATTAAAAGTAAAAAAATGACAGAATAAGTAAAATTGAGACACATTTTATAATGGTGAAATATAAAAAGATGCATCACTAAAGCTGACAAGGAAAAACATAGTAAGCATAAGAGGGAATAACTGCAGAACCTGCCTGACTTTCTAGGGAAAAACTTATCAAAATTGATTTCACAATAGATACAAAATAAAAACAAGTCATCATAAAGAACAAGAAAAAGCTAGCTGCCAAGGTCCTATAATCCTAATATCCTGTGAAACTGAGTATCAAGTTAGCTGGGCCTACATACTAAACCCCTCCCTGTCTTAAGCAAAACACAGACACAAAAACAAACAAAAGAAAACACAAAGCCTCAGGAAAATTGTTATGTTCACAAAAATGCCCCTTCCAGATGACTTCCTAACAAAGTGAATCTGAACAGATTAACTTCAATGCCAGTTAGTCTGTTTCCAAAGACGGAACTAAAACAGTATTAGATCTAAAAGAAGACAACAAAAAACTAACAGCAAAATCATAAGAAATAATTGGGCATGGGTATCCACTTTCTCCAGCACTAGGAAGACTGAAGCAGGATGACTATGAATTCAAGCCTGAGTTACATAGTCAGATCCTGCCTCAAAGACACCCATCAACCAACCAATCAACCAACCAGCCAGCCAGCCAGCCAACCAACCAGCCAACCAGTCGAAACACCACAAAAACCCATCAGAGATGAGCACTGAGGAGCAAGGGAAACGACCTGAAGGTCTCTGACAGGTGTATGAGAATAGTTCAGTGTTTCAGAAAATAAAGATCCAAATTCACAATCATTCATAAAAGGAAAACAGAAGTGGACAATGGCAATATTCAAAATGCAATTGGTACAATGAAATTGTTTGAGGATTAAACAGAAATTTGTAGTTTGGTTTAAAAGTTATTTTGCATTCTAGGAAAAATGGAGACCAACACTTAGAAACACCTTGGCAACTGTAAGGGAAGAGAAAACTTTTATGTCTGCATATGATGCAATCATTTACTCAGAAAAACTAGTCAACAAATATGAATTAAGAAATGTTTCACTCTGGATGCAGAAAAACCAACATAGATAATATTATTCTCTGTACCAACATTACTATGTAGAAAGTATAATAAATCCATATCAGCAACAAAAAATAGTAAAGTATCTATGAATTAATCATTAATCTCAAGTCCTCTTTTGGTCTTAAAGCCAATGAAGATGACTTAAATAAACATTTTGTACTCATAATAAGATGATTTAATACTGCACAATTGTTAATCATTTTAAATGATTCTGTAAATTCAAAGCAATCCTAATAAAAATTACTGCTGTGTTTACTGACCCCATTACACACATTAAAATTCATATTGTGGAATAAAGATTTATATGTGATCCAATCCATTTTAGTAAAGAAAAGTACAGAAGGTGAGTTTATCCTACTGCACACCAAGACAGGGTTTCTTCAACTTTCCTTGCTGTGAACCCAAGAAAGTTTTAGGTAACTCTTAGGTATATATGTAAAATAGGTTTACAAATCAAACATTTAATAATAATAAGCCATAAAGAAATTTATTTTCAAACAACTCTTTAGAATATATACAGTTTTATCATTTATTAAAGATGAAAGGAAATTTTTATACTAATGAAATGGACACAGGAGCCAAAGTTCCTTTACCAATTTTTGTTATTGTTGTTTCTATTTTTTTTTTTTGAGACAAGGTTACTCTGTGTAGCTTTGGCTGTTCTGGAGCTTAAGAGTTTCCCCTGCCTCTGCCTCCTGAGTGCTGGGATTAAAGGTGTGCACCACCACCCTTTTTTTTTTTTTTAAAGGAAACTCAAGTCAACCATTCAAACAGCATTTTTGTAAGATCAAACATTCTAACATAATACATTTAAGGATACACTAATTTGATACAAGCTGAAGAGTGAAAGTATGAAAAATATTGTTATTTGTAATTCAACTGTGTTTCCATAGAGCAGCAAACGTGCATGCACATCAACACTGCAATTCATAGCATAGGGTGATTTCAAATCTGAGCTGAGATGTTTCGGGCAGCATTGGCTGGTGATGGCTTGTACAGGGGAAAGTGGGTGTGTTCCGAATCAAGGCTGCAGCAAAGTTCACAATGCATTATGGGTGAGCCCTGCCCCAAACACCTCACATTCAGTATATATTTAATTCTGAGTTAATTTTTGCTCACGGCATGTTCAGAAACCTTTTAACCTTTTACTGTTATCCAAGTTTTTGTGCCCCCTACACTTAGTTACTTAATCATGTATGGGTTATAATCCACAACTTAAGAAGCTGGGTACTAAGACATATATCAGTAAAATCTGTGTGGCATTAATGCAAAAACAGACAAATAGAAAACCTGGAACAGAGCAGAGCACCAGGGAAAACACTATTCACAACATGAGATAAAAGTAGCTCTAAAAATCAGAGGACAAGAAAGGAGGTGGTGTGAGACTGTAACAGGCCCCCAGACCTTAGCACAACGGAGGCCATGTTAGAGGCACCACTCTGACATTAAAAACAACACCTGCCAACCGAGGAACAAAGACCTATTCCAATAAGGCCAATCCATCGTTCTGGGAAAGTTCCTAAATGTACTAACCTTGCCTGTTAGCTTCCCGAGTTGTGCTTCTCACTAACTGAAGTGTGACAACAAAGCACATTATGGACACATTTCATTTGAATGTCTATAAAGTAGAAGGATATATTTATAATGTCGAAAGTGGATATAAGGTAATGTTAAGAATATTCAAGGAATTCTTACTCATTATCAAGAAGACACCAACTTGAAGAAAATGGGCAAAAGACATACAACAATAGACACTTCATAAAATGTATAATTATGCATATATAAAGAGGTTTATTGGAATTACCCCACAATAGGGGGATAATGCTCCAAACAGACACCTCATGCTAGCAAATAAAATCCTCAGTACCAGGAATATGTTAACTATTTTTGAGTTCACCATTGGGGTCATATAGACCCCCCTCAAGCTTCACAAGCTATTGCCAGTACTCTTAGCTACCCCCCAGAACTTAACCATAAGACCTTATTGCTGAAGACACTATACATACTTGAGTCACAGAACAAGGAGACATCAAGCTGTTATTAACTTGGAAGCTTCATCACTACAGGCTAGTGTTCACAGTGCTGGAAAGTACTTGCATGATGCAAGAAGAGTAAGCATCAATCTCACAAGCTTTGAACCCTGCAAGCTATAATTCCCGGCCTGACAAGATAGGCTCACTGGTGAAATAGTTATGAATGTTATAGGAGTAATCAATAACTTTCTGACTGGATCAAAGGCTCTCTCTATGAGATGGAACCCATATCTGGCACTATTAAAGGGACCAAGAAACCTGTGGATAGATAGGCCATAGGCCTTAGGGGAAAACCCAATACTATTATTTTGCTAAACAGACACAGTATTAAATTGATTCCTAAAATGACTTTTTGTTATACCCATAGGCAGAGTAACTCTCAACCCTCCCTCATCAGAAAAATTCCTTGCAGTAGATGGAAATTAATTTATTTGTATTTTATGTATATTGATTAGTGTTTCGCCTGCATGTATGTCTGTGTGAGAGTGTCAGATTCCTTGGAATTGGAGTCTAGACAGTTGTGAGCTACCGTGTGCGTGCTGCAAATTGAACACGGATCCTCTGGAAGAGCAGCCAGTGCTCCCAACCACTGAGCCATCTCTCCAGCAAGGCTCAGGGATTTTGCAGAAGAGGTGGCCGACAGACTGTGAGAGCCAAAGGTTATTGATGATATCAAGGAAATAGTGCTTTCCAGATCCAACAGGGTAGATGTACATACAACAGGGTAGATGTACATACAACAGGGTAGACGTACACATGACCTTAGAGTATGTGACAGCATGGGGAAGACCTCTGCAAGCTCAATCCAAACAAAACTTCAGCACCGAGGAAGGAAGCAGATACATAAATCCCACCATAGCTGAGGAGCTGTTGGCATTTGATACCTACCAGGAGAAGGAGAGTCAGTTTCCTTCAGTGATGAGACCTAATAGGCTGACCACGCACTGATGTAGGCTAAGACTCTCTAGGCAGCACAAACTGGACTCCATAGGGGAAAAAAGTAATCTTGAAGTTCAAAGGCAAGGGTTGTGAGGGGGTAGAAGGGTGGTAAGGAGAGAAGATGATGATGATGATGATGATGATGAATGATGTGTGTGTCTGTCTGTTTACTGAAAACACACTGTATGAAATTCTCAAAGAATAAAAATATTATAAAAGATATAAATAAGCAATTTACAGGAAACACCCCCAAACAATCAATCAATTATTGAAATGCTCAAGTTCAACAGTAATCAGGTAAATAGAATATAAAACAACAATGAAATGTCATTGTACTGACTAGCCTGATAAAATGTAGAAAGCAACACCATACTGGTGGGGATATGGGTAAACAGTCACCCTCACATAGATAACCAACAGGTAGTGGTTGTACAAGCTGGTCGTTGCTGTGAATAGGAATCTGACAGTACTTATACCAATTTTATATAGAGATATGCTATGACCCTGAGCTTCTTCACAGAAGAACACGATTTAAAACACACACAGACACACACACACAGACACACACACACACACACACACACACTTCCTTATTTTTTATTTTTGAGACAAGGACTTTTTCTGTGGCTCAGGCTGATCTAGAACTCACTATGTAGTCTAGGCTGGTTTCAAACTTGTGATCTTCTTGCCTCAGTTTCCTGAATGCTAGGATTACAAGTATGAGCCATTATGTCACGCTCACACATACAACATGTTTTAAATGGAAGCTATGATGAACAGGCATGGAGATAAAAAGAATGAACACATGTATGCAATGAGCGCGCAGCCTTGAACAGATCAATGGTGGGCGCCACAAGCCCAGGAGGTGTGGAGTCAGCATCCATGTCTGAGGTAGTGGTGATGAAGGATTGCTTATGGGATGGTCGCAAACATATTGGGACAAGTTTTGAAATGTAGGATTTTTCATGTGCCCTAGGCATGAAACAGCTTTGGCCACCAAGCCAGGCATCAAGCCAGGACGAACAAAGCACTGCCATTCACTCTGCCCCTGACTAAGAACACCACCACCACCAAAGGTCTCTGCCCACTGCCAGGGTGTGAAATACAACAAGATTTTTAAAAAGGCCTTTAAGCATTTAAGCTGAGAGAAAAAAAATGTTGAATTACAAAAGTAGACCAATTAGATGCCTAGCTTTAAACCCCAGAAGACAAAATATCTTTTGAGTTTTGAGTTTTGCATGGCCAAAAACGTTCTGCATGTGTGAAGGGATAAGATGTGAAAGTGTGTGAAGACCCACAGACTATACCATCCACACATTTCTTGAATTAAGAAAAACGTCTGGCAAAGTTTCGAATACGCAGAGACCTTCTTACATATAAAACCTGAAGTTACCTTTTGTAGGAAGAGGACAATCCTCACAAGCATCTGGGCACGGAGTTCTTCCAAGGTGAACAATGTACGGGGCGTTCGAATGAAAATTTTGGTCTTCCCATAAGCGACGTCATCCTGAAAGCCACATCGTTCTATAAGTTTCTTAACAGCCTCTTTGTCTGAAGGAAGGTCATGGTTAGGCCAAGTGAATTCAGAGATCATCTTGTACCTGGGTGAAGAAAGAACAGGGCACAAATCAAAGGAGGGAAACATCCTAACAGAAAAACTTCTTATCAAAACTTTAGCCAACTGTTGAGAGAAGCGAGTTTCTTCAGCCTAATGAGATGAAGAGAATCTCTTCACTAAAACACTCCTTCATGATAATTCTTACTAAACTGGGAATGAAAGGGACTGCCTTAATCTTTGGAAGGCTACTTACCAAAATTTAATAGCAATTATCATCTGCAAGTAGGTGACCTTGGAAGCACTCTCTTTACAGACACAAGACAAGGATGCTTCCAGTATGGGGACTCAGCGATGCTCTGGAGGTCTAGTTAGCCCAGTGAGGAAGAACAAAACTGACAATGGTTATGAATAATATGACTCTTTAAGGAAATCAAATGGATCTTTGGATACTTTTTTTTTTTTTTTTTTTGAGAAAGGGTTTCTCTATGTAGTTTTGGTGCCTGTCCTGGATCTCGCTCTGTAGACCAGGCTGGCCTCAAACTCACAGAGATCCGCCTGGCTCTGCATCTTGAGCGCTGGGATTAAAGGCGTACACAACCACTGCCACCCGGCTGGATAAAAATCTTAAAACTAGAAAATGAAGCAGTATTTGGTCAACACATGAGAATGAATTGCATTTCTGCGTCTAAACAAGCTCCTTGTCATGTGAGTCTGTCACAAAGCAACTCCGTACACCACAGCTTATTTCACAAGTGTAAGACAGAAGTCACATGTCACAACCTCAAAGTGACATCCCACCACTTCTACCATAGTCTGCTTTGTTGGAAGCAGTCATGAGCTCCAGCAGACATTTAAGGGAGTCACACAGGCATGAGTACCAGGAGGCAGGAGGTAGAGCATCTAAAAATCCTGCCTGCCACAGGGATTTCCCCCTACACTAGGCAGCACTAACATGGAGCTAAATTAAGTGATTTTTCTCTGCTACTGGATCTGAATTTTATAGTAATTTGAGATTTTCTTCTTACTCAGGTTACAGAGTTATTTACTCATGCTCCTTCTATTAATCACATTTTCCTTAGTTTCAAACATTTTAATTAATATATATTGGGAGTATAAAATAAAGGGTTTCACTGAGAAACTTCATATTGTATACAGCATACTTGGATCAGTTAACCTTCCCATTGCCTTCCTTTAGCCTGTTCCTCATCTCCTCCTCCTTCTAGTTTTTCTTCTACTTTCATATATTTTCTCATCCCAAGATTCCACAGATGAGAGAAAACAGGAAACACTTTTCTTTATGAGTCTGGGTTATTTTACTCAACACAGTCATCTACAGTTCCATCCAATTTCCCCAAAATGACGTGGTGTCGTTCTTTGTTGCTGAATACTAATCCACTGCACATCTATTCATGTTCTGTATGTCTTCACGTATTGACGGGCACCTAGGCTGACTCTTTTTTTTTTTTTGTGAATATTGCTGATTCCTCAGAGTATGTACGTTCAAACTGTGTAGCTGAATCATATGGTGCTTGTGTTTTGTTTCTTGGGAAAACTCCTTTCTGAGTCTCCTAATGTCGGCACTAATTTATACTCCCTCCACAATGTGTAAGTGCGCCTTCTCTTCCTGTATTCTCACTATCTGTGGTTTGTTTTCTTGAGAACAGCTATCAGACTGAGATGGGATGGAGTGATTTTATTTTGTAATTTTTTGATGGCACTGTTTTTAAAATATACTCTGAAAATTGATCTGTCTGAGGAATAGTTATCAAATATTTTCTTTCATTCTATAGGCTATGTCTTCTCTGTTGTTTCTTTTGCTTCATATAACCTTTTTAATTTTATGCCTTACCATTTGTCAATTTTTGCTTTTATTTCCTAAAGCTATTAGATTCATGGTTAGAGAGTCTGTGGTTGATATATTATGCACCCCAATAAACTTATCTAGGTGTCAGAGAACAGAAAGCCATTATATTAAACATAGAGGTTAGGCAGTAGTAGCACACACCTTTAACCCTAGCATTCTGGAGGCAGAGATCTATCTGGATCTCTGAGTTCAAAGCCACACTGGAAACAGGCAGGCACGGTGACACACACCTTTAATCCCAGAACTTGAGATCTCATGTCTTGTTTGGGAAAGACACATGCCTTTAATCCCAGAAAGGGATGGCAGGAAGCAGAAAGGTATATAAGGCATGAGGACCAGGAACTCAAGGCTTTTAAGCTTTAGGCTTTTTAGCAGTTCAGCTGAGATCCATTCAGATGAGGACACAGAGGCTTCCAGTCTGAGGATTCATGGAAACAGGATCGGCAAGAAGTTGGTGAGGTTAGCTATGGCTTGTTCTGCTTCTCTGATCTTTCAGAATTCATCCCAATAGGTGGCATTGAGGGTTTTTTTTTTTATTAATAAGACCATTTTAGAAATTCGTGTTACAAAAGACATTGCCTATGATTATGTCGTAAGTATTTTTCATTTTTTAATGTGTGTGCACACACCAGTGTGTGTATATGTGGAAGTCAGAGGTTGAAGCTGGGTATCTTCTACTATTGCTTTTTATATTTTTATTTTTAAAATCAAGGTCTCTTGAGGACTGGAGAGATGGCTTAGTGGTTAAGAGAACTGGCTGCTCTTCTAGAGGGTCCAAGTTCAATTTCCAGCACCCACATGGAGGCTCACAACCACCTGCAACTTCAGTTTTAGGCAATTTGATGCCCTCATCTGCCCTTCATGGGTAGCAGGCATGCAAGTGGTGCACAGATATACCAGTAGACAAAACATCCATATACATAAAGTAAAAAATTATCAAGGGTTAGAGAGATGGCCCAGCAGTTAAAAGTATGTATTGTTCTTCCAGAGAAGCAGAGTTCAACACCTAGCACCCATATGGTTGCTCACAACGATCTGTAACTCCAGTTCCAGGGGAGCAGATGCCTCTGACCTCCTCATGCACCTACACTTAGGTGCACAGATTCATACACAGAAGTACACACACACACACACACACACACACACACACACACACACACACACGATTAAGAATAATAAAAATAAATCTAAAATTAAAAAAATAATAAAATGAAGTTTGTAAACCTGATTTTATCCAGAATGGCTCTCTCTGCCACATTGGGATGTGCACTGCCACAGTCAGCTCTACATTGGTGCTGAGGATCAAACTCAGTCTTCACTTTGCCAGTGAGGCATTTCCTTAGCCTCAGATCTTGTAGTATGTTGCCTAATTTCAAAGATTTGGCTCTGATATGAAGGCCTTTGATGCACTTTGCATTGGTTTGGTCTAGGATGGGAGGCAGTTCCTGCAAGTGGATATCCAGCTTCCCTAGCACCATTTGTTAAAGATAATGTTTGCAGCACCTTTGTCTCCTCAGCTGCACAGAATGAGGTAAGATACTGTTTCCCATGGCAGCTCATTTCAGTAACTTAAAGCAAACATGTAAAATGCTTAAAAAATGTACCTGGTACACAGAACAAGCATTTAAAAAAGCCATTGACTATTGTTAATAGTTTTCTTGAGAAGTTTAAATATCCTAATCTCTCGTCACCATTTGGCCATTTCTTCAGTTTGTTTGAATAATGCTTCTTCTCTATTCTGTCTTTTCTTCTTGTACTGACCTTAGATGGGCCTTGCTTCCCTTACAGCAGCTGGAGATGTGGCTACTTGTATTGGTCATTATGCCAAACTCCTAGCCATGTACTTACACTGACCCACTTGGAATTCATTCTTCTCATTCACTTTCTCTAGGCCTCCTCATGTAGCTCAGGCTGGTCTCTAACTCACTATATAGGCTAGGCGTGGCCAATCCTGATGCCTCAGACTCCCAATGTTGGGATAACAAATATATATCTGCACACCCAGCCTGGGGTGGCTTTTTAAAAGGCAGCTCAAGCCTCACTAGATTGTCTTTGCTTTTAACTGTGACACTGGGTTACCTCTGCACCTTCATAACATATTTAGGAGTAAGATACATCTTTAAGGTTCACTGAGAATCAATCAATCTCTCTCTCTCTCTCTCTCTCTCTCTCTCTCTCTCTCTCTCTCTCTCTCTCTCTCTCTCTCTCTCTCGCTGTCCTTCCTATCTTGGCTGTGCATATGCTATTTTAAAATTGTTTAGTTAGCCAGGCAGTGGTGGCATACACCTTTAATCCCAGCACTTGGGAGGCAGAGTCAGGCAGATCTCTGTGAGTTCGAGGCCAGCCTGGTCTACCAAGTGAGTTCCAGGAAAGGCGCAAAGTTACACAGAGAAACCCTGTCTCGAAAAAACAATAAATAAATAAAAAATAAAAAAAAGAAAATAAAATTGTTTAGTTTGTTTTCTGATGCTGTGATAAACACTGTGGACAAAAGCAATTTAGCAGAGAAAAGGATTTATTTCAGTTTATACTTCCAGGTCACAGTTCATCATTGAGAGAAGTTAGGGCAAGGGCTCAAGGCAGGAACCTGGAAGCAAGAGCCATGAAGGAATAATCTCCATAGATGTGGCAACTGGCCCATCTGATTTGACAATTCCTCAATTGAGGTTCTTCTTGCCAGGTTGTAACAAGTTGACAATAAAAATCAGTCAGCACATACATACACGTTTTGCACTATTTGAGGATGTTTGGGGTAGGAATGGGATATTTAATATTGAGCCACTAAGACTACTGTATTGGAAGTTTATAGGTTCATGGGGGATGGGGTGGGAATGCATATGTTTATGCACACACGCGTGAGTGCGTGCGTGCGTGCGTGCGTGCGTGCGTGCGTGCGTGTGTGTGTGTGTGTGTGTGTGTGTGCAGGTACACATGTATGTGGTGTATAGGTATGTGAGGACTGGTCATCAAGTGTCTTCTGAGATCTCTCTCCATCTTGTGTTTTTCTTTTCTTTTTTAAAGATTTATTTATTATGTATGCAGTGTTCTGCCTGCATGCATTCCTGTAGGTCAGAAGAGGGCACCAGATCTCATTACAGATGGTTCTGAGCCACCATGTGGGTGTTGGGAATTGAACTCAGGACCTCTAGAAGAGCAGTCAGTGATCTTAACCACTGAGCCTTCTCTCCAGCCCTTCTTTTCTTTTTTTTAAACTTTTAAAAATGATTTATTTATTTTTATTTTACGTGCATTTGTGTTTTGTCTGCATATATGTCTGTATGAAGGTGTCAGATCCCCTGGACAGGGAGTTACAGGCAGTTGGGAGCTGGGAATTGAAACCAGGTCCTCTGGAAGAACAAATGTTCTTAGCCACCAAGCCATTTCTCTTACCCCCCCCCCCCCGCCCCATTTGTCTCTTCTTCCCATCTTATTTTTGGAGAAACAGTCTCTCATTGAATGTGGAGCTCACTGATGTGAATAGACCGGCTGGTCAGCAACCCCCCAGAATACCCCCATTTCCATCTCCTAACACTAGGGCTATAGGTGTGTACCCATGCCTGGCTTTTTATGTGGGCACTGGGAATCCACACGCACTCAGCTCTTCATGCTTGTGTGGTAAGCACTGCACTAACGGAGCCGTCTCTCCGGCCACTTCAAATGTCTGTTATTCAGTTTAATGTTGACCCAGATGCTCAAACCAAAAGTCTACTTGTCATTCTTCATTCTCATCACAGTCCATTCATGTACAAGTCACTCTTGTCATCTAGCCCTCAACACATCCTGAATGTATCCACTACTCCTCTATCTATGATAACACACTGCTGAAGATACTATTTGTAAGCTATCTCTTCTAGACTCCTGCAGTAGCAGAATGGGCACATGGTCACCATGGTGATTCCCTGAAGACATCTATAAGACATACTATTCCATGCTTAAAACTCACTAATTTCAAAACCTCAGTGCTTTGGTCTAATTACCAAGTTCAACGTGAGTCAAGCCCTGTCTATTCCTCTGCTGTTTCACACCATGCCTGGCACTCAGCATTTTTAAACTACACTGATTATGTGATTTGTAAAGTGCTATACTCATTACAGAGTAGAACCTTTCTGCCGCTGTTCCCTCTGTCTGACCTTCTCTCTTCTCTCACCTTTAGGTCCTCCTGGAATTTACCTCTTTAGAGACTCCTCTGACCTGAATCAGAATTTTCTGATTCAAGTTTTTAGACTTATTTTTTATTTGTGTTTATGTGTATCTGTGTGTATGCTATATGTGCTCAGGTGCCCAAGGAAGCCTGAAGAGGATGTTGAATCTCTGGAGCTGGAGTTAAAGGAGGTTGTATGCTATCATATTTGTGGGAGCCCACAGAGGCTCTCTAGTGAGACTTACTCAGGGTCAGAGAATCTGAGCTTGCTTTACCCACCCAGCAGGGCTGTGTAAGGAGATGATTTGGCCATGGGCATGTTTACCAGGTGTTTGGAAGGGTCTACATTTGGCTGTATGGTGTGCTTTGATCTTGCAAGGGGGAGGTCTTTTGTCTCTCCTCTTGGCATATTATAAAAAGCTCTTTTCAATAAAGGATGAGGCTACTGGGTATTGATCCAGGCCCTCCCGAAGCTATCCTGTGTTTCTGTCTTTCTTCTCATTGTCTAGGTCTCTCTTTCTACCTAATATTTCTTAATTCCTCTCTCCTCCACCTAAGAACCTTCAAAAGGTGGGAGCTGGTGCCCAGATTCCTACAGATGGCACCCTGAATGTGGGACTTAGGTATGGAGGATAAAGAGAAGGAACACCATGGAGCAGGGGGCACACCCGGTAATGAATTATAGGAGGCGGTGATATTCTATTCTTCAGGAGTAAAAGTGTAAATATAAAGCAGAGTAGTTAAAGTTAGGCTGCAGCAAGTATCTATCTCTGTCTATGATTTTTTTCTCTCTCTCTATTTAGTAAGTTAGGTTTAAAGTTGTAAAAAAGTTTTGGTGAAGGTTTAACTTAGGGTAGAGTAGTCCCCCCCCCACTCCTCCCACAAGCACAGATGGGACCTGGGATGCAGAAAGCAGCATCCAGGACTGAGCAGACTGTAGCAGGAATCTTAGAAGTTCTTATTAATAAAATCAAACCTGTGAGCCAGGTATTGGGGTGAAGTTGGAAGATCAGAGAGACAGAACAAGCCACAGTTACCTCACCTGGCCGGATCCTCAGCTAGTCTTGTTTCCTCAGACTGGAGGCCTCTGAGTTCCTATCTAGAATGGGTCTCAGTTGAACTGTGCTAGAAGCCTGAATGTTTAACCAGGCCAAATGCTTAACCAGCCAAATGCTTCTAGTTTCTGGTCCTCACTCCTTATATACCTTATTGCTTTCTACCATCACTCCCTGGGATTAAAGGCTTGCTTTCTGGGATTAAAGGCGTGGGTCACCATGCTTGGCTGTATCCTTGAACACATGGATTTCTGCCTCTGGAATGCTAGGATTAAAGGTGTGTGCTACTGCTGCCTACCCTCATGTTTAATATTGTAGCTGTTCTGTCTCTGACCCCAGATAAGTTTATTAGCATGCACAATATGTTGGGAAACACAATACCACCACAGCAGACACTTTGCACCTGGCAGTGTGAGAATGAAAAGCTGCTTCAGAAACTGCCAGCTTCAGAAGCCCTCACTACAAGCAGCAGCAGCCAGGCACTGGCAGCTGAGACATCCACTGTCTTAGTCAGTACTCTATTGTTGTGAAGAGACACCATAACCACAGCAGCTCTTATAAATAAAAGAAATCATTCAATTGGGGCTTGCACACAGGTAGACATGGTGCTGGGGGAGTAACTGAGATTTCTACAACCAGATCTACAGGCAGCAGGAAGAGAGAAAGATACAGGGCCTGGCATGGGCTTTTGAAACCTCCAAGACCACCCCCAATGACACACTTCCTCCAACAAGGCCACACCTATCCCAATAAAGCCATGTCTCCTAATCCTTGCAAACAGTACCACTCCCTAAGCATTCACTATATGAGCCGATGGGGGCCATTCTTATTCAGACCACACACCCACATAGGTGCTAGAAATAGAACTCAGGTTCTGTGGGAGACCAGCAAGTGTTCTTAACCACTGAGCTCCCTTTCCAGCCCCTGGTTTAAGTTTTATGTATTTACTCAATTATGTTTTGTGTGTGGAATCTGTAGTCCAGAATGTTGGAAATGCTTAATGCACATTTAAAATAGTTAAACTGATGAAGCTGATGACGTTTTCCTAACTCCCAGTGGCCGAATGTCACTGTCATTACCAGCCCTAAGTCAACAGCAGCACTATCTCACACTGAATGACTCCTGTAGCCATGCGCCATCCTAGGTGCCTTGTATCCTTCACCCAGTCAGCAAGCACCCTTCGAGGTAGTTACTACTTCATGCCCATTTCACACACAAGGAAACTGAGTCACGGAGTCACATAACTGGAAAGTGGTAAATCCAAGATTCAAACTGGTCAGATTAATTTCAGAGCCTCCACACTGAACTTATAATAATGATGGTAATTCTGCATCAGTACTGAGAGTGGTACTGAATATCTATTGTGTGCAGGGGACTTGGACTTTTACTTAATTCTCACAACAACCATTCAATGAATTTTTTTTTTTTTTTTTTTTTGAGACAGGGTTTCTCTGTGTAGCTTTGGAGCCTGTTCTGGAACTCACTCTGTAGACCGGGCTGGCCTCAAACTCACAGAGATCCACCTGCCTCTGCCTCCTTAGTGCTGGGATTAAAGGTGTGCGCCACTATTGATTGGCTCAATGAAGCTTTTTTTTTTGTTTTGTTTTGTTTTGTTTTGTTTTTTCGAGACAGGGTTTCTCTGTGTTGTTTTGGTGCCTGTCCTGGATCTCATTCTGTAGACCAGGCTAGCCTGGAACTCACAAAGATCCACCTGCCTCTGCCTCCCGAGTGCTGGGATTAAAGATGTGCCACCGCCACCACCACCTGACCTTGAGTGAAGTTTTTATATTCATTTTATAGATGCAGAAATAAGATCAAGGAGATGAAACACCTGGCTTGGGAACAAGTGTGAAGTAAGTATTGCAGCAGAATCCTACATGAGACTCCAAATCCATGGTCTTTCTCGAATTTCCATTAAAATGACTGAACTCTCTTCCACGGTCTGTAAGCTATAAACTCAAGAACTCTGCAGATTCTGAAGAAGTTTCTCATATGTACAGTTTCCCTGACTTTTCTGTTCACTTAATAGATGCTTGCAGATGGCCTAACATGGCTGCTGTATCATCATATTTCTGAGTGCAATTAGGTTCTGCTGCATACTCTACCCTTACCTGTGAAGAAACTTCTCATAGGTCTGGCGGAACGCAAATCCTGCCCGGCGCACTCTCACATTCTCCAGTAATCCAAGGTATTCCACCTGATGGCGGCAGCGCTCATCATCAAATATCTGTGGGGACTTCTTGTCGTTGGGTTTGATGCAACGTACATAGTATGGTTCCTAAAGAAATAAATAAGCAATGAGAGAATTCACTGTAGACCTCGAGGAGGGATGCTAGCATGTCATTAGTGTCAACTGTGTCAAATTAAGCTCAGTGCCTCGGATCACCTGGGTATATATATCTGTGAATGAAGCATTCTTCCTTTCTGCCCCAATTCAAAGTAGTTCTCATATAATCACTGGTTTATATTTTACTGTTTAAGACTCATCAGAAATAGTAGAAAGGGGTTAAAGCTAAGGAGAAAATAATTAAGATGTGTAAACACTGAGAGTTTTGTATATTTACAAATGACTGATATATTGTATATTTACAAATAACTCAGAAGAGAAAGTAGTTAAAGATCAACTGTAATGGAGATCTTGATGGATTAAGGTCAGGTGGTCTGAGAGCACAAGTACTCCCTAAGTATCAGCCATTGCTCTTATATTATTATTATCATTGCTGCTGTTGCATTAGTTTGTGCTTCTAAAAGAGATTAAACTTTATGGGTAACAGAAATGTTATGAAACCATCTATAGGCATTAGTGAGTCTATGAAAGAGCCCCTCTAGAAACTCCCCCTCTATGCCAATCACATTTTGTACCAGGCATTAGATTACGACTCTTGTTAAATATAAAAGCCATGTTTGGCATAGATCCTGGTACACTGAGGATAATGAATAAATTATCACTGGATGAATCGGAGAGGTCAAATATATCTCATCTCTTCTCTGAATCCATTATCTATCAGACACACAGATGCACCTTAATTAAGATAGAGTTCTACGTAGTTATATTAGGTAGTTTTGAGCACTGTGGAGGGAGGGCTTGACATGGCAAAGGGTTGAGAATGGTTTAAGAAGTAGGAAAGTTTTGAAGAATGTGAATTGATTTGCACTTAAATAAGTTTTCAACATCTAAGAAGGAAGTTATAATCATATATTTATCATGCTCCCTACACCATAAAAAATAAAGTTGTTTTCTTCCTTTTTGCAAATTCTGCTATATTAGCTTCCTATTGTTGTTGTAGCAGATTATAACAAGTTTAGTGGCTTAAACTAACACAATTTGATTATCTCACAGCTGTGGAGGTTAGAAGTCTGAAACGGGTTTCAGTGGGCTAATGTCAGGGTGCTATGGAGTTACTACTTTCAGGGACCTCGGAGATAGCTTGTTCATCTTTTCTGGTATGATGGTAAATCTTGATTGTTAACTTGATTAGACTGAGATGTATCTAGGAGACTATAAAGTGCATTTCTTCACTATCTGTGAGGGTGCTCAGAGGGAGGATTAACAAAGGCGGATGGGAGCAGCACAGCTTTAGAGGCTGGGGACTTGACTGGAATAAAGGGAAGACAGACTACCCACAGCCCTCTGCTTCCTGGCTGCCATGGTAGGAGCTGCTCTGCTCTACCACGTTCTTCTTGTCACCATGGACTGAAAACCAAGAGACAAAACAAAGCTTGCCTGTTTTCAACTTGTTCTGCCAGGTACTCTGTCGGAACAATGAGGTCTGACTAACACATCCAGCTCTTAGAGGCCCACATTCCTGGGCCTCCTCTCCATTTCTTACACAGCAATGACTAGTTGAGTCTTCTTATGTCAGCTCTCTGCTTCTGACTCTTTTGCCTCCCTTTTCCCTAGCAGAGAGCTCAGTGATTATATACTGAACCCACCTGGATGCCCTTGGATAATCCCTAACTTTAAGGACTGCTAATAGGACCTTAATTTCACCTTTTCTGTGTAACACAGTCACACGGGTTCCTAAGTTAGGCCATGAAAATCCTGGGGGGCATCTATGGAATAACAAAAATAAACTAAATCTGGCATAATAAAAGGCATGGAGAATAAATTATGCAGCCAATGATTTAATCAGTGAAACCCCCATTAAAAACTCACAACACTTGGGCTTTGAGGATTTATTGATGTACTGGGTGAATGGTACAGCCTTACTCCTTGAGGACAGAAAGCCACTGTGCTTGGACCTCACTTCCAGCCTTTGCCAGACTATCTTTTCATCTGGCTGTTTGTATTCTTCATAATAAAAGTGTTATCATACGATAGCATTTCTAAGTTCAGTGAATCATTCTAACAAATTATTAAATATAAACAAGGGCCAAGGGAACTCCAAAAACTGTATCCAAGTCATACAGAAGATTGTCCCAGAGGCCTCACTTGAAGATGGCATTTGAAATAAAAATCAGTCTTACTAGCAACTTTGCCCTTTAACTTCTTGGACCAGATGGCAACTTGGGCTAATAGTGTCAGAAGGGAATTTAATTACAAGATCCTCAGCAGGTATCAGAGTTGGTGCTACCAGTTAGGGTCATCATTCTGTCTAGCATACCTGTCTTTATTTTAATCTTGTCATCTATGGGAGAGTGAAAAATATGACCATGATATTTATAGCCTATACCACTAACGGGTAGGAATCTCTGAATCAGGGCTGACTTTGTGACTTGCTTTACCAATACAATACAGCAGAAGTGACACTATGTGACATCTGGAGAGGTATCCATGAGAGACACTGTCCCTTTAGCATGTAAACAAGCCAAACACTGCATGAATAAAGATGTCTAATCAGCTAGCCATGTCATTTAAGTAAGATATCTCAGACTGCCAGCCCTGGTTTACTGATCTCTCCTTGTTGAGCTCAGCAGAATTGCCCAGCCAACTCACTGAATCATGAGGAATAATAAGCTGTGGTTTCCTTAAGCACTGTATTTCAGAATAATTTGCTATAAATCAAGAGATATCTGATGGCCAGGTAGTGATGGTGTAAGCCTTTAATCCTGGCATTTGGAAGAGGCAGGTGGATCTCTGTGAGTTCAAGGCCAGCCTGGTCTACAGAGCTAGTTCTAGGACAGCCAAGGCTACACAGAGAAACCCTGTCTTGAAAAAATGAGAGAGAGAGAGAGAGAGAGAGAGAGGGAGGGAGGGAGGGAGGGAGGGAGGGAGGGAGGGAGGGAGGGAGGGAGGGAACGAACGAACTGATGACAGGCTTGGTGGCACACATCTTTAATCCCAGCATCAGATCTCTATGAGTTTGAGGACAGCTGGTCTACATAGTGAGCTCTAGGCCAGCCAAAGCTAGATAGTGAGACCCTGTCTCAAACAAACAAACAAACAAACAACCTGGTAACTGTTTGATTCTGGAATACCAATAGTTACATTTTAAATATTTTTGTATATTTAAGCAGAGGATCAATATTATTATAATGTTTAATCATAATTCTACTTTCAAAAGTAGCCATAGTTGGTAAAATTTGTAGTAGTTTTCAAATGGAGCATTTATACACAGATTACTTTTGAAAAGGCTCATGATAAACTTTAAACAAACTTAGTGAGAGATGGGAAGGAGGAGAGGTCACTATTAAGCAAAGATCTTGTGTGAGTCTTTTGGCACCGAAGATCTTACTGCTTGTGAATAAACCAATTCAAGTGGCACCAAGCACAATAAATACCAAGTGCTTTTAGATCTGTCTGCATGTCCTGGTGCAACACTGCAGAAAACTGGCACACTTGCAGCTTAGTTTCTCTGCTGTTAACTGGTGTGAGTATTTCCTCTTTACTGTCAGCTCAACTACATTTAGAATCATTTAGGACATTGACATAGTACACTTCTGGGTATGCCTGTAGGGACAGTTCTGTAAAGGATTAACCATTATGGAATGTGGGCAGCCACCATATTGGCTGGGGGTCTGCATGGAATAAAAGGGGGAAAAAGAGAAAGACAGCTGAGTATCAGCATTCACCTTTCCTCTCTACTTCTGACTCTCTATGATGTGATCTAGTCTGCAGTACCAAGCCTTCCCCACCAAGATGGAATGAATCTTCAAAAACAATGAGCCCAGATCAGTCTTTCCTCCTTACCTCCTGTTGGGTATTCTGCAGGCATGTAGTACACATGTGTACACACACACAAACACACACACACACACACACACACACACACACACACACAATCTCTGTTGCTCTTGATGTCTGACTTCAGCCTTTCACAGAGGACATCCTCAATGTGATTCTGATCCTTAGAAACTTGTTACATTTACCTGACATGCATGTTTTGTTTGTATTAAAGATAGCTTATATTCAGTAATCTGTGCAATTCTTAGTAGGTCAAATTTGGCTTTCATATTGTCTAACTAGGATTTATTTGAATTCATTGCTTTTGAAGATTCAGTCCATCTTGGTGGAGAAGGCTTGGTACTGCAGAATAGTTAACACACACATATATGTATATACACACATATGTTCACATATATTCAGTTACATACAGAGACAATGAAATAAAGACATAAATAATGAGGAAAGAAAGGGATGTTTGAAACAGACAAATGGAACAAATAACAGAAAGATGTGACAGTTCTAACATGAATGAATAAATTCCCTAAACATTTAAAGCAAAGACTGAAAGTACATGAGGTGAGGAGAGGTAGATAAAGTTAGAGTCAATATAGTTTTGAACTTACCTTTCAACCCAACAAAGAAACTAGTAAAGATGCTGTTAAGTTGGACAATATGAAAGTCAAACTTGGCCTCCTGGGACTTGCACAGATTACTGAATATAAGCTACCTCTAATACAAACAAAACATACATGTCACGTAAATGTTTCTAAGGACCTGAATCACACTGAGGATGTCCTCAGCTGAAACGCTGAAGTCAGACTTCAAGAGCAACAGAGATAATTAGGAAACCTTCATACTTGAAAATTAAGAAACATACTTCTGAATGATTGAGAGGTCAAAATGATGAGGTGAATTAGAAAATACTTGGAACTGACTACACATGCTATGACATGGACAAAGCAGTCAGTGCTAGGGACCACCTGAGACTTTACCAAACAGGTAAGTGGGATTGCACCAGCACTGAGCAATTGCATACAGGAAGCAGAAATACCATGAGACACTAACAACCAACCAGCAAGTGGGAAAGCCCTTTCAGCCTGCTTAGTGATGTAAGTCATTGAATAAGGAATCTAGTGGAAATACTTTCTCTATATTTAATCAGCATTCTGTCTCAGTTTATAAATGCCACCTCCTCTCTCACTTATAAATATCAAGACTGACTCAGCCTAAGCTGTCCTAAATTTGACAAATTAGTGTTGTATAAAGGCTAAATTGCCAGAGTTCACAGTGATCTCATTCTCTTAACCTGTCTCCCTAGGTTTTATGTAAAAAATATAATTTGTAGAAGTATGCCAAATGGCGTACACATTAGCTAGAAGGTAATGCATTTAAGTATGCATCTATTTGATCTGCTTTGCAGACTGATAGTCAAGGCATATTCAAATTCATTTAATAATTTACTGACCATCTGTTGGTAGCATTTTACAAAGCTATCAAAAAGTACATAAAGTAGGACCTATTCTCTATTTCAAAGGTAGTCCAGGTGAAGAGAGAAGATAGACCACTTGAAACACTGTGGACACATGCCCCATGGAGTTCCACTTCTGGGAAAGGGACGAGGTGGTAATCAGCATCCCTGATGAAATCCTAAAAGACAGACACTAGGGAAAATGTGGGGAAAGGCCTCTTGCACACGCATCTCATAAAGTGGTAAGGAGACCCTGGACTAGATCAGAAGACATCAGCCTAGGAATGAGTGCAGGTGCAAGGCTGCTTCTGGATCCTGGTGCGGACCTTTCATTGCTGCTAGTGAGCTTAGAACAGTGGCGAACACTTGGCTTCTCTTTTTCAGAAAGAGTCTTTATTATGTCTTTGTTCTTGGAAAAGATATTCTCTGGGTACTGAATTTTGGTTAAGTCATTATCACTCTGCCTGATTACTATTCTTTTGAAGCTAATCTATCTTTTCTCTGGCTGCTTTTTAGAGACTTGTATTGGGGGATGTCTTTCTGTACGCTGTGAATATATGTTGTTCCCATTTGTTGATAAATAAGCTGCTTTGACCTGTGGCAGGAAAGGCAGCTTAAAGGTAGGTGGGAAATCCAAGGAGAGAGACAGGAAAGAGAAAGGCAGAATGGAGGAGATGCCAGACTGCCATCCTAGGAGCAACACGTAATGAGATGCAGTTAAAGCCATGAAACACGTGGTGATACATAGATTAACAGTTATGGGTTGAGTTAAACAGTAAGAGCTAGCTAGCAAGGAGCCTGCCATAGGCCATACAGTTTCTAAGTAATATTAAGCCTCTGAATGATTACTTTATAAGCGGCTGCAGGACCTCAGGGCTGGGC
Organism: Peromyscus leucopus; assembly: GCF_004664715.2. NCBI lineage: Eukaryota > Metazoa > Chordata > Mammalia > Rodentia > Cricetidae > Peromyscus > Peromyscus leucopus. The sequence goes on from NC_051086.1 coordinate 64,167,890, forward strand.
AGGACCAGAGAAACCTTCTGGCTACAGACTTGTCTTTGAACCAGGTAAGGTAGTACTCATATGCAATCCCTGAACTTGGGAGCTGGTGACAGGAAGACCAGGAGTTCCAGATTATTCTACCTCTGGAAGAGCAGCACGAGCTCTTAACCTCTGAGCCATCTTTCCAGCCCTGTGAGACAGTCTTTCACTGAACCTGGATCTTACTGTTTCAGTAACAATGGCAGGCCAATGAGCCCCTAGGATCTGTCTGTCTCTGCCCTCCAGCACTGGGGATATAAAGATGTACCAGCATACTCAGCTTTTACATGGGTGGTGGGTTCTGAACTCAGATCCTCATGCTTGACTCCAGGGAGCCATTTCCCCTGCTATGGATTCTATTTGTGGTTGTTTTGGTATCAGGAGTTTTCATCTGGGCCTGTTGTTTAATCTCACTTTAGCATATGACATCTTAAAGTCACTTAAAAAAAAACTTTCATTATTTTTATTTTTTTAAGATTATTTTAATTTTATGTATTAAGAGAGTTTTGCCTGAATGCATGTATGTGCACCATGCGTGTGCCTGGTGCTCACAGGGGTCAGAAGACAGTGTCAGGTTCTCTGAAACTGGAATTATCTATGGTTGTAAGTCACCATGTGGGTGCTGAGAATTGAACCTGGGTCATCTGGAAGAGCAATACATGCTCTAAATCGTTGAGCCATCTCTCCAGAGGACTCCCCTGCCCCTGCAGCTCCTATTTTCCTTGGATTTTTTTTTTTTTTTTTTTGTGGAAAGTCTTTAAGGTCTGATTTGAGGGTGAAGAAAATAATTGTATTTGCTTCTTTCAGAAGTTTGTGGCAATATAAGACCTGGACTATCTTAAGCTGCTGGCTTGAAGCTTTTTCAGCCCACTTAGGTAGTATGAATGTGGGCTGCAAATCTCATTAAAGCTGGCTTATAATTGCATATTCTCAAGAAAGATTCACTGCCTTCCAATACTTGATATCCTTTGGCTAAGTATCAAAGGCCAAGATAGGCAGTTTCTTCATAGACAATAGAGGGTTATTTAACTCGTTCTAGATGTGGCCCTTTGGGGATGTAGGTGTGTGTGTGTGTGTGTGTGTGTGTGTGTGTGTGTGTGTGTGTGTGTGTGTATTATCACTCTACTTTGGGTAAGTCCCAGATTTCAGTTCAAGGACTCAGCCCTGAATGCTGACTAACCATCCTCAGAGTTCAGTATTTCACAATCCTCCGAGGTGAAAAGGCAGCTTTAAGGCTATGCCTCCACTCAGTTGATTTCTATCTTTACACAGCCCCTGGCTTACACATCCCTTAATGTTACTAGTTTCTGGTTCCATTCAGAAAGTTGATCTTTTTGTTTTTTGTTTTTTGAGACAGGGTTTCTCTGTGTAGTTTTGGTGCCTGTCCTGCATCCCGCTCTGTAGACTAGGCTGGCCTCAAACTCACAGAGATCCGCCTGGTTCTGCCTCCCAAGTGCTGGGTTTAAGGCGTGTGCCACCACCACCTGGTGAAAGTTGATATTTTTTAAAAAAATTTACTCAATACTTGTGTTGTTTCACAAGTAAGCACTGTATTTACTATGCTGCCAAGAAAGGCAACTTTCAGACATATTGTTAGGATCTTTTGTCTGTGTTCCTCTGTGAAAATGAGCTGGGTGTTAGCCTCTCTTCCCACCTCCTAAACAGTTGACAGATGCTGTGGATTACTAGTTTTATAACTGGTATCTGTGAAACCATCAGGCCTGACACTCTTGGTGGAGGTGGAGGGCAGAAGACTTCTGATTAGTGATTCAGAATCCTCAAGGTTATTGTTGTATTCTGACTTTCATCTTGAATCAATTTTAACATGTTCCTAGCAAACTAAATTTTAAAATGTGCTAGCAGCCAATTATTCATAACACACTAACCTCTCGTATCAGAGGTTATAACAACCCTTCAGTCATCATTCCGTTTTTTTTTTTTTTAAATCAGTTTTATTAGAGATTTTGTTAATTTACTAGTTTTTTGATTTCTCCATTATGGTTAATTTCTGCTATTACATTATTTTCTTCTTTCTTTAGGTTTTGAGTTTGACTTCTGGCTCTTTGAGTTGAACTTATCCACTTTTAGTCAGCATTGTTGCTTTATGAAGGCATAACAAATGGGTCACTTAAACAACATCCTACAAACACTGACAAATTCTTTGTCAAGCAGTCCTAAATATTTTATAATTTTCATTGTGATAGCCTCTTAAATCTGTGACTTATTTAGGAAAGCAGTTTATTTTTAGAGTTTTTAAGCACATTAAAATAACTTGCTTTGAGGAGGGAGAATATGTCTGTATCTTTCAAAATAGTTACATCATTATGATCTAGCATGCGGTCAGTTCTAGCAAACTGTTCCATTTATACTTGAAAGGCATAGATATTTCCTAACCCCTGGGTACAGGGTTGTATTGATGTATCAGAAGAGGTTGGAATTTGGTTTTCATGTTTCCTGGGTTTTAGACAGGTTTCACTTTGCAGCCAAGTCTGGCCTGGAACTTGCTGTGCAACGTAAGCAGGCCTTACAGTTGCAATCCTCCTGAGATTGCAGATATATATTTATCAGTTTTTAAAGACAACGCTTCTTTCACTAGTTAACTGAGTAAGTGGTGCTGTGTGCCTTCCTCCTAGGTTCGCCCTCTTCTCACTGGCTGCAGCAGGTTGAAGATGCCATCAAGAGAAAAGGAGAGATGAGAGAGCCAGGCTGCTGATGGCAGTCTAGCCGTTAGTCCCATGTTTCTGGAAATGTAATTTCACAAGAGGATGGACTGTGCTTATGTGCTGCCAGTGGAGGAGGCTAAGAAATGATGCCGGGAAGAGATAGAAAGCTATTGAATAGCTTGTGGCATCTGCCTAATGTAACCACGGTGAAGTAGAGATGCCAATTAATTCTTTTAGAAGGAAAATAGATTTTTTTTTAAAAAAGATAATAACAGAGAAGAAAACATATAATAAAATTACCAGAAGAGGAAGATATAATGAAAAGAGCTAAAAATAACAAGCCCCAGAATTCTGCTAATTTATCAAACCTGTCAACAGAGCAGTTAGGAGCAGAAATCTGTTCTTTAAGGGAAAGGAAAATAAAACTCGTACTTAAAAATAAAATGGAAAAATAGCCAGACTCAAGTTATCAGACAGCATTAGAATCAAAGCAACAGCAAAAATTAGAAAGAATTGTCATTAATCATTTGTGTGGTCCAACCATTTGAAGCAATGTGAAGATAAAATGTATAAGCTAAATTTGTGTTTAAACTCCTTCTGGCCACTTGCTATTCAAACACAGCACAGGGGCGGATGGCACATGGCTATAGTAACATTCAACTGTCTCTGACTCCATTCTTTGCCCTCTCTGGCCATGCCCTGCCTTCCAGCACAGGGTTCAGTTTATTTTTCCAGGCATGGTACATCATACATATAGTGGAAACCCTAATGGCAGTTTCTCCCTTGACCTTAACTGTAGAATAAAAAGTTGGAATTTAAGAAAGGAATACACCTGGGGTACAAACAATTATTTTACTCAGTTTTTTTTTTAAAGTAGGAATAAAAATTCTATTTTTCACTTTGAATATATACTGTTCAACTTAATTAAGGACAATTACCTAAAAAGTAAATCACACATTCATTCTCCGCATTGTCTGTCAAGAGGTAATCTATGAATTATAGAAGACATTTAGAAAATAAAATAATTACCTTTGAAGCAAGGTTGTCTACTAAAGCAATCATAGAATTTTTAAACAAGGTGGCAGCGGTCAGAGGTCTCTTGGTCACCTCTGTAATGCTCAGTTTGCCTTCGGGCCACATAGTCTTCAGCACAGGATTTGAACTGAGAAAACGAAAAATTATTCAAATGCTGCATTAAATAAGGTGGATAAAAAAGGCCAATTAGTCCTGCCAAGCTGTGTCCTGGGAATCACAGTGCACTACAGATGGAATTCACAGAGCCTAACTGGAAACAGTGTTGCATCCAGAAAACTATAATTATATAATGGCCAATAGTGCACCACAGAAAATTTCCAAACTGTAGCACTTTAAAAAATTCTTTAAACTTCTTTAAAGTGATATCTATTAAATTACTATGTAGATCTCTTGCATAATGTGGTTCTTACAATACACACACACACACACACACACCTTATCTTATATAAATATATATATATATATGCATATATATATATATTTATATGTATCTGTAAAATGCAGATTTTATAATGGCTACAAAACGGAGACAAATCGCTAGCAGGAAAATGGTTCTCAGTGTCATGGCAGATAATAAATAGGAGAGTGGAAACATCTCCTAAGAGGTAACAAATACACAGCTAAGGACACAAACATAACCATTCTGTTCGTCTCCTAGCAAAGCTGTCTACTGTTGCTGGATTTCTGAACACACTCACAGGCAGTGCTAGTGGTTCCAGCGCTATCTGGACATCACACTGGGGCTACCATGAGCCAGTTCTAAAAATGCACTTCAGGCCAATTCCACAGTGAAGCCGCAGATTGTTATTTGTCTCTGTGGTGATGTTTTCTCACGAAAGTTGTGTAGTGCCTCGGCTGTGATTCTCCCCCTGTTTCATTTTGGGTGCTTTGTACTTTAAAGTAGCTGGAACTGGAAATGCTGCTTCATTGGGGGAACTTGTCTCGTCAGAATTGTCTTCTCACAAATTTGGAGTTAGAAAATGACAATAATTAACACAGGAATTCATTGCTAACTGTGCTTATTCCATCATTATGCCCACTTTCCTTTCCCTTGTGGATAACTGAGTTGGTTCCCTAAAGCACACAATGAATTTCTGTTTCACACTTGCTCAAAATAATCACTGTGAAATGGAGGAATGGATGATACCAGGGGGCAGAAGTGGTGATATGGGTCTGTGAACCCAGACAGGGCCACACTTCTAATCACCGCCACTGTGTAGGTCCAATTACCACCAAAAGAAGCAAGAAAACAACACGAGGTTCTTTGGTTCATGGATAGTTTGACCACTGTACAGTAGTTCTATTCCATCATTTTCAGTCATACCCTTATAAAAATGACCACATTAAAAGCACACTGTTTTTCCTTTTAGCAGAGAAGTAATTCAAGTGATGGCCCTCCACTTCTGGTGCACAGGGTTCCTACAATGCCTTTCAAATACCTACTGAACAGAACTTTCAAAGGTAGAAAACTGTATGCACTTTGAGAATTCTTACATGTGCCAGAAGAATGAGGACCACTGTTGTTTGTATCTGTGCAGTTTCTAACCCAAATTCTCCCTCTATTGACTGTAACTGTCAGCTGTAACTAGAAACTATTCTCATATTATGTTGTAAGTGGAGGGAAGGAGGAAAAATTGGATTCTTTTTATATCATATTAGAATTGATATAAAAAGAATCCAAACAGAGTCATTTTAAGAGAGACTTTTCAGGCCAGAAAGTCATAAATACAATATTATCAAAACTGTTTTTTAGATATCTTAAATACTTGGATATTTTTCTTCTCTCTTTTAGATTTATTTTTACCTATGTGATTATGTGTGTTTCTATGTGAGTATGTATGTTACATGTGTGCAGATGTCAGGAGAGGTCAGAAGAGGGTGCCAGATCCTCTGGAACTGGAGTTACAAGCAATTGAGTGCTACCTGATATGGCTGCTGTGAACTGAACTTGGGTCCTCTGGAAGAGCAGCAAGCTCTCCAGCCCCTAGAATCTAATTTTTTAAAAAAGAGAAACAAAACCAGAAACCCAGCATCTATAAAAGGTAAGACTGATCTTGGCTGAGCAACAAGAGAATGAATAAAAGTTCATGCACTTGGCAGGCCACCCACCTGCCCCATTCTTCCATTTACAGACACATGTGCACATAAGAAAAAACACGCACACCATTCCTGTGTGCATGTGAAACTGTTGGGCTCTAAAGAACTAGAGGTCCAAGGGTCACATTAACCTATACAAAAAAAAGGATGCACTCAGATTTTGGGAGCTTAGTCAGCCACAGAAACACCAAAAAGTGTTCATCATCTAAATGTCATCTCACGGCAAGTCTTTCCCATTACAAAGACATATGCAATAAGCGACAGTGAGCAGACATTTAATCTTTTTACTGCTTTGGAAGATGATAAAATGAATTCACCTTGCCCCAGCCCAGTACCAGTAACTGTTAGTTTTATCTAAATTCCTTTGTTCTAACTCTGCTTACCAAGCACCAAGCAGACTGGTTTCTATGGGTAATATTTTTCATTGTCAATTAGCAAGCAAGTTTCCACTGCTGTTTGGCTTCCCGTGCAGGTTTTTCCAATAGAGAAAACAGCCTGTCATACCAAAGCAAGTAGTGCACTCTATATGACTATTCAATATTTCAGGAACTACATCCATGTGTTACTTCGTTTCTACCCTGATCCTGTGCTCCTAAGCTACATTAGTCTACTTCTGAGAGGTGGTGCTCTGTCAAATGATTCTCTGGGCCATGAAAAATGCACAAAGGTAACAAATACCACTTTGTGTTCGTTTTTTTTTGGACACAAGCCTGACAACACACTGTGACATCACCACTGGTCAAGTGTGGTTACTTTTCCCAATTTAACATTTCTTACAAAGAGAAATGCTTCTCTCTGCCATTTGTTCTCCAAATGGGTGCATATTACCTGATAAACTGAGCACTGAATCTCTTTTCTGAAAGCCACTTTCTCCCATGCCCAGCTCTTGCGTGGACTTCCTTTCCTATTTCCATGTCTCTATTACCTTCTACTGTTGCCAGTTCCATCCTCATTGTTGGTGGCTTCAGCACCCACAGACAAGCCATTTTAGAGCAAAAGATCTTGAGAGAATTATTTAAACATCTTGTGTCCATCTTTTCTTTTCCTGTTTTCTCTCAATCCCATGTCAATCAGACATTTGTCTTGACCACTGCCCAAAAATTAGTATTTTTTCAAGAATTCCATGAATTATCCCATGAGCAATCTTAGCACCATTCCTGTTTTTTATTTGATATAGTTTATCACTGTTTTCTTCTGTTTTAAAAAGATTTATTTCGTGTGTGTGTGCCTGATCCCATGTACGTCTAACGCATTCAGTGCTGTGTAGGTCCAGAGAGGGCACTGGATCCCTTGGAATTAGAGTTATCAGCAGTTGTGTGCTGTCTGATGTGGGGGTCCTCTGCAAGAGCAGCAAGTAAAATTAATTGCTGAGCCATCTCTTAAGCCCCACTTTGTTTTTAACCTTAAAGTACCCACCTCCCGCTGGGCCTCTGTGACCCTGGTTTTCTTGTTCTCCCTCTATCTTACAGGGCGTTCTCAGTGTTTCTTTGCTAGGTTGTGCTTTGACTAAATGCTGGGTCATTTAGGGATCAATTACCCTGTTCTTTCCATTACTGTCATTTTTTGAATCTACCCGCTCCTTGGATAACTCTTCCAGTCTCATGCTCTAGTACACAATCAGCACACTGACATCATGATGGGTACCTCTAGTCCCATCTTTCTGGAGATGCAGATGCAATTGTGCAGTGGCCTTTTTGGCAGTTTCACTTGGGTGCAGCATGTACTTCAGCCTACTCCATTCAAAGCATTCCTTGTCTTCCCACACAAGGCTCCAGCATCATATCTGGGTTCCGGCTGTGCATCAACTCACTGCTTAGTTCTCCTTTCTCAATATTACCTGGGATGACCACGTTCACCCCCTCTGTCACTGCTAAGCCAGCCTCAATTGGTCTCCCTAGTTCCACTCTTGTTCGTGACTATGTTTTTTACACAGTGGCACTAGTGATGTCTCTAGTACAAACCACACCAGATCTACGGCTTCCCCTCTTTGTACTTTGGTCCTGATGTTGGCTCACAGACTGCGGTTCTGGTCCTGCCCACCTGTCTACATTCACTCCTTACCATTCTCCCCAGTCCTCTCTCTGTTTTTAGCATACAGCACGCTCTTGCTGTCCTTCCTGCTGTCAATCCTCTCAAGCTGACTCCTCCCTTGAGGCCTTGGACCAGCTGCTCTCTCTGCCTCCAGACAGCAGTGTGTTTGCCTCTCTCACTTCAGATCGGCAGCTGCTGGATGCTGCCTCTGGTTGGCCGTCCTATTTAATGCCTCCCTCGCGCTTCTACTCTTCATCTCTCACCTACTTCTGAAAGTTACTTGTTTGTTTATTATTAGAAAAGAAGCAGTTTCTAGACTGTTTTCCCAGCTGTATCTCAGAGCACAGAAGGACATGTGGCTCAAGAGTACACACTTTTTTAATGTACTGAGTGAACAAGTTCTCTAATCTACAGAAGGATGGCCAAGAAGCTTCTTCTGTCTTCCTGAAACTTCTCTCCATACTGTGTTTAAAGTTCTATCCCTTGCCTGTTTTTGTTCTGTACAGCCTTTTGTCTTTAGGGGGTTTGTGAGGACATTCTACAGCTCAGTGAGGACCGGGGTTCATTGATGCCAGGTGCTAGTCTGACAAAAGAGTGGCTCATACCTGGGGACAAAGACCCTGCAGTGGGAATCTGTGTAGGTAACAGTTTGAGGTGGCCCAGAGGCCACCTGATACTCGTCACTTCTGGCCTGCTTGGGGACCACTAACTACATTGGTACAGGGTGCCAGAAGGTTGGTGGCAGTGAACAGAGAAATAGAGACAACCCAAGGAGAATTAAGACAAATCTTACTGGTAGTAAGTAGCCCCTGCCCCAAGTCTACAGATATTATAATCATTTTCATTCATTGAGCATAACAAAGCAGAAAAGTCTGCTAAAAACTCTTAAAATTGTCACTTAAAAGTAATCACGTGCATACACATACACTATGCAATGGTAAAGGTAACAAACAATCATACCTGTTATACATGAGACGTTTGAAATCTTGAAATAAAGTATCTTTATTTTTGTCAATAAAACCAATGGCAGAATAGCTGGAGAGAAAACAGAATGCATGTATCATTACATGTAAGCCACACTTGAGCTTTTCTGGAAGTTCACAGGCCTTTCAGCGATCAGTTTTGCAATCCAACTTCTAAAAGCCGGTCCACTTAGCTCTGAGGTAAAGGCCACAGATTTTGCACACTAAATAAAAGAGACTCTGCTTCTCTCCTTCAGAAGGAGTGAGCACCAGTCCCATCATTCTGAGTAAGAACATTGTTTTGTACTGGCTATTGCTTACCTCAAGAAGATGACTTCAAAATAGAGAGTTGTATTTATCATCCAGCATGCCTAAGATAAAAGCAAAACAGCACCATACAGGAACTAATTGTCTCATCCGTGGGGAGGTCAAGTGGCTTGCCTAAGTACCACTCAGTGTGCGGGGTATAAAAGAGTCCAAGGAGAACTGCAAAGGACGGTAAGAAGTGGATAAGCAGAGGAGAAAAGAACTGGCAGACCGTGTGGGGCAACAGGCAGAATGAAGGGCTGGAAGCAGGCACATGCAGGAGCATCACAGAGAACCAAGGCCGCTAGTCACAGTCTGCAGGAAGGCAGAAAGCAAAGCTTTGAAACTCCAGCTAAGATGGCAGGCAGCTGGGGAGAAGAGCACACGGCAGGGGGACTGTACTGCTTCAGTGACCGGAGAGGCCTCACCACGGGGCCACGATGTGGGTTCTGGGTGACCCGGTGAAGGCTGGGTGACTGTGCAAACAGAAACTACATTCAGCCCCTCCTTAGCAGTTCTATTCTCTTGTCTGTCTCCATTTTCCTTTTCAGAATCTCATCAACACTTCTCAGGCTTCTAACCCTAACCTTTTACTTTACATACTTAATTTTGCAAAACAAAAAGGAATATTCCAGATGTGCTGTCCACAGGGATTTTAAGGTCACTACATCCAAAATTATTTTGTTGCCTGCCTAACCCAGATCTTCTTCCCAATACCATCCTGTCATTTTTAACTGAACATTTGAAATCATCCTACTCTTGATCTATTGTTAAATCCACAGACTGAATTTCAAAGACTACAGTATAGTGTTCAAGTCTGACTGTGATTTGATCTCAGTCTACTTTTCCAGGCGTTTCTAATCTGTACTATAGAAAGGATACACCCCTGCTACTTCCTGAATATTTTTTCACCACCCTTCCCACTTCTTCCTTTAAAAATAATTCCTAGCACCCGAGCCCAGCAGCATCAGCCTCCTGGGGCTTACTTACCACAACACCTAAAAATATTATAGTGTTTTCTTACTCGGAGTTTGTCATAACAGTTGCTATGACTCATATGGTGGTTATTATAACCATCTTTTCTTATGCACGCATATGTATACATACATATATATGCTTAAATATACATTTAACCACATACATATGTGTATATTTTGTATGGAAAGCCCCCTGTGGTCAGATACCATGCCCTATAAAGCATTGTACATATAGAAGATAATCTATAAAAACCTAGAAGATGACTGAAAGGCTAAAGGAGAAGCCTGAGGCAGTGAATGCCAGTTGGAACTCTGGACCAGGAGCCTGGAAACCTAGCTGCTACCTCAGTTCTCCCATAAACATGGTATGAGACTTTGGGTCAGATGTCTACTCATCATGTAGAAGTTGATTCCTCTGTAAAACAGGTGGACTTGGGGGCATAGGCCTCTGTCCAGATATGCGTTCACACCACCCTGATCGTCAGACAACAGCCTGTAAGTGAGCCTTGGGCTTGTTTTAGTGGGAGGCATCTGAGTGGGACTTGTCTTTTCTCCTCAGAACGCTAGAATCTGGGCACAGGAGCAGAACCGTGGGAAATGGCACATCTTGCAATGATGGCTACTTTGACAGAGGGTAGTAATTTTGAGCCATATTATTTTATGATTCTAGAATTTTAATTTAGTCAGAAATAGGCATTCAAGTTTCTTCAAATGTCTTTTCAGCATTTATAAAGATAATCATTTGCTTTTGTCTTGATTAATCTCTTCTTGTAATGGGTTACGTGGGAAGAATTCCTAACATAATAAAGAGAGAAAAAGGTAGAGTTCTTTAAACAATAAGATAAGGAACAGGGCTTAATGAAGAGTAAATTTGTAACAAACACAGCAGCTGAAAAATGACCCACAACAAGTGACAGTCATTTCAGCCACCTTCCTGGAACTTGGGAACGCTGTCTTCTGAAGTAAAAAGATGGGGTTATGTTAAGGATCTTGAAAGAAGGAAATAATCCAATAGAAGACCTGGGGGGAGGTTGCAGAAATGCCACCAATTCTTTTAACATAGTGGCAGGGGGTTAACAATGGAGCAATGTACCAAGGAGGTAGCCATAGAGGGTAGAGCCACAAGCCAAGGAATGCCCATAGCATCAAAAGGCAAAAAAGGGGGCAGATTCTCCCTGAGAGAAGCAGATTTCTCCAGAAAAGGTGTAGTCCTGCCATCACCTAATGTTGAACTTCCTGCTTCCCGAATTACGAGACTACTGAGAGCCCAAACTTCCGCTTCCGTATTTGTGTAGTGCTGGGAGCCTCATCTAGGCCAGGGGGGCAGTCTACCACCAAGCCACACCCCTAGCTCATGCAGCGGTTGTTTTAAGTCACTGGCTTGTGATAGTTTGTTACAGGAACACCTGGCACTTAACGTACCAAAGTAGTTCTCACACCGATTAGTATTTCCATGTCAATTGTTATTTTTATTGCAAGGCAATCAAAAGTGCAGCTTGTAAGAACTCTGTTTCTCAAACACTAGCTGACAATAATATAGTAAAACTTCTTTTGCTTGTGCAGCTACTTGTAGTCTTGCACACACTGGGTATCCTGCGGTTCCCTCCCCAACACTCTCTCCGCTCTCGGTCTCCAGGCTTTCACTTCTGGTACTGAACTTGCTAGCACACTGCTTCCTCCGGCAAGACTTCTCCAGATGCCTCATTGCTTCCATAATGCCATGTGCCTTCCCAGCGAAGTCCCTTTCTCCCTTCCTGTAACTAAGACACATCTACTTGTATCCACTAACCTGCTGGTTCCTATGGGCAGAACCCATCTTATCCACGTGTCCACCCTAGCCCCTGACACGTTTCCAAGGTTTATTGACACAGTGACCTCTTTTTACTGAGTTCCAACCACATGGGGAAGTATACATGGTCACACAACATATGCTCAAACCAAATGTCTGAGAAACAAGGAAGAAATGAAGCTAGTGACACTTTCTTCAAATAAAGACTAAATTATGCTGATCTAGAAAATGACCCCCCCCCCAAATAAAGCCCCACACACATGAAAAGAAAACCAGCCAACAGTGTCTCAGTCCTGTTTTCCAAAGTAAGGCTGCATGCAAATTATCATGCTAGGTACCGAGTAAGATACTCACACCACATCACCTGCATAATGCCGGATTCGAAAGTCCCGATCAAACTCCAGGATTTTGTCTGAAGCACAGGTCTAAGATAAAGAAGGACATAAATTGGAAAAAAAAAAATGACATTTTTAACTCCTAAAAATACATTCCAACTTAATATGACCAAGCATCACAAATCATGATATCTAAATGAAATCACATTCCCTGGCGTCTGCTTCAATGCATGTCTGACAGCTGGGGCGGTGGTGGCGCACGCCTTTTAATCCTAGCACTTGGGAGGCAGAGGCAGGCGGATCTCTCTGAGTTTGAGGGCAGCCTGGGCTACACAGAGAAACCCTGTCTCAATACCCGCCCCCAACAAAAAACCAAAAAACATGGCTGACAAGGTAAAAGCTTTTGACAGAAACTCACATAGCACACAGCTGGCCTCCATTTGCTGGCCGATCTAACAGTAGACATGGCCAAGGAGCCAGGTCTGGATAATGGATGTGAAATGTGGCTATTCTATGCCCAATGTGGTCAGAGGTTGATGAATGATGCCCTTTATTTAGTTGGATGTAAAGGATGGTCCCTAGCAGGTGGGGCAGCCAGCAATGGAAGAGGTATGGCTCTCTGAGAAACAGACATGCAATGTCTTCTAAAACTTAAATCCTTCTCTTCCATGCTCCACTTGGGAGGACCACACCAAGGGCTTACTATTCCACAGTTGTACAAGGCACGTACATTCCACAGTTCTCATAATCTACTCTTAAAGTATAACAATGTCTCCCTCACATACATGGAGACTGAGACACACTGAGGTAGGCAGTTGGCACTACATTACATTGCTAATAAGTGGTTGCCCTGGAAAGGCTTCAGGAAGCAGAAAGTGGCTTGGCTCATCTGCCTGCTGAGCCAGACTCCAGTTTAGGTATTTTTCACAGAAGAGCAACCTTGCATATCTGTTTCTCATTGAAGGGGAATACTTTAAGAAATGGCAGGTTTTATATGGTCCTGGATTTCTTCATGACTTTCTCCAACTTTTCTTTGCTACAGTAGCCCCCAGACAGGCAGATGAGTAAAAATCTACATGATACCACTAGTATTGTAATACTAGTACCATTTAGATGCTAATGTCATACAGTACACAATCCTATCCAGGACAGCAGGCTTCAGATGCTAAAGAAACAATGTCTAAGAGTTTCACAAATGAAGAATTGCAGGAAATCAGAAGTTTGCTCTGAGAAAGTGGAGAGTTAAATGAACTTTGAGACCAAAGCATCTAGTATAGAGGACTCTCTAAAATATATCCTCCCCCGCTCTCTCAAAGATGTACTTTACTTTTAATTGTGTGTATTAGGGTTGTTCATTGTGAGTATGAGTGCCATTAGAGGCCAGAAGAGAGCTTCAGATGTCCTGGTTCTGGAGTTAAGGCAGTTGTGAGCTGCCTGACATGGGTGCTAAGAACTGAACTCTGGTCCTCTGCAAGGCCGCTATGCACTCTTTACTGTTGAGCCCTCTCTCTAGCCCACCCCCTCACTGCCCTTTTGAAAAAAAACTTTTTTTTTTTTGGTTTTTCAAGACAGGGTTTCTCTGTGTAGCTTTGCGCCTTTTCCTGGAATTCACTTGGTAGCCCAGGCTGGCCTCGAACTCACAGAGATCCACCTGGCTCTGCCTCCCGAGTGCTGGGATTAAAGGCATGCGCCACCATTGCCCGGCGGAAAAAAAATCTTTTAATTTGTAAAATTCTTGAAGGAAAAAGACTCAAATTACAGGCCATTCTTGTATTTGGATAAAATGCAAAGCTGTGATTTTCCTCAACACACAAAAATTATATTTTGCTATATACTTATTATTTAACCTTTTATTTTAAAATATTTTATGGTTGTTTGGATCATGTGACTGCCTCTCATGGTACCTTTAATGCAAAAGAAAGATTTTTATCCCTAAATAAAAGCCAGCAATCTTTTATTTAATAAGCCAGTAAGTCTACCTGGTCAGTTAGCAGTAGCAAATAATACCTGGCTCAACATACAACCCAATAGCATTATTTAACAAAAAGGTGTGTAGTGACTTAACTATTCTGACAGCTTGGCTCTGTCATTTCTTTCCTAAATTCCTCAGAAGACGGGGCTGGGGAAATGACTCGGTTGCTGCACAAACACGAGGACTTGATTTGGATCCCCAGCACTCACATCAAAGGTGGGTACAGTGGTGTCTGTAACCCCAGTGCTGGTAGGGCAGATGAAGCTTGCTGGCCAGCCAGTACCGCTCAATCAGGGAGGTTCAGGCTCAGTGAGAGACCTTGTCTCAAAAAATCAACTAGGCCAGTGGGATGGCTCAGTGGTTAAAGGTGCTTAACACCATGTCTCAGTTTGATTCTTGGAAGCTACATGGCGGAGTGAACCACCTCCTGCAAGTTGTCCTCTGACTTCCACATGTGTGCCAAGGCATGAATGTACATGTGCACATATGAATACATAAGTAAATAAATGTAAATTATCTTTTTTAAGTTGGAGAGTAACAGAGACGATATAGACCAATGACTTCTGACCTCCATATGCTCACAGAGGAACACATATACATACCACATATATACAAATTCTCCAAAAGAACACACTTTAAATAGTTCCATCTCAGTATTTGTCCAAGGGATACTGAGGGAGGGGGAAAAAGAAGTAGAAACTTGGTCTGTTGGGAAACTGGGACTTCTACCAAAAAGAGGAATGAATGAATAAACAAATAAAAGAGTAAGAAATCCACACCTAAATTACTATTTAGCATTTCCTATCAAATCATTAGCAAGTAGTTAAACATAAGATGTTCAGTTGCCCTTAAGAATAAGATTCCAGTTTGGTGTATGGCATACACCTCTAGCACTAGTTATTTGAGTAGTTGAGGATCTCACCAAAGCCCAGGAGTTTGAGGTCAGTGTGAATAACATAGAGCTAGAGTCCATCTCAAAAAAACAAAAAAGAAAACAATGAGATTACACTTCAAAAGTATCTGCTTGAGGGGCTAGAGAGATGGCTCAGTGGTTAAGAGCACTGGCTATTCTTCCAGAGGACCTGGTTTCAAGTCCCAGCACTCACATGGCAGCTTACAACCCACTATAACTCCAGCCCAAGGGTATCTGATACCTTCTCCTGGCCTTTGAGGGCACTGCATGCACATGGTATACAGATATGCAGGCAAAATACTCATACACATAAAATAAAATAAAATGAAAAAAAATTATCGTCATTATTTTTTTTCTGACAAACTTACTTAATTCAGTTATATAAATGGCCAGGGTGAAAGGTAGAATAATGATTTGGGGTGTCATGTTTGAGACTTGCAGATAACCATTTAAATAAAAACAATTTAAGTAAGATTTATTCGGTAGAATCATGACTAGTTCAATGTAATTTCACTAACACTGTCTAGTATCTAGAGGGTGCAGTAGCAGATGAATCTCCAGAACCTGAGCTGAGATGACAACAGGCATCTCTAAACTCCCTCACAGGAATTGGCTCAGATAAAGGTGCCCTTGAAATATCTCCCTGTGACTTAGGTTTCTTTTTACTTTGTGCAGTTTTGGGACTAGCACCAAGGACTAGATCTGTCAAATGAGAGGCATTTAATTAGACCTCTGAGTATAAATGAGAACTGGCTGAAGGGACCAAGGCTCTTAACAGCAAAGATCAGTCTGCAGGAGCTGAAGACCAAGTTGTAGCTATAAATAACTGGCCTGAGACAAATGTCAGTCAAGAAACAATTTTAAGATGATTTACACCTTCTCTAGTTAATTGTGGAATTTCTCTGTTCGGGTTATATAACTCCAAAGGGGATGTGGTTAGGAAGTAGATTTATTCATGAGACAGTGGCAACGTGCCACAGATTCACAGAAAAACAGAAGTGCCTGCCCATTTCTCTCTGGATGTGAAGGAACAGGGTCTGCTTTTCTGGCAGCGCCTGGTTACTAGACAAGCTTGCATTTGTGGGGAAGACTGGAATGATGAGGAGGTATCCCTCCCCAACACAGAACACCTAAACATACTGCATATAAGATCTAGTACAAAAATCTGATAACCACAACTGCTGCCAGTTATTATACAGATGTGATTTATTTGTGACACTTTTAGATTGTAAAAAATGGAGAGCTGGAAGGATACTCAATACACAGAAAGAATGCATTTCTCTATAATAACAGGGACTGCAGCTAGAATTTCTCACTTTTAGGCAAGTCATAGGGTCTAAAGAATGCAGTGCACATTCCTTATTTAGTAAATGAGGATTATGGTGAAAAGTCAAGGACAAAAGCAATTTCTTATGCCAGAATTACCAGATGCAGACATAAAATTCTAGCGCATGAACAAGGACTCAGCACCTATTGGTTATAAATGACATCATGCTTTCTAAAGAACCGTGTTCATTTTTCCTGCATCTGGCAAATTCCACAGTCTGTAGCTCCCTCTCCTGGATACTATAATTTTTGTCAATCTCTTCATTGTTATCAGAGAAGCAGAACTCACCCATGGTGATACATCATTACCAGGCATTCATGCTTTCCCCCTTATTTGAGTGTACATTCTTTTAACCTAATGTAAAGCAATGTTGCCCTGTCAAACAACTAGCAAAAATCTCATAGCTCATTATTACCTTTCGGCTGGAAAAATGACCATGTTTGCCCAATTTATTGTTTAGGGCCTCAAGGAACATTCCGTCAGTGACTTTGCCAACATTCATACAAGCATCGTCCAGGATTGCAATGATGCCTTTGTGCTGCTGCTCCACAAGGTCCACAATGATCTGGTTGTTGAAGTAATCAATCTGTAGGACAAGCAAGAGAGCAATGCCCAAGAGAATGGGAACCCTGATGGACAAGACACACAGGTGTCTCGTTTCGTTTCACAGACTTGTGTAACACCCCAATGTCAAAAAGGCAGACAGTATGAGTGAGGTCAAGCGCTAAAATGAGCACACATTTTAACAGAGGATTCTCACTTACTGTCTGCATTCTCCTGCCATGAAGGAGACACCAGGATGACCATGGACTGAGGCAAATGTGATTAATTCTTGTCTGAGTCCTTCCTGTCTCCCAGTCCTACACCCAGTCCCACTCCTTCAGTCTGTGAGTCCCCAATCTGTTGGCCATTAATCATGAAACAGTTTCCACTAAATGCTAGCAGATAACCTGAAGATATCATTTGATGTTCTTCTGATGATGAAGTCAAAGTACTCCACAGAATCTGCGGTTCTACTCATGTGACATGCATTGACAAAAGTCCAAAAGAATTTCCTCTAGTTCCCCAAAGTTAGAAAGCATATGAATCTAACACTTTTGAAACTTTTCAAAAATTAATTGAGATGTAAGTATATATCGAAGATAAAAACAAGCTTTCCACTTGCTTCCACAAAGCAAATGAAGTGAAGAACTTGGGGCTTTTTTTTTTTTTTTTTTTTTAGCAATTTCAGCATATACAAGGTGTAGACAGAAATCTACCACCACCTTCCTGCTCTGATGGGCAGCATAGACACAGCCTTCACAGGCCTCTCTCAGGCAAGCTGTATGTCATGAAGGTGAGTCACCGATGAGAAAAAATTTCAGTACTGTGTGCTGATGTATGGCATCTCATGTCAGAGGCAGCTAACTAAGCATCATCTCCATTACCTCCCGAAAGCTCTACAGACTCACAGCAGAACCCAACAGAGTCTTATGGGCTCCAGCTTCAGGCTTTCATATCTACAGGCCTATGCAGTCATTTGCTGCGGCTTTCAGCTCAGTTTCTAGTCTTTTGTATTTTTTTCTGAGTTTCCTTTGAGATGAAAGCCTGAAAACTGAGTGTCATTCCAACCCTACCCTACCCCCGCCCCCAGCTTTTTCTTTTTTTTAAACACTTTTCTGGTTTGTCTGAATCATTGATTCTCAACTGAGGTTAATTCTTTCTGTGTATATATTTAGTAATGTCAGTGGACAGTTTTGATTGTCATGGCTGGGGAATGCTATAGATGTTGAGGGCTGAAGGTCAGGATGTTGTTAAACCCTCTAATTCGTAGGACAGCCCTACTGCAAAAATTACCTAGTCCATAACTTCAGTGGGGTAGAGAGACCTGCTTTTAAACAGTGATGATAACTGTGGGGAGTTATTGTATTTTCAGTTAGGGAGAAAAGTTATTTCCACCTTTAGAAAAATATCCTAAAATACACAAATGCAGGAATCTATCACCAGACAGACATTAGGACTATGAAAGGAAGTTCAAATGTATTAAAATTCCAACTGTATTCCTAGAAGCCAGTGATTTTGCTGAAGATTCTAGTGACTCTTGGTTTTAAGTTTAATGGTGCTTCAAGCGTTACTTAAAGCATGCTTTTTAAAATCAGGTTTCTCTGGTAACCTGGAATGCCCATGAGTTTTTTTACAAGACATAAAGAGAGATGGGAGAGTTGTGACAGAACAGCGTATGGATATGGAGGTCCTGTGTCACATCCTCACTCCAAATACAAGCACCTTTAATAGCAGTTTGCTTGCCTATGCCTATGGAATCTGAATAACAGACTTTATAATTAAATTTGCTATAAAATATAAACTTCAGCTATATTATGTCTATATAAAATAATGTATACAATACATTCTTAGAAAGCTTCACATAAACAACTGAATTGCATTTTAACTTTATGAGAGTTCACTAGTGTCA
This sequence comes from Peromyscus leucopus, assembly GCF_004664715.2. Lineage (NCBI taxonomy): Eukaryota > Metazoa > Chordata > Mammalia > Rodentia > Cricetidae > Peromyscus > Peromyscus leucopus. The sequence continues at coordinate 64,186,767 of NC_051086.1, forward strand.
AGATTTCAATAGTTAAAATGATTTGTAGGGGCTCCAGAGATTTGTAGGGGCTCAGTGCTTAAGAGTTCTTACTGCTCTTTGCAGAGATACCTGATTTAGTTCTCAGCACCCACACCAGATGGCTCACAACCACTTATAACTACAGTTCTATGGGTTCTAATACCCTCTTTTGACCTTCATGGAACCTGTAACCATGCGGTGCACTTATATGCAAGCACACACACACACATAAATAGAAATTAAAAATATATTTATAAACTTTTGAAGCAAATGAAATCAGAGGGATAATCAGATTTTATGAACTCCTGGTAGGCATTCACATATAAGCCATGAAACAGGCTGTGGAGAAAAACTAATTCTGAACACTAGATTTAATCTCCAGTACACAGAATACATAGGTACACAGAAATGTGTTAATGACACTTCAGGAATTGGATTAGCATAATCTGGGCTGGGAAACCTTACAGAGAAAAGTGCTTACTATGGTGAAATTGCTCACTCTTTTCAATAAAAGATTACGAAGGAGGAAAAAGGGGTGAGGAGAGAAGGCATGAGCCCAGACCTATGTGAGAAACCTATCAACCAACCAATCAATCTTAATGCAAAATCCTTATCTGGATCCAATCACGCAAACTGTCACCACTATCACCAACAAAACAACATAAGGAATAGGAAATGACATTAAAGGAATTGTTATTAATTTGGGGGATGGGATCAGAGAACTACGGTTACAGTTTTTGGGAGTATTTATTTCTTAGAGAGATACACTGAAAATCACAGATGAAGAAATGTGATGTCTGAGTAACTTCGGTGTCACCTGGGACATGTGAGGAAGGCACAGTGGCATGAGGAGGGCAACTCAGCATAAACGCTAAGGCTGGGTTGAAGGCACACATAGTTTATGTGTTCCTCTTACAGATGTTCTACAGCAACAGAGGAATCACAATGCTTAGGGGTTGGGGTTCCGAGGGAAATGGAGCTGGCAATATTGGTGCACGCCAACATGTTGTTTCTGTCACCTGGGAGTTGGGTTCTGCTCCCTTTGTGGTCCGGTCTGTTTCAGTTCTTTCAAAGCCCATCATCTCTAGGGTTTCTGAGCTTTCCCGAGGTGTTTCCCTGGATGAGACACTGCTGCAGCTATTACCTCCCCTCTCTCAACTGAGCCTGTGGAGTTTGATATTCTGATTGTTAAAGGAGTTTCTGTTCGTTTGATTTAATGTTTTGTGGGTTTTTTGTTTTGTTTTGTTTTGTTTTTTTTTGGACAGGGTCCTACTATGTAGCCTTGACTGGCCTCAAACTTGGAATTCTCCTGCCTCAGTCTCCGGAGTGCTGAAATTACAAATGTGCCATCACAACCAGATTCAAAGGATATTTTTGGATCAGTACCTCCAAATCACATCTGAATAACAGGTTTTATGATAAGATTCACACTAAAAAAAAAGCCTCAGCTTCAGTTATATTGTATATTAAATAACAGGTTTATTCTTAGGAAACTTCACATAATACTTTTTTTGTGTTATATTTAATTTAGTTATATTAATTTAATTGAGTTATATTTCATTTCTATTTATTTAGCTATTTATTTATTTAGCTTTTTCTCTGTGTATCCCTGACTGTTCTGGAACTGAGAGATCTGCCTGCCTCTGCCTCTCTACTGCTGGGATTAAAGGCGTGTGCCACCACCGCCTGGCTTGACCTATATTTTAAATATTTATAAGAGGTCGCTGTTTAAATCAAACAACAGGCAGCTCTCTTTTATAATAAAACTGACAACTCTGGTTTATTTTAAATATGTAAAAATTTAAGCTAATATATTAAATGAAATTTTATGGCAGTCTAATATTTAACACACATTGGAAGGCAAGGTGTAATTTGAGGCAGAAATGCTATTTATTATACCACTCTCTCTCTCTTTTTAAAATGAATAAGTAGAAACAGAAATTAGGAAGATATGAATATAAAAATAACTTTAATATGACATTTCAAATAGCTTTTTACTGCTACTGTTCTTGCTATCAAAGAACAAATGCGGGCTTGCTTTTTATTGTGCAGGGAGAGTACATCTGTTTATGAAACTCGGCAGCCAGGCATGGCAGTGAAAGCCTGTACTCCAGGACTCAGAAGATGGAGGGAGAATTAGAGCTTAAGGTCATGCCTGGTTTCACAGTAGGTTCAAGGCCAGCCTGGGAAACATCTGACTATGCCTCAAAAAACCCAAAACAAAACAAATTACAAAAATCTCACAAACACACACACACACACACACACACACACACACACAGAGAGAGAGAGAGAGAGAGAGAGAGAGAGAGAGAAACAACTACAAGAAAACACCAGAAAGTCACAGAAAACCAGTTTTTAAAGGCCTGCTCCCAAAACTGTCTTAAAAATACAAATGTTCTGCCGGGCGGTGGTGGTGCACGCCTTTAATCCCAGCACTTGGGAGGCAGAGGCAGGCGGATCTCTGTGAGTTCGAGGCCAGCCTGGGCTACCAAGTGAGTTCCAGGAAAGGCGCAAAGCTACACAAGAGAAACCCTGTCTCGGGGGAAAAAAAAAAAAAACAAATGTCCAAGAAGAGCACTAAGTCTCCTTTCTGTCAGGAGCCGGTGGTCTGCTGGCAGAGAATGAGAGAGCTCAGGCAGCCAGCCTTTTGGTCCCGCCCAGACCAGTGTCACTTCCTATCTATAGCGCATTGGCAGACTTTGCCTCCGACAACTGCGAAGGTTCACAAAGCGCACGAGAAGAGAGGTGACAGCAGAAGGAAGAAGGTGGAACTGGGACAAAGTGTTCCAGCATTCCAACGCACAGGCTTCAGAGGGGCTCATCAAGAGCCGAGAGCAGTTCACCGCCACTCGGTGCACAGAGGAGAGGAGAAAATGAAGGAGGAGGAACAAGAACTGGGTCTGGAAGGAAGTTCATCTAAGTTAAGTCGAAAGAGTGAACTTCGAGTGATGCTAGTAGACTCTCACAGACAAAAAGCAACCAGAAAGTCATGCGGCATCAGCTACACAGCTAATGTGAGGCTTAAGGCTGTACTGAGCATGTCCTGGGCACCAACAAGGCGGGATATCAGACTAGAGGAATAGCACTGACTGGACTAGCATGGCTGGATTAGCCGATCTCAAGGAGGAAGGCTCGGGTCAAGGGTTCAAGATCCCAAGAAGGTCAGGAGGAATGCAAGGCGGGCAGCACAGGGAGACACTCCTCACAAGGGCACTCACGTGTTTCCAAGGGATGCCTTCTCGCTGGTACTCTTCCTGCTCCTGCTTCAGAACCAGCTGAATAAACAGCTGCTGCAGTTTCTCGTTGCAGTAGTTAATGCAGAACTGTTCAAAGCTACACGAGATGGAATATGTTAGGCTTAAATACCGAAAAAATGAACAACAGGGTTTTAAGTATCTTATCCAGTTTACCTGTTGTTGTCAAAGATTTCAAAGCCATAGATATCCAATACACCAATAACAGTGTTTTTCCCATGAATCGTGGTGTCATAGTTCTTGACCTCGATGATGTCATTGATGCGAGTAACAATCCAACAAAAAAGGCGTTCATATATTGCCTGTGAGAGACAGAACATCATACATTCTTATCTGTTTGGGAATGAGTCCCTCTGGAATTGGGATGTCTTCAATCCCTTCTTCTTACTGTTCAGCACATGTGTTATCATCGCCTAAGTGGAACAATTAGAAATTTATATAACCTGTTACAGAAACAGCTACATGATATACGCCAACCTGAAGCAAGCAATCTGGATTTTTTTTTAAAAAAGATTTATTTACTTATTATGTGTACAAGTGTTCTGCCTGCATGCATGCCTGCAGGCCAGAAGAGGGCACCAGATCTCATTATAGCTGGTTGTGAGCCACCACATGGTTGCTGGGAACTGAACTCAGGACCTCTGGAAGAGCAGCCCGTGTTCTTAACCTCAGAACCATCTCTCCAGCCCCGCAATCTGAATTTTTAAATAGGTTATTGGCTACTGTTCATATTTTAAGACTACTCTCCAGGCACGTGTCCATGTCTTCTTATATCAGTGCTACATCTGCTCTTCTCACCTCTAAAAACTCTTCTACCAACACTGAGCTACGAGTAAATGGCCTTGGGTACTTAGGAATTTATTCCCTCACTCACCAAATATTTGCTGAGCACTTAGACATATAGTTTGTTGGAAATACAGCACTAAGTACCCAGAAAGGTGTAGTCTCCAAGGAGTGGAGGGAATAGGGTGAAGGAACACAGGCACAGTGTCTGAGGTGACTTTTAAAGTGTATTATGTGTGTCTGGATGTGGGTGAAGCAGGTGTCCTTGGAGGTGTTGGTTTTCCTGGTGCTGGAATTACAAGTAGTTTGGGTGGTGGGAACTGAACTTGGGTCCTATGCATGAGTAGTATGTGTGCTTAACTGCTGGGCTCTCTCCAGCCCGCTGAAGTGACTTTAATTTATTCTGTGCTCAGGCAATCCAGGGAAGGCTTCTCTGAAGAAGAGACACTTGGGCTGAGCCAGCAGGATGACTAAACAGAGCAAGATGGGAAGAGAGGAACAACCCGAGCAGAGAAATGGCATGTGCGGACCCTGTGATTAGAAGCAGAAAGGGGTGAAGAACTCATGAGGCTTGAGAATCGATGAATATGTTGGAATACGTAAAAATGGCTGAAAATAGCAGAAAAGGAGGCGGGGGAGGTAAAGTGGTGCCAGACCTGCTGAGGCAGAGGCACTGACTCCCTCATCCCCACTTGGTCTAGTCTGCTTTTCCAGCAGTGAAACTCACAGGCAGGAGCCAGAAAGTCCGTTTCTAAAAACCCTTAGCCCACTGTCAGGGATGTCTGAACACATCCTCACGGGATTTCACTTAGGCCGCAACCCACGGATCAAGTTCAGTCTCACCTTGGCAAAGGCGTCTCTGCCGTAGCTAGCTTCCTGTTCTGTGTGCTGCTTGTCGATGATGTCACGGCCTGTGGCCACCGTCCGGTACAGAAGGGCTTTCTCCACCATGTCTGTCTTAGTAGAGAGCAATTCTGCTATGACAGACACAACCTTGCCATTCTCAACGAGTGGCGTGTCACCGTCTACTATAAACTTTAAGTTCCCCTGTATCAAAAACGGAAACACAAGACACCGTTTCCAGTCAGCTTCTGACAGATCACGAATTCAAGTGACCTATCTTCCCAAACGGCGTGTCAGATGTGAAAGCCTAGCACTTCTCTTTTCCTCTTTTCCACACATGTGTCTGTCCTCCCATCTAGCATACATTTTTGATGGAGGGTCTACATTGTTAAGCAGTCGTGTTCACAGATACTTTCTGCCATTCTGGTCTACGCGCTGGCCTCCGATGGTCTGGCCGTGCCTCGGAGGCCACTTGCAGCCATCCGTTTCAGAGGCGTCACCATTCGGCTCGGTGCTGAGTTCAAGGTCTGTGGCTCTCACAGTACAGTGAACTGAGCACAGCCTCCAAACCTGTAGTGGCTTGGAGAACCTCTCAAAATATAAAATGATGAAGAAAATCAGAGCATGTTTTCCAGAACACAAGCGGAATTTTCATAAAATAAATTACTTTCGACAAGGAACAAAATCTTCTGGAATAGTACCCTATTTCCACAGGGATATAATGTGCTTTGAGAGTCCTTACTCACCAAGTGAAGAATAGCAGCCAGAATTTTATAGACTGTCTGAATCTCCTCAGGTTTGAATCCGATTACTTTCATGGCATCGGCTACGACTTTGAACTCGGCAGCATCATTGATGGAAGACTAGACATGAACATGAAGATCTTAAGTCACAGACATTTCACATGAGCATTAATCATGAAACAGAAGTGTTTAGCCAAAGTCTCGATGCCTCTGTAGTAAGTTACTTTGAGGGAGATAAATATTAAAAAAATTACTTTATGGTAGAAACATTGTTTAGATGTATGAGGCCTATTTGTGTATGAGAGTTGTCACTTAAAATAAGCACCATGCACTTTTCTGGAAGCTTCTGTCCTGAGTTGGCTCACAGAAGATCACAGCTCTATGTGCCATAGAGGCGGTCACACGTGAAAATGTTGAATGTGGGAACTTCTAAAGTCCATGGGTGGTTACTGCATTTGCAGCTCTCCCACGGGTCCTCTTGTGTGGGCCGGCAACAGCGTTCACACTGTACAACCAGGCTTCTTATTTCCCAGGTGAGGAAAAGGAGCACCCAGAGCAAAGCCACCAGCTGCAGCCACTTAGCAAGCTATTAAAGAGTCCAGGACCATACTTCATTCTTATTTCTTCTCATGTGGTAAGTGTCTGTCTGGTAAGATATAGCTTCTAACTGGAGCAGAGGAGCTCAATGATGAATCTGCAGCCCCGGGAGATATGCCACTGCTTGGATGGATAGTGTGCCAACAGATTCCACAGTAAAGAGTGGCAACTGCTTCTATTGCAAGTTTTCCCAGAAGCAGCTCTGGACTAACCCTTTTCTTAACAAGTTGCTCCTCTTGCCTGGATAGTGCCCTGGTCTGATGCTTGCTTAACTAAGGAACAACATACAAAAGCAAACCTTCTCTGCCTGAGGAGCACACGTTCTTTTGTGTCTCAGGCACAACCAGTCAAGCCCCTATCTCCATCAGTGTTTTTTTCATTATGGGATGGATGCTCAACCTTACTGAGCCTCAATTTTCTCATGAATTACAAAGACTTCTTATAGGTTGTTGTCTGGTCCCTACCATACCAAAAAAACTAAAATATCAGATACTGCTATTGTAAACTGCATGTTGAGACTGTAGTTCTGTCCCATAAAAATAAATTGCGGGCTGCTTTCTGACAGCCATTCCTCTACTATTTCATTATTGCTAATAGAACAAGATTTGTTTAGTCCTCTTCAAGCTCATCCCTGATTGGCTTGCTCCGAGCCTCTGAGGGCTTCATGGTTCTAAACTGATCATGGCCATTATCCTGGATAGTTTATAGGCAACTTGACACAAACTAGAGTTATCTGAGAAAAGGGAACTGCAGCTGAGAAACAATGGCCTGCGGGTGAGCCTGTGGGCATTTTCTTAATAAGTGATTGATTTGGAGGCAAAGACCACTGTGGTGACGCCACGTCTAGGCAAGTGATCCTGAGGTGTCTAAGGAAACAGGCTGAGCAAGCCACGGAGAGCAAGTCTGTAAGCAGCACTCCTCCATGGCCATGTGCACTGCCTGAGTTTCTATTCTGACTTTCCTGGATGATGGACTACAAGCTGGAAGCTGAAATAAACCCTTTACCTCAAGTCGCTTTTGGTCATGGTGTTAATCATAGCAACAGAACCCTACGACACACCTTTTCTTCCCTCATCAAGTGAGTGGTCAGCCAAAGGCATATGATGCTACTGTGATCAAGGAGGTATGAGGAAAAGCACATGAGGGGCTGTGTAAGGGGAGGGGCCCTAGGGAGACATATGTGTATAAAGTGGCAAAAACAGCATTTCTTTTGCCTGTGAATACTGGGGACTGCTGATGACATTTTGAGACCATGACAATAGCAGACCAAGAGAGCAAGCCAGTTTACTGAGTGAAGCAGAGCTGTAAGTCTGAAAACCCATGAACCCCACCTGGGTCTCTAGCAATGTTCCTGAGGCACAGGAGTGGCCATCCCAGCACTTGCTGTCATACAGGGTTAGTGAATTCCTTACTGCTCAGGAAACTCTACCTGGATTTTCTCTTACTTGTGACCCAAGGTATCTTAATTGTTCATGAGTTCTACATCCTAAGATTAATTAAAATACATGTAATATTTTATGAATATTAAAATCATACTTATATTTGTATAGAGGAAGTGATTATGTTGTTATATAGTAAACATAGGGTTAAGTAGGATTTGTTGTATGATTTTGTTAATGAATATACATGCAAGCCATTACTAATTATCATCTCTACATGGTAGAATTTAAGCATGTATCTTAGGGTGTTTTGGTGCTTTTTTGTTTTGTTTTGAATTAAGTGCATGGGTGTTTTGCCTGCACGTATGTCTGTGTATCATGTGTGTGCCTGGTGCTCATGGAGGCCAAAAGAGAATATTGGATCCCCTGGAGCTGGAGTTACAGATGGTTTTTGACCTGCCATGTAGGTGCTGGGAGTCAAAGGAGGGTTCTCTGCAAGAGCAGCCAGTGCTCTTAACTGCTGAGCCACCCCTCCAGCCACTGAGCCAGCCTCTAGCTTAGGTTTTGAGTATGAGCACAAATTCTTTGTTTTTGTCAGAAAGGAAGGGGGGAAAAGTCCAAATGGAAAACCAATAAAAACAATACCAAAGATGAATTTTATTTAGAAAGAAGTTCAAATATTAACTTAATACTTAGGAGTAAGCTACATGACTTGGCTTGAAGTAATTTTGGCAATCAGATGATAGTCTGATTGTAAAGGAATAGCCCAGCTCCTAGAGGTAAGTGTTGATTTCATAATCCTCTCTCTATATTTAAGTATTTCTGGCAATGCTGAGAAAGTTGGACCATTGCCTTCTACTGTTTTATTTTTAATTCATTTTTGGCCAAACATTTCCACTCTTAGAAAAGTATAAAAAGGTAGCATAACCTAAATGCCAAATAATAGAAAATTAACTACAAAACCTAAGTATCATTTATTTCTAGGAACCGCAATAAAAATACTGCTAAGCCAGTAATACGGGTATAACTAGCATAAGTGGAATAATAATTTAAATAAAAACACTTCCAACATCCTTTTCCGACAGAGATCTTTTTATGCTTCATCCAACTAAAATCACGAGTGCTTTTTCTTGTTTGAGCTGGGTTTGGCTCTGTGGTTCGGGTGGATTCAGCATCTTCCTGTCTTAGCCTTTTGGATACCGAGGTGACATGCATGTGCCACTGTACCCTGCTGGCAGTACACTTTTTATTACAGAAGAGTTAAAAGTACAGAAATGCGGGGTCCAAATATGCATACTCTTACCCTTCCGGAAGCAACGATTGAAACCGTGGCCCAAGCCCTCCACAGCTTCTGCATTTCTATACCTCGCTTCCAGCAAACTAGGACAACACCACATTTACTTCTTCAGACACTCTCACCAGCCACCACATTGTTAAACTGGCTGTGAGACCGGTAGAAGAAAACTCATTTAAGTAGTAGCAAGAAAGGGCCTGCAGATGTGTATGCAAGTGCCTGTAACCAGAGGAAGGGAAAACAGGGGTCCTTTGGAAAGATGACTACAAAGAAAACCCAAGGGCCACAAAACTATTTCTAGGATAATCACAATCAATATTTAAAAATAACGGGAAACTGGGTGGTGTCGGTGCATACCCTTTAATCGCAACACTAGGGAGGCAGAAACTGTGGATCTCTGAGTTTGAGGCCAGCCTGGTTAACAGAATGAATTTCAGGACAGCAAGGGATACACAGAGAAACCCTGTTTTGAAAAACCACCAACAACAAAAAAAGTGGGGAGAAAATCAAAGTGCTTTTTAATTTTGTCATAGCAACATGCCTTTGGCCAAATCACACCAACTCTTATGAGGAAGGCTTTCTAGTCGTCAGTGTTTTTATAAACAGTAAGAGAAAACCCTGAATACGGGGAGAGGAACTTTTCTGCTAGATGAGGACAATACAGTCATGCAAGGTTATTTAGCCAGATGCTCAGTTCAGTGGTGGAATACATTTCGGACTGAGATTTGGAAAAGCAGAGCAGAGGACACTCCTCTGCCTGAGGGCAGCGGAGGGCCTGGGTGAACAGCTTGTGTTCCTTCTGCCTCCTCTCCATTCTCAAAGAAGAAACTTACCTTCAGCTGTGCCCCACCACGGATGTAGTTGTAGGATGAAAGGGACTTCTGCAGGTGTAGAGAGTGCAGCATCTGCTCAGAACCTCCCTGGAGCAGCTGGAAAATATTCAATTTAAATTAAATTGCTGTGATGGTTCATCGGAGTTGTCAACTTGGTGGCACTAGAATCAACTAAAGATAAGCTGCTGGGTACCCCTGTGAGAGATCCTCTTGATCAGACTCTTTGAATTGAGAAGACAACCCTAAGTGTGGGCAGGGCCTGTGAGTGGCAGCCTAGATAAAAGGAGGTCCAAGGGAAGAGCTTTGCATTTCGTTTTTGTATCTTGCCGGTCCACTCATCCACTTGGTTGCTGCTGCAGCCACAACCACTGCTGCTGTATTCCTTTGCTGGGACCAGAACTCAATTTCTTCACACTTCCAAGGAAGACAGCAGTTCCAGGAATTTTCAGGCCTTCAGCACCAGACTGGGACTGCTGAGGCGCCCAGCCCCGGGGGCTGGGCAGCTCCTGGGTTCTCAGCCTCTCCAGTCTCCAGCACGAAGACAGCCAGTGCTGAACTACCCAGAAAACATCGCGTAAGCCAGTCTAACAAATACTGTTTTAGCAAACAGCCATTCTTCTGGTTCTGTCCCTCTAGGAATTAGTTCCTCCTGACTAATCCACTGTCAAAGCAAATACTGATCTCCCAAATGTCAAATATTCTAACTTAGTGGTGATCTAGTTCCTACTCATTTTCCAGGCTTTATACATTTAGGTCCTTCTGTTAGATGCTTTGAGAAGATTTTTGGATTTTGTTTTATTTTGTTGCTGTTGTTCTCACTTATAGGTAAATGGCTTCTCTCTCTCTCTCTCTCTCTCTCTCTATATATATATATATATATATATATATATATATATATATGCAGAGTGTTACACAGTTACGAGGAATATCAGTTAAAATGTCTCAGCTCATTCACAACAAAATTGGTCTAGAAAGCCCTTGCTCAGCCTGAGGTGCTTGTTGCTCAGCAGTGTCACGCTGCTGAATTTAGAAAAGTCAATATTCTGGAGAAGAGGCATCAACTGACAGTCACGTGGCGTCCCATGTGCTGCACAGCTTTTCCTCAACTGTCACAGTCAGAAAAGAGTGTGACTGACGGCTGTGACTCTCACACAGACTGATGATACTTCTCAGTAACTTCATCCAGCCGGGAAAGACACTGGCAAAAGCTGAGGTTCTTGAAACAACCAATTCTTTTATTTTATAGAGAAATAGTTTATCTGAAATCTAGCAAACTGTCAACAGAAACAAAGTCGTTACCCTTTTGTGCTACAGAGCATGCCTTCAGGAGGGGTTCTGCACGGAACAGCAAGCTCTGGCTTACTTCAAATGTACAGTTATCAGGCCTTAAAGAATGATTATTTCTTATCCAACATACCAGAACTTGAATGGCATTGACTAGAGCAGTCACCTAATCAAACAATGTTGTATTCAACTGTATGGTCACCGTTAATCACCTTCAAAGACAGTTACACAGAAATCAATCCTTTTAACTCATAGTTTTAAATGTGTGTTCCTGTTGGCTGTGTGTCATTCCTCAGGTTCCATTCACTGGTTTTTAAATTGACCTGGAGCCAGCAGTCCCCAGGACTGTCTCTGCCTACCCAGCACTAGGACTGGACATGGACACCACCAATCCTGTTTTTTTTTTTTTTTTTTTAATTCAGGTTCTGGGGACTGAACTCACAGCAAGCATTTTATCAACTGAGATAGCTCCCCAACCCCAGTGTTTTAATTCTTTAAAACCCCAAATGTGACTTAATTAGGTCAACAGCCTTTTTAGTAGTCTTGGTTTATATCACTTTGAGCTTCAAAGGCCATATTAACATCAACTTGCTCTATAAGAGCAGATGTGCCAAAGGAGGGTCATTTAAGAGTTTGTTTCAAACTCTAACAACATTCCCAAAAGATGATTTGTTTTGAGTGTTGACAGCATAGAGGATAATTCTCCCTTGAATTTATAGATCCTGCTTTTGTTTTTAAAGTAATCATATTACCCTATACCTATCAAGAGCGACGCAACCAAATTTATATTCTCATCTGGAGAACTCTCAAGTACAGGAGTAGTAACTCAAGTCAAATGAAAAAGAAATCAACACATCTAGAAGGTGCCATAGCAAAAGCTCTCATGGTCATTATACTGTTACCTCCACTTTGAGGAAATGCAGGTGATGCCCAGCCTGGGAGCATTCAGTTGGCTGGCCATCTACCAGCTCTCACAGTGCTCACATTCAGTCTCTTAGGTGGGGTAGGATGTGTTCATGCTTGTGCATACATGTAATTTGTTTGGAGACAAGGAAAGCCAGAGAGGCATAGGACAGAAGAAAGATTTCTCAGCACGATCAGGCAAATGATCAATTCTCTGCATAAGGAACTGGTGACTAACCTGATAAAAAGAATGGAAGCTTCGTTCTCCTGGCTGTTGCACAATCACACGAGACTAAGAAAGAAATATTTTTAAAAAAATGGTTAATCTGAAATGTAGGTATAAATGACATGGAAGCAACTTTCTTAGAGAATCTTGTATTCACAGTGCATTTAAAAAAAATCTATGGCCAAAGCTTATCAGAGATGGGTGCTCTCTATGGTTTTCCTGGCACTATTTTGATAATTCTTTATATTACTTAAAATGGGGGTGCCTTAACATTCATGAGGAATGAAGCCATGTTTGCTCACTCTGGAGTCTAAAGATAGTATGTGCAAGTGGTAGGAACTGAGGGGGAGAATGGAAAGGAATGCTAGGGAGGAACATTCTCAACATTCCCTTGTCCAGAGTCTGCTGGCGTTTCAAAGAGCAATGCCTCATATCCTATAATAAAATCAGTCAACATGATCAGGCCCTCGGGACTCTGCTTAGACTCTCCAAAGAGACTGCTCAACATGTGTGCTCATTCAAGTGTTCTTTTTGATTAAATATTACACACAGCAGAACCACGAAACATTATGGAGAAGAGATGGGTAATACTTGGCGCATCTTCTGTTTCTGTCCAACTGACTCTGATAAAGCACTTATTTCCTAAATAGTCAGCCTTGATGTAACAGATAAGAGAAATTACAGTGCCGTATGATGCTGTGGGGTCACTGGGATAGGGAAGCCCTGAGTTGAGCATGGCTTAACTGGACCAAGAGAAGGAATGCCTGTGTCCTGCTGCAGCCAGTCATATACCTTATATAGCAGCAAGCAAACAGAAACCAGGGAGGAAAATTTCAAGTTAGTTACAAGCCAACTGGATGGAGGATGGTAACTAAAAAAGTCTAGGTCTGAAAGCTGGGCATGATGGTACACTCCTGTAAGCTCAACTCTTAGAGAGCTAAGGCATGAGGATGGTGAGTTACATGCCAGCCTCAGTCACCCAGGGGAAAGGAGGGTGGGAGGGAGAGAGAGATTTAATTGATTTGAGTTACACCTTACCCAGAAGTTGTCATACATTCTTCCTGTCCCATACACACCTCAAATCTGCATCGACAAAATCTAACATTTTCTAACTCGATATAACAAGTCAGTGGTTCTCAACCTTTGGGGGTTGAACGATCCTCTCACAGGGGTTGCATATCAGATATCCCGTGTTTCAGATTATGATTCATAACAGTAGCAAAACTGCAGTTATTAAGTAGTAATGAAATAATTTTATGGTTGCAGGTCACTATAACATGAGGAACTGAATTAAAAGGGCCACAGCATTAGGAAGGTTGAGAACCACAGCTAAGTGCTCAGAAGAGAATATAGGAAGACAGCTTCTTATCATGGAAGGCAAACTTGAAGAGGGATAATGGGATTAAACACACTTTAAAACAAGAAATAAAATTTCACAAATAGTATTTTTAAACATTCAGCTCTCACAAGCATCACCCTAGAAATCTAGCACATTTACCTTTTCCAGCAAATAGTTATTGATATGTCCCCCAATAGGGTCTCCCTTGAAGTCAAAGTTGATATCCATGTATTTTCCAAACCTGCTTGAATTGTCATTACGATTGGTTTTGGCATTTCCAAAAGCTTCCAAAACACAGTTTGACTTCAGCAGCATATTCTTCACTCTAACAAAAATATATCAAAGTTATTTGAAAAAATTTCAGAGATGAAGACATTTAAAAAAACTGGATAAACCTTAACTTCATTTTAGTCATTCTCTCTCTGTTTCTTTTTCGCTGACAAGAGTCTTCTCACACAGTCACACCTGTAGGAATAACCTGGCCTCTGACATGACCTGATTAGTGGACCATCATCTCTGCCACTAATCCTGCAATGAACCCTTCAAACTGCTGCCCATAAATGACTGTATGCTTCACAAAGGCATACATGTAGGAACTGCTTGCTTACAAAGGAAACCATTAGATGATGGCCCGATATGCTCCAGAAAGATAGTCAATTTACATAAGCCTTATCTGCTATATAGAAATGAAAGTAATTTAGTTCTCAGCCAGCTATTCTCCTGGGGTCCAAAAAAAATTATAAAAATTTGATCAAATGTTCACTCTCAAATTAGACTGCAAAATGAAAAATCAGAAGTGGGAATATGTCACACATTTTTAAAAGGATTCTTTTGACTGGGTAATCCAGTTATGATAAAAATGCAAAGTCCGCACAATATCATCAAATCTAAATTCTTTCTTCACATCACCCAGCACCCTAGATTTGAGCTGTCAAGCTGCCTGTGATGTATAGATGAATTGTGACTCATCAGTGAACTAATATTCAGCTTTAAAGCAGTCAACCAGGAAAAGGCTGTACCACATAAGAAACCAGTCATGTTGCTTCATTAAAAAACAAACAAAATAACCACTCATTCACTCTTTACATATTTATTTAGCAAACACTGCATGCCAGGCACTGTTCTGGTGCCCCACACAGCACAGAACAACTAACTATGCTATTCATCTGACTGTGAGCCCAGTACAGTGCAGTATGAGACCCTTTTGCACAGGAACCTTACTTTGGCTCCCAGCATCAGTGGGTTATGGTTGTGATAGCAATGGGAAGTCATGGGCCTACCTTCCAGGGCCCCATTTCACTCAGAGCACAAATTTTAAAAACAGAGCAAGGAACCTGCAGAGGCTTGAACAATAAAGTCAAGCTGTGCAAATTCCAATACTCTGCTGAAGTTGAAATCTGTCTGGAACCAGGACACTTCCAATTCTTTCAAAGTAGTTTTAATTTTTTTTTTAACTTGGTAAATCTGGAAATTGATATAGCAATAGAAGGAAAAGCAGAAAGACAATATGCAATGTGAAAATCAAAGCAATTTACACATTAAAAAAAATGTTTGACGACTGTCAATTTAGGCCTAGCCCAGTCTGCACATGATGCCCAGCTCAGCCAATCTGTGTCCCTGATCCCTTACCTTTCTATCTCTGCTCTCTGGCTGGGGTTGGTGATGGCAGCGATATACTGCATGATGTACTTACTGGCCTCTGTTTTACCAGCTCCACTTTCCCCTGGAGGGAAGAATTATGCAGGGTTTTAATATCGTAAGGTAAGCCAGGAGGAAGCTCACTGTCAACAGAATAGTTTAAACCTTTGGTGGTTATTCATTTAAAATTGTATGTTACATTTTCTTCCACCTCCCCACTCCGTCTCCTCCTCTCCTCCTTTCCCTTCCCCATTTCTTATTTATTTTGTCCTCGGCTGCTTCTAATAAACATGAACATGTCTTAAAAAATGACAGAAGCAAAATTATAAATTACAAATCAATATTTAGTTAAGGAAAATATATCAGGGAGTAAATTGTGTTAGACTAGTTCCTTAGACTAAGCAATCACTCCTAAGTATAGCTGAAACAAAGTATGGTGATGATCCAAACAGTAGCTACAGCTACATTCATATAACCTTGTTTTCTACAGAAAACTTACTTTAAATTTAATGGAAATAAAGTAATTGATTACAAAAATTAGATTCAGGTGCTCACAGGTCCAGAGACCCAGAAGGCTGAGAAAGGTAGCTTGAGCACAGGGATTTCTGAAACCAGTTAGACCCAGTCTCTTAGTATAAAAAAGGAAAGAAAGAAAAATAAAAATCTTAACCCAAGAAAATTACAATAATTTTAGTGAAAAAAGAAAACACCAATGGGTACAAGTGGTAGTGGTGGAGGGAAAGATTTAGACGTTCCTTCTACTTGTTTAAACACCAAAGCTTCACTTACTAAACTTTCTCCCAAGGGAATTTTTTTTTTTAAACAGATATGACTTCCATTTTATTCTACTCTTTGTTGCCATAGTGATTCACTTGGACACTGCACACTATTAGATGCCAACTTAAGGTTTTTTTTTTTTTTTTTTTTTTTTTTTTAAAGATTTATTTATTTATTTTGTATACAGCATGTATGACCAGAAGAGGGCACCAGATCTCATTACAGGTGGCTGTGAGCCACCACATGGTTGCTGGGAATTGAATCAGGACCTCTGGAAGAGCAATCAGTGCTCTTAACCTCTGAGCCATCTCTCCAGCCCAAGGGAATTTTTAAATGTAGTATAAACAAATGTATCAACCTCCCAAGGCTTTAAAACTATTTTTTTTTTTTACAGATTATACTACGTGTTATGACTAAAATTGGACTAATAGATCGATAAAGGATTAGATAAAAAGAGTTAATTACATAATGGAATTGCTAAAGAGAATGTGCTAGTTCTATAGAAGCCCTAGTGAAAATGTGTTCACTATACACTGCTAAATGGAAAAACTAACTTTGTAATAGCAGTATATAATTACAATTCTGTATTTTTACTTATTTATGCACATGTGACTCTATGTACCTACACAGAGAGAAAATATGCAAAAGGACACACACTAACCATCTGCTACTTCTGGAATGTTGGGGGACAAGACGTCCAAGAACAAGTGAATTTTCCCCCGAGTCAGATGGGTCCTAGAGGAACCTCCCCCGACAAAAAAAATACAGCTCTTGCCATTGCACATGGTTGCTCACTCAGACTTGATAGTAAGACCTACTGTTCAAGATACTCTATACTTCGGTCACTAGAGATGTAGAAATCAAGCTGGTACTAACCTGGAAGCTTTCTTTCTGCTTGCTTGCTTTCATAGTACCCAGAAGGTGCTATGTAGGCTGCTGATATTTGGTGTTCATCAACAGTTTTACCCTCTGAGCTACAATAATGGCACAAATGTTATGGGGTTAACCAACTACTATCTGACTGGACTTAAGGCCCATGCCACAGGAGGAAACTCATGCCTGGTTCTGTAAACTTAGCCAAGAACCTGTGGCTAGGGAGGTCATAGGCCTAGGGGAATCTACTACTATTACTTTTATGGACATAGCCTCAAACTGTCTTCTAAATTCTTATCTTTATACCCATAGACTAAAGCAGCTCTCAGTCCTCATCAGAGAAATATCTTTTTGTAGTGACAGTGGTTAACACAGATACTCACAACTGGTCTAAGTGCAGAGAATAAGGGTCTGTGCAGGGCTTAACCATAAATGGGGTATCTATATCACAAAGCTCAAGCAGCATTGTAGAAGAAGGGGTGGAAGGATTTGAAGAGCCAGAAGTTAGGGAGGACTGCTGTGAAACTGTCTTTAAAACAAACATAAGAGGGCCCCCATATTCATAACTCACAATAAGCAGCTATGGATGCCTGCAGCAGACCCTACATGAGATTCATGCCTGTCAACATTCTAGCATGGATGGAAAAGGAGCTCCCAAGGCCCACCCCTAGCTGAGGAGCTACCAACGGTTGATGGCTACCTGGGGGAAAGAGCATCAGCTTTTTTTCAGGGGTGTGGTTTCTGGTAGGTGGACCATCCTTCAGGGGATGGGCCTACACACATGTGTATAAAGGTGTCTAATATCATGCAAAAAAAAAAAAAAAGACATGAAGTTGGGAGGAGGAAATGGTGGTTGAGAACAATTGGAAGGGAGGGACTTGGGGATAATAAATAATAAAACACACTGATAAATGATAAAAAATACATTGTATAAAAAAAGTAAAGGACTTTTTATTTCCATTCATAAATTCATGTAACTGGTTAACTTTTTAAATTTTAAAAATGTTTTAGTTATTAAAAAAAAAAAAAACAGTTTAGTCCCGGGCTATAATTCTCTAATTCCAACACTAAGTTATTTAATCTTCTGATCCTTAACAGTCTTATCTGTAAAGTAGAAAAATAACTATGCTACATACCACTTAAAGTTATTTTGATAACCAAAATAAAATAATGGTCATAAAAATATTTTGACAAGCACAAAGCCACTAAAGTAAATGGGAAGTATTATTAGCACCCACAGAGATTCCCACATCTTTAGAGGCCCTCCTGGGCCAGGGAGAAGGTATTTTCCTTGTCCTCATTTTACTGGGTGAGATGCTGCAAAGTACTCAGCACTGTGTGAGTGGCTAGGCTCCCATTCTGAGCATGAGGGCTGCAGCTCATCCTCTCCTCCAAAAGGCCCAGGTCCAAGCTCAGGAAGCCCATTCCCACCTCTGTCTGCGCCAGAGCGCCAACTTCCAAACTCCAGTCTGACTTTGAGTTCACCCCTCACATTTGGCATGTAAGTGCATCATTTTCTTTGTTTCATTCTGTTGACATCTGAACTATTTTTGTGTCATTTTATTTGTTATTTTTTGCGTGCTTCAGATAGGAGGAATCATATCCTATGCTGGCTCAGTCTACAAATGACCAAAAGGCATGTGAGTATAATATGTACTCTTTTTATGAGATGAGGTCTTGTTATGTTGTTAAGGGTGGTCTTGAACTCCTGAGAGTTCAAGCAATCCTCCTGTCTCAGCCTCTAAAACCAAGACTAGTGGATGATCAAACAGGGTAGAAATACTTTGGTATTTAGTGTTCATTACTTTTCTGAGCCCTATAAAGTACCTTAGGTTTCTAAGCTTAAAAAAAAAGAAAAAAAATCTTATCAACTGTGTGAATTCCTGAGTATAAATAAATAAATAAATAAATAAATAAATAAATAAATAACTTTTGACATTGGAACCAGGGCCCCCTCGAAATACCTGATATCATAATACAGGTGTCTTTTGATCGCCTCTTCATAGCCTTGTAAGCAGCATCAGCAATAGCAAAAAGATGAGGAGGTCTCTCATACAGCTCACGACCTTTATACTGCTCAACTGTGTCCCTTCCATAGATGTTCAGCACCTTGTAGGGGTTCACAGAAACGACCACTTCTCCAATGAATGTGTAGATGCGTCCTTTCTCAAATCTGCACAGAAGCAAGAACAAAAGGTAGGTGGGATGGGTTCTTTCCTCTTAATTTATTACCAAACAGGCTTAAATGTTCCAGAAACTGTTTCTGATCTGATAATTCATCAGTTCTCAGTTTACTTTTAAAGACCACATTACAGCTAGGCATAGTGGCTTGTGTCTGTAGTCCCATTTCCTAAGAGGCTGAGGCAGGAGGATTGCTGTGATTTTAAAGCCAGTGAGTTCCAGAACAGCTTGGATTACAGAGTGAGACTCTGTCTTAAAAATAAATACACAAACAAAAACCCAAAGACTATGTTTGAGTGAGGCATGGTAGCTTACACTTAGCTCTCTTAAGCCTGAGGCAGGATTGCTGTGAGTTGGAGGCCAGTCTGAGCTATGGAGTGAAGCTCAAACAAACAAAAAACAAAACCCAAAACAAGAACAAAAACAAACCAACTAATAGTAGAGACCATATCTGATGTGGTACCCTTTGGATGTCACTAGTGAAAAAGACCAACGGTTTAAAATTCAGGCAAGAAGAACTTAACACTTAGAAGGCTGTGCATTTCCTGTTTCCAATACAGAAGGTCAAGCAAGAAGAGGGAAAAAGTTAGAGAAACCCTCACAGCTCTAGTAGGATAAGAAAGAGAAGCTAAATCAGGTCTTCGATTTTACTTCACTGGATTTTCAATTACAAAGAGGCCTGTTCACATTTATTTCATCTCCCTCTAGAAGTCTCACTAAAATGTCAGTAAAGAAATAAACACAGTAAAATCCACAACAGAGAATGGTAGAGGAGACACTTTTGGTCTAAATCAAATTGGTTTTTGGAGTGACTACCTAGAATCCTGTGGTATAGATACAGCACAATTTATTCAGTGACTTTCCTTCCCTCCTGCTACTATGAGAAACACTGCAGAAAACACCCTGGACACATAGCTTACAAATCAGTGAGAAGGACTCTCAGGGAAGTGTCTATATTTTTAAGGTATATGTAATATGATCCAATTTTTGTACGGGACAATATTTAAGTATGTTTGTCTATCTATACATACATTTGACAACTAAGTATATGCATGCATTGCAAGATATTATACAGCACATGGCATGTTTATCCTCATATACAGACAGTGGGGTGATAGGGATGGGTGAATGAGGAGGCAGATCAGAAGAAGCCATGGGAACAAAGTAAAATTAGCAAAAGCTCCATGACTGAAATTGTAAATAGGGATGATAAACCTGCACAAAAATTTAATATAAAAACATAGAAACCCCACACGTACTATTTGCACAGTAACCCATACCTCTAAGTGTGTACAAACCAGAGCTTAACTGTTTATGCTAAAGTGATTGTTATCAATACACTCTATCTGCTGAAAGGCACAGGCAAATACAGCCATCTTTCAGCATCAATTGGAGACTGGGTCTAGGAGCCCTCACAAATAACAAAATCTGTGGATGCTTAAGTACCTTGTGTAAAATGTCCTAGATCTGTATAAAGCCTAGGTATATCATTCTCCATAATCTGTAGGCTATAATAATTCTTCATACAAGTTATATGCTATCTAAATAGCCCTTACATTTTTAATCTGCAGTTGACTAGTTGTAAGGAAACCACATCTGTGAATATGGAGGGAAGACTGTGTCTCACTTTCAAGAGTTGAATGAAGAAGGCTCACACAGGCAAAATGCTAGCCCATGGGTAGTTTGTCTCCAAGTACCCTGCTGTTTATAGCCATTGGATAAGGAGAAATAAGCATTAGGGCCTGAACGGCAAGTTTTTAAAACTTCCTTCCTTTAAGATGGAAGTTGTCAGCTATAATTAAGAGTGGAAACAAATAAGTACCAAGATTTCTATCAAGTAGTTGGCATGTATTTAAATAAGAGTTATCAACCAGTGAGATTTCTTGTGCATTTTTCTATTGTGGTTTTCCCACTGACAGCAAAAGCACTGACTTTCGGGTCCTTCACATCTAGGCCTGAGTGTTCACATTACTAACTTAACAGTGGGGAGACCTTGTGAAAACTATACCCTCCATGTGCTCCAGCCTCTCCAGTTGTTCAGTGGTAATAATTATACCTCTCTAGCATTCCTCCCTTTTTTTTTTTCAAAAAACAGCAATTAATTTTATACTTCTATTATGCTATGCCTGAAAGTGATGTTTGTTTGTATGTTTTAAGACAGGGTCTCTGGCAGCCCAGGCTGGCATTGAACTATGTAGCCAAGGTTGGCCTTCCATTCCTGATACTCCTGCCTCTACCCAAAGTAGTACTGGGATTGCAGCTGAGCATAGATTCTTTACCAAGTGTTTTTACTTATTATTAATGCTGTCCCTACTCAATAGCCTCCATAGATGAGGAATAGACTAAATGATCAAAATGTCATTCCTTGTCAATCGCCTGCAAGTCACCAACAAGATACCTATCTATACAACTTACATTTAAAGGCCCACAAACGTGAAGCTGGGGAGATGGGTTCAGTGGTTAAGATTGTGTACGGTTCTCGCAAAGGACCAGAGTTCAGTTTCCAGCACTCTTGACAAGTGGCTCACAAGTGACTGTAACTCTCAATCCAAGGACTTCAATATCCTCCCCTTTGGTCTCCAAGAGCAAGGACATAAACCCTCCCCACAAGAATATATATTTAAAAAACCCACAAAGAAATAAAAAGTAGGATTCAGCACTTAGGTCTCTCTGGATGGATCTGTAAATATGTAAGACATGCTCAGAAGGCATGGCCAAGGAACTGAGAAAGACGGGGTTGTTTAGTTTTCAAAACTGCCCAAATAGAAAAAAAAAAAAAATGAAAAGGAGCAACAGGCTGTTAAAGAAAAAGTTACCTCATGAGCTTGATACTCTGACTCAGAGGCATAAGCAATAATGTATGTGACAGTGTGTTATCTCATCCTCACTGTATTTAATAATTCACTTTCTCACTGAATAGTTCTTACGGCCACAAATGGAATAGTCTCTGAAATTCTGTATTAGTTCAAATTAAATATTTTGTTTAATTAAATTGCTAAGAATCATATCTTCAAGATATAATTAAAATAAGTGCACAGTAGCAGATGTGGGGGCTTATACCAACAACTCCAGCACTTGGGAGGCAGAAGCAGGAGATCAAGAGATCAAGGGCAGTCTGGGTTACCGTGTTTCAAAAAGGTATAAAATGTAGAAATCATTTCTTTATAAACCATGCTATTTATAAATCATAATGTTTATGCTATCTGTTGACTTGAAGACTGTTTCAGAGGCTCAACAAAATATGATATTAAATAAATGCTGCAGCAATTTGCAAAAATGATAGAAAGTTACTTTTGAAATTGTAAGCTGGTTATCAAATGACTTTAAGCTTGGTTAGATTTCAAAATAACCACTAGATGGTGCCATTACACACTCTAACATCAACTTGCCATTTCAGATGCCTGAAATGGTGCCTGAGAAGAACAGAAAAGTAATGTAGTTAGGCCCTTTCAGGACTTCCCTGGGGAGGATCTGCAGTAATTACACTAGAAGACACCCTGCTCCAAAAGAATAATGAAAGCATTCCTATGATCTTTGTGTGTAAACCTGTTATGACAAAGTGTTTACTTCGTAGACTCCAAGGAAGGGGTCGAACCCTGGAAATTAAAAGAGGAAAAATTAAAACAAGAAAGTACTGTAAATAAATAATAATAACAGAGTATAACAGGAAAGAGAATAAAACCATGTGCTATAGTAGCAAAGATTATCACACACATATACACACACAAAAAACAAACAAACAAACAAACAAATCTTCCAATGAGGAACAAACTCTATTCCCAGGCACACAAGGTCTGGTCCTCTTTACTTGACTCCTAACAACCAATACCACTTCTGTTCATGAGCACTTCTCCCTTCATCTATCTAGGTCTTTGCCTTCATATTTTTTTTCCCCCTGAGTTTCACTACCTGGAATCCCTTCATCCTGGTCCCCTTCCTGCCCCACACTCAGCAGACTCCCCCTCATTCTTCAAAAGTCTGAGAACCAGTTTCTCTGTGGAGTCCTACTTGATACTCAATCTCCAACACCAGTATTATGATTTTCACTCACATTTCCCCCCTCAGAACTCTCCCAATCATTAAAATAGCTTAATAAGACAGGGCATGGTGGCACATACCTTTAATCTCATCATTCAGGAGGCCGAGACAGGAAGACTGTTGGAGTCTGAGGCCATCCTGGATTATATATCAATTATACACACACGCACACACACACACACACACACACACACACACACACACACACACACACACACACACACATATACTTGTCTTAAATTAAATTAAAATTAGCTGGACAAGGCACACCCCTGTAATCTCAGGTCTTGGAAAGTGGAGGCAGGATGACCAGGAGTTTCTGGTCATAGTGAGCTTGAGGACAGCCTGGGTTACATGAAATTGTATCTCAAAAGTTTAAAAAAAAAAAAAAAAACCAACCAATCAAAAATAGCTTAAATAGTTCTTTAAAAAGTAAATAAAAATATTTATTGAAATGACTAGATATTTTCATTCGTTTCTAAATGAAACAAAAGTTCTAAAACATTTTTAACTAATGTGTGGCAACAGAGAAGATATAAAGACAATACTGTTGGAACACATGTACAATATCCACAAGCTCTGAAATATTTTGTTGTTGTTAAAAGTATTCTAGCCTATTCACTCACATCACTTGAATATACGGCCATCTGCAGCAGTCAGTCAAGATGCAGCAGCTCCTTCAGACCAGTCACAGCAGAGCATGTCTACAGCCTACAGACAAGGTGTGCACAGGCGTGCGTGTGCAGGCAGAGGGGAAGGTGGCAAGAACGCCACGTTACTATATTCACAGAGCAGATGATGTGACATGATAGTCTCTGGAAACCTAGGGGAGTAAGTTTAAATTTGATGTGTCTGGACACCAAGAATGAGCAAGTTTTATAGTCAAAGAGAACAATAAGATGCTTAAAATGAAGGGTGTGAAAATAGAAATTATGGATAGAGAAATTTCAATTATTTTAAGGGGAAACTGAACTGAATATGAAAACTTACCAAATGCAAGGGATAAAATTTTTTTTTTTAATTATTTACACTGAGTATAAGACAAAAAAGGAGTAACTGCAGACACTGCTCTCTAATGTACTTCAAAGCACATGAACTATGAACTCTAGCAACAAGGGAACTTTCCACCACATCTCCTACTAAGATCTCCTGCCCCTGGCTGGCTCTGACTTAGGTGACTACTGAGTGTTCAGTATCCTGATTGACTTGACTAAGCACGACTGAGGCATGGCCAATGAGCCTCTGTCCATCTCCAGGAGCACCTGCTGCAGAGCTGGCATCTACTTGCTGTCCTTTTCCCAGCAGGGGATCTACCCATTGTAAGTGAACTCTGCCTCTGGACACTGGTGCGTTATTTAGAGCTGGATTGTTCAGTTGTTAGATTTCATTTTCTATGAGCTGTTTCCCCACTTTTATGTGTAAACAATAAACCCTGCATTTGAAAATGAAAAAAATCAATAACTGTTAGAAAAATAGATAGCAGCTTTGGAAAACACAAATGAAAAAAATTACAAGGCATTAATGTGGGGAATTGAACTGTGTTCCCCAAACAATATATTAGGAAGTCCTAACTGTCCTGTAATAAGATCATATTTGGAAACAGGGCTTCTGCAGATGTAATCAAGATGAGCTCATTAGGGTGGACTTTAAAGAAGGGGAAATGTCCCTCACATGTGGACACAGATAGAGCCATGTGAGGTAGCACGAAACAAATACCATCTACCCCTACCATCTATCTACCTGTACCAGAAGCTAGAAGAGCCTAGAAAGGGTTGTCAGAGAGAGCTTTGTTCTGCTCATACCTTGATTATGGACTTTTTGTCTTAGGACTGTGGACAATAAATTCCATAGAAACCCTAGAGACAGAGTTTTATTATCATAATAAATTCCATGAAAATCTGTCTCAGCTTCCTTACAAAAAGAAATTCAAATCAAATTAGTAGGATTCACCTGCTCTTCTATGATCAAGTGACTTGGCAGTGAATGGTGTTAATAAGAACTTGAAGTCCCGGGCATTGCCTGTCTCTATCACAGGTACTGTTATGATGTGACTACTGTCACTCCTTCTGATCTACTTTCCACAAATCACCAAATGTGTCCTGAAAACACACAGCTACTAGAAATGCCTGGTCTTCAAACATTTCTGCAGGAAGCCACAATCTTGCCAATGTGACATCCAGACAGTGGTCCATGTCACACCAGCACCCCATCACTGTATGGTCTGGCCTCAAACACACAATTCTTTCTCCATCTCAAAGCTCACACCTGTTTGTTTCCCTCATGGTGGTTGTGACAAATAGTTTTTAGGGGAACAGAGGCTATAACTGCACTGTTTACTGTTTTACCTTTGGCATGTAATATAGTCTATATTATCAAGGAAAGATTAGATATTTAGTGAATAAAGCCAATAATGAATGGATGAATCTCTAGCACATCTCTTTCTTTCAGGAATTGTTTTGTATCCTGCTTATAGACAAAATGCAGGTTATCAGGTATGATATGAACAGCCTTAAATCATCTAACATCATTTTCCCCTATTTATATGGTTAATTCTAGCTTTTGCTGTCTGTTAGCTTCTAAGTTTCACAAGTGAAGGGGAGGTGTAATGATAAAGTGGCAGAAAAGGCCAAGGTGAGTTGCTAAGAGATCATGCCATGCAACAGATCTAATGTAGGAGGTTTATTGGGGAAGAGGAGGAGAGAGTGAAAGGATGCCTTGGAGTGGGAACATGAGAGAGAGCTAGACAGAGACTGGGAAACAGAGAAATTGAACAAGACAGAGAGAAGAAATAAGACAGAGAGAATCTGGGGTGGCCGGGGCCTTTATGGGTGGCCCCATCCATACACAAGTCTACACAGCTTGTAGCAGTGGGTGATGACAAAAGCTGTGGCCACATCTGCCTCCGCAGGTTGGTGGGCATGCCAAATTTATAACAGGAGGGGTAAAATACAACAAAATGTCATCTGATATCTAAAAGATGGGCCATGTATTCATGTCCCCACAGAAAATAATCGGTTCCTCTTTTTATGTGAGGAACTTCAAAGCCAGGAAAACAAAAACAAAAACAAAACAACAACAACAAAAAACCCCCAAATCTGAGACACTATTTTCACTGCTGGAGAACATGGCTGCAAAATACATGGGGCTGAGTAAGCAATTAGGGGCTTGTCCCTGAATGAGACTAATTTTCTCTCTCTCGGCAGTCATTAGTTGCCTGTAGTTCTTTGTCTAGTGGTGGAACTCTGTGAAATCTCCCTCTGCCCTTTCTCCATTAGCACGTCTATTGCTATTGGCATTGTTTAGGTCTTGTTCAGGCAGCCATTTCTAGTCTCACAGCAGACTTTCTGGTCTTCTGGCTCTTATAATCTTCCAGGATGGTCTCTGATCCTTAGGTACACAAACAACAAAAATAGACCCAGCGGATTGTATTTATATATTTGTGCATCCATCTATCTATCTATCTATCTATCTATCTATCTATCTATCTATCTATCTATCATCTATCTATCTACCTACCTACCTACCTACCTATCTCAATAATAAAGAAAAAGAGGCTATTAATTTGAGATGGAGATGGAGCAGGGGAGGGATTGGAGAGAGATACATGGGAGGGGTTAGAGGTTTCTTATTAAATAAGAAAGAAAAGTAAAAAATAAAGATACAGTTAGAATGCCAGTTGGGTGGCAATAGACTATAAGGCTGGGGTAGGATTCTCCAGAAGGCTGTATACGCCTTAAATCAGAGTCTATAAGGTGCTCTTCCTCTTATAACCAGGATTCACAGATCCAGGGATTGAGGAATGAAAATAAAAATGGTTCCACTCACTATCATCCCTAGTGGCTCACTAGGGACACTTTTTCTTCCTGTTTCTACAAGCTTGTGTTCGGCAGGCCTAGAAGTTTTGGTTCCAGGGTGAAGAATGCTTCTGTCAGGAGGCACAACAAACACCCCATTGAATTGGAAGTCAAGACTTCTCCTGACATTTTGGGCTCCTGATGGCTTTGAGTCAACTGGCTAAGAAAGGAGTAACAGCAAGAGGTGGAGGTGTTGACTGATCCAGACTAACAAAGGGAAACTGGACTGTCAGAAATGCAGAAGATCTTTTAGCACACCTTGTTACCAAGTCCTGTGACTAAAGTCAACAAGAAACTACAACAACCCAATCCAGGCAGGTGATAAATAGCCCAGACCCTTCAGGAATGAAAGTAAAGGTCACTCCTCCAGATAATGAACCAAGACTCACTGAAATGCTTGATGAGAGCAGAGGAAATACAGAATGGGTAGAAGAATGTAGTTATAAATACCAGCTTAAGATCATGTGATCGTCAACAGAAATAAGGGTTATAATGGACAAGACTTTTTCTGTCCTGTTAAGAATATTCTTGTTCACATATTAAATAGAAATTTGTGGCCTTTTTTCTATTTATCATTGTAAATAGAATGTTTTATTATGTAACACGGATTGAGATCATATTAGAGGTTAAGTGTTGGTAAACCTATATCATGATATTAAAACTAAGGGACATTACAAGATTAAACATTCCTAAAAGGACTTTGCTACCAAATTTCTTAGGAGCCCAGAAGAATGCAGTTCAAGTCTTAGACACCAGCCACTGGAACTGCAAGTTTGAATGTTGTCCTTGCTGGGTTTGATTTTGCTTTGGTGTAAATGTTCATTGCTATGGCCTTGTCTTTTCCCTTTTGGAATAAGAATCTCTACTTGGTACCATAATATGCTGAACAGATCTAACTTGGTTTTGTTATTTATATGTGCTTACAGTTAAGAGACTTGTAACTTTTAAAGCATTGGGATTTTTAAAAGTTTGGGGGGATTTTAAAAGCGGATTTTATTTGATATTATGAAATAAACATGAGACATAGGGGAAAAACAAGTAGGTTTGAACTGGAATTGGAGGAATCATGGACTATGGAGTAGAGAGAGGAGAGAGGAAGTAACAGTACGCATGTGCATTTCCTAACTGTACACTCAAGATGCCAAGAAGGAATAACACCCAGGTGTAGGTGTGCAAATACCACTCTTACCTGATAGGATTCAAGGCTCCATGGAAATGAACTGAAGTCTTCACAGACTAAAAGAACCACAAAATGAATCTAGAGTACCTTGTAGCACCAGAAAGTAGAGAAGTGCTCAAAGAACGACAGATTGAATGGGCCCCTTGGAACCACCTAAGAAACTGGCATGAGAAGAAGTGATGCCAGTGACAGATTTTAATTCATGGAACACAGTAAACACCCAGCATGATGTGACTAAAGATATGCACGAGAAGGAACTTCTCCTGTAGGACAGAGTCAAGGCATACAAGTAGAAGGGATGACGTTAGTACATTATCAGTAGACGCTGAAACCAGCAGTTACAATCTAAGGGACAGGATATTTACATAGCCTCAGAGTACTTCCCCACAAACCATTTCTTAATTTCAAAGGGAAAAATGATAACTTTACAGCACAGGGAGTTCATGAACACTAAAGCCAAGTTATTAAAATTAGAACCAACAATTCTAGAGCAAACTGATACATGCTTGTGACGGTTAACTTCACTATCGACTTGTGACTGGGCCACAAGGTGCCCAAAGACTTAACTAAAAGGGTATTTTGGAGAGGTCTACATGGGTATTTCTAGGTGAAATTAATCTTTTAATTAGTAGATTGCTTAAAGTATTTTCCCTCCCCAGCCTATTAAAGATCTGAAGAGAATAAAACACAATTCAAAACAACAAAACCACAGTTTTTTTCTCCTGTCTGTATCTGAGCTGGGACACCAAATTTTCTGCCTTTAGGTTTAGACTGGACTTGATACCATCAGCTCTCTTGGTCCTCGGGCCTTCAGACTCAAGCTGAAAACTGTGCCACTGTCTTTCCTAGGTCTCCTGTCTGTCAGCTGCAGACCGCAGACTTACCAGCCTCTGTAACTGCATAAGTGAACAGTTACCTAACAGTAAATCTCTCTCTCAATCTCAATTTCTATCATATTTTTCTTTCATATCTGATTGGATCTCTTTCACCAGAGAACCTAGGTTAATACAGATTTGGGAAACAAGAGCAATTCTGGAGGAAATTTAAAATGTGAGAGTTTTCTGAACTGCTGTGAAGTTTCTAGAATAGGTCCTTTAATCTGATTGAGGGCTCTGCTTCAGATGGTAAAGACGAAGTTCATAGTCTATTGGGAAGAAGAGATATGCAAAACAAAACCATTGCATGCTCTTTGTCAGCCATTTATAAGAAGCAGGCAACTGGGAGTCTCTGTGTATAGCACCCCTGAACATTTTTAGAAATCCACAAAATATGACATTCTCGGGTAGATCTTAATGTTGCTGGGCGAGGTACTGAGAGAAAAGGGTGAGCTTAGGGATCCCAGTTGGACTAAAGAGCAGTACACATGGCTTGAAGGAGACACAGAGCAGCCCCAAGACTGAGAACCCAGAGGCCAGCAGGGCCTCCTGCTAGGACGCAGGGGGGAAGGCACAGCAGCACGTGTGGCAGCCCCAGCCCAGAACCTGAACCTCAGCCAGAGCAGTGAAGGCTGGAACTAGAGGACAGTCTACAAACATAACTGCACAGGGCCTGCTCGGGAAAACAAAGCACGGCTGAGTAGCATATTCCAGATTGTAGGGCGTTAAGGAGACGTGACAAGTAAATGCGCGCACACTCCTAGTTTGAATCAAGAGTAAGGGGAAAATTGCTTTGAGGATATTACTGGAACAACTGATAAAATATGAACATCAGCTAAAAGTTAGACACTGAATTGTGACAAAATTACATTTCCTGATTTTGATCACTGCACTGTGGTGAAGAGAACATTCTTGTTTTTAGGAAACATGCCTTGAATTATTCAGTGGATCATGATGTCTCCAAAATACTCTCCAAAAGTGAAAATAATTATATGCATACATAAAAATATAAAAAGAGAAGCTCAGAAACAGAGCAAAATACAAAAAACTGGTGAAGGATAAAAGGTATTTTTTTTTTATACTATGTTTTCCATAAATCTGAAATTAAAGGATGAAATTAAAAGTCTAAATCCCAAGGCTCTTTACACAGTGAGTTTAAATATCAGTTAGTGTATTAGCTGTGACAAGGTGATATAAACTAGTAAAAGACTCAAATGATATAAAAGACAGTGGAAGTATTTCTCTTTCCCTCTTGGAGGTAACCACTGCTGCGCTTTCCTGTGAAATCTTCTGGAATAGTTTATGGATACACAAATGTACATATATAGGTCTTAAATTATTAGTAGTGTGCAGTAGATGTGTGGTATGTGTGGGTGCATGTATGCCGCAGCACACATGCCATCAGTTCTCTCCTGCTACCTTTGCACGGGTTCTGGGGACTGAACTCGGGGGTCAGGCTCAGCAGCAGGCTGCAAGTGCTTCTATCCGTTGAGCTAACTCACCACCTGGTAATATTTTTGGGTGTTTTTTTTAGTTAACATAAACACATTTTTTTTTTTTTTTTTGGTTTTTCGAGACAGGGTTTCTCTGTGTAGCTTTGCGCCTTTCCTGGAACTCACTTGGTAGTCCAGGCTGGCCTCGAACTCACAGAGATCCGCCTGGCTCTGCCTCCTGAGTGCTGGGATTAAAGGCGTGCGCCACCACTGCCCAGCTGTAAACACATTTTTTTTCTAACTAAAATATTTATCTTGACAAAAGTCTCATATAAGTTTCATGTTTAAAGGACTGCACAGTATTGAGTTCATACCATTGGACATTCACATTGTTAACCAATACTTGTTACTGTGGACAAAGCAAGTGTAAACATACGGTGTTTATTCTCCTTTGGGCACATATGCTTGTGTACCTGTATAACACACTTCTGTGGTGAAAAGTGCTGGTTTAGAGACCACTTGCAGGAGCTGGAAAGATGGCTTGCTGTTCTTACAAGGGATCTGGGGTCAGTTCCCAGCACGCACCTGCTGGCTCACAACTGTTTTTAACTCCAGTTCCAGGGGATCCTATGCCTTCATTTGACCTCCATGGGCACTACACATGCACATAGTACACATACATACATGTAGGCAAAATGTTTATACAATATAAAACAAAATAAATATATCTAAAATTTTTTAAAGGCTACATGCAATTTATAATGTTGATTTATTGCCAAGTTCTTCTCCAATGAGATACTCTAGTTTATGATTGTATTTCCAATGTGTGACAGTTTCTGGCTCTGGGTGCGGACTTTTTAACTACTGATCCTGGACTATGTCGAAAGGAGAGCCTATACTGCAAAGTCCACAAGACTTTGACCCCTTGGTTTGCCTGCTCACGCGCTGCTCACTGGGGCGCCAGCCAACTCAGTGAGGGTTGGTCCACCGTTCCAATGTTTGGATGAGCACTTCTCCCAAAGGCAAAAGCATCCTTTCCTGCTTCCTCTGTCAAAGTCATGGTTTCCATGCAACCTAATCACTTAGTTTATCCACTTTGGAGGACTATGGGCAAGGACTATGTGTTGGAAAGAGAAGGGATTTTCAAGTCACATAGTCCTGGGGCCTCAGGCTTGAATCCAAATTACTGACTGTATGTATTTATATACATATTTGAGTAGTCAGTAAGTGCCCAGGAGCCTGGCACTCAAGCCAGAGCTTAAGTTGAGAGGAAACTGAGAACTATATTATACTGTTCCATGCTTTATATAAATTGACAGTGCCACATAGTAAGCACAATAATTGAGTTTAAAAATTAACTATTTTTAAAACTATTCTTTTGCTCTTACTCTCCTCTCCACAATCCTTAATCATATGGTTTCAGAAATATTTGAGGCAATGATAGAGATAGAAAGAATGCCACAGTTTAGAGAAGGAGACCTAGCCCAGCTTTAAAAGTCGGAGTCCAAAGACATTCCTAATGATCATGCTGCCCGACATTTGAGTTATTTGTAATACAGTTGCTATATAGGCAGTTCCCGACACTTCTTGATTTCAACTGTCTTAAAACCACTTTGAACTGAATGTTTATTTTTATCTTCTATGGACACAGAAGCCTGCAGTTCACAACATGGAGGAGAACTCTTGCTAAGCATAGTGCACTCATGTAGCAAATGGGTGCTCCTGGCCATCGATAGCACAGGAAAGTGGCACTGACACAAATGCCCTCTGTATGTGGCCGCTGGTTAGCACTAACTAGATCAGTGATTGTGTTACCACATCTCTGTGCCTTGTATTTTTCATCTGAAAATTAGGGCAGTAATGGTACTGTTAGTCAGGTCTCTACTGATGTAACAAATGCAGTGATGGTTTATAAATATAGATGAAGGGTTATTTTGGCTTTAGACTTTGGAGCTTTCAGACTGGGTAGCCCTTACTGCTTCAAGACCTTGGTAAGAAGCACACAATGGTGGGAATGTGTGGCAGAGCAAAACCTCTCATCTCAAGGACCAGGGAGCAAAAGATGGTAAGGATAGAGTTGAGAGTTCCATAATCTCAAAGGCATAATAACCTAATTTATGCTTCAGTAATCTAAAGATCATCCATTATATCCCAGCTCTTAAAGCTTCTACCACCTTCCAATAAGGGAAGGACCCTAGTTTCACTACAAGGGTCTTTGGGGGACATTTTACAACCAAACTAGCTGGGCATGGTAGTTAGTTCATTACCTGTAATCCCAGCACACAGGAGGCTGAAGCAGAAGGATCAAAAGTTTGAGATCAGCATGGGCTACACATAGCAAGTACAAGGCTAGTCCTGCTGGCTATAGGAGACCCATTCATAAAAAGCAATATACCACCCAAACTACAGCATATAACCACCTCACAAGATTGTTACAATGAGATGCTCCACATGAAGTCCTCAACACACTATTGGTGCAAACTAAGAGCATAATTACACTAAGCATGATTTTTATCAGCAGCATTCCTGTAAGTCTTTTTAAATATTCTTATTGCTGTCTTTGTATTCATTTGTATTCATGTGTTTGTTCATCCAATTACTATTACTCAGCACTCATGTTTCAAGGTTTCTGAGCCATGAGTAATAAACAGCTGACCATTTTTGCCTTACTGCAAGTAAGAAGGAGAAGAGGCAACCAAATGTGTATTGCACTGGTAGAGGAAGGGACCAAGTTTCTGAAGAACCTAAAGCAGAACAGGTGATGACCATGCCCCAGAAGAGAGAACAGGGGAGGATTCTGGGAAAGGAGAGACTGACATATATGAGGCCTTGAAGCCATCTGAGGGGTCTGGAGCAGACGTTTGTGGTGGATCATATCTGCTTTGGTACAAGAGACTGAGTACCTGCTGACTGACCATTAGGGGGCTACTGCAATAGTCTCAGGAACGGATGGAGCTTCAGAAAGATGGAGAGATGAGTGGGATTTCAGACAGAAGAACTGCTCAAACAGGATAACGTACTGATTACAAGAGGAAAGGAGGTAGAGGTGTTAGGGCTACTCACATGAGCTACTGAGCAGACCACAGTGCTGCTTATTTATGGACAGACAGCAGAAGAGAAAACAAATTTTAAGAGGTGGCTATGGGGCTGGGGAGGTGACTTAGTAGCAAAGTGTTTGTTGGAAAAGCATGAAGACCTGAGTTAGGATCCTCAGCATCCACATAAAAGCAGAGTGTGGTGGTAGCTGCATGTAATCCCAGAACGTGGGGCAGAGGTTTCATTAGCCAGCTGGCCAGCCAGCCTAGCCAATTAGTGAAAACTGTCTTACAAAACAAGGTGGAGCTGGATAACGTTCAGAGAACAAGCAAGTGTGGAATGCTCCACCTTAAGCCAGATGTCCATATTCCCATCACCTAGGACTCAGAGAACACTGAGAAGAGGGGAAGGAAGAAGCACAGAGGCAGGGGAGGAGTGACATGAAGCAGTGTCTTCTGGACATGACACAAGAACTCACTGCAGCTGCAGTCACCCACACAAGACCTGTACAAAATCAGGCTTTTCAACACCTTTTCATGGAACAAGGAACAGCCCGTGAGGCTCCACCCCTAACTGACTAGTGACAGTTAATGGTGGCTGGAGAACGGTTGTCACTTTCTTTAGTGGTGTGGTCACTGATAAGTTGCCCACACTCCCGTGAACAACCTCTCACTCGTGCTCATGCAACCCTAATTTAACTCTGTGGGTCACATGCACACAAAAGACATGAAAGTGTGTATGTGTGTGTGGTACTTGTTGGGAAGAAAGCTTTCAGCAGGGGAGAATGAGAAAGGGTAGCAGGTTGAAAGGAACTGAAATACATTGCATGCATGTATGAAACTGTCACTGAATAGAAAAAGTGACAAGAAGGTCATCCTCAGTGCTGACTGGCTGTCATTTACATTGAGACTTTTGCTTTGGGACTGTGGAGGTAAGCCTCAGGTGAAGGAGGGAGGTTAGGCTGAAGCACACACACACTGCTCCCATGTTGGGAGTGTCCATGGGATACACGGACGTCACAGTGCTTACTGAATGCCAATGCAACCCCTTTGATGCCAGCCGCCCCTGGGAAATCAGAAGGTCAGGTAATACCCCCAGGTGAATATGAATAGCTGCTCCTTGGGGGCCTCTGCATAACAGCTGGGCATTTGGGAACAAAGTTTTGTGAGTTAGGAGAAGGGAGCTAAATTTATAGAAGACTAAAGAATATATAAAAGATAAAAGACATCACCATTACCACTCTGCAAAGTGTTTTCATCTTTAAATGATATTTGAGATAGATTATACAGCTTTGCTCGTATGTCAGAACCTTTCCTTAGTGCCAGGGAGAGCCAGATAGGTTGTTCTTACTTTTCCTGGTGCACTTCACTGGGCGCTAAGGCAGTTTTCACAGAGGCAGAGACCTGGAGCCACTGAGAGATTTATTATTACATTCTCTACATATTAAGTGGGCCTGTATTCAGACTACCAAAATCAACACAAAGACAAATATGATTTGGACCTTCTAGCACTCTGCTTTACCAGCTGGTCCATCTCCACTTGTGAAAATAACCAAGAGTTATCTATACTCAGAAACAGCAGCCATCAGGAAGCAAACTAAGAGAGTAAGAATGTGGTGGCAAAGAAAAGAGTCAAAACAGATCAAATACACCAGGAAATGGAAAAAAACAAATAAATTTTCCTACTTTCCCCTTTAGCTCTTCTAGCAGATATCAAATTTATTTTATTTTTTTATTGTTAGATAAAATTGAGAAAGGAATTTATGTAGGTGGATCGGCTGCCAACTGAAGACAAACACTATGTAACTTTTGTTTTTTGTCCAAGTGGCACTGCACAGGAGCTTCCTGGGCTGGAGGCAAGCTCAACCTTGCTCATCTAGGCCATGACCAGTTTCTTTAAATGCCTATTAACATGATATAACACAAAGGAAAAGTTAAGACTACTTATAAATAGCATTAGTTTCAAATCTTTACTTAAACAAGTCCCACCAGCCTCTGTGAATAATAATTGAAACTAGATGATGACTGAATAACTAAAAGTTTTAGCATCCTTATTTTTAAATTTCAGAAAATAGTCTGTCTTAAGTTTTTGCTTATATAATTCCTCCAAGTTTAAAAACAAGGGTTTGGCCAGTGTATCTGGCACAGCCAGGCTGAGAATTCAGCTGGCTCACTGCATGTGTGGTGGGGTCAGAGTAATGATTCTGTCAGTGCACTGAGGTGTCCACCAGGGCCAGGGTCTATGTTGTGGTCTGTTTGTATACATGGTGGGGAAATTAGTTACATATAGGAGGATTGAGTAAAGAATATGTTGAGGATAATGGAAGCTAGGTTTGTCTATACTGCAGAAGGAAGTTATAGATATGGAAGAGGAAAGGATTCATATGAGACTGGAATAAAATGTGGGATACTAATATGAACTCATGTTTAATGTAAACAAAAAAAAATCTTACGATATTCTGAGGACCTCCAAAGACACTGTGGATGTCCAAATTCAAAAATGCTCATGTCCCTTA
This sequence comes from Peromyscus leucopus, assembly GCF_004664715.2. Lineage (NCBI taxonomy): Eukaryota > Metazoa > Chordata > Mammalia > Rodentia > Cricetidae > Peromyscus > Peromyscus leucopus. The sequence goes on from NC_051086.1 coordinate 64,222,648, forward strand.
TAAAACTGTGTATGTATATATAACCAATGTATATCTTTCCATATACCTTAGATCATCTCTATATTACTTATAAAACCTAATATAATGCCTACATACCACTTCATTACACAGATTCAGTATGATACACTGTAAATTCAAGTTTTGCTTTTTGGAGCTTCCTGAACCATCTTATTTTTTAAATATTTCCCATCTGCAGTTGGTCAAATCTGTGGATGTCAAACCCACAGACACAGGAGCTGACCATGCATGAATGCACCCTGCCCATTCTTCAGCTCTGTTTGCTAAGGAGCCTAAGGGTGGTGATATGCAAGGAACAATCACACCTGCCACCCAGATCCTCATTCCCACTGAGCTACACCCATGCACAGCCCTATCAATTTTTCTTCTCACTCTTGGCATTATGGTCTATAGCTTTTATCCTGACTAGCCTTCAAGGACACACAGAGCCATTGGTTACAAGGGATATAAATGGGAGTGAACTTGCAACACTGATCACCACACATGAACAACCAGATTATGTCCTGCGGACAGTGTGGTCACTTGTTAAGATATCTAACATGTCAGTGCCTTTGCATCAGCCCATATGGATTCTGCTAATAAGGCCCTTCTTTGTGTACTTCCAGTGCCTTATTAGAACAGCATACTAATAAATGAAGACAGATACAAATGGTTTCAGTTGTTAATTCATAAAAACATATTTCTCAAAAAATGTTTTTGCTGAGCAATGCAAATTTATCCTCTCAGTATTGGGGGTCAAAATTCCAAAACCAAGGTGTCAGCAGTACCTGCATTCCATATCGGGGCTTCAGAAGAAAATCCATTCCTGCCTTTCCTAACTCCTAAAGGCTGCCTGCATTCCTAGGGTCATGGTCCCTTCCTCCATCCTCTGCTATGTCCTCTGCTTTTCCTGACTGTCCCTAAATTTTATTCTTAGTATAAACTATAGGAAAATATTTTTTTTTCCTGAGGAAGAACATGATAATCAAGTAGTTTGGCATTAAGTTTTTCCTATCCTCACATTCTGTTTAAAATATAAAAAGATCACTTTGAGAAGAAAAATTTTCTCATTGTTGGAAATCTGTGTTGGGAGTTAGCTCTGGGTTTTAAAAACAACTTTCACATTTATGAAATCTCAAACTTAAAACTTGTTAAGTAAAACATTAAGAAATAAACTCCCAATTATTTTTCACTCAGATGATCCCATCCATTATGTTTTTATAAACATTATTTTCATATATTTATGTATACATCCATCTAAGTACGTATAAGTACACATAAAATTATAACATTATCAAAATCTATTGCTAAGATCAAGCAATAGATTTCAACCATAGAATTTATATATCATTATATTCTTCAAAGGATACATAGGTCAAGTTATAAAAGATAAAAGATATTGCAAAACCCAAATGTTTTGTTTTGTCTTGCTTTTCAATTGTTGAGTATATCACATGATTACATGCCAATCTAATAATCAAGCAGAAACACCAAGAAGAGTTAGAGATCTAAAGAAGAAACCAGGGAGCCAGATAGGTAAGTGACAGACAGGAAGTATGCCAGGTGGGGAATGGTGGAGAGCTGGACCAGTGTGTTCCCTGTAGAAAGGAAGCAGCAGGTTTACTGGCAGATGGCTCCCATTCTAAAAATGTAGATGAGGTGTGTCAGAACTTCTGATTTTTCAAGAGAAGCTGCAAACAGCTTTTTGAATTTTTTTAAAGGGATATTATTCTGTCTGAAATTGAAACTAAAGTTTAAAGAATATAAAACTGACTTGAGAAAAAAAAAGAAAAAGAAACAACAGCTTGCATAAAACTCATCACATCAGCAGCTAACAGGTGTAATAACAGTCCCCATTTAATTTGTGGCTGTGACTCATCAGAGTTCTAACGTAAATAGGTGATACACAGTGTGCAAAACAATGAGAAAATGACCCTGCCCCAAGGATCCTGGAGTCAATTCTCTTGCAAGGGAAGTGATGCAACTCCAACTACACTCTGCTGGCAGGGATTGAGTCTACATTACAAAACAACATCTGCAAAACAGAGCTCTTAAAGGAACCTTCCAGAGTATTCCCACTTAGAATGAATCTGCTTCAAAGTAATTACTAAGAAGCTTGTGATGATTCAAAAGAACAAAGACTTTGGTTCTGACTTTTTTAAAGATAAGAATACAAATAAGGAGCTGGAGAGCTGGCTCTGCAGTTAAGAGCACTTTGTGTTTTTGCAGAGGACCTGAGTTCAGTTCTCAGCACCTACAACCTTCTCCAAATCCAGTTCTAGGGGATCTGATATCCTCTTCTGGACTCTGAAGGTTTCTGCACTCTCATGTGCACATATCCCAACCCAACCCAGAGACACATAATAAAGACTAAAATAAATCTTTAAAAAAGACGAAGAAACTCCCTTTGCATTCAAAGGCTGACTATAAGATTTATGTAGGAATAACCAGCATTTACACATTGCATACTAACTATGACTGTTGTTTAGTTTATAAAAAATACATTTGATTCAATTTCCACTTTTAAACATTTTATACTGTAGCACTTTAAAGTCTTCTTTCTCCACAAGGCTTTTCTAGGTTCTGCTGGCCTTAAGTCCCTTCCCTCCTCCCACTGGGCTTTCAGGACATTACTGCCTCTAACTTCTCTGCCAATTTATTCCTGCTGTCTCAGGGAACTCTTTCATTGCTCTTTTAAGCTAGTAAGTATTTCTACATGTTTATAGTATGTTCTACATTCATTCTTAAAATAAATATTAATTAAAATAATGTTGTTTGGTATGTGTTATGGAAAGACAACGTTTATAGAATTTTAGGCAATTTGACATTATGATGACAGCCAAAAGTGAGATTTAGTGGTCTTACATTGTTCAACAAGGTACACATCAGTTTGGATTCTCTCAAATACATGCTGAGGTTGCATGAGGATGTAGTGTGGACCCAGCAGTTAGCTATGGACAGTAGCACCAGGTTAGAAAGAATAATAAGAACACTGTAGTAACTCTGGCTCAAAAACATATATAGATCAGACAAAACATAAGCATTCTATTCATAATTTGTTGCTTGTTATGTTTATAGTCACTTTGTTAATCAGGCTATTTCTGCAATTTAGTATAGTATTATTAGCTAAATTAGATACCCTGTACTGAATGTATACCCCTAAATTCAAATATCAAAACGCAATGTGCAGTGCAAAGACATTGCACCTTGGGAGGTCAGTAGGTTATGAGTATTCCATGGGGAACGGGAAAAGAGCCCTGAGGAAGTGAGGCCCATGTGAGGGGACAGGACTTTGTGGGATACAGAGCCTGCGGGAGGCTTGATCCTTACTACCCCCAGAATCCTGCAGGGTAAATTTTAATTGTTTATAAAATATCCAGTTTAGTTGGGCAGTGGTTGTAAAGATTCTGTCCTTAATTACATCACCATCCTGCGACGGCGTCCCAGCCTAAAAAGCGGGTGGGCCCTCTGTTCACCCTTCTTTTCTTTTCTCCCTCTCCCTCTCTCCCACCTCCCAATAAAGCTCTAAAAAGGTAACCATGGCCTGTGATTCTTCCGATCAGCACTCTCCTCCACCAGCAGGGCCGCTATGGGTGGCGACCAGCCAGGAGCAGCACTGATTTAACCAACAGTGGTGGCGCACACCTTTAATCCCAGCACTTGGGAGACAGAGCCAGGCAGATCTCTGTGAGTTCCAGGCCAGCCTGGGCTACAGAGGGGGATCCAGGACAGGCTCCAAAACTACACAGAGAAACCCTGTCTCGAAACAAACAAACAAAAATAAACAAAACAACAACAAAACTCAACCAATTTAGGGTATTATGTTATATTATCCCAAACAAATAAAGATATTAAGGAAGTAAAATGTATTATTTATTTTTAATCCTAATATCATCTTAATCATTTGCAAAAGAGGCTTCCTAGACTCTTCTGTCCAAGAAAAACAGACCTATTTTGAATGTGTGGTCACAATGAAGTAATTTATCATGATGGAAGCAGGTCTAAAGAAATGATGACCAAGTATAAGTTATAATTTCCTCATATGTTGGGTCTGTTTTTAGAACCAAAACTGACAACAAAGATGGTCAACTGAGGAAGCAATTAAAAAAATCAAAATTAGACAGTACTGCCATATAAAACAAAGATTCCCCAAACAAAGATAATTCTTAATGACTAACTTTAAAAAAGCAGACATGTATAAGGCAGCTTAACAACCACGGCCATAGCTTGCAAGGACACTAGGCTTGGAATGGGGCTGGTAGCACTAGCCAAGGACATGTTTCTAGAAGAGTTGCTACCAGGGTCTGTGTTCTTTGCAGGCATCTCAGAAACTGGCTCTGATGGACACAGGAGCTCAAACCACATTCCTGGGGACTTCATGTTCATTACAAAGCTACACAGAATGCCAGGAATAAAACTATAGGGCATTTCTTTAGTATGCATGAGAGCCTAGGTTCAAATACCTAGCTTCCCCTCACCCCCAATGGTACCTTCTGGAGTTTAAGGAGAGGTACAAATTCGTGATTAATAGGTTGTCTGTACCCCAATAATAGGTTTCTCTGACGACGCAGTAAGCCAGATCAAGACAAATTAAAAAAGGGGAAAAACCAGGTTTATTTTGGACAAAGCAACTCCCAGGTGAGTCCTCCAGTCCCCAGAGATTGAGGTGGAAGAGGGGGCAGGACAAAATCACATGGCCGAACTAAAGCAGGGCACTTATGTACCCTGTAGTGATGACGTGACTGCACAAGCTGGGTTTGTGCCCAAGTACAGTATGCTTTAGGGGAGGAGCTACCATAGCCACCAAGAATGCAGGACTGGCCTTTTTGGAGCCTTCTCTTCGTTGGAGATTCTCTGAGAGGGTGGGGTTTGGAGAGGCAGGAGTAGGACTTTCGAATGGGTGAGCTTGAAGTTCTAGTGAGCCATGATTATAAATTAATTTTATTCCACCATACCTACAGTGCCATGCTATTTTCTATAATTTAAGTTCAAATGTATCCTTTTATACATTTAGGGCATTTATCTGTGAAAAGTGCATCTTCGTATTTTGAATGTCTAAAGAGATTAATATAGGCGTGTGCCTGTGTGTTTTGTGGCTGTGCTGGCCTCTGCACACATGTGTAGGAGCTCCAGGAAAACACCAGGAGTCTCCTCCTATTGCACTCCACCTCTTTATTACTTGTTTGCCGTGTGCACATATGCCAGTGTGCGTGAGGACACCAGAAGACAACTTCCCAGAGCTGGGTCTTGGCTTCCATGTGGTTGAGATGCGGACTCTTGTTTCTGCTGCTGTGCTGTATCCTCCCTGGAATTCTGGGCAATTCTCCTGTCTCCACATCTAACCTCACTGTAGTTGAGTTAGGAGTAGAGATGCATGCCACTCTGCCCCACTTTTTAAATGGGTTCTGAGAATCTAACCAAGTGTCAGGCTTGGCAGCTAGTGCCTTTACCCACTAAGCCATTTCCCCAGCTCCCCCACTTTATTTTTGAGCCTGGAGTTCCTGTTTCAGCTAGCCTGATCTGCCTGTCTCTGCCCACTCCACCAAACGCCGCCGCACCTAGCTTTTATATGGGTGTTGGGGTTTGAACTCAGGTTCTTACGTTTGCATAGCAAGCACTTTACCTCTGAGCCATCTCTCCAGCCCCAAGAGATTACTGTATTTTAAAGCTGTTTCTCTTGGGAGCAAAGATTACATCAACTGTTACAGTATTTTCACGGTGCCAATGGCGTTTGGCTTTCCATGGCGACACTCGTCAGCTCCTTACTTGCTCACTATGAATGGATTACTTATTTCTTTGCCTGCCCTTTAGTTTCAGTGTATTCAGGAAAGGAGTGGTGCAGAGCAAATGGTGAATGGCATTTCCTATTTTGTAAAACTGTTAACAATAAGCCTTAGCTAACCTGAGGGAGGATAAACATGTGTGGATTGTATAGTTCTCCCTATATGTTACATACATACATCATAGGATTATAGATTAATTTCATTTGAGGAAAATTAATAGTCACAAAACTTAGATTTATCAAAGTTATATTTACTCTCATGGAAGATTTTAGTCAGTTCAAATCAGATGGGAAAAAGCTCCATAAAATTAATAGAATTCTACTATTAGAATACTAGTTAATAATGCCTTGCATATCATATGCCTGTAACTTGTATAGTTTTAAAAGATACATTATATAATACATATAACACGTTTCACTGTATAAACAGAAGCACATGCCATATAGCATATAACTACGTCTATATGTTGTCCTTTTCAGTTACTATGCCTTAAGCACTATGGCAAAGATTACTGCATCCCCCCTCTCTTCTTGCCTCCTGCAGTTAGGCAGGTCCACGCATCATTTCTGGCTAATGGACCACTGTGGAACACAGAGGCCTGGGCCAAGGCACAAAAAAGCTGGTGTGCACAAGCTTTGGTGATTAAGGAAGCTGTGTTTGAAGTGCAGAGTCAGCCATAAGATCGAAGTGCACATGCTCAGTCACAGCCCAGGGAGACACCCAGATCCACAGAAGACCACAAATTAGTGAGAAAACTGCTTTTGTGACATAAAGGCCTGCACCTTCAGAGTAGTGTGCAGCTATAGCAATCCTGTCCATATTAGTTAGCATACTTGCATATTCCCTTTTTTCACAACAGCACAGGTAACTGATGTATTGGCCCCTTCTGATGTACTTTTAGACAGTTTTGCTATTAGTTCCACAAATAATGCCATTATTAATATACTTTGACCTACAAATTTGCTAACACATATAAATATTTCTGCATAGCAAATTCCTTGAAGTAAAATTGATAGGTCATAGAACAGAAAATTCAAAAGAAAATTAAGGTAGGTATGGTGGCACATACTTATAACCCGAAGCACTTGGAGGGATGAGGCAGGAGGATCAGGAGTTCAAGACCATGCTCAGATACACAGTAGGTTCAGATAGATAGTATGCTCATATACATAATAAGTTTGAGGGCATCTTGGGCTACATGCTATCCTGTCCCCCCAAAAACACCAAATGAGAAAAAAACTATATATATGGCAATCACCAAAATTCAAAGTATTTGAAAGGAATTGCAGAGGGTGGGGGAGAGAGGTCTTCTTCACATTTTACTCCACAACTTCTAGTATTTATAGTTCTCCAAAACTATAACCACAAAACAATCAAGAGTATTCATTTTCAATCAATTTAAACTTTACAACTATGAGAAACCAGCCAGCATATCTTTTTTATATATTATTTTATTTAATTTTTTTCATTTTACATACCAACCACGGTTCCCCCTCCCTCCCTTACAACATCCCTTCACCCCACCCCTATCTACTCCTTAGAGAGGGTAAGGCCCAGCCAGCATATCTTGATGTGGGGCCTCCAACATCTACATCCCTCCTCAGTCTGACTTCAGGGTCTCCTTTAGAACTCTGTGTGTTTGTCCATCTGTTTCTCCTGCCAACTGCTTCCCACCCTTCCTTCCTTCCTTAAGTGTTTTTGTCTGTCTGGGCACTCTTCTCCACAGCTTTGTCCACACCCCATTGTCACAGGTTCCTGAGTCAGGTCACCTCTCATCCTTCCACACTTCTTAGAGCTGAATGCACCTTCCAGCTGTGTTGCTCTGCCAGCTGCTTCCTGCTGATGTCTCTTGTACCCTGTACACATCAACACTCTAGCTTTGCCCTACTGTTTACTCTCTCCATTCATGTAGTCCATTCCTGCACCTTTGGGTAAAGATGACCATAAGAGAAATATGTAACATTCAATATGTCTTTAAATAATTCTATTTATCACTGTTTGGGCATATTGGTGGAACTACTTTGGTTCAGAAATTGTTTTGATAATTTAATGATTTATAGGCCTTTTACAAAGTAAATCAACTAAATGACGTAAGTTTTCAATGTTGATTTGATTCTAACCAGGGTGGCTACCTGACTTACCATTACACTGACTTTGGCAACTGGTGGACCATGAGTGAAGCAAAGAGAAGTGTACTCCTTGAGAAGAGAAGGAAGAGGCCATGGCCATCAAAAAGAGGTGAAGAAATACAAAGGTTAAGGGGAGACTGCAGTAGCATCAGGAGCCATGGGAAAGGGGTGAAGCAGACCCTCTGAATGAAGGAAAGCAGCATTCTGAAAGTGACACTTCTAATGCCTGTGGGGACATTCCCACTAGCATGCCTCGAAGCGCTCTTCACGTGCTGCTGCTGCTGCTGCTGCTGCTGGTGGTGGTGGTGGTTTAAAACTCAATGCATTCCTACAGCCTAAAGTGACTCATTGCACCTAGTGTCCACAGTTCTTAGTGTCCATGACTGTCTACATGGCTAGCTAGGACAGGAAGCCAAAGGAGGTTCTTCTTTCCTACCCCTGCCATACCCTAAGATACCAGCTGGCCTCTCATTCCTTTCCCTTCTGATCCTGCCTCACACTCAGCCTGACTTGACTCGTGACAATACCATTAGCTTCTCTGACTCTATTTTACTACAGTATTAGATTTGTTTTCTTCCAAATATGAAAATTATGCAGGCACTCTACCCATGCTCTTATCAACCTTCCTCATTTGCCTAGAGCTCTGGCTCTGTTCAGGTATCCTGCACTACCCAGCTCTAGAACACTGTCACCAAATATGGAAGCATAGACATTGTCCAAGTAAGCTACAGGCTGGAATCCCAGTCTTCTTGCTAGTGATCTATTAGGAATGATCTGAGTGAAGACAAGGGGGAATTTCCTTCAGTGTTCTCAAAGGCACATATTATCTATTAAAAAGAATTATATACATATACACATATGTATATACTGTGATGTGTGAGAGGAAGACTAAAAGAATAAGAGAAAATACTGATAACACGGCAAAGACCAAGATCATGAGAACATGAAGCCAAGAAGCCACATCCACCAGTGTCGGATCCATCCTAACTCTGGACTTCTGGTTATAGAAGCTTGACTACCAGGGAAGTAAATTTGGCTTTGAATTCTGAGTTTGAGCTTCCTGTGGGACTCTGAGGTGGAAATGAGATCAAAGGATGGGTGATAAAAGGGGAACACCAAGACTTAAAAACTGGTACACAAGTGATGGAGATCCCCAAAAGTGGTTGCAGTCATCTGGTATGACAAGTGACTCATGATAGCTAAACACTGTGCAGTGCTCACAATTTTAAGAGTTTCTACTCCCATTTCACATTTGGCAAAAAGGAGAGTGAGCAAGACCTAAAACCCTCCTCCCAGTTTACCTGCGCTTAAGGCTTCACTTTGCACTCCCTGCGCTAGTCACAGCAAGGGAAAAACAAAACGAAAACAAACAAACAAACAAAAAACCAGAATCACACAGAGCAGCAAAGGAGTAGACAGAGCATAACCAAGAAAAGCAGCTTCAACTGGTGTCAGCCTAAAGCAAAGATTGCTCTAAGGCAGGAAGCTAGAAAGCCGCCGAGAGCGCTAGCTCAAGGGCAGGAGCTGCTCAAGACGGCCGAAGGAGCCTGTGTAGAAGCTTTGCACAAGGAGAATACTATGTGCGACATATTCTGCTCTCAAGCCTCGACTAGACACTAAGTTACAAATGAGGAAAAAGAATATTTATCAAGTACTTATAAAATGTCTACCAGGTTAGGTAGAAACCTCATGTGTGTATTATGTCATTAAATCCTCATAGCAATCTTAGCTACAACTGCAACATTATTTCTTCATGAATAGTTTCATCAAGCAAATGGAACAAATGTGAAGTCATTCAAACCCATCATCCACTCCCGCAGCACATCCTTATTAGTTCAACTTTGGAAACACATTCAGCATGCAACAGCTTCTCTTGTAAATGGTCATTAGCACTACGGATTTCCCAATCCTTGCAAAGATAGTCAGGCACTGTCTCGCCTTTAGTATATCTTCCAATATCACCCTGTAGATAAGTCTGTACAGGCCTGGGTTCTTACAGATCCTATTACTCATTTGTGTAACAAATATTTATAGTGTTAGGCAATGTGCCACATTAGACATAATAGTGATCAATATAATCATGGCTGTCACCATCCAGACAGCCCAGGAGAGGAGAGGAATCAGTAAAAGGAAAACAAAGAGAAAGAAGTGTGGTAATGGAGAAAATGAAAGGTGATATCAGTTCACAAAGGAAGGGTACTATAACTAGACATCATGGCTCTGAAAAGGCAATTCCAGGAATAACATCTAAGCTGAGAAGAAAGGATGGATGGGAATTACCAAAGGGGTGGCAGGGAAGTATAGTGGGAAGAACAGAGCTCAACACAGATCACATCAGGTCAGTGACAGGAGGATTTGAGAAAGATTAAGGTGTCTTTAAAGAATAGACAGATGTGCAGTAAGGCTGGAACGCAGTACGCAGAAAAGATAGTAGGGGGAAAGGGAAGGAAGTGAAGGTAGTAAGAGACAAGATAGGAGAATGGACGGGTGATGACACAGGTCTTCTAAGCTCCACTCAAAAGCGTAGGTTCAGAGTTCGGTGGTGCCGATATAAGTCAGGAATCCCAGCACTGGGGATGGCAGGGTGGTTGCCTAGCACGTGCAAGGCCCTGGAATTAATGCCTGCACTGCTAAATAAATAAGTTCTATCCCAAGAGCAAGGTCCAGACCCTGGAGGATTTTGAGGTGTGGGTTCAGCACTTTGGAAAGCTAATTCTGGCTTCAGCATGAACACATTAAGTTTGCAGCCAGCAAGACTTGTTGAGAGATGGTTGCACCCATGAGACTTCACTGAGACTGTAGCCCTGTGTAATCAGATTTAGAGCTATGTGAGTTTAGGCTGAAATGTGTTCATCTGTGGCTGACAGAGTCAAGGTGCTGTGGAGAGATGGGCACAAAGACCGACTGTATTTCTGGCTTGGATTAGGAAGAAGGTAGTAGCTTTAGGCAATAGCTTTTTTTGTTTGTTTGTTGGTAATTTTCTTGAAACGGTTGTTTGTTGGTAAATTTCTTGAAACGGTAACACCTCTTAGTAAAGTGATTGCTACTACCCAGGTATGAAGTATAAATAATACTCTGGGGCTGACATTTTAAATTTACTTCTCGTTTTATTTCTCCTACATTTATAAATAACAGCAAATACTCTCTGGATTTGTAAATACAGAAATGTGACCTTATAAAATGGTGTGGGAGGAAGAAGGATAAACACAGGACCTACTTAATCAGAGTAACCATTAGTTGGCTGTTATAAGAAGAGCCAAGTAATTTGGAATAATGAAAGCAGGACTAAGAATTAGCAGACTTGTTTAAATGAAGCCATGCTTCTTTCAAGTGGGATGCATTACAAATTAAGAATAATGAATCACTCTTAGAAAATAAATACTTTGGAATTGCTGTATAGCCTATTAAAAGTCGCCTTGGTATAATGCTAATTTCAATAACAAATTCTAAGCTTTATATTAGCTTAATTTAAGAAGTTTATTCATAATCCCAAAGTAATCCAATATAAATGCTTCTGGGACAAAAGATTGGGTCTTTGCATCATACAACCATTTAGTGACCTGTCTGATAAATATTCTGCCACATCCAACACATGCCTTCCTCTGGGGTATCAATGTCTATTCAGCAGAAGGGGTCAGAGAATGGGGAAATCAGGCATAAACCATCAATCTCGTGATACATATAGCTGCAAGGGAGGTGTGTCCAGGAAGAACATGAAATAAACTCTGATAATTTAGTTAGCAGACTCTTTGTACAGACAGTAAAACTCTAAGGGTAAGGTATCTGACAGAGCAGATTGCTAACAGTATTAAACATGACACCTAGCCAGAATAGGGAGGGTTTCATAGAGACAAAAGCAGAGCCCAGAAAGACAAGGTAGGATTAGACAGAGAGGCAGGAGGCTAAAAATGTTCTTGACCATGGGAACAAGGCTTTAATGGTTAAGAACTAATACAGGCTTCAATGGCAAGAACAGGAAACTTCGGTATTAATAATTATTCTTGCCCTTGAACTTTGAAATCATTTAAATAATTCTTTCAGTTTCTCCATACCTGATTGCTTTAGGACTAGTAAAACCAAATTTAAACAAAGTTTGCAACAGATTGCAATTCTTATAACATTACGTTTGAATATTAGGTACTATGATATGCCCACGCTAAAACTCAACCCATGTTGGTGTTTAATTGTGAGGTACTGAGAGGATGGAAACTTAGTCCAGCTATGGTGTTTAGCAGTTTTGATTAGGTCATCATGGTAGATACCTGTGACTGAAGCCTGGTGGTTTTGTAAGAGGGACTGGGCAGGTGACTCAGTAAGTCAAGTCCTTGATTTGCGAGTGTGAAGACCTGAGTTTGGATCCCCAGAACCCACATGAAGCCAGACATGGCTATAATCCCACTACTCTACAAATGAGATGGAGGGTGGAAACAGAAGAATTCCCCAAGCTCACCAGTCAGTTGGCTTGCTATATACAGGAATGAACAAGAGACCCTGCCTCAGACAAAATGGAAGCTGAGGACTGACACCTGAGGTTGATTTCTGACTTCTACACATGTACCATGACATACACATGCACAAGTGCACACATACATACACAGAGACAATTATTCAAGGGTGCCTAGCATGCTCAAAAACCTGGGTACAATTCTAGAACTGAAAAAGCAAGCAAACAAATAAAGCAAAACCAACCAACCAACTAAAGAGGGTGAGGAGCCAGAAGGCATATACACACCACGTTCTCTGAGCCACTCCAGGGCTCTGCCATCAACCTTAAATCAGAACTGTGAGCAAAATAAACCTCTCTTCTTTATAACCCAACCAAGCTGGGTACTGTTTTATTGGCAACAGAAACAGACTAAAATGCTAGGGTGTGTGTATGTGTGTGAAAAAAATTAATGAAACTTTTCTTTCAAAATACTAAACTATGTATTTGCAATTAGTGAATAGTGAATTCCATTGTATTTATATCAAAGTAGTCAAAATCTAGCAATGAACACTTTCATTGAAGACATTACAGGTAATTCCTGACTATAACATCAGATAGGAGTTTAAAATTCAAAGGCCTAATTTATTTTCATCACAAAAAATAGAATTTTCTCTTTTTCCTTCAAGTATAATATAATTGTTTTAAAGACTTTAAAAAGAAAACTCATAATTTGTTTTTCTAACTAAAGAAAAGAAAGACAACTACAAAAGAAAGAACAGACATATTTTAAAACTTTTTGGTTAGGTAAAATTGTCATAATTCATCTGTATACCATAAGCAAGTAACTATGACTTAATTTTCTACTTAATGAGGTACTAAGGTATACTATGGTCAGCAAAACTAGTCTTTTATCTGCTAGCTATTTCACAGTAAAAGAATACCTGTAAGTTTTTTGATACTAAAAGATCTGAGAACTGATAATTCTGCTGGGACACAGGAAAACAATGGCCACATCATTTAATGGACCAACAGAGAGCAATCTCGAAGTCTCTCCACTACACTCAAAGATACATCTACATTTTATGCATTGAAACTACTATTTTACACTGAGAAAATGACTCGAGTTTAAAAACTGGTTTTGTCAGCTAAACAGAAGAGCTCATATTTCCAGGGAAAGTAATCTCAGCTATGAAAAGCTGGCAAATCGCAACTTATTTTCAATTTGAAAATCTGTAAAGAATAGCCAAGTGAAAGGATTTTAGTGGGGGTGTTGTTCCCCTGTAGCTTTTCCTCTAAACAGGGTTCAAGTACTATCCTAGCAGCCAGCACTTACGCAGGGTTACCAGGTTGGGGACTGTGTTAAGTGGCTTCCATCTGTTAGCACCTGAGCCCTCACAACATACTTCTTAAAAAAACCTGTCTGATTTCAAGAGGTGTAGGTACTCACCCAAGGTCCTTCAAGTATGTGAGAGGAAGAGTGGAGACCCACCTCTCCACTTCTAGAGTCAGTGCTCTTAACTTGCCCTCACCTTGCTCTGCAGAGCCTCTGCAAGCAAGACAGAATTCTGCTAACATTCACATCGGCAGCTCCACTGTCCAGTAGACCCTGGCCCTCTTCCCAGCACCACCAAGTTGGGGCTCCACAAAATGCCTCTTCATGGAAGGAGGGCTGGCTTAGTAGGTGGCCACCAGCAACAGCAGCTTAGTGGGAAGACATCTCAGTGCAGATTACATTGCCCTTTAGAAGGACAAGGAAAACCTTATCCAGTTCAAAGATCAAAATGTAAGACTTGAGCTTCTAGCCTTCTTTTTAGAACAGATGCTAAAAGAAAGACTGTGGTGATATTTTGTTTATGATCTAACAAATAAAGCTTGCCTGAAGATCAGAGTGCGGAGCTAAGCCAACCAGTTAGCCATAAAGGCCAGGAAGTGGTGGCATACACCTTTAATCCCAGCATTCGGGAGGCAGAGGCAAAAAGATCTCTTCGAGTTCAAGGCCACCCTGGGCTACACAAGACTGATCCAGCCAGGCAGTGGTGGCACACACACCTTTAATCCCAGCACTTGGGAGGTTGAGACTGGAAGTGATATGGCTGGGTGGAGAAAAGAAATCTAAGTCAGGAGGAGACAGGAGCTCAGCCTCTTTCAGGCTGAGGATTTCACAAAGGTAAGAACTAGTGGCTGGCTGCTCTCCTCTGATCTTTCAGCTTTCACACTGATATCTGACTCTGGGGTTTTATTAATAAGACCAATTAGGATTTGCGCTACAAAAGACAAAGGTGGTAAAATAGTGTCAGAGTCAAAAGAAGAATTTTAACATGCTGTGCAGCCGGGAAGACCTGAGATCATGTTCTGTTCCAGCATGGCTGTATCTTTAACCTTAACTGAGAGTGAGGGTAGCTTATTCACAAGCATACAGTGATCACTAAATGAGACTAAGTGGGCAATACAATCCTAGAGTCCAGCTCTCTATACCTGAGAGTAATGAACTAGAAAAACTTTTAAATTCTTTCCAGCGAAAATCTTAGGAAGTTCTGTTTCATTTTCGGATCCAATTTTTTTTTTTTTTAAAGTAACCCAAACAAAATTCTACCAGACAAGTTGATGTCACCTCTTCCTTGCTTTTTCTTTAGCCTGGACTGTTTTGTTTTGTTTTTTTAAAGGAATGCTTGGAGAATATTCAACCTACATAAAAGAAAGTCAGCAGTAGCTGAACAGTGACAGCAGCTGGTTATTCACTTCATTCTGAAAATGTTTGCTGAAATGTTGGCTAAAAGCGACCTGAAATGACACAGCAATAATTCTTCATCACACAGAAGTCAGTTCCATCTTTTTTTGTTTGTTTGGCTCGTTGGTTGGTCGGGTTATTTTGCTTACAAAACAGGAGGCTATGCCGACTTATATTTGATGTGAAGAGATACACAGGATCTCTCAGGAATCCTGGGGAGAAATTGCCAGACTTAGCGGTGACAGACCGTATAATGGTTTCCCTACATTTCTCTCTTCTAATTCTATTATTCCCTTATAAAATAGTTCCCTCTGCTTTGACAGCAATTCTCACTTCTTCATATATTTCAATGGCAGGTGTATTTGACTTAGCATAGCCCCTCCCATTGTTCTCTAAACAAAGCACAATCAACCTTGATTACGTGTGTGTTTGTGTGACCATGTGTGCTTTCTGTAGATGGCCAAGATCTCTTTAGATGATCAAGAATCCAATGACCCCAAAGAAAGAGATATACTGGGGTTTTTTTAATTATTGTTTTCTATTTTGAATCCTGGAGCATATGCTGAATCATATGACTTGGACATGTAAGCTGAAGCAATCTCTGAACTGGGTATTTTAAGTGTTTACATTACTTAAGATTTTAGGATAAGAAAAATAGAATATTTTCTTAAAAACAACAACAAAAGTCCTTCTCCACCAAATTTCCTTTGAAGTTCCTCAGAAGCCACCTGCCCATAGCCATGTGCAGATTCACTGTTCCAAGTTGGCATTCTGCTGTTAACTTTTACCAACAAGTCTTGAAGTTGTCCAGTTCCCAAGTCCAAATTTCTAGCAAAATAACAACAATGCACCAATGGAGCTTTGACTATGTATGAGTCAGACACTGTTCTGAGGAGTTGAAATGGATTAACTGTACTATTTTTAATTTTTAAAAGAACATCATATATAATCTAATTTACAGAGAAAGAAACTGAGGCACAGTGGCTCCTGAGTAGTATGTTCATAATAAAAAACTATTAAGTGGCTGGACCTGGACATACGCCTAGTGCCTCAAAGGACTGTGCTGAACTTCTGCAGGAGGCATTTGCAGCTGTTATGTCCCTAAGCTGGCTATCCCAGAACCAAGCCCTCTTCCAGCTGGGGGTGGGAAGGCTGGGCCATCAGGGGAGCAGGTGAATCAAACTACACTTCCTGCTGAGCAAGGCCAGTAAAGTAGTCTCTCTTTAAGAGGGAGCCCTTGCACTTACTGTTTTTGAGAATGTAAACTGGTACAGTCATTATGGAAAATAGTCTGGAGTTTCCTCAAAATTTTGCTCTATTGTATGATCTGGCAGTCCCACTTCTGGGTATATATCCTAAGGAAATTAAATCACTATTCAGAAAAAACACCTGCACTCCTGTGTCCATTATGCTAATAACCAACTGTGAAAACAACCCAGGTGCCTGTTAGTGAATGTGTAGATTAAAAATAATGTCAAACACACACACACACACACACACACACACACACACACACACACCTACTCAAAAGTGAAAGAAACCCTCTTAGTTACAACAATGTGTTGAATCTAGAGGACAATAGTGCTGTGGGATGTTCTGTATGGCAAATGTGTTGCTCTGATTGGTCAATAAATAAAACACTGATTGGCCAGTGGCTAGGCAGGAAGTACAGACGGGATTAACAGGAGAAAAGAAAGAACAAAAAGGCAGAAGGAGTCACTGTCAGCCACCACCAGGACAAGCAGCATGTGAAGATGCCAGTAAGCCACGAGCCACATGACAGGGTATAGATTTGTGGAAATGGATTAATTTAAGCTATAAAAACAGTTAACAAGAAGCCTGCCACGGCCATAGTTTGTAAACAACACAAGTCTCTGTGTTTACTTGGTTGGGTCTGAGTGGCTGTGGGACTGGAGGGTGACAAAGATTTGTCCTGACTGTGGGCAAGGCAGGAAAACTCTAGCTACACAATAGCTAAGTGAAGAAATCAAGTTCTGGAATGCTCTCACTTACAAAGTGGATTCTTTAAGTCCAACTCACAGACACAGGAGGATGGTGGCCATGAGGGCTTTGAGATGGGGGAAGGGAAGGTTTGGATCAAAGGGTACTGACTTTCAGTTCTAGATGAAGAAGTTCTAGAGACCTAATGTGTGGCATGGTTATAATATTCAATAGCAATTTGTTTTTGTTTTTCGAGACAGGTTTTCTCTCTGTGTCCCTGGCTGTTCTGAAACTCACTCTGTAGACCAGGCTGGCCTTGAATTTAGAGATCCCCCTGCCCCTGCCTCCCAGACTTCATGGAAATTCACCAGCAGAAACAGCATGGCAACACTACCAAGGGAAAAAAAAACAAGTACAGTAGAGAGTTTTGTACCCAAATGGTCATTTTGGGATGAAGACATCAGGCAGGGATTTGAAGCAGTGCAAGGATGGAAACAATATGCTTTCCACAAGGCCACCCTAAAGGTTTGAGATGAGTAAAAACAACGAAGGGATGAATGCAGAAGTTGAAGCACAAAGACTGGAGGCAAACACTGAACCCGCTGAAGGAGAGAACACGGTGCTGCAGGGAAGTGGCAGTAGATGTCCAAGAAAACAAAAGGAACAGAAATCACCAAGAGAAGGAAGAAGAAAGGCAAAAGATCACTAAGTGTTCCAACTTCTTTTCTTCCAGATAGGATCACAGAGTATAGTTAGAATTCATGGTCTTAAGAAGCCTGTGTTACCATCTGAAGGTTTAAAAGCCAACATGTGCCTCACATAGATGACTGCCTGGCCCACAGTCCTTTATCTTCCTGTCTCACTAACAGAACCCACAGCTAGGGTGACACCAGGAAAGGAGTCTTGTGAGAATTCTGCTCAATGATCCATGAATTCATGTTTCTAAGAATGTTTTGCTTCTCCAATAAAGGCACTGTTTTCCTTTCCCCTTTTTCCCTTCCTATCTAGAACACAGATGAGCAGCTGGATAGGAGGCAACCACTTCATGATCATGAGATAAATAGGAACATAAAGCCACAAACCAAGACCAGCTTATGAGAGGACACCTGAAGTCAAGGACACTAGAGACACTCTGTAGCTATAGAGCCAGCCCAACTGTTGAGCTCTGGGCTGTTCATTTTATGTGAAGAATAAACCTCCATTTGGTTAAGTCACTGACACTACTTCTTTCCACAAACACCAAACACAATATTACTGAAATATAACTAGGAAGACTAGTAATTGGAACCTAGTTACCAAAGCCTGGGTGAGGAAGCAGAGAAGGGATGTAAAGCATTTCAAACTAATTGCACATCCTCAAATGCTAAGAGAAAGAACACATTCAATAAGTGTAAAATTACTGCAGAGGCAGTCAGGTGAAAAAATTCACATAAACTAAGACAGAACTAAAAGCAAATATATCTGTCATGTCAACAAACTATCATATAAAGCTATCAAAAAGCATGTCAAACATTTAGCATAGTAAAATGAAATTATTCACTGTATATGAGAGATTAATTTAGAACAAAGCAACTCTGCAAGTTGACATCAATTTCTCCAAAAGTAGACTTAAAAAATTAAAGCTACTATACTCAAAAGACTAATGAACTTGAATTTGGGAACTTGAAAAGTTGTGTTTGAAGTTCAATTCTTGAAGACAAAAATAGATTTTGGGTGGGTGACTTTTATGGCAAAGCATGGCATCGTGTGTCAACACATATAGTTACCTAACATAATGCTAGCAGCTTACTGACTGCCAGGTAACTGGGTAGGTGTTCCCTAGGCATTCTGCACATGGTGTTTTATTTAATCTTCACAACCCTGTGAAATAGTACATTTTCTCCTATTCTACACATGAGAAAACTGGGACTCAAAAACAAACAAACAAACAAACAAAAAACCCCAACTACATCATTATCTGAAGTCACATTGCCAGTAAGAGATGGCTCAGGTTGGACCCAAGACCTCTTTCTCCAAGGCCAGCACCTTCGTCTAACTAACTATACTAAACTCTTCTTGTCACACAAATTATAAAGAAGCAAGATGGAAGCAAGTCTAGGGACTCTCACTCACCTGGGAAGCAGGTGATAAAGACCATACTTCTAAACAATGCCTAAAGGATGGACTGTTCTACTAAAATTAAATCTTCATCATCACAGGCTACACAAAAACAAATCCAAATGCATTATCAATTTAAATTAACAAACAAGCCTATGGAAATAATAGAACAAAAATGTTTTTAGGTGAATATTTTCATAACCTGGAATATAGAAGGCTCTTTTATAATCATGATACCAAATCAAAAACCCATAAAGGGGGAGCTGACAGTTTTGCCTATTTAAAATTTTTAAATTTATATTTGGCAAAATCACCATAAACAAAATTGAAGAGAAAAATGGAAAAACATTTCCTATTTATACAGCAAGGGCTTGCTTATAAAAGGTTATTAGAGCCAGGCGGTGATGGTGCCTGCCTTTAATCCCAGCACTTGGGAGGCAGAGGCAGGTGGATCTCTGTGAGTTCGAGGCCAGCCTGGTCTACACAGAGAGTTCCAGGACAGCCAGGACTGTTACACAAAGAAACCCTGTCTCGAAAAACAAAAAATAAATAAGTTGTTAGAAATCAACAAGAATATAACAAGTCCTCTAATAACATGGCTAAGAAGAGGAAATTCTGAGAATCTAAAGAGTTAATGTATCTTGGAAAGGGGGAACAACCCAGGAATGTACAATAAAATGATGGCATTGGATTCTTCACCTACTAGATTAGAATAATGCTTACAATCACCTGCTCTAGGATTTAGGGGAAAGGGTAATAAGTGAGGTGATAAGGCTGTGCCACTAAATAATGATTAAGAGACTATCTGATACAAGCCCCTCAGAGAGCAATTTGATACCCAGTCTCCAAGAGTCACCACATGACAAGATTCCACCATTACACTGTAGTCACACTGTAGGCAGTCATCCTACAGGAATACTGACCACACACGCAAAGGCACACATGCAAGGCCATTTACTGTAGCATGTAACAACCAATTCTCATAAACATTAACAATATTCCTGTATGAGAACATTACATTCAAACTGAAAAACATACAGCCACTGGAAAGATGAGGCAGAATTCAGTATATGCAGACCTCTAAGAAAGGGCTATATTGTATTAAATGGAAAATGAAACCACACCATAGACATTATTTGGCGTAATCTCGTATTTTCTCTCCCTTTAGCTCTTCCCCTTTCACCTTCTTTTCCCTCCTACAGATACACACCAATGCTGGGTGGATCATCCTGGCTGCATGCTCTGGGAAGACAGACACCACACTTCCAGTGCTTATTCTAGGGAAGTAAGGTTAGGGGAAGAAAAGGGAGGGAGCATACTTCGTTTCACATCACTTCTGGTTGGTTGTTACTGGCATTTTTCTTCATAATTATGAAAATAAAGGTGATAAATCAAAATAAAAGTAATAGGAAAATGTTTAACTAAAAGGTTTTCTCTAAAAAATAGCAAATCTTTGTTATCTCTGCTGTGGCTTATGTGAAAGCTGTGGGGCTGGAGAGAGAGTTCAGCAGTGAAGAGCTCTTGCTGCTGAGTTTGGTTCCCAGCGCCCACATCAAGTGGCTCACAATAACCTGTTGCATCACTCCAGTCCCAAGAAATCTGACTTCCTCTTCTAGCCTCTGCAGGCACCTGTGCTCACAAGCACAAACCACACTCAGATAACAAGGCGCGCGCGCACGCACACACACATACACACTTAAAATCTTTAATAAAAAAGAAAGTGTTGGGGGCATAAAGGTGCTTGTGCTCAAAGAGAAGCACTAAGAGAAGCAGGAATGTTAATTATGCAGGGATGTCTCCTCAAGGGAGGAAATACAAACCCAAACCGAATACCTGCAGAAATGACAGAAAGCTGAGAGTAGAGGTTGCTAACAACCTGGTGACCTTTCTGCCATCTGAAGGGACAGGCCTCACCCTAATTCTCTAGAACAGTTATTCCCGATTCTTTCCTCCCTAGACCATTACCCATCCTTAGGGTAGATGTCACAAGTACTTTATGGCCTGCTGACCTCTATGTATGCTATCAGTCAGAGACCACACTAGAATCTACTAGGCCTTTTAGCTACAGGACCTCACGGTCGCATGTACTTTGTAAAGGAGTCTCTGTGTAGTCACACCTAAGCTTTATTGTACACCTGGAATTGGTCTGGTTGTTGCCTGGAAACCTTTCCCCAAATTGCACTGTTTTCAATCTGCTGACAATGACCTGCCTGGCATTAGACTCCCTGAAGTCTGCTCCAGGCTGGTGAAGTCCATCTGCACTGGATTTTCATTCTTACCTCTTTGTGCTGTTTGTTTCCCTGTGGGACATCTGCAGGGACCCCGTCAAGAAAGAAAACTATGGCATCAAAAACAAGCTGTTGAACTTGTTCTTTATACAGAAACATTTCAGACCCAAATTAACTACTGTTCAAGCAAAAAATCCTCATAATATATGAAAAACTCTGGGTATTTCTTGTTTCAGGACAAAGCTTCTTAAAGTAAGACCACATGATCGTGTGCGCAGAGTTTTAAAATCACTGGTATTTTTAATCTCCTAGGCATGATGGAAGTTTACTGTTGCCTCCTTAAGACAGCACTCATTCACAGGTGAGAGAGGGTGGTCAAGTGCTATGGGATTATCTGTTATTACTTTATTCCTGGAGCTGGCTGCCTGGGGAGAATCCTGAGGTACTTTAGATCTACCTGAGACACTTTCTTTTCAACAAGCCTGGAATAGCTTGCCCTTTCCTATATTGTGGAATATTAATTAAAGATGTGCTACATTCATTCATGCTGTGGGATATTTATTTAATGATGCGAAGATGTGTTGTATTCTTTTATGTAGCATTTGTTTAACTCTGTGAAGCTGTGTTACGCTGCCTGTCTAAAACACCTGATGGTCTAGTAAAGAACTGAATGGCCAATAGCCATCAGGAAGGATAGGTGGGGCTGGCAGGCAGAGAGAATAAAAAAAGAGAAATCTGGGAAGAAGGTTCGAGGAGTGAAAAAAGGAAAAGGAGAGGAGGACTCAAGGGACCAGCCACCCAGCTACCCAGAAAGACACAGAATAACAAGTAAAGAAAGGTAGACAGAAATAAAGGTAAAAGCCCAGAGGCAAAAACCAGACAAGATAATTTATGTTAAGAAAAGCTGACAAGACACAAGCCAAGCTAAGTCTGGGGATTTATAAATAATAGTAAGTCTGCGTGTGAGTTACTTGGGGCTGGGTGGCAGGCATCCCAAAGAGCAAAGAGTAAAACAAGGACGGCCACTCCCATCAACCCCGAGCTCTCTGCACTTCTGCTTTCAGGGAACTTAGCCAGACTTCACAGGACCTGCTGGTTCACTTGTCTGCAATCAGCATGCACATCTCTCCTCAGCACGGAGCCGGGGCAGGAAGCCAATAGAAATTTGTTGACATGAATGAATAAATGCTTTTAAGGCATGTGGAGAAAAGTACAGGAACATAACTACAGCAGTGGCCAGCTACTACCTTAGGAAGAACAGGAGCCTGAAGACTGAGTCTCAATTCTGTATCTCTTAGCTTGATAAATTATATTGTTAAAAATGTGCATCCCGTCAGTAAGTTATTCAGTAAAACTGAACACCAAGTAAATTACACAGCACATACGATATTGCCCGCATTTTCATGACAGGGTCTCACTGTGTAGTCATGGTTGGCCCTGAATTAGTGACACTCCTGCCTCAGAGAGCACTGGGGTTATAGAAGACTTCCATTTAAACAGAAATCAACTTGCACCAATTATAAATTAGTCTAGTCTGACAAACATCAGATTATCTTGGGACAGCATGGTAAAATACAGTGTTTCCTTGTACATATCTCACACTGCTTCATATTTTTTTTTGCTAAATTCTGATGTAACTGTACTTGAACAAGCACATATATTTTAACTGTCTCCCTCTATGCCCTGCAAGCAAATTTCTTAACCTTGGGAATATAAGGTAGCATGGTCAGCTGTAGAAGACAGTATGTAGTGCCTCAAAATTATAAATATAAAATTACCATATGAGCCAGTAGGTGGTAATTGTAGCTACATACCCAAAAGAACTGAAGGCGGGGATGTGGACAGATATTCATACATCAATATTCACAGTAGCATTATTCACATCATCCAAGAGATGGATACAACTCACACAAAGAGACATGAATGGAGAAACAGAGATATATGCACATAATGGCATATTACTTAGCCATCATGAATGCAATCCTGAAACATGCTATAAATGAATGAACTCTGAAAACATTATGCTAAGTGAAACAAGCCAGGCACAAAAGCACATAAATTGTATCATTCTACTTATATGAAGTACCTAGAATGGTCAAGTTCATAGGGATAGAAAGAAGAGTGGTTACCAGGGGCTGGAGGGAAGGAGGAGAGAAATGGAGTGTGACAGACAGGCATGCAGTTTGGAGATGGACAGTGGGTATGGCTGCACAAAAGCATAAAAGTACTAACTGCTGCTAAGTACTAAACTGCACTATACTTTGTATGTGTTACACTTTGTTATGTATGGCTTACAACAAGAGAAAAGCTAATAGGAAATATTTCATTTTTAAAACAGACTCATATACATAAATATGCATATATTTGTGATTAATATATTGTGTAACAATAACAATTAAAGAAAAGGGGACCAGGAATTAAAATGGAGTTAGAGGCATGGGAGGAATTGAAGGGAGTAAAGGGAACGGGGAAATTATGAAATTATATTTTAATTTTTGAAATACTCCCCCTAAAAGCCAAATTTTTTCTCTTAATTCATTTAAGAGATCTAAGGGATTCATTTAATTTAAAGACAAAAACAAACTATATTTTGAAACCTCCAATCTTTCCAATCGACATAGGAAAGAAAGGGGAGGGTAGAGATGTGGCTCAGTTGGAAGATTACCTGCCTGGTACACATGAAGCCCCGAGTTTGATTCTTAGCACCACATAAACCAGTGTGGTGGTGGTGCATGTGTATAACACTGGCATTCAGGATGTAGAGATAAGAGAATCAGAAGTTTGAGGTCATCCCGCCTTGTCTACACAGTAAGTTTCAGGCCAGCCTGGGCTACAGGAGACCATGTAGGGAGGGAAAGAAACTTACTAAATTTAAGGACAAAGTAGAATTTACAGTCCAAAGACAGATCATCTTTTATGCAAAATCAATATGGAAAGGGAACTTAAGAAATCAACTTTTAGGGTTGGAGACAGATCAGTAGTTAGGAACACTAGCTGCTCTTGCAGAGGACCCAGGTTCAATTCCCAGCACCCACATGATAGCTCATAACTTTGTAACTCTAGTTCCAGGGTATTTGATACTCACTTCTTGCCTCTAGAGACCTTGCACACACATGGTGTACTGACATACATCCAGGCAAGCATCATATATGTAAAGTAAAATCTCAAAATAGAAATTTAAAAGAAAAGAACTTTCTTCTAAGCACACAAATCTTTTTGGAAAACTGACTTAGAGGGAAAATGTCTACCCTTACTTATCAACTGTATTTTTACCAAGGATAAAGGATAACATTGTGATTCATCCAACTTTCAAACAAGCAGCTCTAATTTCTGCAGAAGATCCCAGAAGCCATGGCCAATTGGAGACAGCTGTTCTGAGCCCAGTGCCCTTGGCTGGCAGCATCAACAATGACTGGACCATGACTGCTTTCCTTCTAGGTCATGGCCAGGTTCTATCAGTGTGCCGAGATGTTGTGTCTTGTGTTTCTGTATTGTTTTGGTTGTTTCCCAGTTCCACCTATGGCAGTACACTGCTGTGTTCTGTTGTTTCCCAACAGGGCTGGAATGTCTTTTGAGCAGTAAGTGGGAGGTATTAACAGCACTCTGTGGTCTGTGTCTCCAACTTCTATGTGAAATAAAAAAAAAAAAAAAGATGGCAATATCTGACAAAAGAAAAAATAACTTGGCTGAGTCGAGCCACAGTGTCAGCAGCAAAAGCACAGGATCACAACCACTACTACTGGGCAGAGAACAAGACATTAAGTATGAGAGTGGCTCTAAGCAAGATGAAAACCACTTGATGTCTGAGTCAGTGTCAGAGTGGACAGTCAGCGTGGGAGTCAGCAAACTACAGCAGGTGCCAGTGTCCAGAAAGGGCCTGGGTGAGAGGTAGCTGCCTGATAAGTAAATTGGATTCTCTTTATTCTTCGGAGTTAGCAGGCCGGGACATGCCAAGCAATGGATGAGGGGGCACTTGGCGGTGCTAAGCCAGGTTCCATTTTCTTTAATTCTGTGTTCACAAGAAGGGTGGGAAAATGACATGTGGGAGAGAAAAAGGGACAGCAGTCATACTCAACTTTTCTTACTATTTAAAGGAGTCCTCAGAGATAGAAAAACTAAGCTACTCTGAGTCTTGCTTTGTGTTAGGGGGCAAAGCAACTCTACGTACATTTTCTCACTTTTCTGCTTTATATGTGAATGAAAAAATGAAATAAAAGGAGGACATGACTACTACGGTATGGAGACGATTTTACTGTAGCTGTAAGGGGGAAGTCAGGCAGAGGGAAGAAGAGTGCAGGCTGAACATGGCCGGCAGGCTAAAGTGGACCATGAGAGGAGAAGGGGAGGGAATGCAAGAGGGGAGTGGCCAACCAAGAGAAGGGCCTAGCCAAATCTGCTGAGTAGTCTAGAGATCTGGCTGGAGGAAGGGAAGTCCAGCCCCTGGGAGGGAGAGGTTTAGGGTAGGGGGTGGGATGAGAAGTGCTGGGAGGAGCCACAGGTACTGACTGAACCTTGGGGAGCTGGCCAGAGTGGGCTTTGATATGTTAATAGGCACCTCAGCCATTTGTCCCGGATTTCTGAGACCTAATAGGTTTTGCTGGTTCTGTATTATTGCATTCCTATTTTGCTGCTATGGAAACTGAGGCACACACATGTTGGATAAATTTCCCTAAAACCACACTATTAGTAAATGATACCCTGGAGGCAAAACTTGGGTCTGACCCCTGTGCTGGAGACTTAGTCACTGGGCTGCACCACCACAAATGCAGACAGACGGGAGAAAATAAGTTGGGAACAAAAATGGAAGTGATGGAAAGAAAATATGCTACAGCATGTGCCAAAATCAACTACAAAACATTTACTTTTTTGATGAGATCTTGAAATAGTAGCAAAAAACAGGACTAACAGGGAGGGGCTGGGCAGGCATGGAGCAAGGAACTGATAGACAGCAAAGGGCCATTTCTATCCAAGACTGCTGCTTCCACTGCTCCTCTCCCACCCTCTTGACGACAGATTTTTGTTAGAACATCAGGCACTTCATCTACAGATGGATGTAAAGACTGTGGGCTCAACTCAAAAGTCATTTCTTCCACTTCGAGTTATACTCACAGGGGTTTGTGAGGTCTGAGAAATGGGGACTGTGTGGTCACAAGGCTATGCCTCAGTGCTGATGCCATTTAGGACACGGAATCAGAGTCTCCTGTTCTCCCAACACATGAGAAGTGGGGAGAGGCTCAGGCAATGGGACACACACCTTGTGGGATGTCAAAACAGCAGAAAGGATATTTCTAGTAGTTATGGATGAGCCATTCTGTGAATCTAGCACTTGGCAAGCAGAAGCAAGAAGATCTCAAGTACAAAGCCAGCTTGGGCTATATACTAAGGCTACTAAGGCTTTGTCTCAAAACAACAAACAAACAACATTGATCAAATAATTTCAAAAATAAAAGAAGAGTTGATCCAATGAGTTTAGAGTTATTTTAATTAGTATATCACTAAGGAAAACTAAGGGCCCAGGCAGTCTCCTATAAATAAAGCGAATTATTAATATCTATTTTAGCTTTCCTGAAACAAATTTCACTCTAACACAGCTGTGCTCTGAATAATGGAGATAAGTGAAGAAAGTAGTGAAATGAACTAAGATATTCATCATGAAAGCAAAGGATGCAGAGTACAAGTGCTCATCACTTTTGGCTTTTTTGTCTTTTGAGACAGGGTTTCTCTGTGTAACCTTGGCTGTCCTGGAATTCGATCTGTTGACCAGGCTGGCCTCGAACTCACAGAGAACCACCTGCCTTTGCCTTCTGAGTGCTGGGATTAAAGTCATGTGGCAGTGTGCCATTTCTTGGCTTCTTTTTTAAAAGTTATCTCATTATTTTATGTGTATGAGTGTTTTGCCTGCATGTATGCCTGTGCACCATGTGTGTCTGGTGCCTGTAGAAGCCAGAAGATGGTGTCAGATCCTCTGGAACCGGGAGTTACAGTTATGAGCTGCCACACGGGTGTCGGAAATTGAACCTGGGTCCTCTGGAAGAACAGGCAGTGCTTTGACCACTGAGCCACCCCTCTAGGCCCACACTCGCTGCTTCTTAACTGTAGAAGCGGCGTGAGCAGCTGTCTCAAGCTCCTGCCAGTGTGGCTTCCCAACATGATGGCTACACCCTTGACCCGGGAGACAAGGAGAAACTATTCCTTCTTAGGTTGCTTTTGTCGGACATCTCGTTGTGACAAGATAAATAATGTACACATTAAGGAAAGATGACATTTTTAATAAGTATATTAATGACTTGTGATCAACTGATACAAGAAAGTGTGTCAAAAATTAAAAAGAAAATAGAATTCAGCACATTAGTAAGCAACAATTAGACATGAGAGTGCTAATCAGAAAATACTTTTAAAATTCTGCTCAGGAGGAGAATAACATTTTGAAGCATATTATATATACTAGAAAGAAACAGTCATTTGTTACTTTTTTAGTTGTAATAGTTTATTCTTTTTTAATATACTTTTTTATTATTAAGAAATTTTCTATTCATTTTTACATACCAACCAAAGATCCTCTCCCCTCCCTCCTCCCATCCCCCAGTCCCCCCATCCCTCCCTCCATTCCCACCTCCTCCAGGGCAAGGCCTCCCATGGCGAGTCAGCAGAGCCTGATACATTCAGTTGAGGTAGGTCCAAGCACCTTCCCCTCCACCAAGGCTATGTAAAGTGTCCCATCATAGGCAGCGGGCTCCAAAAAGCCCTAGGGATGGATCCTGATCCCACTGCTAGTGGGGCCCCTTAAGCAGATCAAGTTACATAACTGTCTCACCTATGCAGAGGGCCTAGTCCAGTCCCATGGAGGCTAGTTTGGTTTGGTTGTCTCTACATGTTTCCCCATCACGGTCTTGATGCCCTTTGCTCATACAATCACTTTTTTCTGGGCTATAGCATGCTGAGTTCTTCCTGAAGGAAAAGCTGTGAAAAGTTAGTTCCCTCTCTGCTGCCACCTAGGCTGCTGTCATCCCGGACAGCACAGCACTCACCCAGTTTGCTCTTGGTAACTGAACACTGCGGAGCCCAGAAGCCAGTGGAGCAGTAAGTGCTTTGGGGAAACCAGAGACTTCCTAATCCAATTCCAATATCTGTTCAAAGAGGAATGTGATTGTGTGGCTGTCACTAATTTGGTTCTAGAATGATAGTTTGTGATTGCTGACAAGAGTAACATAAGCTCAATCTGCATAAATGAGGTTTAAAAAAATTTAAGTATAGGGGCTGGAGAGATGGCTCAGTGGCTAAGAGCATTGATTGCTTTTCCAGAGGACCCAGCCGGGTTCAGTTCCCAGCATCTACATGGCAGCTCACAACTGTCTGTAATTCCAGTTCCAGGAGACCCAAAACCCATGGTAAAACACCAATGCACATAAAAATAAATAAATAAATACATACATACATACATACATAAACAAACCCCCAAAATGTAAGTATGATGCGACATCAAATAGTAACAGAAAAATAGCAGTGAAAATGCTGTATTTATTAACCCTCATTTCCTCATGGAATTGGATTGCTTCTCTATATGCCTCAAAGTAGTTTACATGGGTTATTTGTACCTGGGCTTACATATTACTCTTAAACAAATATTTCAAGTTCACCGGTGACCTGCTGGTTTCTCTTCCTGGAATTTGGCCTCTTCAGGTAACCAGAATGCCACTGTTATTATACACAGAGGTAGGTGCCTTTCACTATCTCCCTCCTAACCTTTTCCAGGTGAATTGATGTAATGGAATTGGCACTGGGATCACACAGGCATGGTCCTCATGTAGCTCAGCCATGACAAGCTGCATTTCTACAATCATCTCACTAGGCATCTGCAGCCTTGAGCTTGAAATTGCACAGTAGGTCGTCTGTACAGCTAAAAGATTCACTCAAGGAGCAGTCAGACATTCAGCTCAGCCTGGCAGAAAGTGTTTCTACCAGCTCAACAGCAACTACCCCAGGTGCAGCCATAGTCAAATGCACTCCACAATACACACTTAACAAATAGTAATAAAACATGTATGCAAGGCTAAATATTAAAAGGACAAAAGACTTAGTAACTTAGTAACAAATCCTCATTGCTTATCACTATAATCAAGATGGGTGTTTTACTATACTTTTTACCAAAGTTAATATTCAGAGTTTTCAAAGTAATAGTCTATTAATCAGAAGAACAACAGAAGCTATGTGTTTTGAAGTGTTTAGCAATAAAAAGTGGCCAAATGACTTCTGATTTCCAATGTTCTTATAACTATTAAGTCAAAATTGTCTGACATATTCTGTATTATTTGCTAACTGTATAGTTTGTATTTGCTAAAGCTCAAGTCTGTACTGGTTAATCTTGATTGCCACTTTATTGAACTGAGAGATACCTAGGATTAGTAAAAGCACACTTCTGGGTATGTCTATAAGAACATTTCTAGAGATGATGGGCATGTGGGACCCAACTTAGTGGAAAAGATCTGTGTTGAGTTATGTCTGGCACCATCTAACCATGGATGAAATAAAGGCAGGAGGAGAAGCAACCCACCCTTGTGGACTCATTACCTAGCGCTCCCTGCTTGCTGGCACAGCAATGTTCCACCACATTCCCATTGGCAAGCTCACCAACCACTGAAACCTCGGAAGTCGTGAGCTAACTGCACCTTTCCTCTCTCAGTTGTTCTATTTGCCATAGAGACTAAAATTCCAACACATAGTCTGAATACACAGCAATGAGGAGAAAAGCAAGCTAAGCAAAGAATGAATGAATGGATATTCTGAGTAAAAAAGTCAAATTCACCATTTTTACTGAATTGAGAAAGAGGCATGCTTTATTTTTAAACTAAAAGTAAAACTTAAATTATACTGTACACGATTTAGGAATCCTTTAAAATGCATGCACCTCTTGGTTTCAAGTTAGCAGCTTAATTTATATAATCTATAAAGTGTTTCTGTGCTTACAAAACACAATCTGCAATTTCCCCCATGGGATCATTACATGAATATAAAGTGGAGTATTTTATGACAGTCCCCTGAGTCTTAGGTGTTTAAATCATAAACCATAAAAAGGTAACAAGTTCACTCAGAATTAAATTTGTATTTCCAGCATGGACTTTCATCTTGAACCTCACAGTCATAAATCCAATTACCTCCTTAGTATTTAAACTGACTTCCTAAACTTGCCCTAAAACTATTCACAGGGTCTTTCTGTACAGTCCTGGTTGTCCTGGAATTCGATGTAGACCAGGCTGTCCTTGAACTCAGATCTGCCTGCTTCTGCCTCAAGAGTGCTGGGATTAAAGACGTGCACCACTACTGCCCAGCTTAACTATTCTTGACCTCTACTCGCCAGCTCTGATTTTTGCCAACAATAACTGTCTTCAAAATACACCCAGAACTGGATTTCTCACCACCTCTGCTACCATCACCTCATTTGGATTACTTTTTGTATATGCATTATGTGGCAGGTACATGTTCATGTGTGGGATATGCATCCATGTGGGTGCATGTACGTGTGTGTGTGTGTGTGTGTGTGTGTGTGTGTGTGTGTGTGTGTGTGTGTGTGTGTGTGTGTTTGTGTGGACCAAATGTAGCAGTTGGGAGTCTTTTTCAATCATCTCTCATTTCATGTTTTGAGACAGTGTCTCTTACTGAACCTGGGGATCAGTGGTTAACTAGGCTAGATGGCCAGTGAGCCCCAGGAATCTTCTTGTCTCTGTCTCCCCAGTATTGGAATTACAGAAATAGGCCACTGCACCTAGCATTTCTTATGTGGGCATTGGGGATCTGAACTCAGGTCCTCATGCTTGCCTAACGAGTACATCTCCCCAACCCTTCACTTTGATGATGATTATATTACTATATTTCCTACGCTGTTTCCCTTCCGCTGCTTCAGCACATTGTCAAAACAGCAGCCAGAGGGATTCCATTCACATACAAACCACATCATGTTACTCCTGTGCTCAAACCTTCCTTTCAGCTTTCCTGATGACAATATACTCCCTCTTCACTCTCAATGCTCCAGCATGGCACAAGGGTGAAACCTGATAAATGTTTGCTGAATAAAAAAATGAATGAACTTCTCAAAAATTTAACAATATTTGATAATATGCTGAATTTGATAAATAGTAAGCACAGCAGACAGAAGCCCAGGAATTGCCATTAAATTAAAGAGGGCACTTTAAGAGAGATGGCACGCTGTCCAATCATACGTTATCCCTGTCACTAGAAAAATAGTTCTGGGCTAGTAGACACAGTACTCATCAAGTGAAGATATCCTACTTCCTGACCCCACCCCTGC
This sequence comes from Peromyscus leucopus, assembly GCF_004664715.2. Taxonomy (NCBI): domain Eukaryota; kingdom Metazoa; phylum Chordata; class Mammalia; order Rodentia; family Cricetidae; genus Peromyscus; species Peromyscus leucopus. The sequence goes on from NC_051086.1 coordinate 64,254,280, forward strand.
CAAGATCACATGGTGGCTATAGGCAAAGCTAAGATCAGCAGAGACTATTCTCCAAGGCAGCATCCTGTGAATTATCACCAATTATTTTTCTTCAACTAAGCAACCAATTGGTACCTTTTTGAGCCCAACTCTAACTGTAGTATTCTTCCAGTCTCCAGGCTTCATCAACTACCACCTAAGAACTACACTATTTCCTAACTACATCCTACTACCTGTCCTTCCATTTCACTCAGCACAGTGGGGCTAGAGTTACCTTCTTCAAAGCAGATGCCGTTCCCTTCCTTTAATTTTGTCAAGAGCATGGGGTGTTCCCAAACACTGTGACAGGTACATCAAACACAGCTCCACTCCCCACCCCCATGCCACTCCCTGCCTAGCTACTTGAAGAATACACTTTAGTCCATCTTTCAATGCTCCACTAAAATGTGGCCTCCTCTGTGCACCTACAACACTTGTTCTGTTTCTATCGCAGCATTGAAAACATTGTTACTGTTCACATAGATTCTTTTTATCACTATACAAGAGACACTGTGGGCTTTCCTCTGGTAAGAGATTATTTGCTTACCTTTGTTTCAGAGTGCTTGAATTTTTGTTTTGAATGTTGTGCTTGTTTAATGATGACTCTTTATATGTTCTGGCTATGAGTCTTTTGTCCAACACACATACACAAAATTTTTTTCAGAGTATGGCTCATCAATTAGGTGTATTCTACTGCCTAGTCATTCTCCTATAATTACACATATAGACTGTTTTTAAGATTTTTTTTTGCTGTAATTTAACACTTTGTTGACTAAAATCTAAAGCTTTCCCTATATTAAATTGTTTCTTTTATCTAGATTCACAGATGGGTAGAGTCAAACAAGTATGTGACTACTTGATACTGATATAGACTAAGCTTGGCTGCTTCAAAAAGAATCTTGTCATTTGACATTAGTACCCAACAATGCTTGAACTCACCTGCTTGCCATGGACTTACGACTCTGGCTTTAAAAACAAACAAACAAACAAACACTTCTTTACCAGTCTAATAAGGAAAAAAAGACCCTAGTACTTCACTACTTTAATTTTAAGTTCTATGAATCTAGTAAAAGTGAAATTAGCCATTCACATGTTTGCTATGATAAATATCCTGTTCATGTATATATGTGCATTTATCACAGGGTCTTCACATTTAATCAAGATAGTGAACTTTTAAAAATATTTTATTGTGTTTTATGTAGTTCTATATTTACAGCAACTATTTCCTGAAGTCTAGTGTGCTTTTAAAAGTTTAATGTAGGCGAGTCTGTGTTTACACACAAGCTTAGGAAAGGCTCTTTCCTAGAACATTCCCTATAAAGTATCCACTATAAATGTGAATATTTCCCTGTGAATATCCATATTAATTATCTTAAGTTTTTTTAATTTAACCCTTTATTTCCTTACCAACTTTTGTTGGTAAGGGGTACTAGATTAGACTCATATCTAAGTTTTCTTTATTCAAATTAATAACACTTATCAAATACATATTCCTTTCTGTTTGGGGTTTATGATGCATATTATACCATTTATTCAGTTTTTATCATTACTTTGGGACTATCTTCTTAGTTTCATGAATGTCTATTTTTACATCATCATCATTATGCTTGTTACATCATTGTTGCCATCATTATTTCATTTGATTAGTATTTGTTGTGCATCATGTTAGCTCTTAGAGATAAAAATGGTAAGAGGCATTTCTGGTTTCTGTTCTTATGGTGATGACAGACTAGTAGTAGGGGTGTGGAGATAAGCAGCCAGACTGAACCGCCACAATATAACAAAAGTATGAGAGACAAAGGCAGTGCATAAAGGGACTCCCTAATGGACTTGGCTAACGAAGGACAAGTTTTCTGGGGGTATGATGCCTAGCCTACCAAAAGAAACACCATATTGAAAGATCTACAAATGAGAGAGAAAGATGGTACCAGGAGAGTCTGAGAACTGGCATCCTGGCTGCAGCAGGAGGAAGAGGAAGCTGTGTGAGCTCAGGCCCTGGAAGGGTGGGGCTGGGTAGATCTTAGAGACCTTAAAAATGACTCTGTACTTTATCCCGAGGGCAGGGCAAGCCAGGACACCCTGTAATCAGGGAGCAAAGTGTTCAGATATGCATTTTAGGAGGACCATAAGATGAAGAATAATTTACTAAAGGAAGTCAAGTACAGCCAAGTACAGCCAAGGAGCCTGTTCAAAGGTGCCTGAGGAAGATTAAGGTCATACTAATACTCTTCTGCAGTTTCCTAGGAAGTTACTATAACTACCACCACTTGCTTTGACAGATTAACTCTAGTATTATTTACACAAGTTCCCTCCTAAACACCTAATTTCACCCTAGCCTAATTTATTTGGAACTGCATTAAATAATTAATTTATGAACAATTACAACTTGATTATATATCATTATATATCAACCTCCTCAGGTTTTTGAAGAATTAGTGCTAAGACACTTCTTCTAAAGAAATGGTACATCTTACATCATATGTTTTCATAAAGATTCTATAGTTATTAGTAGAACAACAACAAAATCGGAAGGGAGGAAAGGGCAGGATAGGAGAGTTGTTTTTTTTTTTTTTTTTTAATAGCCTGACTTAAAGTATAGGGAATGTCAATAACCAAGGGAGTAAAAGCAAAAGAGAGTAAATGTATGCTAGGAAAACAGGCTGAGCCTTGCAGAGAGCTCCAACAGCCCTTCAAACTAATCACTAAAAGGAAGTCTACCTGGGTCCCAACAAAGAAAACCTTGTTTTTAAAAAATCTGAAAAGTTAATTTGAAAAGCAAAACCAGACCACTGCAACTTGAATTCCAAAAGGCTGGGGTGTTAGAAGAACAACAGTAAGCCACAGTGGCAGGGCCTGAGAGCCAAAGGAGCCAAAAGACACTTGCAGAGATTTCAAGTGCTTAAAACTGGGCCAGAGGAACAGAGCAGCGACTTTGTGGCTTCACCAAGTCATTGCTTAAGTTCTTCCTCGGGAGGCTAAGCTGTGCAGCAGAAAAGCTATAATATGGAGGAAAGACGACCTCCAAGAGAAGAGCACTGAGGGAAGGCTGGGGAGGAGCCCCGCCCTGTAAGGAAGGCATTTAATTCTTCTCCTACTCTCAGGTCTGGACAGAGTGCTGGGCAGAGAAGACAAAGGTGAAAACCTACATTCTGTTAGAACAATAATTTATTCTCAGGAATTTTAATGCATCTGTTCCCACAGGAAATGTGCTACTCTGAAAATGAGTTGAGTCTTATCTTCTAACAGGAGTACTGAGGCATCTCCTTCAAGCCTGGAAGATTTGATAGTCTGACAACATTACGAGGTAGATGATGCCAAAAAGACACAGTTCTGCACTTTCTTATCCAGGGCTCCTTTTCAAAGCTGTCTTCTTTAGAAAGAACACTCACACACAAGATCTTGTTTCAATTACAGTTTTCTTGTTACTCTTTTTATGTGGGCTGAGAGAGCCTAATTCCTTCTTTCAGGAGATGTTTATCCTACTGGAGGCACTGGACCTTTAAAGATGAAAAGACAGATGTACTTTCTATCCTCCTGGGGCTTTTGCATGCACAGGCAAATAATTAGATAATTGCAGGATAGAGGCTGGAATATTAGTGGAGCACACAGGAGCAGCAGCTAGGGAGTTCAGGAAGGCAGCTGGAGGAACCAACATCTATAATAAAGTTATGATGGCCATCTCATGGGACCCACACTGGGACCAGGTGAAGAACTAAAGCCAGGCTTGTGTTATAAATGCATTCTCCAGAGCAATGGAAAGCACTGTAGAATAGTTCTCAACCTGTGCCCTGATTACAGGTGCACCCACCAGTCAGAAGCATAGTTTTACCCCTTTCCCTCAGGGGCAGAATTTAAACCACTTTGTGTGGGTCATGACTTGAAAGAGTGTGATTCATTACTTGCAAAAGAATTAGGAAATGTTGCTTTGGCCTTTCAGCAGTAATTCATTTACATAATTTATCTCTCATTTCCCATTCTTCATTCTTTCATTACTTGCCCCCCATCTTTAATTCTTATATAGAACTTGATTGTCAGCAATTATTAAATATATGTATTCTGAATTTTTGCCACCAAGAGAGAAAGATGATTTCATTTTAGATATAAAATTCTGGTGAAGAACTTTGAGTGGTCTAGCTCGGGTTAGATGCCCACTTCTGGACCAACTAAGGCCAAAGGACAGGGTAATTTTGTATTTTAAATTGTCTACCCTGTCATAGGAAGGGAAGAAGAAAGAGCTGGTGAAAACATGGCCCAAAGGAAGCAGAAGGTGGAACCAACAGAGGCATTGCCCTGAGAAGCAGAATCTGATGCAGGAGAGAAGAAGCAGGACAGAAATAAAAGGTTAGCAGTGGAAAGACTGCTTAAGAGATGTTAAGCAAAGAGAGGGCAAACTTGGTGTGGTGGCATATGCTTTTAATTCCAACACTGGGAGGCAGGGACACATAGGTTTATGTGAGTTCAAGGCTAGTCTGGTCCACAGAATCAGTTGTAGGGATAGGGCCAGTCAGGGATAGACAGTGATACCCTGTCTCAAACAAGCAAAATAAAAAGAGGGCAGGCAGATCACGGAGACATAGGAATATCTGGCAATTTTAAGATTTGACTAAGGTTAGCAACTATATATATGTTGATAGTAGCATCATTTTTGCCAGCAAACCACAGAAGACCAGATATTGGAATCCTGAAGGCAAACGTAAAAAGGCAGCTTGATAGTTCCAGGACTGAAGAACAGTGGGGAAGTGCAAGTGCAAGGGTGAGAAAGGATAGGACGAGATGGGGGTGAGAGTTGGGTCAGAAGGAAGACACAGGAAGCAGTATGTGAAAAGGACTCTGGGTGAGGAATGATAAGTATGGGGTTGAGGGGAAGTTGCAACGTTTCTGAGACAGTTGAACCCACAGTGCCCCAATGGACAAGGGTTCTCTAGGAGATAACTACACACTGGATTGATGGGCTTTCTACTGTTTTTCTTGAGGAGAACTTTTAGTTATTCCTCATAGTCTTAGAGCATATATATGCTTTCAGTGGCTTCCCTATGTTCTCCCCTTTTCTCCTCCTTCAGGAGACCTGTGACCTGTCCCCATCACACAAAGTTGCATGCCACTTCTGAGATGCACCTGTTATCCCAATTTCCACCCCTAGTGTTTTACATGACTCCTTCCCATTTTTATTCATACTGGTCTTGCCTGTTCTATATACCCAGACTTCAGAAGTTCACTTCAAAATCCTAGTTAGAATCTACTGCCTCTAGGTAGCTCTCCAAGAATCTCCAAATCACTTTTTCTTTCAATACACAGGTATGCTGGTGAGTTTTTGTCAACTTGACACAAACGTAGATCTATCTGGAAAGAGGGAATCTCAACTGAGTAACTGCCTCCCTCAGATTGGCCTGTGGCCAAGTCTTTGAGTCATTTTCTTAATTGCTAATTGATGTAAGAGGGCCCAGCCCACTGTGGGTGGAGCCATCTGTAGGCAGGTATGCCTAAGCTGTATAAGAAAGCAAGCTGAGATAGCCAGAGGAAGCAAGCTAGCAAGCATCCTCCTCCATGGCTTCTGGTTCAGTTCCCAGCTTGGCTTCCCTCAATGATATACTGGAACCTATAAAATGAAATACACCGTTTCATCTCCAAGTTAGTTTTAGTCAATATTTTATGACAGCAATAAAAAGCGAACTAAAACAATAGGTTTTTTAATCCCATGTCACTATACTGTCCAGTATTTCATTTCTGTTTTTCTTTTAAGTTCTTTGGGATGGCTTACATCTACATCCTCCACACTTGGATGGCTGAGGCAGGAAGTTCTAGGTCAGCTGGGCTCTAAAGCAAGGTACAAAAAAAGAAAAAAGTTGCTAAATGCTAAATGCAACTTTTTAGGCAAAGTAAGTATATGAGGGTTTGGGTGTGGGTGTAGATGTGTACCTAAGAAATACTCTTGACAGAATACTCAGCCAATTAAAGGGCTAACCATCTTAACACCAAAGCTCATAGGGCATACTGCATGTCAACACAGAACCCAACCCTATGGCTAATGAGCAAATGGAGAACATATCTATACAGAATGCATCTAAAGCTATAAAAATAACATACACAATTAGGAACAGAATGCTGAATGAGTCAAATGGAACACTTACTACTGACCACTAACTGGCCTAAAGTTTTCTAGTCACTAGATCATGTTTTCTCTGTGGTATGCAAAGGAAATCCAAAGTCACCACGTTTTAAGGAGATGGAAAAGACAGAGATGAAAGAGGAAGGAGTCACAATCCAGAATCAGGGTCAAAGGAAAAGCAAGGGTCTCAAGAAGACCAGTGAAGGCAGAAGGCCAGGTCTATAATTTCCTATGGACACACACAAATCCATCTAGTCAACTTAAGATTAGCATGAAGAGAAGCCTGATCATGACATGAAATGCTTTCCACCTTCAAGTAAACACGACAATATTCATTTTGGAAGCACTCCTGCTCTGTTCTTGGTTGAATTAATATCGTTCGTCTCTGAGGGCAATCCGGTGAGAAATAAATGTTTAATGTCCAGACATTTTTATCCCTTAATTTACATCCGAGAATCTATTAAACAGAAAGGTCAAAGACACTTATAATGAGGATATTTACAAAAACATTTTATTTATTTTTAAGTATGTGTCTGTTTAAATGTATACTACATGTTAGTGGGTGCCCACAGAGGCCAGAAGAGAGTGTCAGATTCCCTGGAACTAGAATTACAGGCAGTTATGAGTTGCCTGATGTTGAGAAACAAACCAGGTCCTTTGGGAAGACCAGCAAACACTCCTTAAAAATGAGTATTTATTATTTTATGTGTATGTGCCTGAGTATATGTATGTGTGCCATATGTGTGCAGGAGCTTATGGTGGTTAGAAGAGGACACTGGGTTCCCTACTGGAATTGTATGTGGTTTGTGAGCCCAATGTGGGTGATGGGAAATGATCCCCACTGTTCTCCAAAAACAGTAAATGTTCCTAACCACTGAGCTAGCTCTCTAGCTCCAACAGCAAACAATCTTAATTGCTGAGCCATTTCTTCAGCCCTTCAAAAGAATTTTATTAGTAAGGTAACTATAATCAGCTCACCATCCAATTGACTAAATATTCTAGCATATAGAATATAATAAAGACTCTGTGAGATAAATGTGTAAGATAAATAAAAAACATACAAGTGAAAAATGCAAATTTACAGACAATATTTATAAGTGTAATATTAAAATAAGTTTAAAAACTTACAAAAAAGTAAGTTTAAAATGATATATTGATATGTATATTTATATATACACACACATACATACATACAGAAGTTTTTGTTTGTATATTTTATATTTATGTCTGAACTTTGTACAAATTTATATCTGTGCGCTGGTTAGTTTTATATCAACTTGACACAAGCTAGAGTCATAGGAAGAGAAACCTCAATTGAGAAATGCCTCCATTAGATTGGCCTGTTGGCAAGTCTGGGGGGGATATTTTTTTTCAATTAATGATTGATGTGAGAGGACTTAGCCCACTGTGGGTGATGCTAACCCAGGAGGTGGTCTTGGGGTATATAGAAGAGCAAGCTGATTGTGCCATAAGAATGAAGCCTAAACAGTGTTCCTCCACAGTGTCCACTCCAGTTCCTGCTTCCAGGTTCCTGCCTTAAGTTCCTACCCTGGCTTCCTTCAGTGATGGACTATAAAGTGCAACTTACACTTTATAGAGTTTGTTTCAACTTAAAACAAACTCTTTCCCCCCTAAATTGCTTTTTGGTCATGATGTTGATCACAGCAATAGAAACCAAACTAGGATGGTTTGTAATTAGAAAGCTACAAATATTTAAAGTAAATCTTACCTACTGACATGTAAAAATGTCAATACATTTAAAATTTTAATTATATAAGCAAAAGCTACATATTTCTGTCTTTGTAGGTATGTGAGGCTGTTTGAGACAGAAGTCTTGTTACAAACCCAAGCTGGCCTCAGACTCTCAATCCTCCTGCCTCTGCTTCCATCCCTAAGCACTAGGATTATAAGTATGTGCTGTCATACCTGGCCTATATTTCTATACAGACAAAGACAAAATGACAAAAACCCTGAAAGGCTACACTAAACCACTGACAACAACCATCCTGGGTAGCAAGATTTTGGGTGTTTCTTATCACTTGCTGTCTTGCTCTATTTTTTAAAATGTTTTTCTTGGTGGGGGTGTTGAGATAGGGTCTCACATGTAACTCAGGCTGGCCTCTTGTCTCGGCCACCTCAGTGTGACTTTAAGGCTTATGCTACCACTACCATCTTCACATCATTTTCCAAAAACCATAAAATCTATATATTATTTTGTAAGGTTCTCATTTTAAAATTCCATTTCAATTTCTACTTAGAAATTTTTTTGAGAACATAATAATCATATATAATAACATCCATAATAATAATCAAGTTTGCTCCTTTATCTGCTCAATAGACTCTAGGTTTATACCTGCTTTAAAAAATGCTCAGCATTCAAACAAGAGAAGTAATAGTACTGATACTATCAGCAAAATGTGAGTGTTTCCAGTTTTACTATGATAAAACACAGGGGTCTCATAATTTTGATAATGTCATTTTATATTTCAATTTGTGATTTTAAAAAAGACTTTGCATATATAACCATATTTGGTTTGGAAGGCTGTGAAGAAGATGGTGGGGGTGGGTATGATCCTCACTTTAAAGAGAAATTGCTTCAATTAGAAGAGGTGGAGGGGTATGTCCAGTCTCACACTGCTGAATGACAGTGTTAGCCTGAACAGTCCAATATGTCAGCCACTAACCACATTGAACTACTTAAGTTTAAATTCCTTAAAAATCAGTTGTGTTCTGTAATTGCACCAGTCACATTTCAAGGACTCAATAATCACATGTGGCCAATGGTGAATATTCTGGGTCTTCCAGACAAGGAAAGTTTCCATCATAACAGAAGCAGTGTGATTCCCACTCCAGTAGCATTTTCCGCTCATGTGGTAGCTTTCCACACCCTTGCTTTGCCTTCCTCAAAGCAAGGAAAATATTATATGGTCAACTTATTCCACGTAGCATGACTTCTGAAATACTGCAGGGGAAACTGTCCTGAACTCAAGTGCCAAAGATGGTTGGTGTAGAAAACACTGAGTGACAGATGAGGGGTAGATGATGACCCTGAAGCAAGGGACAGTGTACTTTGTAGGTGGCCTGCCTAGAATATGTTTACCCTCTTCTTCCATCTAAATGAACTAGGATTTTGCCTCAGAGTTCAGAAAGGCTTACGATGCAATTTGGGCTTGATGAAACAAGATGGGAAGTTAGCTGTTGGACACACACCCTTGTGTAGCATGAATCTTAGACGGTCTTATTAATAAAATCAAACCTGAGCCAGGCATTGGGGTGAACTGGAAGATCAGAGAACCAGAACAAGCCACAGCTACCTCACTTCGCTGGATCCTCAGCTGGTCTTGCTTCCTCAGACTGGAGGCCTCTGAGTCCTCATCCAGAATGGGTCTCAGCTGAATTGCTGCTCAAAAGCCTGAAAGCTTAACCAGGCCAAATGCTTCCTGGTCCTCCTCACGCCTTATATATCTTTCTGCCTTCTACCATCACTCCCTGAGATTAAAAGCTCACTTTCTGGGATTAAAGGCGTGAGTCACCATGCTTGGCTGTATCCTTGAACACATGGATTTCTGCCTAGCTCTGCCTCTCAAGTGCTGGGATTAAAGGCGTGTGCTACCACTGCCTATCCTCTATGTTTAATATTGTGGCTGTTCTGTCTCTGACCCCAGATAAGTTTATTAGGGTGTACAACATTTCAGGGAACACAATACCACCACACCCTTGTGTGGCTTTGGTCTTGACCTCTGAAAGGGCAAATTGCAGAATACAGCACCCACATGAGCATCATCTTGGGGAGTACCCCAAAATGGGGGCATATCATGAGCTCACACAAATCTATCAGCCATTTAGGTATACCTGATCAGCACTACAGCAGACAGTATACACAAAGCACATCATGAGGTTTACTAATGGAGTATCCACAGCTGAGTACCCATGTTTCCGGGGAGAAAAACAGAACTGTGTGCTTTATGGGTTAAAATTCAACCATGTGAAACATAAGATAGCCTTTCAACAGTAAATAGTATTATGAAACTACCTATTTTATGTAGTAAACATCATAAACTTTCAAATAATTAAACATTAAGGAGGCACACTGACAATGTAAATATAAAGGAAGCACAGTAGCTAGTTATACTTGCAATCAAGCATTCAGGAAAACCATAAATAATTCAGACAAAATAGAGATTAAGGACAGTGTAATTCCGATTTTTGTAGAATTTGTATACTCACAATTCTGAACAATATAGCCGCTTAACAACTGCACTGAATTCAGTTCTTTGATGCCATTTAGCCAAAAGCATTTAAAGGAAGTCTAAGTTTATGATCTCTTTCTGTCTTGGGGATGATTCAGAAGTGTAATGACAACTCTGCCAGACTTCTAGAAAGAAACTCAGTACAAAGAACTGCTGTGCATTCTTCACTGGGACAAGCATGGTGAAAGTTAGGTGTGACTGCACCCACAATCATCTGTGCTCTGTTCACACTCACCTGGGAGGGAAACCAGAGCCCAGCAAAAAGAAACTGCAATGCTGATTTTCAGCAGGAAGATGGTGGCTGCTTGTCACTTTTTTTTAAGTTAAAGACATGCTGCAGGACATGTTTTGAAACTTTTGAACTGTTTCAAGAACTTAGAAGAACAAAAAGGTAGCTATTATATATCCAAAATCTGGTTTACTGTTCTGCTCAGCACAAAACAGCAAGACTTAGTAAGAACTAATGGTGGTTTGCACAGAAAGTAATCCATCTGCAAGTTAAATGTCCTAACTGATGGGCCAGAGCACAAGCGTTTCTTACAAGATACCTGCTAAGGAAAATTTCTGTCATGATGTTTCAGAGATGATGCTCCCATGGCTACACACACAATGCCGGCTCTGAAAACCTGGTCCTCTTCATTCCACTTAAGAGTTAATTCATTTGAGATTAAGAGAGTTAAGAAGTAGTGAATGAAGCTTGCAACAGGAAAGTATATTATTAAACTCAACGTTATTAGGGGCAGTTAGCAAAGCCCAATAAGGACCTGGATACGATGCTATCATACAATGCAGTGTAGGATGGCTTGCTTTATACAGCTGGGCTGTGGACACATTAAAATGCTGCTTGGTCTGAGGAAATACCCTTTGAGGTATGGAGGTATAAAGTCTGTGACTTTCTCAAACAGTGGGTGGGGGTGATAAGGCAAATTCAAACAAGTGGTGTAGCTGAATGAAAAGTATAAGGGAGTCTTGTAACTTCTGTGAGATTTTCTGCTACATCAAAATAGTTACTCCAAAAGCTAATTCATTCTTCTGTTGTGTTTCCTTAAGAAGACAAGTAGTTCTGTGGGTATCTGAGAATGATCTAGAGAACAATGTTTGGATGTTACTGAGGAAGCACAGTATTGTCATTAGCTCTCCAGTGCTACCCTAGTTCTAGAGCTGACCCTCTCTTCATAGTAGAATACATTCTTGTCAATCGTGGGATTGTCTGCTGACTTCAGCTGGAACCACTGACTGTCACCATCTCACCACAGTCTATGCTGTGTCATGTCCTTATTGTCATGACAGGGAGCTGGCTCATTCCACACAGCTGTCCTCTGTCTCATATTTGTTCTTGAAAGTATATGCTTTATGAAAATAAACCCCACAAGAAAGAGGTTCCTGGGTGACCATGCCAAGCCCCCTAACAACTTATGTACCATGCAAAGTTACATAAATATAAGAAAACACAAACTGTCAGAAATTAACAAGTAGTTAAGACACGTAAAACTTAACACAGAAGTCCCTTAAAAAAATTAAACATACTCATCTTACAGCTGTGAAAACACATCTGAAGCCTGGACTGTTGGGTTTCATGTGCCCTTACCATTTAAAACAAAACACAGAAGGAGACACACTTTGTGTCATGAGTTGTCATCCACAAATTATATGTCTAACCCTGGAGCTTATTTTAGAAACACTCCTCACTAATTTGCCTGTGTTTTTGAATAGCAAGTAATATGTTTTCAATCATGAAAGGTTACAGGGAAATTTTTGTGGTTAAAAACTGGCCCTTTGCTGGCATAAAAAGCATCAGTCTTTGAGCAGTCCTCTGGGAAATAACTTCTTTTTTTCATCATTGTTAAGAGGTCTTCAAATCTACTTAATAGTTACTGTTCTTGGGGATGTATGTTGTTTACGTCCACTGAGCACTGATGTCACTTAAAGTCCTGGAAGAGACAAAATGAGAGCAAGCCTGATAAAGAACTCTGACTTCTTTACAGCACAGTAAGAGAACCAAACCATGTGAATGTTCCTCTTAAATGAATCCACTGATGGTTAAATGAACACTGCCCTTCTTCCAATAAGAACCCAGCATGCCTCCTGACACTGCACTGTTTGCCCAGTTACATATATCAAAGAACGCAAACATTTCATTTTGATAAAATTCTAGTTCTCTGGGCAGTGGTGGTGCACACCTTTAATCTCAGCACTTGGCAGGCAGAGGTAGGTGGATCTCTATGAGTTTGAGGCCAGCCTGGTCTAGAGAGTGAGTTCAGGATAGCCAGGGCTGCAATGTGAAACCCTGTCTCAAAAAACAAAACAAAAATTGTATTTCATATAATTTTCTCTCAAGTAAAAAACTCTTTACATAAAAATGTCAGAGAAATATAAAAATGCGAGGGCTTTGTGAGTCCTCCATTTGCCGCCTCCTCCACTGGCTCTCCACATCTTCCACTGACCAAACATCTGTGCTTCTTACGACACATAGTCATTTTATAAAGAAATAACCTGGAAATGCTTTTATTCCTCCCTCCTCAGCATCATACACGTCCTAGTTTTTTCTTTGTTAGTTTAAGCTCTGTCATAACAAGGATGGATGTACAAGTGTTTCTAAAGCTTAACGACAGCACGGGAATTTGAGGGAAGGGTCCTGCCAAGGTTTGGTTAGAGCTTGGTAACCAGCTTGCTGTGTGTGCTGCTTAAGTTGCACTGTTGACCTGAGTGAATTTGAGAGCACCTAGAAAACATACCTCAGGTCTTTCTAGAGAGGTTTACCCGAGCAGGTGAGACCCACCCTGAATATAGACAGCACCATCCCTGGGCTAGGGACCCCGATGGAAGAAGGGTAAAAGGAGAACACCAGCTGAGTACTAGCGTTCATCTCTCTGCTTGCTAAGCGTGGGCAGTGTGACCAGCCGCCCCTGGCTCCTCCCCCTGGATGAACTGTACTCTCTAACTGAAAGCCAAGAAGCTGCTTTCTGTCAGGTATTTGGTTGCAGGGATGAGAAAAGTCACTAATATATCAGGTGAGTCACTCTGTTTATCTAATTTACCAGACTATCCAATCTTCCTCTACTCACTTGATGGTTAGACAAGTGAATGTGTGAAAACAACCAACCAAACAGCCCACATTGTTCTCAGATGGACATTGGCTGTTACTTTGCTTTTACCCTGAACCTGGACTATAAAGTGCTGCGGAGTTTAAAAAAAAAAAAAAAAAAAAAAAAATCAAACTGCCTCACGGATTGGCAAGTTGGAAGCTTTACAATCAGTCTGTGGTTTTCAATGGCAGGAAGGCCTTCAACATGGCTTGATGAGGCATGTACTTTGCTGCTACCCACATCAGAAGGTAAACGCATTTGCTCTTACTTCAAAAGTTGATGTTTCTACCATTCCTCCCTGGGAACCAATGTCTTGTCTTTTGTCATAGAACACAATGAGATCTATTAGAAACTCCTCCAATCCCCTCCAGCCACTTAATACCTCATCTACTTGCACATTAACCATCCTTTGTCCTACCCAGGAAAAAGAAATGACTCACGAGCTCTAGACTCCACATCGACTCACTTCCATGTCTTGTTCTATCCACTATCAACTCCTATTCCCACAAATGTGCTTAAAACTCATATTAAAACAACTACCGAGCGCCGAGGCGGGAAAAGACAAAATGGAGCGCCAGGGAGTGGACGTGCCTCCCGTGGAGTTAAAGGACCAGGGACCCCAGGCAACTGTGGAGAGCGGGGAGCACCATCAGAATGAGAATGAGAAGCCTGAGGGAGAGGCTGGCGCAGCAGCAGCCAGTGTCAACTACCAGCTGCCAGGACCCTTCTCCTCTCTGGACTCCAGCATTGAAATCCTGAAGAAGAAAGCCCAGGAGCTGATTGAAAATATCGATGAGAGCAGGCAGAAGAACCATGCACTTATGACCAACTTCAGGGACAGCCTCAAGATGAAGGTCACGGATTTGACAGAAAAACTGGAGGAGAGGATGTACCAGGTGTACAGTCACCACAGCAAGATCATTCAGGAAAGGCTCCAAGAATTCACTTAGAAGATGGCAAAGATCAGCCTTCTGGAAATGGAGCTGAAACAAGTCTGCCATACTGTGGAAACTGTATACAAGAACCTGTGTGTCCAGTCTGAGGTCCCCAGGTCAGAAGAACAGAGTTACAAAGATGGTGACTGCTGACTGCTGCTAAGAAGCTCCCATCTTAATGATAGTCACCAAGAGAAGGCACAGAGCCCACGGAGCCATGCTGAGATTTTTTTTTTTAAACAGTCCTATAACTCAACGCAAATGCCACCAATGATCTTTGTGCTAACTACCAAAGTGTGACAAGGTTAGCCCTGCCATAGGCCCAGCTTTAGCAAATTCACCCAACCCACACCTACAGTTGATTAAATGTTTGATTCCTTAAAAAACAAAAAAATCCAACTACCACAATACCTTTCATCAAGCCTGTGGTCCCTCTACTTATGAACCACCCCGCCCCTTGTCTCTTTGTAACTAAAAATCTGAATAAACTATCCACTTCAGGTACTCCTCAGCTCACTGTAACCTAGCTAACTCTTTACCATTATACTGACATCTCCCATTACCAAACCCAATGTATTCATCCACTCTTTTTTTTAAATGTGACCTTTCTTCAGCATCTACTATTATTAAAGCTTTGTTCTAGAAATCCTTACAGAGCCACTGGCTTTTTTTTGTACCATTATTTTCTGATTCAACTATTTCTTGTATGGACTTTTCCTTCCATAAAACCATAAAACATTAGAACTATCTATCACTGGTAGTAGATATTGATACAACTACATGGAAAAGATATTGAATAGATAAAATATTTCCCTATGGATCACACCTTTAATCAAACTCTGTTACTCCTAGAAATCCATATAAGATAAGATTGTTGTCCTGGCTAGTTTTATGTCTACTTGACACAGGGTAGAGTCATCAGAGAGGAAGGGGCCTCAATTGAGAAAATGCCTCCATAAGCAAACCTATAAAGCATATTCATTCTCATTCTCTCTCTCTCTCTCTCTCTCTCTCTCTCTCTCTCTCTCTCTCTCTCTCTCTCTCTCTCTCTCTCTCTCTCTCTCTGTTTTAGAGACAGTGTTTCTCTTCTTAGCACTGGCTGTCCTGAAACTTACTCTGTAGACCAGGCTGGCTTTGAACTCACAGAGATCCTCCTGCCTCTGCCTCCCAGGTGCTGGAATTAAAGGCAGTGAACCACCACTGCTGGCTTGAGGCCACTTTCTTAATTAGTAATTGATGGGGGAAGGCCCAGCCTGTTGTGGGTGAGGCTACCTTTGGGCAGGTGGTTCTGGGTCTATAAGAAAGCAGACTGAGCAAGCCATGAGGTGTAGCTAGAGTTTTCCTGCCTTGCCCACAGTCAGGACAAATCTTTGTCACCCGCCAGTCCCACAGCCGCTCAGACCCAACCAAGTAAACACAGAGACTTATATTGCTTACCAACTGTATGGCTGTGGTAAGCTTCTTGCTAACTGTTCTTATAGCTTAAATTAATCCATTTCCATAAATCTATACCTTGCCTCGTGGCTTGCCAGCATCTTCACATTCTGCTTGTCCTGGCGGTGGCTAACAGTGACTCCTTCTGCCTTCCTATTCTTTCTTTTCTCCTCTCTGTTAGTCCCACCTATACTTCCTGCCTAGCCACTGGCCAATCGGTATTTTATTTATTGACCAATCAGAGCAACACATTTGCCATACAGAACATCCCACAGCACTCCCCCCCTTTTTTTCAAAAAGGAAGGTTTTAACCTTAACAAAGTAAAATTACATATAATTTGGGAATTTGGGTGTAGCTTCTCTTACTACTTCCTGCTGGAGGGGGGCGCTGTATCTTATGGGGACACAAAGAAAATTTTAGGATTATGGAATAGTCCATGAGACTGTATCATCTGAGCCAGTTGCCTTGAAACGACTCTGGATGTTAGATCATCTGGGCCATGGTGTCATTGGAGACCTTTCAGGGGGGTTTGGCTGGTCAAACCTGATGTATCTTAATCGGCATCTTCACATGCTGCTTATCCTGGCGGCAGGTGGCAGTGACCCCTTCCGCCTTCCTGTTCTTTCTTTTCTCCTCTCTGTTAGTTCCACCTATACTTCCTGCCTAGCCACTGGCCAATCAGTGTTTTATTTATTGACCAATCAGAGTAATTTGACATACAGACCATCCCACAGCACTTCCCCTTTTCTTTCTTTTTTTTTTTTTAAAGGAAGGTTTTAGCTCTGAGCTCTGACCTCTTGGCTTTCTCTTTTACATTGGTTCTGTGTTACTTATTTAATAAGACGGTTGGCTACATCTACAATGAGGAGTAAGCCAGTAAGCAACACCCCTCCATGGCCTCTACATCAGCTTTTGCTTCCAGGTTCCTGCTATATGTTTGAGTTCCAGCCCTGATTCCTTCAATGATGGACTACCGTGTGGAAGTGTAAGCCAAATAAACCCTTTCTTCCCCAACTTGCTTTTTGGTCATGGTGTTTCATCACAGCAACAGATCTCTAGTTAAGACAATTGTGATCATCAATAATAAAAGAAGTAATCCTTGCACAGAAACATTAAATATTAGGTTACTTGTGATAAAAGATGGTGTTATGTTTGGACTTACAGTAATGTTACATAGCAAAAATATAATGTTGTCTAGTTTTAGTTAAATTATATGGGAAATACATAGATAGGGGGAAAGGTCTGGAAGAAAATGTTCCAATACTAGAAGTGATTTTCTTGTGGCTTTTGAAGCTCTCCACAAGGATCATGTATATCATTTACCTATTATGAAGGAAAAAACAAACATTTTAAAAAGAAATCAAGGGTCAACTCTTGTTTAGAAAGGTGGTATCCATCTTCACTTCTCACTCAATACATTTCCCAAGAGGTCATGGTCATCTCATGTGCTTCAGAAACTTCAGCATCTACAGAGGGATCTCAAACCACATCACCAGGAAACACCACCCTCCTCAGCTTCAGAACTCTACTGCCACCTGGCCACTAGACAACTCCATATGAAGACCAATATGAGTAACAACTTCAACCTGCTATTCTGCCCTTAACTAACATTCCAAACCTCCATTCCTTTTACATTGATAGCTCTTGTCAAAAGCTCTACCTTCCTGAAATTCCTACTTCGGGCAAGTAGGTGAGTCATACAAGACTCCATCAACATCCAATCAAATACTCATAACAAGGCCAATCCAGTCTACCTCTGGAATATAAAACCATGCTTCCTTTTCTCTTCCCACTTCCTCACAAGTCCCACCTGAACTTTTTTTTATTTTTGGTGGCGAGGGTGGAGAGGGTGTTGGATGGTGATGCTTGCTGGGTATCAAACCCAGAGTTTAACATATGCTAATCAAGCACTAAACCACTGAACTATATCCTCAGACCTCACCTGAACTGTTTAAACTGCAATTTCCTAAATGGTGTCTTTACCTCTAGCCTTAGGCACACAATTATCCTCTTTATTAACAGAGTCATTTTTCTAATGTATAAATTGGATCAAGTTATTCCCCTGTTTGCCGGACGGTGGTGCACACCTTTAATCCCAGCACTAGGGAGGCAGAGCCAGGCGGATCTCTGTGAGTTCGAGGCCAGCCTGGGCTACCAAGTGAGTTCCAGGAAAGGCGCAAAGCTACGCAGAGAAACCCTGTCTCGAAAAACCAAAAACCAAAAAAAAAAAAAAAAAGTTATTCCCCTGTTCAAAAAATCCTTCAATGGCAACCCATCATCATGTAATAAAATAAAAAGTCCTTAGCATGGGACTTAATGAACTTATCCTTTCAATGTCCACTGGAAACCTCCTACTCACCCCTTAGTTCAAATATCTGGAAAAGTCCACTTTACCCTCCCAAACAGGAGTATCCTTCTCTCAGTTCCTGCAGCATGCCATCCTTACTCCCACCACACTATGGCTCATGTTCCTATGGTTACTTTTCTTGTGTCTTTTCCTCTGTACAGGAGTTTGTTCATCTTTGTGCCTCTACAAAGATGACAGATAACCAAATGTACAAATCCTTTTATGAATAGTTTGGCTTACAGGCACAGGGTAGACCAGTTGTTCTCAGCTTGTGAGTTATGACCCCTTTGAAGGGTCGGAGACCCTTTTACAGGGTTGCCTAAGACCATCAGAAAACACAGATGTTTACATTATGATTCATAACAGTAGCCAAATTACAGTTATGAAGCAGCAATGAAAATAATTTTATGGTTGCGGGTCACCATAACATGAGGAACTGTATTAAAGGATCACAGCATTAGGAAGGTTGAGAATCACTGTGCTAAAGTATGCAAGTTTTTAAGTTGGTTTATGAAAACCTTCCCACAATGTTCTTTCCCTTCTTCTAAAGCAAAAGCCTGAAAGCCACCTTTCATAGCTACTGGTTTCAAAAATAGGCAAAAATTACCTTAATTTTCTAAAAACGGAAAAATAACAAATATTCTCTTTACTAGCAATTCAACTTCACCATACTAGAATTAGTACAAGCCAAAGAAAAATAAAATCTTTTCATCTCAAGGAGAGTTACTTTTCATTTCTAACACGTGCTTTGGTAACCCTTATTAATTTATTAATCAAAATTATCAGGAAGTTCAGACTCACAGGGGTTATAAAGGAATAAAATGCATCTTGGCAGAGTAGTGACTAGTAAAAAGTTATGAAACTCTGAAAAACAGATCTCTTCCTTACTTAAGCATTCAAAATTCCCCATGGGTGAGTCACCCCCTCCAAGAAAAGCTAAGCCCCACCTGAAATAAACCTGGATGTGAAGTCTGCACATCCATGGAAACCAGCTGCAGTGTCTGCTGGGTAAAAAGAGGAATCACAAATGAAGCCACTAGCAAATAAATAATCCTAAATGATTCTTGCTTCACCTCGGAGTACACTATACACTCTATTCAGGATGGCAAATGACATTTTATTTGACAAGTACTAATAATGTCAGATCATTTGTACTTCCTGTATACTGATCAACTGAGTTCAACACAGCCCATGAGGAAGCACACCTCATAAGTGTGCAATTCTTGAAAGGCAACTAATTCAATATGAACTAGAAATTTGAGAAGCAATGAACACAAGCTAAAAGCTAAACAGGTTGTAACCATGGCAACGGCACACACATGAACTGGAGGTTAGAGCTGAGACACTCCCTTGGATGAGCGCACTACCTGAATCCACTCTAATCCAGAGGGTGTGCTGGTATAGTTCCTATGGAAACACCAATGTATGACACACAAATATGCATTCATTTCTGTGTGAGTACGGACACACAGACCTTTGGTAGTTGGTATTCCAGTCAATGCAAATCCACGGAAGCTATAACATACCTCCAACTATCATTAACAGAGTGTAGGCTAATCCTTACTGGCTGGAGGGGATTTATTGTATAAAGTGAAAGTCCTTCTACCAATTTTCAATCACTTCCCAAGTTTGGTAGTTCCCTTACCACTTTCTGGAAGGCTCCTTGTGGTCAGTCCTCTTTCAAAGCACATTTGGATTGAAGTAGAATATAACAAGAAAGGGCATAGATCCAAAGTGCAAACTGGATGAGCACACTCCATCTGTGTGGAGAACAGGGATTCACGGCACCTGGAAGCCTTCGTTAGCCTTCGTCATTACTGTTTTCCTTCCCCTCTCAGAAAGAGCTACTGTCATAACTCCAACACTACCAATAAGTGCTGCTTGTTTCTGAACTTGACAGCGGAGGTGGGGAGTAGGAATTGCCTGGTGCCCAGCTTCCTTCGCTCAGTGTTATGAAGTGATCTGTGCTGTGTGTAGCTATAGTTCATTCACTCTTGCTGCTATGTAGTAGTCTTTCAATACCTAAACTCACTTTCCCATCCCATGTTGATGGACACTTGTGCTCTTGCTAGGTTTTGACTTATTCCTTATTGCACTTTAACACTAAACCTAATACTTCCATTTCCCACTACATCACATTGTTTTGGCACGCCTCTAAAGACTTTCTCAATTATACAGATCAAAACAGTTCTTCAGAACCAAGCTAAATGACAGGAAGAGTAACCATGACAGTGAACAATGCATGCTACAAAACACACTCATCCCTGAAAAACATGGCTAAGAGTTCTTTGGATGAACTGGTCTGAAGCACTAACTTTCTTTGGTCTGCGAGACAGTGACCTATAGGACTAGCTTTCATTGACTAAGAGCATATTCATTTTTAATGCCTATTCTCCTCTTCTTTCTAAGAAGGCAGTTCTGATGAGATCACACCAGGAAAACAGTACTGAATTGAGCAGCTTTAAAGAGAATATATCTTAGCTGCCACCTCAGAATATGCATATAGACACAAGTTATGGTGGTTTGAATAAAAATGCTTCCCATAGGCCTATAGGGAGTGGCACTATTAGGAGGTGTGGCTTTGTTGGAGGAGGTGTGGCTTTGCTGGAGGAGGTGTGACACTAGGGGGTGGGCTTTGAGGTCTCAGAAGCTCAAGCCTGGCCAGTGTGTCACCATCATTTCCTGCTGCCTGCAGATCCAGACATAGAACTCTCAGCTAACTCTCTTAGCACCATGTCTGCCTGCATTTGGCCATGCATTCTGCCATGATGATAATAGACTAAATGTTTAACTGTAAGCCAGCCCCAATGAAATGTTTTCATGGAGTTGCCCTGGTCATTATGTCTCTTCACAGCAATAGAAACCTTACTTATGACACATGTCTTGGCTTACTGTCTTTGGGAACAGTTTAGTAGATCACACATCAGCTAGACTATGGTCAGTGAACACCCTTCCTCACACAGCAAGGTTTCTGCTGTATGGTGGAGAGAAACAGATAATTTAGGCAAAGAGCACAAGAGCTTTCATTTCAATCCATCTTGTACCTCTCTTCCCTTTTAATCTCAATCTCTCAATTTCTCTATCCTCCCTCCACTCTCTTTGCCTCCCCCTCTGTTATATTATTACCTACTCATGCTCAACTCCCTAGGCTTAAAATATAACCCCAGAACCCAAAAACTCATATGCAACCTCTCAGGGTGACATCTTGCTCTCCCTGCACAATAATCTTCTGGAAGGCCTTATTACCACTCACTGTTCCACCACTACAAATTACTTTCTACCTCCGCCCTCCGCTGAAGCCATTCTCTGATGGCACCAGTGCTCTCCTTGAGGCTGTCTCTAACTCCCTAGACATTCTTGGGTGTCTACCCTTGTCAATCATTCTGTTCTTCTCTTGAATCCTATACCACCACACTTGCTGGCTTTCTTCCAACCTCCCTGGACACTCGTCTCCTGGCTCCTCTTAAGGTCATTACTATTGACAGTCCTGTATAGGACTTACGCTTCTTGAACCAAGGCACAAAAAAGCACTAATGACTTGAGTGTAATCCTCAGAACTCACACACAAGCGAATAAATGTATTTCTCAAGGTTCATCGGCTAGCCATTTGCTCACACGTTTGTTTTTTACCATCTAAGTCTCATACGTGTTCTGTGATCACCTCCATATCAACCTGAGTGTTCAGAAACACTCTTCTTCAGTATCTTACAGACATTAACAGTCTTCTGAAGCCTTTATCATGCTAGGAAGCTGTGCTGGTCAGTAGTTGATAGGTCATGGGCTTTGAACTCAGCCAATTTGGTTTCAAATTCCCAACTGCCTCTTAATTCACTGTGGGTTTCACATCTATAAAGCTTATTGTGTAAAGCTGAACAGATGAAAAGAGATAAGGAATAAAACCCTCAAATATAGCTCCATACACCTAGCAGTTGTCTCAATAACTAATTTACCCCTGCTTTCCCTTTCATAGAAGCTGGCCCTGCTTCCCTAACTATAGCAGCCCCCCCCCCATCTGTGGTTTCCTTTCCTGTGGTTTCAATTACCGGTGGTCAGCTTATAACCCAAAAATACTGAATGGAAAATTCCAGAAATAAACAATTTGTAAATCTTAAATCACACGCCATTCTGAGGGCTACTTGAACATAAGCACTGGGGCAGCATCAGTCTGAGAGCTAAGCTAGCTGCTGTCTCCAAGACCCTGCTGCTCAGAGACTCTCTTCTCCACACCAGCTCCTCAGGTATGGACCCCTTTCATTTAGCTTGGGCTCCAAACCCTAATTTGGCCCCTATGGCTCCCCTACCCTTGACATGGATACTTACCTTGCTCTGCCCTGACCTAATAGCTTTAGGATGACATTCTTCAGGAAAAGGGGAAGCACTTTTACCTACTGGTACAGATTCTATCTTCTGGGATCTTCTAAAATAGCACAATCAGTTCCTACTCAAAATATTGTAGTTTTTTTTTTTTTAAATCATGATCTATATCTTATTTTCTTCAGTCACTCCTTAAATGATTTAATGAGACCATGATTGGAAAAAGTACAGAGACAACTAGCTAAACTAGTGGAAACACATGAACTGTGAACCAATAGCTGAGGAGCCTCCACGACACTGGACTAGGCCCTCTGGATAAATGAGACAATTGTTTAGCTTGAACAGTTTAGGGGCCCCAGGTAGTGGAACTGGGACCTGTCCCTAGTGCATGAGCCAGCTTTTTGGAATCTTTGCACAGCCTTGGTGCAGGGAGGAGGGGCTTGGACCTGCCTCAACTGAATGTACCAGGCTCTGCTGACTTCCCATGGGAGACCTTGCCTTGGAGGAGGTGGGAATGGGGGGTGGTTTGGGGGATAGGCTGGGGGTGAGTGGAAGGAGGGAGGACAAGGGAATCTGTGGTTGATATGTAAAATGAATTGAAAAATCTCTTAATAAAAAAAAAGTATCTCTTCACAGGAAGCATTCTTTTCTGAATGAACTCCAGCCTATCCACACAGCTTATGAAAATATACAGAGGAGACACTCTTGGTCACCTCATAACACTCCATTCCACCCATACAATTCTTTCCTTTTTAAAAGAAGCTGGCTGTTCAGGTACAGACTTCCTACTACACAACCAGGAAAATGTTGCAAAAGTAAACGCTATCCTCAGTTCCCAATGATTCTAAATTAACCTTGATAATCATGCACCTCTCACCACTAACAGGCTTTGTAATGGGCATGCAACCAAATACTGACAAATTACATGTGTCAAGAGGTCTGCTGAGAGCAGAGATGGAACATGAGACAACAGGCAGTCCCTCGCCTTCCTTTGGAGGTGACTGCGTCCAGGTGGGATGCACAGAATTACAGCAATGATCTGCACCAGGATGAGAATGGAAGAACTAGAAGGATAGGACCCAGGGAGTCACAAGCTGGGCCCTCAGGGCATGGCAGAACCGCTCATTTCCAGGCTGCTTGGTTTGGTTATTGTGTTTCCTTTTGATTTAAGCCGCTGTGGTCAGGGCTTCTTTTCAACTGCAGCCAACTGCATTCAAATTGACACAGAGTGAGAGTAGGAACCTACTCATCCCTGCAGGAGACGTGGGAGGAGGTACAGCGGCACTTCCAAGCCCATGGATACAGCTAGGAACAATGTTGATACATAGTATAGACTAGTAAGCCCCTCTTCTTGTCACCTCTACAAGTTACTTTCTTTTGTATTGTTCAGTTAGTATTCACTAAAGAACCAGTGGTTACTTTCCTCTCACACTGTTTCCTTTCCACGGTTCCATGTGTTCAGATCTTTGTAAGCAACATTTCTTATAAATAATAATAAAGGAAGTTGAATAGTTACTAAATTACAAACTGAGATAGGAAAAGAGAGGAACAGAAAAATGAATACAGAGTACTTGTGGGCCACGTCACCACTGCATGCTGTTTCTCATTTTGTGCATTTGTACAGGAGAGAAAAACCTGGAGTATTCCCTTCGGGTGTTAAATTTTGACTTGGAGAATTTTCAGAGAATTCATGGCTTGGAAATACTCTCTCAATTGGAGCAGAAAAAAAATCCCAATTATGCATTATCAAGACTCACTTCAAGTCAAGAAACAGCCTTGTTGCACTAGAGAGCACACCTAGGCCTTTATTTATGTTTACTATCACACTAAAGGAAACACGGAGAAAGCAACTGCCAAATCTGTGCTCAATTCACCATCTTGGTGAAAACAAACATTCGGAAGAGCGACTAGACCTGGGGAGTTTGGGCAGTAAAACTAAAGCAAGCATGTGGAAGAGTACGCTTTCACCCAATACTGCTATCTTGTCACAGATGTATTCAGCCCCTCAATTGCTTCCACGGCACTTAAGGTCTGAGCCCTCACTTCTGAAGGCCTTTAGCAAATGTGGTTTCTGACTTAGTGCTCCACTGTCATGTGCCTCCACTTTGCTTGCCTCATTCCACCCAGATTCTAGTATCACTGGGCACTTGCAATTTTGAGAACATGTGCAGAGTCTGCTTGTCTCAAGAGATCTCCTTCTCTCTGCTACCCACATGTGATTAATTCTGCCTGGCCTGGACGCTCCCCATCTGATTCTTTGCCTCCTCCCACACTCTGTCACACACACGAAGTGCCTTTTCTGTGGCACACTCTTAAGCTTGCACACATTAATATCTCTGATGAAGAAATCCTGCATTTTCCCTTCAACCCTTCTCATTGTTTACCAATTTAGTATGTCTTCCTGCTGGTTGATCAGCTTCATAAGCACAGAGGCCATAGCATCTCAAGTCAGAAAGAATAAAGAAGATATGGTGGTCATCATTCTTCCGAAGGCCCCTTAATGCCACGGGAAAGCACAAATAATGCTATGCTACATAAGAAAGCAACCTACAAAACTACGCATTGAGTAAATAAAAAGAGTCCAAGATTTTAAATATTTTCATTAGTTGAGAATCTCATACATGTATACAATGTATTTTGATTATATTCACCCCCTACTTCTCCCTTAACTCCTTCCAGTTCCACTCCACCCCTGTCCAACTATGTATCTTCCCTTTCTTTTTAAAAACTAACCCACTGAGTACAATTTGTACTGCTAATATACTCATGGTCCTGGGTCATCCACTAGAACATGATTGACCTCTTAAGGAAAACTGAAGATTCCAAATTTTAAAAGGCATATACTTATATATGTATAAAAAATTACAAAGGAAATGTATCAAAGTATTAACAAGATATTACACATCTATATACACACACATTTGTGTATTTGTGCATACAGCATGCATGAATATATAGTATATGTATGTGTAATATATATTATATACATATAATATATATATACACACACACACCACACACACACACACACATATGTATATATGTATATGCTGGTGTATGTGGAAACCAGAGATCAATGGTCAGATGTCTTCCTCTACTACATTCCACCTTCCTTTTCTTAGGCAGTCTCAATGAGTCCAGAACTCACTGGATTGGCGGATTGGCTAGGCAGTGAGTTCCAGTGATCTGCCTGTCTCTGCACTCTTCTTTCCCCATCCCTCCAGTGTTAGGTTTGCAGATGAGCACCACTGGGGTCCACTCGGGGCTTCGTGCTTCCGAAGCAGGCATTTTACCCACTGCGTCATCTCCCTCCTCCAGATTTTTTTTTTAATTGAGAACCTAGATACAGACTGGGCATGATGGTGCATGCCTTTAATCCCTGCACCCAGGAGGGAAAGACGGGAGTTCGAGGCCAGCCTAGTCTACAGAGTGAGTTTCAAGACTGCCAGGGCTACACAGAGAAACCCTGTCACAAGAAACCAAGACAACAACTACCTGGACACAGAGAGTAAAACACCACACAGCATGGCAAAGGTGGAGGAGAGGCCTATTCATGGGATGAAAGAACAGAAAACACAATGCAAGGATGAAGAGTAGCACATGACTATTACACAACTAAACTATAACAAAATGGCAAACATGATTATTGGCTGTTCTACTTGTTAATATGCCAGTCAGCTCACATTACAGTCATACCCCATTTTGCTTCCTCAAAGCACAACCCTGGGCTGAAAGCACACTTGCTTGGATAGTGATTGCTGATCTTGTGTACACAAGAATCACCTGGACATCCTGAGACTCATAAACCAGTCTCCAGGAAATGGAGCCCAGGAAGTCTCTACTGGACGGCACTTCTGATACAATTCAGACTATGAGCGGCCCCTGCCTAGGACAAACTAAGACAACATTAAGGAAGTTCCTCCTCATCAAAGGTTTCAGATAAAACAGGAGCCTAAGAGGTAGGAGATGCAAATGGAAACATGGCAGCTGCTTGCCACAAGTCAGCAGGCAATCAAAGGGCTTACAGTGTGGAAAATTCTGCTCCCATTCAACCACACACATAATCCAAATGCCAAGGGCAGTAATAAGTTTCAAGTGGCACTGCACCTACCTAGAACTCAGCCTCCTGAACCAACATACCAAAGTAATAAAAAATGGCTCTCAGCTGAGAAGACAAGACATAGGCTTCTTAAGACTGATGTCCCACAAATGACACATAAGACCTATCTCATCGGAACATACTCCTTTCTTCTATGCCCTTCTAATGAGCTTATCTGACTGCTGAACCCACAGTAGATTAGATTTGTACGTTAAGAGGGGAGAGAAGATTCATGGGGAGGCAGATGGAAATAAATCATGTAGACTTAATCATATACTCTAAAGGTTAAATTATTTACATCAATTTAGGGGGGGAGAATGATATACAATGGCTTGAAAACAATTGTTCAAAATTATGTCCATGATAATGAGTTACTAAAAAAAAGTAAAATCACATCTTCACATTTTCTTCTTCTTTACTGAATGTGCACTGGTGTTTTGCCTGCATGCACGTCTGTGTGAGGGTGTTGGATCCTCTGGAACTAAAGTTACAGACAGTTGTGAGCTGCCATGTGGATGCTGGGAAATGAACCCAGGTTCCCTGGAAGAGCAGTCAGTGCTCTTAACCACTAAGCCATCTCTTCTCGTCATCTCTCCAGCACAAGAGAATTTTTTTTTTTTTTGAGGCAAAGTTTTCTCTGTGTAGACCTGGCTGTCCTAGAACTCACTCTGTTGACCTGGTTGGCCTCTAACTCAGAGATCTGCCTGCCTCTGCCTCCCAAGTGTTGGGAGTAAGGGCATGCACCACCATGCCCAGCTTGACATTTTCTTCAAAGAAGCAAAACTGAGGGAACACTTATACCTGAGCACCTGCAACATGTTAAGAATGAAACACTAGCTGGGCACGGTGGTGCATGCCTTTAATCTTAGCAGTCAGGAGGCAGAGGCAAATAGATCTACATAGGAATTCCAGGACAGCCAGCCCTACATAGCGAGACCCTGTCTCAAAACAAAACAATGCACATCTCACTTGATAACAGCCTTGTAATGTACGACACATTCACATTTTAAGGCTAGGCCATGCAGGCTGTGAGAACCAAAGCACCGAGTGGTCAGCCATGTATAACTACAGAGCTCATTTGTCTCCTTGGTTGTTTTATATGGCACTACCACTTTTGCTTTTGGTTGGGAGGATCTCTAATTTTGGGGTGCACATGTTTCTGAGGCTAAAGCTCTAAATCTGTAGCAGTAGTTTATAAGCTGCTTTCTCAGTGCCTGGTGCTTTTTCCAAATGGAGAAGTCTCTGGAAACCCATTCTGTAACAGAGCTGCTCTGCTGAAAACCACAGAAAGCAGGTGGCCCAAAGCCCTATTCGACCCTACTTTGAATCCAAGGCTGCTCCTACACACCTCTCTGGCCAGGAATAATACAGAGTACTGATTTCTAAAAAGCACACGAAAATAAGCATGGTCACTGGACTTGCTATATGAAAGTGTCTGCCTTGTGGACATTCAACAAATGATAAAAAGCTGAACGAAGGCATCACGATGCTGTGAAAAGTTGGGGGTTATGGTGAAAATGCAGTTAACTGGCTAAAGTGAGCAACAATGTCTGAGTGTTCAATGTTACAGGACACTTGGCCATGGTTCTACCTTATCTTATGGCTCAGGTATCACATGCCTAAGTTCTACAACTCTTTTTCCTAAGACTCTGTGTGTGTGTGTGTGTGTGTGTGTGTGTGTGTGTGTGTGTGTGTGTGTGTGTAGGCCAGAGGAAGGTGTGGAATCCTCTCAGGGCTAGAGTTATAGGTGGTTGTGAAACTGCCCAGTGTGGTGGTGGGATCCAAACTCAGGTCTTCTAGAAGAGTTGCAAGTATCTTAATCACTAAGCCATCTCTCCAGTTTCTTTACAAACTTTTGAAAAAAAAAAAAAAGAGGGAGTCACCATTTCACAAAGACCCCCCAAACATATTATATTACCTCCTCCCCTGAGAGAAATGCTAATTTTATTTTCCTATGTTCCCAAAGCCTGAAGTTACAACAGAAAAGTCATGATACACAAAACACAACAAGGAAAAGGCATACATTAAACACCGTAAATGAAGCTGGGCACAGTGACACAGGCCTGAAATCCAGTGTTCTAGAGGCAGAGGTAGATGGATCATCACAAGTCAAGGATGGCTTTGTCTACAACAGTAAGTTCCAGGCCAGCCAGGGCTATGATCCTATCTTTCAGAAAACAAAAGTACATAGCTTAACAAGAAAACAAAGATGGTTAAATACTATGCATGTATTCATTCATTCATACATGTAAAATCATCTTTGTCCTTAATGCTTGGAAATGGGCCTTTGGAGACTAGCGTTTGCCTAGCCCTCAGGACACAGAGGCTAACGTAAGACACAAACACAAACTGACAGATAAACTAGTTGAATATGATTGCAAGTTCCCACAGTTGTAACTTATGGACATTTAAACTAGTCTAGATTGTTTGAGATTTGGGGACAGGGTCTCATGTAGCCCAGGCTTGACTTTGAACTCTCTGCTTTGTTATATGTTTTAAAGGCTCTCTTATGAATCATAAGAATTTAGAGAAGGATAACAGAATCTGCTAACTCAACCTAACAATATTAAAGACTATTCCTATAGTAAACTCAAAATGACCCAGATATCTATGTAAGTCAGAACTGAAACAAGACTAATGGTAGGGTCTTTCAAAATAAGTTGAAGTGTTTTCAACAGTGTTTGACCTTTTTAAAAATTGACCATGACATTTTTCCTGACTTGATGCTGCAGACAAAGCAGGTCTGAGATGCGCCAGTAGCCTCAGACAGCCGCTCCAGATGATCCTCCATTGTACAAGTCCTCAAAGCCAACTTTGTGGTCACAGAAAGAAAAATTGTTTGAGTTTCTCTTGGTGTCTGCTTCATTGTTTTAGGTGAAACCATTTTTTTGGAACCAATTAAATTGCTTCTATTACTTATGTGAACCTTCTGTGTAAATGGTAAATTATTTTTTTAAATCAAGACAGTAATATAATCATGGAAGAGATATGGAAAGGAGAAATTAAAAGACAGTGTGTTTGCTCCTTCATATGCCTTCCAATCATTCCAGAAGGACATATTAGAACTTTGCACTAGGCCTGTGGCTCCTGCAGGAAAAAATCATGTTCAGCAGTGAGCAGTCTTTCTAGTAAAGCAAAACAGCCATGTTGGAGTTAATGCTTTAATCACACTAAAGTGAGTTCTACTGCTATGTTGTGAGTTGAACAGAATGTGGGGGGAGACGGAGTCCTAGTTAGTCAGAATGGCAACATCCACGAAGCAGCTGTGTGGGGACTGTAAGTTGGGGTACTTTCTAAGGTAGAGCTAGGACGTGGGGGAAATCACAAGGGGGCAAAGTATGGACAAGGAGCTAGATGATGGTCTCGATATACTTTTCCAACTGTTCAAGCCTCTTACTGGAATCCTTTGCTTTAAAATGCCCTGCTTTCCACAAGTAGACCATTCCATCTCATCAGGAACTGTTGGAAGCCATGATCTAATTCCCAGGCTGGCTCACAAACATCTCCCGCCCACAGTGTCATGATCCCTGTACACAACAGTCTGGGTGCTGAGTCTCAGAAGTTCAGTAATTGAGCATGAGACAAAGGGAGGGGGGATTTCCTGTCCCCTGTCCTCTTCCAGACTCAGATGAGCCAGCGATTGTAATTGTGCAAGGTTTTCCTTGGCCACTCTCCCTTGTCACAAGGACCAGCCTCCCCAAGAATAACCTGAACTACAATACCATGCACACCCCTTCACAATGGCATTTAGCACTCCATCCCAGATCCGTCTCCTCAGCACCACAAAGCAAACTCACTTCTCAGAAATGAAAACTCTAGTCCCTCATTCCGGCGGAGGGCCACAGGGAGGCATGAAAGAGAGTAACCACATTAGGCCAGTGTACACTAGTGTGCCTAGGCTGCCTCAGAAGTATGTGATCCCAGAGAGGGTGTGTGGGTGAATATCAATGGTCTTGTTCTCCTTTTCATTTTATGAAATATACTCTATATCCCAGGCTGGCCTACCCAGAGTGGCTTTTAACTCAGGGTTATCCTTCTGCCTCAGACTCTCTCAAGGGTTGGGATTATACATGCAAGTCACCATGCCTGGTAGTATGTGACTTTCTAAGAGAATTTTTATTAATTCAACTTAATCTCTAATTGTAAGACAACTTAAGAGAAAACTAAAAAGGTGCAGGCATTATGGGGGAAAGCAGCTTTGTGCAATGGGAGCTGGCTAGCCCATTCACACTGAGTAGGAAGAAACAGAAGAAAGGCCATCCAGGGAGGCTCAGGCAAGAAGGCAGCAGGAAAAGCACTGTTTCCAATGAGAGACAGTTCTTTTCCACCAAGGGTCTGCTCAGCTTGTGCCTCTTCTAGGGAGTATGCCCAAGCCACTTCCAATCTCAATTCTCAATCCTCCCTGGACTGTAATATATACATATGTACAGCTAGCTCTTCATTATGTTGTCATCAGCTCTCCTAAAAAATATGTCCAGGGAGTACTTAGAATGATGAATTATCTGCACTGTTTACTTGGGCTCCATATTTCATTTCACATCGATTCATTCATTAGTACATCCTTTACCCCAATAAACTATCTCTCAAAGAGTGACTTCCACAGGAAAGCCCTAGTAAAGTACTCAGGACAGGGCTCGGCGAGAATTCAAGTAGTCTCCAGCTTAAAGCTGGGGAGTACAAGAAAATCATATAGAACCCACAGTTACATAGGAAATTGGTCTCAGGGTTGTTTTATTTTTAAAGACGCTCTGCTTACACGTTTATCACATGGCTATCAGTGTCTAGATCTGAGGACCAATGTTACCAATTCGGAGGAGAGCAGAGAACATGGCATGCAGAATCAAATGCTGCACAAGGGCTTGCTGTGGGGAGTTTGAGATGGTTTTCAGGAAGTAAACAGAAGTACTCTTGCAGAAGCGATTGTTTCTGGTGGCGGTTACAAAATGAACTGAGCATGGCCAGGGAATGTTCAGTCCAAGGGGCTGGACCAAGGGGTTAAGCATTCACTGAAGACCTGCTATGTTCTGGCCACCTATTAAGACACTATCACTTAATTTCACAATAGCCCATTATTCCCATAAGGGAGGCTTAGAGGAACCAGGTAGAACATGGGACACATCTTGCTTTCTCTACAAGGCAACCAGAATTCTTCACAGGACCTTTTTCATCTTGCCTCCCAGATAAAACCAAAACAAATGACTCCTCCATTTTACTGGGAGAGGAAGAACACAGCTACTTCAAGCACTCACAGGGGCGGGGCGGGGCAGGGAGGGAAGACACTATGGGAAGGAGAAGGGAAGAGTCAACATGAGTTAAGTGGGAATTAAACTTATCCCTGACCAGACCCTTTCCACACAGATGATTCATCCCAGTAACTCTAGAGGGTGATCGCTGTCCACACACAATGACACTGAGGTCTAGCGAGCCTAAATCATAGTGCTAGTACAAGGCAAAGGGAAACTGAGGTTGGGAGTTGGGGCAGGCAGGCTTCAAGCCTGTGTGCTTTCCACTCTCCCTGTGGCAAGCATTTCCCTCCTCTTCTACCACACAAATGCCCCCAAACTAAAGTATGGAAAACATAGATCTCTTCAAGAGCCCTAACCAATAATTATAGAGCAGTCAGATGAAAGAAGCCTGTTTCCCCAGGAAATAAAACTGTCAAGTCTATCAAGGGATTTAAAAGACAATTAGAAGGAGGCTTACCCTCTCACTCCAACCTATGAATAGAGCTGACATTTTCAGTGATGTCAGTGGTTGTATACATGGTGGAAGCTACCATTAGGGTTGGAACCACTAAAGACCACAGAAGTTCCCCCTCGCAATGGACTCGGTAGTGCCTGGGCAACAACACCACAATGGCCCAACCCTGTCTTTAGGACATGATCAGAAAATGGAGTTAGTGTTTGATCAGGGTTCTGTTTGCTGGGCTGGCTCAGACATTGATGAGAACATCCGTGAGCTGCTAGCTCTCCACATAAGGCTAGTTCAGGACAGAGAAGTGCATACAGTGCATGCAAACCTGTCCATCTATAGCAAATGTACCGGTCCTGCTCAAAGTCAAGCAAATCTAAGAGTCAATCCTTTCCAAAGCCTGTAGTGAAAGAAATGAGTAGTGACTTCGGAGTGCTTGATTCCATCCACATCTGGCTCTATTTGGGAGTTAAACTCAGCAGAAGTCTACAGGGTCAAGAAATGACCCTGAATAAAAATAGTCTTGGAAGTCTGTCACAGAGGAGAGGAAACAAGGCGGTGGGGGTGATTCACTCCAAATGGCAGCTCCAAAACCCAAATTCCCATTTTTGTTCCAATCTGAAGCCAATGTGCAAAACAGGCACAGAGCAGCCTGTCCGTTTCCAAAAGCAGTTGCCAAAGAATTTTATATGGAAGCCAAAAAGATTTAGTGTGCCATTCACCTCTCCTCTAAATCTAAGGAGGAAGAGTTTGAACTGAAGCGCTGAACCCATGGTGGGTTTACATTGTGTGAAGACCACCCAGGGTCTGGTAAGGAAGGGAAAACTTTGTTCACCAAAGTTTCCAATGATCCAATGGCTTACTGGCTGTGGGCAGAGTTCTACGGTGGCATGTGAGTCGCTAGCTGCTGTCTGCCTCTTTGTTCTGTAACTCCCCTCCTCCCCAGCCCGCAATCAAGGATAACACTGAGAAGGTTATATGCCTTTTCTTCCTCTTTGTAAGGGAGGGTGGTACTGAAGATTGAACCTGGAGCCTCGGAGTGCTAGGCAAGAACTCTACTGAGCTACATCCCTAGCTTTCTCTTTTTGTTTTGGGTTATTTGTTTGTTTGTTAGAGAAAGAGACGGGTGGGGTTCCACACAGCCCAGGCTGGCATCAAACTCACTAGCCGACACTGGCTCTCAAGTCCTGATCCTCCTGCCTCCACTTCCCAAATCCTGGGATTACAGGTATATGTTACTGTGCCCAACCACAGCCCTCTTTTTTCTTTGCAATTTGAGACGGAGTCTCCATAAATTTCAAGTCTGTCCTTGACCTCACTCTGCAGTTCATACGGACCTTGCTTATAATCACCTGCTTTAGTCTCCCAAGCAGCTGGGATTATAGGCCTCGATGACTGACATGCACTTAGAATTGAGAGTTCTTCTGGCCGAAAAACATCTACTCAACACTTGACTACTTGAGTCGTGCTGAGCACACAGGGGCCAAGTCTGCGGCATGACGGGAAACAAAAAGCCTGCTTCTCAGTCACTCACACCTTCCCTGTCCTAAGCCCTCTACCCAATTTTAGAGCCACAATTTGTATTTTCTTAAAGATGATTCTCCAACAGCACTGGGTTTCAAAGAACCAGAGGACTTGGGTCTACCTTTAGAAATGCTGTCTTGGACTAACTATGCCACAGGTTAGCAAGGAAAGAGGTACGCAGAAAACAACAGATGTGACCAAGTCTTTAACAGTTGTGAACAAGTGTGCCTGTGGCCTAGGTGCACAGAGTATAATCACCTCTGTCTGGTGGGATTGGGAAAGACTTCTTAGAACTGGTCTAGATGAGGAAGAAAGAATGTGATAAGCAGGGAGGGAAAGCGGGCGGCAGTGAGGGAAGAGCAGTCCAGGGAGTAAGAACAGCCTAGGCCGGAGGTTCTCAACTGGAGACAATTTTCCCCAGATGTAATGCTTGCATCTAGTAGGTAGATGTTGTTAGATACCCCTCAGGGCATAGAAGAGCCCTCATAACAAAGCCTTATCCACTCACAGTGTCAACAGCCTCACTGGAAAAATCTGCTCTAAGTAAAGACATCATAGGCACAGGTTAAAAGAAAGAGGAACTGCCGGGCGGTGGTGGCGCACGCCTTTAATCCCAGCACTTGGGAGGCAGAGGCAGGCGGATCTCTGTGAGTTCGAGGCCAGCCTGGGCTACCAAGTGAGTTCCAGGAAAGGCGCAAAGCTACACAGAAAAACCCTGTCTCGAAAAACCAAAAAAAAAAAAAAAGAAAGAAAGAAAGAGGAACTGGCGTGTAGCTCAGCGGTAGAGCACTTGCCCAGCATGCATGAGGCAATGGGTTCAAGCCCCCACACTACAAAATAAATGCGGCTGAGTAGCTGCTTTATCCTCAAGGTAGGGACAGCAGATGATGGTAGGAAGTCTACCACATTTCACATCAACTGAGAAGCACATTTCTCAGAGATAGTGTCCTCAGCTCAAGTCCACTCCTGAACAGCAGCCCACATTTTGCATTTCAGCAGACAGTTATGTGAGGGTGATGAGGACCAGCTAGGTGTTCCCAGCCATTCACCTAACAGTGCACTCAGAAAGGATTAGAAACTGGTGGAGATGCTGGAAAGACTCAGGAACAGGAATAGGTCAAGATAGAAGAGGAAGCCAGGGCTCCCTGCCCCAAACAAGTGGCTATAAGGAGAGCAGAATGTGGCCTGAGTGTCGGGGTGGGTCTCAAGTAGATTGTGTCTGATCATGAAACAAGGAAGCCCTTGATAGGAATCACACTCCTGGGCACAGACCCTTTAGAAACCGAGAAAGGACTTTGCCACAACCACCTCCACTGAAAAATTAAAGAGAAATAATAGAACAAGCCTCTTCTTCTCACAGGAGACTTCTGGGAGGGAGAGAGGGGAGCCTCCAGACACTGGGAGATTTTGTTACAAGAGCATGAAATACAAATGGAGTCTTCTCAGATACGCTTACTCACACTAACCGGCACCATCTCTTTAACATTATCCTGTCCACGTACACACACTCACCTACATCCATCTTTAGAGGGGGTGCTGAGGAGACAGCTCAGTCAGCAGAGTGTTTGTCTTACAATTAGGAAGTCCTGAGTTGGACCCTGAGTGCAAGCAAAAATTCCAGGCAGGTGTGGTGGCACTTGTAACCCCAGTGCTGAGAAGGCAATCACAGGTAGATCCCTGGGGCTCTCTGGTTAGCTAGCCTACTTAGTGAGCTCCAGGCTAGCGAGAGACTCTGTCTCAAAA
This sequence comes from Peromyscus leucopus, assembly GCF_004664715.2. Lineage (NCBI taxonomy): Eukaryota > Metazoa > Chordata > Mammalia > Rodentia > Cricetidae > Peromyscus > Peromyscus leucopus. The sequence continues at coordinate 64,289,828 of NC_051086.1, forward strand.
AAATTTTAGAGGTAGATAATACTTGGAGTTGGTCTACACGCACGCACACACGTGCAGGCAGTATAAATAGAGTAAAATCACAGTGATTGGAGTAAATGTTCAAAAATCAAGTTTTAGTTCCAAGAGAGGAAAAGCAGAAAACAATCCAATTCTTTTGTTGTTATTGTCTTTTCCTTTAGATGGTGCCAGGGACTAAACCCAGGGCCTTGCCCATGCTAGGTCACACATCCTATGAATTACACTACAAACCTACACCACTAGCTCTGAAAAGACAATTCCAAACTGAAAATGATATTTAAAAAGTTTTTAAAATATTTATTTGACTGATTATTGGGGCAGTCTTATTATGTAGTCCAAGCTGGTTTGAACTCAAAATTCTCCTGACGTGGACTCCGAGGAGCTGGGATTGACAGGTGCACACTGCCACACCCAATGTCATAAAAGTTTCACTAAAAGTAACTGAAACATTCCTTTCTTCTCTAGCCACAATACAGAAACCACAAAGGAATGTACTGTGTGCCCAGCACAGTGATGGAAAATTTCCACTGCTGAGAAAATTAAAATCAAGTTTTGATGTCACAGACCTCTGAAGTAACTGCAGCCTTAGGTACTTCATAGTGTACGTTACAGACCCTAAAAAGGAAGGAAGCAGTCTGTGCAGAAGAGCCAGGAAGAAATCACAGGACCAGACATTCCAGTATAAGGAGCACCAACTGGAGCCCTGAAGAGGAAAGGCAGGAGTAATAGGAACCCTTCAGGAATTTCATTTGCATACCTGCATCCACCCCTCAATCAGACACCTCCCATTTCACCTGCTGACAGCCAAAAGAATATACCAGGTGGAACCCAAGCCACCCGTGTTGAAACCTTTTTAACGTCTCATCTTAGCATGTGGTCTGCCAAGGTGATTCCTGGTCATCTGTAAATAAAGTGAACTGGAGAGCCAAAAGACACAGCAGCAAATTCCAGGAACTCACAGCTAAATTCAGTCAGGGATGGGGGATGTCAAGATGACCGGAAGTTTGAACTCTCAGAGAGGGTGGTTTTAAATCTGGGTTGGGATTTATAGCTATAAAGGAAGGCACGGTGCCACCCTTAGCTGGCACTATGTTTATCGGCTTCAGGGCGTTCACAGCTGAGCACTTGATGATCTGTGTAACGAGAATCATAGCCAACTCTCAGAGTCACACACACAAATGCTGGCTGCGGTGTCACACACCTGCAATCCCAGCACATGGAAGCAGAGGCAGGAGGATCATGAGTTTGCGGTCAGCCTTGGTGATGTAGTGAGACCCACGCACCCACACAAAGCAACAGAAGCAGCAAACACAATACAGGTATCTAAGCACCCTGGATTCTGACTGGCAGGGAAAAGGCGGACTGGAAATCTGAGCATTAGCCAGGAATCCAGCTAATGAGAGCTCATGATTCCTCCCACAGATCCCCAACACCCACTCCTCTGCAGACAGCGCAGCTCATTCACTACCATCTAAACACAGTCAGCCTTCATGCCACCCTCCCCTACTCACGCCACTGTATCCACCTGGAATGTTCTCCACCCACAGGTCTACCTAGATGAGCACTACTCATCCTCTGGGACTTAGCTCAACTTCTCTTCAGGGTGGTTCTGAGTCAAGCTGTGGCGTTTCTCCCTCTTTTGAACTTCCAGAACAACTACGTTTGTAGAATCACTTGGCAAATGGCCACCTTAGCTCCGTAAAGCTCGTCTCATTTTCTGTTTTCTAAAGTAATAGCAATTGGCACCTTTCTTCCCATGTTAACTGACACCTGTTCCTTAGAGATAAGGGACAGATCATACTCATCATTCTTTGCATCCACCCATTTCATCCTCCAGAGTACCTTAAACAACGCTCAATTATACCACCCTCTTCCGTGCACACAAGTCAGGTTCTCCCTAAAGATCGAGTAATTCAAACCTTTGAAAGCTTGCAACCAATGAATGTGAAAGCCTTAGAAAAACATTCTAAATGTTGTCCTTTGATTTACTTAAAAAGAAGAAAGCCACAGGGCAAACTCTGTCGTAGAACACTTTCTTGACATGCAAAGGCCTGGGTTAGACACTCAGCACTGACAATAACTAATAACGATGGTATTAATTTTTAAAAGCCACAACCATTTAACTCTATTGCAGAGGGATGGGGAGGTGTTTTTCTTTGCTTTGCCTTTTCTTTTCTGTTGGGGTGGGGGGGTTGGTAAGATAGGATTTCACTATGTACCCCATGCTAGACTTGAATTCGCAGGTTTCCTGCCTCAACCTCCCGAGTGCTGCTGGCATTATAGGAGCGGGCTACCATATCTGGCAAAAGGGAAGTTTTAAAAACTAGTTTAACTTGGACTCTAAGCCTTCAACTTCGAGCTCAGAAAGTTCCTCAAAGTTCTGGCTACTGCCATGCCATGTGTGCCGTGCACAGGTTGTATGGAAGTTAAAATAAGACACTGTATTCAAGTGTTACTGTTGTGTCTTGTATGGAGCATGTACTTAGCAAATATACTTGACGTCTGATAAACTGAAATGATTAGTAGTCGACTGCAGCTTACTTCTAAAGAGACTTCTCAAAGCACACAGCTCCATCACGGGGGAAGGGTAGAGTCTCAAATAAGTTGGAACAAGTTTAATTTGTGAAATTATTATTTTATGTAACTCTTTCCCTACTTTGTGAGCAACTTGAGAAAACTTTTAACACTATTGCTAATAAGCATTTTCCAGGAAGTTGTCTTTGGATTTACATATATTAACTAATTTAACCACAAGATGACCCTATTCTTAAAAAATGATAAAGATACAGAGATGTTGAAATAAGATATCCATAGACCATAGCAAGAAAGTAGACAAATGAAAAGCTGAATCTCTGTCACTGACTCTGAACCACCACAGTACTGCTTATAGCTGTAATTATATCATTTTGATTAAGATGGCATTTGAGGCCATTTATGTAAAAGTTGGGCATCTAAACTTTGGCTTAAAATTAACATAGAAAACATGGTGTCACATGTTAGTAATTCCAGAACTCAGGAGACTGAAGAGGATTGCTTTAAACTTGAGGCTACACACAGGAAGACTATTCATAAATAAATAAAAATAAATAAATAAAATAAAAACAACCCCCAAACAAGTGCAACATGCTATCATAGTGCTATGGATACAAATCTGTAGTTGGCTTTCTGTAACTGCTGGTTCTATATTCTCAATCAACCGAGAACTGAAAAGATTTGGAAAAAATATTGTATCACTGTATCAGTGCTAACAGAATTGCCTTTTTCTTGTCATTATCCCCTAATAAAATAAAATAATATAATATAATACAACTATTTACATAGCATTATGGTGTATTTGGTATTCTAAGTAACCTAGATATGATTTTAAAAACAGGAGGGGCTAGAGATGTAGCTCAGTGGCAGAGCACTTGCCTAATGCATACAAGGCCCTGAGCTCAGTCCCTGGGACGGCAAAGAGGAAAATACGGGAAGATATGTGTAATACAAGCTATGCAAATAAGACTCCCTTATCCAAACTTCATTTTATGCAGTCTCAGATATACACTATCAATGAAGGTGAATATGACATAAAACCATCTTTTGAATGAGAAACCACAAGAAACATGACCTAATTTTTATTACAGTATAGTGCTATAATAGTTGTTTTATATCAGTAATTTTTCATCTCTTACTGTGTCAAATTTATAAAGTTGACCATAGGTATGGAGTTATAGGGGAAAACTAGTATATAGGGTTTATCCACTAGGGGGTTTCTTGTAATATATATGTCCCACAGACACAAAGGGGCTACTACTCTTGTCAGTTTACAGTAAGGACTCAGGCATCCTCTAACTATAATTTTTTAATGCAGTCTTGATAAATTGCCCAGACTGATCTCAAACTCACATTCTCCAGCATCACTCTCTCAAGTAGCTGGGATTATAGGTGAGCATCCTCAGATTTTAGAATCCACAGGGACTCTTGGAATGGACTTTCTCTATTTAGGAATATACCGTGTATCTTTGAGACTTCTACCCTAGGAAACTCAGAGAGTTCTAGAATATAAGCACTGAAAACTCCTGGAGGTCCTTGTTACTTTATAATTAAGAAACGGAGGCCCACAGACAAGGTCAGTTTATGGTAGGCAGGTGCAGCCTTGAGGCAGGTGTTCCCGCTTTACATTCTTGCTCCAGACACTAGGGAGCCTGGTACAGAACAGATGAGGGCTGGTGATGCAGCCCTGTTTGTTGATAGAGGGGTTGCCTAATGTACTAAGCTCTAGGTTTGATTCCCAGCACTACACAAATCAGGTGTGATAGTGTACACCTGTACTCCCAGTATACAGGAATAGGAGGATCAAAAGTTCAAGGTCACCCTGAACTATATAGCAGAAAAGAACTGATGAAACTATCTGTTTTGTAGTTCAAAGAGTAATCCAGGTTTTTTAAATTGTGAAATTAAGGTTGACAGTGAAAACTGAGGTTAGTTAAACATCCAAACCTAATTATGATTTTCAGGTTTTAAGTTTAAGGAGTGATATTTGGCTATAAACTTTACAAGCAACAGACAAAGCAAACTTCTGAGAACGAATGAACACACACACACACACACACACACACACACACACACACACACTTTAAGCTATTTAGAAACTCGGTTTCACTTTTTTTAAAAAAGCCAAACTGCTTTAATACTCAGCTTACATATTGCTCTATCAATAATTAAATAATCACATATAGAAGACTTTCTAAAATAAGTTCCTCTTGGAAGCCCATTTTGGGGCATTGAGTTGTGACTAAATTCTCAAAGATGTCAGTAACACAAGGGCTCCATCCATAACTGCTTGAAAAAACTGAAACCATGGACGCCTTGTCAAATTCAGACAGTTTATCTTGGCACTGGCAAGTACAGCAGTCTCTTCGATGTCTGGAAACGTGTCTAATTACGTCGAACGAGTAACTAAAAAATAGCCCGTGTCCCGGAACAGACAGCTCAGGGTTCACTCCATAGCATCCTGAATGGCAGGATGGAACCATGCCAGGGGAAAAGTGGGGGGGGGGGGGGAGAACGAAAGAAAAGAAAAGCAAGCGTGAAAGCGGGAAGGAACGCCAGCCTCTTTTAAAACAGCCCTCTCGTTTTCCTAGGGCCGCCAGGGCCACCACTCCGCTCCTGAAAAGTTTTTCTTTATTTTTGTTCCATTAAGTCACCAGGTCCCCGCCCTCATCACTTACCTGGAGCAGGGCAGGCTGGTGCTGCCCCAAGCGACCTCAAGCTCACCATGCCTCTGTCGCCCCCAATCCGGACACCACTCAGGGACGACCCCAGACCCCTAAAAGTGCAGCCCTAGACCTCATCACACCCTGGAGCCCCAAGGCCGCACCACGGAGGAGTCCTCTCTCGGGGAGGCGTGACCACCCCGCGCCGCGGACCCCCTGTCACCCCTGTCCCGCACTCCTCCGCGGGAGCCGCTCGCCCCTGTGCACCCCGAGCCCCCGAGGCACCTCAGCAGCGCCCCCTCTCGGGAAACCCCCAGCATGGCAGCCGCGACGCGCTCACCTGAGCCTAAGGTTGGCCATGAACTCGGGCATGGAGACGGTGTCCATCAGCACGAAGTCCGCCTTGCCGAATTCCAGGCTCTCCTGCTCCGCCATGGCGCCGGCTCAGGTGGGCGCGCTCGGGCCGGGGGCCGGGGGCCGGGGGCGGGGCGCGCGGCACGCTCTGGAGGGGTCGAGCCGGAGAGAGGTGGCCGCGGCTCCTCAGCGCTCGGGGGCCGGCGCGGCTCTGGACGGGCGAGGCCGGCGGCTTCCGCTCCTCCCGCGGGGACTGCGGGGTGTGTGGGGGCCGTGGTGGCGAGACGGAGACGGCGGCGGCTGGTCCCGCCTCTAGCCTGGGTCCGGCTGGGCCCCGCCCCGCCCTGGCCGCTCGGGCTCCGCCCCGCCGAGGAGCCCGCCCCGCCGCGGCCCAGCCGCCTCCTCACCTGGGCGTCGCGCACGCGCGGGGCGGGGACGCGCTCCGGGCCAGCCGCGGCGGCTGGGCGGCAGCGCCTCCTAGAGGCAGGCACGGGCATCTCCCGTGAAGGGGTGCTGTGTGCGGCTGACTTCTGGGTGACACAGGCCTTCTTCAACCCTAGTAGTAGATAGCCACAGAGTTACAAACATCACTTGAGCGGCTTTGGCGCGAATTATGATTCTGTCACACTTGCCTGACGCTTGAAGTGGTGGCTGAATGGAGATGGCGATAGTCGCGATCACTTCCAGGTCACCAAAATGCTCACAGCTACTCTAAGCATTTGAGCAAACTTAAGTAACTTGTCACACTGCTAGGAAGCGGAGAAGCTGCGACTTCATGGAGGTTATTTGATTTATGAACCCCCGCATTTAGCCTTCATGGTTTACTCTTCCTCCATTTGCAATGGTCCTTTTTTTTCCCCTTCCACTCACTGGAACATGCCATCAGACTTTACCTTGTACGATTAAGTTTTTAATATATGTATGAATCATCTCCTCAGGATGATTGCAGGCTTCTAGCACAGAAGACCACATCCTAAACTTTTTGATATCCCCCTCATTACCCTACACCGTCCAAGTAGCTATTGTACAGGGTTGTATTGTAATACAACCATGAAATTAGTTCCATGGGTTGTAATGAGTTGTATGTGATCTCCAACTTAAAGACACGCTGGGCGACCTTAAAATGTTTCTTTTCTCCAAACATAGACTGTATTTTCCTGATGGAAATACATTGTAAGGGACATTGTCCAGCACCTGCACCTCTCCAGGCCTGTGTCTCTGTTGGGACCATCTTCAGTGCAGAATCTATTAGGAAATCTAGAGGCCTCCAGGACCTGGCTGGGCTTCAGCTCTGTGGCTGAATTTGAGATGCGTAAATTAGACTGAAGAACCTTGGCATGTTTCAGCTGCCAACAACCCACACTTGCCAAGAGAGGGGACGGTGCCTTGATCATTTTCATGGAGCGCCTCTGCTGTCAGAAATCCACCCCGATCCCTGGCACAGCAGAGCTAGCTGGGCTGCAGTGTGGCTACGGTGTGTAGCTTCCTTTCTTCACGAGATGTTTGGATCTCATTGTGCTTCTCTGTAGAGGAAGAACTCTGGGATAGATACTTCCAAGGTAGGACTTCCTATGCATGGGTCATTTGTGAGAGTGGACTAAGTGTCTCCAGTGGCTAAGGAGACACTTATGTAGAGTGATTCTGCATTCCCACAGTGTTCATATCGCTGTACTTCAATGTAAGCAGGACTGAATTTGTAAAGGGAAAGAAACAGATCTCAAAGTCTGGGCCCTAAGAAACAGGCCCCAAGTCCTATCAGTAAGTGGATATATATGTATACCTTGTACATGTGTGCGTGTTCCCTGAGTCTGGCGTTATTGAAGACCAGGGTAAAATGCTAGGCACTAGGAAAAGAGACACAAAAACCTGCGGAGTACAAGAACATGCAGGGAATGGAGCTAGAGCAGGGTGCTATGTGGTTTCCAAATGGCTAAATTTGGAGAGCTTTATTATAGTCCTTGTCATGAACAGGAGCCTCAAGTCTAAAATGTATGTACAATCTGTGCCAAGATATTCTGGAAGTTCTTGTAGAAGTCCAGTTTAGTATAAAGTCAGGCATTGAGACCAATGAGTTTCTTTTGATGAACTCAGAGCTATTGAATGAAGCCCACTGTTAACTAACTTAAATCAGCTTCCAGATTCTGATGTAAATGTTTTATGTAGTTACGTTGTACAATATAAAGAGAATTCCGATTCACATGTTCAGAGGCCATTTGTTACTTGTACAGTTTTATAGCTAGCCTTCTAGTGCCCGGCTGCGTCCTTATTAATCAATGATCACACAAAGCAGAAATGGCACAGAAGGACTAAGTATCAAGGACTATATTCATGCTTGCTAAACTAGAGCAGTTTAGCTCACTGTGAGTCTCTTTCATGATAAAGTGAGAATAGAAATGCATTTGGATAGGTATGTTTCATTATGGTTGTACTAAAAATGTACTAAAGATGTACTAAAAAATAAAATAAGAGTTTAAATCACCAATAGTGACATGTGGTGACATTATGAACTTTCTGATTGGACCACCTGAAAAAGACACAATATCACTTACCTGCTAGAAATACATAAGCTGGATGTGGTTGGGAAGAAACATGAAGCAAACCCAGAGCAAGGAGCATCCTGCAAAACAGTTGGTCAGCAGCACCCATTAAAAATACCAATGGTTGGCCGGGCGTGGTGGCGCACGCCTTTAATCCCAGCACTCGGGAGGCAGAGGCAGGCGGATCTTTGTGAGTTCGAGGCCAGCCTGGGCTACCAAGTGAGCTCCAGGAAAGGCGCAAAGCTACACAGAGAAACCCTGTCTCGAAAAAAAACCAAAAAAAAAAAAAAAAAAAAAAAAAAAAAAAAAAAATACCAATGGTGTGGAAGACAAAGATGCCAACACACTGGTCCAGATTAGTTTGTAGCTGTTTTTTTTTTCTCTTTGACTCTTTAGGGGTTTACCACCCAGCTCCCAATTTAATACACAGAGACTTACTCTTACTTAGAATGCCCGGCCTTAGCTTGGCTTGTTTCTAGACAGCTTTTTTTTTTTTAACTCAAATTATCCCATCTACCTTTTACCTCTGGGTTTTTACCTATCTCTATTTCTGTATATCTTTTCCCCCTTCTTATTCCATGTCTGTCTGTATGGCTGGTCCCTGGCATCCTCCTCTCCTCCTTTTCTCACTTTTCCCTTCTGCTTCTCTTTTCTCTTTATTCTCTCTGCCTGACAGCCCTGCCTAGCTATTCAGCTCTTAATTAGACCAATCAGGTGTTTTAGGCAGGCAAAGTAACATGGCTTCACAGAGTTAAACAAATGCAACATAAAAGAATGCAGCACATTTCTACACCATTAAATCAGTATTCCACAGCATAAGATGTAACACAAGTTAAAATAACATTCCACAACAACAGCTGGCTAAAGAGACATCACAGCTGAAGGCAATGCATGATCCTTAAGCCAGGAGAAGGAAAGGAAGCTGCTGGGGAAGGATGCAACGGACTATGTTAGACAGTGTCGGTGTTAGTATTCCTAAATTCAAGCTTTGCGCTGAGGCTTCACAAGAAAGCGTCTTGTTCTGAACAGACATCTGTTAAAGTCTTTACTAATCAAAGACATGGTGTCTCAAACTGCTTGGTAAAAAGGGTTTTCAGAACACCCGCTTTGGGTCAGTGTGAACACACAGTGTGCAGGTCTGGTCAGGCTTTCTGTCTTTACGAGGCACAACACAGGGGCTGCTGGGTTATCAGTGAAAATCAAGTCTGGGTGTCTGCTTTGAGTGTTTGCTCTCTTCCAGGTTCCATAGCATGTTTCTGGTCTGTCCCACTCTCCTTTTATCTCCTTCTTCCAGGGCTCTGCATCCCAGCAAGACAATTTTTTTTTTCAGCATGAGTCTAACAAAACAGAAACAAGAAAAAAAAAAAAAAGGCATGAAGAATATTTAAAGGACATTTTATAGTTATTTTATGAGCTTGAGTTATTATAGAGCCGAAACAGTAAGGAACAGTAAGGCAAATTTACAGTGCAAAGTAATTTCATGATGTATTTGTAGACATACAGAGATCATTTGGGTTCTGTCGCAGAATTTCAAAACATACTGCCTTCCTTTTAATGAGTAAGCCTGGATTTGAACTCAAAATGATACATCAAAAGCAGCGTGTGGACTCTCTGTAGTTTTGCTTGTGTGTTTTGGTGTTTTGAAACAGAGTCTCACTATGTAGCTGAGGCTAGCCTTGGACTCAAACTTGTAGCAATTCTCCTCAGTGCTGGTCTTATAGGCCTAGGTCACTGTGCAAGTTAGTGTTTTGTTTGTGTGTGTGTGTGTGTGTGGTTTGTTTTTTTTTTTTTTCAACTTGACAGAAACTAGGATCCTCTGAGAAAAGGAACCTCAATTGAGAAAATGCCTCATCAGACTGCCCTGTAGGCAAGCCTGTGGGGTAATTTCTTGACTAATGACTAGCGTGGGAGAGCCCAACTCACTGGGGGTGGTGCCACCGCTAGGCAGGTAGTCCTGGGTTGTAGAAGAAAGCAGGCTGGGCAGACACAGGGAACATAAAATCCCCCTCCCACAGCCTCACCCCCAGTCTCTGCTTAAGTTCCTGCCCCCAGGTTTCTGCCTTGAGTTCCTGCCCTGCCTTCCCTTTAAGAGCGAACTCTAAGTTATGAGGTGAAATAAACCCTTCCTCCCCCAAGTTGCTAGTGATCATGGTGTTTTATCACAGCAATAGGAAATAAAGGAAGACAGCCATCACACCCAGCTTCCTCTGTAGTTTCTGAAGCCTAAATTTTAAGAGTAAAAATACATCTCGTCCTGGCTAGTTTTATGCCAACTTGATGCAAACTAGAGTTAACTGAAAGGAGGGGACCTCATTGAGAAAATGTCTCCATAAGATCTGGCTGTAGGGCATTTCCTTAATTAGTGATTGATGGGGGAGGGCCCAGCCCATTGTGCATGGTGCTATCCCTGGACTGGTAGTTTTGGGTTCTATAAGAAAGCAGGCTGAGCAAGCCATGATGAGCAAGCCATGATGAGCAAGCAGCACCCCTCCATGACCTCTGCCTGCATCAGCTCCTGCCTCCAGGTTCCAGCCCTGCTTGAGTTTCTGCCTTCAGAGCCTTTGAAGATGAAGCGTTATATGGAACTGTGAGCGAAATAAACCCTTCCCTTCAAGTTGCTTTCGGTCACGGTGTTTCATCACAGCAATAGAAACCCTGACTAAGACACGCCTTTTTTGATGACGTTGATGAACTCTTTTCTACCGCTGATCTTTTCTCCCCCTGCAGCCCCCACATCCTGATACTCCATGGGAGCAAAGGAAAACGAAACGCAGGGGTCACTGCTGTAAGCCCCCCTGGAACTTAAAATGAAAACAGGCATGGCGGTGCCCACTTTTATGTGTGGTGGTTGGAATGACAATGGCCTTCATAGGCCCACAGGGAGTGGCACTATTAGGAGGTGTGGCCTTGTTGGAGGAAGTGTGTTCCTGGGGGTGGGCTTTGAGATCTCACATGTGCTCAAGCCAGGCTCAGTGTCACTCTCTCTCCCTGCTGCCTGCCAATGCTGAGGTACAGCCCCCCTGCTCTCTCTCCAGCACCGTGTCTGCCTGCACACTGCCATGCTTCCCACCATGATGATAATGGACTAGACCTCTGAACTGTAAGACAGCTCCAATTAAATGTTTTTCTTTTTAAGAGTTGCCATGGTCGGCCGGGCGGTGGTGGCGCATGCCTTTAATCCCAGCACTCGGGAGGCAGAGCCAGGTGGATCTCTGTGAGTTCAAGGCCAGCCTCGGCTACCAAGTGAGGTCCAGGAAAGGCGCAAAGCTACACAGAGAAACCCTGTCTTGGGAAAAAAGAAAAAAAAGTTGCCATGTTCATGGAGTCTCTTCACAGCAATAAAAACCCTAACTAAGATATTATGCTTTACTAAAAACTTGTGGACTTTGTTTTCTGAAGTGACTGTGTAAAACACATACACAAAACGTTTTTCAGGGCAGACTGTCTCCTCTCTTCTGTCCCTAGAGGTGATCTCTTTGTGGACTCCAAATTAGGAAGCCTTGTGCTAAGAGGAAGTTCACACTACAAGTCCTCATCACTGGAGAAGGAAGAAGAGTGTAGGGAAATTACCATCAGGATGATGTGAGTCACCAAACAGGGACTGTCCCAACAACTTACCCACACAGATTTCAGGCCACAGGCAAGACAAAGTCACATAGAGGATGTGGACAGAGCCGGGAATTGCCTTTAGAACTGTTTCTGCTTGTGATGCTTCTGAAGATAAGCGTCCAAATTCTCGAGGAATTTATCCTCCCCAACCCTGAGCTTCACCCGACAGTACCAGGGACCCGATCTTGGGCCTTGTATATGCTAGGAGAGTGCTCTACCACTGAGCTACACTACACTCCCCACCCACACCTTTCTGAGCTGCCAAGCTGTTTATCACAGTGGGTTGGAATTGACTATCTAAGCATGTCCCCTAAGCTCCCTGGGAAGGGGACATGCTCCTCAAACCTTGTCTGGTGCCCAGTAGGTACATTAATTGTCAAGTTAATTAGCAAATAGATTTGTGTGCATGTATTCTATTGCAAGAGTTTTTCTCTAAGCCTCCAGCCAGGCAATTACTAAGTCACTAGCTCTTCTGGCCTTTGGAACTATTCCTAGAACCAGTAGTAGATTTAACAGTATGAGAGGAAAGAGATTTTACAATCCATTCATGAGTTGACAGTGCCTTTTGGTAAGATGTTTCCAGCTTTAAAGCATGTGAGAGTTATTTAGGGATTTGGTCAAAATGCAGATTATGATTGGGAAGTCTAGAACCGATTGATTTCTTTCTTATTTTCTTTCTCGGTGTCAGCAGGACCTCACTGTATTACCCTGGTTGGCCTTTGCCTCAGCTTCCTGAGTGCTGGGATTACATGCATGAACTACATGGGTAGTTTCTTCTACAGACTCAGCATAGACATCCCACATCCTATTAAGAGGCTGCTGTTGATGAAAAAAAAATGTGAGAGGAAAAGTAAAGACCATCAAGGAAGAGCCTCAGACGAGATCTTTTCTTGCTGACCTCTGTTTCTACCCCACTCTGAAATGGGGAGCTGGTTGCCTTCCTTTTCTTCCTTCTTCAGAGTGTAGTTTAGATGGGAGGTTTTTTGTTTTGTTTTGTTTTTAAGGAAGAAACCCATTCCACCTCCTTTCTTCCTTCTGACAAAATAGCAAGTAGTTATTATTTAGTCACTTGTATATTTTTATGAAGTCTGTGACTCCTGACTCCCAACTCCCTCCCTGAGGCATAGAAAATAGAATTCCTCTTCCCTGAGGTGAGTCAGAGAAACACTGATCTTCCACTTGTCTGTCTCGGAGCAAAGAATATTTTCTAACTTCCTATCTGATAGTATATGCTAAGACATGTACCCTCTTAGAAGGGTCCTACCCCAACATGTGATACAAGGAAAGGCCAAGAAGAATGCTGGGCTTCTCCATCAGTCTATTAACATTAGGTCATGTCCTTTTTGTCCAATTATATTTTCACAAGAGTGTCCATGCTTCAATCGTATCTGTGCAACAAACTCCTTGTGAAAACCCAAATAGGCTTCAGGGATTTTCTGGTTAGCTGAACACATGGCAGGTCCTGGAGGGTGGTACACAAAGGGCTCCATGCTCCTACTGGGCTTAGCCCTTTGGTCTCTGCATCCATACCCTTTTGTAGCTGTGTGTGTGTGTGTGTGTGTGTGTGTGTGTGTGATGTATGTATGTATCTGGCAAATGTGTTTCCATGAGTTCCATGAGATAATATAGCAAATGAAACCCAAGGGAGGCATTGGGGTGACTCTAACTGATAGCATTCATTTGGAAACATAGGTAAAGAAACTTGGGGCTTCTGATTGGCATCTCAGTGGAGGCAATCTTGCAGGTAAGTCTCTCTTACCTACCGACAGGTAAGTAAGTGTTAGACTTGGACTAGGGAAATACCCATCTGGTGTCCATTGCTGCAGAACTGCTTGTGGTAGCGGGGAGGCAGCGTCCACTGTCAGAAGTCATCTGTGATGTGATGTATAATAAGAGAAACTGGGTCTGGATTCTTTCATTATTGTCAGGAGAGCTTCAACATTGATGTTTCAGGACAACATCTAGTCTTCCCCAGATTCCCTTTTTCCTGACTTCATCTATAACCCCTGTCTTTCAACTAGTGAGCTGAAGTGGTACCCATCAGCTAAAGTTGAGGTCATAAAATAAGGCTAGGGAGAGGGCTAAGCTGGTAAAGTGCTTGCAATGCGAGCAAGAGGACCTGAGCTCAATCCCTTCCATCCGTGGGAAAAGTCAGCAGAGTAGCACACACTGTAGTCCCTGCTCAGGAGACGGATGGACGGGAGGAGCTCTGTGGCACGATGGCCAGCTAACTGTTCTAGCTGAGTTGGTGGCTTTAGTTTCAGTGAATATATATGGCACTGAATGATTGAGGAAGACACCTGATGTCAACATCTGTCCTTAACACATATCTGCACACAGGTGCATGTGCACCTGCGTAAACACATGCAACCCCACACATATGTGTATGCCCATGAGATCATGAAATGAGGTGACATTTAAATGGAGCAGGACTGGCTTTTTCTAGTTCCGTTCTTCACACTATCTGGAGGTAGAAACAATACAAACCATAGTTGTATCCCAATTCTGACAACTGAACCCTAAAGAAATGAGACAAGGGAAAAGTTTCAATTATTTAAGAGCTGGATCAGCAAAACCTAGGAAACCTCAGAGGTCATGTAACTCAATATCCCCTCCAGCACCTGAATCCCTTGTATAATCCCCCACTCTGTCTAGACCTATCTGTGCCACGCAGGCTTCCCCCGTGCCCAGCAGGTGTCTCCAGGTGAAGACACCCTAATGTCCCCATGACTCCACATGCCCACTCCTGCCCATATGCCAAGCAGCTCTCAACTGTTCAATCTTCTGATCTCGTTACTCATTGATCCCTGTTTATGAGCTTGGTTTGTCCTTTAGGTCTGATATGCCATCAAGATAAGACCAGGTGGCAGTGAGGAATAATCAAGTTGGGGAGCCAAGGTCAAGGCCAGAAAAACCTACTTTTCTCAAGTAGACCTCCCTCTTGAAGCTTCTCTCCAAAGAATTCTGACCCTGTCTTCATGGATTTTTTTTTTCTTTGTTAATCTGTTCTTTGAGACAGGGTCTAAAGTAGACCAGGCTGGCCTTGAACTTCCTCTAGGGCTGAATATGATTTTGAACTCTTGATCTTTCTGCCTCCACGTTCCAAGTGCTGGGTTACAGATTTAGGTAGCATCATTTGTCTATTTTTCCCCCAAGCCACTTTTTCAATGTCTCAGTCTGACCTTGCTCATCTCTTAATAATGTCACAGACATCCTCTCCTAATGTTCCCATCTTCTCTAATTCTCTAGTGTCAAGTATTTCTAGTATATCTGGTATTTCCAGTCATCTGTATTGATCAGCATTTGGCCCAGAATAGCACTCTCTTCATCCTCATGAAGGTGGTATTGAAGCGTTAGGCACCTGTACTAGAGGTGTAGGATACGACTTAAAGTTCTGAACTTGAATAGCACCCCAGGAGATTCTACTGCAGGTGACTAGAGGCAGGCTGTGGAGGAATGCTTATTTAGGAGTTTAAATTTGAGCTTTGCCACCTACTAGTTATACTGCCCTAGGCTTATTAGCTCATTTGTATGAGCCTCAGTGCTTTCATTTTGAATAAACAGATGATAAAAATCCTTCTCAGTGTGTTAGAACCACAAAACAAAGCAACATCTATAAGATGCTTCATATAATTCCAGGCAGGTGGCAAATGCTAGTTAAACACAAGCTAGCATTGCTATTAGTGTATTTCTTCCTTTCTCTCCAGAACAGGGATGTTCTTAAATGACAATAATTTACGGCATGTCCTTTTAAACTTAAAAAGAAAGTCTTATTTTATGTGTATGAGTGTTTTGCCTATATTTATGTACATATGAGCATCGTATGAGTGCCTGGTACCCACGGAAGTCAGAAGAGGACACTGGAGGTCCAGCTAGTGCTCTTAACTGCTGAACCATCTTCTCCCTGTATGTCTGTTTGAACAGGCTGGGCTTTCTGCTGCCTGTGAGTCTTATTTTCCCCTATGTGACTCTTGGTTCCTAGGGGTAGTTTATTATCATTCCCATGCAAAGCCATGATGAACTTTGAAATCAGCAGGTAATAAAAATCTACTAAATATTTTTATGGCTGAAGGCCATCTGGCTGAGTACTCTGTGTTAACCATCTCCCACCCCTGCAACATCAAATCTGCCTGTCTTCCCTTCCCACATGTTCTCCAGTGTCCTTTTGCCACATACTAGCACTCAATCAACTCCCTACCTGCCCAACCCTTCTCATTTTCCCATTCGGTGTGAAGATTGCCATCCCGAAGAACGTTAAAGCGTCAGATTCAGCTTAGCACAGTATACGTGCTTTGTAGCTTGGGGAGATGGCTCTTTTGGTGACATGCTTGATAGTTACACAAGCAGGAGGACCTGAATTTGAGTCCCCAGCACCCATGTGGAAAGCTGGGCACAATAGTGTGTGGACAGAGACTAGCAGATCCCAGAGGCTGACTGGCCAGCTGGTTCAGCTGAGAGAGCAGGTTCCAGGGTTAGTGAAAGGCTCTGTCTTAAAAAAAATAAGGTGAGAAGCCATCGAGGAAAATACCCAACATCATCCTCTGGCCTCCATATATATACAGATATACTGGAAAACACATACTCATGCACACACACACAAATACATGCTTCATAGCATTTTTAATGAGCTAATGAGAAATGAGGCTGATGATATGAAGGTAAGGGTTGGGTAGTAGGTGGGAGCTTTAGCTTTGTCAACCAGGAAATAGGGACTCATTTTCACCTTGCATAACATTGTTCAGTTTTTCTGTTGTTGTTAGTTTACATGATCTTTGGGGGGGTATTTATTTTACTTCATGACTCTTCAAAGAATATCAAAGCAGTAATTCAGAATTGAACCTATACTGTGGACAAGTTACATTTGACATTCTCATCAATGAATAAGAAGCAACTATTTAGAGCACCCATGGGTTGTTGACTCTCTCTTAAGAAGGGGTCTCATGTATCTCAGATTGGCCATGAACTTTCTAGGTAGCTGAGGAACTTCCTGAGTGTCGACATTATAACACTGTGCTGGGAATCTGTAACCATGGGCTCTGTACATGCTAAGCAAGCATATACCAGCTGAAACTACATCTCAACCCTACAGCTGTCTCTTGGCATCCATGGGGAGGGGGGATTTGTATAGATGCTAACTCTATGGATGCTCAAATCCCTTATGTAACATGGTTTTCTGTTTGCATATAATCCAACACATTCTCCTACCTGCTTTACCATTTTTGAAAAAGTTTTTATTAATTTTAGACGTACATGTGTGGGCTGAATGTGCACATGTGTGCAGGAGTCCTTGAAGGTCAAAAGAGACATTGGACCCCCTGGAATTGGAGTTATGGACGGTTATGAGCCTCTATGTGGATGCTGAGAACTGAGTCCAGGTCCTTTGAAAAGATAATAAGTCCTCTTAGCGCTGAGCCACCTCTCCAGCTCCTCTTTTGTCCTTTAAGACACCTCAAGATTATTCCTCATACCTTGTACACTATAAGTGGTACAAAGCCACAGCTACACTGTGTTATCTAGAGACTAACAATAGGAAGCCTGTGTTTTTGGCATAGATACAGCTGTTTTTCTGAATCCTTCCAATGTGAGATTGACTAAATCCACACATTCAGAACCCACAGAAAATGAGGATCAGTTGTACTAATGTGTGGCCTGTGGTGTTCAGGGTTTAAAGGCAGTAGAGCACAGAGCTAGAAGGAAGAACTGTAGGACTAGCTCTGTCACTCACATGCTCTATACGACCCTGGGCGAGTGTCCTCCGCCTTCTAATCCTCATTCCTCCTCTGTAAAGTGAGAATAGTGCTGATTCCTCACTTTCAGTGGTTGCTATGATAATGAAATCAGATAAGGGACAGTAAGCACTTAGCACATAATCTGTGACATAGTTAGGGTTTATGAACCCCAAGACCAGTACTGTCAGTCCTCTTATTATCTGTCAATCCCTCCATCGTGGCTTTGGTGGGGACTAGTGGTGGGAAAAAGAACATTCTAGTCTTGTTGATCTTTTCTTTTGACACCCCCTTTCTTTAATATCCTCTTAATTGGTTGGTTTATGTCACACCGGTCACTTCCTTGTAGCTGGGGTGTTATAATAATTGCAGAGAACTCGCTACTTCTCTGTCTACAGTTTCTCAATGTTTCTGTCTTAAAGGCACAGTAACTTCCTGCTTTTCTAGTCAAGCTTTGTCACCCGAGTTGCTAATGCTGTTGCATAACCAGCCACTCACCCCTCTCGTGAGGTATTTTCTTTTCTCCCAGGCAAATATGAATGCCCTGGGTGTGAGTACAACCCCTGTGAATGGCTGCCCTTTCCACACCATCCTCAGATTTATAAAGCTGTTCTAGGAAGGTTTCACAGTTAAATGAATTCAAAATCTGGCTGGTCATTGGATTCGCCCTAGCAAATTACAGCTTCCGGTGCTTTTGAATTACCATCTTAGTGGCTAAGAACCACCAGAATGAAGACACATGGAGTCAGGTACATAAAAAGAACAACTTCTGGATGAGTGTTGCCTGATAAACTGATGGCTGTTGTGCTAAGTTACTCACCATTAGTACACATAAAGCCCTGGGTTCAATCCCCAGCACCACAGAACGGGGCATGGTGGTGCACACTTGTAATCCCATCACTTGGGAGGGACAGACAGTAGAATCAGAAATCCAAGGTCATTCATGGCTACATAGTGAGTTTAAGGCCAGCCTGGAATATAGAAAATGAGAGAGAGAGAGAGAGAGAGAGAGAGAGAGAGAGAGAGAGAGAGAGAGAGAGAGAGAGAGCTTTCAACATGCATTCATCTGCTAAAATGACATAAAGTTCCCCGAGGAAAAGAATTAAAGTTTATATTCTAGTCAGAAAGAAGAAGGAGTGAGTAGACTAACTCAACCACTGGGAAGAAGAGAAAAACAAGAGAAAGGAGAAAGCCTGTTCTAGTTAGTGTAGGAAACCCCACAGCTGTGAGCTGGCTTCTCCATGGAAGCTTAGAATGGCCGAGGGAGGTATCATGTTAGAGGCCCTGGGCGTGCTCTTGACTTTGACTCTTCTTATAGGTGCATTCTTCACACACTGAACTCCTCAGAAGTTATTAGCAGACAGCTTCTGTGAACTGGATCCAATGATGGCTGCTATCTTTCCCACTTGGCTTTCTCTCTGTTGGCAGCGGTCACAAAAACCTGAGTCCCGAGCATCTCTCTCTTCCATCGGTCAACAATCTGTAAGCCGATTCTTAAATGCTGTCTCCTTTTCCTGCAGCCCATTGTGGCTGGAGCTTTGAAGATACCTAAGTTGAAGGTACCTAAATGATGCTATATATTTAGAATGTTCCTTAGCTGGGTGGGCATTTTCATTTCTTCCTCCTACCTACTCAGCCTCACCCCAGGGCATACCCATTGTGGAAAACAAAACAAGGCTGGCCTGGTAGCAGTGGTTCACAACTGGGGGCAATTTTGTCCTCCAAGAGCTCTGCCTGGGGACATTTGTGGTTGTCATTCTGGGAGGGATGACGTTACTGGAATCTACTGGGTAGAGGGTATGGACATTGCCCACAGTGCTCAGAATCATCTCCCATAGCAAAGATCTTCCAAATATGTAAGGAGGTTCAGTGAAAGATGGGCTAGAGTTTGATATTTGAATTTTACTTCTTTATGTCCCGTAAAGTCGGACACTGTATCATGGTCCAGTATTGAAGGGTTGGAAGTGTAGCTCAGTGGTACAGGACTTGCTGTGTTTCCCCAGAACCAAAAAAAAAAAAAAAACTTAAATGTTTTGTCTGACTCACAGTTCAGTAATGTCGTTTGGAGTATGTTGCTTATAGGAGAAGAGAATACAGTGGACGGTAGGAGGAGAGAAGGCACATGATATACTGAGCAGGGTGTGTCTAGCACTGTGGACCTTTCAGGGAAAGGTAGCTTCTTGTTGTGTGGGTTGGTTCTGTGCATTGTAAGGTATTAAAGGTATCTCTACCCACGAGATACCAGTAGCATCATCTCTCCCAGAATGACAACTATAACTGGCCCCAGACATGGCCAAGAGGGCAACATTGGCCCCAACTATGAATCACTGCTTGCAGGCCTGCATGAGCCTGAAAAGGCTGTCTGTGTGAGGACTCAAACTAAGAGTCCTCTAGGCATTTCCAACACTTTTCCATATCATAAGGAGTCTTGGCCTGCTGGTCACTTTGTGGGCCTGGCATGCCTCATACCTCTAAAGGCCCAGTTCTGAGCCTGGGGCCAGCTTCTCAGGGTGGTGTGAGGATTAAAAAAGGTATTGGATGGATCAGTGTATTGAGTATCATGGTGTAATGCAGATCTGCTGTGGGAACGCAGATGGAACTATGTTCGGGAGGGTTTATTTGGGCTCAGTTTGAGGATACAGGCCATCATGTCTAGGAAGGACATGGTGGGACCAGTGGCTCTAACTGTGGTGGCAGGAGCTTGAGGCTGCTGGTCGCATTGTATCTATAGTCAGGAAGCAAAGGATGCTTTCCCTTGGCTCTCCTCCTTTTCAGTCAGTCCAGAATCCATGAATGGTCAGGGTCAGTCTTCCCTCATTTCTAGAAACACTTCTAGAAACACCTGTCTAGACCTACTTGGAGTTATGTTTCCATGGTGATTCTATATCATCTTTTTGTTTTGTTTTGTTTTGTTTTTCGATACAGGGTTTCTCTGTGTAGTCTTGGTGCCAGTCCTGGATCTCGCTCTGTAGACCAGGCTGGCCTTGAACTCACAGAGATCCAACTGGCTCTGCCTACCCAGTGCTGGAATTAAAGGCCACCACCACCTGGCTCCATGGTGATTCTAAATGCAGTCAGTCAAGGTGAACATGGAAACTGGGCTGGTAAAATGGCTCAGTGGGTAAAGGTGCCTCCTGCCAAGACCGATGATGACCTGAGTTCAAATCCCAGGACCCACGTGGTGGAAGGAGAGAACTGATCACTGAAAGTTGTCCTCTGATCCCCAATAAATAAATAAACTAATGTAATTTTAAAAACATTTTTAAGCCGGGCAGTGGTGGCACACACCTTTAATCCCAGCACTCAGGAGGCAGAGGCAGGCAGATCTCTGTGAGTTCAAGGCCAGACTGGTCTACAGATCGAGTTCCAGGACAGCCATGGCTGTTACACAGAGAAACCTTGTCTCGGGGGTGGTGGGTGGTGGGTGGGTGGGGTAATTAAGGGACTGGAAATGTGACTCAGCCATTAAGAGCACTTAACGCTCTTGCAGAGGACCTGAGTTAAGGTCCCAGCACTCATATGGTGGCTCACAATCACCTGTAACTACAGTTCTTGGGTTCTGATAACCTTGTCTGGCCTCTGAGGGCTCCTGAATGCATGGGGTACATATTAACTCGCAAAGGTACACACACACACACACACACACACACTCACAGACACAGACACACACAATTAATATATAAATTTTTAAAAATTTTAAAGAAAATTAAAGTTTAAAGATCTATATAATTAAAAAAGAAAATGAGAAATGAGATCTCTGTTGCAAATGGGCTCTCTGTCTGTCAGTATGAAGGAGGGTTGAGAAGTATTTCTAAACGATTAGCATGAGGAGACACTCTGAATCTTACCTCCAGCCTTTCCTTTCCCAGCGACACACACGAGACACACACACACACACACACACACACACACACACACACACACACACGAAAAAGAAAAGAAACGGAGGGCGAGAAGATGGAAGTCATACTTACAACACAAGTCATACAGGCCTCAGGAACGGCGTGCCTTGGCCCTCAGTGGAAGCAGAGCCATCGGAAGGCTGAATGGGACACAAATACACCAGAGGTGGCACCCGAGGGGGAAGTGCTAAAGGATGGGCAGGATTTGAAAGGTGGAGTGGGTACTGGTGTGGGTGGGATGTGAAGCTCAGGGAACCAGCAGAGGAAGGACAGAGTTCTCACTTGGCTGCAGATCAAATCTCACAAGGAAGTAGAGGGAAGGGACATTGGCAGGCAGTTGAGAAACGTTAAAGTAAAATGTCCGCAAACATAAACCATAAAGCGTGAAGTGCTTTCTGAACTAAAATAGTATTCTCTCTTTTCGGGGGAGGTGGGGGAGTGGGGGCATTAGAAATGAACTCTGCTTCTATTAGGAGGAGCCCAGAGGTGAGAGTTGCTGTAACTGGAGTTGGTCTGTCTCTTCCTAACAAGGACTATCTTTCTCACCAGCTGCACCCTCTCTTTTCTCTCCTCCTCTTCCTTTTCACAAGAGGCCGATAAGTGCAACTGTCTAGTTTCTTTATCATGCCCCCGTTGTCCTTCTGGATGGTTTGAGCTGTTCTGTGTGTGCTGGAATCCACAATAGCCCTGAGTGCTGGGAGTTGAGGTACACCCTGAGTTGTTCACTGTGGAAATGTCTGTGACACCCCTGTGCCGTGTCTCTCCCGAAGCCACCCAGCTTCAGTGGGTGCTCCTGGCTCTTGGATGTGCCGGGCTGTCTGGCTGATTGGCACCTGGACCAGGGGAGCCTGAAGGCATTTAGATCATCTTTGAACAAATTCAGAAAAGCTGTCATCCACAGAGATGTCCTTGCAGCAATCAATCGGAGCCTCTCAGAAGAGCTTTTGATTAAATGAGGTCACCCTGCCTGGCCCTGGAGTTAAAATGACTGCATTTGTCAAAAACAAAACAATGACAACAACAACAACAACAACAAAAAAAAAACCTTGGCTATGTCAGAGGGCTGGGCTGGAGGACAAGTGTCTGAAAAAACACCTGCAGTATTAGGAATTTACTGCTACTCACCTGGCCTCAGGTACCTGTGCCTAACCATTAACTTGTATTGTGAAATCATTTAGACACGCCCATGCCTAGTGTGTGTGTGTGTGTGTGTGTGTGTGTGTGTGTGTGTGTGTGTGGTGCTCATTTGTGGCTTTTTAACTTCCTTGTTTCTCTCCTGCTTTGAGATGGCCCACTGTGTTTTTGGAGGATACAGTTCAGCTGATAACACGGGGTCCCACCACCTCTCTCTAGACTTGGGGGTGGGAACTAGTGCCCTGGCCCCAGTGGAGATGACTGGTGGGGTGTGGGGAGAAGAGCTTCAGTGGGTTGAATCCAGGCATGGGATCACCGGAATGGAAACAGCGTGGCCAGGCTTGCAGTGTGGCACAGCGAGGCATAGTGAGGAGGCCTAGTCTCCCAGAACCCCTCCCCCAACCTGTGTCTTTGGTCACACACTCTTCGCTTTTACTGCACTTCAGTAGATAAATTGATAGAACTCTTAGGAGTGCCTAGAGGGAGGGACACCATTTAGACTCCTGGGGGAGGGGAAGGGTAGATATTTACACATCTCTACCATGACACAGAGGGATTTTAAAAAGGAAAAGGGTGTTTTGCTCATAGGTTTGTGGTATTGGTCGTCTAGGGCACACTTACATATAACAGCAATGTATACATTAGGTGTGGGCAAATGGAAAAGCCGGTCCCGACTGTGGAAAAAGCAAAGCAATTATAATAGCATGCTAATGCATTGAGTATGGTACACAAAGAATAAATGGGATCACATGGAATTCTTTGAAAGCCTAGCTAGGTGAGAGGTGAAAAGGATGGAAGGAACTCCCTGAGCAAAGGCTTCCAGGCAGGCAGGATGGCTTTGGGCCTCTTGAAGTCACTAAGGTAGTCCAGAGCAGCCGCTCTAGCTAGCAAGTAGGATGTGAGTGGGAGGCAGGCTGGAGAAAAAGACCCAGGGCAGAGTCTTCAGGGTGTGGACTTGCACCTGAATATGGAAAGGAGCTGCTGAGGAATTTTACCCAGGGAACGGACGTCTTTGGCCTTCTGGTTTTGTTTTGTATTTTAGTTGAATTATAACCTGTGGTAAAATGTATAAATATTCAACACTCCTTAGAGTTTTGTGCATGAATACTCAGACTAAGAGACAGAATGTGACCATCACAGACTTAGTTTCTCAGACCATTTGTTGAGCGTAGATGAAGCAAGTTCGGGGAAGGGAAGAGGGGTTTGAAACGCTTCCCATCTCTCTGGAAGAGTGGTGGTGCTGGCCTGGACCTGGAATCCAGTGGGGCCAGAGGGCAGTGGGAAAGGAAATAAATGCTGGAGATAAAAGCAATTAGATTTGCTCTCGGGGTGCAGGGGAGGGGTGAAAGTAGAGATCCTGGCTCCTAGGTGCGGAGTGTGAGCAGTGTGGCTAGTGTGGTCCCCTCTGTAGAGATAGAGCGGGCTAAATGAAGAACAGACTTTCCAGGAGAGGGAAGGAAGGAACATTCCACTCTGGACCCATTAATTTTTAAATACCCATGAAAGACGCAGGTAGGGACGTCAACTAGATAGGGGTGGGCCAAAGACACACAGCTGAGAGATAGCTGCTTGGACCTAGAGGTCAGCCAAGTGAATGGCCTTGTCTAGGAAAATGGGGTAATGAGGAAAGGCAGAAACAAGCCAGAATGGGAACAAAAAGTTCTAAATATTTAGAATCAGAGTGGAGGAGACAAAAGAAGTCTTTTCGTTGTTGCAAGCAAAATACCTGCCAGGAATAAAAGAGGAATGGTTTATTTGTGCCCATAGTTCCAGACAGTACGGTCCATCATTGTGGAGTTCGAACCTGTGGGAGCAGGAAGAGGAGAGCATGCCCAGACCCAGGGACCAGACAGACTTCCTGCCCCTAGGTACCCACTTCTGTCAGCCAGGTCCCAACCTCCCAAAGCTTCTGTGGCTTCTACAACACCATCACCAGCTGAGGAACAAGCATTCAAACCATGAGCCTATGGGGAACATTTTAGATTCAAACTTAAGCAAAGGTGGAAAAACCCAAGAATAGGAGGGCATTAAAAAAATCCCTTTTGGTGTGCCCCAAGAACTCTCCCAAGTTGTTCTCTCATCTTCACATGTCTTGGCATACACATACCCTTGCACATGAGTGTGGGCACACTCAGACACACACACACACACACACACACACACACACACACACTAAATAGTTAAGTAAATGTTAAAAAAATTAAGATGAAAGGAGACAGGCACTCAGTACTTAAAAGGACTGGAGAACCACTGGGCATAAAAAATAATAATAATAAATAAGTAAAAATGTTGTTTTAGGGGATCTCATACATGCCAGGCTGGCCTCAAACTTAGTAGGCAGTAAAGGATGATTCCTGGTCCCCCTGTCTTTACCTCCCAAGTACTGGGGTTACAGGTGTGTGACACAAAGCAGGGTTTGGATTTTTTTTTACATTGGAGGTCTTTATTTTTTTATTTTAATTCTCTTTTCATTTTACATACCAACCACAGTTCCTCCTCCCTCCTGTCCTTCTCTCCCACCTCCCTCCTACCCCCCCCATCCACTCCTCAGAGAGGGCAAGGCCTCCCATGGGGAGTCAACAAAGTCTGGTACATCAAATTGAGGCAGGACCAAGCCCCTCCCCCCTGCATCAAGGCTGAGCAAGATGTCCCACCATAGGGAACGGGCTCCAAAAAGCCAGTTCATGCACCAGTGGTAAATCCTGGTCCTACTATCAGGGGCCCCACAAACAGACCAAGTCACACAACTACCACCCACGTTCAGAGGGCCTAGTTCGGTCCAGAGTCCGTGAGCTCCCACTAGCTCAGGTCAGCTGTCTCTGTGGGTTTCCCCATCATGATCTTGACCCCCCTCTTGCTCATACAATCCCTCCCCCCTATCTTTGACTAGACTCCTGGAGCTCTGCCTAGTGCTTAGCTGTGGATCTCTGCATCTGCTTCCATTAGTCACTGGATGAAGCTCTATGATGACAATTAGGGTAGTCACCAATCTGATTACAGGGGAAGGCCAGTTCAGGGACCTCTCCACTATTGTTTGGAGTCTTATCTGTGGTTGTCCTTGTGGATTCCTGGGAATTTCCCTAGCACCAGGTTTCTCCTTAACCCCATAATGACTCCCTTTTTCAAGATATCTCTTTCATTACTCTCCCTCTCCATCTCTCCCCATACTTGACCATCCAGGTCCATGTTCTCATCCCCCACTCCTCCTCTCTTCCCCCCTCCCAGTTTATCCAGGAGAGCTTATCTATTCCCCCTCCCAGGGTGATCCATGAGTGTCCCTCTTAGGGTCCTCCTTGTTACCTAGCTTCTCTGGGGTTGTGGATTGTAGCCTGGTTATCCTTTGGTGTACATCTAATATCTACTTATAAGTGAGTATATAACCGTGTTTGTCTTTCTGAGTCCGGGTTACCTCACTCAGGATGATTTTTTTTCTAGTTCCATCCATTTTCATGGCTTGAAGTTTTAAAAAGAAATACTAGAGTCTGTTTGTGGTTGGTAATTCTCAAGCGTGGTGGAAGGAGAGAACCACTTTTTGAAAGTTGTCCTTTGACCTCCACACACATGCTGTAACACTGCTGTTACCACCACCACCACCATTGCCACGGCCACTGCCACGGCCACCGCCATCATCACCACCACCACCAAGTTAAATTGAAATGTTAGACAGTGAGACCTGGACGTACAAGGACAGATGGCTGTCCAGTCGTGAGTACCTGGCTGAGAGTTGTGATCATAAACTGAAATTGAAACCAGATCTGTGTGACTTTCTCTTACTGCATGCTGGGGTGCCAGTTGGGGCTCTGCCAAGTAACAGCGGAGGATTAACTCTCTGTTGGACCATTTGACAAATGCCTTCCAGAAGAGCCAGCGTATGAAGGGAGTAGGAATGTCACAAAGCTCATGGGAAGTACAGGAGCCCTCAAGCCTCTTATCTGGGCCTCCATGGAGGACTTTTCTCTCTGTAGCATGCTCTGGCGTTAGCTAACAGCTGAGGAAGGGCACATACCTGAGAAGCAGTGGTGACACCCAGTGACAGCTCCTCGAAGTGCACCTTGTTGGATGTGGGCTGGGAGCAGATCTCCTGGAGGCTGTTCTTCTGTTCTACTCTGAAAGGCCTCAAGCTCTCCAGTTATCTCCTGCAGGATCCTGTGTCTGTGCCCTATTATTCTCAGGGATGGTGAAGCTGCTGTGTGGTGCGATATCTTGGAGCGGAGTGCAAAGGCACTCTAAGTAATCTGGGGCTATTAGCTCCAGAGCCCAGACTTAACTTCTCTGCTGGGTTCCTCCTGGCCAGGAACAGGCTTGCGTCCTGGATGCTGTGGCATTCTAAAGCCCTGTCCAGATTCAAACAAATGCTGGGCAGTGCCTAGACTCTTCTATTTCACAGCAATCCCGGGGGACTTTCCCTCCTGACTGGCTCAAGGGCTGAGTGAGGGTTGTCCCCTTCTCCATCACCTCCGAAGAGTGGCCTTCCCTGTGGGTTCTCAGACATCGTACTGTCCCAGGCTCTTTGTCCCAAGCACTAAGATCTGGTTTTGTCTAGAGAATCATGGTTCCTCTGCAAGTCTGTTACCCAGCTGTTACCTCTCACAAGTCCTGGGTTGGACTTGCGAAGCTGGCTATCCCTTAGTTGGAGGCTATTCTTTAGAAAATAAGAATAAAAAGATTTGGGGCTGGAGAGATGGCTCAACAGTTAAGAGCACTTGTTGCTGTTGCAGAGGATTCGGGTCCACGCGTGGTGGTTTCACAACCATCTGCCCTCTTCCGACCTCCGTGGGCACCAGGCAGGACTGTGGCGCCCTTACATACATGCAGGCAAAACACATAAAATAAAATACATCTTTTAAAAAGATGTATTTTATTATTTTTAAGTGTGTGTGTGTGTGTAAATGCGTGTACACACACACACACACACACACACACACACACACACACAACACACACTTGAGTGTAAGTGCCTGGAGCTGGAGCTGGTTGCCTGATGTGGGTGATTGGAGCTAAACTGGATCCTCTGCAAGAGAAGTATAGGCTCTTTTATTTTTAATTTTTTGCTTAGATTTTATTTATTTATTTATTTATTTATTTGTTTGTTTGTTTATTCATTCATTCATTCATTCATTTAGTTAGTTAGTTAGTTAGTTAATTTTGTTTTTTGAGACAGGGTCTCTCTGTGTAGTTTGGGTGCCTGTCCTAGATTTAGCTCTGTAGACCAGGCTGGCCTTGAACTCACAGAGATCCGCCTGGCTCTGCCTCCGGAGTGCTGGGATTAAAGGAGTACATCACCACTGCCCGGCAGATTTATTTTATTTTATGTGTGGGGGTGGTTTTTCTAGTTTGTCTGTGTATTATGTGCATCCTGGGACTGAAGTTATGGAGGATCATCAACCACCATGTGGGTGCTGGAAATTGAACCCAGGTCTTCTGCAAAAACAAATTTCCTAGCCACTGAGCTGTCTCTCCAGCCCCTGTTTGAGCCCCTTCTACCCAAGGGAAAAATACAGAGGATCGACATAGAGGAGCTCCCTTTGTAACACCGTTTTGGCCCCACACTCTTTGCTGTTCTGATATAAATGCTTAAGGCTTTATTATTAGGTATTTACACCACACACATGTCATAAGATTGAAGGGGAAAGAGAAACTTCATAGCAGTGTGACTATAGAGGTAAAGTGACCGCTGGTGTCCTCCTAAGCCTGGGAGAACACACAGAGAGGTGAGTACAGAAGAAACAGACCTGTCTTGAGACAGGCCGAATTGGCTTCACACCCCAGCTCTTCCAGTTACTAGCTGTGGATCCTGCAGCATGCCCCTGGCCCTCTCAGACACTTAGTGTCCCCAAAGGCTTAATCCCTCCCTCCCAGAACAATTGAGGTTCCATGTATGGAGCACCTGGAACAGAGTAGGCACTCGGTAAATGCTATCCTGAAAATTCACTGATTTGGGTCATGCAAAATGATATGTTAAGGAAATTAATAATGAAGCCAGGCAGGTGCCGTGATAGGGACTTTGTAGAAATTCCATGATTATTATAATCACCCCTTAAAATAGACCATTATTCTCCCTGACTTGACATAGGAAACTAGGACTTGAGAAGTTATTTTACAGCTAGTATGCTGGGACTTGAATTATGATGTTTTCCAGTACTTAGCTTGAAATACATATACAAACCCAGGGCTGGCTTCTTGGTAGAGTATGACCTGTGAAAAGCCCTGGCTTTGATCCCCAGCTCTGCATAAACTGGTGTGGTGACTCCTGCCTGTAATCTCAGTACTGGGAGGTGGAGATAGTAAGGTCAGAAATTGGAGGTCTTTTTGGGGGTACATGGGGAGTTTAAGGCCCCTTAAGGTAGAGACTCTAAACACACACAGACCTACAAACCACACCCCAGAGTGGCAGCAGTTACAATTACTGTGACATTGGTGGGTCAAACAGAACCAGAAATGTAAATGACTGAAAGTGTTCAATGCGTCCTTAAACCAACTTCGTGTGCATTAAATAAAATATGGGATGTTAATTCCCCTTATACACATCTAGCTGTCACTCCTTAAATATTTAAAGCAAGAGAAGTTTCCGTTTGCTCTGAAGTGAGTTGTGGCACAAATCTAGAACAGGCAGAGGAAGGCTGTGCAATCTGTCTGTAGAGTGTCTTTTGAAAGTTTTAAGAATCTTTGCCAAGAGTCTATCTTTCCACCCTCCCAATTGCTGAAGTACGTATGACCTAATGACTTCAGGGGACACCCCCGAAGAGGGTCTGTCTGCCCTTTGGAACAGCCATGTTAACTGAGAGGAAATGCACACTTGACCTGTAGCCCAATGGGGACCCTGGCTGACCTGCCCTGCTAGCTCTCAGGCTTCCTACCAGCTTTCCGGTCTCCCTTGCTTCCTGGTCCTACCCACTGCACTCTGGCCCAACTCTAGCAGTTGTTTGCTGGAGAGGTTATGCTTGCAGGCTTTGCTCCTGCGAGGTCTCAGAGAAAGTCTGATCTGTGTATGTACACAAGCCCCTCCCTGACTGGTGTGGCTCTCCTTGGGAAAGCCATTGGCCAGTCCATAATAAAAGGGCACAGGTACAGAAAACAAATGGACTAAGAGTCATTTATTAATTAAGCCAGGGATTGTTAAGTTGTGCCTCTTTACTTAAGGCTGGCCTACTTGCTCTGTTAGGTGCTGGTGTCTCAGTGTGTCCAAGAGTTTCCTGGGTACTTATCCCTCCTGCCCCCTGCCCCACCACCTCCAGGGGCTGCCACATAGTTCAGCAGGTCTTCCAGACTGAGTGTGGGTCTTAAGTTCCTTCTCCTACTGGACTCTGACCGTGACAGTGGCTCAGCTTTCCATTCATTCTTTGCACAGGTTCTTATTTAGGCACCAACTCAGTGTCAGGCAGTATTCTAGATACCAGGGGTCAGCAGGGAACAAGAAAGTCCCAGCCCTTGCAGACATTAGATCCCCAAGAGGGAGAGATTGTGAACAGTAACATCAGTAGTGATTTGCTCCATTAAAAACACATGTCCAGGCCTGGAAACAGGCATGATGGGAGGTGGCCCAGGTGGACTTCTCAGTGGAGGCAGGAGCAGACACCTCAGCAGAGAGAGGGAGGAAGGCACTGGGATAATGGAGTGAGTGTTCCAGACAAGGGAATACCAAGGCCTGACATTGGGTGAACAACCCATTTTTCTATGCTATCCTATGATGAGCACTTATTTCATTTTGAAAAAAATATACAAAAGTCTACCATCTAAAACACTTTTAAATGTACAGCTCACTACCCTTAAGGCATTTGCATTTTGTCTTTTGTTTGTTGGTTTCTGTTTTTTGGGTTTTTTTGAGACAGGGTTTCTCTGGGCATTTGCATTTTGTATAAACACCACCACAATCCATCCCCAGCACTTTTTTTTTTCTTTTTCATTTTCTTAAACCAAACCCCTGGACCCATTCCACAATAAGTCTTCCTAAGGCGAGATAGAAAGACAGAAAATTATGAGGCATGGCAGGGAAAGGCATCCCTCTAGAGTCTGGCTGAAGCCTCTAGCTAGCTGAAAATCAAGAATTCCAACATAATTAGCATTTGCTTAAGATCTTTCTCTTTTCTTAACTGAAAAGCTGCAATTTTTAGAAATCTCACCCTTAACAGAGAAAGGACATATCCTAAACCTCTGTGCAACCCCAGTGGCTCCTGATTTTATCTTATCACATTGTAATTCTGCCCAGGGTACCTCTGGAGCCATCTTATAAACACACTTCTCAAAGAGGATAGAAAAAAATTGCTGGGGTAGTGAGGTGTCTGAGGGGTAAGGATACTTGCCACCGTTCCTGATGACCTGAGTTTGATGCCTAGAAGAGAGGTCTGACTCCTGCAAGTTGTTCCCTTGCCACCACCTAGATGCCATAGCACATGTGTGCCAACAGCCAACACACTCACGTGAGCACTCTCGCGTGCGCGCACGCACGCACGCACGCATGCACGCACACACATATGCACACACTGAATGTAAATTTAAAATTTTTTTTTCTTAGAACTATTTGAGACATAACTAGAGACACCAAGATAGCATATGTGACTACTGGCAGGAGACTTAAGTGTGACTTTGTCTTTGAGAAAAGACAAAGTCTTCTTTGCAAAGAAGCCCACACTCATGCTCTCAAGTGTGCTTTAGGCTTTCCCTAAACACCTACACATCTACCTGTCTTTTTCTTTTCTCTGTCTCTGTCTCTCTCTCACATGTGCGTGGTGTTTATATGTGTTCATGTGTATATGTGTATGTGTGTGAAGTCTAGAGGTCAATGTTGTATATCTGCCTTTATTTCTGTCATTTTTTCCTTAATTTAAAATTTTTATGGTGCGGCTGTTTTGCCTATACAAATGAATGTATGTGCACTACATGTGTACCTGATGCCTAAAGAGGACATAAAAGGGTGTTGGATCCCCTGAGACTGGAGTTACAGATTGTTGTGAGCTATCATCTGGATGCTGGCACTGAACCCTGATCCCAGAGCTCCTCAATTTGACTAGGCTGGCTGGACAATGAGCTTTAGGGATCCTTCTGTCTCTGCATCCCCAGGAATGAGGTACAGCCACCAGCCCTAGCTTTTACCTGGTGCTAGGAATCCAAACTCAGACACTTTTACAGCAGACACTTTATTGACTAAGCAATCTCCCCAGCCCTTTCTATGTTTAACAATCTCCAACTCTGCTTCATACTGACTCGCCCCCCCCACCTTTTTTTTCTGTGCTGAAGTCAAGAATCCCATTGACTTGAATTGAGGTTCCTAGAAGATTAAGGCTCCTCCTCACGTTGTGAGGGCTGCAGTGTGGAGTTGTGTCTCTGTCCCTGACACCACTGGTATCCCTTCCCTTACCCCAAAGACTAGCATTATTTTACTTTTTATGTGATTAACGCTGTTATGCTTTGGATGTTGTTTTAATGAGAGTTCTCTAGAGGGACAGAACCAAGGAGATGAAAAATACATACATGCACATATATATCAGAGTTTATTAAGTCAGCTTTAAAATAGTAACAAGAGCCAAATCATACCTGAGAAGCTGAGAACCCTGTAATTACATGGTCCTTGAGGCTGAATGCCTCAACAGTCAGAGTAGTTCCCAAATAGCTGTCTCTCATTGGCTTTGACAACTGGCAATTGTTCAGTCCACTAGGTGGGGTGCCTCAGTAGTTCCAGTCTGGCACTGGAAGTCCAGAAGTTTCCTGGGGAGCTGAGAGCTGCTGATACCTTGTCCATGAGGAAAGTTTGGAAACAGTTCTGCTATTAGTGAAGGAATCATCATCATCATCATCATCATCATCATCATCATCACCATCATCATCACCAGCAGCAGCAGGAGGAGGTGGAGGAAGAGTACAAACCAACTCTGAGGCAAGAGGGAAGGCCAAGTGAAAGATGATCTTCCTTCTAACATACCTTTTTTAAAAGTTAAAAAAACATATTTGTTTAGATTTATTTCATTTTATACATACACCTGTCTTTGCCTGCACATATATATGTGTACCATATGCAAGCCTAGTACCAGAAGGGGCAGAAGTCAGCATCAGATCCCCTGTAACTGGAGTTGTGGATGTCTGTGGGCCACCACGTGGGTGGTGGGAATTGGACCCAGGTCCTCTGGAAGAGCAGCCAAAGATTTTCACTGCTTAGCGTATTTCCAGCTCCCTGATGTATGCTCCCCGGCTTTTTTAAATCTAGGCTGCTACCAGAAGGTGCCACCCACAGTCAGGATGAGTCTTCCCATATCAGTCAAAGCAATCAGGACAATTCTTCAGTTGGGGCTACCTCCCTACTCAGATGATTCTAATTTGTGGCAAGTTGACATTAAAACCAACCATGATAGATAAGAAATGTTCCTCCAAAGCTCAGGGTGGATCCCCAGTACAGCAGTGTTCAGAGGTGAGGCTTTTGGGAGTGTATTGGATCATGAGGATATGAAAGCTTTAGAATGTGGAGTTAAAGAAGTAGGTCACTGGGGGCATGTCCTTGAGGAGTATTGTGTCCCTTGTTCTTTCTTCTTTCTCTGTCCCTTCCTGCCTTCTTCCTTCTCTTTCTGCTTCTTAGGCCCTACCCAGCACTTGAGGTCAAGGGACAAAGTTGGAGGGGATGGTCAGAATCCTTGCAGGTCTATGGTGTACAGTCCCTGGAACCTGCCCACTTACTAATGTGAATCTTCATACTTTCCTGATGATTCTGTGTGTACTGATGTCCTTTCCATAGGTCCCATTTCCATGTGGGACACTGAACTAGATTCTGTTACTTGCAAGGGAGGATCCTGAATGCCAGACACAGTCTTCTTTGATGGGTCTAGAGACACTTCAGGGGTGTTGGAATGGCACAAGTTCTAGAACAGTGGGAGACAGTGGGCTGGGAAAGGTATGTACTGTCTAGAACCCCCTTGTCTGCCTGATGGATGGGTAGCATGTGGTTTGTTGGAGTGGGTTCATATCATCAGCTCTGGGCGGCTGCTTATGTGTTTGCATTCTTTTTTGGAAAATGTTCATCTGTTTAATAAATGCTTCAAGGCTGCTACATCTCTTGTGTCACCATAAGATTTCAGAGCTGGCCACAAGGGTCATATAGTTTAACTGCATCATCCAACCAAGACAAACAGAAACAGTTCCTCTCGGAGAATCTCTAGGAAATGAAGACGCTGGCCCAGTGTTCCCTTCTGATACTTGCGGCTCTGCCGTGAACTTTCCCCACACAGTCACAGTGCTCCAAAGGTCTTTATGAAAGCACTTCAGAGGGTGCTAAAACCACTCCCCAGCCTTCTCTTCCAGAGAAGACGCCTAGAATTGGAAGCAAAGCTCTTGCCCCTCCTCTTCCCAGTGTTATGGATCAAACTCAGGGCCTTGTGCACATCGGGTTCACGCTACCATTAGGCTGTGCCTGTGAAAGCTGGGTGTTGACATGGAGTGTCTTCTTGTACTAGTTAGGTTTCTATTGCTGTGAATGCCATGGCCAAAAGCCACTTGAGTAACAAAGTTCACTTTACAGGCTGCAGTCCTTCCTGAAAGGAAGTCACGGAAGGGACTCAGAGCAGGAACCCGGTGGCAGGAACTGAAGCAGAGACCTCAGAGGAGTGTTGCTTACTGGCTGGCTCCTCATGGATTGCTCAGTCTGCTTTCTCATACAACTTAGGACCAGTGGCACCCCTTCCAGTGGATGGAACCCTCTTATCCCATTAAGAAGTCCTATTCTTATTCAATCTCTAGCAGGGCAAAACAAAGCAAAACAGGAGCACAAGCACACCAAAATAAACAAAAACACCAAGCAAACCAAAATAAGCAACCACACCCGGATCTTGATGAGCTCTGGTTTGCAGACACTGCATCCTATCGTTGGAGACCTAATCTGTATCCTTGTTCCTTGTTATCGTAGGTCCTTGTAAGTGGGCTTATTTTAGACCTGGACACTCCACCCATGCTTCACTTGGCCCACTCAGGCTCTGCCTTTTCCACGGGACAGACCAGGAATGTGACCATCTGGAGCCGGTTCATTTCCCCTTGTAAAACATGGTCTTGATACTCTAGAGCTGTGATTCTCAACCTTGCTGAGGATGCAACCCTTAAAACAGTTCCTCATGTTGTGGTGACGCCCAACATAAAATTATTTTCATAGCTACCTCATAACTGTAATTTTGCTACTGTCATGAATCGTAATGTAAATATTTGTGTTTTCCAACCTCTGTGAAAAGTCTACCCTAAAGGGGTTGCTATCCATAGATTGAGGAATGCTGCTTTAGACTTTGGGATTCCTACCCAAATAGCCCTCAGTCTGCTTTCTAGGCCTGTGGGGACCTCTGAGATCCTAAATTGCTGCCATCAGCTGTCATCCTTAGGCCTGAAGGGCAGCCTACTGGTGACTGTTAGTGGCCTGGACTGTGTCCTGACTGATGAGGTGTGGCCTCTTTGCAGTGGGATATGTAGGATGGGATCATGGGCACGACTGTCTGCCAGTATCCTGGCTAGACAGCGATTAGCAAGAGTCTTATGTCAGGCTGCTGATTCACTGTTAGCCCTGGGCCAGATTCTCCCCTAGAAAATGCATGCTGTGTGTCATTGACCCTGACACCAATTCCCAGGATCTTTACAGAGGAGGCCACCGAGGCACAGAGAAGGGAGGACGAATTGCCCACGGCTAGTGAGGCGCTACAATCAATCTGCAGACAGCAGGCTGGGGCAGGGACCCAGCACTGTACGAACTATGGGAACTCCTACCCCCATCCCTGGATGGCCAGCTGGAGCACAGTGGGTGTGGGAGCATGGCCCTCGCGCTACCCTCCCGCCCTGGTCTCCGTGGGTGCACGTGGAGGGGTTCTCAGGTCGCCAGTGACTGTCTCCCAGCTGCCCCGACCTCCCCGACGCCAATCCCCGGGCGGCCAGGGGCCTGGCGGGGACGGCGGCGCCTGGCAGCGGGGGATTTGGGTGCGCTGGCTGGGCCGCCCCGCCGGGGGTGGATCTGGGTCGTCGGCCCGCCCGCGCTCCCGGCATGCCCCGCTGCTGGCGGCTGCGGGCAGCACTCGGACTTGGCCTTGGGGGACCGCGGGGAGCCGGCGCGCTCCGGAGCCCCAGTTGAGGTGGGTGAGCACGCAAGCAGGGAGGTGTGGGGAGGGTGCTTCCTGCGGGCTGCCCGGACCCTGCTTTGTTCCGCGCGGCAGTGGATGCGGGGCAGCGCACAAGTTGGGGACCAAACTTGAGCGCGCGCTTAAAAGGAAGAGAGAGGGGGTCATGGAGTTGAGTCCTGATGGGTTTAGAATTAAATGGAGTGGGAGGAAGAGAGAGAGATAGAGATAGATGTGTGTGTGTGTGTGTGTGTGTGTGTGTGTGTGAGAGAGAGAGAGAGAGAGAGAGAGAGAGAGAGAGAGAGAGAGAGAGACCGAGATAACAGAGAACACAAAGGAAGAAAAGCACACAAAGGAACGCCCACACAAGAGGGATCATGAAGGAAGGCTGAGAGAAAGTTCAAGAGAGCACAGACGCTCAGAGAAACTCTCGAAACTGCTGGAAGAGAGAGAAGGAAGGCATGGGGAGGCTTGGAGGAATGGGAGCATGGGAGAGAGGATGTGGGATGACTGGAGAAGGGGATACTGGAGGGAAAAGTCTCGAAAGGAAGACATGAATTCGGGCGGAAGAAAGAAAAGGGTTAACAAGGATAGACAAGGAAGGACAGTGTAGAGTGTGTCTAGATCCTTGTACCTCGCTCCCTGGTTTCCCAACAGAGGTATAAGATGGAAAAAAAATTCCTTCTGAGAGAGCAGCCTTGGAGACCTCTGAGGGGACTTCCTTGGCATTTAAGCTAGTAAAACCCCTATCCTGTCTACCTGGCACTCTTGCCCACACCTCAAAATCCAGCTCAAGCATCCCCAGGTCTGTGAAGGAGGCTTTTCTAGAAAGTATTATGCAAATATAGTATCTTAACTATCCAAGTCTGCAGCATAGAGCAGAATCCTTCTTTCCTACCAGTTCATTAACATGGGGAAGCGCGGGGGTGTGGCGGGGGTGGCTGTATCTTTTCATCTTTAGTCTTCAGAATTCAGTGTTGCATGTAGATGATCAATGTATGCTCCCCAGGTGACCATCAAGAGAGTTTGAGTCCCTGGAGACATGGCAAATGGAAGTGATGGACCATCCTGGGGTCATAGAGACGGCTAAGGGAGAGCAATCTTTTTCGTAGGTGAATAAACTAAACCCAGGGAGGGGAGGAGACTGCTCAAAGGGATGCAGATGGGCATTTCCCCAAGGTGCCCTGGCTTGAGTTTAACATACACTGATAGGCCACATCACATTTCAGTAAGTAATGGCTCACATGTAGGATGGTGGTCCTATAGAATTGCATCATGTAATGACACCACAGCTGGTCTTAGTTTGTCTTAAGTTCGATCTGGGCATTTGACAATGACCACAACACCTGGCGATACCTTTCTCAGAACAGAAGTATGTTGTTAAGCCGTACCTGACTGTTGATGTGAAAGAACCTCCCAGATGGTGATAGGCAAGGAATACTCCACTCTGCTTGTAAGTGTCCAACACTGAAAGGGGCAGTCAGAACCCACTGTAGAGTTTTCATTCTTCCTTAGAAAGGAAAGGGAAGGTGACTGTTGATTTCAGCGTAGGCAGGTGACTGTCTGCTGGTCAGCTATGTAGACTCGGACAAATTCCTTAACCTCCTGGAACCTCAGTTTCTTCACCATAAAGTAGAGGTGCCAGCACCTGCCTCATACGGCTGTTGAGAGACAAGTTAACACACATATGTCTGATCCGGAGGGGCTCCTCACTAAGTACAACCCCACCTTCTGCTTCCGTCATGGTAGTCCTTCACTCATGGGTTCTGTGACGTGAAATCATCCATGCCGGTACAAATGTTATCTCGGTCTAGCTGGAAAATAATCTCTTATCATAAAGGAGAAGGGAAATTCAGGCATGGCATAAGCTGCGCCTTGCTTCAGTCTCTTGGGTTTGCAGGTGACTTGAGGGGGCCTGGCTACCCTTTCCACCCTCATTCGCCATTTCTAGCCGGGAAGACCCAGCTCCCCCTCCCTTCTTTGCCTTGTCTTGACCTCATCTCCTTGATGTTCTGGTCTCTCCAGCTTCCCCCTGCTCAGAGGATGTGAGTGGACTGTATTCGGGAGCCCCTGGAAGCATGGAGACTGTGGTGATCGTCGCCATAGGTGTGCTGGCCACCATCTTCCTGGCCTCGTTTGCCGCCTTGGTGGTGGTTTGTAGGCAGCGCTACTGCCGGCCTCGAGACCTGCTACAGCGCTATGATTCCAAGTGAGTAGACTGTGATGGGGAGGGAGGAGAGCTGAGCACTGACAGCAGAAAGTCACAGGGCCAGAAGCAATTTGGTGCGGAGCCACTTTGGCTCAACCTATTCTCTCTTAAATGGCTCCTGCGGGTCACACTTCCTACAAAGACTTCAGAGCTCAGGAACATTCCTCAAGCTGGGCAGTGGTGGCACACACCTTTTTAAATTTTTTTTTATTCATCTATCTATTTTATATCCTTGCCATAGCCTCCCCGCCCATCCCCCCCCCACTCCCACTCCCAATCCCTTTCTCTTCTGTCCCCATCCAGGAAAGGGCAGGTCTCCCATGAGTATCAATAAAACGTGGCATATCAAGTTGCAGTAAGACTAAGCATCTCCCCATGTATTAAGGCTGGGCAAGGAGACCCAGCAAGAGAAGTGGGGTTCCAAAAGCCAGTAAAAGAGTCAGAGACAGCCACTGTTCCCCGTTAGGAGTCCCACAAGGGGACCAAGCTACGCAACTGTAACATATGCAGTGCCTAGGTCAGTCCCATGCGGGCTCCCTGGTCATCCGTTCAGTCTCTGCAAGCCCCTATGAGCCCAGGTTAGTTGACTGTGTGAGCCTTCCCATGGTGTCCTTGATCCCTCTGGCTCCTACACGCCTTTCTCCTCCTCTGCAGGGTTCCCAAACTCTGCCTAATGTTAGGCTGTGGGTCTCTGTACCTGCCTCCATCAGTTGCTGGATGGCACCTCTCTGATGACAATTAGGCCAGGCATTTACCTGCTATTGCTGGGAGTCTAAGCTGGGGTCATCCCCGTAGACTCATGGAAGATTGCCCTGGGTGGCACACACCTTTAATCCCAGCACCGGGGAGGCAGAGGCAGGTGGATCTCTGAGTTTGAGGTCAGCTTGGTTTACAGAGTGAGTTCCAGGACAGCCAGAGCTACACAGAGAAACCCTGTCTCAAAATCAAGCAAAACAAAAAAACATTCCTTAAGCACACCAGCATCCTGAGACACCACTTTTTCTGTTCATTCAGTCACAGAGAAGTCACTGAACATGTTCGCCCTGACATGAAAGTCGCATCTTTGCAATGCTGGGCCACCTCATTTGGCAGGGGGATGAGCCAAATCCCTTTCCAGCCCCAACTCTGGAGACGGAAATCTGATGCCCACACTCAGGAACACACCTAAGCAACAGGTGTTCTGGATCACGCAGTCCCACGTAGGGGTGCCTGTCTCCCTCATCATGCATGGTCCTGTGCAATTGATTTTGTAAGCAAGGTCAGTTTAGGGATTTTTGAATGGAGAGATCCATAAAGGACATTAGCCACCAACCTTAAGCTGCTGATGTTTCTTGATCTTAACTCAGTCAGCATCTCCACTGAGTGGTTAACAACCTGTGAATACCCATTTAGATGGTCTGCTGAAGGCTCTACTTTGCAAGGAGTGTCGCTGTAGTTCTCCAGAACCCTGCTGTGAAGGAGGAGGGAGTTTTATTCAGAGGGGAGGGTGGTTCCCAAGAGTGACTCTGTATACCAGCTAAGGGACACAGATAGGCTTGGGTGATCACAATGTCAGCCTTCCCATACTAACATAGGCTTGAAGGGAAAGACAGGAAGATCACTTGTCCTGT
Organism: Peromyscus leucopus; assembly: GCF_004664715.2. NCBI lineage: Eukaryota > Metazoa > Chordata > Mammalia > Rodentia > Cricetidae > Peromyscus > Peromyscus leucopus. Next base: position 64,329,189 of record NC_051086.1, read on the forward strand.
CTCGGACTTCTCTGTGACCGTGGTAGCCCTGCCCTTTCTCCAGCAGGTCAGCTCATCCTGTCTCACTTGCATTTTGGTCTGCCTTCTTGATCCACTGTTTAGCTGTGTGCCTCGTCTTGTGCTGTGGGCACATTACAGTTAGGTCTCTATCCAGGACAAGTGGCCTCTCGTCTAAATGGTCTATGCCTTTGTTACCATACCAAAATCCGTAAGATAACTCAGTGAAAAGAGAAAAGGTTTCTTCTGGCTCATGGATTTAGTGGTCTGATCCATGATCAGGTAGACTCACTGCATTTAGACATTGGATGGAGCTTCTGGATAGGAGTTTGCGGAATGCAGAAAAAGAAGAAAAGGAGAAAGCCAATGTCTCACAATTCTCTTTAGGGTCCAGCTTCAAAGACTTAAAGCCTTCCCACTAGGCTCCACTCTTAAAGGACCCACCTTCCAATAGTGCCACCCTGGGGACCAAGCTTTTAACACACAGGCCTTTGGGGGGGGGGCATTCAACTTCTAAACTATAGCAGTGGCTGTGATGAAGAGTGTCGGCCACAGTCACTTGTCATGAGACTCTAACAGTGACCATTCCTTCTAGGCCCATTGTGGACCTCATCGGTGCGATGGAGACCCAGTCTGAGCCCTCCGAGTTAGAGCTGGATGATGTGGTCATCACCAACCCCCACATTGAGGCCATTCTGGAGAATGAAGACTGGATTGAGGATGCCTCGTAAGGCCTCAGGGAACTTGGGCTTTCTAGCCCTTTAGGGTGACAAAGGGACTTTTGGGTTCCTTTACCGGAACACGCCACTGTGTATCCAGAGCTCTTTCCCATCCTCCTTGTGAGGGACATCAGCATAGGGCGTGACAGTGTTTGTTCTTGTCCCATGCCTCTTACTTTGTAGACTTGAGCACCCAGGTAGCTAAATGTGTGGCAGCCATCATTATAAAGTCCCCTGGTGTGGTTGGGTCATGCTTGGACTGTCCAGGGATTTTGAGTCAGCTCCAGGCGGCCTTTGTTTTCAGTGTCCCACAGAGGACTGCACTTTGAGAGGTGTGTGCCACTTCCTTTCATTATCTCTTTATCTTTTTGTTTATTGACATACACTTATGGGGCACGATATAGGGGGTATGAGACCAGCCAGGCCCCATGGATGTCAGAATGACAGGGAGCTAGAACGGTACCAAAGCCAGTGTCACCGAGAGTCTAGGGGATCTTGGTGCATAAGAAGTGTCATGGGGAGTGAGCAGTGTCCAGGTCTGCCTGGGGTAAGAAGATAAGGTAGCTTTGATGAAGCATGTCCCAGAGGGGTGCTTTTTAAAAACATTTTAAATTGTACTTAATGTGCTTCACGTTGACATTTTCATACATGTATACAATGTATTTTAATCACACTCACCCCATTACCATCTCTTGTTCCTCTCCTACCTCTGTGACACCCTTCTTTTCCTAAGTAGCCCCCCTTATCCCTCCTTCTTTCATGTCTTTTGGCCTGTGTGTGTGCGTGTGTGTGTGTGTGTGCGTGTGTGTGTGTGTGTGTGTGTGTGTGTGTGTCCCATTTAGTTTAACTAGGGTTGCTTACAGGAATTATTTGTAGGAGCATGGCCACACCATCCCAAAGTGGCTATACCACTAACTAAAGAGAATCTCTCTCCTTTTCCTTTACCCAACAACCATTAACAGCCTATGAGCCCTTATGGATGGTGAGGCCTCATAAGCCCCTCCCCTGAATGGATGCTTTCTGACTTGGGTTTACTGAAAGAGGAACTCACCAGGCTGAATCGAGGGGAAAGGGCATGTTGGATACACAGAGATATAAAATGTTGAACTTGGCAGGTGGGGACGGAGCTGGCTGGAGGAGTGGGTGGCTGTGTACACCATAGCACGGGGGTGGGGGTGGGGGCTGTGCTTGAGGTGGTGCCTTCTGTGCTCACCTGGTGCTGGGTGGGGTCGCTAGAAGGAGTTGGGCTCCTTAGAGCAGCACTGACACTTTCCTCTCGTCTCCTCAGGGGCCTCCTGTCCCACTGCATCGCCATCTTGAAGGTAATACTCTGATTTCCCTGTGAGGCTGAGGGCGGTTGTTGGAGCGCCCCAGGTGTGCGTGGAATTGACCTTGCAAGCAGCCCGTGTTAGCCCTGTCTGTATTTCTACAGTCCGCGTCCATCTCTCCCTATTGGGTCTGTTTTACTTTCGAGTTCTAAAACTCCTCTTTAGGCTTTAGCTTATCCGGTCCTCTTAACACAGTGGCCTGTGGAAAGGACAGCTTGAGGGTCTCCAATAATAATTTTACCAACCACGAGAAAGCTGGGTGTCTGAGGCCATGGAGCCGCTGAAGCAAATGAGGCTCTGGCCTCCCTGGGATCCTTTGTTTATTAATATTGAGCTCAGTCCGTGGAATGCGTTCTGTATCTGGGTTTCAGTTACTAGAAAGTCTTCCCTGGCTCCTTTGGTGACAACAGTCAGACAAATGGGATAATCGAGAGTTAAAAAAACAAAAACCCAAACTACAGGCTCTTCCACTCGGAGGCAGACTTTGGTCTTTGAAGGCCTGAAACCTTTGGAAAATTACATTCAAATTACACTTTAGCCATTTTCATAGTTTCAGCATTCATTTCTCAACTCTTGCCTGATATCATCCTTCCTAATAGAATAATAATAACATGCAAATATTGAACAAAATGCTAATATGGGTTTTTGCACGCCAGTAACCTTATATCTTTGTCTACTAATTATTCAAGATTTCAAAAGAGACAACTCGGTCTTTTCTCTAGGGTCACTCAGTACAGGATATTAAAAAGCCCTTTATCTGCCTCTTCCTTGGCTACCTCTGTAGGAAATTGTTGCCTCAGAGTCCGGAAGCTCCTTGGATGTATAAATATGGCTGCACATACAGATATCATTGTGGACACAGATAGCTAGGTACACTGACTGGAGCAATAAACCGTATTACATTTCCCTTTGCCCAGCCATGATGTGTCCTGGGCCTGTTTTTTTTTTCCTCCTGTCCATCTCCATCCGAGGGGGAAGGCCCCACTTCTGGGACTGGGGAACTTGAATTTAAAAAAAAAGGGCTTCTGAGGTTCATCTTGAGACCCCAGAATGCCTTTGCTCCATCATCTCCCTGGAGCATGAAGGAGAGTGTGAGTCCTTCCTCCCCAGTGGCCTCCTGGGCTTCTTCCTGCTTTTGTTTTCTAGTAGCAGCAGGTAGTGGGGCTTCTTTGCAGGGGCAGAGGCATGCTTGGTTTTCGCATGGGGGAATACAGAAAGAGGCAGTAAGCCTTGGAGGTGGCGGAAGAGGAAGAAGCCCACGTGCTGTCATTTTTGCCTCTGCCCTGCAGTTTCCGGGGCCCTTTCATTATCACCTGGACAAACATACTAATAATACACAACCCTCAAAAACTGCCAACAAAGGAGGTATCATTGTTGGAGAACGTGCCTAAAGAGAACAGTTGCCCTTTGTTCAGCCCCATTTCTGCAGGCACCCCACTGGAGATATTATCCATTTGGAAGTCTAAACCGTGAGGGGAGGTGAGAGAAAGCACTCCCAACCAGGATGGTGAAATTAGAGCGCATGATTTTTCTTAGACGGATTATTCCAGCTTAGTCCTCATTGAGCTGAAGTTCTGCCCTTGATCTGAGTGCTCCCCCCTCCACCCCAACTATCACCCGGGCTATTGGCTTTTGTCTCTTTCCACCCCATTTCCTCTCATCATTAGGGTAGGAGCCAGATTAGTGCCCGTGGCCCAAGGTGGGGCCAGATTTGTCTTTGTCAGGGTGGTAGAACCCTTCGTGTGGGGTGGGGAGCCACGTCACCCCTCATCACCTCTTTCCTCCTTGTTACATTAGATTTGTCACACTCTGACAGAAAAACTTGTTGCCATGACAATGGGTTCTGGGGCCAAGATGAAGACTTCAGCAAGTGTCAGCGACATCATTGTGGTGGCCAAGCGGATTAGCCCCAGGTGAGTGGTCAGTGGTTGTGAAGTCCCACATTCCACAGGGGGGGGGGGAGCTGTGATAGCCAGCAAGGCTAAGCAATGCTCTAAAACATTAGGTCCATCTGCCTGCGGTCTCAGTTATCAGACTGCCCAGTGTATACAGAGCAGCTCAGTATGGGCATTCCTAAGCGGAGGTGGTCACCTGCCATCCCCATTACCAGCACAAGCCCTTGATAACTGTGCTGACAGTCTGCAGCTCCGTAGTGACCACTCCGGTTCTCACCTGGTCGGCCTCCCTTTCCTCGCTACACTGCGGCAGTCAGCAGGCATGTTTCCCGCCGGCTCCTATGCCACTGTCTCCAGTGACTTCCCAGCTACGCCATTAGGTCGAGCCTGTTAGCTATCCTGGGAACTGGTTTGAGGGCTACCTTCCTTTCACGGTGGCTCTCTCATGCTGCTTGGTCCTCAGCCTAGCCCTGGGTGGGAGGTGAAGCCACAGAGCATTCCGAACTCCCGAATTCCAGGCTGTCTGCAAAATCCCTTGTGGGAGGTACCCAGCAGAGCCCCAGTCAACAACTACACCCCCTCAGCTGGACTGGATTTTGCAAAGAAAAATAAGGCCCTTTTCTCAGCCCAAAAGGCTGTGCTAAATGTGTGCTGCCACCTAGTGACTGGTATGGGGATTTGCTGTCAAATGACCCGCTCCAGGAAAGTGTTCTTATCAGTCACCTGACCCCTGTGCCTTGAACGGCCTCCACTGTGCATTCCTGGTGCCTGGATTAAATCACAAACAACCGGCCATTTCTGTCTGAGTAAGCTGGCTGGTAAAGCTCCGGAGGAGCAGCCTGTAAGATCCTCTGAGAAAAACAAGACTTGGTGTGCTTGGCCTCTGTCTAGGTAGTTCAGTGAGGTGAGACAGTGAGGAGGATGCAAACCAGAATGGCTTCCGGCTTGGAAGATGCCTCATGGGTGTCACTACCTGGTTTGCGTCAGTCCCTGCGTGAGACGCCCCCACCCCACCCAGCCGCCAGCTTGTGCCAGGCCTTGGGGCCCGCTCTCCCACCATTTTTAAGGTGTGCGGTGCTCACATCTGCTAGATCCTTCCTTGTGCTTTTTATCCCTTCTGAGACCCATTCACAGGGCCTGGACAGGTTATGAACAGGGTGTCAGAGTGCTGAGATTTCTGAGAGGGGACATGGTTAACAGTGTGCCGAGGTGAGCGTATGGCATGGCCGGGAAGGTAGAGGTCCCTGCTGAGTACCTGGGACAACTTCCTTCCTGGTATTTTGCCAGTCAGCTGCCTTCAAGGGTTCTCCCTCCCTCCCTCCGGCAGATATTTGTCCCCATGTCCTTGTCTTATTTTCTGCCTCTGCCATGATGATGATGTTGATTTATTAGTTCAAGGATGCTGAGGACCACCATGCCTGTGCACCAGCTTGTCAGCTCCTCAGGCCTGAGTGAGAACGAGGGCTGTATTTTTCTTAGTGCTTTTAGAAATCAAGCAATACAGCTTTCATTCTTTTTTTTTTATTATTATTATCGTTTTTATTTTACCAAGTAATCCAAGGGAGTAAAATCTTGCATCCCACAAATCAGAGCAGGTAGAAACTTAAAATATTAGTTCCAGACTATGCAGCATGGAAAAGACATACAATGGAGTAGTGTGAACCCAAATTAAGCTATGGCTACTTTTTAAAAGTGTTCTATGTCACTGTATTAGCATCTTTAAAAAAATACAAAAGTAAAAAAATGCTTATAAAAATTAACCTACTGCAGGAATCGATCATCTGTCAAGGGGAATGTTCCCTGATTCCATCCTTCCCAATTTGGGGATGTAGCCACCATTAAATGGTGAACATCCCTCTAGACTTTGCCTCTCTCGTTGTATAGCTTTGGTTTATTGTTTATATTTATACATGCAGAAGGATACAGCCAGCTCATGCTTGGCAATTACCTTTTAAATGTAGCAGTAATCCTGAGCATCACTCTATATGTATGACCTCACACATTTTAACCACTGGAATGAAAGCAAAAACGGAGAGCAGAGTATTTTCCAAGCAGAACCCGAAGTCTTTCTGTTAGACTCTGTCTGGGTATGCAGAAACAGCTAGAGAAAGGACCCCCGAAGGGTGGGTGTGTCATACCAACAGAGAAGTCTAGCGTGAGGATGGGCAGGAAGGAGGGAGAGAAGGGGACAGGAAGGTGAAATACTGACAGTCGTCCCTATTGCCTCCCCTCAGAGTGGACGATGTCGTGAAGTCAATGTACCCTCCGCTGGACCCCAAGCTCCTGGATGCACGGTGAGAGGGGAGGAGGGATCACTCTTCTTTATCACCCCTCAGGGTCGCTATTACCAAGCCTGCCAGGCTGGCTGCCTGGCTTGTTCAAAGAGGATGGTTTTCCAGATTTCCAAGGCCACCCCTGGCTCTGGGTTCATCCCCTTCCACGTCAACACTGAGGCAACCCGTGAGTTTAGCCTGGCAGGTGATAGAGCCCAGACTTCTTCCTGAGCCCCTGAGAGGAGGGAGCAAACCGTGTATCATATCAGGCTTGGATGTGCATGCTTAACTGGTTATGCTAACTTGGCCTCCCTGCCCTTCGCTCCCCATTCCTCCCTCTGATCTTTGGACTCAAAACCAGCCACACCTTGCTGGAAGCACCGCCCAGCAGGGCTGTGGGGAGCCCAGCAACAAGAACATGTAACAGTCAGCCACAGGTGGAACTCACTCCCCATCAGGCATCTCAGGAGCCTCTTCTCTGGACCCTCCTCCGCCCCACAGAGTGCGCTCAGCCCTACGGAATGTAAACCCATCGAATACCTAAATGTTGTCTGCATTTGATTTGTGAGACTCCCATGGGTGTGTTGTGTGATGGTTGCCAGGTGGCTAGTAAGTCATGACGCGTGCCTGCTTTGGCTACTCTGCCCCATTCCCATCGCCGCTCAGCTTTCTCCATGGGCTAGTAATCGATAGTGGAGCCCTGAACACACCTGGCACTCTCACCATACAGAAATTATTTCATAGTGAATTTTTCAATTAAAAAAAAAAAACCACAGAAATAGCAACAACAAACAAAACCTTCCTCCTCAATTTGATTTTCAATTACATTTTCTTTATCATTGAGTAAGCCAGCCCTGGGCTTATTGATTTGTGATCAATAAGAGATGTTCACTGAAGAGGAATATATATAGCCCATCTTTAAGTGGGCAGCAGTTGGAGATCTGCTCATCCAATTGACCACATCCAAACTGTTTCATAAAACACCCTTCTGGGAGCTGTTTATGGCTGTGTTGCTGAAAGCCTGTTCCACCGTCTTAAATATGTCTACCAGACACAGCTCTTCAGTTTCCCCTTGGAGTTTTGTCAAGCTCCTCAAAGGCTCCAAGACAGTTAACCTTGTTTAAGCCAGCCGCCCCCTATGTATTTCAGCGTGGACCCATTGTGTTACATAAGGAGAGGGTCTCCAGTTTGGGGAACACTAATCTAGAGTGTGCACCCATTTGGGGTTTTATGCAAAGTTCCCCACTTTCTACAGAGCCTGATCTTTTCTTTTCTTTCTTTCTTCCTTTCTTTTTCTTTTTCTTTTTTCTTTTTTTTAACCCAGGACAACTGCCCTGCTCCTATCCGTCAGTCACTTGGTGCTAGTAACCAGGAATGCCTGCCACCTAACCGGGGGCCTGGACTGGATCGACCAGTCACTGTCTGCTGCCGAGGAGCACCTGGAAGTCCTCCGAGAGGCAGCCCTGGCTTCTGAGCCGGAAAAAAGCCTTCCGAATCCCGAGGGCTTCCTGCAGGAGCAGTCGGCCATTTAATCTGCAAGGCTCCAGTCTCTGCCCCCACGTGGCTCAGCTGAGCCTTCCACTTCCTGTAGATTTAGTTGTTCTCTGGAGCTCTGGCATCCAGCCCCGGGTGCCGAGGAAAGCCGAGAGCCTCATCCCGGATGCCTCCGCTGCAATGGCAAACAGTGGCTGGAGAGTGGCAGTGTAATACCACAGTTAGGGGGGCTGCCGTGTACCTCTTCAGCAGAACGCAGAAAGCTGCAGGGCTTACTGCTAGATTTAGTTCATTTAATGTTTCCAAGAAAATTGAGTTGCCCTCTAAGAATCAAGAGGCTTCACACTGCATTAGGATTTCTGGCTTCTGAAAATCAAGGTGTGGCAACCCGCATCTGCGCTGTAGAGAACAATCAAAATGAAGCGGGGGATCGCCTCTTTGGGGAATCCTTGAACTCCCCTTGCTGGCTTGTGTTCAGTCCTTGGTCCCTGAAGCACCCGAGCCCCGAGCCCCTATGTGTCTTCACCTTTCCTCTGTGTGTGTTAGAAGCCGAGGAAGACAAAGACCGATTGTTTCCTTTTTAACCACTGTGCCTGCAATTCTACTCTACGACCACTAGGTGAATAGTAAAATTGTTCTTCTGTTTTCCTCAAGCGTGGAGTTATTGAGTCAAATGTATATGTGGGGCATATGGCAGAATGTGTGAGAACTGAGGACAGAAGGAGGGAGTCTGGGAATCTTGAAGGTGCTGTGCCTGTGTGTACATGTGTACGCGCGCGCGCGTGCATGTGTGTGCACACATACTTAAGAAGAGTCAGGCACAGGTGATGACACTACAATAAAAGTGGCTTCTCTTTCAGCCGTGACATCTTTGTGCTCCTTTATTTTCTGGAGTCTGTTTTGCAAATTTGAAAGATGAGAGGCAATTTTTTTTTATTGTTTGTTTTTTGAAATTGCAGCCTTGAATTTGATCCTTCTTCCTCAGATTCCAAAATACTGGGATCACCAGCATCCAACACCACTACCTACTGATAACAGGCCCTTTTCTGACCTGAGAACTCAGTGGGACCCAGCTCAAGGTCACACGTTCCAGACTGCACAATTTCCATCCCACACATGTAGGGGAGCCCAAAGAATGTTCTTTCCACATGTGCAGAACCCGCCTCACTCTTGGAAGCTGGGACTGGCTTGCTGCTGCCCAGGTCCTAGCCGCAACATTGTTAGAGCTGCCTCTGTCCCCGTTTTATTTTCTCTGCCCTAACTCAAGTCAGCAGACACTTTAGCTGGGTATCGGGGTACTGGGAACTCAGTCTTTAGTCCAGGATCTTGTTTGTCTGTGATTAGATATTTCATGCTCTCCTGGAGAGAAGGCAGCTCTGACCAGCACAGTGTGTACCAAGGCTACCAGAACTACCCATTTTGGACTGCAGGGTGGATTCCAGGGGAGGCTTGCCGCCTCTCTTCTCCCATCAACCCTGAAAGTGTGTTATGTCGTTAACTCCTACCCTGCTGGAAGTGGTGACTGGGAAACGTCCAAAATAACCCACTCTGCCTTTTTTGCTTGAGGCCTCCACTAATAGTTCTCCATAGTCTTGCTTCTTCCCCTTTAAGACCCAGTTGCCTCATTGGATGGGCCAAGGTTGCATTGGCTGCTCCTGTGGTAAACGTCCCGGGCACTTGAACGAGGAACCTAAGCCAGAGAGAAGCAAGTCTAAATGGGAATCTCAGTCACCATCTACCATGGGTGGAGGATGCGGTGGGGTGCTCAGACTTCTCCAAAGGGACACCCACATGGCCTGTCATCCATCATGGTATGCCCCTGTCAGGAGGACAGGTTGCTCAGGACCCGAGGAGTGTCTGGGGCTGTGGGAGGAGAGGATGTGTGTGTGTGTGTGTGTGTTGGCGAGGGGAGGTGTTTCTGCACAGGGCAGATTTCCTTCTAGTGCTTTGGGAGTGAGAAGTGTGTGTACACTGCTGGTGCTAGGAGCCAACAGGCAAGGTGGAAGCACTCCTCTTGACCCCTGGGGATCTGGCTGGAGTCAGTGCTTCCTTTGGGAGGGATGGATGATAAGCCCCATCTCAGGAATGTCTCTGCTGGGTGTGGTTTGCCAGGTAACAGAAGGCATCTCAAGCTCCTAGCTTAGTAGTGTCTCTAGAAATGGTGATAGAGTGAGCCATCCTGTATGGTGTGACTCTCTCTCATCCTGAAGTAGGACCACTGGACTCAAACCCTAATGAAGAGACACCTCCCTCCCTCCCCCAGGGATCCAGCATGAAAAGGGGAAGCGACTTGAAATCAGAGTTAGGTTTGAATTTGTGCTTCGTCCTTTACTGTGTGAGCTGGGACAAGTCCCTCCGCCTCTATGGTCGTTAACTTTTCTCAACTGTAAAATCAAGGCCACTGTCTTTCTCAGGTTGGTGTGTCAATCAAATGAAATGGGGTGCATGAAATATCCAGCTGTGCCCCTGGTCCCGACTAGCCAGCGTCAACTGCTGTCTTGGCAAGGCTCTGCACTCTCATACAGGTGGCTCTGGAGACATCACTTAGGTTGCCAGGGCTGTGTTCCAGCATCCATGCTGTTTGTGGGTGAAACTGAGTGGTGAAAATCTAAAGTTGGGTGTTAGAGAGATGACTGGTTCAGTCTATAAAGTGTTTGCCGTACAAGATTGAGGACCTGAATTCAGATCCCCAGGACCATGTAAAAGGCTGGAGGTGGCACACATCTGTAATGCCAGTGCAGGGGGAGGGTAGAGCTCATTGACCAGCCAGCCTAGCCAAATCGATGAGCTCTGGGTTCAGTAACAGACCCTGTCTCAAAAGGTAAGTCAGAGAGCCATGGAGGCCATCTGACATTGACCTCTGGGCTCTACATGTAGGCACACAGTTTACATGTACCTTCATGCACTTAAGTGCATGTGCATGCATTGCACACACACACATGCACGCACGCACGCACGCACGCACGCACGCACGCACACACGCACGCACGCACACCCCTCACTGTAGTAGGGAGAATAGTCTTATTCCTGCCCCACCTTAAGTATGTTTAGGCCACAGAGAGATTCAGGCTCCTGGCTCCTCAGGGGTCTCTCAGTGTTGAGTGGACTGGCTTTGTACAAACCTACATTCTTCCCCAGAAGTCTCCTCCTGCTGTGCAGTCTGTGGGACTGTGCTCCTGGCATACAGCTTGCCCTAGTGCTCTCTGAACCCCTTCATTCTGGAGCTCCCTTCTCTTCTGAGACTGTGCCCACGGGGCCTGGCATTTAGAAAATGGTTCCAAGTTCTAAGGCTTCGAGTTGCCTTCTGACCTTGGAAATGTGGGGATCTATCAGATGAAGAATTTTCACTCAATGTCTGCCTCCCTCCCTCTTTTTCTGTCGGGGTCACCGAGGGAGCTGCTGTGCTGGATGCTGGTGATGCGGGGTGAAAGGTACAGCCCCTGCGCTTGAGGAGTGGGAGAAACAGGAGCAGCGGGCAGACTCGGGGCTGAGGCCAGTGCTGTAATGGAGGGGCCAGTGTGCCGGCTGGTTTTTATGTCAATGGACACAGGCTAGAATGAGGTGGGAAGAGGGAACCTCAGCTGAAAACACGTCCCCACCAAATTGGCCTGTAGGCAAGCCTGTGAGGCATTTTCTTAGTGATTGATGTGGGAAGGCCCAGCCCATTGTGGGTGGTCCCACTCTTGGGCAGGTGGTCCTGAGTTATATGAGAGCAGGCTGAATGAGCTATGAGGAGTAAACCAGTAAGCAGCATTCATCCTTTGTTCGTGTGTGTGTGTGTGTGTGTGTGTGTGTGTGTGTGTGTGTACATGCAAGAGTGAGCACACACCAGAGTTACCTTCCAGAATCTTTTCTCGGGAGATGTTCACCTAGGTTTTTTTTTTTTTTTTTTTTTTTTTTGCCAGAACTTTGATGATTAGCCGCCTAAGGAGCCCCAGGGACTTCTGCCTGTCTCTGTCTTCCAAGCGCTGGGATTAAGAGCACGTGCCACTAAAACGTTGTTTAGATTTGGCTGCTAGAGATTGAACTCCGGTCCTCATAACTGGCCTCCATTGACTTAGCTACCTACCCAGCCCTAACTTGGATTCTTATTACCCCAGTTTTCAGGGAATGAGACCAAGGCCTGCCTGGAGAGCTCTGTTGCTTTCCATGAAAGAAAAAATCAGAGCAGGAGCTTCATCCCCTCGGGGTTTTGTTTTATTATTACCTATTATTATTGTTTACCAGTACTTTTCCCCACCCGGGTGCAGAAGGCAGAGCAATGAAAATAACAGAGAATACTAGAAACAGAAGTGAAGAATGATATAAGAGTCATCCCATTCTCTTTGCTTCTGATATTTTTCATTAAGATAATGGCAGCTGTGACCCAGGAATTAATTTTATGGCCCATAGTAGGTTACAACCCACAGGATGATAGAACATGGGCTTGAAATGAGGGATTTCTTCTCTATCCAAAAGCATTTAATTTTATCCATTTTAAGTAAAACTCACATTTACCAGCATAGTGGCAAAAATTTATGGTGCAAAATGGAATCACTAATTTATGACATGATTGATTAGTTCAGAGTCATCTGTTGAGCATCTCTCCTGGGTTAGGCTCACGGATACAGGAATGAATAAAAATATAATGCCTCTCACGAGACACATATAATCTAAGGTGGACAGAAAGCTGTAAAGAGTCGTTCTCAATATTGCCTGTAAGGGAAGGGGTGTGTAATGGGAATTCAGGGAAGGAGTGCCAAGCCTACCTCAGAAGTTTCTTGAAGGTTGTAACTTCCTAGAAGAATTGTCAAGAGTGGGTGTCACGAGAAGATGGGTGTGCAGGAAGGGGACAAAGGAAGTGGCAGAGCATCCAGGAAGGCAAGCCACACAGGCACAGCATTGCATTCCATACTATGATCCTTACTGCAAGCATCATGTGGGAGGTGTGGCATTCACGGGTTAAGCCAAGACAGGGAGGCAAGAACTAGAATCTGGAGAGTCTTCTGGACCCTGCAAGTTTTTTGGTGTTTTCTTCAAGAGCAGTGGTTCTCAACATGTGGGTCGAGACCCAGTGGGGTGGAAGGACCCTTTTATAGGGCGTCCCTGAAAACCATGGATAATTACATTATGATTCATAACAGTAGCAAAATTAGTTATGAAGTAGCAATGAAGATGATTTTATGGTTGGGGGGTCACCACAACATGAGGAACTGTATTAAAGGGTCACAGCATTAGCAAGGTCGAGAGCCACTGTCCTAGACAGTGTCTAGATATTAAAGTCACAAAGGTACTTCCTTGCAGTGCTTGCTTGTAAACCCAGCACCCCTGCACTCAGGAAGCTGAGGCTGGAGGCTCAGGAGTTTGAGATCAGCCTGTGTAGCACAGTGGAACTGTCTTAAAAACCAGCCAAAGAAACAACTTCTTACTGCTTCTTGGTGTGGTTTGAATAAGAATGGCCCCTATAGATTCATATATTTGAATAATTGGTCCTCAGGTGGTAGAACTGTTTGGGAAGGATTAGGAGGTGTGGCCTTGTCAGAGGAGGTGTGTTACTTTGGGTGGGCTTTGGCATTCCAAAAGCCCACATCATTCCCAGTTAGCATTCTCTCTTTCTGACTCTTTGGAGATCAGATGTAAACTCTCACCTGCTGCCCCAGTGGCCATGCCTGCCTGTGCCATGCAGGCCTCTCTGACCCTCTAGAACTGTGAGCCCCAAGTTAAAAGCTTTCTTTTACAAGTTGCCTTGGCCATGGTATTTTGTCACAGCAATAGAAAAGTAACCAAGACACTTGGGAAGCAGCCACCACTGCATCCTTACCAGCCTCGCCCCTCACCTTGACCAGGTGCTGCAGATCAAACCCAGGGCCTTGCACAAGTTAGATAGGCAATCGACCACTGAGCTGTATCTCCAGCCTTTCAGCTTCAATGCCCTGATTCGGCAGGTGAACGATGGGAAGCATTGTATATATTTGCATGTCCCCGAGGACTGCTGCAGTTAAAGATTTTTCATGTGTTTATTAAGCTATTTGTACATAGTCCTGCCCTTTGCCCAGTTCCCCTCTGGGATTTTAGTATTTTTCTTATCGATTTATATGAGCTCTTTATATTTGAGGGATAACAGCCTTTCATCATATTTATTGCATAGACTTTCCTCAGTCTTGTCATTGCTTTTTAGTTTGGTTTGGAATGGCTTCTGACATCTTGAAGTTTTTAATTTGGTGTAGTCCAATGTATCGATTTTCTTTCCCTTGGTGATTTCTTCTATTACTTTTATGCTTACAGAATTCTTCCTCATTCAGAGATCAAATAAATATCACTGAAATGTTTGAAGCAGGAGTATCTCATGGAGGATGATTGATAACAATATTCACAGGTTGGATGTAGGCAGGAAAAACAAAACAACAACACACCCAACCAGGATAGGAGAAACCAAATCATCTTTTATTCCCACAAAATTCCCATCAAACCTGTCCCAAGGTTATAGTTGGGAACAGTTAGGGTGAAAGGAAGGTTGACAGAGTGGAGGGGATGTAGGAGCAATCTGGAGGGGGCTGGCAGGTGGGAGTCATCCATGGAAAGAGCCATGTGTTCCCAGAGAGAATATGAAGGAACAAGCATTATCTAAGCACTGAGTACTTGGTATCTGGGGTAGAAAAAAACCCAAGCCAAACCCACACATTTCTGCCCTTGTAGGTTTATAGTCTAATAAGGGAAAACAAGTATCAAGAAAATGATTGTTTAAAGAAATATAAAGTAAAAGGTTGTAAAATATTTTAAGGAAAGAGAATCTTATGAAAGATTATTAGGGATATGAGCATATCTAGATGTCACAAAGGGCTTCCACTAGAGCCAGGAGTGGTGACACACACCTACTATTCCAGCACTGGGGAGGAGTAGTAGTATATATTCCACGCCAACTTGTGTTATTTACTAAGACCTTGTCTCAAAAACAAAACACAAAGAAGACTTGCATAGAGAGGTCCTCGATGCACCGTTTGAGGTTACCCAGGAGCTCAGACATGGGGGAGTGGGGATGTCCAAGCATATACAAAGGTTTGTTGGCAGAGTGACAGCTGAGTGCTGGCCAGTGGGCTTGGAGAGAAGATGGAAAGAAAGGCACATGAGCATGTGGCATGAGCTCAGATCACACCAGACCCTGTAGACTACACAAAGGATTGTGGTCCTCAGCTTAAGAACTGTGCAAAACCTGTTCAATGATTTATCCAAAGCTGGTGGGGCTGGAGTGGTTTGGGGGTGGAGTCACAATCAGATTTGTATTTTGAAAAGATCCCATTGCTAGGTGGGATGGCGCATGCCCATGAACCCAGCATTTAGAGTCTGAGGGATGAGGATCTGTTTGGGGCCAGTTTGGAGTATACAGTGAGATGAGACCCTGCCTCAAAAGCAAAAGAAAGAGCAAAGAGATTGTTTTGGTTTCCTTCCTTCCTTCCTTTCTTCCTTCCTTCCTTCCTTCCTTCCTTCCTTCCTTCCTTCCTTCCTTCCTTCCTTCCTTCCTTCCTTCCTTCCTTCCTCTCCTCCCTCCCTCTGAGGCAGGTTCTTATATAGCCCAAGTTAGCCTCAATCTCACTTCATAGCCAAGATGGCTTTGAACTCTTGGTCCTTCTGCCTCTACCCCAAGTGCTAGGATTATGAGCACCACGTGGCTCCTTTGTTTCTTTGTTGCTGTGTTCTGAATATTGATGTTGGCCCAGTTCCTATGTTGATCTGAGTTGAGTTCAATGTAATGAGGAAAGCTCCAGGAACGCTGGGCTGAAGGTCTTTTCACAGGTCATTGCGGTTGGACTGATGAGCATGGGTGTGAGGCTAGGGAGAGAGTATGGAGTAGAGAAGAAGGCCATGAGGAACTCAATATTCAATATGACCTCAGATCAGCTCAAGGCTCTTTAGAGCTATCTTGATGGTTAAAGGGAAAAGCCGTATGTCGGTGCCCGGCACACAATAAGCACTCAAGGAATGACAGGAACATCTTCTCTCTCTCCCCCTTGACCATGCCAATCCTTGTTTTATTCTTCTCTCCTTCCTGGCACCATGAATTATAGCTCGACACTCAGACCTAATCCTTCTACCAGGAGACAGTCTCCTGTACACATCAGGTGTGACCTGTTCACCTCTGAGACCCAGCCCAGGACAGCCTGCCTCTTGACAACTGTCTGAACTAAGGGGACTTTGGACCTGGGTTTAGTTGCCTAGTGATCAATGCTGAGTGAGCTAATTTTCTGAGCGCATATAGCAACATCCACTGGAAAACTCACACCTGAGGAGAATCACTCATTTCATTTCTGCTGTAGTTTGTAATCTTTCCCAGAGAACCCACACAGTGATTATCTCGGTTGCACATCACAGGATTTTTCATTATGAAATGCATTTGCATATTTTGTTTACCTGTAATCCCTTTCCCCTGCTAAAACAATAGCATTCTGAGTAAACATGCATATGGATAGCTTACAAATTCACCCTACTCTTTTACATTAAAAAAATGATTTATTTTTATTTAATGTGCATTGGTGTTTTGCCTGCATATGTGTCTGTGTGAAGGTGCCAGATGCCCTGGAACTGGAGTTACAGACAGGTGGGAGCTGCCATGTGGTGCTGGGAGTTGAACCTGAGTCCTCTGGAAGAGCAGGCAGTGCTTTTACCTAAGCACTAAACCGTCTCTCCAGCCCCCAGTTAATCCTCCTCTTGATCCCAGGGTCCTTTCTCTCATCTTCCCCTTTTATTTTAAAATCATGAGTTTTCCCATCCTGGCCAGAGTCTTTCCTGTGTTTCAATTATTCTCCATATTCACAACTCCATTCTTTATCTCCTTTTTTTTTTGGCATTTGCCTTCGCCACCTCTCACCAATACCGAGGCCCTGGTCCTAAAAGCCCGTGGCTCCTGCATGTCCAGGGCCTTGAATTTCTGCCTCTTCCTCACCCCCATCTCTGCCGCAGGTGCTGTTTATTCTGCACCAGAGCTCCCTATTCCTTTTAACTAGAGATTTGTTATGCAAGACAATCTCATGATCACACAGCCTTGGCCAGATTCTGCCTTTGCCCCTGGCATCTTAAAGATTCGCTTCTGTGGCTGGGTCTCAAATCACTGCTCTTCTCTTCTTCTGAATAATATACTTCCCTGATTTCTCTTTCTGTATTCTTGATCTCTATCTGCTGCTATCTGTATTCCTCCTCTCATTAAAAACGTGTAAGCTGCCTACCCTGAACCTGTCTCTGTGGATTCAAAGGCTCATGCCCTGCACTTTGACCTTGAATGCTCACCGTCTGCAGTGTGCCTGCAACTGGGGGGTACATTGGAACTATCATCTAAAGAGCTTGAAAGTATGACTGCCAGAGTCCCAGAGACTCTGATGAAATGGTTTGAAGTGGGCCCCAGCCATCGTCATTGTTTATAAGATCCAAAAGTGCAGCTCAGATGCAAACCACTCTCTGGCCTAATGGATGAGATGGAAGCCGAAACAAAGGCTTTTAATACAAGGCAAAGGCAGACGTAAACAGAAGGGGCTGCCGGGGAGCAGAAGAGTAGCTCCTTTTCCAGCCTGCCAGATGTAAACGCAGTGATGGCTACCCAGGGCAGAGCACTCCAGGCCTGACTCATTGCAGAAGACTTGTTCATAGAGAGCCCCACCTTCAGTCCCCCCTTTGAGTAAGAGACACCATTCTCCCCAGAGTTGCTTCTGTCTCCTTAAGCAGAACAGCCATTATGAACATGGCCTTGGGAGTCCAAGACTTATTTAAAAACTAGCTGTGTGACCTCTGGCAGATCACTTGACTAGTGATAAGTCTCGGTAGTCATTCAATAACGTGAACCTGCATGTACTTGTGCGTGTGTGAGTTGAGGGAACTAGTTATGCAATATATCTAACCCACTGCTCTTACATATAAAAGGTGCTCAAAAATTGGGATGCCACCTCATACATTTGGAAGTACCACATATTCACTCATGATGCTCAGTGATCCTTCTAGTACCCAGTGTTTGGGTGATTATGTTTGCTATCATCCCTGCCCAAGGAGGATACTCCATGTGGGTCCATCTTCATATAGTCCCAAGGCTCTTGTCTGGTCCTCAACCCCCACCCCCACCCCCCACCCCCGTGCTCATTCCACCTTGGGCTCTTTCTATTCTCTTCTCTCAGCTGTTTGTACCTTCTCTACCTTTACAGTCTACCTTTACCAACACTGATCCCCAAATCCCACTGTCTGGTCCAAAGCTTATCACTGATCAGAAGGCGGTGTCTCTCCCACAACTTCCTGAGTCACTGTGGCTTCTCAGACCTGGCTGAGCAGTAGGCTGCCACCCAGAATGTCTTCAGAGTGGCAGGTGTCAGTGTATGTGATGAGATGCTAGCTAAGCAGGTCCTGCTGTGCTTTCCAAACTCATTGTTTCCTGGGATAACTGTCTCCTAGCAATCCAAGACTCAGCATCCTGAGACAGTTTAGAGAACTTGGTAACCCAGACCCCAAGCACCATGGGCCTTTTTATGTTCTTTTTAAGTAACTTCCAGAAAAATATTCTGTCCTTTCTCCATATCCTGGATTTTACTTTACTTGGACCTTTCCTTGCTCTTTTTTGTTTGTTTGTTTGTTTTGTTTTGTTTTTCAAGACAGGGTTTCTCTGTGTAGCTTTGTGCCTTTCCTAGAACTCACTCTGTAGCCCAGGGAGGCCTCGAACTCACAGAGATCTGCTTGGCTCTGCCTCCCAAGTGCTGGGATTAAAGGCATGAGCCACCACTGCCTGGCTCCTTGCTCTTGAAGTAGAGCTATGAACAGAACAGTACTTTGGGGGTCCCTCTTTTCTCATGGGCACCTCGTTGGTCTGTACTTCAAAAAATGTATTTATTTTACATTGGGGTGTGTGTGTGTGTGTGTGTGTGTGCCTTGCATGCATACATGTGTCACAGCATGTATGTAGAGGTTATAATACAACTTCTAGGCATTTTTTTTTCTCCACTGTGTGGGGCCTGGGGATTGAACTCAGGTTGTCAGGATTGGTGACAGGGTGCCCTCACTGGCTGAACTTTGTTCTTATAGTTATCTTGTAAATAATAAAAATCCTTGACAGAAACAACATAAGTGAGGGGCGGTTTCCTTTAAGTTACAGTTTTAGAGAGATTTTAGTCCATCACGGCGTGTGGTAGTAGCTGTGTCCGTGTGGTAGAAATGTGAGGTGGCTGCTTGCTCATATGGTGTGGACAGGAGGCAGAGAGCTAGACTGGAACCAGGCTCCAGCTCAACTTCTAAGGTCTGCCCCTAGTGACCTACTTCTGCCATGGAGGCCCTGTGTCCTGGATATACCACAACCTCCCAAAACAGCACCAGGAGCCAGAGAGCAGGGGTTTAAACTTGGAGCCTGCATGTGGGCACCCTATGGTGGCCCCTTTCTTTTGGCTCCCTCATCTCTCCTCATGTTTCCACAGGATGGTTTATGTCCAGCATGGCTCTCTCCATGCTCTCTGTCTTTTCCTTTTAATGACTGGAATTCTGTTCATAGAGGCTTCTTACTTGGCTCTTGGATTTTTATTTATTTATTTACTTCTATCTATCTATCTATCTATCTATCTATCTATCTATCTATCTATCTATCTTACTTATTGTTGTTGTTTTTTCAAGACATAGTTTCTCTGTGTAACAGCCCTGGCTGTCCTGGAACTCATTCTGTAGACCAGGCTGGTCTTGAACTCACAGAGATCCACCTGCCTCTGCTTCCCAAGTGCTGGGATTAAAGGCGTGCACCACCATGCCTGGCTGGCTCTTGGATTTTTAAAAGTAGTGATTTCAGCTCAGTCCACGACCGTTACCACTTCTCTCTCCCCTTCAATGTTTAATAGTAAAGTGGAAATATCTATCTGGATTTTTACTTCTGGGGCTTTTGTTTGCCTTTCTGGACAATCTAGATCCACTTATGAAAAATGAACAAGATTCTCTCTTTTTTCCCCTTCTTTTCTCCTTCCCTCTTTCTCCTTCTCATCATTGTCTTTCTCCCTCATCTCCCTTCTTCCCTGACCTTAGTCTCTCTCTCTCTCTCTCTCTCTCTCTCTCTCTCTCTCTCTCTCTCTCTAGCCTACACTGGCCTGGTTCTTGGGAGCTTCCTGCCTTAGCCTCCTGAGTACTGGGATTCCATACAAACATCACCACATTCCAGTCAAAATTCCCCTTCTCGTGGTTGCTGTTGTTGGACGGATCACTTCCTCCCAACCAGATTTGACTTTGTGTACCCCCATGGCTTCACCTTGAGAGGACATTTCCTGTACCCAACTTATTGAAGCCCATGGACACCCAAGAGATCCAGGGGAGTGGAAACTATTCTGATTTTTTTCCATCAGGAAAATAAGACTTGGCAAGGAGGAAACTGAGGTTGTTAGGGAAACTCACTCTCTGAGCTCATGCACCTAGAAAGGGAAAAACTGGGCTAAAAATGTGTGCCTAGGAGTCACCTGAAGTGACAACTGAACAGCCATCCTATGTGGAGGGCAAGCGCTGATTCTGCTTTTAGGAAGGTCCCAGATTATCTCTCTTGGGGTGAGCCTGTGAGCCTGGCCTTCTGATCTGTTGGGTTCATGTTCTAGGAGGGCAGGTGAACTGCCATGTTCTATTTATGCTTAGGAGTTGCCCTCAGGGACTCCAGAACAAGACTCAGCAACATCTTCTTTTGTACACGGGTTACAGCGAGGCATGCAATGTTTTCCTAATGGCTTTCCAACTCTGACATTCTTTTAGTCACACTTCTGTAGGTTCTGAGTAGATGAGAACGCCTGGCTACCGGGACAAATTTTCCACCACGCCACTCAATTTCAACCTCGAGCTTCCTGCACAGGTGGGGTCAGGTACTTTGTGCATGGGTGTGTGTGTGTGTGTGTGTGTGTGTGTGTGTGTGTGTGTGTGTGTGTGTGTATAGGTGTGAATGTTCAGGATAAATAGGGATTTGCTGTTGCCTGAGCTAAGGCTGTAAATAATAAATAAAAGACCTTGGTGCTTAGGCAACAGCTAACATTTTATTCTTCATTATCTTTCTCTAGAAATTCCACCCCAACTTCCTCTCCCTTCCAAGTGGTGGCCTGCTAGAGTATATAGGGCATGTGTTTCCCCCTGTTCCCTGCTCCTACCTAGGCAGAAATGTCTGGACTAAGGGTGGGGCTGACATCACCACCAAGTCACCTCTTCCTAGCAGACAGGACTGCTGCAATCCAGAACCAGAAACCAAGCCAGCCACTTGTCTGCTCTTCCTGCCTTGAGGTGTAGGGGGCCCTTCTCCTGCCACGTCAGTAAGGAGTATGTGTGATTCTCTTTTAGAAGGCTTTTAGTTCAGCCTCCTGTAGCCTTGTCCTCTCTCTGCTGGTGTGCTTCGGTGTTTGTGTTGGGGAGTATGTTTTTACATGTGCATCAGAGTTAAGAGTTACGAGGTCCCACTTCCAAGTCCAGTCTGACCTAGATTCAACAGAAATGATAGGGAAGACCTGTGGGTTGAGAGCTGGAATGGGCTTGAAGAGATGACTAGGCTCTGGTGTATCTGATTTTCCCGAGGCTCTGGATCCTCACGTGTTTTATGCTATCTGACCTCCCTGGAGCTCAGGAGAGGAGGAATCGAGCTACCGGGATCCACTAATGTTGTACATTATGTGTCAGGCGTCCAAAAAGTCACAAAGACACAAACACTGAGAAAAGTTCAAAGTCAACATACTAAGATCATAAGTACAAAGTATGCTTAGGACAGGTCCGTGGGGAGGGGCCTCATCTCATGTCTTATGGAACTCATGCTATGAGTGTTGTGGAATTGCTAAAGCCAAGAGAAAGTTGAAAAACCAAGTGTCCTCACGTGGCTTGGGCTCCTGCTTCCTATTGGGAGCTTTTCTAGATGCCTCCCCACGGGATTTCATGTAACCTTACAACAGATGAACAACCTTGAGACTGGAATGGCTATTCCCCTCCACACAAAGCTCTGAAAGGCAGAGGCACTTGCCCATGGCCACAGGATGACTTGGCAGCTGCTTTGGTATGGGAGCCCAGATCTCTTGAGCTCCTCTTTAGATGCTTGTGACTACGGCTCAGTTTGCTCAGTTTTCTTTTTATAGTTTGGCTTTGTGAGCTTAGGGTTTCACGTAGCCCAGGCTGGCCTCAACTTGCTAGTGTGGCTTTGAATTCCTAATCTTCCTGCCTCTACCTCTAAAGTGCAGGGTTTATAGGTGTGTGTCACCTTGCCAAACAGTTTGCTCTGTTTTATGGAAGGCAAACCTGGCTATAGCTTCTGAGGGACTGATTCAGCACTGTTTGCGATGAGTTGACGTTAAGGACAGTTCTGGGTCCCCAGGCCTCCGGCTGGTGGTGCATCCTGGCTGGCTGGACTTCTGGTTGTGACCCTGTACAGCTATCATTTTTTGTACAAGAAGAAAAAGTTTCCTGCTTAGGATAAAGTTCAGGAAACAGCCCCGCCCAGAAGGTGGGGCTGGGTGCTACGTGGCTAGTCAGCTGCCACTGTGAATGGCTGAGCAGAGCCCCTAAGGGCAAAGAGAGAGCAAACTGTGCATCTAAGTTTGTGCCCCATCTCTCTGGGTTCCAGGCTACCCCTCCTCACTTGCTCAATATTGCCCTCCACTCTTGCCCTGGAGCCCTTGCAGTTGGGAGTTCAGAGGTGCTACCGTCCTCATAGCTTTGATCCTTATGGCTTTTCCAGAAACATATTCAAATCCCACGTATGTCTAGTAAGGACCCCTGTATAAGGAAAGGAGCTATAGAGACACACCTCTCACCCCCTCCCACTTGATCCAGCAGTCACCTCCTCCCAGCTATGAATTGGGCTGCTTCCTCTGCCCAGAACAACTTACTCCATCTTTTCCTTGGGTCTTCCTGAAGATATATCTTGTTGAGTATGGTGACACACACCTTTAACCCTTACACTTGGGAGGTGGAAGCCAGAGGCTCGGGAGCTCAAGGTTATCCTTCGTTACATAGTAAATTCAAAGCTACAGGAGACTTTGTCTCAACAAAAGCTACACATCTAATGTTGCCTAATATGACATGGCTAACATGCATAAACATTGAGGGCAAGATATGATTATTCATTCATCTCATCTTCTTGGCAATTCTATAGCATAGGTATCTATGTGGTTCCCAACTTGCAGATTAGAAAATGAAGTGCAGAGACATTAAATTACTACTCAAGATCACATTGTTAGTTAATAGATTTGAGATTGTGCCTAGATCTAGTCCCAGATACAACCATGTTATATATTCTCAGAAATGTGTCACTCGGCGATTTCATCATTGTGTGAAGTCACAGAGTATACTTGAACTAAAGCAGCTGTGAGGTCACGGTCACATATGTGATCTGTCATTGGCCAACACATCTACATGTGGCACATGATTGTACTGAGATTCGCAGTGGGATGTAGTGAAGAGGCCTTTGTTGGATTAAAATCCTGGCCCCTTGTGTATATGTACCACATTTTCTTAATCCATTCTTCAGTTGAGGGGCATCTAGGTTGTTTCCAGGTTCTGGCTATTACGAATAAGAAAATGTGGTACATATACACAATGGAGTACTACTCAGCAGAGAAAAACAATGACATCATGAAATTTGCAGGCAAACAGATGGAACTAGAAAACTTCATCCTGAGTGAGGTCACCCATACTCATGAGGACAAACATGGTATGTACTCACTCATAAGTGGATACTAGATGTAAAGCAAAGGATAAACAGACTGCAACCCACAGCTCTAGAGAAGCTAGCTAACAAGGAAGACCCAAAAAAGGATGCATGGATTGCCATGAGGAGAAATAGATGATATCTCCATGAATAAACTGAGGATGAGGGATGGGCAATGGAGGGTAGGGGATGGGGGATGAGAACACAAGGGAATGGGATGGTTGAGCTGGAACAAGGATGGAGTGGGAAAGTCATCAAAGAGATACCATGATAGAGGGAGATATGGGGATAGAGAGAAACCTGGTGCTAGGGAAGTTCCCAGGAATCCCCAAAGATGACCCCAGCCTGGACGACTAGCAATAGTAGAGAGGGTGCCTGAACTGAAATGGCTTACCCCAGTGACCAGATCAGTGAACACCCTAACTTATCAAAGAGCTTTTCGCCAGTGACTGATGGAAGCAGATGCAGAGATCCACAGCCAAACACCAGGCAGAGCTCCAGGAGTCCAGAGCTCCAGGAGTCCAGTCAAAGAGAGAGAAGAGGGACTCTATGAGCAAGGGCATCAGGATCATGATGGGGAAACAGGCAGGGATGACCAAACCAAACTAGTGGGAACTCATGAAAGTTGGATCAATGGCTGTGGAGTCTGCACGGGACTAGGCTAGGCCCTCTGCATGGTGAGACAGTTATGTAGCCTGATCTGTGGTGATATTGTGTTCCCCAATATATCATGCACCCTAATAAATTTATCTGGGGTCAGAGAACAGAACACCTGCTAGACATAGAGGCCAGAAAATGGTGGCACTCACACCCTTAATCCTAGCCTTCTGGAGGCAGAAATCCATCCAGATCTCTGTGAGTTCAAAGCCACAATGGAAACAGCCAGGCATGGTGACTCATGCCTTTAATCCCAAGAAGTAATGGCAGAAAGCAGAAAGGTATATAAGGCATGAAAACCAGGAACTAGGGCTGGTGAAGCTTTTAGGCTTTTGAGCAACAGTTCAGCTGAGATTCATTCTGGATGAGGACTCAGAAGCTTCCAGTCTGAGGAAACAAGATCAGTTGAGGAGGAATTGGCGAGGAGAGGAAGCTGTGGCTTGTTTTGCTTCTCTGATCTTCTGGCATTCATTCCAATACCTGGCTCTGGGTTTGTTTCTATTAATAAGACCATTTAAGATTTGTGCTACACTGATCTGCTTGGTGGGCTCCCTCCCTGGTGGTAGGACCAGAATCCATCCCTGGTGCATGAGCAGCCTTGAGGTGGCGGTGTGTGTGTGTGTGTGTGTGTGTGTGTGTGTGTGTGTGTGTGTTTGGACTTGCCTCTACTGGATGTGCCTCCCCGTGGGGAGGCCTTGCTTTCTTGTAAGGAGGAGTAGGGGATGGGTTGGGAGGGGGAGCTTGGCAGGGTAGGAGAAAGGAAGAGGGGGATCTTTGATTGGTGTGTAAAATGAATAAAGGAAAATTTTTCTTAATAAAAAATAAATAAAGTGGAATTCAATAAGTGAAAAATAAATAAAATAATAGCATAAAATAAAATCCTGGTCCCACCACTTAAAGCTTTGTGAGCTTGGCAGTAGCTTAGCCTTTTTAAACCTCTATTTTCTCATCTCTAAAAAACAGGGCAACACATCCAATAGCATATAATAGTTTATGAGCGTTGAGAGCCATAAACAGTAAACACGTTGATCCTTTATGAATAAATAATAATAATAATTCCCTTCTTTTTGCATCTTCCCATTCTGGATCAATGAACTGCAGTTACTATAAAACTCCAACCAAGATGATGCCATCTGGAATGGACTCTAGCAATGACGGGCAGGGCACTAAACCTAGAGTAAGGACTGCAACTGCTCAGAACCTGCCTGGCAGTCAGCCACGGAGGGACTGCTTCTTCTCCTGCCCATTCTCCCTGCCGCCTTCGCCATAGCAAAGATGAGCAGAGTTCAGTGCCTCGGCATTTTCCTTGGAGCTATAAGCTAGGTGGCTGTCTGAGGATGTCTGGGCAATCAGACATTGTTAAAAAAAAAATAGTCTTTTTTTTTTTTAAATTTCTTCACAAAAGAAGAAGCCAGCCCTCATCCCATTTCTTCTATCTTGCTGCTTAGAAGGCAAATGTGGTAACTGGAGCTCTGGGGAATCCTCGGAGACATCACACCTGGAGAACAGCAGTACCTTCACACTGCCTGAGTTCGGTACCTCCCACAAATGATCTTCAGTCTTGCTCAAGCCCTTGTTACTTGGGTTTACTCTCATTTGCAACTGACAGCATTATGTATGGATAGCCAGTGAATGTTGAAGTTCAAGGTGAGCCCCTTAGAGACAACTGTGGTATTTATTTCTGTCTGTGCTAATATTGGTGAGGGAACCTCAGGTTTATTTCCACTTAAAATTTCCTTCCTCCCTCCCTCCCTCCCCCCTTTCTTCCCTCTTTCCCTCCCTTCCTTTCTTCAAGGTCTCATATATTCTAGGCTGGCCTGGAGTTTGCTGTGTAGCCCAAGAAGACTTTAGATTTCTGATTCTCCACTTCCACCTTTCAAGCGCTAGGATGGCCCATATGCCACCACGCCTGGTTCACGTGGTGCTGGGGGTTGAAACCAAGGCTTCTGCATGATAGATAAAACATTCTACTAAATGAGCTACATCCATGCCAAACAAAACTTCCTGAAGCCTTAAAATAACTTCTCATGCTTTGGGGATATGGGTCGCTTCCCTCTAGAAATCTGAAAGTCTAGATTGTGGCTCCAGAGGGTGGTACTCAGACTCAAATGGCCTGAGTTCTGTCAACTTTCCCTCTGTAGCAATAGAGGGACCAGCTTGTTTGGTTCAAAATGTGGGTCTCTGCACATTATTCATCCAAACTCTATGCTGGGGGCTGGGGAAGCCTGAGAGAGCCAGGGAGTCTCAATGAAGCTGGCTGATAATTTTTTCTCTATTCCTGCTGCTCCTGATGACATGTTTTGAGATTGATAATTTCTCCTTAAAATTGTTCTTCCCTTTGCTTTTTAAAATTAATTTTTCATCACAAAACGTTTCAAAGATCAGACAAGAATTGAAAAAAGCATAATTTACCCACCATTAAACTGTATCAGATCCTAACATTGTGTCATATCTGCATCAGCTCTCATTTAAAGGAATAAAACGTTGCTGATATAATTCAGCGGCTCCCAACCCTGCCTTCCTCCTCCTTCCTCAGAGGTGACTATCGTCATGAATCAGGTACTTAACGCCCTATGTATGTTTAATTCTGTTACTACATATTTATGCATCCATTAATACAATATAGCATCATCCAATAGGGTTCTAAATTTTAGGTATAAACTGGAACTTCTCATTGGGTATTCCATTATACAAATATTTCCAATGTGCTCCCCACTGGCCTGCAGATGAAAGTTTGGCTGCTTCTCTCTCTCTCTCTCTTATATTCTAGATGCTGTTGTGAGGAACTCCTGTGGCTATTCTCTGGGGCATGCATGTGTGTGTTTCCTTAGGGCAACTGCCAACAAGCCATAGCCTCTAGAGAAAAATCTGGCTGTCAACTGTTTTTTATAAGGGGCCACAAATTGATATTTTTTACATGTCTTTTAAATTTTAAAAAACATTTTTATTAAATGTGTGCATGCGTACGTCTGTCATCACAGTGCACTTGAGTGTGTGGAAACCAGACTCCTCCTCCTACGGTGTGGGTTCTGGGCATCAAACTCAGGTCTTCAGGGTTGGTCAGGCCTGGCAGCAGCTTATCAGCTGAGCCATCTCACTTGCCCTCCTCCATGTCTTCTGCTTTAGGATTTGAATTTAAAATTATAATGAAATTATATATATATATATGTATACATATACATATATATATATATATATAATGTAAGATTTACCACAGATAAGTATATTCACATTGCTGAGCATCCACTCTTGCCATCCAGCTGCAGAAGTTTTTCTTTCTTATTTTTTGTGCATGCGCACTTGTACACATGTGCGCAGATGGTTTTCTCTAATACTCTCCACTTTTGAAAAATCTTTATTACGTTGATTTATTTACTTGTGTGTGGGTGTGTGTGTGTGCTGGGGCGGGGATGGCACAAGTGTGTCATAATGTGCCTGTGGCAGTCAGAGACAACTTCCAGGAATCAGTTCTCTCCTTCTACCGTGTGGGTTCCGGGGATCTGACTGAAGTTGTCGGGATTGGCACCAAGCATCTTTATCAACTGAGGGATCTCACCAGAACTTATTTATACTCATGTATGTGTGGGTGTGTGTGTCGGGGTGGGGGGTGGGGGTGAAGAGTGAGCGAGCGAGCGAGAGAGCACTGGTACAGGTGTGCTTTAGTTATGCAGTGGAGGTCAGAGGTCAGTTTTGGGAGTTGGTTCTCACCTTCCGCTTTGTTAGGACAGTGTCTCCCTGCCTTCTGTTGCTAGGTAGTGCATTCCAGGCCAGAGGGCCTGTGAGCTTGTGGGTGATTCTGCCATCTGTGCTTCCCATTTCTAGGAGGACTGGGATTACAGATGTACGGGCACCCCATCAATCGTTTTATGTGGGCTTGGGGATTAACGTGGATCTTCAGGCTTGCATGACAAGTACTTTTACCCACTGGGCCCATTCCACAGACCACCCGCCTCGGGTTTTGAAACACAGGGTCCCTCACTGAACCTGGAGCTTGCCAGTTTGGCTAGGTTAGCTCCCAGCAAGCGCTAGGGATCTACCTTTCTCCGCCTTCCCAGGGCTAGGATGACGGGGCACATCGCTGCTCCTGGCTTTCACATGGCTGCTGGTGATGGGACTCAGGTTTTCATGCCTGTGCTTCAGGCACATTGCCAGCTGACGCCATCTCCCCCAGATCCCCTCAGAGCACTCTTATCATGCTAAACAGAAACTCTAGCTATTAAACACCACCTCCTGAAACACAGTGGGCAGGAACACTTTCCGGGCATGTTCGGCTTCTTTTTTTCCCCCAAAGGTTTTAGCTGAACCAAAGGAGAGGATGCTTAATAGAGAGGAGAAACACAGGCAGAACCTGACAGTGCTCCTCAGCGGAGAGTTTGGTGAAGCCAAGGCAGAGAGGAGTGAGACAGTGAGACAGACAGACAGACAGAAACACACACATGCGCACGCGTGCGCGCAGAGAGAGAGAGAGAGAGAGAGAGAGAGAGAGAGAGAGAGAGAGAGAGAGAGGAATCTGCAGATCTTGGAGGGTTTCTTGTAGTCTTCAAGTGAGTATTGCTTAGCACATGCACACAGGGGAACTCCTAGAGCTGAGGAAGACCACGGTGAAAGATTCATCGAAGGACTAGGCAGAGCTCACCTAGTGTCAGAACTGAATTCTCAGCAGCCAGAGAGGAAAGACCTCCTGTGGGGAAGAGGAGGAAGCCCTGAGTGCGTGAAGGCCTGAGCGGTGTGTGTCATTGACATGAGTTGGCCATGTCAAGGACTGATGCCTCAGACCCACGGGATAATGGCAAAGACCCCTGGGTGAGGTCCAGAGGACTGGCAAATCTTTTCTCTGGTCCAGGCATGGATGTTGATAGTGTATGCAACAACTGTGCAACCGAGCTCACTGCCCCCGTATTTACAGCTTGAAGACCGTTTTCCCACAGAGACTGCTCCTTACGGAGATTAGCTAAACCTGTCTTCTTGATTCAGCTGTATACCATAAACCCTGCCTCCTTGATTCAGTATGCAATAACCCTGCCTCCCTGTTCCACTGTATATAATAAACATGCTGAGCTTCTGGGGTGCTGCAGCATCTCCATCAGAGGTCCCGGGCTGTCTGATCCCTACTTCTTTCTGTGTATGTGTGTTCCTCATTTCTTTTCTGACTCATTACTGCTCGTCAGGGCTCCAGGACCCAAACTGCAAGAAATCCACAACCTCCCAACTCGTAAGGCCTTGTTCAGAATCCTGAGAGGATTTTTGTCTCAGTGGTGACTAAGCTAGCCCCAGACTAAAGGCTGTTCTGTACTTGCCTAATGACCTCGGAAGCATGCCTTGAAAACTCAAGTTGTCTCCAGTGACTTAAACTCAAAGTTCAAAACTATGTAAAGGAATATGAAAATTTGCTTTCTTTTTGCCATGATTCAACACTGTGACCAAAAGCAACTTGAGGAGGGAAGGGTGTCTTTCTACTTACAGGTTAATCTGTTCTGGAGGAAAGCCAGAGCAGGAGCTGAAGCAGAGACCACCATAGAGGAGTACTGCTTAGGACTTGCTTTAGGCTGGTGGCCAATTATCTTTCTTATACAGCTCAGGGCCACCTGTCTAGGGGTGGTTCCCCCCACAGTGGGCGCGACCCTCCTACATGAATTAACAATCAAGAAAAACGTCCCACAGGCACACCCACAAAGCCATCTGATGGAGGCAATTTCTCCAGCGAGGTTCTCTCTCCCAGGTGTGTCAAGTCGACAACTGAAGCGGACGACGACAGCTATTCAACAATATAAAATTCAAAGGGTTCAGCAGAACTGCCAGGGATGTAAAGAAGTAGGAAAAGCATGAGCCACAATGAGGAGAAAAAGCCATCCACAGAAACAGATCCAGAAGTGTCATAGGTGATAGACTTACCAGATAAGGACATTAAAACAACCATGAGAAATTGACTTCATAAGCCCGAGGAAGAAGAGATTATGAGCATGTTCCCGAGAGACCTGAGCAATAGGAAAAAGATCGAATCAAACCTGGAGAGGTGAAAAAGGACAGGGGCTGAGCACAGAGCACATGAGACACAAGAGGTAGATCAGTGAACTTGAAGACACAGGAAACAGGGAGCATTCAAACAAACAGAAAACAGTTTCAATCAACTGGACTTAATGTCAGCATGAAATATGTATATATATATATAGTCCCGGAAAGAAAAAAGAAATGATGGTGGGGGGATAAATGTATTAGAAAAACAGTAACTGAACAATTTTCTAAATTGGCCCAAAGTCTGTAAATCCTCACACATAAAAGTCTCAAGGAGGGCTGGAGAGATAGATGGCTTGATGGCTAACAGTGTACACTGCTCTGCAGAGGACCCGATTCAGGTCCCAGAACCCACCCCCGGCAGCTCGCAATCGCCTGTAACTTCACTTCCAAGGTGCTAACACCTTCTTCTGGTTTCTGCAGACACTTGCACTCACACGAATATACCCACATACAGACAGATACATCTGCATATATTAAAATAAGAAACAAACTCAAGGAAATCCAAACTAATATTGACCCTAACACTTGCCACGCAGCTGTTGTTGAGGCATTATACTGTCTGAGCAGGTTTTCTCGTAAGTGATGATAAAGTCTGACATATTAAGCATTTGTTCTGTCCAGGGACTGATATGAACTTTACACTAAAACACTGTGGTTATTGTGTCCCTTTTACAGGCAAGTTCTTTGAAGGATCATTAAGCTGAGGCCACTGAAGATTTCTTAGGTAAGAGCCAGATCTCAGACCAGAGCCTGAGTATCTATCCCACATCTTACTGCATTCTGGGATGCTACAAGATTAGAAAAATGATAGTAATCACTAACTCAGCTTTAACAATAATAACTTTAAAGCTGGGTAGTGGTGGTGCACGCCTTTAATCCCAGGACTCGGGAGGCAGAGCCAGGCGGATCTCTGAGTTCGAGGCCAGCCTGGTCTACCAAGCAAGATCCAGGACAGGTACCAAAACTACACAGAGAAACCCTGTCTTGGAAAAACCAAACCGAACCACCACCACCACCACCACCACCACCACCACCACCACCACCACCAACAACAACAAAAATAAAACCCCCAATAATAACTTTAAAGTTATTATTTAAAGAAACTTAAAAACACCAAAACCAACTGCACATTTCCCTGTACCTCTGCCCCTAGACACTACTTTCTTTCGTTTCGATTTGACTGTATTAGGCACCTGATGTAGAATCACACGTTTATTGTTATGTGTCCAGCCTATTCCAGTAAGAACAATGTCTTCAGGGGTCACCCATGTTGAGTCATAGTGAAAATTTTCTATTTGTTTTAAGACAAAGGCTCGCTATATATATAGCTCAGGCTGGCCTCAAGCTCATAGATATCCTCCTGTCTCAGCCTCCAGAGTACTGGGATTACAGATGTGAGTGACCATGGATGATAGAATTTTCTTCCTTTTTTAAAGACTGAATGATATTCTATTGGATGCATGTGCTGTATTTTGTCTTTTATTTAATCTGCTGACGGATGGCTTTTACATTTTAATGTAAACATTCTATACACTTGTTAATGTAAATGCTCTTATAAAGTATAAGAAGACCTATCTTGTGGCAAGTGAAAATGAAATGAAACTTACGTTTTAGAGTCCATTAAAAAGTTTTGTTGGAATGTGGCCACTGGCATTCATTTAAGTGTTGTTTACCACTGCTTTCGTTTAAAACAGTAGGATTAATTAAGTGGTTACAACAGAGACTGTACAGCACACAAAGCTGAAAATATTTACTATTTGGTCCTTTACAGAAAAAGGACCACCATCTGCTCCCAGTTACGTAATTACCTTGAGGTGCAATAGCTGAGCCTTAAGGAGTGTAATATTCAGCTTAACTTGGTGTTGTGAATTCACTCTCCAAAGTGATGGGGTGAAGTAGCTCTTGAGACTTTGTAAAAATTCCCCCAGATGGTGCGCGTGTGTGCGCGTGTGTGCGTGTGCGTGCGTGCGTGCGTGCGTGCGCGTGCGTGCGTGCGTGTGTGTGTGTGTGTGTGTGTGTGTGTGTGTGTATGGCGCACTACTACTCCAGCACCATGTCTGCCTGCATGCCACCATGCTCCCTGTCATGATAATGGACTGAACCTCTGAAACTGTAATCGAGCCACCCCAATTAAATGTTTTCTTTGTAAGAGATGCAGTGGTCATGGTGTCTCTTCACAGCAATAGAAACCCTAACCAAGACAACCATTATTGATTTCAGAAGCTCTTAGCAATTTGTTTGAGGCCAACAGCCTGGTTGCAATTTGTAGAAATGAGTCACAGGTGACCCTTGCCCTATATGGCCACTCTTTTCTACCCTCTGTAGGTTGTCTGAGATGACGATACACATACAGAAAGGAAAAATACAGGTCAGAGGCTAGCCCTTCTCCATGGTGTCACTTAGGGTCTCAATCTGCTATGTCTGGCTGGGACCAGGCTCAGCCCATTCCCACCACTGCCATGAAGGCAGTGATGGAGTCAAGACATGGGAGGTCCCATTGCCAGTCTTGCTTGCTCTACCTGTAGCCAGTTAGCACCCAGAACCCACTAGTACTCCATGTCCATGGCCAGGTTTCTCATTAGATTTCTCCTGCAATGTAGTTTGTTTCTGAGACAAGGTCTCATGTAGCCCAGGCTGGCCTTGAATTCCTGACCCTCCAGCCTTCACCTCGTGAGTCCTGGTGTTAAAGGCATGCAGCATTATTCCTGGACTTATTTATGAGGCACTAGGGTTCTGAGCCAGGACTTCCTGCATGCATGCATACACTCTACCGACTGAGCTACATCCCCAACCCTTCATCACAACTTAGTAGTGTCTGGATTTTTGTCCTCGGCACCCAATTAGATTATCAGCATAGTTAACACTGTGCTGGGAGGTTACAGAAAGTCGGTGACACTCTCTTTCATTCCTAGAAGGCAGGGTGATGGGCCCATGGAAGAGGTGAGAGACTTGGTGTCCACAAGAGGTGCCTGGTTCTCTGTTGTACTCCAAAAGCTAACTAACAAGTCACCTACCACGGACCCTCATCTGTGCTGGACAGTAAGGAGAGTGACATGTAAGGAGCCAGGGCTGGTCACCTGTGTCCTTGTCTACCCCTCACCACATGGTAGCTCTTCCAGGACTGACTTCATTTCTCTTGCCGGATCAGTTCTAGCTGCTTAGCCATCCTGTGCTGGACTCCCAGTAGCTGGAGGAGTTTTGTTGACTTGGCTGTTTTTAACCCTTGTGTCCTCTTCACCTTTTGAACCCAGCACCTCTGACCTTTGCTGCTGCCTTCCCCAGGGGCCCAGCCCTGGAGCTGAACTCCTCTCCCTACTTAGCTCTGCCCTGACCTCTGACCCAGCTTGTTCTTGTCTCCGCATCCCTGGACTCAAAGGAAGCTGGTGCTTTTGAAGACCAAACATCATGTTCAGATGGTGTATTTAGATAGAGACTGGAATGTTTCCATTGCCTTTGTATAGACTGGCTTCTGCCAGTGATAAAAAACAAAACTAAACAGGACAACAACAACAACAGTAACAGTAATTACAGTCACCTGGTCTGGGGAGATGAAGGATGAGGAGCAAGGTTCGTGTTTTTTTTTTTTTTTTTTTTTTTTTTTTAATGTTTGAAGAATGGCACTTGGGTGGGAGCTGCTGGCTGCTCTTATGTGGGTGCCTCTGCGTCCTTCATCACATCTGCCCTCCTGTCTCTGTCTCTTGTCCATGCCCCCCTTCTGGAATACACATCTCAGCTCTGGGCATGTTGGCAGGGTGTTGTTTGAAATGGAGCTAGCTCCGAGTGCAGTCTAACCCTCCGTGTGGGAGTGCCTTTGCTGGATCAGATCTGCATTTCAGATCCCAGCGGAGTGGCTTAATGCCAGTCCCTCCCCCAGGATTGTGTCTCCTGGGGATTTGAACGGTGAGCTTTAGACTTCTAGCCTCAGGACTTGGCATTTCATAATGTTGAGTCTTTGCATAGCTTAACTTATCTACATTCTTGTTGACCTTTAATCAATAAAAGATGGTCTTGGCTTAACTGTGGAGCAGAATCTGTTTTATAAGACTATTTTCTTCACAGGTCTCTGGGGCAGGGAGATGCTGTTCTTACTTTAAATGGTTAAGAGCTACTTTTAACCTCTCTTGGCAGGTGCATTCTTGGATGTGTGGTGGAGGGAGGGAGGGGAGGAGGGAGGGAAGGGAAAAGGAGGGAGGAAGGGAGGAACGACTGGAAAATATGTTATACCTTAATTGAATACCCAAAGTTAGCTTTTTATTTTTATTTTTTAGCACATAAAATGGTGTGTGTGTGTGTGTGTGTGTGTGTGTGTGTGTGTGTGTAGATGGGAGATAGTTATGGTTAGCAAACATATTTTCTATGGAAGTATAATGGAATTTGACAATATTTCATATTTCCTCTTGGACATCTTAAATAAGGATGCAGGTGAGTTCAAGTGGGCAATACACTGACTGGGACCCTCTCAGACTTTTAGATTATATAACACTTATTAAACACTTACTGAATGCCTTACCTTGCTTGAAATCTGCAGGCTTCTATTTGGTCTGCCTTTCTATCATCCATATTGACAACTAAAAGATAATGGAAGAGGAAGTATTTGACCTCTGATCTGACTTGGCCTAGAAGCTCTGGTACCTCCATGTTGCAGAGACAAGAGCTGTTCAAATGATTCTTCCAGTGGATTATTTTTTTCCCTTTCCAACAGAAAAAGTTCTCCTAAGGATGAGTTGTTAACAGCAGCAGACCTGTGTGAATCCCTATGTCCAACTTCTTTTCACTTTACTAGGCTGCTTGCAAAGCCCCAAAGTCCATTGCTGCTTTATGGAAAGTTCTAGAAAATGTGATTTTCTAGCTCCCAGGTCTTTCTGCCTGAGGGTTGTGAATTAATGCACTTTTAAGTGAATTACAATTGAACGGTTGGTCTCTCTCTCTCTCTCTCTCCCTCCCTCTCTCTCTCTCTGATTTTGAGACAAGGTCTTGCTATGTCACCCAGACTGACCCTGAACTTGACCCTTGACCTCCTTTTTCCTTAACCTCCTAGGTGCTAGGATTACAGGCATGAACTACCATGTGTGGATTTTTTTAAAAAGCACCCACTATGTGTAAGGCAATTTTACATTCATTAGTCACTTTTTTCTTTCATACCATAGTAGAAACAATGAAGCAAGAATACTCAGCCTCATTTTACAGTCGAGGGAATGGAGGTGGGGATACTTGCTATGATTCGGGAGACTCAATACTGTAAGCAAAGGCTTTGAGAATGACAGGCACTTGGGGGCCCATTTAGATCATCAAGCTAAACTATTTTATTCTACATGGTCTAGGGTAATGAGATAGCCTGTCCAACATCACACAGAAGGTAGGGACAGAGAGGGAGCAAGTACTGAGGCTGCTCTGTACTGTGTTCCCTGATTAAAACCCCTGGACTGAATAATTATTTGCTGTGATGGCTGACCAGTGCACTGCAGGATGCAGGATTCCTGATTGCTACTTTCCAAGTGCCAATAACTTCTTCCCTTGCCCCAAGTTGTGATAATACAAAATATCATCAGACATTGCCCTCATCCCATGGGAAGACAAGTCTCATCCCTATGTCTCACTGACAAATACGCATCTGGAGCATAGCTCTTCCTTTGAAATCGGGAGAAAACTGCTTTGGACATTCGGTGGATAATATTTTTTCCCCACTCCACTCTGAGCACAGGAGGAGAGCTATGCTGGGAGCTATGATCTCAGCCCAGGGAGAGCAGGTCGCAGAGATGTGCAGGGGAGGAGCCAGAGTTCAGACAGTAGAAAGCCAGCCCTCTCAAGGGCACACACCATTATTCTCATTTCACAGATGAGACATAAAATTGTGGAGGGATGAAATCACTGTGAGTCCTGTCTGACTTCTCTTCCCCACACTGGAAGTGTCCCTGTGGAGGACTCCCTCTCACTGCCCCTCAGTTTGCTCTCAGGCCTGTGGGGAAGAGTGTCAGAGAGCTTCTGTTACATACTCTATTAATGACAAGAGGATTATAAACATACACAGTCATGTTCTGGAAAGTTCCATCTGGCCCTATGATGGCTCTTATTTCTATGGGCCCTAGAGACACTCATTTTCCCCTTAGGGATCCTTATCCTCATGTTTAGGTCATGTTTTTATCCTCATACTTCTCTGAACTGCATCAGTAGAGAGCAGCCTTCCCATCCACATACCAGTCTTCCCATACCCCTGCCTTGAGAAATAAGCAAGGGAAATAAAGGTTCTTGCAGGTCTTATTTATTTATTTTTATTTATGTGTATGAATCCCTGTGTTTGTGCCACATGTGTAGGGTACCGGCAGAGTCCAGAAGAGGCTGTTGAATCCCCTGGAGTGGGACTCATGAGTGGTTGTGAGCTGCCTGATACGGGTTCTGGGAACCAAACTTGAGTCCTGTGCAAGAACAGTGCACTCTCTTAATCTGAGTCATCTGTCAGGCCCTAGGTCATATTTAAATTTAAAAAGAGACAGCACTGTTACTGTATTCTGAATAAGAACACATCGATTTTTATAGCCTAGGTTAACTTGTTTTATTGATAAAAAAGGATACAAATAAAAATGATCTTTAATCACTGAGGTGCTAATGATGGGAATCTTTTGACAAATGGAGGCATGGAAGCAGGTTTCTGACCCTTTATCCTGAAGCCCATCATGAACAAAATGAGATGGACCTCAAGTGAAGCACCACTGGGTACAGGTGTGGTCTCAGTACTCTCCTAGGGTCTGATACTGTTTTCCATGTGTACTAGGAGAGTGCCCCCTGGTGGTACTAACCTCAAGTTCCACCAAAATGAAAAGGTGTTTTGTGGCTCCCAAACAAGGGGTTAAGAGGCTTATTAAGGGAGTCCTTAGAAACTGGGACTGCTAATGCAAGGCTGTAATTTGAGCTACTCAAATTACAGAGGGGCTAAGATAGAAAGATCCCAAGTTCAAGGCCAGCCTGGGAACTCAGTGAGATGTGTCTCAAGATAGACTATACAGAGGCTGGGGATGTAAGTCAGTGGTAGAGTGCTAGCCTAGCATGTGTGAGACCCTAGGTTTGAGCTCCAGACCCTGGAGGGGGAATGAGTACCCTGAGAATCTCTTCTTTGCATCTTTCTAAGTAGCTGTGGTGGGTCTTTGGACATGTAGCCAAAAAGGTTGGGTTTTGGAGTCAGGTGTGGCTCGAAATCGCTGTGTCCAGGCTATGTGCGCCGCCCCCAGACTCACTTTCTGTACAACTAAAGTGAAATACCTCCACTTCAGATTTGCTTTAGGAGTAGAGGAAGGAAATGGGGGCTGGAGGAGTGGTCGAAGATTGAAAGGTAGAGCCAGACCATGCAAGCTCATGCACCGCACTGGAGTCTCACCTTGACCTTCATAGCAACAAGGAGTCAGTGGAAGCCATTAGGAAAAAGTGACACAAGGATTTGTTTGTTGGAAAGATAACAGTTGGTAGGGTTGACACTGAGGTGGCGGGACTCTGGACTTTGGTCACAACAGTGGAGCTGGGAAAGGCAAGAAAGTTATCTTGGAAGCAGACTTGGTGGATCGTGTGACATACTGGGAGGGGAGAAGGTGGTAGCACGCCTTTGATCCCAGCACTCGGGAGGCAGAGGCAGGCAGATCTCTGTGAGTTCAAGGCCAGCCTGGTCAACAGAGCGAGATCCAGGACAGCCAAGGCTACACAGGGAAACTGTATCTCAAAAACCCAACCAAACAAGCAAACAAATAAACAAAAACCAACATGCATGGGGGTAGCTTCTCATAAACCACACTTGATGCTCACCACAATTTTGTGAGCTAGATGTCATCATTATTACCATCTTCTATAGAGGGAAACTGATGTTCAGAGGGGTTAAGCGACAGACACACAGCCAAGATAATAGGGTGTATTATCTAATTCAGGCCATAGCTCTAGGATCGATCTAAGTCCCACAATTCAGTGTGCAGCAAGTGCCAGAGGGAGAGACAGTCTGGGTCCAGTATTAGATGTGTACTGGGCCTCCAGGTTGTGCAATCTTCCAGTTGCTAGGAGTCTCTGATAGAGTCTCCAGGTTGCTAGGTAACCTGAGTTGCTAAGAGTTCCAGTTTATTATAGGTCTTAGGCTGTTAGAAGCCCCAGGTTATTCAGATTTTTCAATTTATGAACAGCTTCGTGTTTCTGGAAGGCCCCCAGCTGCTAGTGACATAAGCTTTTAGGGGCCTGAGGCTCTTCAGGCTCCCAGGAACCTGAAGTTATTGAGTCGGTAGTCAGTCTTTTGGTTGCTAGAAAGCAGAGTATTTGAGAGGCTCTGAGTTTGAGGACAGCTTCTGCAGGTGTCAGCTTGCTCAAGGCCTCCCTCTTCAGCACCCCAAGCTGTTCAGGGGTTCCGAGTTACTAAGGGCACACACTCAGATATACAAGTCTCCCAAGTACTGAGTGGTGGGTCAGCCAGCCTGCTTTCTTCTCACTCAGCCATGTTTTAGCTAGCCAGACAGTGGAAGGGGAGCCACATGCTTCTCTCACAGTGTTTCCAAATTTTATTTTGTTGTAGTTAATCTTGTTTAGCTCTCATAACAGTATGAACCCTGGTTGATGGATCCTGGTTTTTCCTGATTCACAGGACTCTAAGGAATCACTGAGGTTATGGTATCAAGCTCTTTAGAGCAGGAACTTGATTCAAAAGCAACCAGATGTTCAAACAACTTGGATTCTGTTTCTGCTGCCCTTATTTGCCTTCCAGCTAGTCAACTGTTACGATTATGATATTAGGCTGTGGACAGTGCCGGAGTTGACAGGCTTGTAGAGCAGCTGAATTAGCCTGTGTTTTCCTTTTGTAAGAAACCTCCTATTTTCCAATAGTTATTGACACAGGGAGTTGTGACAATATTGGTGATGCCGTGTTTTCTTCGCTCAGTTTCCAGCAAGGGGAAATAATACATGGCCACACTGGAATAGCAAAATCAGGACACGGACTTTACTACAGGGCATTTGCTCACCACTTCCATCAAGCCACAGAACCATGCCTTCGCAGCCAAGTTCTGCCCTCTCACTGCTTTGCAATCATACACTCCTGAGACCCGTGTCTTTAAAGGCAATCACTTACCCTCTTTTCAGAGCTTTTGGTGTGCTTCATCCATTAAAGCCAAGGAAATGAACATAATACCATCCTTGCTCTTGAGTAGTGCACAGACAGCCGGCACACCGCAAATTCTAGCTCGAGGTGGTAACTCTTGAGTAGGGATATGCTGAGACACAAGGTATTAGATTGGGGGTCTGAGGAGAGAGAGCAGTGGATTAACCCTCTCTGCACACTTGGTAACACTGGGCTGGTTTGGACCGAAGGGAAATGATTTGGTACCTAACGAGGAAAGATCACTTTGGGGAGAAGGCAGTAATTTAGACTTCCAGAGCTCAGCTGATGAGGCCGGGGTAGGAGGAGAGATAGACTAAGACCACATCGGCTGGGTCAGCAGCCCTGTGATGAGTGAGGAGAGCTATTGAAAGGCTGAAAATAGGGGATGGGGCTCAGTTGACAGTGTTTGCTCAGCATGCATGATGCCTGACTTGGATCTCCAACACCATATAGACTAGGCATGGTGGCACATGCCTCTAGTCTCACTACTTGTGAGGTAAAGGTAAGAGGATCAGAAGTTCAACATTATTTTGGGCTACCTAGACAGTTCATAGATTGTCTGAGCTATGTGAGATCCTGTCTGAAAAACAAAATGAAACAAAACAAAAAATGGGAGAAAGAGGCATGGTGTATTCAGCCATGTCATTTAGGAAGAATCCTCTGATGTAGAGACTAATGGTCCAGATATAATGTCATAACATACCAGTGTTGGGAGCAAACGTAGTGAATCATCTTTGACCGTGTGTGTGTGTGTGTGTGTGTGTGTGTGTGTGTGTGTGTGTGTGTGTATTTGTGTGTATTGTCATTGTCTCAAAGGAAAAAATTCAATCCAGAGACACAGACACAGTTTAAACAGAAGTTTATTTAGCAGAGCGAAGTGTGTACTTCAGAGACAGGCTGGAAGGTGCTGTCCTGGAGAGGAGGAAAGCAGCTAAGTTGGACTTTGTATTATGAAATTTCAAGAAGTTGTTAATGAGTGTTCAGGAAGTGGGTGCCTTATTCACAGGGCAATGTGACCCCTTTTTCCTCCCAAGTCATGGTGGGCCAGATCTCCTTTGAAAAAGAATATTTCTTCTCATGATTCTTTGGAAAAGCCCATGAGGGATGTCAAAACCACAGTATATTTGATAATGAAGTCAGGGTCTTTTGTGGATACAGGGTGAGAAAGTCCTCTGGCACCTTACGCTACAGTTAGAACAACCTATCTTCAAACTGCATGGGTATTTAACCACAAAGGCCATCTTGACCATTAGGCACACAGCTACCAAGACACACACAGTTTTCCTTGGTTGCATCATGCCTAACTCCTTACCTACTCAGCATCACTCGGGAGGAGCTGAGCTCAGGGTGGGAACAGGGGGCTGCAAAAGGTTGGACAAGCTCTTCCCCAAGACTGCTGATTTTCACTTTTCTTTTGTCTCTATCAGTTTCCTCAAAAGAAAATCCTCACAGTGCAAGTCCCGGGCGAGGATGAGGAGAGCAATGCTCTGTTTATTCTGAGAGCTTATGCTTTTGCTACACTGGTGAGGGCCAACACAGCAGAACTCAGCTGGGGGCCCTGAGTGGTCAGAGCCAGCTTGTGCTGTCACTCTGCAAGCCTTCAGGCTCCTCCCAGAGTCTTTTCTGACGAAGGAAGTTCTTCAGAATATGGTCTCTTTGCAGCTTCCCCACACCTATGCCTAATCACAATCGTGAGAAGCTGTGTTTTGCTGAATGTAGGGCCAGGTACTGTGGATGACCCTTCGTGTGTTGTCTAGTGATCTATCAATGATCTTCCATGGGGGGCTCTTTTCATTTCACAGTGGGGACACTGAGACCCAGCAAGGACAGCTAACTTGCCAAGGCCATAGAGCTGTTTGTGAAACCAGTACTCCAGCTTAGGTCTGGCTGCTGCCTTGTGTTGTAGGAGTCAGGAATCACAGGGGTAAGGGGAGAGAGGAACAGTCTGCAGTATAATTAATGTGGGTAGATAGATTCTGCAACTGTTAAATATTCTACCAACTTCAGGGGAGTGTATCAGTCAGGGAGCTCCAGGAAACTAGTACCAATAAGTGGTATCTATCTATCTATCTATCTATCTATCTATCTATCTATCTATCTATCTATCTATCTATCTATCTATCTTTCATCTGTATATATACACCAATCATCTGTAGAGTCTAGCATCTATCTATCTATCTATCTATCTATCTATCTATCTATCTATCTATCTATCTATCATCTGTATATATACACCAATCATCTGTCAAGTCTAGCATTTATCTATCTATCTATCTATCTATCTATCTATCTATCTATCTATCTATCTATCTATCTCTCTATCTATCTATCATCTACCTATTTATTCACCCATCTATTTAATCTGTCAATCTATAGAGAGGGAAAGATTAATATGGCAAATGGAACTGGCTCACTCACTCATGGAGACAGCAAGTCTCATAATGTACAGACTAAGTTCTTCAGCAGGAGACCCAGGAAAGCAGCTGGCTTAGTTCTACTTTGAGTCTGAAGTCCTGAGGATCCAGCGAGTCTGGATGTACAGCTTCCACCTGAAGACTGGCCACAGGGACCTGATAGGGTCGGATACTCAGTTTGAATCCAAAATGAGGAAAAAAGAGCCTATGTGTAAGTTTGCAAGGCAGAAAGGAGGCATTCTCTCTTCCTTGGGGACAGCCAGGCTTTGGAGGCTAATGTACCTTACCTAGTCTCCTGATGTGAATGCACATCTTATCCAAAACACCCTCCCAAGTAACACATTCTGAACATATATCAAGGCGACACATACAACCAAACATCACATGAGGTGGAAGGAATGACAGAGACATGTTAAAAGAACATGATGGCATGAGAATATTAGCACAGATGTCTCGGAGAAACACAGTCCTGGTATGAGAATGGAACCCAAAGGCAGAAAGTGCCACAAGATGGAGGACAGGCAGATCCAGTGTGACAACGACTGCAATTGGTTTGGGACCCACAGATGAAAGTGTGCATTTGTCAGTGTCCTCTAGTGGAACAGAACTGATAAAGCAAATACATTAGATTGGCTTACACAATAGTGGTCAGGTAGTCCAACAATGACTTTCTGTATGATGGAGAGGGATGAGAGCCTAGAAGCTGTCTGGTCCATGAGGCTGGATATCCCAGCAGTCCCGATCTGGCACTGGAGGTCTTGTCTTCAATCCAGGTGAAGGCCTATGAGGTTTTGGGTTCTGATGGTACTGATGGATGGATGTGGTGTCACCAGCAACCGCAACAACAGGATAGCCGATTCCAGATCCAACAAATTGACAGTCGGGCTTGTCCATCACAAAGCATGTCTTGTCCAGTCTCAAGTCAGGAGGAGCCCTGCCCTTCAAGATGGGAGGAGGAGATTTAGCTGGTAAGCAGCAGCAACAGTAGGTCACAGTCAACTGAAATGTACTTAGACAGCCTCAATATTATTAACATGCCCAGGGGCTGGAGGGATGACTCAGTTGGCAAGCTTGAGGACCTGAGTTCAAGTCCCCAGATCCCAAGTACAAGTTGGATGTGTAGCGTTAGTGTCTGTAATTCCCTGAGCTGCTACTGTGAAGTTGGAGGTGGAGACAGGAGAATACTCAGGAGCTGGCTGGTGTGGCATGGACACTGGGAAAAAAACAAAAACCAAAACCAAAAAACCAAGAGACGGTCTTCAACAATGGGGAAAGTGAGGACCGAAACCTGAGGTTGTTCACTAACCTCCACATGTGCACTGTGGCATGTGTGCATCCACATTCACACACATGCATAGGACACATACATGCTCACTGTGTGGATGTGAGCGCGCACGCGCGCGCGCACACACACACACACACACACACACACACACACACACACACACACACGATTATCAACCTATCCAGTGTGTTAGTGAAGAAATGGTTCAGGCCTCAGCAGCCAGCACGGTACCCGTGGATGACAACTTTAACGACTTTGCCCTGTAGGGTGTGGGTGGTGTGCATAAGTCACCGGGTGGGTACAGCAGCAGTCACAAGCAAGATGGCTGCAGTCCTGGCAAGCTGTGTGGCTGTGTGCTTCCAGCAGGGTAAGTGGCTTCGCCCCGCCTACCTCAGTGTCATGTGACTCTGACCACAGACCGAAACCACTGATGAAAAGAGCAGGCGGCAGCTCAGAGAGAAGAGGGCCGTTCTCTGCTCAAACTGGGTCCGCCTGCAGCCAGTTTGGGGCCGGTTGGCAGCGGGTCTTTATCTTTGAGCTCCAGGCTCTCCCTGTGTGTGGTCCGAGAGGGGGTTCAAGTTTTTCCACGGTCCACAGGGCACACTCTGGGCCAGCTTTAGAATTCTTCTGACTGAGTTCCTTAAA
This sequence comes from Peromyscus leucopus, assembly GCF_004664715.2. Taxonomy (NCBI): domain Eukaryota; kingdom Metazoa; phylum Chordata; class Mammalia; order Rodentia; family Cricetidae; genus Peromyscus; species Peromyscus leucopus. The sequence continues at coordinate 64,372,666 of NC_051086.1, forward strand.
ATAAACCTTTTAAATCAATTGCATTCTCTCTCTCTCTCTCTCTCTCTCTCTCTCTCTCTCTCTCTCTCTCTCTCTGTCTCCTTTCTTCCTTTCTTTTTTCTTTCTCTTCCTCTCTTCCTTTCTTTCTTCCTTTCCTCCCTTCCTTCTTTTTAAAACTCCCCTAGCAGTTTTTGAGTTTTTGTTCTTGACACTGGGCAAAGAGCTGAGAGAGCCACCTTGGGCTTCTGCTGACCCGATGGGAATGATGCAGGTGTTGTCAAGACTGGGCTAGATGGCCAAGCTGTGAGTCAGCACCAGAGCCTGTGCAGGAGCTTAGGGGACCCCTAGGCAACCCCAAGCAGTGGAGAGAGTGTGTCGAGCATCTGAGGTGCTTTGAAGAGGGCTAGAAGCTAGCTGGGGAATAGACAGACAGGCCCTGACATGTAATACAGTACCATACAAAGCATGTGTGCAACACTGTAAGAGCTGTGGTAGCAACAGTGGTCCTCAGCCCAGGGGGCACTTTCAAATGACCCAAGAGCATCAACAGCTGGTGGCCTGGGCCCCACCCACAGGATGCCACTGGCCTGCAGATGGGGTCCAGGAGTCCGTATAAATCCATGTATAAATCGAGGACAGACGGTATGGTGAGAAAAACGTGAACTTGGAGTAAGTTGCTGGAGGATCTCTGCTGGGCTGTGGTCAAGGCTGTGGGCTTGCACTGCTGAACCAGGAAAGAAGGGCAAACGGCCGACTAGAGACAGAGAGAGCCACCCAGCCCGTAGTCGGCCCATTTGAGCTGTTGTTGCTTCTCACCCCCGTTTAAAAGTGAGAGTCAATAGGGACATAACAAAACATACCATAAAATAAAATAAGTTGAAGCAATACTCAATAAAAAGAAGCAGCGGCGGCATAGTAAAAGCAGACAGCCGATGCAGTAAAATCGAGAAAAACAAAACAAAACAAAACTCACGCTGACAGAATCACCACCAAGGGCCAGGCAATAAAAGGACAGCTAAGATGGACTGATGCAGGCTGGTGGGCGTCTTCGTATTTTGCCCCACCCTGGCAGGGAGGGGAGATGATTATTTACGTTCTATTGGGGGGAGGGAAACAAGGCATGGGGAGATGTGTGTGTGTGGCTGTAGCTGACAGTGCTGTCGGGACAGGGTCAAGTCTCCACTTGGCTGACGAGGAAACGGGGGTCAGCTTACCAAGACTAGCCAGCTGGTCAGGGGAGGAGCAGGGCACTGAACTCACCTTTCATTACGCTAGGTTTTCAGGGTATTTTGAACAGAGTCTCTCTCTCTCTCTCTCTCTCTCTCTCTCTCTCTCTCTCTCTCTCTCTCTGTGTGTGTGTGTGTGTGTGTGTGTGTGTGCTCACACATGTGCCATAGCACACATGTGGAGGTCGAAGGACAACTTCAGGGCTTTGCTTTCAGGGTCTCCTTGTTGATTTTTCACCATCTGCAACATGCTACCTGGCCTTGGAGCATCTGGGAATTCTCTGGTCCCACCTCCTACCGACCTGTAGGAGTGCTGGGGTTATAGATTCCTGTGCCACGTGTCTGGTTTTTATGTGAGTGCTGGGGATTTGAACTCAGATCCTCATGATTGTAGAAAAGCATTTTAAACCACTGAACCACCTCCCCAGTTTTAGGTTTTATGGTTTTTGAACTTAAGTTCTGAGCTCTTTCTGCTGAATAAATGTTCAAGCCTGGATGCCTACTGGAATCATCTGGTGAGCGTGTAAAAAAATACTTGTCCGATGAGACAGTTCTGTGGACGGTCAACAGGTATCTGAAAAAGTGCTCATTGTCACTAGTTATCAGGGAAGTGCGATGTAAAATCACGACAGAACCTCAGACATGCCAGGTTTGTTGTACAACAACAAGCAAGCATTGATGATGTGGGAAAATGAGAACACACAGTGGCATGCCTGGAGCTGTGTTAACAGAGATAAGTCAGTCCACATACAGGAGGTCCCTAGAGGAGTCAACTTCATAGAGCCCAGGAGTGGAACAGTGGGCACCAGGGCCAGAGGAGGGGCAGGCACATTGGGAGTTGACAGTTAATGGGCACTAAGATGCAGTCAAGCAAGATGAACAGTTCCAGTGGTTGACTACACAAGTTTGTCCTGTACAGCCATACTGATAATTTATTGTGTGCTTAAAATTTTAAGGGGAGAGATTTCCTGTTTTAAGTATTCTCATAGCCTTTTTGAAAACCTGACTTATGGACTGAGCAGGTTGTATTTATATATTGAGGAATATAATATAAACAATTCAATAAAAAGCCATGAATTTGAGAGAGGGCAAGAGGGGACACCTGGGAGGGGTTGGGAAGAGGAAAGGTAGGGAGGAAAATGGTGCAACTATATTTTAATTTTGAAAAATTAAAAAAAAAATCATTGAAAAACTAAGTAAACTTAACTTGTCATTACAATTTAGCTACTGAGATAATTTTTTAATAATACATATCTACTTGTCTGTGTATCTATGCATCTGTCTGTTATCTATCATAATTAAACACACTGGTGGGGCTGGGAGATGGCTCAATGGTTAAGAGCACTGGCTGCTCTTCCCAGAGGACCCGGATTCCATTCCCAGCACCCACACGGCACCTCACCACCCCCTGTAACTCCAGGAGACCCAGCACCTTCTTCTCGTCTTTGTGAGCACTCTCACATGTGTGCAAACATGCATGGAGGCAAAACACCCACACACATAAAATTTAAAAAAACAAACAAACATGGGTGCGAGCGACGGGACAAGTTCAGTGCTAACACGCTTGGTCTGGGCTGGGCCAGGAAGATGGGATAAACGTAGAACACATAGACACACTTGGGACTCCACTGTGCTCTGCATGGTGATTGCTCCTATCTGCTGAGCTACCAACCCTGAGTCCTAAGCCCTTTATAAACACTTATTAAGCTTTCCTACTCCCATGCTAGGTAGGGATCATCACCTCCATTTGGGATTGAGGAAAGCGAAGGGGCTTAAGCTTTTTTCTCTGCGGGCTCATCTGGTGGTACTGTTACCCATGTGGGAGCTCAGGCCTGCAGCCCCGACAATAGATTCGGTGTTGGTTGCTGCCCCGCAGCCAGGTGCTCCCATGGGTGTCACGGGCTGTTCTGTTTCATTTCTTCCTCCTCAGGCTTTAGGAACAAGAGTGTGACTTTGGCCCTGGGCCTACGTACACTGAGCAGTTGTCATCGAGATAGAGGAGGGAGATGATTTGTGGAACAATATTAAGGAAGAGGTTTTTTTTTTTTTTTTTTTTTTTTGAAGCGAGTTCGGTGGGGGGATGGGCTGTCTGGAGGCAGTGGGCTCACACAGCCGCATCTGGGAAGCCATGTCTGTTGGGAAGGCAGAATCATCTCTTGAAGTAGTGTGTGAGTGTGTGTGTGTGTGTGTGTGTGTGTGTGTGTGTGTGTGAAGCAGAGGCAGCCAGGAAGGGTTGTGATTGTATACCTCTAACCTGGACAGAGAAGGTAGCACAGTTGGTGTAGTGTTTAGCCACCATACCTGAGGTTCTGGGTTTCATCCCCAAACACGACATAAAACTGGCGTGATGACACATGCCTGTAGTCCCAGCACTTGGGAAGAGGGGCAAGAAGATCACAAATCCAAAATCATCCTTGGCTGGAGAGTGAATTTGAGGTCAGACTGAACTCCATGAGACCCTGTCTGAAAACAAAAACAAAAATGAAAACAAAAATCAAAACAGAGAAATAGATGCCTCTAAAATGCTCCTGGACCTTGAAATTGAAGGGCACAGATGATCTCGTCGAGGTTCAGTGAGGGAAGCATGTTCTAGAAGGTGAGCTCATAGAGCCAGGGAGTTCTAGGAGGCCCTGAGTCAGTCTGGAGCCTGCTTTCTCTATCCTCCTCTCAATGCCTGGTGCTGGGACACTGGCAGAATTGCAAGGGGTGGTCCTGAGCTGAAGCAGGACTTAGAAGTACAGCTGCTGCTGTCATTGTCACCACGGTTTCAGCTCTGGTAGGGAGGACTCTTGATCTGTGAGCCCTAATCCCTGAGTCCTGGTGGTGTTAGCTAGAGGGCCTTGGGAACAGGGAGGTGGTGATCGATCGGAGATGGAGGGAGGGAGGGAAGGAGGAAGGGATCCTGTTCTAGGACAGAGGCTGGGCACAGACAGAGAGAGGATGAACACAAGCTTTTGCTGGCAGGTCTCTGGTCTGTGAGTTACCACCAGGTCCGACTCCTTATACTGTGGACCTGCTGGGAACTGCTCTGGATAGATGTATCTTGAAGTCGCTTTACTGTGAAAAAACACTATAAGATCACAAACACTCACTGGGGAGCAGTGAACTTGGTTTCCTCATCTATACATTGAGGATCTTAATTCCAGCTCTTTGAATGGTTAAGAGGATTACAGGAGATTAAGTCAGAAAATACCCATAAAACACCTGGCCCCACAGAGTTGAAGGACTCAGCAAAGGTAATGATTATCTCCCTCCCTGTACTGTGAGAAGGACTCATACTCTGTGACCATGACTTCAGTGTACTTGAGTTTAAGAAGTATCCATTGAACAGCCACTCCACGCCAGCAGCTCAGCCTGCCTTTCAAGACGGGAAGATAAATAGGACCAGGCCATTGTTCTGTGGAAGCTCGCCTTGGGGCCGGGGACTGACATATATTACAATCCAGTGTGGAGTTATTCTACTTGTCTGGGGAGATGGTCCCTGCCAGGAAAGCATCACTGGGCTTGAATGTGACTCATCCCTGAAGCATCACTAGGAGCTATCTGTGCAGAGGCAAAGAGAGAGATAAAGTGTTGGATAGCAGGCATCACCAGAAGAGCCAATGATGTGGTATCACCAGAATGGAAGATGTATGAGTGAGGGATGGGCCGGCTTTACTGGGTCATGGAGGGGGCCTGTGGACCGTGGTTGGGAGCAGTAATGGCGGAGCTGTTGAAGAGCCACTGCATGGCCAGGCTTTGCATTCCAGTTCATTCTGGTGCACATGATATGTGTAGGAGAGTTTGGAGGAGGTCCACCCTGAGCATAAGAACACCACGAGGGAAGGCCTCGGAGTGATGGTTTAAACTTAAGGGAAGATTGTGTTCTTGGAGGGAAGGGTCAACAGGGCGCTGGCATTGCTTGGCTCTGGGTAAATGAAGGGCATCCGGTGGGAGAAGTAAAGGACAACATCCACGTTTCTAGTGTACTGGGGGAATCAGGTGCTCTGTGATGGGGCCAGAAGACAGAACAAAGAAGGGCAGAATTTGGTGGGGACATTATTTCTTTGGTGAGTTTAGTTTAAGCTGATTATTGGATATGGACAAGAGGTGTCCAAGGATCAGCTCCTTCTCAGTTCTTGGACAATTTGCAATGGAAGGCCATGATCCTGTAGTTGATGTCACAGCAGCAGTGTCCTAGACCTTCCTGGTGTGGAAAAGAGGAGGATTCAAGATAGAAACAACTTAGCATTTAAGATGGGACCAGAAGTGGGTTACTCAGTGGAGGAGGAAAAAGAGCCCCTGTGGGAGGGGGAAACCTGGAGGAAGGGAACATTATGGGACTTTGAAACTCTGATTTCAACAGGGAAGTGGTTGGCAGGTGAAATGTCCCTGAGGGCTCCTGTAAGGTGAGCCCGCGGTGGTCTCCAGTGGGTGGTGGTGGGGGACTTTATGACTCCAGATTAGCAAACAAGGAGGAGAAAGGTATAGCAGTGCACACCTGTAATCCTGACAGCTCATGTGGTCCAGTCTAGAAGTGGAAAGTCATCCTGGGCAATTGGCAAGATCTTGTTCAAAATAAAATGGACATGGGGACCAAGGGCCTGGTGATGTAGGACAGTGGTGAGGTACTTCCTTGGCATGTGAAAGACCGTGGGTCTGATCTCTAATACTAGGAAAGAGAAAAGAAAGAAAAACAAAGAGAAGACAAGATTAAGGAACAGGGAGACAGTGGTAACTTTTCTCTCAGAAATTTGGATGAGAAGAGCAGAAAAGAGAGATTGGTACAGACAAGGATGAGAAATGAGCGGAGACATTCTAGAAGCTGGGGCCCTAAGCCTGAGCATGGAGTGAGGAGGAGCAGATAGAGATGAGTTCATGGATGCTGGGAGAGGCATGCCGGACAGAGTATGGCTTCGAAGGGAAGAAGTGAGCTCAGGGTAAAGAGGGATGTGGTGGATGCACTACTGAACCCTGGTTGGAAAGCTTGTCACATGGAAAGCCAGTGGCCCAGAGAGGAGTGTAAAGAAAAGCAACCTGGAAGGAGATAGGCCAGCATCATCAGATGCCCTGTATGAGAATTCTGGGAGGCAGGGGATACTCATGAAGATCAGGTTTACATTCAGAAACCAGCATTTCCCCGGGAGCCTGAACCAGGCAGCCTGATGCTTTAATAATGATCTAGTGGTGGCCTCTTCTTATCTTTGAGAGCAAGTTGCTCTAGGCATGAAGATCATGTCCTGAGAATGAGAATAAACCCATGTGCAAAGCTATGCTTGTAATCACTTCGTCATCCTCAACATTTAGTGTGGGAGGTTGGGAAAAATGAACACTCATGTTTTTAATTTTTCAATAAGCAGGGTGAGCACAAAGCAGCCAGTTCCCTTATAGCATTTTAAACACACACTTAGTTTAGGTTGATCCTCCCCCTTTTCCCCATATCCCTGTGTCCTCATGCCAGGCTACACCCTTTCACCGCCAGCATTCCATATTCCATTTTCTTTTTAAAAAGATTTATTAAACATTTTAAAGTGTGTGTGTGTGTGTGTGTGTGTGTGTGTGTGTGTGTACATGAGTTCTGGTGCCTGTGGAGACCTGTGGAGGACATCAGAGGCTCTGGAACTGGGGTTACAGGTCATTGTGAGTTTGTTGATATGGATGCTGGGAACCAAATTCAGGCCCTCAGCAAGAGCATCGCATGCTCTTAACTGCTGTGCCATCTCTCCGGCCCCCCACCCCCCTCCACTTTACTATCACACGAAGGACACCCATTTTGGAGATTGTGTAAGTATGTTTGGCCTTGGCGATGGTGGAGAGGAGGTTGTGGGCAGAGTTTGTGAGAGATAGGAGTAGCTGTGTTTGGTGGCATGGTCAGGGAGAGATTTGAGCAGAAGCAGAGGTGGGGAAGGATGAACTAAGGACAAGATGAGGAGGGGTGAGGTCAGGAAGCAGCAAAGACAGTGGCGTTGAAGGCCTGCAGGTGTGAGGAGGTGAAGGAACCATGAGGCTAAGGGTCAGCAGTGGCCGGTGTCCCATCCCATGGGAATCTGCCCACAGAGCCAAGTGACAAAGAGAGCCAAGCAAATGGGATGGGTGAGTTTTAGGGATGGTGATGATGGAGAATTCAGTGCCTTCCACCTGAAAGGGCTCCATGCTGTGGCCTGAGGGACCCTGATTCAACTAAGGCTGACAGATAGAAGCCAGTGGCTAGGAGGGAGACCCCTAGAGTTGGGGCTTCAGGAACCTTGTCCAAGGCTTCAGGAGCATGCCTGATGTCCCATCAGGGATGGAGCCTGGTCTTCTGTCCACCCTTTCTCTTCTTTCCCAGGGTGCACTCAGACCCCGTCCTTCTTTCCTTTTTCCAAGGGGCAGCTGTCTGGACCCTTGGCCAGGGTTGGTGAACTGTCTGCCATCTCACAGTTCAGCCCTCTGTATCTGCCACCGCATGGAAGCTAGGAGTCGGGCTCCCAGAAGACAGCTGTGCCCACCTGGAATCACTTGGCTAGCCCTGGCCTATCTGCTCAGCTGCTTGCTTGCCTCCAGCAAGGCCAAGGTCTTCAGTCGCTGTGAGCTGGCCAAAGTGCTGAATGACTTCGGTCTGGATGGCTACCGCGGATATAACCTAGCTGACTGTGAGCACCCTTCTCTCGTCTACCTCAACCCACTCCCCTGTCTTTCTTCCTCCTCATTCAAGGGTCTTGGAGGTTTTTTGAGCTTAATCCTTCTTCATAAAACCAGAAGTCAATGAGACTACAGGTGGACAGCACCTACTTCCTGAGTTAACCACATGATAGGCAGACAACAGGCAACCAGATTAGAACCAACCCTGTTGCTAGTCAGGAAGTCAAAGTAACCAGCAGCTTAATAGGTTACACTTTATCTTGGCCACGAGGATCAAATACGCCTGCTGAAACTTAGATGGCAACCTGAACAAATCTGTAATACCAAGCATTGTACACAAGAGGCAGTTTCAGGAGACTACATGTAAAGTACAGTCACACCTAGAATCATTTTGTCTCTAGTCCTAGCCTCCTTTGTAGAGCCTGCTTGTGTCTTCCTAATCTTGCCTCTAAATGTTTAGCTCTTGTAAATCCATTCAAGAAACGCAGCAAGCCTTTCTATATACTGAACAATGAGAAAGTGGCAAGATTGATGTCCTGAGTCAGGAAGGCTGAGATCAGTCCTGACCCTTGCTTTGAGATAACTGTATGTCATTTCGGGGAAGTCACTTTGACCTCTGACCCTAGACTGATCCATCTGCAAAGTTAGATGGGAAGATACTTGTTGTTTCCTTGGGGTAGAGGGAGCCAGTCTCTAAAAAATTTATCTGTGAACACTTTGGTCCGTGGTGGTCCAACCACCCAACCTCAAAGCCTGTGTCTGCCCCTCTGTAGGGGTCTGCCTTGCTTACTACACAAGTGGCTTCAATACAGCTGCTGTGGACCACGAAGCTGACGGAAGCACCAACAATGGCATCTTCCAGATCAGCAGCCGGAAGTGGTGCAAGAATCTCTCCCTGAATGGCCCCAACATTTGCCGACTCTACTGCAGTGGTGGGCTAGCCTCTTTTTCATAGTTTAGTTCCCTTCCTCTGTCTTTGTCTTTGCATGGAGATGCCCCAGGGGATGGATAAAGGGCAAGGAGGGATGGGAGACCTTCTGTGAATTTAATTTGGGGTCCAGGCTGAGAGATGGTCTTAGAGCTACAGTCATGAAGGAAAGATTGTGTGTGTGTGTGTGTGTGTGTAAGGGTAACATGTGTTTCCAGAGATGGAGAAGTGGTGTGTGTGTGTGTGTGTGTGTGTGTGTGTGTGTGTGTGTGTGAGAGAGAGAGAGAGAGAGAGAGAGAGAGAGAGAGAGAGAGAGAGAGAACCCTGTTCTCTGCTCCCTCACTGGGTTTCCCTCCTCCTACTCCAGATTTGTTGAACAATGATCTCAAGGATTCTGTCATCTGTGTCATGAAGATAGTTCAAGAGCCCCAGGGTATGGGCTACTGGTGAGTAACTCCCACTGAAATTGTGCAAGTTGTGGCCAGGACTGGAGGATAGCATCAGGGAACTGGCCTTCCATGAGTATCCACTTTTTCCTAGGCAACATATTTTCTTGGCTTCATGAAGCAAACTTCACAACCAATGTTGGTAATTATGAGAATCCAGACAATTACAGATGACGCAACCAGAGAGAATAACATTGGCAATCACATGACCACACAACTCAGCCCAAATTTTATACAAAAGCCCAAAGTATATAATAGATGGTAGATGAGGTTCTTTGCTTGTATCATGGGTAGGGCTCTGGAACTTTCCAGTTTTATTCCTTACCTACTTTCAGAACTATGTCCTTTGAAATCTCCTCCCAATGGGGAGTTTGTCTGAGTGTTGCACTGGGTTCTGACCTAGATGGCTGGTTCATATAAGCACCTGGGCCAGTTGCTTCACAGTTACCCAATCTCTTTGGATGAGGCTTTTCCAAGGAGTCTCCAACCTCCATTCCACTCATGCTTACAGAGGAGGAACTAGCAGGGCAGGGAAGAATCTGGGAAAGGTGAACCTCTCCAGGGCTGAGGAACATCCAGACCATGGACAGATGTAGCAGCTGATAAGGTTGGGGAAGGAACTTTAGAAGACCTTGGAACAGAAGGAAGGAGAAAGTAATGATGGGGTAGGATTGGGGTATCTGTTGGATGGTCTTGCAGGAGTCTAGGTGGCACATAGGGTCTGGAGAGGGACAGGTGTACCAGTGGTGGATACAAGAGAGATTAGATATAAGGGGTGGGAAGGGATTCAGGAGTAGATGAGGAATGGTCCAAGAGAAAGAGGAGGGGGTGAAAATGACTGAATCATGAGATATTCCAGGCATATTACTTGAAATGGACACTGATTTGTGGTCTGAGAATAGTTGAAACCCTAAGAAGTGAGTTTGAGGTAAGGCCAGCTCTGTAGGACAGAGTGTGCTTATAACTCTGTGTTATAAAAGGGACAAAGTTAGGTCAGGTGCCAGTCCAAGAGCTTGCAGTCTTGGTACCCCTACTGTGGAGTGGAAGACCTGGTCCTAATAGGTGAAACCAAAGAGCATCTCTATTATACACTTGGAGTAAATTCTTGGCATGGATGACTCTTGAGGGTCTGAGGCTAATTGGAGGAAGTGGGTCTAGAAGGCTCAGTGCTGTCCATTCCTGTCCACTCACATGCACTGGGGATGCAGGTATGCAAGGTCCAAGTAGGTGCTGTGCTTCAGAGAGAACTAAGACCTGTCTTTGTCCTTGAGTATCTTACAGTCTAGTGCAACAGACAATCAATCTCTCTTGGTCGACAGTTATTTAGAAGTCTTTCCGGTGTGCTATTGATCATTAGGCTCATTGACATCGACATCATAAGGACACCAGTTTTCAGACGTTGGGATGCCTGAGAACTTTGGACCCCAGGATCATCTGTTCTTGCTTGTCTTCCTCAAGATGTCAGATGTGATAGCACTGGGGAGACAGTTAAGTCCATGAGAATTGCTTGTCATGCAAGAGTGAAAACCTGAGTTTGGTTCCCAGGACATATATGTAAAAGCTGGGCATTTGGCGTTTGTAATCCCAGCACTAGGGAGGTAGAGACAGACAGATTTCTGAGGTTTGCTGGCCAACCAGCCTAGCTTAAATTGGTAAGCTCCTGGTTCAGTGGGAGACCATGTCTTAAAAAACAAGATGGACACTTCCTGAGAAATGACCTAGCCTAACACACACACACACACACACACACACACACACACACACACACAGAGAGAGAGAGAGAGAGAGAGAGAGAGAGAGAGAGAGAGAGAGAGAGAAGAGAGGAGGGGATGGTCCCAAAAGAATATAAGTCAACCATGGAAAGACTTAGATTGGCAACCAAGACATGATGAGTGCACATCCAGCCATATAACCTGGGTGCATAAGTCTACATCACAGCTCGAGTTTTTAATTAGGAAAATACGGGAGATAATGTTGACCCAATCTACCTAATAGGCCAGCTGGGGGCAGAAGGGAAGTAGTTACAAGTGGGTGAATGGTATGGTGGCATGTAAACTGTGTGAAGGTCTTTACACATATAAGGTGGCCTCACTGTTCCCAGAAGCACTTGGGTATAGGAAATGAACTTTGTACCTAGGCTCCAGATTCCAGCTTCTAACCCTTTGATGAGGACTCAGGGGTAAGCTTGAGTACACTAGTTTGTATCTTCCATGGTAAAATAAAGCAGCTAGCCATTGACTTTTAATGGCCATTCTCTTCCTTAGAAAACATCTCCCCTAGGTTAGCTCAGCTTTTTTGTTGCCTCCCATCCTCTTAGCCCCTTGCTTAGTCTCTTAGCAACTTTGCTTCTCTTTAGTTTAGAGCCCTGTACCTTTCCTGCTCTCTGAAGCTGATGTGGATTCTTTTTTTGGGGGGGTGGGGGGGGGAGACAGGGTTTCTCTGTGCAGCTGTGGCTGTCCTGGAACTCACTTTGTAGCCCAGACTGGCCTCAAACTCACAGAGATCTGCCTGCCTCTGCTTCCTGAGTGCTGGGATTAAAGGCATGTGCCACCACCACCTGGCTGCTAATGCAGATTCCTTTCTTTCTTGTCTTCTATTCCTAGGGAGGCCTGGAGGCATCACTGCCAGGGCAGGGACCTCACCGACTGGGTGGATGGCTGTGACTTCTAGGACCTTCTCTGGATGGACCAAGCCACACACAGCTGGCTGGGAAGTGTGGTTTTGTTCCTGACGCAGGCTTGGGAAGACAAGCCAACTAATAAAGTCTAATTTTACATAAGCACATTTCCCAGCTTTCTGCAGGTCTGCAGGCACCCAGCTGGAGCCAGCGCCATCTCTTGTCTTCTTGTCTCATGTGCTCGCCTGGGCTTGGCTTCAGGTGGACTCCAAAAACCTATCATGGAAGGCTTGGGGACAAGGTCAGTGCCTTCCTTCCCCATATCTGGTAGAGTTTGGGTCTAGAGTCAGCAAATTTAGCAAAAGCCAAACCAAAGCAAAAATAGGATTAATTTGGATTTCAGCTACACAAGTAGCTTTGATGTACATGTACAATTCAAATCTTATATGGCTCATACTAATATTGAAGAACCTACTTGTGTATATGAAATTCAAATTTAATTGGGAGCTGCTGTATTTTTACTTGGCAAACCTAGATAAGTCTGGTGTTGGGAACCCTTGGCATATTTGGAAAGTGGGATGCTTACTTTCTGCAGTTCTGGGTGTAGATGTGGCTGGCCATCATGTCTTAGCTCTCACTCTGGTGTCTTCTCACATCCTATGGTCATGAGGTGGTGCAGAGTGACTGCAGGTGTGTGAAAAACTTCAGGGGTGTGTCCCCTTCCTAAGTTCTGTCCAGTGTGTCTTGTGTGTGTGTGCGTGTGCGTGTGCGTGTGCGTGTGCGTGTGTGTGTGTGTGTGTGTGTGTGTGTGTCCTGCTTTATTGGCCACCTTGCTCTTTCGTGCTCTCTAGAGGCAGGAGAGTCAAGTGTCACTGTTAATAGCTGGTCACTTCTTGGAAGGGGAAGTCATCACACTCTGGCTGGAAGATGGAGTGGGACTTGCCGGTGGGTTTAGAGGGTAGCAAAATGCAGAGAGGCTTTTCCAGTGTATGGGAAATTCTGAGGAAGGCAGCATCGCCCCCACTGACAGGGATCTCTGTCTCAGTTACCAGAGACATCTGTATTTAAAGGACCAAGGTAGGCAGAGTCTCGAGATGGCTAGAATAGCACTTGTCATAGAGTTACTACTGTTGTGATGGAACACCATGACCAAAAGCAACACAGGAAGGGAAGAGTTAATTGGACTTACACTTCCTTATCACTCTTCATCACTGATGGAAATGAGGACAGGAACTCAGACAAGGCAGGAGCTGATGCAGAGGCCATGGAGGGGTGCTGCTTACTGGTTTGCTCCTCGTAGCTTACTCAGCCTACTTTCTTATAGAACCCAGGACCACCAATCCCACCCACAATGCGCTCCCACTTCAATCACTAATTAAGAAAATGCTCTACAGGCTGGCCCACAGCCCAGTCTTACGGAGGCATTTCCTCAGTTGGGATTCTCTCCTCCCAGATGACTCTAGCCTGTGTCAAGTTGACATAGAGTTAGCCAGCAAAGCAGGAGAGATGATGGGAGGATGATGTGTGAGAAGAATGGGTCTTGATTTCAGACTGCAGCATCCTCTAGAAGGGCTTTCATTGGATCCTGTGTGTGCTAAACTGTAAGTGGAGGCATGGTTGGTGGCTCCTCGGGGGATGTCACCCAATGCTCCCTTCCTCCAAACTGCTGACAAATACTGGGGGAGTGGCTGAGAACCTACAATTGATGAAATAGATCTGTTTCCATCTACTGCTGGACTGGTCAGTGAATGATAAAACAGGGGAGCTGTTTATCCAAGTGGACAGTGATAAGACGTCTTGCTAAGAGGTGACATTGATGACTAATGGATCTACTAAATCACACAAATACCCTGTGCTGACTATGTGCCATGCATTATCTGATTTATACCTGGGGACAATAATAATGATGTGGGTACCACTATCATCCCCATCCTGGAGATAAGGACACAGATTCAGGGAAGGACAATTTGTACCTGAGTCAGCCTGACTCCCTGAGTGTTTACAGTCACTATACATGGATAAGGGGTTGATGCTCTGCTCAGAGACCCAGGACTCTTCTATCATGGATGCTGTAACTTCAGATGTCTGTACCTGCATTGCCTGATAGCTCCAGTGAGCCTCATTCAGTTAGTCTGGGAAGAGAGCCCAGGAATGGGTGGAATGAGGCTCTTGGAATGGAGGAAAGAATTGTTACAAGGATGTGGAGGATGCCATCATGGCCTCAGGCCTCGTCAAGGCGAGGCTGAGCAGTGTCAGGTCTGGATAAGAGGACCCTGGAGGCTCAAGCTAGAGCATTGATTGGGGACAGGTGGAGATGGAGAAGGCATAGCCAGGAGAGTGTGTGCTCTGATCAAAGTTACAAAGGTCTGGCTTATGGTGAGGGTTGACAGTGCACAAGCTCACCTAGGAAACTACAGGAGTGCTGGGTCCTGAACCCAGTGCCTAAGAGAAATGCTTAGGTCTATAGGTGCTCTGATTCCATCGTGATGTCTCTCCATTTCCCCATCACTCTCCCCTACAGTCTTCTGCTCACGGAATCTTGTCTACTTGACCTTTTTTTAATTGTTGTATTGTGCACCCCTCCCCCCACTGTGTGTGTGTGTGTGTGTGTGTGTGTGTGTGTGTAGGTCAGAAGTTTAACGTTGGGGGTGTTCCTCAGACACTGTTCACCTTGTTATTTTTGCAACAGGGTCTCCCTGGCCTGGAACTCATTGATTAGGATAGGGGGCTGGCCATTGGGATCCAGGGATCTTCCTGCCTCTGCTTCTCTAGCATTAGGGTTACAAATACGTACCCCCATGTCGGGCTTTTTCTTCTTTTTGCATGTAGGTTCTAGAGATTGAACTCAGTTCTTATGCTTGTGTGGCAAGTGATTCTCAGCCTCTGATCTCAACAGCTCTGGAAACTGTCCCACCTTCTACCCACAGCCAGCTGCATTAAATCAAGCCTTCATCTCTTCACTGGGACAGATGTAAGGGCTTCCTAAAAGTGTCCCCGCTGTTCACCTTGTTTCCCGCCACTGCGGCTCCTCCCACTGTTAGCTCTCTTGTCTCTGACCACAGTGTCTTTTCTCACTCTCAGCTTGAAACTCAAGCTCATTCTTGGTCTAGGAGGACTCAGCTGACCAGGACAGAGTCACCTCTCAACTCTTCCAAGCTTCTGCTCTAGCGCAGCGATTCTCAACCTGTGGGTCGCAACTCCTTTGCAGATGAACGACCCCTTTCACAGGGGTTGCCTATCAGATACCCTGCATATCAGCTATTTACATTATGATTCATGACAGTGGCAAAATTGCAGTTATGAAATAGCAGTGAAAATATTTTTGTGGTTGTGGGGTCACTACAACACAAGGAACTGTATTAAGGGTCTCAGCTTTAAGAAGGTTGAGAACCACTGCTCCTAGTGGCAGTGTGTCCTGTCAGCTAGTTTCCTGAGATCAGCACTCTTTTTCATACCTTCCTCATCATTCATTAGACTCTCATTCACTAACTCTGTGCTTTGGATGCAACAAGCTGCAGGGCCTCGGTAGCTCCCAGGAAGGTCATGTCATCAGAGTCTTCAGTGAGTATTCCTTTCTTCAGTCAGAACTTACCTCAGTTTCAGCTCCTCAGAGTGACTTCTCTGATAACAGAGCTGAAGGAGGCACCTCACCCTTCCCTGTCGCTGCCTTACCACGTCCCTCCATCAACAGTGATTTCCTGAACATCTGAAAACACACACAGACACACACACACACAGACACATGCACATAGACATACGGACACACCTACAGACACATCTCCAGTTTCTTCTACTAGATTGTAAGCACCACAAGAGCAGGAACTTTGTGTCTTTTGTCTCCATCATTTAAAACAGCTGAACAAGCCGGGCGGTGGTGGCGCACGCCTTTAATCCCAGCACTCGGGAGGCAGAGGCAGGTGGATCTCTGTGAGTTCGAGGCCAGCCTGGGCTACCAAGTGAGTTCCAGGAAAGGCACAAAGCTACACAGAGAAACCCTGTCTTGAAAAACCAAAAAAAAAAAACCAAAAACAACAACAACAAAAAAAACAGCTGAACAGAGTACTCACCAAATGGATGAAACCACTGAAGGCCCAGCTGGTATGTGAATGAATGACCAGAAGGCACTCTGTTGTTTGCTGAATGAGAGAATGAATGGGTTCTGACACCTTTAATAAAGCCACAATTCATTCGATGGTATTGCTAAGAACTACCCATGTGTCAGGCTTCTGCTTCCCTCCAAGTGGACACATAGCTTCTCCTGAGCCCTCTTGGAGAATCTCCCTGCCTCTCCAGGAGATCACTCTAGCTGCTCTTTATCTGAGTCAGACCCACTCAGTCATGTCTGTCAGCTGAAGGAACCCAGCATGGTCTGGCCAGAGTTGGAGCAATGGGTTTTCTTCCTAATGTCTGACCTTGGGAAAGTGATGCCCAGGAGTTCAGCATTCCTTCTGGGCCAGGGGAACTAATGAAGGTCACCCTGAATGCTGCAGGTAGCAAAGTGACCATCACATTGCTTGGCATAGTCAGGCTCAGGAAACGCTTCTGTGAGCTCTGGATGTACTGAGCTCCAGCTGCCTCAGGGACCAAAGGATGCCCCCAGGCCCTACCGACCTAGAGACCTGCACTGTGTTCCTTCCACTGTTTGCTGAGACAGAAGGAGAGAAGAGGGTATGAAGAGAAGGGGGAAAAGGAATTTAGATAAAGTGGCAGAGGTTTCTATGGTGTTTGGGAAGAGTGCCAACTTTGGTAGGTGTCTCCATTCCAGACTAGAATGGCTCTAGGAGACAGATATGAAGCAGGATTTTCTTTGTCATTAGCCAAAGTATGGAGCAATGCTCTGGGGATGGCTGGCTAGCTGTCTTCTATCCCTAAGTGCTGATCAGGAGGCACAGGCTCCTGGTGGCTCTAGTAGACTTTGCTGATGTCCTTCTTTGGCTGAGGTCACTGTGCTTTGCTTTTCAATCTGTGCCCTCTGAATACTCTGGGACTAGGAAGGTGGCCTCTACCCAGACAGAACTCAGCATTTCCTGAGATCTGTGAGTGGCATATGTGCTGCCCTTTGTCTGGCTGGACACTAAAACTAGAACATCCTCTATCTTATGAGCTAGAGTGTGGCTATGAGTTCTTTTGCCACTCTAGTAACGGTCAGTCTTAATCGAGTCAGCATGTGGGATGGGACTTCTTTGTCTTTTCTGACTTAAAAAGGTCAGGCATCATAGGGTTGTTTTCCAGAGTTTGCCTTAGAACCTTCTCAGTCAACAGAGGAGAGGGCACCCTCATTTTCAGAAAGAACTTGACCCTTAGAAAAGGTCAAGAGGTTGGCTGACATGATTGATACAGCTCGTGTGGTTGAAATTCAGATGGAGGTGTCAGAATACCTGAGGTGTTCATCCTCAGCCCATCCCAGTCTCTGGACCAACACTTAGATTATCACTAGACTGAAACCCAGAGTAGGAAGACGCAGCCTGAAGAGAGAGTGGAGATTCAGCCACACCAACCAAGCAGGGACTTGGTGTTCTTCAAACCCTCCAAGTTCTCTTCTGCTTGCAAACCTTCCCTCAGTATGTCTTCTTCACATTTAGCTACCCACAGCTTCCATTCCTTTCTCAGGGCTTCAGGCAACACCTGCCCTAACTCAGCCAGCCTGTATTTCCTACGTTTTTATTCCCAATGAACACTGTGACACATGCGTTTTTGTCTCTTGCTATTCAGGTGCATAACCATTGTCCACCTTTGCCCTGTTAGACGTTGAGCTTTCTGAAGACAAGAATGGCATCTTCCTCTGTACAAATTCAAACCAGTCAAATCCCAGCATGGAGAAGGGAAAGTGGACACAAAGTTCCACCCCTAACCAAGAAGCTATTTGCAACTGATAGATGCTAGGAAAGGGAAAGTCAGTTTTCTTCAGTGGAGTGACAATGGGTATATCAGCCTCACTTCAGGGCTGATATGTTCAGTGTTGAGGCTAGTTGAGCTGGGTATGAGTTGGGGCCCAGGAATGATTCTATATTAGGTTTGTTTTAAGTTGGGTATAGTTCCTTCTGAAAAGAAACCATGAAAGCCGGAATTATTTTAAAGAAATGGCCCAAAATGACGGTAAGTCGGGCAAATTAATATGGCACAGAAGATCTTCAAAGAGTGCAGACATCTGTATCCCATCTCCCAGCAACCCTCAGGTATTCATTATCAGGGTGTGGAATTTTCTTTGAACAATCACACAGGCTTCACATCTACGTTGGCTATTTTTATGTCAACTTGACACAAGCTAGAGTTATCAGAGAAGAGAGAACCACAATTGAGAAAATGCATCAATAAAATTGGCCTTTAGTCAAGTCTGTGAGGGTATTGTCTCGATTAATGTTTGATGGGGGAGGGCCCACCCCACAGGGGGCAGTGCCATCCTTGGGCTGGTGGTCCTGAGTTCTATAAGAAAGCAGGCTGAGCAAGCCATGAAGGGCAAGCCAGTGAGCAGTATTCCTCCATAGCCTCTGCATCAGCTCCTGCTTCCAGGGTCCTGCCTTGATTTCATTTATGATGGACTGTAAATGGGACATGTAAGATGAAATAAACCCTTTTCTACCCAAGTTGCTTTGAGTCATGATGTCTTATCACAGAAATTGAAATCTTAACAAGACAGCATCTCTGCTTTAAAAAAAAAAGCCAATGAAATCCATCAGCAAGGACATGACTGAAGGTTCAATGGCCATCCAAGAACATCACATACACATTTCCCTCCTTCTCTAGCAACCAGGCCATGAGCACATCTGTAAAGCAGGTGTTGTGGTTGCTGCTCATATATTCAGGCCTCTCCAGCCCTCGGAATCTCCACATGCATAAAGTCATTTTATGAAATCCCATTCCTGAGTTTTCTGTGTGCATTCATTTTCCACTCACTCATTCACTTTGCCATCTGTGAGAACGTGCTTCCTCACATGCTGCAGCAGGTGGCAAAGGGTTAAAAAAAATGAGGAATGAAAATTGAAATTGATCAAACCCTATCTTTTGTTTTCCCTTCTGCAAATTGAAAAAACGACAGTCATTATGCCATTTGGGGAAAAGAAACATCAATCCCTCTTTGTGTGCTGGTGTGGGTTCTTTTGCAAATTAGTCTGCACTTTCTAGACCATGGCCAGCATCCGTGGAGCCATGGAGGGTCATAGATGGGCTGCAGGTCTTTAGAACCCTTCTATGATTATATGTAAAATCTTATGCCTGTCCTCATGGGCATGAATATCTTTCTTGGGAGGAGAATTCATAGCTTTCACTTTATCCTAAAACGAGTCGGTGATCCAAACAAGATTAAGAATCAATATGTACAAGAAGCAAAAAGAAATGAAAAAACCACGGAAAAAGTGTCTTATGTACCTGCATGCATGTGGCGTGTGTGTGTGTGTGTGTGTGTGTGTGTGTGTGTGTGTGTATGCAAGCGCTTGTGCATGTTCATTTCTCCCTTTCCTGTCTCTGCTTGGGGTCCCCTGACTTGTGCCCTGTCTCCTAAACTCTGCCTATTCTAACCTCCTGGACCTGGCTTATACCTCCTTTCACGCTCCTTCAACTGGAACCCAGATCCATCTGGCTATTCGCCAGTGTTTCCATCCAGACTATGAACTTCATGAGGGCAAATGCCTGGTACCCAACAGTTGAGGTGAACGAATGGTGGCCTCTGCTCTTCATGCTTTGGCTATTGCCTCTGGTTTGTTTTCCTGTTCCTTCCCCACCTCGGCCAGGAAGCTTGCTCTATGCAATATGGGGACTACCCCCACTGTATGTGGATCAGGACCGGCTGAACTCTCCTGCAGAAGAAGTTCTTTGGCCTCTCTGAACCCCCTTTCTCCTCTTTAACTGGGGAATTCAGTCACTGGGGCTGACGGAGCCTCCTGGCTGCACATTCCAGGAACAGAAGTCTCCAAGTCTGGGAAGGACGTGATCACCAGGCTTCTCCTTGAACCTCTCTGCTCAGGTGTGCTGAGGCAAGCTTCCCGGAAGGAAGGAGCACATCACCTGGCAAGCTCACCCCTGTTGGGGGCAGGGTCCCTTTGCCACCCCTGTTAGGAGCTGGACCCTCGGGGGACTCTAGTCTCCCATCAGTGCTTGCCGCTCTAGAAACTACT
Source organism: Peromyscus leucopus (assembly GCF_004664715.2). Lineage (NCBI taxonomy): Eukaryota > Metazoa > Chordata > Mammalia > Rodentia > Cricetidae > Peromyscus > Peromyscus leucopus. The sequence goes on from NC_051086.1 coordinate 64,392,573, forward strand.
CTCTAGGCATGTTCATGGTTAAAACATTCACAAAAATAGCTGCAAGCCGGAGAGAGGAAAATAAAATAACTCTGGTGTCTTTGCCAAAAACAACAAAGCAACAGCCTGTGCGCAGCCAGCTCAGTCCCTGGCGCAGCTTGGATGCTCACAGAAGGACTTGTTCCTTTTGTTCCACTGACTGTAGCTGCCTCCTGGACTCTGTCTGTGAGGCCTTGGGCCACCCATCAATTTATCTCAGCCTCCAAGGCCACTGAGCACCCAGCCTTGAGGTGTGGCCATGCGACTGTTCTCAGCTCCAACTCTCTGTGTCATTTTCAGTGATTCCTTAGACTTGTGACACATGCCTGAGCGTCCTCTGCACACCCGACCCTCCCTGATTGTCTCTCAGAAAACATCGCTATAGACATTTCTTAGGACACTTGTTCGCAATGACAGCAATAAAAACACTCCACCACTCACTGGAATTTAGACTGCCTTTAGTTAATGATTGATTGAGACCTGGATATTGGCTTGTTCTTTTGAATTTCATGTGTGTGTGTGTGTGTGTGTGTGTGTGTGTGTGTGTGTGTGTGTGTGTGTGTATAAACATTTAAGCAGGTTAAGTACATAGACTTACCCTAAACTGAAAAAAAGCCAGAACACCCAAATCGGATGGTATACATAGATCTGTAAGGTATACAGATGTGTCTGAATAGTCTTTGCACCATCATAAAATGATCCCTCTCCCTTATTTATACTTTTCCTGGAAAGAAGTTAGAATCCACTGAAGTAGTTCAAATAGCATCTTCAGTTATCAATTTTTAAAAATGTATGAAGTTGTTCAATTAGAAGAAGGCAGAGGCATCAGACAGGCTCCTAGCTATCCAAATAGACATTCCACTTTGTTCCTGTCACTGATGGGAGCAAGTATGAGACCAGCCTTCAGATCCCTGCCCTTCCAGGTTTGATGGTCCAGTCACCAGTGGGACACTTCCCAGCTGGGTGAGCCAAGGGGTGAGTTTGTCTCAGGAGAGACGTCTATGGCCTGGTGAAGTCTGAAAGAAAAATCACGTTTGGCTTTGTTTGCTCCAGGTGAGTCATTGTGGTAGGTCTACAAATAGAGTGGAGGAGCCTGGGAGTTGAGGGCACAGCCCCTCGTTCTGTGGGTGACCCAAGTCAGTCTCTCCACACCCCAGTTGGGGAGATTGATTTGGAAGACCAGGGCATTAGGCTATGTAGTCCACTAGGCAGAATAATTGCCCATGAAGATGTTTACATCCTGATCCCTGGAACAAGTGACCCCACACTGTAAAGAGGCTTTGCAGATGAGCTGGAGGAAATAACCTTGTGATGGAGCAGGTTGTCCTGGACTGCCTGGTGGGCCCAAATGTAGCTACAAGTGGAAGAGGGCAGGAGAGGAGGTCAGAGTTGGAGGGAGGTGTGACTATGGAGGGTCCTGGTGATGTGACCTGAGAAGACTCAGCAGTCCTAATTAACTTGAAGAAGCGGGAAGGGGTCATGGGTCCAGAAACACGGCAGGCCTCTAGAGGCTGGACAGGGTCAGGAAGTGTATCCTTCCCTGGAGCTTCTAGAAAGAAATGCACCTTATTGCTGTCACCTTAGTCCAGTGAGATGGGTGCCAGACCTCCCAGAGCAGTAAGATGGTACGCTGTTTTAAACAACACAGGAAACTTTCCAGACATGCCATTCTGCATTTGTAAGAATTGTTAACAGTTTGGGCAACCCCCGTAGAGGGCTTGGGTATATGTGAGCGTGGGGGCGGGCACTGCAGCAGATCTCTTTCCCAACTCTCTTTGCAGTTGTCCTCACACCTGGCCGTGCTTGTGTGTGTGACAGGTGTATATATAGAACTTGTTCCATCTGGTGCCGGGTAGTATGGTCACAGCACTTGGAATCTGAAGGGGTCTTATACCAGACATTACCTGGTCCCGCACCTTCCCAAAGGTAAAATAAGATCATCCTCACATCAAGGGAGTGAACCCAGAGAGGGCCAGAGTGTCACCGCAATCAGCTACTGAGAGGAAAGGGCCATGGGCCACGGTGGCAGACTCCTAGTTGTGAGATTCTTCAACTCAACATGCTGAAGAAATCACAGTGTGGTGAGGGGTGGGGGAGAGAATGACAGAGTAGAGACTAGGCCCCTGAACCCCTGTTCTGACCTGTACTATCCATGAATGTGCACATGGGGGTAAAGACACAAGCCACATCATACCTGTCTGCACTGCTGGGGCAGACTCTGGCTTAGGGGTGCTAGGGCTTTGGGGTCGGAAGTAAAAACCTAGCCTAGAGGGACTGTCACCATGGAACCAGCGTGGAGTGATTCTGCCCAAACAAGAAGCTCTCATTTGCCACCCAGAGGCTTCAAAGGGGCATGCAATTGTGATCAGCAAAGGTTCCTTCAACCTTGCGTCCCATTTGGATCTCCTCTTTGGGGTCGGAGGGAACAAGGTGCTTCAAATGTGACCGCTGGAAGGACAAGGTAGATCAGTTTCATGGGGGTAGAGAATTGGGCTTAAGAGAGGGTCAGATGGGGGTGAGTGAGAGGTCACACTGAGTCTATGTCTAGCCTGAGCTCACAGACAGGGTTGGGAGCATTCAAAGCAGCAGAGTACAGGGACCCTCGAAGTCTCTGCTAAGGTTTTCTGACATGGGTAGCCTCTCTCTCTCTCTCCTTTTTAGTAACACTTATATTGGGTGATATCCTGCAGAACATAGGTTTTGACCTGTTAGTGGATCATGTAGTAAACTAATTAAGTTGTGTCTCAGACTAGCATAAAATATACAGTACACACACCTTGTAAAGGTAAGCACTGTCGATGAACCTTGTAAACACAATCTCAGTAGTTTTGGCTGGCAGGTCTGAGGCTGTCATTAGCCCTCAGGGACCGAAAACTAGATGCTGAGAAAAGGCAGAATGATGTGGCCACTTCCACAAGACCAGCTTTTAATATGACTGTGGTTCGAAGCACGAATAAATAAACTCCAAAGAAAATGGAAAACCCAAACCGAACCTTAGAACATCCAGACTGAAGACCACAAAACAGAGCAAACCAAAACGATCTTCAACAGACGAACAAAAACAGCCCCGCCCCCAAACAAAACAAAAGAAATCAAACTCTACAGCTGTGTCACAGGGTGAGAACGACGTGGCTCCACGGACGAATACTGGGGTCACCCAGGCCACTGTACCACCTCCACAGGTGCTGGGATAAGAAGGAGGTTGGCACTGGTCACCTTTAGCGCAGGAGCCCCATGGGCCAGTTTTGGGGGACAAGGGTTCGTGGGCAGGTGAAGAACCTTCGCAAACAAGACAAGGATCAAACGTTGTAGAGAGTTCGGTGGTTTCCTTCTCGACCGGGCAGTTTTTGACTCCAGAGCTGGGCTCAGGGTGGCTTTGGGGCTGGAACCTGGTCCCACTGCCAGGCAGCAGAGTGGGGCTCTGGAAACTGCGTGGAGAAGATAACGTGTACAAGACAGGAGTGGAGGTGGCGCCGTGAGAAGTCTGAGCATGCGGGTGCTTTGTACATCTGGCAGTGAGATGTGATGGCAGGTTAGTTCTTGGACAGTTCCGGAGTGGGACTCATCGGTCCTACAAGGGGCAAGTGGCAGGGCCCGGGGACGATTCATGTCAGATGTGGCCAGAGTGAGGTTTGGCAGAAGTTCGCAATGTGTGTGTGTGTGCATAGGGGGGCTCTTGCTTCTTTCCGTCATCAGGGGCCATCCCGTCTGAGCTTGCTGTCCCCTGTCCTGGGTCTTGGGCCTTAAGGTCTGTTTGGAGGTGCCGGGTCGCCTGAGGTGTCAGCAGGCGATCTCCTCCAGGGTGCCCAAAGCTGTCTGCAGGGGCACATTCACAGTGTGGCTGATGGTTTCAGAGTGGTTCGGCATCGTGTCGCAGGTGCTCTGCAGGGGAAAGAGTCATTCAGAAAAGTCGACTGCAAAGTCCTGTGAGGCGGGGGTGGGATCCTCTCAAGGTCGGAATCAGAACTGATCAGAGCTCCAGGGGTGGCCCCGGGGGATACAGAAGAGGCCCTGAGCAGGGTGGACCTGAAATGCTGTACATCTCCCGAAGCTGAGAGAAGTGGGAGGAGGAAGGGCCAGGCAGGAGGTTGCGCCAGGGATAGGGTGCTGGGGTTGGTTCTGGACAGGATAGGGTGAGGAGTGGGGGGAGTTGATGGAGACAGAGCTGGGGGAGGGGAAACAGGTGAAAGGTGGCTGTGACTGAGACATTCTAAGGAAGGAAGGGAGGTGGGGAGGGAACCATGGCTTTTAGAGCACTCACTGTCTCTGAAATGCAAGTACAATCTCTCTGAACCCTCTGAGGCCCCTCTGAGGCTTTGTGATCCTATGCAGATGCTTAGGGAGGCTTAGGAACGCCCCCCAGGTGCACAGCTAGGACTCTGAGGACCTAGACTGTGGACAAGACAACTGAGACCAGAGCCTAGGCTCTTGGCTTCTTTGCAGTTTTCTCCCTTAGCAGAGGCTCGCCTTCGGGAGTCACAAGAATCAAAGCCAGGCTTCTTGCCTGGGAACTGTGTAATGAGACAGTATCTGGAATAGAAATGGGAGCCTGACAGAAAGGGCTGGGATCCATTTGGGGCTAGTACATTTCAGCGAGGCAGTGGCCGCTTGAGCATGATTCTCACAAGGCTGATTTGGGATGTCGTATGGGAAAGAGAGCTGGAGACCCCGCCTCAGTCAACCAAGTCCTGAGCCCAGGAGTGGCCTCAGCTATGGAAAAGAATGATGGACAGGCATGAAAATGAAGGGTGCTGCCTCTGACTATAGAGAAAAGGCAGAGTGATCCAGTGGTTAGAGGCACTTAAGGTTTAGTCCCGATACTTAAAAGCTATGTAACTCTGGCCTCTGGGCCTCAGTGGCATCAAAGGCCAAAAGAAGGTAAAGACAGACCTTCATCTATGGTGGCTGCGATGACAAGACCCAACCCCAAACGGGGCTCAGCCTCTAGCCAGAATACAGTGGTCAGTAGCCGTAATGTGTACAATTGCTGCTACTAATTGCATGAGGCCTCATACTCCTTCAAATAGATGGAGGTCAGTGACATGGGTGCACTTCCCACTCTTAGGAAACGTGGAAGTAGACATAGGGACTCTCTTGTAGGAGTACGAGAGGAGGGGAATAGCCCTGTGGCCTGGAGAAGGATCCACCCTAGGAAGCATCTTTTAGAGTCAGCTCCACTCATGGCTTAGTCATTGGCTTTTGGGATATGGCCTAGCTGGAGTGTCCTTGGATTTGGGGCATGAGAGGGTATCACAGGTCCTTCCTGCCCCGACCTGTGTCTCATTTCATATTGCCTACACAAGCTAGCCCATGGAGAGCTGTTCTTACCATGTTCTCATCATGGCTCCCTTCCTCCTCTTCTTTGCCAAGCAGGTCTAGTAGCTTCTCTTTGATCAGCTGTAAGAAAGACAGGAAGTGGACAGTCAGGCTGGGAGGATGGTGCAAAGGCCAAAGGGTACCCTTCCTCAGGGATGAACCAGGGAACCACATAGGCAGTGACTGTGGGCTGTGGCCGTACATATATGATGGCAAGAGCCCTGCCTGGTGGACAGCTCTAGGGCCTCACTCTCTCAAGCTCTCCTTTTGGCCTACATGTGATTTTGTTGCTCCAAACAGAGCTTGGAAGAGGGTTGGGGAGGGCTCTGCCTTGCTGTGTGGACCACTTACTCCAATGGATAAACTAAAGATCCTCATGGGACCTAGGCAGCACTGTGGGACCTCTTCCTCATTGTGTAGCTCAGGTTGGCCTCAAGTTCACCATCCTCCTGTCTCAGCCTTCCTGGTGTTGAGATTACAGATATATGCCACCATACTCAGGTTCTTTATTCACATTCAAGGACTGATACCTCCAGAAGATGAGGGCATGCCCAAGGGTTATAACACTTCATTTGTAGCAATTAAGGGTAGTTCTTAAATATACTATCTAATGTGGTTCAATTTGCCATTCACTTTGTACAGCTTTTCAAGAGAATGAATAAATAATGCAGAACAAAAATCTGGACTTATTTGGGTTGTAGTCTCATCGTGCTGAGAGACACATGAGTCTCTGGACTGGTCACAAGGGGCTCTACTGAAATGATTGCCGGAGGTATTTTGCCTTCCCTGTGAGGCCATGAGGAGGCTGAGAATCAGAGTCCCAAGGGACTGTGCAGTGTGGGAATCCTGGAGGACTTTGGGATGGCCACTTGTTTCAGGGAGGCACTCCCAGCCCAGTGTGAATTGCCCATCTGTGGCCAGGGACATGGAGGTCTCCAAGTGATCACCAGAGCAGGGCAGAGCTGGCATGGAACCTATTCATAGGTAGGTTAGCCCACTAACTCAGCTGTTCTTCAGGCGGCTGGTCATGCCCACCTCTCTGCCCAGATGATCCATGGGCAGAGTAGACCAAGGTAGGCTCACTCTTGCCTGGGGTTAGGAAGTTGTAAGGGCTGATATGCTCCAGGGCCTCTGTTTGAGAATCTTTCAGAAACCTGTCCCCAGCTGCCTCTAGAGGGTCACATCTCCCCAGACTGTGAGTGGCAGAAGCAGTTAGTGGACACTGTGATCTCACTGGGGTTTGATGAGGATTCCAGGGACATGTGGCCCCTCCCTAGGGCTGGCTAGGCCATGGAAGACAGGCCACTCAGAGGACAGGCTTGCAGGTGGTGTATGCTCCTGAGTGTGTTGTGTGTGGTATGCAGATCTGTGAATGTGGTTTGAATATGTGTGTGTGCTCACACACGCGTGTGCGCACACACATGTTCAGGAACACATTGTGTGAATGCATGTGGGATTACGTATGTTTAAGTGTGATATGTGTGTGATGCATGTGTGTGTAATATGTTGGGTGTGTGATGTGTTGCATATAGATGTGGACTACCCAGGGTATGAAACCCTGCCCTGGTCCCACTGTGGGTGTAAGGGACTCAGGGCTGGCTTCTGCACAGACTGGCCTCTTCTCATCCCTCCACTCCCACTCTGTAGCATAGGCCAGGTCCAGGGAGAGAACTAGGGTTGCCATTTCTCTCACATCTACCTCTCCTAAGACTCCTCCTGCCTTATGTTTTGGAGAAGTGGCTTTGTGTGTGTGTGTGTGTGTGTGTGTGTGTGTGTGTGTGTGTGTGTGTGTGTATCGAAGCTACTGCCTCAGCCCCGCTTGGTTCTGAGTCTGGGTGTTCCACCATTTAGTCATTTCCCCAAGGGTACCCCCAAATCTTACCTCATAAATATAATCAAAGAGCTCTAGTATTGTAAGGATACTAGCACCAATAAACAATCCCATCTGACCACCAATGTCACCTGCAGAGGAAGGGAAAAGACCAGAGATTGGGTTTTACACACAGATCCAGGAAGGGGTGAAGAGACGATGAACCCAGAAGCCAGAGCTCTTGAGTGTGCCCCCTCCAAGGGAAGCCTGGGCCTTGTCACTGGAGGGCCAGTTTGGACAGGTCCACCTTCACTCAGGTATATCACTAGCCAGCAGGGTTGGGGCTGATCACTCACTAATGAGGCTCATGGGTCTGTTTAGGGAGCAGAAGAAGTTCTGAGTGAATGTATGTTGTTGACATGGGCACTGCCATGTCAAGGACCCCAGTGCCTCGACCTCATGGGAGTGGCAAAGCCTTCCCTGGGTGAGACTCAGAGGGACGGGAAAGCCTGCCTCTGGTCTGTGTGTGAATGGTGATAGCGTGTGCAGAAAATGTCGACCATAGCTTTCTGCCCTAGATGTTCATGGCATGAAGACTGCTCCTACTGAGATTGGTGGAACCTGCCTCCTTGGTCAGCTGTTTATAATAACCCTGCCTCCTTGTTATCTATATGTAATAACCCACCCTTATTACACCCTTATTTAAGCTGTGTGCAATAACCCTCTTTGTTCAGCTGTATGTGATAACCCCACCTCCCTGGGCTCAAGATGGCTTCCTTTTGTTCCCTCCCACCCCCGTTCCTCTAGTGCAAGCTTACTGGGGAGTGTGTATGTCTGCGTGAGTATGCCAGGTATGAGGTGTGCATTGGCACCTGGAATGCAGCCAGTATAGACAGGATGCAGAATGTGTGTAGGCAGCATGTCTGACCATGGATGGCTTTATGTGAGTGCATTATCTCTGTCCACTTTAGGCACACAGAATGTGTCTGTGTGTGTTTGATAGATGTGCCTAGAGTGTGCCTGAATGTGTACAGCATGCGTGAGCATTGTGTAGGTGTAGGTGTGTTCCCGTGTATGCCTTGTAGGCGTATGTAATGAGCACGTGGACACATAGGCATAGATTGTGTCTGCTTAGGTTTTCTGTGTGTATGGATGTGCCTCTGAAGCCATGTGGTGGGACACAGGGCTGTGCAGATGTGTGTGTGCATATGTGAATGTGTGCACGTGCATGCGTGCCCGTGCATGCGTGCCCGTGCATGTGCGTGTGTGTGTGTGTGTGTGTGTGTGTGTGTGTGTGTGTGTGTGTTGGTTCTGGAGCATCATGGGTACATGGACCTGTAGACTGGTTTCAGTGTGCGTGTTGTGTGTGTTAGCACGGGGGTATTGAGTGGCGTGCATATGGAGTAGTGGTGAGAGAGGGCTGAGCGGGGACTGATGGCTGAAGGTTTGTATGTGGCACACACTTTCCTCACAGGAGGCACAGATGGCGGCACCGTTTCCTCACAGGCTATTCTGGGCGGGAACAAGATGCTGGGAACAAGCTTATCCTTATATCTGATGCAGACGTGACAGATTCAAAGCTTGGACCCTTTTTGCTCTCTCTATCTCTATCTGTGTGTGTGTGTGAGAGAGAGGGGGAGGGAGGGAAGGAGGGGAAGAGAGGGAGAAAGGAGGGAGGGAGAGAGAGGGAGAGAGGGGGAGGGAGAGAGAGCAGGAACACAGCCATGCACTGCAAGCTTGATCTCTTTGAGGAGGGAAGGGGAAAGAGCAGACCTTCCAGGGGTGAGTGAGGGGCATGACCTGTGCTCTGTGTCTCAGGGCCTTTAACCACAATAACCTCCATGGAGGCCCGAGTGACAGCTGCCTCCACAGAGCAGGCATTGAACAAAGGCTTTGTCCCTCTCCTCCTAGATGAAGCACAGAATGCTCCCAGGGCTCTGGTCATACCAGATGGGGCAGGAGTCCTGGCACAGTGACTATGTAGGTGCCACAGACGGCTACTGGTGGCTGAGCTAACGGCCACGGTGAACTAGGTATGATGGTTCATCTCCATCGTCCACGTGACTACATTGGAGACAATGGAGTGGGGTGGACAACTCTAAATATGGGAGTGGCCGTCCCATGGGCTGGGGGCTTGGAGATGGAAAAGGGAAAAAGGAAAAAGGAGAAAGGAAAGAGTCTGCTGCTCCTTCTCTCCTCCCCTCCCCTCCCCCTCCCTCCCTTGTTCCCCTCCCTCCCTTGCTCCCCTCCCTCCCTCCTTCCATTGCTCCCCTCCCTCCCTCCCTCCTTCCCTTGCTCCCCTCCTTCTCTCCCTCCTTCCATTGCTCCCTTCCCTCCCTCCCTCCCTCCCTCCCTTGCTCCCCTCCCTCCCTCCCTCCCTCCCTCCCCTCTCTCCCTCCCTCCCTCCCTTCCTCCCTCCCTCCCTCCCAGCTGTTTTCTGGCCGCCATGATGTTAACTACTCTGCTTTATCACCCTGTTCCCGCCACACTGGACTGCAAACCCTGGAATCGTGAGCCAACACAAGCCCCCATCCTTCTCAAGCTGTTTTGCTCAGGCGTCTTCACGGTGATGAAGAGTCAGAGGACACGGTGGGAGGAGATAGGAAGCCTGGCTTACAGAAACACGGGGTGCAGCTCAGGGAAGCCCCCTCCCTGCCCATGTCCTCACAGCTGACCTTCAGAAGTCCTTGGATTCAAAGCCTGCTCTTCCTTCTACACTTTCAGGTGGAAGCTGCCCCTCTCAGGATGCTACTATGACTCCGTTCAGTCTCAGGGACAACAGCCATTACCACTGTGTCCTTTCTTTAGAGTGGGCAGGAGGGAGCACAAGTTCAAGGGTTAGTTCCCTTGACCAGAATGTGAGTGTCCAGATGGGCTAGGGCCAGGCTTGAGCTTAATTCCTTGGGTACACCATGTTCCATCAGGACCAGGGCAGCCAGTGGGAACCTGTGTGGGAGTGGCAGCCAGGTTGGTGGCCATTTGGAGGGATCAGCTCTTCTTCCCTGTTTGAGAAAGGGCTCTGGGTCCAGGGGACAACACTCAGCTTCTCAGTGCATTGTTGTCCCAGCTCCACCGGGGACTCTGATAGTTTGGATGCCTGGGGACCAGCCAAGCTGGACATTCTCTCCTTCCACGCTTCTGCTAGCGTTCAGGCCCTGGGACGCCCACTCCAACCTAGAGACAGGCTATGGAATCCAAGAGGGCAGGCCTGTAGACGTCCTGCGAGACCTCTGTATTCACTCCTCACCGCATGGAGGAGACGGAGGCCTTAGGCTGAGGATTGAATTGGACCCCTAGCCTCTACTCAGCAAGCACGGAGAGAGTAACTAGTACATTAACAAGTTTGCCTCCTTGGGAGGCTTCTATGTCTGTCTGCCTGCCTCCCGCCCACCTCCCCACCCCCATCCCTCCCCAGAGATGTGGAAATTTATGTGATAGACATTCCAACTCACCAAGTAAGGCAGCGACTTCATACGCCTTCTTCTGTTCAATTGTCTCGTAATTGAGCGCTTCAAAAAATATATCCAGGACAAGAATGTTCTCTCTGCAGAGGGAAAATTAAACACCACACACGGTTAGAACCCTCAGCATTTACGGGACGGCTAATGCAGCTTTCCTGTGGATGGATAGAGAAAGGGAGGCCTAGGGAGCTGCCCAAAAGACACGAACTCCAGAGCCAGAGGCTCCTGTCATCTGTGTCCCTGTTTGTCCTTACATCTCTTGGCAGCCTTTCTGGGAGTCCAGCCCGCACCCAGGTCCTTGAGTCTTCTGGGGCCTGCTTGGTTGTTAGCATGCAAACGAGCCCAGCAATCTCCTGATTAGGCTGGCCTCAGATTGGGTGCTTGCCCCAGCCGAACATCTAAATGGTTATGACCCACTCCTGAGAGTCCCCATTTTCTCCTGAGACCCCGAACAAGCCTCTCGAGGTGGGAGGCCCTGACCTGGCATTGTTCAGTCAGTTGCCAGAGCTGGGGAGGACTGGAGGGAGCGGGAGCGGGCCCATGGCTGGCTGCGGGGATTCCTGGCAGAAGCCCGGCACTCCTTCTGTGACTTTCCTGCAGGCAGGTGTGTTAACGAGACACATCTTGGCAGTGAAACTCATCCCTACTTGCAGAATGCCTGCTAAGCAGCAGGGCCTGGTGTTTCCTACACTAGTCTCCTTCTGTGGGGCTTGACATGCCCTCCATGCCCCTTGTTTTAACCTGTTGAGCAGAAGTCATCTCAGGAAGGGGCCTGGCGACTGTCCTGGAATGGGAGAGTGGCTGGGAGAGAAGGAAGCAAGTGCCTTCCACACCGTGGAACTTTACAGCAATGAACAGGCTCCCTTTTTCTCCCATCTGGCTTCCTCCCTGACTGCCGCCTGGAGGGTCTTTCTGAAACTGTTATGTTGATTCAAATTAAAGAAGACCACGATTCAGTTTCTCAGTCATACCAACGACATCACAGATGCTCCACAGCCATGCAGGCATGGCCAGTGGTTACCACATTGGGCGCCACAGTTGTAGAATCTATCATTCCAGAATGTTCTATTGGGGAGCAGAGTTCAAGAACACAAATTCGACACAGGCTATTATTTTGTCATTCCTCTTGGTTGTCTGCCCGAACTAGGTAGTAAGACCTAACCTAGGTAAAGACATCACACATATTTTGGTAACAGGGCATAGAGAATCAGGCAGGAACTGAGCTGGAAGCTTCCTCCCTGCCTGCCAGCGTTCAAGGTGTTACGCAGGTGCTGAGGTAGAAAAGTCATCAGTGGTCTTACCCAGCTGTGACCCCTGTGAGATACAATACTAACCAGCCGGGGAAGATATTCCCACTGGTGCAAGATGGCATGAAGGTTATAAGGGTAACTAACTGCTTTCTGATTGCATTTGAGGTCTGTTCCACGAGAGAGAATCTCTTTTCACTACTGTAAACCTTCTCAAGAGCCCACGGCTGGGGAGATCATAACTGCCTCCGCCCCCCCTCACCCCCAGCGGGGTGGGGGCAGGGATCATCTAGTACTTTTGTTTTGCTAAGTGGACATGTGTCAAACTGCCTTCTAAGTACTTACATTTTTAACCCTAGATGATTGCAGCTCTCAGCACTTGGTTAGAGGAGGTTCTGTTTGCAGTGAGCAATGCTAACACCAAGACTCATAATGGGTTGAAGTGCAGAGAATAAGTGATTGTTTTTTTTGTTTGTTTGTTGTTTATTTGGTATTTTGTTTTTAGGTTTTTTTTTTTAACTGAAACCTGACCTGGAACTCATTTTGTAGACCAGGCTGGCCTCAAACTTGCAGAGATTCACCTGCCTCTGCCTCCCAAGTGCTGGGATTAAAGGCATGTGCCACCACTGCCCGGCCGAGAATAAGTGATTGTTAAGGGCTAATCTCTAAATGGAACACCTATACCAACCTCTCCACTCCCCACCCCGCAAGGCTTGGGGAACACCATGGAAAAGAAGGGAGAGAGAAGGGAAGAGCCGGAGGATAGGGAGGAGTACAGTGAAACGCTGTCCTCTGGACGTGCCGCGGCCATCCATTGCGCCCGTGGACTCAGCCGCTAAGGTTACCTGAAGAAGACCTGTACAAGACAGGGCCCATCAGCATTCCTGCAGGGATGGGGGAGGGGCTCATGAGGCCTCACCCAGTGGTTGCTAAGTGAGAAGTAGTTTTCTTCAGTGGTAGAGCCGCTGGTAACTTGCCTGTACTTCAGTAAATAACCCCACCCATGCTCATGCAAGCAAGCCCAACAGGACACACAAATACTCCCCCAAACAACAACAAGACACACAACAGTGAGGAGGAGGTCTTTGGGAAAGAAGAAGAGATTCTGTAGGAGTGGGAGGGGGATTGAAAGAGTGTAACAGCACGTGAAAATGACCACAATACATCACATATATTATGAGATCATCAAAATAACTTAATAAATAAGTAGAATACAAATTTGATGAGCTGGGCATGGTGACATAGACCTATAATCCTAGCACACGGGAGTTGAGGCAGGAGGATCATGAATTTGAGGCCAGCCCTCCAACAATAGTGAGACCCTATTTCAAATAAAAATAATAAAAGGCAAATTTGAGCTTGTCATCGACCTTCTAAACGGTCAGCTGCTCCCTAGTCTAACACGAGGTCCCTTCCCCTGAACCTCACCCCCGCTCACCCTTAGCTCATCCTGTGGGACCTGTGACATGTCCATCTTTCCCTGAGTCTCTGATGTTCCCTGTGCCAACTCTGCCCTAAGTCCCCCACTGGGACACACTCTCCTGTTCATTTACCCCATGTAAAGGGATTTTTTTTGCCCCCCAGATCTGAGCCAGAAGGATCAGTGGTACTTGAGCAAAGAATAAGAAGAAGTTCCTGCCATTTGGGGAGCTTCCCACTATGGCCACTGTACAGGGCGGCAATAAAGACGGACTCAGACTGGAAAGGAAAGTTAGAACATGGGGAGGGGCTGTCTGGTCTCTGAAGAGACCAGATCCCAAAGCCCGAAGACATCAGGCTATGTCCTGCTGCCCTGCATCTCTCCGTCTGTGCTGTGGCTGACAGGTATTTATTTATATAAAGTTCCTTCCAGCCCCCCACACCTACAAAAGTCAGCTAACCCTCCTGTTTGGGGAATTCATCTGAAGGCTTTTTTTTCTGGGTCCCTCCCCACCAACCTCTGCCACCCACCCCTTTCACCATGGCTCTATCTTTTTTTTTTAATGATTAATTTATTTTTATTTCATGTACATTGGTTTGCCTATATGAGGGTATTGGATCCCTTGGAACTGGTGTTAGAGACAGTTGTGAGCTACCAGGTGGGTGCTGGGAATTGAACCCAGGTCCTCTGGAAGATCAGCCAGTGCTCTTAACCACTGAGCCATCTCTCCAGCCCCATGGCTCTATCTTTACCTCTCTTACTTTTTCGGTTGTTCCTGTCAATGTTAGTGCCTTTCCAGGCTTTAAAGGGAGGCTCCTCTTTCCCTTCAAGGTTCCGGCCCATGGGTTTTGACATCCTGTTGTTTCTTTCTAATAATTTCCCACTTCATGGCCTCATCGTGCTCTTGGATCTTTCTGCTGATACATCTAGTTATTTTTCTTCTTCTTTTAATATTTCTCTCCCTCCCTCCCCGCCTCTCTCTCTCTCTCTCTCTCTCTCTCTCTCTCTCTCTCTCTCTCTCTCTGTGTGTGTGTGTGTGTGTGTGTGTGTGTGACAGCAGAAGCCAGAAGAGGGCATCAGATCCATTGGAGCTGGAGTTCCAGACATTTCTGAGCTGCCCGGCTTTCTGAGCTGCCCGGCATGGGTGCTGGAATCCGAACAGCTCTCCCAGCTGCTGAGCCATCTCTCCATGCCCACCCCTCTTAAACCTAATTCTTGACGGATAGTTGTGTCAGCTTCTTTCCTGAATGGAACCGCTTAGTTAACAGCAAGTCACACGCTGAAGCAGCATTGTAAAGGAAAACACCACAGTGCCTGGGGAGGAGAATAATCTAACCTTCTAAGACAATGCTATTTAAATGGAGACAGATACCTCAAGGAACCAGCTAGGCAGAGTGGCAGGAAAAGTGTTTCCAGAAGAGGGAACAGAAGGCTCAAGACCCACCAGGAGAATTACATGTTCTTTAGAAAGCTCAAGCTTTCCCTGAACCTTACCTGGTGCAAACTACAGTCAACTACGGTTATCCCTTAGTGTCTGCATATCTCAATTATAACCAACATTGTCCCAGACGTCATTGCCCTATGTGGCATTAAATCCTGCACTTATCTCCCCAGGAGGCTGCAAGCTCTTTGTGGCTTTGTCTTCTGAGCTTGGCACACAGCAGGTGCTCAATTAATGTTTGCTAAATTGAGCTAACTGCTTGCCTTTTTGCCTCTTTCTGCATGCCCCCTCCCCATGCTCTCCCTTCCCACTTAACTTACGAGATATATTTTTCAGATTTGTTAAATTTCTTCTCCAGGTACTTGGCTGACGTCTTGCTGGGGATCTTCACCATGGAGAGCTCTTTGTTGTAGCGGGTCAGGTTGCAGGGTGTCCTGCAGAGACAGTAATTGCTGTCCTTTTCTGCCAGGAGGCCTGGAGGAGAGAGGAGAGGGTCTCAGGCAGGCCTGGGTGGGGGCGAGGATCTCTGGTCCAGCATACCCAGATTCTAGGCATTAAGAGAGCAAGCTGGGCCCCAGGAAACTGGGCTAGGAAATTGCTAAGATGGGATTGTGTGTGTGTGTGTGTGGGGGGGGGGCTTTAAAGTGTTGATCCATTGCCACTTTTAGGGAGACAGTTCCACGGGGAGGCCTGGCCCCTCCCATTCCCGGGACTTTCTCCTGTGACTAGCATCAGAGTTCTGACCTACAAAGTGGGCCACCATGGAAGTTAACATGGAGAACACGGTGCTTGGAGCTCAGGGTTTCATGTTCTTCTTGCTGGTTCTCTTCATAACCAATGCCATGCCCTCTGCCTACTGAGAGGCCACACAGGGAAAGATCCTTGAACCCTTTTCCTGGAGCGACCTAAACCCTTCCCTCCACCCCCCCCCCCAACACCCAGAACACAGCTCTCCCTTTCCCCTCCAACCAGACCAGGTGGTTAAGGCACTGCTGCCCTCTGACAGGCTCTATTTTTAACCAGACTTTAGCCAGGGCCTTGAGAGCGGCTTCTCCACTGCTCAGCCCCGCTTTGGAAAGAAGCTTGCTAAAGGCAGCGCAGAGAGAATTCCCACCTTGATCACCCTGGCCCTCCCCTAGGAAGAATCCCAGCCCTGTGAGTAGCAACACTCTCCTCCTGACATCTCCGCTGTCTTGACCCTTCACGGTGCTTGCAGGCGATGAATCCCTGACTGCCCGCTACATGCTGAGAAGAATCCCCTTGTCCCCCTGTTGCAGTCACCTTGATGCTTCATCGCAAGGGTCCACAAGTGTTCTTAACCATTAGCAAGGAAAACTATTCCTTCAGCCCCTCCCTCCCTCCTCCCCTCCCTTCCTCCCTCCTCCCCTCCCTTCCTCCCTCCTTCTTTTGTTCTCCCTCACCCTTATGTCTCTCTCACTCAGTTTTGTTATCTTTATTCCAAAGAAAGACTCTGCATGTATTGTAAACCCTGCCCCCCGCCCCCCTTCTCAGGCCATCTCCCGCAGGACTCCAGCTTTGCCCTCACTTAGCGCTACCAAGTGCAGCTGCTGGAGGACCTGGAGTGCGCTGTGTTTTCGGTTCTGTCTGCCTTTTCCTGGGACTGGAGCGAGGGGAGGGAGGGGAGGTAGGCACACGGCAGGACAGCTGCTGAGCTCCCCCGGCCCCTGCCTCTGTGCTCCTCCTCCCCCCCTGTTTCCCAGCTGGGGAGCCAGCAGTTATTTTAGACCTCAAATGCCCTGGAGGCTGTGAGGGGAGGAGGGTGGGGGGAAAGTGGGGAGCGGGCAGCGGTGGCATAGTGGGGCTCGGAATGGCATGTGTTTGCACACCTGGGATGGGAGAGGACCTCCCCTCTCCGCCACTTCCTCTCCCTTGGGCTCAGAGCATGGGTGGGAAGGACATGCCGCTTTCGGATGAACTTGGTCCTCCCGTGTGGCTTCACCAGCCTCCTTCAGGTGACCCAGTGGCCCCTCGGCCACTCTCTCTCCATCTCTGCCCTCTCCCTGTGTCCTCCACTCCCTGTGAATCTACTTCTCCATCACCACCTCTGTGTCTCCTCTCCCTCAGGCCCCTGGCGGCCCTCATCCACCTGTATGGTTCCCTCTTCTCCTCTCTTCCAGCTTCCTGCAGCCACCCCATCGTGCAGGGCTTCTTTGTGCTCATCCCTTCCCTGCTCCGTTTTCCACGGCTGACTTCTGTGTCCCTATCAGATGACCCCACAATCACCACGTCTCACCTCCCACCCCCTCTGTCCCCAGTACTGACCGAGGGCAGGCTCTGCACACTCCTTGTGCTGCTCAGGGGTGCAGAAAGGAGCATCTCCTGCAGGGAAAGAAAGCAAAGAGAGAAACAGCGTTAAGCACACAGGAGCTATGCATGCCAGCGGCACCTCACTGGCCCAGGCAGTGAGTGATTCCCAGCACCCACAGGGATAAGCTGTCTCCAGAGGACAGTTTGGGGTGCCACTGTGCAGTGTCCTCAGAACTGGAGGTGACTTCTGATTTGCTGTGAGGAGGAGACTGTGAGACCTGCCTGGCCCTCTTCTGGTGGCTCACAATGGTGGATGGTGGGGTAACTTGTCTGGAAGACTGGGGACAAAACAAGGTGAGGGTGGGCTGAGAAGGAGGTTCCTTCTAGGCCAGGCCCCATGCGGTCTCCTTGAACCCTTGTGTTAGGCTTCCAAGTAGAAAAACATGGGGCTCAGCATGGAGCCTTCCAGACAGTGAGCTCCTGGTGGTAAGGTGGGGTTGGCAGAGGGGTCTGTGCCATCCGGAGACTGCTGCTTCTCAGCACACCACACTGCTATGGGCAGCCTGGGGTGGCTCTGTGCCTCCTCACAGCCCTGCCCATCACCTCATGCAGCTGAGACGTCATAGGTAATGTCACGGCTGGAATGACTGCAACCTCACTCTATCTGCTTGCCCCTGGCTCAGGTTTCATGAAGAAAGCTCATGGCTGGGGGTTCAGTCTGGGCATCAGGCAAGCTGATGCTAGTCTTCCTAGTCTTTCTGAAATCTCTCTGTAGAACACTAAGATCTCTTTTTTGTTGTTGTTGCTGATTGTTTTATTTTCTCCTCTTTTCTTTTTCTCCTCATGAAATGCTTAAAGCCAAGATCCACCAGAAATGTCCTTTTTGAACCGTTTTCCCCCAAGTCCTTTTTACAGCATCGAAGAACGGGTACATTTCCCTTTTCCAATAATAACACGTTAAGTGATGTGGTTTCCACTTTGCCCTATCTTCCAGGAAGCTCATAGGCAATTTTCATGTCATTATTTAAAGCAACACACATTTCTCCTCTTGTACTTTGTAGGTCTGCAGTCAGTCACAGGCATCATTAGTGTTGGGAGAGTTATGTTCTTTTCTGGAGGATCTACACCAGTGATTCTCAACCTTCCTAATGCTGCAAACTTTTTAATTCAGTTCCTCATGTTGGGGTGACCCCCAACTGTAAAATTATTTCTTGCCACATTGTAACTGTAATTTACTTTGGTTATGAATCATAATGTAAATATCTGATATGCAGGATATCTGATATGTGACCCCCCAAAGGGATCACAATCTAAAGCTGAGAACCTGATCTAGGGGGACATCTACTGCCTTTGTAGTTTCTACAAGCCCCTCTCTGAGTCTTCCCTCAGAGCTGCCTCTGACGTCAGCCATGGGAGTGATGTTGTTTTCAAGGTCCAGAGTAGCTTGATTGGGCCCACTCCTACATCTTTCCCCCCTAATGTCAGTGGCCTCAAAAGTATTGGCAAAGTCTCTCTGGACAGAGGCAGTTTTAAAGATCAACGATTCCAGTCTTGGATGACTAAGATCATTACTGATCACGAATGAAATAATTCAGAATTCAGCCACGAGGAGACTCACTTGAGAGCTGTCATCAACAAAAACAACAGGTGATGGCCTAAGTCTCCACCAGAAGGATTGTGTTAAATCAGCTTAAATAATGTAGGAGGTAAGCACAGAAGAGCAAATATCAAAAGGGACAGCATTGCTGTAAGCACATAGTAGGTCATTAGTAGATATGACTTGCTCCTATCTCCTTGTGCACTAATATAACCACCACTGACTTTTGTTTTTAGAGCATCTTTACATCTTTTTTCTTTTCTTTCTCTTTAAGATAATGAAAGTAAAAACAGAGAGGGTTAGTAACATGGGCCAGCCACACAGTGAATGAAGAAGCCTGAAATAGAAGCTAAGATCCATGCCCACAGTCCCAGTTGCCCGTCCTTGCTACCACTGTCCTGCCCAAACCAGCTCCCACTCCACAGTCCTGCCTCTGACATGCTGACTGCCTCTAATGAGATGGCAACAAGCGTTATTAGGCTGACAATGGAAATGTCTGCACAGGCACATTTATTTGCTCACTAATAGACTTTTGCCACACTTGAAAGAGAGCTAGACATTTGGATGCAAGAAGGGAAACATCTGGGTGAAAGCCACAGACATCTGGATGTTCAAACAGGCACATTATCAGGATGTGTGGATCACGAGCATCCCATTATCTGGACATTGAACTCAGGAGGCAAGAGGAACAGACAACTGGCAAGCATATGGAGCATGGAGATGGAGGTGATGCACACATCTGGGCACCCCTGCATACCAACCAGAATGCTGCTCTGATTGATGGATGGACAGAAAGAATATTTCCACCTGCCCCTTGGTTGTCAGGTACCACAGTCTCCCTAGAACAACATTCCTTTGCATCCTCCAGGAGTGGGTGAGCTGTTTCCGGTCGGGGTGGGAACCCCAAAGGTCCTGGGGGCTCTGACACCCACCTGGCATGTGGACCATACGGCAGTTGCAGTTCTCCACAATGTAGCGGGTCTCACAGTCAATCCGACAGGCGGTGATGCTGTAAACAGGAAAGAAGTCGAGCCCCATCTCGGAGGACCGACACTCCCCCCATGGTGGGGGCAGATACGTGAGCTGGAAGACAAACAAGAAGGAGGATACAATCATCCCTGGCAGAGGATGCTCGCTCGGTTTCCATGGACTCAGTGGCACAGTGGTCTGCCTGTTCAACGGGCAAATAAGCAATGGAGTATCTTCAGCAACCTAAACCCCACTGGCCTTTGTGGACCTTCACCATCTGGATACCATATGAGTTTTCCCACCTTATCTATTTATTTATTTATTTATTTATTTATTTATTTATTTATTTATCCATTCATTCATTCATTCAGCCAATTTTCATGGAATTTTGCTCTCATTAGTCTTTTTATTTAAAGATTTCATTTTTTTTTGGGTCCATGTATGTGCCTATGAGTATGAACACATATGCATGCATAGGCCTGGTAGAGGCCAGAAAAAAGCATTGGATCCCCTGGAGCTGGGGTTCCAAGTGGTTGTAAGTCACCATGTGAGTACTGGGAAGTGAACTGGGGTGGTCTACAAGAACAACAAATGCTCTTAATGACTGAGCCATTGCTCCAGCCCTGTCCTTGGAGTCTATTCTCCAAGCTGTGTCTTTCCACATCAGTGTCAACTAGTGGTACCTGGAATGACCCATCTAAATTCTACCTTGTTGGCTGGGAAGACTGGGGCCCCAGACACAGACCTGGAGGATAAGTCACAGAAGAGGACAGGGTGAAGTGACTGCAGGCTACAGCCACTGTTATTTATGGTCCTGATCATGCTGTGGATGACACCCCAGGATGGACAATGTCACTCCTACTCTCAGAGGTCCAGTAACCATAGATTTTCGAATATCTATTGTACTTGCTTGAGAGGGATGCGGAGGGTGATAGATGAGAGAGTTAATGGTCCTGGGAACTTTCTAGGCTATTGCTACTAAGTTAAGCAAACTCTTTACACCCAGTTTTCCTTTTAAAATGGAAGAAAAAGAAAAACAATAAAATGTGCACATTTGGGGTCAGGGAGATGGCTCCCTGGATATAATGCTTGCCACACGAGTGTAAGGACCTGAGTTCAGATCCTTAGACTTTCCTGTGGAAAGCCGTCATGGTGGCAGGCAGCACACATCCGAGCGCTACCATCATGAGAAGTGGAGACAACAGGGCTCCTTGAAGCCTGAAGGTCAGCTAGCATGGCGTACACAGTGGAGAGGACAAGAGACCTCATCTCAAACAAAGTGGAGCTTTGAACTCTGATCCTCCACACTCAATATGGTATATGTACACACACCCCCAAATCCTCTTTTTTTTTTCTTTTTCTTTTTTGGTCTTTTTATGTTTGAGAAAGGGTCTCACTATGTAGCTCTGACTATCCTGGAACTCACTCTATAGAGCAGGCTGGCCTTGAACTCGCAGAGATCTGCCAGCCTCTGCCTCCCGAGTGCTGGAATTAAAGGCACCTGGTCACACCACAAATCCTAAGTGCACAGTTTGAGTTCTGTCAAATGTGTATCGTCTACCTGTGTAAACATTGCATCAGCGAAGACATGTGAAGACATTTTTTTTTAAAGATTTATTTATTTATTATGTATCCAGAATGCATGACTGCAGGGCAGAAGAGGGCACCAGATCTCATTACAGGTGGTTATGTGGTTGCTGGGAATTGAACTCAGGACCTTTGGAGGAGTAGTTAGTGCTCTTAACCTCTGAGCCATCTCTCCAGCCCTGTGAAGACATTTTTATCCCTATAGAAAATGAATTCATATCCCAGCGCCCTCCCGGGCAACCACGCTCATGAATTCTGTTACACTGTCTGTCTAGTCTCTTTTCAAACTTAGATAATTGACAGTTTGCCCTATGTATTTTTTTTTTTTTTGCCAGCCCCTTTCACTCAAAATGATGGTTTTGTGGTGTTCCACATGGGGGCGCACCTGGAGTTCATTCCTTTTTTTCTGCTGAGTCATTCTTTAACATAGGAACACTCCTGGCTTGTTTATCCATTCACCTAATGGTGGGCGTTGGGATTGGTTCTATATTTTGATAATTATGAAGAAGACCCCTGAGTATTTGTTTTTTGTTGTTTTTTTTTTTTTTAAAGATTATTTATTTATTATGTATACAGAGGAGGGCGTCAGATCTCATTACAGATGGTTGTGAGCCACCATGTGGTTGCTGGGAATTGAACTCAGGACCTCTGGAAGAGCAGTCGGTGCTCTTAACCTTTGAGCCATCTCTCCAGCCCGAATATTTGTTGATTAATTTATAGGCAAGGTCTTGTATAGTACAGGAGGGTCTCAAACTTGTTGTGTAGCCAAGGACCTCCGGATGGTCCTACCTCCATCTCCCAAGTGCTAGGTCACAGGCACGTGTGACCATACCTAGCAGAGCGTGGTGGTTTGAATGGGCATGGCCCCTATAGAGTGTTTGAATGCTTGGCCCGTAGGGAGTGGCACCATTAGAAGGTGTGACCTTGTTGGAGGTCAGAGGGCAACTTGCAGGAGGAGTTGGTTCTATATCCCAGGTGGGATCTGGGGATCAAACTCAGGTTGTCAGGCTTGGTGGCTGGTACTCTAACCAGCTGAGGCATCTCCCCAACCCTCCGCTGTTTTATTTCCAGGAGGAGTGAATGACAGTTGTACTCTCTCCACATCCATGCTAGCTCTTGTCTCTTTGTTGGTTTTAGCCATTTTTGTCGGGGTTCAACTGTAGCACCTTGGTGTTTCTGCTTGTAGTTCCCTGATGACTGATGATTTTTGAGCATAACTTCGTGTTTTTTCAGTTATTCATATATTGATTTTTCTGTGACATATGTTAGAGTCTTTTGCCCTTAAAGAAATCCTGCTTGTTTTTTTTTTGTCTTTATTACTGAGATATAAGAATTCTCTGGAAGAATGGTCTGAATTTAAGGTCTGAGATAATGTGAAGCATACATCTTTCCTCTATAGTCTGGGTCTTATTATGTCTTAGTGGTGTCTATTTTTTCCTACTTTAAAAACCAGCTTTAAGAAATACATAATTTACATGATAAAATACATCAAATTTAATGCATAACTGAATGCATTAATTTTTTTAGATTCATTTATTACATGTGTGTGAATGTTTTGCTCATATATATGTACAATGTGAGTACCTGGTGCTCTCAGAGGCCAGAAGAGGGCATCAGATCCTCTGGCACTAGAGTTTCAGGTGGCTGTGAGCTACCACATGCGCGCTTGGAACCAAAGTCCAGAAGAGCAGCAAGTGTTCTTCACTGCTGTGCCATCTCTCCAGCATTTTGAGTTTTTTTTTTTAAGAAAATGCATATCCTTGTGATAATCACTACAGTTAGGACATAGAACACATCTAATCTCAATAGCTCCCCACTTACGATCAGATCACCCCACCCCCTTTTCCAACCCTCAGGCAACCATCCATCTGCTTCTGTCCTTATTTTATAAATGAGTTTCATGTGCTCTAGGATCACATAGAAATAGAATAACAGAGTATGGATTCCTTTGTGGCTGGCAGCCTTTTTTTAGCAAAATGTTTTTGACGTCTATTCATACTCTTGAGTGTATCAATAGCTTATTCTTTTTGATAGCTTGAATTTTATTTCTTTGCTTATAGTTTTCATTTTTGCCCACTGTTTTGCTTAAAAATTTCAATGTGATGTTGGAAAAAAATCCCAGTGGAGATGGGTATTTTCTGGCTTCGTTTCTGATCTTTGAAGGAAAGAGCTCTTTATTTCTCCATTAATTATCTTCAATATACATTTTTACAGGCTGCCTTTGTTGTATTGAAGAAATTCTATCCTATTTCTAGTTTGCTAGAAAAAATCATTTTTTCTGTTTTTATTTTGTTAATTAAAAATTTTAAAATTGCATGTATGTGTGTGTCTCTGTGAGCATCAGGTGCATGCAGGAGCATTGAGACACCAACAGAGGACCGCCCCTCCCCCAGTAACAACAGAGGGAGCTGGAGTTACAGGCAATTATGAACTGGAGTTACAGGAAATTATGTGGGGTCTGGAACCCAAACTTGGGTCCTTAGCAAAAGCAGCAAGCACTCTTAAACACGAAGGCATCAATTTTTATTTCTTTAAAGAAAATCATCAATAGATACTATGCTTTGATAAGGATGTTTCCTGGTTCTAGAAAGATGATCACATGATTTCCCTTCTTTATCTGGCTAGTACAGTGAATGGTGTTGACTGATCTCCAGATGTGGAACCCATCTGCAGTCCCAGGACAAGTCCTACTTGCTCATGACTGACTATCTTCTTTAGATTCTGCCATGTCTAATTTGCAAACATTTTCAAAAGAAGTTTTGCATCTGTATTTAAGAAGGATATTGCATTTATTTTTCTTATAACATAATTTTGGTTTCTTTTGTACAATTTTGGTTAGCCTAGGTGAGTCTTGGGCAAACTATGTGACTCAAAATGATCTCTACCCCAGGATCACCCCCCACCCCCCGCCCAGCCTTCGGAGTGGTAGGATTAGAGGCTTCTGAGTAGTAGGATTAGAGGCTTGAGCCACCATGTGTGGCTCTAAAATATCCTTTTAAGTGTTGGTATTGGGATTCTGTTAATTTTATAAAGAGTTGTGAGATGTTCCCTTTGTCTCTGTTTTCTGAGTTTGTCTAGACATAGTATCATTTTTCACTTAGATGCTTGATTGAATTTACAAGTGAGGCCATCTGGACCTGGTGTTTATGTGTACGCATGCAGATATTTTAAATTATAAATTCAATTCCTTTAATAGAAGCAGAGATATCAAGATTTTCTATTTCTTCTTGCACTAATTTTGGTGACTTCTGTTTTAGAAAATACAGTATTTTTGTTGATTCTTTGAGGATTTCATACACACATACAATGTATTTTGATCTTGTTCACCCCTTACTCCTCCTTTAACTCCTCCCACACCCCCCATCTCCCCTCTCTTTGGTAACTTGTGGGTTTTTTTTTCTCCCAAGGAATGTGTTCACTTTGTCTAAATTTTTGAGTCATTACATTTGTACATCACATTCTTCTGTCACTTCAAAATGCCTGTTGAAGCTGTTGTGATGTCCCCTCCACGCAGATGTTGGTGATTTGTGTTTTCTCTCACTTGCCTGGTTCTTGACTCCTGATTTAGTTATACTTTGGTCAGAAAACATACCCCTTGCGGTTTCATTGCTTCAAGACATATTGAGATTTGTGGTGTACCTTGATGAATAAATGCTCCATAGACATCCCTAAGTATTTACATTCTGTAATTCTTAGTTATTATTTAATTCCGTCTTAGTAGGATTTCTCTTGCTGTGATAAAACACCATAACCAAGAGCAGCTTGGCACAAGTGTGTGTGTGTGTGTGTGTGTGTGTGTGTGTGTCTGTAATTCCAGCTTACAACTCTCAGGTCACACTCCATCACTGACAGAAGTAAAGGCAGGAACCTGGAGGCAGGTGCTGATGCAGAGGCCATAGAGGGGCACTGCTTACTGGCTTGCTCCTCGTGGCTCGCTCAGCCTACTTTCTTATAGAACCCAGGACCAGCCTAAGGGTAGCACGATCCCCAGTGAGCTGGTCCCCTCCCACATCAATCATTAGTCAAGTCAGTAACCCACCGACTTGCCTACAGGCCAGTCTATGGAGGTAATTCCTCAATTAAAAGTCCCACTTCCCAGACAGGTCTATGCTTATGTCAAAAGTGTCAAAAACTAACCAGCACAATTTCATAAAAGGCAGTCAAGTTAAGCTATTTGATAGTGTTGCTCAAATCTTTGATACCTTTAATAATGTTTTTGCTTACTTGTGGTTTGGACTTGAAATATCCCCTATATGTCCATGTGTTCAATGTTTGGGCCCTAGCTCGAAGTGCTCCTTTGGAAGTACCTAGAGCTTCAGGAAGTGGGGCTAAGCTCTAGGAAGTGAGGCTAAGCTCTAGGAAGTGGGGCTAAGCTTTAGGAAGTGAGGCTAAGCTCTAGGAAGTGGGGCTAAGCTTTAGGAAGTGGGGCTAAGCTCTAGGAAGTAGGGCTAAACTTTAGGAAGTGGGCTAAGCTCTAGGAAGTAGGGTCCTAGAGATGTCCCTTTGAAGATGTACCTGATTCCTGGTCCCTTCACGGCCGTGAAGTTCTGATCAGGTGCATGGGCCAAACCGTCTCAAACCGTGGGCTAAAAGAACTTCTCCCAACTTGAAGCAGTCTCTCTCTGGCAGGCTGGTGACAGCTAGGCACGAGTTACTAATACACTCATGACTGAGGAAAGAATGCTGAAACTTTTAACTGCGTAGTTCGTCAGTTTCTCACCTGGTCAATTTTTATCTGTGTATTTTTGAAACTTATTAGATGCCTTTCTATTTAGGACTATTACATTTTGATGAGTTGATCTTGCTACCATTGTGAAATAATCACCTTCATCACATGTAACATCCTTGTCTTGGGGGTTTATGTGCTAGACGTGGCAGCTTCCGAATGCTACTGTTCATATTTCTCAGTCCTTTCCATCCCTGTCTCATTCATTCTTTCACTCTGTCAGGGCCTTTATGTGCTAAGGCATGTTGCATGTTGCTATTCAGTCTACCTAAAATCTTTGCCTTTTAATTGGGCATTGAAAAATCTTTGAGATTTTATTTTTATTTTATGTGTATGAGTATTTGCTTGAATATATGTTTGTATACCTCATGTCCATGGAGGTCAGAAGAGGGTATCAGATCCAGGGGAACTGGAGTTATAGACGATTATGAGGCATCATGTGGGTGCTGGGAGTTGAACTCAGGTCCGCTGGACCAGTGCTCTTAACCACCAAGCCACCTCTCCCTTACTAGGGAATTTGTGATCTATTTACACTTAGTACAATCCTTGATATGCAGTTACCATCTTGCTCTGTATTTCCTGCTTGTCTCCATTACTGTATCTTATTTTCTTCTCTTTCCTGGCTCCTTTTGCATTCCCTGTTGGATTTTGATTTATATCACTTTGTACTGTTATTTTTAATTGTTGCTCCAGGATTTAACACTATCCATCTTTATTTTATCACAATCTACCCTGAATTAATGTTGTTGCATCACATGCAAGTCTGTTTACATATTTTAACTTTTATTCTGTGGCTCCTACTACTTCTACATATACTAAAATGACTTACTGTGGAATACTGTTCAGACTATTTTTGCCTGAGTAGCCCACTAACTTTTAAAACAGTTGATGAGAAGGAAACATATACTTTTTATTTACCATATTTATACTATTTTCATTATTCATCATTTTCCCCTCTAGATCATACTTTTCCATTTGATGTCATTTTCCTTTGGTTTGAAATCCTTTTCAACATTGCTTGCAGAGTGGCTTTCCCGTGGCAAACTTCCTCGGTTTTCG
This sequence comes from Peromyscus leucopus, assembly GCF_004664715.2. Lineage (NCBI taxonomy): Eukaryota > Metazoa > Chordata > Mammalia > Rodentia > Cricetidae > Peromyscus > Peromyscus leucopus. The sequence goes on from NC_051086.1 coordinate 64,419,492, forward strand.
TCTGTCTATACAATGTCTTAGTTTTATTCTTTCTCAAGACTGTTCCGGCTGTGTATGCCATTATAGCTGGGTTAGCTCTCTCTTTGAGCATTTCAAAGATGCTCCTTTTCCCTCTCCTGTTCCCCACTGTTTCTGATGAGAACCACTTACGATTCTCCATATAGATTATTCATTCTGTGTCTCCCTCCCCCGATTTAAGATTGATTCGCTATCTTTGATTATGTAGGATTTTTGGCAATATCTTGCTTTAGTGTGATTTTCTTTGTATTTTTATTGCTTGGGTTACTGAAGATCATCGATCTGTGAAATGATGCTTTTGAACAAATTTAGAAAAATACGAATCAATATTTCTTTAATTATTTTCCTTCTTATTCTTTCCTCTCTGGAATGCCAATTTTATATATGTCGTGATCTCTCTATATATAGGTGGTATGGACTCAATATATTGTCACTGGAGCCCTGTTTATTTTTTTTTCAGTAATTTTTTTTCTTTTTGTATTCCATTTGAACACTATCTGGTGTGTGTGGTGGGGGTGTGGGTGTGCCTGTGTTCGTGAGTAAGTGTATGTGGCAGCCAGAGGTTTACAGTGGGTGTCTTTCTCAACTACTCTCCACCTTATTTTTGGGCAACAGTCTCTCGCAGGACCTGAAGCTCACAGATTAGGGTAGGCTGGCTGTCCCACAAACTCCAGGGATCCACCTGTCTCTCCCTCCCCAGTGCTGAGATTGCTTTGCTATACTGGCTTTTTTTTTTTTTCTTCGAGACAGGGTTTCTCAGTGTAGCTTTGTGCCTTTCCTGGAGCTCACTTGGTAGCCCAGGCTGGCCTCGAACTCACAGAGATCCGCCTGGCTCTGCCTCCCGAGTGCTGGGATTAAATGCGTGCGCCACCACCACTCGGCTATACTGGCTTTTTACATGGGTGTTAGGGGTTCAAACTCATGTCCTCCTGCTTGCACAGGAAACACCGAGCCATATCCCGAGCTCCCAGCCCTCAAATCATTTCTCTTAACGTGTCTTCAAGTGTGATGTTTCTTTTTCTGTCTCATATCCAGTCTTCTATTGATCTCACTCAATGATGTATAAATGTCAGATACTGCATTTATCAGTTCTAAAATATCCATTTAAAAAAAAATTCCAAGGCTTGCCTTAAAAAAAAAAATCTGTCATTATTTACACCCTTTTCTGCAATTACTTAACAGGTTTAATATTATTCCTATAAACTTACTCCCTTCTAACACTGAGGTTAGATGTAGATCTGTTTGTTTCTGAAGATCTTTCATGTTTTCTCCGTTGTTTTTTTTTTTTTTTTTTTTTTTTTTTTGGTTTTTTGAGACAGGGTTTCTCTGTGTAGTTTTGGTGCATGTCCTGGATCTCGTTCTGTAGATCAGGCTGGCCTCGAACTCACAGAGATCCGCCTGCCTCTGCCTCCTGAGTGCTGGGATTAAAGGCGTGCACCACCACTGCCCAGCTCATGTTTTCTCTCTTACTTCGTGGGTCTAGCCATTTTTGTTTGTAATATAGGCATTGTGGGTAGATCTCTGTAGAGACTTTGGGTAGATTATCTTCCTCTGTTCAGTGGTGTTCTAGACGGCAGTTAAATTTATGGAGAACCGCTTTGGTTTTGTGGCTGGCAGGGTGGATATAGTTTGGTTTTGCTGGTGATCCTGTGATAGGATCTCATGCCCAAGGATGACACTTCTGGGGCGTCAGTGGGAAGCGTAAGCTGTTGATAGGGTCATTTCTCCCATGAAGTGGCAGCTGCTGAAATGACTCTTTCAGCTCTTGTTTCCTTCCCAGGCTTCTTACTCTCTATCCATTCACATTATGTTACAGATTGAGCCTAGGATTTGAGGAACACTTATGTAAGAATCTGGAGCTGCCTCTCTGAGTCCCTTCTTTTCCAGAATCTCCCTTCCTGTTTCCAGCCTTTTTGGCAACCCTGAATTCTGGTTACTGGCTCATTAATTCAATGCTTGCTGATCTCTAATTGGACTCCAGCCTCAATATTCTTTCAGAACTCTGAAGTGTCCATGTGGGAGAGGTCAGGTAAATAAGCCTGTGTTTCACCAAGTGTGACTTCAAGGTCTGTATACTCTCCAGCTGCTGGCTGCCTTCCTTTCTCTGTAGCACAGCTGAATTCTGACTATAAAATCTAGTATCTAGAGTTTGTGAGAGCTATTTCCAGGAGGGCTGGACTGTTATTAGCTGCTCAGCACTACTGGGAACATAAAGTCTCTATGCTTATTTAATTTAATATTCACAGGCCTCTCTTGATGCAGGCATTCCTATTTTTATTTTATTTGTGGAAAATTAAGTTTCGGAAAAGGTTAAATACACTGTATAGGATTATACACCAGCGAAGGCTGGAGCCAGCAGGTGGTTCCAGGAATTTCTGGTTCCACCATTGTGCCTGTCACTGCCTCACACTCCCCTGTCTACAAAGGATCAACTGGAAAGAACCAGAAGCGGTCCACAAGGACTTCTCAGTACTCCTCCCTTCTCGCCTGTTTTCCTCTTTGGCGTCTGTGAACAGCCTCACTTCCACACAAGCTTCCTGTTGGACCTGGAGAAGTCGCTGCTCCCCTTTGGACCCAGTTTCCATAGGAGGAGAATGTTTGAGGGTCAATTACCCCTAAACAGAAGGCTGATATTCCAGGATTTAGGATGCATTGTGTAGCCACGCTGCTCAGTGTCAGCTTCCAAAAGCAAGAAACTGGATTTGGGAAGGATGCGTCAAGTCCTTTTGCAGGGTCTGGGGCTTCAAAATGATGTAAGCTAATTTTGTGGTGATAGGGCATAATTTTCTTTCTCTTTTTGATTCTCTCTCTGTCTTCCTCTGTCTCTGTGTGTATATGCATGTGTGTGCCTATTTGTGGTATTGTATATAGGCTGTGTGTGTGACTACATATGTGAGTGTGCATGTGCATGTGTACAAGTGCATGCAGAAACCGCAAGACAGCCTCAGGTGTGGTTCCTCAGGAACCATCTGACTTGTTTTTTGAGACAGGGTCTTCTCACTGGGACCTATGGCTCATGATTCTTCTAGGCTTGCTGGTGAGCGAGCTCTAAGGCTTGTCTTGTCTCTGCCTGCCAGAGTGGGAATTACCGGAGTCTACCACAGTGGCTGGCATTTTTAAAAATGTAAGTTCTGAGGATTGAATTCAGGTCCTCATGTTTGCATGGCAACCACGTAACTGACGGGGCTAGCTCCCCAACCCCTGAATTACTTTCCTTCTACTAAGATTTGTCATCCATGCTGGGTGGTGGTGCATGCCTTTGATCCTAGCACTCGGGAGGATCTCTGTGAGTTTGAGTCCAGCCTGATCTACAGAGTGAGTTCCAGGACAGCCAGGACTACACAGAGAAACCCTGTCTCGAAAAACCAACCAAACAACCAACCAAACAAACAAAAAACCGAAGAAGAACAACAACAACAAAATGTGTCATCAATAAGGGGGAAGTAGGTGTAGTCTGATAGAGCTCGTTCATAAGCTAAACTTCCCTGGAGGTCACAGAATTCCCTGCTTTTCCTTCCTGGAGGTCCTGATGCAGGACCCTGACTCCTCTGCCATGGCTGCCTCATCCTTTGCCTCATCAGCACCGCTGAAGCCTCACACGGTGGCGGCGGGGAACGATAGTGTACACAGCCACAACTCTTGCTTACCAACGAGTGTCTGGAAGTGGGTTGGAGTATTTGTTTATCCCAGGCAAGTAGAGCCTCAAGGGACCCTGAAGCACTGTCTTCAAATATCTGAAGGACTGTCTCAGGGAAGAAGAATTAGATTTGCTTTCTGGCATCCCAAGGGAAAGATAGACACAGGAATAGTTGTCATGAGGGAGGCAGAGATGAAGATCACATTTCTTGACGTTGGAGGCACCGTGGTGGCATGTTAAATGCATTAACTTATTTAATTCCAAAGAAGGATTTGTTCTCAACATAAAGAGAACTTTCTAATCCACCAGTATGACTCGATAATGAAATTATCCTTATACTCTTGGGAGTGAATCCGCATTGGCTGGGATCGGAGGAGAGAGATTCAAGTATTGGCTGTGCAACTGAATGAGATAATCTCTAAAGTCTCTTCAATCCACGTCTAATTACAGGCCCCAAATCTGTTGTAACCTAGAATGACAGACCGTGGAATGACCCGAGCGTTACTTTGAACTCCACCATTTCATGGGCGAGTGTGGCTTCCTGTGTTCTACGGCATCTTCGGCTGTACCCCTCGGCCCCAGCTATCAGTCTCCTCATCTGACTTAATAAGATAGCCCCAGTGCTGCACAGCCATGGCTAGGTGTCCATCAGCATCACCTTCTGGTTCCTAGTACAGTCCTTCACGTATTCCCCCCTCCTTACCCTCCACCCTGTCTCTTCCTTTCAGTAGGTCTCAGGTGTCCTGGGCTGGCTTCAGACTTACTACTAGACTAAGGATGACCTTGAGAATCGGATCCTTCTGCCTCCACTTCCCAGTGGAGTGCTAGGATTTGCACCACCAGACCAGTTTTATGTGGTGCTGGGGATTGAATCCAGGACTTTATATGTGCAGGACAAGCACTTCACTAATCATGCTGTTATCTCCAGCCTTATCTCTGGTTTTCCTTTTCCTTCATCAAACCATCAAATCTGTTCTCTTTACCATTCAGCTTTGTGGGCCAGAGAAGCTCTGCCATTTCCGGCTAGGGGTTGGGGAGATGGTTCAGTGGGTGACTGCTTTGCAAACACAAGGACTTGAGTTTAAATCTCACATAGATAGCTGAGTGTGGTTGTGTGTTGTGTGCCTGTAACTCCAGCACTAGGGGCTTAGGACAGGTAGATCCTGGAAGCTCGCTGGCTGGCCAGCTTAGATGAAGACCCTCCTTCATACATACACACACACACACACACACACACACACACACACACACACACACACACACACACACCCCTACTTCATAATGCAAGTTAAAAGATCCCTAGCTTGATCTTGGGGTCTGGATCTAGGAGAGAAAGCTAGAATAGTGACTGCTAGAGCTCATGATGTGTAACAAAGTGGGCAGGATGGATGAGCCAGTTCAGGGAGAGAGGAGAGACACCAGGATTGAGTCTTGAGCCTTGCATTCACCGACAACACTGTGCCATGGAACTGGTGGCTTCTATAATTGTTTAAATTTATGGACCAAACAAAGAACTGAGAACTCTCCGCTGCTTGCCTGTTCATTGCTTCAGGGTATTGAGGCATCTTTCCACAGGCTTTTCATTTTATATAGAGTACCTGATGGTTGCTCCTCCTCTGCCTGGGGGCATCCCTATGTTGTTCCTCAACCTCTGAAGGTTTCAGACTGTCCCAGACTCGAGGTCTGAGACTCACCAGCAGGTGGCGCTACAGCCCGGGGTGCTCTTTGGAGAGGATCAAGCTTGTATCCTAGGCCACGGTCAATCTCCCTGTCCCTGTCCCTGCTGTGTCTGCAGCCCACTGTCTGAGGCTCTAAGTTAGATGGAGATGCTGAGAGGATGGTGAACGGACTGAGGAATGCATGCCTTCTGCTCCTGGAAGGCTAACAGGGCACGGGAGAAGAGGAAAGAAGAGAGAGACAGGGAGGCCCACCTGGCCCACCTGATGGCCACCAAATACCCACCTGAGCCTTGTATCAGCCCCTTAACTTCCTGCTTCAGGGAGTGGACACATTGCTGCCTTGAATGCTATCCCTCTCTGTCCTGGAAAACACACCCAGGGTCCTGGCCAAGGCTAAGCCCTTCGTTTTGTTCTAGCTCAGCTTCCTCTTTTTCCTCACACTGTGGAGGTCCTGGCCTTGTTAAAAGTCTATACTCTGTGGTCTAGACTAAGCTGGATTTGATGCTCACACTGGACCCACTGAGTTGGGGGAACTTGAACTCACGGCTGGGCCCCTCTGACATCCTTTTCTGTATGAGCTTGGATCTTGAAGTATTACCTACCTCAGAGGGATGCTGTTTGTGTGACCTTGATAAGTACATGTATGGGTAGCCTGGCTGTGACCATCAGCGTCTGCTCCACACCCTGATGGTACTCTTTGCTGCGAGCAAAGAACTGGGCAGGAGGAACTCAAGGGAGGAAGGGCTTGTCCCAGCTCACAGGGTTAGAGGGTTACAGTCCCTCATGGCAGGGAAGACACAGTAGAATGGCTTTGAGGTGGCAGGAGCTGGAGGCAGCTGTTTGTTATCGCACGATGCCAAGCAGGAGGCAGAAAGCAGACAGAAGAAGGGCCAAGCTGTACCCTTCAAGCCATACTCCCCAGTCAGTGGTCTATGTCCAAAAGCTAGGTCCCAAAGGCTCCAGAACCTCCCTAAACACCACCACCAGCTGGAGACCTAGTGTTAAACACATGAGCCTGTGGGGGAGAATTCCACACTCAAACCAACAAAGACCTTGTATAAAACCCAGCCCTTGCTTAAACTCTGCAGAAATCCCACTCACACAAGATGATGGACCGCGCGGGAAGATGTCCGAGGGAGTTGGAGTAGGCTTTTTCTCTTGCCTTTTCACCTTGCCCCATCTTGCCCCAATCACTCTCTTCTCTTCTCCTTGCCTCCTCCTCAGGTGCTTTCCTGCTTTCTTCAGGAGCAGAACCAGGCTGTTCTTAGGCAGTGTCGTCCTCCTCTGAAGTCTTGGCATATGGCCACATCCTTTCTCAGAGTCTCACCTCACCACGGTATTTTCCCCGGGAAAGGCAGCTCTCTCCTGAAGAGGAGTTCTTCAGCAGGATGTTACGATTTTTCTGCCTTGTTGCATAACAAAATGGAACATCCCCAAGAGTGTCTGATGCATAATGGATGTTGAAGAAGTCAAAGCTACAGTCCCCATGGCGGTCCTTATTGCCATCCCGTGTCCTTGACTCCGGGGTGGGCTCATGGGACACAGACAGTGGCACTGATAGCCCACCTGGCCATGTCCTTCTATCAATAAATCAGAAATGCATTTTGGGGCTTGCCTTGTGAGGACCCAAGTTTGATGACTAGAACTCATGTTAAAAAAGCTGAGTATGGTAGCACACATGCGTGCAGATGGACAGACAGGTGGATCTCTGGGGCTCATGGGCAGCCTAGCCTACTTGGTGAGTTCTAGGCCAGTGAGAGAGCCTATTTCAAGAAAAAAACCAAAGTGGATGATGCCTGAGGAACGACAGTGAGGTTTCCCCCTGGCCTCTACAATCACAGGCATGTGTAACTGTGCACAAACATGTACCTGCACACCTATCAACATACACAGCTGACACACAGCTAAACACATTCTGGTGAACTGTGGCCACACCCTTATTTTACATGGCTTCTTGGGTCTTCTATATGTAGTCCCTAACTGCACGTTATTGGACCACATTGTCAAGACTGACTGCACCAGCCATGAGATGCAATGACTGAGGTTGAGAGAAGAGGGCTGCTGGGTAGGCATGGTAATCCCTCAGAGCCTTAGTTATCAGCCCCACAAAACCAGGGGTCTGGAGTGCATAGTTGCTAAACTTCAAAGTCTTCTGCAAGTTGGAGTACAGGGCAAGCCAGGGCACAGGGTGGTGAGTGGGTGGGCCGCTCTCAGACGACTTGCCTGTTTTAAATATTTGGCTCAGAACGTGTTTTCTTCCCCCTTTCCGTCTGGAGAACTAGATCAAGACAAGGCCAGCATGACCCTGGCTCAGAGCCAGGAGCAAGCCGTCACACTGGGAAAACCTGCCTTAAGAGCCAAAGGGAAAAAATTCCCTTTCTGTTCTGTCTCTCAGAGAATGCAGTCCAAAGGGAGTTTGGCTCGCTCAGCAAAACTCCCACCAAGGAGGAGGTGCTCAGTCAAGAAGATGTGGCCTCTGAGAGGGTGCAGAAGGCAGGAGCTGGGGTGTACTCCAGGCAGTTTCTTGATAGGAGCCTCGGGCCAGTGGTCCAGCCTCATTGGGCAAATGCTTCTTTCACTTCCAGGATGTTTCAGGTCCCAGCGCCTACAGAGGTGAGTGGTGCACTCACACGCAAGAGGCTTCTGTGGCCCTGAACCCTTACCATCATCATCTTGAGGCATGTCCTGAGATATCTGGGGCCAATTCTCTCTTTCATCCTCTAGACAGCAAAGCTGAGGGGTAGCAGGATAGACATGACACTCTGGTCTCCATGGGGGCCTTTATTGCGGCAGGCTCAGTACTGGGTCACATTTAGTCTTAGACCATAGTTAGGTTTTTCTCATGTGACCTTGGAGGTGACATTCAACCTCTGTCCTATCAGTAAGGGGTTGTGCACTGAGGAGACCCCGTTTCATAACCTGAGGTTCTCTTGCTTTTAGCCATGCCCTGTGAATTCTTTCCCCACGGCTAACACACGTGCAAACTTCTGACTTGCCCACCCAGGAGGAGGGGAAATCAGAGCCTGCTTTTTGAGCTGTAATTTTGAGTTTGATGTTTTTATTGCATCCTGCCGAGTGATTTAAGTGTGTTCGCAAATGATTATACTGTGCTCCTCTTAAACAATTCTAAAATCAAATAAAACACTAAAATCAAATCCACCAATCAGTTGGTAACACAGACATCAAAGAGGTCTCGGGGGAAACATGTCCTTTCAGGCAGCCAGAAGGGAGGAGACACAGTCCTCCTGCCCCCACCCCGGATCACTGAAAGTTCACCCCACAAGGTCAGAGCAGCGGGGGGATGGACTCAGGACAAAGCAAAGAGATGGAACAACAGAATCTCTCAGTTGGTGTGAGCCTACTGTATGTCTGGCTTTGAGGAAGAAGATCATCTCTCTAAATCCTCACAATGACCTGGTGGGAAGTTTTACTGCCCCAATGCAATGACTGACCACCGGTCAGCTGGTATTTGCTGAGTCCTTGCTGGGTTCCAGGTACTGTTCAAAGCATTTGACTGGAGTAGACCCACTGAATCCTCCAACACCTGCCATATGGATTGGTCTTCGATGATCTGTGTTGAGTATCTGGCTAGATTGGTCCAGAGAGGGTAAGTGACTTTGCTCATGTGGCTAGCGGGTGGCAGAGCAGGGATTAAAACCCAGCAGTCTGTCCTTCCCATGACTACCTTACAAGGACTGTATAGTCTAAAATAGCATACCACAGCAGGGTGGGATCCACAGGAAACAGGGGTCATTACCACGTGGGTGGATGGAGGCTGATGCAAAGATTTAAAGGGTGGCAACACTTGCTCTTCAGACCCTTCAGTATGGAAAATATTGAATGGTTTAGTTGTAACAATACTGCCAGTGAATGTCTGTGTTCCTCACTTCACAAAGGATCAAACTTCAGTCGCTTATGAGGGGCAGGATTCAAACTAGCGTCTGCCTGGCTGCAAAGCTCCTAGACTAGAGTCAGGATCCATCCAAATCCAGGCTCTGCTGCTAGCCCACTGTTCTCAGTAGAGGCTTCACCTGAAGCACGTGGGCTCAGACTAGATAAGGTAAGGTGCAGAATAGAGTAGATGGTGCTCTATAAGGCACCCCAGGTGACTGTGCCCTTTCCCTTCATCCTGGGCATATGACAGACCTCACCAATCAAAGATGATGGCCCCAGGACTTGTCTAACCACCACCATTTGACTGACATTGGAACTGAGAGCAAGCCTTCCATTCTGAGAGGCTTCAAATGCAGATGCCATCAAACCACACACTGCTAAATATTCTCACAGAACAGGCAAAGCTCATTACGCACTATAGAGATACAGAACGACTTCACCTTCCCTGCAAGCACAGTGATTGGATTTGCTCTCTTAAGCAAAAGCATCCCAATTAGTGTTTGGACCAATGGTACCACAAAAGGATTTTACCCAGTTAGAAGTCCGCCACTCCCTGTCCCTGCCTTGAAGTCACCAATACTGTTTGTTGTCCCCGCTGAAAGGGACTCCGGAGCAGCAGCAGCTGATGTAGCACTTTACCAGGCAACAAAAATCAATTTAAAAAGTGAATTATCCATGATTTGTGGCAAATAATAAAATAATAAGCTTGTATCCATTGCAAAAATGTCTGTGAGTGGAAAAGGATGTGACAAGAACAGAAAATGTAAATTGGCTCTGCAGAAGAAGAATGCTGCTGTGTTTTTGAAAGATTGCAATGCATCTCACTCAAACATAACTTTCACTTTGAGCCTCGCTAGGTCTACATATTCCTCGGGGGCATATGGGAATCTTTCTGGGTATGGTGTCACAGCTACAGAGACAGCTTCTGCAGTTTTATTTTCATGTGTGTGTGTGTGTGTGTGTGTGTGTGTGTGTGTGTGTGTGTGTGTGTGTTCATTCATCCATCATCTGTCCACCCATCAATCCCTTCAATATCATCCATCCACCCATTCATCTATCCACTCATCCATCCATCTATCCACCCATCCACTCATCCATCCATCCACCCATCCATCCATCCATCCATCCATCCACCCACCCATCAATCCCTCTGATATCCATCCATCCATCCATCCATCCATCCATCCATCCATCCATCCACCCACCCATCAATCCCTCTGATATCCATCCATCCATCCATCCATCCATCCATCCATCCATCCATCCATCCACAACATCTTCCACATGTCCAAAGAACATTTATTAAGAACTCAATCTGTTTCAGGAACACTGCTGGGAACTGAAGATTTGATGATGAATAACGTGGTTCCTATGCCCATGGGATAAGAATCTCGGAAGAATAGACTTGACCTAACAAGGCAGGAACTGTAGAGGAGCTGTAAAGTACAGGAGTGCATCCGAGAGGGCGTGGTTAGACCAACTAGGTGGGGGAGGCATAGGAGAGACTTCATGAGGCAGTGGTTGGAACGGAGTAGAAAGAATGCAGGATGACCAGGCATGGAAGGGTGTTTTGGGTAGAGGGAACTGCATGGACAGTGTTTAAAAAAACTGTTTTTTAAGAAAGCACAGCATATAAAGAGGCCTGGCCTCAAGGAGGACCCCCAGGTCTTGCATCGAGACTTGCATATGAGTGTCAGGCTATAGCCAGTGCTTGGTGGCTAGGGAACAGGCCTGACATAGTACTAGCTGAGTGCCTGAAAATTCTCCTGCAGGACATACATCACAGTAGGTATGACCCTGCAGAGTCAACCCCTCCATCCTCTTTCCAGTGTCACAGCTTTCTTGGCAGAGGCATCTCCTGAGTGTCTGCGATGATGACATGGTGTTATAATCACATCCGGGTAACTGCTGCAGATGTTGCACTTTCTTTGGTGTGTGATCTGCTGTTTGGGATGGGGCAGAGAGACACACTGCCAGGACGAAGGTGGGGAGGTAACTAACTGGAGTGACAAGCCTCGCTGGAAGTCACACTGGCCTGGCTTGGCCACCTGCTTGCAAGGGCCAGGCACTTCACCTCTCAGAGTTCAGCTGTTTTTAGGTCCTCTGGTTTGGGGCCAGGTTCTTGCTTTACATGTGGCTTTGTCCGCCTGTTCAGGACCCAGGTGGTCCCACACTGGACCAGTTAGTGTTGGTGACATATTCTTGGGAGTCCTTCTCTCTGACTCTCCCTCCCTCCCTGTAAGCTCTGAAGTGGTGATTTGGGTTCCAAACTGTTCTCAGAAAATTCCTGGGTCCAGCTTCTGCCTTCCAGCATCATGAATGAACAAAGAAGAGGCCGGTGGGAGCGACCTTTCTATGTGATACTGGCCCTCTCAGAGCTGCTGCTGCTGGGATACAGCCATGCAGAGCGGCAACCTCTAATTCCACTCACATGGCTCGAGGCATGAATGACGCCTCCAGGGAATACACTGGGTCGGTCCCGAGCAGTCTGCTCCCCCCACTGCATTCCCATCTGGCTTCATCTTCTCCTTGGCTAGCCATCCATCTCCAGTTCCCATCTTCCCACTCTTTCCCCTTAAAATACATTGCATTTACATGGCACTGGGGACATTCTTGTAGGCGTGGGAGAGGTAAAGCTGGAGGTGGGGTCAGAAGTGTTGATGGGGCTTAGATCCACTTCCATTCATAGTCTTTTCCTTCTCTCTCTCTCTCTCTCTCTCTCTCTCTCTGTCTTTCTTCTCTCTCTCTTTTTTTGAATGGGTGGCTTTTATTATTTTCTCCTTTTAAGAATAAAAACCAAAGAAACCTAAGGTTTTGCTTTATCTTAGTCCAGGCCTACTTTAGACTAGTCATCCTCCTGCCTCAGCTTCCTAAGTGTTCCTACTGCTGAGTAGGCATGTGCCACCACACAGCATTTGAAGTTAGAGTTGGCTCCAGGTTGATATGTACTGTCCGCAGGTTTCCTCACAGGGAGCACAGCTCTGTGCATTTGCTACAGGTTTGGCTTCAGTTCTGCTCACTCTTGGAGCTGAGTGAGGATGGAAGGGGAAGCATGAGCCCCCACATGGCTACCAACCAGGGTGTCAGCATCCCTGCATGTGCAGCTAACAGTCATGCTAATTTTCCAGTCAGGGGTTGGGTAGCTCCCCTCTGTGGCAGCTGGTACTCCATCGGCAGAGGCTTGGCCCAGGCATCATCTCCTCCCTTGGGACATACTGCAGTGGCAGGGGGCCCACATGACAGGAACAACCCCGGAGCCCATGCCTGGAAGCCTGGAAGGCTCTCCTGACTGCATTGTGACATGCTGTGATCTAGGTCTGCAGCATCCCTGAGCCCAGATGGCTGAGTCAGAGACCCAGTCACCCTGAGCAGCTGTCACGGGATCCATCATTTATCACTTACTGTCTTCCTCGAGCTTTTCATGGGGGAAATGGTGGACTTCACCAGACATAGAGGACGATGTCTTCAGGGGGATTCTGTGAGGGTGAGCTATGAAATCTGAGGTTCATCCTCTTGGCACTTGGATTATAGAGGGGCTGGGGATATCTTGGATCCTTGCAGCTCAGCCCTGCATCAGCTGGGGCCCTGCTTTATGTCTAGGCAGGCTCCCTAGTTTTGATGTTGGTGGCACCACACTGTGTTCTGCAAATCCCCAAATAATTAATTTTCACAGGAGCTCATGAGGGTTTAGACAACTTATCTCTCATTCTCTGTTGACTTACCAAATGCAGCGTTCCTGTCCCCATCTCTAGCAATACCATAGTCCTGGGCACTCCTCTCTCTCTCTCTCTCTCTCTCTCTCTCTCTCTCTCTCTCTCTCTCTCTCTCTCTCTCTCTCTCCTCTCTCCTCTCTCTCTCTGCATATGTTTCTGTGAGGATGTGCATATGTGCATGTGTGTGTACACACAGGCCAGAACTTGATGTCTAGTGTCTTCCTCTACAGTTTTCTACATTGTTTTTTGAGATAGGGGTCTACTACCAAACTTGGAGTTCACAGATTCAGCTAGACTGGCTGGCTAGCAAGCTCAGGGATCCTTTTGTCTCCACCTAACCACACGATCCCGGGGTTACAAACACATGGAACCATGCTAGGCTTCTGCATAGAAGCTGGGGACTCAAACTTAGGTCCTCAAGCTTGCATGGTAACACTTTACCAGCCGAGCCATCTCCCGTGCTCTGCTAAGCCCAGTTTCTTACACAGGTCAGAGCTACGTCATAACTTAAAAATCCACTTTCCTTTCCACGAAACCATGCCAATTTGTGAGGATGAGTTGTGGATCTTGGGTGGTACTGTTTTTTTTTTTTTTTTTTTAAGTTTTTATTTATTTAATGTGTGTGTGTGTGTGTGTGCTTGAGTGTATGTGTATGTGCCATGTGCATGTGGGTGCCTTTGGAGGCCAGAAAATGGCATTAAATCCCCTCACACAAGAGATACAGATCTTATGTGGGTACTGGGAATTAACGTAGGTCCTCTCTGAGAGTAGCAAATGCTTTTAACTGCTGAGCCATCTCTCTATCCCCCACCTTGTGTTAATTTTAATGGCTGTCAGGATCTGTCAATGAAATAATTTGAAGGAGAACTGAGCAGATACTGCCTTTCATAGTTCTAACCTTGACTCTTTGGCCCATAGGAAGGGTTGCTGTGACAAGATCAACACACTACCTGCCTGTGGAGTTCAACGCCAATGGAGTCCACTATGGGCGGTGTACCTACTCCTTATTCCTACGTTGTAACTCTTCCCCCATAGTGACTGTATGGTAAAACAGGACTTGTAGGTGATTAATTAATGTTAAGTGAGGTCATAGGGTCTGTCCTGGTGTCTCTATAAGAGGAAGAGACAGCAGATCTCTCTGTCCCTGTGCATCCGGAGGCTTTCTGAGAGCATCGTGGGATGAAGGTGGCTGTCTGCATGATTCAAAGATGGTCTTGTCAGAAACCAGGCCTGGCATCTTGGCCTCCCAGCCTCTAGAACCATGAGGAAATAGGTACCTTTGGTTTAAGCCTTTGAGTCTTATATGCATTATGATGTGTATAAGTGAGTGGGCTTGGTCACTTACCGGGTGACTTACCCAGTGACTGGGCTTGGTCAGTGAACTCTTGTTTGAATGCATCCTTCACAACTAACCTCTAGCTAGAAAGATTTCCCTCCTAAAACCAAGGTCAAGGGCTAAATTTCTAGATCATTCATATCTATCCTAATGCACGTGTCTCACTCACCATGGTGGCAACTCCTATTTCACAGTGGGGGAAAATCAAGTCTAGAGGTTGTGACCCAGGTCAGAGTTACTGTAACCTCTAAAAAAGCTTTTCTTTCCAACTAAAAATAGATTCCATGCATGGTGGAATTATGGTCTTGAAATCTGTTTTTGGGTGAAAGCCACAACCCCTGGACAGGAATTCTATCTGGGTCTCAAGGTTCCTTCCCTGGACTTAGAGTCTTTGATGGTCAAGCTCTGCTGTCAACTTCACTGGATTTGGAATCACTTAGGAGACACCCCTGTGGGTGTGTCTGTAAAGATGTTTCTAGACAGTTTCAATTGGGGAGACCCACCTAGAACGTGAACGGAACCAGTTTATGGGTTGGGAATGAGTATAAAAGGGCAGAGGGAGAGAGCTAAGTGGCTTCAGCTTTCACCCCTGCTCCCCGGCTATGGATGCATTGGGAGCAGCTGCCTCACCCTCCCCATCCCTCCCCACCGCCACCCCGCCCCTCCCACCGTCTTTCCAATCTCACTGGGCTACATCCCTGTAAACTGTCAGCCAAACTCGATCTCTCCTCGTTTGAGCTGCTTTCTGCCAGGCATTTTGTCATAGCATGAGAAAAAGTAACAAAATCAGAGTCCCAGACTGACTGTGGATCTCTGTCCACAGTCCGTGGCTCTGCTTCTAGGTGGGACTATGAGGTATGGCTGTTGAGAGCGGAGAGCCTGGACCTCCCACCAAAAGAGAGCCAGATGGCAGGGTCGGACCCGGTCACAGGCTCCTGCATCCTCCTGGTTGGATCCTGAAATGACATGAACTTTCCTTTTTTTCAGGTGGGGCCCAACAGAGCAAGGTCAGTGTACACAAAGAATATCTCGAGACTTTCTGGAAAAGAATGCCAGGGGAGTAGAGAGGCAAGAGAAGAGGGTGGTATGACATGTGATGTTGTGAAGTCCATGGGATTTTAAGATTTGGCAGGTCTGGATTCTCATTCTCAGTTCTGTTTCTCTGTGTGTAGGCACAAATACCTACCCCCAGGTTTACTGTGGGGACCAAAGGGGGTGGCCTGGAGGAGTATTAGCTCAGAGAGTCCAGAGTAGGTGCTTATCAGTATGGGGTGGTGGTGGTGGTGGTGGTGGTGGTGGTGGAAGGTGCATAGTAGGTGCTTGTCCACATGGGGGAGGGGTGGTAAGAAGACTGGGCTGCAGTCTTCGGCAGACCTGGGCCTGGATTTAGCTCCTTTGGGGGCTCACCCAGCTTCCCCATCAGTAAGTTGGGAATAACAGCTGGTCATTGCTATGAGGATTCTCTATCCCATCAGTTAGGATGTACCTGTTTCTAGCTCCAAACATGTCTATAATGCCTCGTCATCAGTGACCTCTTAGCACTGTGTTTTAGTTTTTCCTAGTGGCACATAGAATACGAACAGTTCTTATAGTCATCATGGCTGTCTTAGATTTGATGAGCTCCATCATGACTGGGCTCATGGCTACCAAGGGCTCTCTGCACAATGCCTACTGTGGAGCAAATGCTCAGTTAATTGTAGCTGTGGTCACTGTTTCCCATGGGATCCTTGAGGAGTTTAAAATATCTCTGAGCCTTGCTGTTCTCACTCACACAATGACTTTATAGTGATCTTTAGGGCATAGGGTCAGATGTACTATTAAATATGCTAACACGTAGACCGAGGCATCCACCACACCATTTGGAATGGAGCAAGAGCTCAGAGATGTTCTTCTTTTTCAGGGACAGCACTTCCTCTTGTGGAGTGTGGGGTGGGGAGAAGGTAAGTGTTCCCTTAGCCTGAGCTCTTGGGACCTGCTGGATGAGATGCCTCTTGCTCAGTGCTTCCCCCTTGTGGGGAAAAGTAGAGCCTGCAACTGGGAAGATGTATGGGAACCCTTTGAGAATCTCTTCATACCCCAAGGTGGTGACCGCTGGAAAATTCCCCAGGGTACAGATATAAATGGAGAGACTACATGCAGCCCCCATTCATCTCTCAGGAGAACTTGCCCCCGTGTGGCAGATGTTTAGCAGCAGAGTGTGAAGTGAAGCATCAACATCCCTTGTCCTGAGTGTCCAAGAGCCCCATTCGGAATTTTGTCCTGACTCAGGATGACCATGACCTCTGGATATCTCCTCTACAGGTTTTAGAGTCCCCATATTCACAGTTAATGTATGTGCAGGGTTTATAAAACGGTCACTCAGAAGCATGGGGTCATCACTTACATTTGCCTTCTCAATGGCAGAAGCTTTGGAGAGAGTGTGGGAAGGTCATAAGCAACACTGACTTCAGTCACAAAATGCTCAGATGCCCTTTCTGCTGCTCCAGTAAGATGGTCTTTGGAGCAAGCCTTCTCCTACAAGTCTGTACCATCTCAGATAAGCAGTTATGAGTGTTTAGACTACAAGCAACTCTGGGGGCTAGCCTTCCAAAGCAGAATGAGTCATACCTAAGTCTGCCCTTTGCCCAACTCTCTGAGACAGTGCCATGGCCATGGTGGGAGGTAAGAAGAGTGGGGATGTTGGCACTCTGCAGAGATGAACTCTGGGGGAGGGCTGTTGGTATCTCTGCCACACAGTGAGGAGACTGCAGCAGGGACATGAAGAATCTTGCCTGAAATTCCACTGTGAGGTGGAGAGTCTGATGCTGAGGTCAAGAACCATTCTCCTATATTCCTCACAACCAAGTGGTTCTGCTTGTTCTACTACCAGGTAGTAGCTACTGCCCTAGGTTTTATTTGAGACTCATTGGGAGATTCCTGTATGTCCCAGGATGCTCTGCTCAAGGCCTCTCTCCCTATTGATGTATGAAGACATGCCACCACCCTACAGATGAAAAGACTGATGCTCACAGATATTAAGTAATTTGTTCAAGGCCCCTTGAACCCACTTCTTTAGGCCCCTGGTCCTGATGCACAGTGAACTATCTCTCTCTCCATTTCAAACCACTCCAACTCCTTTTTTGGGTCACTCCCAAGCTTCTTGTTTGAGGGAGAGGATGACCTCATATTCTGAGGACTAGACCCCACAGTCAACTCTCACATTGTTATGGCCCTGTGGGTTTAAGTCTGAACCTATCCTGGTTGCTTAAGAACAAACTTAATTCCTGGGGATTGTAGCTCCATTGGTAGAGTGCTTGCCTAGCATGCATGAAACCCTGGGTTCCATCTTAAGCAGAAAACTAGGCACAGTAGTACATGTCCATCATCCTAGTGCCAGTAAAGTAGATGCAGGAGGAGGAGAAGTCCAAAATCATCCTTGCTGCCTGGAGAGTTCAAGGTCATCCAGTGAGATGGGAGACTGTCTCAAACCATGACTCTCCCAACCTGACTTGTCTCTGGTGCCTTCCAGAGAATCCCTAGGTGGGCACATGGGGGATGACGTTAAGAGCATAAAGATGCACTAGGTTGGAGGGAGATAGCCTAAGCTCAGAAAGTCTTCCTATTTGCAGGCTGTGTGGCCTTAAGCATGATGTGACCTTCTTTGAGTACCAGTTATCTTCATATGACACAGGACGTCAACCTCTTGTCTTGGAGGACTTTTATGAGATAACATGCAAAGAGAATCCCACATTTCCCTAATGATATAGCAGGTACTTAATTGATTTATATATGTACACACACACACACACACACACACACACACACTCTCTCTCTCTTTTTTTGCCTGAAGCAAATCTCATCTGTAAAAA
The DNA here is from genome assembly GCF_004664715.2 of Peromyscus leucopus. Taxonomy (NCBI): domain Eukaryota; kingdom Metazoa; phylum Chordata; class Mammalia; order Rodentia; family Cricetidae; genus Peromyscus; species Peromyscus leucopus. The sequence goes on from NC_051086.1 coordinate 64,437,617, forward strand.
TCCACCCAAGTTCTCTCTGACCAAGAGCAGGGATTATTTTAATTATTTAAGGTTCTGTAATTGCCCCAGGTTTAACCCTGGGTCCTTTAAGTGGCAGTTACATGTGTGGACTGCCACGCTTGTTTAGGAACCATTAGTTGCTTGACAGTGACGTTAGTGGGAAGAGAGAAAGAGCAGGACCCACGTCATTGAAAGCTGGTGCCAGGAGCCACTGACTGCTAAGAGCCAAATGGGACTTGAGAAAAGAAATAGATTTGAAAGACTAGCCTAAGGAAAAACAATTCGTTTATAAATACCCGTCTCACTCTTTTCCCCAGGAACCCATCCTCCTGTGGTTCAAAGCAAGCTATAAATGCAGAGCAGGCTGCCCCCAGATGTTTCCCCCTAAACTTTACAAGCGCAGTGACAGGTGATTGGAACCGGCCTTCCCCATGTAAGGTGCCAAGGTTGTAATTGCTAATTCTTCTGGCTGTAATTTATCCTGCTGTCCCTCTGGGTAGCTAAACAGCCCTGATCACGAGGCGCCCAATCGGCTTATAAGTCTTCTTGATGAATCACTCTCATTCTCACGCTCCTTTCTCCAGGCTGCGGTAATTCTTGACAACTGCCTTACAGCTCTTGTCTCCTGTGGCTGCGGAGGGGAAGAGCCATCTATTAGGAGGCACACATGGAGAGGAGGGAGCTCCTGGTGTTGGGGGATGGTGGGTGGAGGCAAAGCTCTTTCCTCAGGGTGGAGAAGATGGTGGTAGAGTCCGCACCCAGTGACCTCTGGGGTGTGAGACACACCTTGTTTGAGGTCGTGTGTGTGTGTGTGTGTGTGTGTGTGTGTGTGTGTGTGTTGTTCTTGCATGCATGTGTGTTGTGTCCTGTGTGTGCATAATTGCAGGTGGGCCTGTGTATGTGGGCCAGAGGTCAACCTCAGTTGCCCAGGATCCACCTATTTCCACTTCCCCAGCACTGGGATTAAAAGTGTGCGACCCCATCCCATGCCCCCAACCCTGTTATTAGCACAACCCATCCAGACTTTTTTTTTAAATGTAGGTTCTGGGGTGGAGCCCATGTCCTCATACCTGTAAGGTAAGCACTTACTGACTGTCCTATCTCCTCCGGCCCTGTGTTGCCTTGAGGCAAGACCTCAGATAGCCCAGGCTGTCATTGAACTCTCTCTATGGAGCAGAGTATGGCCTTGAATCTGGATCCTCTTGCTTCCACCTCCCAAGTGTTGGGATGGTAGGTGTGGTGTGCCTCACAGCGTCTGGATGATGTGGAGTATTTGGGTCAAGGCAAGTTCGGCATCTTCATTAAGAAAACATTACATGCTGACTTGTGAGCATCTTGCTCAGATGAACCAGGGCATTATGGCACAGGCTGTGAGTACCCCATACTGGAGGTCTCATCTTTGTGCTGTGTTAGATGCTTCTCTCAGGCCCCCTCCGTCTTGTGAAGTAAGTACATGGCTGGCTCTCACCTATGAGAAAGGCTGAACTGAAGTGGGACTCCTGGGCTAAGGCTAGACAGGCTCTTTTCCCATCTGACAGCAGAAAGGAGACAAAGCTAAAAGCTGGAGGGGAGCGGAGCCACAAGATGGGAGGATCCTGGGTCCCTGAATGACTTCACGGAACACTGCCTGTTACAGTGGGGGGGGGGAGGGAAGGGGAGGATAAACCTTTATGGTGCTGTCACTCAGACTGAAGGGCTGATCATTATGGAAGTGAGCCTCCTCCTACCTAATACAGGCAGTACTTTAAATGAACTCAACTTAAGGAAGTGACAAGTGGCAGGCTAATGGGGGGCTAACAAGATGGAATTTACTAACCAGATAATATATTGCAATGCACTTTCAATAGTTGTGTGGACACTCAGAATATAATTTGGAGAACAATAGCTACATGGAGTCATAATTTTTAGGTCTGATAAATTGTTCATGTTGGGAGTTAGAAGGAAAACACAGTCTTTTCACAGGATTCACTTCCCTTTTCTCTCTCCTCTACCAAAAGTTTATGACCTACAGGTTCCATCTCCCCAAGCCAACACAGATGCCTCCTGTTCTCCACAAGTGGAGACTGTTATTCCTCCTCTCAGATCACTGCAATGGCTTCCTAACTGTCCTCCCCTCCCCTGTGCACATAGGCTCATCCCAACCCTATCTTTCAAAAGAACTTCCTTTGCATTCATCTATTTATTCATCCCTCACAGGTATGATGACATGCATGTGGAGGTGCATCTGGGGACTGAACTCTGGTGGTCAGGCTCGGCAGCAAGTCTCTTTCCCTGCTGAGCAAACCACTCTATCTTTCTACGATGCAGACCAGGTCCTGTCCTGTCCCCAGTAAAACCCAGGATCTGTGCCCTCGACTCCACTCTGTCTTCCCTCCTCCCCCTGAAAGGTCTTAGGACCTCCCCAACTTCCCTCTCCGGCTCTCTGACTAGCTTGTCCTTCCTCCCTGTTGGTCTGCACCCATCTGCCCGGGACAGGCTCTACTGATGCTCTTCTCAGGGCCACACTCGGTCCAATGCTCCTGCCTTTGGCACCTTTTTCCAGGCCTGAGCTTTACCTGTCACATCTTGTGCATGGCTGGCATGCACACCTCCTGATTTTGAGAAGGGAGGTGGGGGACAGTTTTCTTTTCTAGAGTTGGCCTAAGGCTGTGTCTCAACTGATGAAACCTCCAGGCCCTGTGGCTGCCAAGGCAGTTACCAAGGCAACTTTCCCTCTGTGGGCCCTAGTTTCTCCATGAGTAAAAACGGTCTCTGTAGGCTTTTCCAGTTCAGCATCTCAGGATTCTGTGATTTTTTTAACCATGAACACAGCATGGTCATGTGAGGGAGATCAATACTCAGAGTTTTCCTGGGCTGTGTCTGCGAGCTACAATTTGTCAGGAGACTGTCCGTGGGGACACACGCGCCTTACAGCTCCGCCTGATGCCAGAGCGAATTTATCGTTAAGGAAAAGCTTATGGTGCAGGTTTATCGAGTGCAGCTTCGAAGGCATCCGTGACTCATTTATCAAGCAAACACAGCTTCCTTATTTAGGCTTCAGGCAGTTGGCTGGGGTAAGATGTCCTCTTTGATTGACCCCGATGAGAAATAGACATGATCAATTACGATTCAACGCCGGCGGAAAGGTCACCGGCCAGTTGGTGCTCTTATCTCCCCTCACGTCTCTACTTACGTGGGCCTCTTACTTCAGGGTGGATGTGAGATGGGCAAGAGATATGGACACACTGCATGCTAGCCCGTGATCAGGCATGGGGGGCTCTGTCAGCACCGGACGAGCTTGGACCCTTTGGCCCTGACCATGTCAGTTCCTGGCTGGAGCTGCCCTGCATTGATCTCTGAGGGGTGAGGCTGAGGCAGTGTGTCTGTCCCAGTGGGCCAAGAATACAAAGCAACAGAGTCAGCTGAACCCAGTGGAGTTCCACTGCTGGGTTTAAGAAATCCCATATGGTGAGAACCGGGGGGTTGGATACGGCGCTGCCAGCCCTTTCCTGTCAAATGCCTGGCCTCAGGCAGTGGAGTCTAGTCTCAGATGACTGTGTATGCAAAGGTTCCCCGGACACCCCTCAGTGGCACATGAAGAAAGTCCTCAGTTGTCACCTTTTCTTCTACTCCTAGCTTCCTGGTACCCAAAGAGTCACTTCTGTTTTCAAGGGCCTCTGAGAACTTTCCACTCCCAATCTACCTCACATTCCAATGTCACAGCTATTTTCTAATAGGGATTACAAATTCCACCTCTTCCAGGAAGCTTTCCTGGCTTGGCTTCCCACATTCCTTATTCTTGACTCCTGTCATATTTCCCATCTGATTATTGGGTACTTAAGTGCATGCAGCCTTGCACTATCACTGTGTGTGTGTGTGTGTGTGTGTGTGTGTGTGTGTGTGTGTGTCTGTGTCTGTCTGTCTGTCTGTCTGCATATGCACAAGACATGTGTGCATGTATATGTGCATTGCCCCATGCGCAGAGGCCAGAGAAGAATGTTGAATGTCCTGCTCCATCACTCTTTGCCTTATTCCCCTGAGACAGGGTCTCCCATGCCAACCCTCCTGTCCCCACCCCTTCCTGAGACAGTGCTGGGGTAGGAGAGAGAATGTGACCAAGCCCAGTTTTTTTATGTGGGTTCTGGGCATTTGCTCCCAGGTCCTAACACCTGCACAGCAAGTGGCCTTCCATCTGAGCCATCTCCCAGCTCCTGTCACTTTTCTGTGATACTGCATCTTTTTGTCTGTGCTGAAGAATATGAGGTTCATGGGAATGGAGCTGATACAGGGCACTCTGAAGGCACCCACTAAATGCTTGTTTCTTGACCATATTCTAAAAGTTAGTGGAATAAATGATTCCCTAGGATAAAGTGCAAATCGTGAACCCAGGCTGTGGGTTCTGGTTTGTTTGGTTGCACCTGCTTCTACATGCCAACTTCTCTTTCCATTTTCTGATCCAGACTTTCTTATCTATGTCACAGACCTATCATTCCTTCCGTGTCCTTTCTTGTCCATTCTTGATGCCTAGGGTACCTTTCTTTCCATTGGCCATCAGCAGATGAGCATTGTCCTTGAGGGTGAGGGTAAACAGCCTCTTCTCAGCTCTAGCCAGTCTTCCCGAACCCCATAAGTTTGAGTTAATACTTCCTTTAGGCTCCTAGCCCTCTGTGCTTTTCTTCTCCTGGACTTCTCACAAAAAAAGGTCTTAAAAAGTCAGACCCCATACCACTGGTCTGCTGTACCAGACTCTAAGTGCCTAGAGTGAAGCCGTATGTTAAGCATGAATGAGTTCCCACAGCGTGCAGACACGTGGTTACTATTTGTTAAGCTGATGATGGTGGGTGGGTAGGGGAATGGATGGATGGGTGGGTGAACAGATGGATGGTGGACCATGAAGTCCTACTGGGGATGTACGTAAGGATATGCAGGGGATACAGGAATAGAGTTGAAGCTAGGTGTAGTGATGAGCATCCAGGACAGATCAGGTGTCACATGAGGTGGTCAGTGTTTGGGAGAAAGTCAGAGAGGATCATGGGGTTCTCAGGGTGAGGACCAGGAAAGAAATAAGGAGAGCAGTGGTGGCATGTGTCACATGTCATTAAGAGGACTAGGAGAGTCCTAGAGGTGCTTGTCCTGGCCAGCCATGATCCTACCATCAAAGAGGAAGTGGTGGCCACGGCCATTATCTTCCAACCCCACCGATGATGCCTATATCCTCACGTGGGTTTCTTCCTACTTGCACCAGAAATAAACCAAATGCTCAGTGAATCAAACAGGAAATGCAATGAAGCCCCAAAGAAGTTCTTATGATGAGCAGGGGCTCCCTGGCTGAGTGTTCATGGTAAACAGAGTTTGTGTACAGGTATGCATATGTGAGTGTGTTTGGTGGAGGGGTGTTACAGCATTTATTACAGCATTTCTTTAGTACTTTACTGTTTTTGAAGGGACCTTATCAAAAGGCACGTTCTCATCATCTGGGGCAAGATAGAGATTTTGCTTTTCTGCCAAGAGAGAGTTCCTTATTTGTTGGTGTATTGATGATGCTGGTCCCCAGATGAAACTAAATGGTACAGGAGAGGTAAAATCAGTGACTGACCCTGGGAAATTAATGGATGTTTTTTTTGAAGATAAAGATTATCTGGATAGATGGCTGCAGAATTGTGGGATAATGGAAATGCTAGAATGTCTGAGAGAGACCAGAGTTAACATCACAGTCCATCAAATCCAAGATGCTAACCAATTTAAGGCACTCTGCATATTACCGAGAAAGAAATTCTCCACCAGTGGTGAGAGGCCATCCCTTGGAGAAGTTAAACCAGGTAAACAGAATAGAGTCTTTGTGAGGCTTCCACTTTCTTGCTCTGTGATGGCTAGGTTGGCAGGAAGCAGAACCCACACATGCTGTAGTTTTATTTTCCAGGGAAGGTGCTGGAGGCAGCATTAGGCTCCGATGGAGGAAGGAGGATTCTTTGCAAGCTGTAGATTCTAATGAACCCCCTTAGACTGCCATTTCCATTGTCCACATCAGGCTGAACCCTTGGGGAGGAGTCTAGTATCCCTCAGAAATACATTTCTACCTAGGAACCTCCAGTCTGGGCTCTGGGCCCATTAGTTATCTGATTTTCTATTCAGGACATTTTTTTTCCCCTTTCTATTCAGGAAATTCGTAAGTTAAATTGAATCCCAGGTGGCACTCTGAGCCTTTCTGCCCTTGGCCTCTCTTCCCCGCAATCCAAAGCACAGCACTAACTTTGGCTTCCCTGGCTCTCGTCTCCTCCGTGATAAATGGTGGACTTAATTGAATAGCAGGGCTGGATCACCCAGGGCAGTGTGCTCAGCCTGGGCTGAACCAGAATCACCTGGAGATGTTTTTAGACACCGCAGGCACTTGGCACTCACCCTAGAGACCAGAATCCAGTCCTTTTGCCAGGACACCAGTGTTAGGATTTCTCCAAAGCTCCTAAAGGGTTCAACTCCTGAAGCTAGGCTGAGAACCATGCATTTGTCCGCACTATCAGGAAGATGGGAAAACAGAGATCAGCAAAGCTGGGTGATTTGTCTCCGGTCACACAGCTGGCTTGCGGAGGTGGGGCTAGGCTTTGGTTTGGAGGATATTGTGACAGTCTTCATTTAAAGCTCTAGGCAGTCCACCCCATGAGTCTTGGTTGTAGGCACAGGTAGCCACACCAACATGTCCAAAGACACACAGTGAATGCCACACCCCGGCCATAGATTTAGACAGATGTTAATAATGGGACTTAGAGAGGAATTGAAGGAAAAAGGCTGTAGTTAACAATGACAGCCTGGATACTGTGTGGTGACAGTTTGGGGTAGGTGTGGGGTGGGGAAGGTAACCCCTTTCTGGCTTGGATATAGGATTCAGTCTCCTTTGGGGAATAGGCATACTGACACGGTTCACATGCCTGGTACCCCAGTCTTTGGTTATGTTGGAAGCCTCAGGGATCCCTTTCCTATGACCAACACCAGAGAGCCTGATGTTTCCTTAGGCAAGTGCTGGGGGCTCAGGGACAGGTGGCCTGGGCTGCTCTACAAAGCTTACCTGCCAGTGAATGGCGGCAGGAATAGATGACGTAATGGGGGGTGGGGGAGATGGCCTTCAGGAAGAAATCAATGCATGATAGGGACGTACGGAGGTGGGGGGGATACACTCAGCATACAACACATACTCGTATGAAAAGTTAAATGAATTTCAAAGACAAGTATTTGTGTGTTGGGTGATCAGTTAGCTTTGTGTAAGGATTCTGTGCCTCAATCCTGTCCTTAATGAGAGTCTTCCAAGACACAGCAAGGAGAAAGCACATTTCTTGGTGCTCTTTTGGATATTGTTGAATAATTAAACATTGGACTATGTGCTTTTGGAATATTACTGTTTTAAGAAATGCCCTGCTTTGGACAGTAAAATGAAACATTATGTAGCTTCAATAAGAAAGAAATGAAATTAATGTGAGGAATGAAACATCCTAGGCAGATGGGTTGCTGTCATGGGGTGGGAGGCAGCAGAGTTTTCCCAGCCTTTCACCTCTGCCAAAGGTCACACCAGCTGTCACCCATGGCATCTAAAAATGCTGATCATCTGTGGGGGGCTCCAACCACCTTGTACTTTGTGGTCTTTGGATTTTGAAGTGACTTTTTGATCAGGCTCTGTGGATAGCTGTCGTGTGTGTGTGTGTGTGTGTGTGTGTGTGTGTGTGTGTGTGTGTGTGTGTGTGTGTGTTTTAGGTGGAAAGGGAGGGAAACAGAGATATATAGGGGTTAAGGTGTGGCTGCCAGCTGCCAAACTCAGAGCTCTGGGTCCTGAATAGCAAAAGGATCAGATGCTCCTCTTTAACCATTCCAGAGTCCTCCAGTTATGGGTGTACCTACATCCATGGAGGCGTGTTTGAAAGGCTATCTGCTGGCCTACAGTCAGACAGCCTGGTACAATGGTGTGCACTGGGCCCAGGAACAGCCATTTAATGACATCTAGCTGGTTCTGACACATTCTGGCACCCTAAATATTGGTGCGTCCAGACTCTCAAAATATTAGCTGCTTTCTTTTATACCAGACTGGCCTTCAACTCTCTGTGTAACTGAAGATGATCTTGAACTTCTGGTTCTCTTGTCTCCATTTTCTGAAAGCTGGGATTATGGGCATATGCCATCACACTTGATTTATATGATATTGGGGATGGGTAACCAGGGCTTCTGGCATACTAGGCTAGTATGTTATCAACTGGGCTACAGGGTTGGACCTGGTTCATACTTGGAGAAGAGAAAGTTCATTTTTAATCAAGGGTCCAGTGGCTCTCCAGAGATCTGCAAGGACTGACTCTGATCTGTGGTCTGACCTCTAGGGCTGGTGTCTGGAGGTTGAAGAGGCCGGACATCAGCAGGGCATGGCCTGAGGTCCTGTGTTTAGACAGGCCAGCCATGGAGCCCCGGATCAGTCAGACTTCAGAGGCCTCTGCTGTGTGCACTTTATCTGGTACTTGAGGAGAGGGCCTTTGGCAGGAGGACAAGGGCTGACTGGGGCAGTTGTGCTGACTCAGAATGGCGAAGTTGTGTATGTTTCTAGAAGTTAAGTATATGCCATTTTTTTTTTTTTTATAAAGTTGAATTCGGAGGAACTACCTACAAAAACATTGTAGTAAATTATGAGAGGAAGCACTCTGCATGGCCAAATAACTCACTGTTCCATGAACTGTAAGCAATGACAAGTTAGCTGCAACTAGAAAATCTCATCAGTGATGGAAAGATTCTCAAGGACCTTCATACATATAAGCTTGTTTATCCCCCTTATTCCTGGAAACCTCTGGCAGACCAGAAAAGCAAAGCACAGTGGCCCGAGGCTGGCAGACCTGAAGTTGGAACCCTTTCTTGAAGCTCAGAGGTGTGGCAGATGAGAAAGGCTGGGAGTTGTTCAGGAAGTCTGGTGTTGGTTTCCATATGCTGATTTGTCACCAAGGACACCTGCAGACATCTTCCCTTCCCCAAGCACACACGCTATCTAGAATTGTTTATTCTGCCCTTCTGAGGAGTAGAGAAACATATTTTTGCTTCTTGCTCTCTTCAGTTTGACAAAGCCCAGGGCAGAACCCCCCCTCAAGATTTATTAATTTTATATGTATGTGTGTTTGCCTGTATAAATTTATGTGCACTACCTGCATGCAGGAGCTCAGGGAGGCCACAAGGGGGCACTGATCCTCTGGAACTGCAGCAATAGGTAGTTGTGAATGGTCATGTGGGCCCTGGGACAAATGACCTGATCCCCTGATCCATCTCTCCAGCCCCCACCCCATGTCATTTCCCTCTTGTCTGTGGCTCTCTGTTGTGTGGTCACCATCTATCTGACATTGGTCCCTAACTATATTTACACATAAAAGTCTTTGGGAAAAAGTATACTTAGTATATTTTTCAGGGTCATTATGACTGTCCATTTGCCCTGATCTAGTAATTTTATCATTCTAGAAACTAGCCAAAGAAAGGAATTAAATAAATCAGCCCTGTGCACAGTTATTCAGTGGAGTATTACCTACAGGAGCAAAGACAGATAAAGTAATTTGAATATTTGACAGTAAAGGGACAATAAGTCAATGAAATATCTGTTTGACAGAAATATTATGTGGTCATTAAAATGATGGGTATGGAGAGTGTGTAAAAGCAGAAAAACTTTCAACACAGTGTAGTGACGTGATCCTAGTTTGAGCTGTACCATTACAACTCTAGAAGCTCCCCTCACCACCACCATCAAGAATGTACTTTGGAAGATATCTGAAAGAAATCCTCTAATGTGTCCAACTCACAATGTGTTTTCATGGTTAAAATTTTATTGCCTCTTTCTCTTTCTTCCTTCCTTTCTTTTTTTCTTTACTTACACACGTACATACCATGGTGTATGTGTGGAGGTCAGACAATTGTTGGAATCAGTTCTCTTCTCCCACATTAGGTCCCAGTGATCAAATTCAGGCCACTGCACTTGGCAACAAGCACCTTTACCCACTGAGCCATCTGGCTAACCATTTTCTGTCTTTTCAACACATGACAAAGTGTTGAAATGATGCTTCATTTATGAGGTGGAGGCAGGATAAGTCTTCTGCATAAGACTGTGGGAAGTGGCAATGAACGTGGGCCCAGAGACAGACCTGGGCTTCTGTTAGAACCTGGTCAATTGGAAGGGTTGTGGCCTGGGGCAGGGCACTAGGTTGTCTGCATGTCAGTTTTCCTCACCTGGAAATGGGAACACATCACACTAATGGACAAAGCTGTTTTGAGGGGTGGGTAGAGATGTTAAATTAGTTTACTAAAGGCACTGACACCTTGTGGAGACTCCATCTTCGTCGTGAAGGATTCACGGAATGTCATTAGTCAAGTGATATCTGGGGAGGATGAGGGGCACTGTCCCTGTCCCTCTTCACCGCCCAGCTAGGGCCACGTGTCAATCCAGCCAATGCATACTCTGGCGTCTCTGGTGCAGACGCAGTGACAAGGGAATGGCTTCTGTATCAACAGTCTCAGTCCCACAAGTGCTCACAAGCTGGACCAGGAGAACAGGAAATGAAGGGTAGTCAAGATGCACAATGGAAAGAATAAAGAGTGGAATAAAATGGAAAAAAAATCAATCTATTAGATTTTTAAGGTTCTTTAAAAATTTTTTTTTAAATTCCATTTAGCCCTCACAACAGTCCTTTGGAAAGGAATGTCATTGTCCTGTGTTGACAGATAGGGTCTGAGCTATGAAGACCCCTATTGGAGGTCCCACTGTAGAAGGAGGCTGAGCTGGCTTCGTCTCAGGCTTGGGATACTAAGTCACACATAAACTTTGGCTTCTCACCATGGTGTCCTGACACGCTACCTTTCCAGCCAGATTTGCTCTGGGGCAATGTAAACTCAATTGTTTTTTTTTCTAGTGAAGACAAATGGTGGTTTTAATGGCCAGGGATGGCAAAGAACTCTTGGGATGGGGAACCACTAGGAACTTGAAGCCCACCCAAGGCAGAAGTTAGAGCCCATGGTCCCTGGGGGCAAGCAGGACTGCTGTCTCTGCTGAGGCACTGCTAACGCTGGCATCTGTGGTGTGTCCGCAGGCGCCAGGACCTCTGAGCTGACAACATTATGCAGCTGGTTAGGTGAGGCTTGGAATATTGGAGGAGGCACCCAGCCTCTCGCTAGCTTGGCGGGAGCATGAAAGATGCCCTCTTGAGTCACTTGAGATGAAACACTGTTTTAGTTTCCTTTCTGTGGCTGTGGTAAATATCCAAGCCAAAAGCAACTTAGGGAAGAAAGGATTTATTTGGATTCCACTTTACAGTCCATTATCTTAGAGACATCAAGGCAGGAACTTAAGCATTATATCTACAGCAAAGAGAGAATAAACACAGGAATTCTCACTCTTGCTTCTTAGTAGGCAGCTAGCTTTCTCTACTCTCACACTGTTCAGGACTCCCTGCCTAAGGAATGGCACCGCCCATAATGGGTTGGGTCTTCCTACATTAACAATCAAGATAATCCTTCCCAGACATGCCCACAGGCCAATGATCTAGAAAATTCCTCATTAAGGTTTTCTTCTCAGGTGTGATCCTAGGCTATGCCAAGCTGGCAGTTAAAACTAACCAACACAGATAAGTATTGAAGATTTCAAAATAAAAAATCAGAGTCAAGGAACAAGGATCAGTGAAACAGAAACTTGACAAGCCACCCTTCTCCACCCAGTACATACCTGCTTTGTATATGAATAAACAGAAGACTCAGAGACATCCCAAGGCCACACACAGCAAAAGGAAGCAGCTGTTAGTCCAGGATAAAGTCAAGCAGGGCAGTCATTTGGAAGTGATGAGACACTTGCTGTATTTGGAAACCATGCCCTGAGCATAAGTCACAATCACTCACTAGACGAATATGTTCTTGGTGCTGTTGGTTATGGGAAGCATAACAATGAATGATTTGGAAGGTGTCCTTTAGGTGTCTTCTGATTAGATGGGTGACAGAGATGCAAAGAGACTATGGGGTGCAGGTGGGAAATGTTTCCTTAGCAATAGATGGGAGCCTAGGAGACCAACCCAAATTTAAAGTGGCGAGCTAGTTACCAAGCAGGCCTTCAAGGCAACAAGGCAGTAGCAACCACAAAGACAAAAGCCCCAACCCCTGAGTGGACTAGGTCTAGGTCCGTGGGACTAACAAAACACCCAACATGGCTGCAATAGAGTCCTTGTGGGTAAATGATGGACACTCATTTCAGGGCTAGGGCTGGGCAAGGGCTGGAAGCTAAGGACCCTGATGTTGATATCTCTGATGTGCCAACACCTCCAACGGATAGTAGAATCACCAAGAGATGCACAGTTGATTCACAGGAAGACCTCCATGAGCATCTGAGGAGACTTCCTGTGAAGCAGCATTTGAGCCAGTAGAGAGAGAGGTGCTGGCTCTAGACATTAAATAGAGGAGCCAGAATTCAGGGAAACAGATGAGAGTGGGTAGAGGCACAGGATCAGGAAGCTGAGATGCAGTGTGGGTTCTATCTGAAAACTCCATGGTAGCCTACCTCCAGATCACAGAGGCCTTCAACACTGGAATCATGGAGCCACACTATTCTGGAGACAGTGAGGAGCAACCAAGGGTGCTTGGGGTCGGATGGGGCAGGGACAGGGGTGCTTGTGGAATCTGACTGTATGGAAGGCTTCAATTACTCCAAAGATATCTGCTCAGGTCTTCCATTAGGATAGGCAAGGACAGGGACAACAAGCTTTAGAAAGAAGAGAAAGGGGCTGGGAGATGGCTCAGCCAGAGAGGTGCTTGCCACGTGAGCATGAGTTTGGATCCCCAGCACCACTGTAACAGCTAGGGATGGTTATGTGTGGGTCTGCGATGTAAGCCCTGGGAGAGCAGAGACAGAAGGATCCCTGGAACTCACTGGCCAGGCAGCCCAGCAGAAGCAGTGAGCTCCAGGCTCAGGGAGACCTTGTCTTAAAAAAAATCAGCTGGAGAGCAATTAAAGAAGACACTTGAAATCTGGCTTCTACATGAATGTGCACACAGTTTTGTGTGCATACACATAAGTATATATACACACATACACACACACACACTCATACACACACACACATACACACACACATGTGCGTGTGCATGTACAGAGAGAATTTAGGCTGGGAATAAAGCTCAGTAGTAAAGTGCTTGCCTAGCATCCACAGGCTCCAAGGGTCAGGAGTGGGGGAGAGAGAGGTAGGGGAACCTCATTAGCAATGTGGGAAGGTGGACCAGGGCAAGGCACTTACACCTTCAAAGTTCTCCCTGCTGGGTGGGAATCAGTTCATTAACTTCTCCTAGAGCATCCTTGCTGAGACCCTGGGAATCCCGAATAGCAGCCGGGGCTCAAAGAGAAGACTAATTAGATGCAGTTTCTGCTTGAGGCCCCAGAGACAGGGTGCCATGTAAGACCTGGCCTATGAGCTTCAGGGGCCAGAACAGAGTGGTCACACAGAGATCCTTAGCTGCTCAGGCCTCCCAGAGAATGCAAGAGCTGGGTCAAACCTGGCAAGTGAGATCTTCTGTGGCTTTTGAGTGACACTCTTGGTTGAAAGGAAAGAAGAAGTACAAGGTGGGAGGAGGCCCACAGTGACCAAACATCCCAGACTCAAGAGCCCAGAATTTCTCAGGAGATACCTTGGTCTGGGACAAACCAGGGTGGTGGAGCACTCTGAACTTAGCCCCTAGAAGCTGCAGGAAGGACACAAGGGAGAATTCTAAGCAGTCCTAGCCCCACACCAGACCTTCCACTGTGAACTCGTTGGCACCATCATTAGTGAATTTCTCTTACTGGCCTCTGTCCATCTATAGACTCTTCCATGTCGATACCCTCACCCTCAGTATTGCTCAATTTGTTTTCTCCTTTTCCTCCGCCATTCTGGTGCGAGGTTATCATGTTTCTTCCTCCTCCTCTCTCTTTCTTTTCTACCTCCTTGTCTTCTTTTTCTTCTTCTTGGAAAGAATATGGGACAATTAATGAATTTCCATGCCATCCTCGAACAGGCTCCACGCCGACCTCTATTGTCCCACGTTCAGCTCACACGGTGCTGGAGCTAGCAACACTTTTTTCTTGAAAATCCCTCGATGTTGCTTTCCTGTTTCTACTGCAGCCTTCCAGCACAGTCTTATTTCTCCCTTTGTTTCGGTTTGATTTGTTCTTAGTTTTGTTTATTCATTTTTTTTTTTTTGAGATAGCATCATTTGCTCAGCCTGGCTTGAACTTACAGCTGTCCTTCTGCCTCAGCCATTGACTTGGGACTTTCCCTGTTTTCCTAACAAATTTCTTGATTCTATACACTTGCCCCTTGGTGAAATTCCAATAGTCTCCTCAGAATTCCACATGATGGGTTTTTGTTTTATTCTCCTCAAAATGCTTTTAATTTCACATTTAATTTTTTCTTTGGTTCATGGATTATTTAGAAGTGTGTTACATTGCCTCTAAGTAGTTGGGGATTTTCTAGGCATCTTTCTGTTATTGATTTCTAAATTAATTCCATTATGATCAGAACTTATTTTGTACTACTCGAATCATTTCACGCTTATTGAGGCTTGTTTGATGGCCCATGGTAAATGTTCTGAGTATACTAACGGGATGTGTATGCTGCAGTTGTCATGTGGGATAGCAGTTTGAATGAGCATAGACTCAAAAGTTTGAATGCTTGGTCCCCAGCTGATGGAACTGTTTGGGAAGAATGAGGCGGTTTAGCCTTTTCAAAAGAGGTATGTCACCGGAGTCTGGCTTTGGGGTTTCAAAAGACTTCTGCCATCCCCTGTGTGTGTTCTGTCTTCTGCTTGTGGATCAGAATTTAAGCTATCAGTGGCTGCTCTTGTACCAGGTCTGCCTACCTGACTTCCTGATCCCATGCATCTCACCTTGATGGTGACAGACTCCTATCTCTCTGGAACTGTAAGCCCTGGATAAACTCTTCCTTCTGTAAGTCATTCTGGTCATGGGATTTTATTACAGCAATAGAAAACAGTAAAGTAACTAACAGACATGGATTGTTGGGTGGGTGTCCATCAATCAACTTCCATGCTGCTCATATCTTCTGTGTCCTTGCTTATCTGTCGACCTAACCTACCTTTTATTTTACCTGTGTATGTATATGTGGTATGAGTGGATATGTGTGTTTGCATGTATAGTGGCACGTGTGTACAGGTGTGTGTGTGTGTGCGCGCGCGCGCGCGTGTGCGGGCGTACACGTGTGTGTGTGTGTGTGTGTGTGTGTGTGTGTGTGTGTTTAGGTCAGAAGTTGACATTGGGTGTCTTCTTTGATTGTTCTCACTTTATGTACTGAGGGAGGGTCTCTCTCTGAGTCCAGAGCTCACAGAATGCCATGTCTCTGCCTCCTGAGATCCCAGATTATAAGTTGGACCATGCTTGTCCATCTTTCATGTGGGTGCTGGGCATCTGAATTCTGTTCCTTATACTTGAGTGGTGTAGCAGGAATCTTAAAAGTTCTTATTAATAAAATCAAACCCGAGGTCAGTTATTGGGGTCCATGCTGGTAGATCAGAGAGACAGAACAAGCCACAGCTATCTCACCTTGCCGGATCCTCAGCTGGTCTTGTCTCCTCAGACTGGAGGCCTCTGAGTCCTCATCTGGAATGGGTCTCAGCTGAACTGCTGCTTCAAGCCTGAATGCTTAACCAGCCAAATGCTTAACCAGCCAAAAGCCCTTTAGTTTCTGGTCCTCACGCCTTATATATCTTTTTGCTACCACCACTCCCTGGGATTAAAGGCTGGCTTTCTGGGATTAAAGGTGTGTCACCATGCTTGGCTATTTCCAATGTGGCCTTGAACTCACAGAGATCCAGAGGGATTTCTATCTCTGGAATGCTAGGATTAAAGGTGTGAGTGCCACCATTTTCTAGCCTTTGTATCTAGTGGCTGTCTGTTCTCTGACCCCAGATAAATTTATTAGAGTACACAATATTTTGGTGAACACAATACCACCACAGAGTGGCAAGCATTTTATCTGCTGAACCATCACCTTAGTCCCTGTCTTATTACTGAAAGAAAGATATTTATTAATTTTGGGTTTTTGAGAGAAGGACTCACATGTTAGCCCAGGCTGGCCTGGAACTTATGATGTAGCCCAGGCTGGCCTGGAACTGCCTCATGAGTCAAACCTCATCGTAGGTTTGAGCCACCATGCCTGGATCAATTAATATCTCAACTAATTTTTTGTTGTTGTTGTTGTTGTTTTCAAGGCAGGGTTTCTTTTTGTAGCTTTGTGCCTTTCCTGGAACTCACTCTGTAGCCCAGGCTGGCTTCGAACTCACAAAGATCCACCTTCCTCTGACTCCCGAGTGCTGGGATTAAAGGCATGTGCCACCCACCACCCGGCTCAACTAATTTTTTCCCCCTCCTGTCCTGTCCGTTTTTGCTTCAGATATTTTGTAGCTTTGCTGGTAGGTGTGTGAATGTTTAGGATGGTAACAGCTTCTCTATGAATTGACCTTGTTATCATTATGAAATTATCCTCTTTATTCCTGGTTGCTCTGAAAATTTACTTAGTCTGAGCTGGTAGAGTCACTTCTTGAGTAGTATAAATATTGTATATATTCCCCTAAATTTTTAAGATTTACTTTTTATGTATATGTGTACTTTGTTTGCATGTATGTGTGTACCCTACATGTGTGACTTGGGTGTGATGTGTGACACTGTGCCCAGGAAAGTCAGAAGAGGACATAGGATCCCTGGAACTGGAGTTACAGATGATTGTGAGCTGTCATATGGGTGCTGGGAACTGAACTCGGGTCCTCTGCAAGAGCAACAAGTGCTCTTCAACACCGAGCCATCTCTTCAGCTCCTATTTCCCTACTGTGCGTGCGTGCGTGCGTGCGTGCGTGCGTGCGTGCGTGAGTGCGTGTGTGTGTGTGTGTGTGTGCGCGTGCATGCACAGTGGGTGTATGCACATGGAAGTCAGAGGACAATCTTGGTTGTTGTACTTAGAAGTCATCTGCTTTCTTGTTGTTTGTTTGTTTTTGAGACAGGATCTCGAACTAACTTGGTGCTGCAGATTAGGCGAGGCTGGCCAGCTGCTCCAGGGATCCACCTGCTTCACAGCTTCCTCTCCAGAGCAGAGATCACAGGCACACACTACCATGCCGGCTTTTTTATATGGCTTCTGGGGGATTGAACCCGGGTCCTCATGCGTGCAGGACAAGTATTTTAAAGACTGAGCCATAGCCCTAGCTAGTTTCCCTATTTAAAAATTACATATGTGTGTGTATATATATAATTCTATGTATATATGTATATGTATTTTTTGAGACAAGTTCTCTTTATGCAGCCCAAACTTGTCTGAAACTCAGGATCTTCTAGTTTTGACCTTCTTGGTACTGGGATTACAGTGTGTATCACC
This sequence comes from Peromyscus leucopus, assembly GCF_004664715.2. Classification (NCBI taxonomy): domain Eukaryota; kingdom Metazoa; phylum Chordata; class Mammalia; order Rodentia; family Cricetidae; genus Peromyscus; species Peromyscus leucopus. Next base: position 64,454,989 of record NC_051086.1, read on the forward strand.
ATGCCCTGCCCTCTCTTCTTTCCATTAAACTCTGTATTTTTACATATAAAATAGATGTTTTAACAACTAATATATACTGAGGACTTGGATTTTTCATTCAGTCTGAAAATATACTTGTTAATTTTCATCTTCATATCACTTGCATTTGATGTGATTACTGATATGTTGTATTTTTTTTGTCATTTTGTTAGATGTATTCTATCAATCTTATTTGTTTTTGATTCCTCTCTCTGGCTTCTATTGGGCTAATAGAACACAGGCTGGTTTGCTCTTCCTTCCTTCCTTCCTTCCTTCCTTCCTTCCTTCCTTCCTTCCTTCCTTCCTTCCTCCCTCCCTCCCTCCCTCCCTCTTTCCTTCTTTCTTGACAAGTCATCAAACATCTTAAGTCATCAAGGATGACTTTGAACTTCTGATCTTCCTGCTTCTACTCCCTGTTACAGGTTTTACAGGTGTGCACCAGCACATCTGCTTTATATGGTGCCCAGGATCCACACTACAGCCTCATGTATGCCAGGCAAGCACACTCTACCCAATGGAGTCTCATGCCCTCATAACCATGTGTTTAACAACAGTTGACTTCTTTTCCAGTTCCATTCTATCCTTCGTTGAATAAGCAGCTATAATGTGTTTTTCTGACATGTTGGTTGTTTGTGGTTCTCCATAAGTCTATCATCAAAGTCACTAGTCATAGCACAGCTTGGATTAGTAAAAAGCATGGATTAGGATTTCCCTGTATCTTCCTCTTGGCCTTTACGTTACGGTTGGCACCCATTTTGATCGAACATACATTATAAGCTTTGTAAAACAGTATTGTTAACTAGGCTTTTAATTCTCTTTAAGCACGTTTAAATAGTAGGAAGGCATTCTCTCTATTTACCACAGTTTCTGCTGGTCTTCACTCCCTCCGGGCGAGTCTGTGTTTCCATCTGGTGTCATTTTCTTTTCACTCGGAGGAAAACCGTTTGGCATGCAGAGCTGCTGAAGATGCATCTGCTATAGTTAGATCGGCAGCTTCTTTGGCTTTTGTATGTCTTACAATCTTTGATTTCCTTTCGGAAGATATTTTCATAGGGTATAGAATTCTAGATTGGCAGATTTCTGCCCCCTCCTCAAGTCAGCTCCTTGCCGAGCTTACTCCAATCTCTCCTCACTTGCTGTACATCCAGAAATCGACCGTCATCCTTATTCTTTTTCCTGTCTGTAACGTGTCTGTTTTCCTGGATGCCCTTAAGATGTTTCTTCTTATGATGGTCTTGGACAATTTTGGTATAGTTTTCTCCAGTTCTTGTGAGGAGGTCTGAAGTTATCTAAGGGTTTATATACTTGATCAAATTTGGAAAGGATTGGCCATCGTTTCATCAATTTTTCTGTGTTTCCTGTGACTCTAAAAACACATTAATCAGCCACTTGAAGTTGTTCCACAGTTAACTGGTAGTCTTCATTAAAAAACTCCTTTTTTCTCTGTTGCATCTGTATTTCTCAGTCTTTCTCTGTGATGCCTCATTTGCTGGTAATCCCCTTCAGTGTGTTTTCAGTCTCAAGCACTGTGATTTTTATCCTGTAAGTTAAACTTGGGCTTTTAAATACGTATAATTTATGAACACAATTTTATTTTTATAAACGAATAACTCTCCATGTATATACATATATATTCTATGTTTGTATTTTGAATAAATAGGCTCGTCTTTTTGGCCAACTCCTTGTGTCTGTATGTAGATGGGTTTCTCTCTCTCTCTCTCTCTCTCTCTCTCTCTCTCTCTCTCTCTCTCTCTCTCTCTGTGTGTGTGTGTGTGTGTGTGTGTGTGTGTGTGTGTGTTTGAGAGTATGTATATGCCACAGTGCATGGTGCCCATGTGGAGGTCAGAGTGTCTGCCCTTGTCTTTCACCTTGTTTCCTGGAGGATATCTTTGTTTTCTTTGCTTTTTTTTTCTGCTGTGTATGCTGGACTAGCTGGCCTGCAAGCTTCTAGGGGTTCTCCATGTCTCTACCTCCCATCTCCCACTAGGAGTGCTGGGGTTACAGACACTTCAGCTACACACCCAGCATTTCCGTGGTTCTGAGGATGTGAACTCAGGTCCTCAGGTTTGTGCAGCAAGTATTTTTTTTTTTTACCCACTCAGCCATCATCCCCACCCCCACCCCCTTGGCCGTTTCTACTATTTGTTCGCTGTGGGTTGTTTTATACTGAAAGATCATTCTCCCGTTGCAGGTATTTTTCCTGCTTCTTTGTATGCCTGGTAATAGTTGACTGGATGCCAGACTATATGGAGTTTACTACATTTGCATATTGGTTATTTTTGTATACCTATAAATATTCTTGAGAATTTTCCCGAAACATATTGAAGTTACTTGGAAATAGTTTGATCTTTTGGGCTTTGGCTGTAAGATTTGAACCAGAATAGCGCTTCATTTAGGGCTGACTATTCTGCATTACTGATGTGAGACCCTGGTGGACCCTTTAGCCAGCGTCCTTTGGATTATGAAGACCTCCAGTTTGGTTGGTAGAAATGTGGCTGCTGGGCACAGTGCCCAGCTTCATGTGACGGCTGGTCACTGTCTCCCCTGATCCCCTCAGGTCTTTCTCCTGTGTGTCTGAGCAGTTTTCTCACGTGTGCCCCATCAGGAGCCTGCTGCCTTCTCAAGGAGCTCATCTTTGGTGTTCCATCTCTTCTTTGATATTTGGCCTCTCAGCTCCACACCCTTTGGTGGTGCAGTTACCAGGTGCCATCTGGGTCTCTTCACCCTGCAGTGGAGCCTGGAAACACTCAAAGCCAAAATCTAGGACAATCATAGGGTTCACTTTCTTATTTTTCATTTCTCTGGGGTCACTTTTGTTATCAGAAACTCAGAGCCTAAAAATTGTTTTCCAAATATTGTCTTTGTTGACTGAAGTGAGAAAGGAGATTCATATCTCACTATACCTTGTCTGGAAGAAAAAGTCAGGGACTCCATCACTAGTACCAACAAGCCTAAATCTTCCAGATACAATTCTAATTTCCATACCATCCCAAGGCCAAGAGCACATTCAAATAACTACTACATGCAATGGCCTCCCCATCTGGGAGAGGAGTGAAGACATTTTACAACTGAAGGACTTGCATGAGTATTACCAAACCTGATTCTCTCAGGAGCCAAGTAAGATCATCCATCACATTACTAGTCTATTTGACAGAGAATCAACCTGAATTCCAAAGTGATACTGACTTGCTCATGGCTGCCTAGACAGTTATGGGTGGAGTTTGGATTGTAAGGGAAGCCTCCTGCCTATTCTGAGCCAACTTCTTTCATGCATAGTTTTCATTTCTCATCTGAAATGGCACATTCACTGGCCCACCAGGAAGAGGATAAGTAATCCAGTTTTCTGTTAGAAGAGATACAGGAAAGCAAAGCTACAATAACCACCATCTCGGGTGGGCTCCTGGGAGCTGCATGCCTGGTGCGTAAGGCATGATCCTGTGCTTTGACTGTTGCTATTGGGTTTGGATCAAAAGTACTTCCTTTAAAGATTTCAGCAGTGACTGACCACGATCAGTTGGAGAAAGGGTAAGCCTGGTGGGGGAAAACCAGAAATGAGGGCACAAACAACAATGTCACTCACCAGGAAGTGGTGTAGCTTCTTAGGAGTTGGTAAAATAAGGCATTGGTGCCTTCCAAGAGAAGCAGGCATTGGAAAGAGATGCACGCTGAGCTGGGGAGATCGCTCCATGGGGAAAGTGGCTGTTGTCCAGTGTGAGGCTCTGAATTTGGACTCTAGAGCCCACATACAAATAGGTGTGGTGGCATGGCGTGTCCCTGAATCGTAGGCCTGGGGAGGCTTGCTAGCTGAATCAGGGAGCTTCAGGTTTTTGAAAGACATTGTCTCAAACACAAGGTGAACAGCAATAGAAGTTGACTTCTGACCTCCGAAGGTGTAGACACACGGGCAAGCACACCTCCACACATGTGTGCACAGACATGCATATATAACACATACACACACACAAACACATGCATACTAAACAATAAGAAAGAAGCACACAGCTCTGAAATGAGTTCTTAACCAATGACATTATGTCCTCTTGTCTCTCAGGAGTCCTGTCTACTTGGAGTGTTCAAAACACGGGAGGGGTGGTAGACAGAGCCCAGGCATGAGAAGGTGAGGGGTCTGGCTTCAGATTGCATCTGTCCACTACCAAACCTTAGTTTCCTCGATGGTCAGGTGGGCCCAGGGAAGCCTGTCTCCCCAAGCCATTGTGATCTGGTTGTCTGGTGCTCTCTGTCTGACTGTCACACAGGTGTCCTGAGAGGCTAAGAACAGGAATAACGGAGCTGGCTGTGGTGGCTTCCAGTTGAGGAGCTGCGATGGATGGGATGCTGGGAGGATATTAGAGACTTCCTGTGACAGAGAGGTTTCTGGGAAATGATAACGAAGTAACAAAAGGGGAAAGAACATCATATGGAATGACTAAACTAGATCAGAGATCATCACTGCAGCTTGCTCTGCCCAGTCTAAAGGAGAGTGCCCAGACACCTCCAGCTTTGGGTAAGTAGGGGTGAAGCCATAGAGGAGGGGTGGAGAAAGAGGAGGGGAGGAGAGAAGAGGCAGCCCCTTGATGATCAGTGCTACACTGTTATTTTTTTTTTCTCGACCCTTCTGCAGCTCTCACCAGCCATCGGCCTTTCCTGGTGTCACCTTTAGTCTCTGCTCTTGTGTCCCCCAGAGTGCCAGCCAAGACAGAACCCAACACTAAAGGAGAGCAGACTGTGAGGAAAGATGCCAAGGCCAGAATCACCCCTCTCTCTAAGTGAGGGTGCTACAGGGCTTCCCCCCACCATTCTTTGGTGTTCTGCAGTCAGCATTTGCTAAGATTTTTGTGGGGAAATCAGAAGCAGCCCCCAGGCTCTGGCTGCTGAGCTTTCCCACATCCCTGGTGGTCCAGGCCCTCAAACAGTACCTGTTGCTCTTTAGGGAGATGCTATGCGTTTGCTGGGTCAAACCTCTCTGTGCCTCCTCTTTGCCTTACCCCGGACTGCTGTAAAGGTCCATTTCTGTTTGCTGAGCTGAGGTCCTTCCTCAACAGCACAGAGGAGGCCTCATTCTATGCCTGTTTTCTATGCTCTGTGCTCCTCTCCTGCCCTGAGCACAGAGCAAAAGCAGAATATCCCCCAAACCCTGAAAGCAGAATTTCTCGGTGGTTAGAGCCAAAGTCTTGGAGGAAAGGCCATCTCAGCTCCAGGCTCTACCGCTTTCTGGTTGTGTGTCCTTGGGCACATTTCTTGGCTCTCTGTGTTCTAGTTTTATTTCCTGCTAGATGATATTTGGTCATTTCTACTTGATTAGACTTGGGGGCACACCTCTAGTAATGAGAGCACTACATCTAGGAAGGTTCTAGATCTTGTGAAAAAGTCTTTTGAGGCCTCATCACAATTTTTGAAGACTGATGTCTCCTCTATCGCCATGACTTCCTGAGAGGTGGGGAGGCCCTACTGTTCTTTACAGTGCCTGAATGAGGCTGGGCTCATACTCTTCCTTCTCCACTGAGGAGGAACCAGGCATACTTCTATGACAGGCCAAGGCAGCCTTCCTGTGCCCCCTCCCAATCACCCTATTGGCCACAGAAGTAGCTTCCCTAGTGGTGAGGCTAAATCTAAATGCTTGACTTCCAGGGTGGCCTGATGCCCACCTAGGATACACTTCTCTACTAAGCTGACTCTAGTCACGGCTTCCCATCAGTGTGTGTGTGTGTATGTGTGTGTGTGTACGCACGCGTGTGGCCCACATATTTACGTGCTTTTGGAGACCAGAGAACAACTTTAAGAGTCATCCTCAGGAACATCATCCATCTCTTTTGAGGTAGGTTCTCTTGTTGGTAATAAGGCTAGACTGGCTGGTGAGGGAGCCCTGGGAATTTTTCAGTCTCTTCCTCCTCAGGGCCAGGATTAGAATTGTGTACCACCACACCCTGCAGTTTTATGTGAGTTCTTGAGATTGAACTCAGGTACTTGTATTTGCAAGACAAGTGTTTTACAGACTGAGCCCCAGATTCAAGAGCTCAGTATAATTCAGTAACTCACCATACATCGACAGAGCCTCCAGCGTGGACTCAGCCTCGAGGTGGGTACAGGATGAGGACAGGAATCTGCCTCAATCCCAGAGACAGAAACAGAAGTTCAAGTGCTGTTTCAATTGTCTCTACATGTGTGGATGGAGGCAAGCATGGTGTGGAGTCAGGCCCTGCTAGAACCTACAGATTCTTCCATGAGCTTTGGAAATTGTGTTTGTAGACCTTGGAACAGTAAGTTCAAGAAGAGACAAAAGTTGATTTTTTTTTTAAAAAAAGGAAACTTTGGTGCCATAGGAGTCCATGACCTCTGCAGGTGCTGGGAGGAGAGGTCAGGGGTGACTGTCTGCGGGGGGAGGGAGGGGGAGGTCACAGGAACAGCCCAGGGAGAGGCTAACTGGACCTTTTCTGTCTCTGTGTGTGAGTCTGTATGTTAGATGTGAGGTCCAAACTACAAGACATACTTGTTACTACCTACATTCTGCTTGTCCTTAAAAATGTATCACACAGTTTATATAAAAATATACAAATGAGCCCTTGTTAGAAATACCCAAGGAGCTGGAAAAAGAGATAAATAAGCCTTTCTGTACACAACCTTCCCTTTTACAGTCCTCAGTCCCTGTGACCTTCTCTACAACGCTCCTGTATGCTGAGGTGCAGACATGTGCATTTGTTAAATAAGTATAGATTGCTTGTGGGCACTTTGAATACAAATAGGACCACACTGAACGTATTGTCCTACAATTCACTTCTTTCTTTTACTAGTCTGTCCTGGAATTCTTCCCCAAGGGCCCTCCAAATCTTCCCTGCCCTGTTTAACTGTGGCAGAGGCGCGGGGGTAGAGGGGAAGTTGGGGGGGGGACTGGATATGCACTCTTCCTCCTTAATAATCTCATTGATGAATATGACTGTGAAGAACTACTACAGAAAAGACCGCCATTCATGCTTCTTGGGGTGCATGTGTCTGATTTCATGTGGGCAGATTCTGAGAACCGAAAATGTCTTTATTCATGCGTGTGCTGCGGCGTGTGCCTAGCAATCAGAGGACCATTTGCAGGGGTCAGCTCTCTCCTTCCGCTGTGGTCTCAGGAGTCAGACTCAGGCCATCAAGCTTGGCAGCAAGCACCTCCACCTGTTGAGGCATCCCGTTGGCCTGGTACACATTTTTTCACTATAAACTTTTTTTTTTAAAGATTGATTTATTTATTTAGTGTATATGTGAGCATGTCTGAGTGTATATATGTGTACCACATGCATGCTGGTGGAGGCCAGAAGAGGGTGTTGGATCCCCTAGATGTAGAATTACAGGTAGTTGTGAGCTGCCCTAAGTGGGTGCTGGAACCAAACCTGGGTCCTCTCCAAGAGCAGTAAATGTTCTTAATGGTTGAGCCATCTCCAGCACCCTGTGGCTCCTGCCCACTCCCCACTTGCCTCCCAGCCCAAGGCCTGTCTGCCCTTCTGTACATTCTCCACAGCTATCTCATCGTCCTCCCCACAGATACCCTCTTGGTTGGTTCCAGCCTCTCCTTGTCCTTGCTGGGGTCCCCTTGGCTCTTCCACAGACCCAGGCCAAAACTGTTTTCCGGGGTCCCTGAGACTTTTTTTTCCCCAAGACAGGGTCTCTATGTAGTCCTGGAACTCACTCTGTAGACCAAGCTGGCCTCCAACTCAGAGATCCATCTGCCTCTGCCTCCTGAGTGCTGGGAGGCAGATGAAAGATGCGTGCCACCACTGCCTAGCTCCTGAGATCTATCTTAACACATGGAGCACATAATCTCAAGAGTGATGACTTTTATTTCAGAATGACTTTTGCCCCCCATGAGAGGAACAGCTGCAGGGCTCAGAACAACTACGGAAGCAGTATTGCTTAGCTCTGTTGTCCATTCATTTATCAGTTTACAGTGTTGGGCTCTGGTCTTGTTGCTGTGGAAGCCTGGTCTTCAAAGAGCGTTCTTTCGTTGGGCGGGGCAAGACACTCACACAGTTTGTTTGATTAGATACATTTATAGTGAGAGCCAGTTGGCTGCTGCTGCTGCTGTGAGGGGGTGAGGGGGTGGCATTTTAGCAGGTGGGAGCCCGGAGGTGCTTTGGGGGCGGACCACTCTAGCAGAGGAACACTAAGATTTACCAGTGCACAGGGAATGATTACTGGAGCTGTCCAGCTTGGTTGTCACAACATAAACAAATCCAGGGACTCTTCCAGCCCTGATAGCAAAAACAAAACAAAACAAAACAAAACTCAGTAAGTGGTTTTCAAGCATGCAGGAGGAGGGGAGAGAGACAGGAAAAAGATGTCTTTTCAGGTCCCCTCTCCTCTGCCTCTGCCAAGGGAGTGTGGGAACCAGTGCGGCTGTTCCTATTCTTTCATTCACCGTGGTTGGCATCTCTAAGAGATTTGTTTGTGATTAGGGTTTCACCTTCCCAGTTGGCCAGGAAAGACGAGACAGCTTTTGACCTATGTGTGGAAGTGTCCTGTACAGATTTTCTTATTAAAAAAACAAAAACAAAACCCAAAACCAAAAACCAAACAACCTCAGAAACCAAACACTGTGCATTTGAGAGTTCAGATGGCAAGCTGCTCATGAATCAAAAGATAATACGGTCCTGGCCGGCAAGACCCAACCAAGGAAGGTTCTGATTTATTAACTTGTCTCCGGAGTAAGATAAAGTAGGTGAATCAATAGACACCGGGCCTCCTCCCCTCTGCCTCTGTCCAAGGAGGAAATCAGGCCCGGAGAAATGAGCAGGAGAGGGGAGAGAGGGTATGACACTCGGGTAACACACAGTGAAAGGTACGTAGTGGTGCATCATGTGGGAGGTGGGGGGAGTGGGGGGAGATAGTTCTGGGAAGGGGGCAGGGCTGGGAGGGGGAGGGAGGGAGGGAGGTACTGCCACATGTACTTTACAATCATCGTACCAACGCAAGGGGTGGACTGGATAGGGTCAGGATGGGCAAGAGGGGGACCCAGCAAGGCAGCTCTGTGTTTCTTACCCAAGTGGAATTGTGAAATCTTGAATTGAAATTGTACCTGGAATGGGGATAGTACTAGCTAGCAGTTATTGGGCATTTGCCGTGTACTAAGAGTTATTCTAGAGACGTTGTGCGTATGAACTCACTTAGTGAGGTAGGGGCCATCATTATCCCTAGTTTACAGATGAGGACAATGAGTTACAAGGTGGTCTATCTAGCAAATGGGGATTTGTCCTCAGGCCATTTACAGGGTTGGAGAATCTAGGGAGAACAACAACTTGGGGTGTCGACTTGGAGACATGGGAAGACATAGTTGGGGCTGTTGATTTGAGGCCATAGGACTCCAAGGACGTTGTCTATAAAATCTAAGGAGGGGTCATTAAAGGGAGGTCGATATAGGAATCCTAGGGCAATATCCACGGAACTTCCGTGAAGAACGACCCTTGCATCATTGGATCTGGACTTCAGGAGAGACATCTGATCTGGTCCAAGGGTGGCAGGGTGGGAATCATAGAAAAGGGTGAACTCACTTAGGGATATATGGAATATCCTCCAGTGTAGATATCCTGGAGTGCCCAACATGTAAGGGTGAACAAGGCATGAATTGTTTATGAAGAGGCCCAAGGCCAAGAAGGCAGAAGAGGTAGAAAGAAGGTACAGGGTGGTCAGGAGTGTGACAGGGAAGGTTGACCATCCATCCACATCCACATGAGAACCAAGACGGGGCAAAGACTGAGGAGGAGGGGTTGGGGAGACGGCTTAAGCATGAGGACCCGAGTTTAGATTCCCAGAACCCATGTAAAAAGCTGGACTTTATGGCTGATGCTTGTAATCCTAGTACTGGGAGGATCCTATGGGCCCACTGTCCCATCAGCCTAGCCAATCAGTGAGCTCCAGATTCAGTAAGAGACCCTGTCTCAAAAAATAATAAGGTGTAGAGTGAGAGGAAGATGCCTAACATGGACCTCTGGCCTCTACATGTGAACACGGGTGTGCCCATGTACATATGCATGCAGCACGCGCGCGCGCACACACACACACACACACACACACACACACACACACACCCTGAGCATTAACCTTATTAATAAAGGTGGGGTTCAGTCAAAGATTTCGTGGTCAACCTTGCTGAAGGGAAGTTTCTGTGGTGCACTGGACTTGAAAAGGAAGTGAAAGAATCCGCCCAAACAAGCATGGCAGACTCTTCAGGAAGAAGATAAGAGGGAGAGACGGCAGGGCTGAGGCAGGGGCACACACACACAAAATGATATTTATCTATAATAAATGGGCACATTTTATATGACTTTTTGGGAGTCTTCCAACACAGCTGGACATGGTACCTAGCTCATCACAGCTCATCAACAATTCCTTTAAGAGGTCCTTCTCACCCCCGCCCCCTCATTCCCTGCCATTAACTCCATCTTGAGAAAAACAAGCTCATATCGTACAGAAAAAATGTTGAAAGCCTGGGGGGAAATCCAGAGATATTCCTACTTTGGGGGATGCACGGTAATAGTGATTAAGTAGCTAAGCTGGTAGATGCTTAATTGATTCTTATTTTCAGTCTACTTGTGGGAAACAATGTACCCTGAGGATGTACGGGGAGTAGCCACACACCAAGCTGTCTCCCCTTCTGGAACTCTCCCAAGCCTCAGGGGCTGGAACTGGATCCAGCTCCAGCTTCGGTGGTTTAGAAGTCACTGAGGACATGTACAATAAATCCTCTCTACCGCCTTGAGAGACTAGGGAAAATACAGCTGGCCAAGCCTCCATTTCTAATGGGGACGGTGAAGCGGATACTAAGACCATGGGCTGGCTGTCAGGTTGACAAATGAGTCTTCTCTTTTGAAAGGCACACGGGAAGTTGAATTCAGAGCCTCCACAAGAGCTGTCACAAGCCAGAGGTAGGCACCTCCCACCCAGCAGCTGGGTCTTTTTATTTTGGGGGTGGAGGAGGATAATGTTTCTTATGATCCTCAAAGGGTTTCCCTCCATATGCTGGAAACATAGCTAAATACTAAAGCAAAGAGGAAGGGTGAGAGCTTTCTGATAGGAAAACTTGACCGCCAGCCACACCAGAATTAGCCACGGCCTAAGTTGTTGTCAGGGTGTCTGCCTGTGAGGCCAGCGCTGGACATGGTTTGATAGCTTGGTACTTTCACATGGGCTTACTCAGTCACCAGAGTTGTATATCTGCTTCCAGGATAGAACCCCATTGCCTGTCTCTGGTGGTAGAGGCTCTGGGATATTTATTACAGGCCCTCCCCGCCAGCTACCCAAGGGAGCATTTTTCAGGTAGGGACATACTTTAGTTTAATTGGGTTTAAGGCAAATGCACATTTAGAAAAGCAATCTTTGCTTCGGCATTTAGCCAAAGAGCATGCTCTTTTGTGATTACAATATAAATAAATAAATACTAAAGCATGTGTGTAGTTATGCGTGGGTGGGAGGATTTTTACTCTATGAGAGGACTTTCCGACTCTGAGCACTGGTTCCTCCCAGTCACAAGAGCCATTTAAAGGCCCCTACTCTGGAGTCAATTTTCCTCGTGTGAATCATACTGACCTTCCAGGAATGGGCTTTCTGTTCCACTGTCTTGTCACCTCTGGCCTACTTGCAAGGTTTCCTGGCACTTTGGGTTAAGGTAACAGCATCTTGGATTGAAGGCAACACGGCCACCATATTTCCCCGATGAGCCACAGAGTAAGTACTTATCAAGAAAGAGGATCACTTCCCGTTGTCATGGGAGACCCAATTAATTCCCCCAAATGAACCTCCCGTTTTGGCAATGACAAAATGAGAAAAGCTCATTTTGAAATGAGAAAATGAGAAAAGAATCATGTCGTCTATGACATTCAATGTTTGAGCACCAGGGTCCCTTTGGTAGAACAAAGATGTACAGCTGAGGGTCAGTCACCAAGCTATACTTGGCCTGACAGGATTTCTTCCCCCCTTTGTTAAAACCAACACCCACCTGTAGCTTCCAGGGGAGCAGAAACTAGGTCTGTATTGTTTGGCACATTACCCCTCCCCCTGCTGCTCCCTCCTCCCCAGTAGCTGCTCAACAAATATTTGCTGAACAAATAAATAAAACAAAGCCACGTTACAAAAGACACAAAAAGCTGGAAAAGAAAATGAATCATTCATAATTGCCCCACTGTGGGTATTTTGGCTTATTTCCTTCAAGTCTTATTTCCTGTGAATATGCTCTTTTCTATACATGTAAACATAATGTATTATTAGATTTAGCTCTGGGATGTGTTTTTGTATTTCTCTATTAATATGAATGAAATGATGAAACGAGATGATGCGGAAATGCATTGAAGACTGTAAAATGTTTAACAAATATCTTGTTATTAGTTATAATAAGCAGAGAAATACGGAAATGAATGAGGCTGACTCGCCATCAGTACTCTGCAGCACAAACAGCCGCTCTGCCCTTGGACGCTGCAAACAGGTTTCTCTTCATCCTGCTCACCATGGGGAGCCCCTCTGTCTCGTCTTGGCAAGAGAAACACTGACTTAAGCTTCTTAGGCATCATCTGCTCCAACTTCCCACCCAGCCTAGAATTTTCTTCCATGTCTCTGGAAGAAATGAGCAGAGGAAGCCTAACCACGTCTCTCAGTCTGCTGAAGAACAGCCTCCACCCACGCACGCACGCGCGCACACACGCACGCATGCGCGCTCTCCTCTCCAACCTTTGCTAGTGGAGAAAGGAGTTACGGTTCACCTGCTGAGGAGCACAGCACACTTGCTCTGCACATGAGCAAGGTAGACCCCAGAGGGCTGTCTTGGTAGATACATCCAGCAGACCACAACATCAGGTTCGCTTTGGACAAGTCACAATCATTCTCTTCAGCATCCAAGAACTCCCTGGCACATCTATTGGTCTAACCCATGCTTGGCTCTTTAAAGCCTTGTGGTCTTGTGGTCCTGTACAACGAAAAGCTGCGAGAGCTCTCCTTGCCCACATCCCAGCCTCTTCACTGGCTCTCCATCTCGACCTCTGTAGGCTCGAACTAACACTGACCCAGTTTCTGACAGGTCATGGCTATATCCTCAGGGTGGCTCTAGCCCTCCCCCCATCCCCTTGAAGGGGTAACTCTGAAGAAGGCAAAGTGCTGTCAAAAGAACGAACCTTTCAGTTTATGTACCCCAGAGGATGGATGGGGACCAGTCTCCCAGGCTCTTTTGGGGGAGAGGAACCCCACTTCTGTCAGCACCGGGAGCATGCGCTGATGGGTTTCACATGGACCACACCCGGTTTGGGTTTCTACAGTTTTTCATGTCTCTGACTCTGCTCAAGTCCTTTCCACCACCTTTCCTCATCAACTCTCTAACTCCCAATGATCTCTGCACAAATCCAAGCTGAGGGCCATTTACCCTGGACTCTTGGCTCTATTATAGAAGAATACTGCTGATGGAAATGTAGCTCTGTTTACATCTGGCAGGATCCAGGAGCCCACTGAGGCTAAGAGCTTAGGCTTCAGGCTCTCTCAGGCTGCCTGTCTGGCTGTCTTTCTGTCTGTCTGCCTATACTGGACAATTCAGATTCTCACTCTTCTTGATTGTCACATCCTTAGCCCAAACCTTGGCCCAGCTGTCCATCTTGGGTCTTTCTTTGCCCCCACACCACTTATCCCCATCTCTGGGGGCTGTAGAGTCCAGAATCCATGCCCCTGCCCCAAAACTACAATCCCTGCCACACACTGCAGTGGATGCTGACCTTGGCCTAAACCAACTGACCAGGCATGTGCACAGAATAGAGCATGTATGAGGTGGGCAGTACTAACACTTCCTCAGAAACTTAAAAATCTTAGCTAGTTTATTGATGGATCTAAAGCCAGTTTTTAATTCAGAGTATCATTTTATAATGTGACTAAAGAACTGTGATCAGCACAAGGCGAAACACTCTAATAGCAGAGTCAAACTCTAATAGCACGATGGGCTGAGTGGTGTGGCTTCATCTTGACGCTCTGTAGCCATTTTTCCCTCTCTCACAGAAGGCAGCAGGAGCCTCCCACCACACACTACTCCGCCTCACCCCGTAAGCTGTCTTGGGTGACCTGGCTGGGGACTTGCTCTTGCCCCAGGCAAAGCAAACAGCAAACATCCAGGAAGTTGGAGAAAAATCATGCTTGTCTCTGGCTGTTGGGCTTTGAGACTGCCTCCCTACTGAGAGTCTGAGCTCTCCCTTCTGAGATGTTAAAACCCACTTTCGACATGAATGGTGCCAGCCCTCTCCCTGCTTCTCTGCAGATCCCGCTGGCTGGGTAGGGCTCTGCCCAGGGCTACATCAAAGGGTGGGCGGGAAGCCCACAGAAGAGGCTTCACTCTTCTTAGGTAGGGAGGGCTAGCGGCTGCTCCATCCTTTTTCCCTTGTTGGCTGCTATGAATTTCCTTAATACAAATGATCAAACTGTCAAACTTGGCTTAGCGGTTTGTTTTAACATTCACTGGCAAAAACTAACTAACTAACTAACTAACTAATAAAAGGAGTGGTAGAATGTTCTGGGGGAAAAAAAGAAAACTCAACCATTCAGTCAAACAAAAAAGTAAGTTACATTTCTTGCACAGGTGACTTTGGGAGTCTACAGAAGGTTCTGGAGCACCGGAGAAGACATTCCCTTAGTATTTTCTCATTTCTCCTCTGCATGCTTCTGAGGTAGCTGGAGTAACCTGAGGACCCATGATCTGGGAAGCATGGGGAACTTACCCTCTGCTCTTGTGTGGCCACGAAGGTCTGGAACCCCGGAGCCACCCCAAAGCCCAGCTCTTGGATGAAAGGCGGCTCAGACTGACTGTGGATCTGGACCTTCACTCCTGCTTCAAACGTTGTCTCCTCTGAAAGAACAAACGTGGACAGAGCCGCGGGTCAGGGACAGCGGGTGCTCATGGGACTCTGGGGCTGGGCAGCTCTCAGGAATGCTAAGGTGTGGTAGGAATAATGGTTCCACATCTGCAGCACTGAACCCTGAGCCTGTGGCTTTCCACAGAGACTGGACAGTAGAGGATCTTGAGACAGAGGGTAACCTGCCTTGTGCCGATGGGTTCAGTGTAGTCATAAGTGTCCTCATGAGAGGGGGGCAGGGACCAGAGTTAGAGAAAGAAAGCATAGAGGCCATGCTTCTGGTGCTAAAGAGGGCAGAGGTGTCACCAGCTAAGAGATGGATGAAGTTTCCAGAAGTTGGAAAGAGCCAGAGCATGGATTTCCCTGTGGACAGTCTTGGTTTTATAAGCCTATGAAAGACTTTAGAAAGTGTGTGTGTGTGTGTGTGTGTGTGTGTGTGTGTGTGTGTGTGTGTGTTGTGTATTATATGTGTGTAAGTGGCTCAGCTATGTGGGAGCCTGTGGAGGCCAGAGGCTGAAATCAGGATATCTTTATCCGTTTTTCTTCATATCATCATCATCATCATCATCATCATCACCACCACCACCACCACCACCCATTACTATTTTGAGACAGTATCTCTCACTGAACCTGCTGCTCAGTATTTCTGCTAGGCTGGATAGCCCCTGAGATCCACCTGTCTCTAAGCGATTTTAAGCCACAAGTGCTGGGATTACAGGTGCATATCACCATATCCAGTTTTTTCACATGGGTTCTGGGTAATTGAACTCATGCATAGTACTTTACCTACTGACTCATCTCCCTAGCCCAGGACCTTAGAACTTTTTATCTTTATTTTATCTATCTATCTATCTATCTATCTATCTATCTATCTATCTATCTATCTATCTATCTGAGACAAGGTCTCATTATGGAGTTTTGGCTGTGCTGGAACTCATTATATAGACCAGGCTGGTCTCAAACTCACAGAGATTCACCTGCCTTAGCCTTCCAAGTGCTGGGGTGAAAGGTGTGTGCCACTACGCCTGTCTAAAATTTTCTAAAAAGATTTATTTTTATTATTTTAAGGTGTGTGTGTGTGTGTGTGTGTGTGTGTGTGTGTGTGTGTGGTATGTGCACATGAATGCAGATGTTTACAGAAACCAGAGGAGCTGGAGTTGAAGGAGATTGTAAATTACATGCTGTGAGTGCTGGGTGCTCTTCCTCTGGAAGAGCAGTGTGTGCTTTTAACCAATGAGTCATCTCTCCAGCCTGTGACCTTAGAATTAAAAAAAAAAATTGTGTTGGTTCTGTTACAGCTGGAACGCGAATCTAAGTCAAGTCAATTAGGCTAACCCCTGTCTCAGTCACTGTATTTGTAAAAGGTGATTATGAGATGAGTAACATCCCTTACCAAGCTCCCACCCAGCCTCCTGGATAGAGTCTCTGAAGCTCTTATATTTTATTTACTAAATTCTTTCCTGGGCCATGAACAGGAGATGAGAATGTCAGGAAGAGAAAAACAGTGTGTAGAATTAGAAACGAAAACACAGGGCTTGCTTGAATGCCCGCCTCTTCTGAACTTCAAGGGATGGGCACCCAGAGCAGAGGCCACCCTGATGGCTTGGGTGGAAGAAATGGCCCTTGGCCCTGACTGGAGAGGCGGAGCCTGGCTTCTCAGTAAGTAGTGCTCACGACTGGTGGAGCGGAGCAGGCACCACGGGGATTGCATCAGCTTACAGATGAGGTTCTGAAGTACAAACCTGTACAGCCCTCCCTCGGCTTATGAGAGCCTGGCTCTGCAACCCTGCCCTCCCACCCCCACTTCTGGCCTTGCTCTGGGCACAGCTCTGTTCCACAGCCCATGTGGTCAGGCCTCCTAAGGCTGCCTGGATTGGCTGTTGCTGGTTCCCGTAGCACACAGACACACAAATCTCCTGCCTCAAATGGCCTTCTGCATTGTCCAGCTGATCCTTACCGAATTTGCCTTGAAGAACTCAGTCCCTCAGCCCCACCCAAAACTGCTGTATTCATATGCCAGAGCTTCTGCCATACTCTGTGACTGTCCCTTATCTGCCTGTCTCCTTTCTTGGACTGCAGCATCTTGAAGCCCAGACCTGAGCTTTGTCTGTGGGTCTCAGAGTTCTTCACCAGGACACCCAGGGGTACCTGCTGAATGAATGAGTGGGTACTCTGTAATTGAAGCATAACTACTTACTAATATGCAAGGGCAGTCTGGATTCCAAACTAAATGTTTCAAAAGAAAAGAATGAAGAGAAGGTGGGTATCTGCAAAAATGGGGGGAACTGGAGTAGAGGGGTGGGGATTAGGGAGGGCAGAAGGATATATCAGTGCTGGGTCCATGGCTTAGGGAAAGTTTGGGGGTGCACCAAAGCTGCCAGGAGAAAAGGGCTGGGGGCAGCTACAGGAATATTCAAACTATAGAATGTGTGGCAGTCACTGACTGAGGCAGACTTGGTCTATGGTTTGGAGCTGGATAAGACTCTAGGGTCAAGGGTGTATGGACAGTAGGGTCCAGAAGGCAGAGAGACCTAGAGAAAAGATAGGAAGCACTGTCATAATTTAGATAAGGAATCCAGTGGCTGATATGGGGCTTCATGAAAAGAGGACCTTTGCCAGGACATGGCTTCATACACTGGGGTAGAATCACAGGCAAGCTATGTATGTATACACCCCTCCTCCTTCCTGTGGGTCAAGTGTTCTGTGGTTTCTTCACCCAGGTTTCCCTATCTGCGATTGTTTGACTGAGAATGGCCTCCATAGGCTCATCTATTTCAATACTCCGTCCCTGATTAGTTGAACTGTTTGGGAAGGATTATGAGGTGTGGCCTTATTGGAAGGAGGTTATTACCGGTTGTGGGATGTGAGGTTTCGAACACCCATGCCATTCCCATTTAACTTTCTCTCTCTCTGCCTCCTGCTTGTGGATCAGGATGTAAGCTCTCAGCTACTGCTCCAGCACCACCGAGCCTGCCTGCCTGCTGCCATGCTCCCAGACACAAGGGTCACAGGCCTTCTGAAACTGTAAGCCCCAATAAACTCCTCTATAAGTTGATCGTGGTGTCTCTTCACAGCAACACCAAGTAACTAAAACACTATCCAGACACACAGGTTCCTGTTCACCTATGGTTTTGGATCACCTGCTCACTGATGGTGAGATACAATTCCTCAGAAGAGGACACTTTATTACCCCTCCCAGCCCCTGGCCTTGCCCACGGCTGGTATATTCTCAGTGAAGGTTTTTAGGACAGGGAGGAACACTGAGTGATAGTGGGGTATCCGGTGGTCCACTTACAGCAGCTCTGCTCTCTAAACTCTGCCCAAGACAGGGAACGAGGAGCCCAAGCCCAGGCCAAGGCAATTGAGAACAGTGGGACGCTGAAGTCACAAGGATGCTTGTGCTGCGAGGAAGTGAATGATTTCAGGGAACCCTGGGAAGGAACTGGCAGGCTGCCTGAACCTGTTTCCAGCTAGTTGAAGCTGCTATCCAACTGGGCTTAGGAAACCTTCTAGCCAGTAAAGACAGGCTCAACGCGCGGCTTGTGGCCTCCAGGAAGAAATGAGAAATGAAGCTTTTCTGTTGGAAACGCCACGAGTAATGGGCAAAACAATCAGCCTGGGGAACCTGACCAGTGAGAACTGCCCGGGAATAATCAGACTGGGTTAGGGGTCTGCAAGGGGCCTCGGTTTATTCTAGAAGCAATAGTAGCTGTAGCAGAGAATAAAACCAAAGCAATCTCATTTTATTTTACATTCACAGCACTTGGATGGATGAGAGGAGCAGAAGATGTCTGTCTGTCTGTCTTTCTGTCTGTCTGTCTGTCTCTCTCTCTCTCTCTGTGCATTTGTGTTCATTGCATTCATGCTGTATGTACATGTCTGTATGGGTGGGTGCATGTATACAGGTAGGTAGGTACACCTGCACTATGATCATTGGGTGTCTTTCTTCATTGCTCTCCAACTTATTTTTTAAAAAGCTTTCTTTCTTATCACTCCCCACCTCCTGTGTGTGTCTGTGTCTGTGCGTGGGTATGTGCATACCCACGGGACCTAGAGGCATTGGACGCCCGCCCCCCCCCCACACCTCCCGCCCTGGAGCTGCAGTTATAGGCTGTTGTGAGCTGCTCAACATGGGTGCTAGGAACCAAACTCAAATTTGAACCTTCTGCCAGAGCAGTGCACGCTCTTAACAACCGAGTCACCTCTCCCGGCCCTTCAAACTTAATTTTTAGAGACAACTGGAACTCCTCACAGACTTGATACAACTAACATGTCCAAAACCCTTCAAGGCTCCAGCTGCCGCTGCTCTGTCAGCTCCAGCCTTACAGATGTGTGCTGTTCTGCCCAGCTTCTGTGTGGGAGCCATAGATCCAAACTCAGGTTGGCGAGTTTGCCCTCAGAGGCCCCTTCACCAACTGAGCTGTCTCCTCCGCTCCCAGTTTCTGCTCGTCTAGACTGGTGCTGTGCAGAGGAAACTTCTGCACGGAAGGAAGCATGCTCTGTAACTGTGAAGTGTGTGGCTCCAGGGACTGAGAAACTGGACCTGTTTATTTTAACGAATGGGAAGAAGCTGGCAGAGCCACTCTGTAGCCAGTGACTTACCGGAGAGCATGGTGCTGGCTCATCCAACCATGAGCCTTCCCAGGGCTGCAGGAATGATGGTGATTCCACCAGTCACTATTCTGCCTTCTTGAAGAGCTTTCCCTGTGTCTCCCTTGTCCACACAGATTCTGGGCTACTTGGGTGTAGATCTGAAGAGCTGATGCAGGTGTATTCATGGGTGGATCAAGCTGTAGTCCGAGGTCATCCAGCTCGACTTTTCCCAAGTCTCATTCTCATGTCTCTAGATAGATTTTGCTTCTGTTCCTCCCTAGAGCTGCCCTTTATTTCTCTCTGGATTGTTCTCTAGATTGCCTTTGAATGGCAGCCTACTCCAGCAGCCCCCCGCTCCTCTGCCTACCCTGGTCTCCATCATTTCCTGAACATGGCCATATATTCTCTCTCTCTCTCTCTCTCTCTCTCTCTCTCTCTCTCTCTCTCTCTCTCTCTCTCTCTCTCTCTCTTACCTAGGATGAATATATTACTAGAAATTCTGACTCAGGCATTATAGGAAGAACCAGGAACATTCACTTCCAGGTCATCTGAGCCACATTTGGAGAAACAGTGATAAAGCCCAGAGAGAGAATGACTTGCCCAAGGTCCCACAGCAAGGTGGGGGCGTAGCTAGGGCTTAAAGTGAAGTCTCTTGTTTTTTGTTTCTTTTTTTGGTCTTTTTTGAGATAGGGTTTCTCTACGTAGCCCCAAGTCTCTTGATTTTTAATCTAGCATTCTTCGTGTGGTTCATTCAGTGTGAGCAGGTACCCTGTAGCTCTAGGGGTCTGAATGGGGAGCGATGAACAAATATATATATATATATATATTTCATTGTCAGATCCCCAACTCTGCCAGCACAGGGCTGACACGGAGCAGAGCTTCATAAATGTTGAATGAACAAATGAATGAGGGGCTAACCTCCACATATGCCTGGCCCTGGGACCTGATGCCTCCACCCAGGTTCTGGAGGAACAGGGAAGCACCGGTGCCTGGGACCCACAGCTCTCACCTGCTGAGATGGCAGGTGGGGCACCCTACATAACAGCCACAAAGAGAACAGTAGCTGGGACCACCACCCAGAACAAAATGCCAATGTGGGCCCCTTGCTGAAAAACAGTGTTAGGGGATGGGGATTTAGCTCAGTGGTAGAGCACTTGCCTAGCAAGCGCAAGGGCCTGGGTTCGGTCCTCAGCTCCGGAAAATTAAAAAAAAAAAAAAAAAAAAAAAAAAAAAAAAAAAAAAAAAAAAAAAAAACTGTAAAAAAAATAATAGGATACCAACATCTACTTATAAAAATACATTCCAAATAAAACCCCCAAGAATTCCCGGGTGGTACTGACAGCACCACACAGAGCTGGTGGCCCTTCTGAGCAGGGATCCAGTGTGCCTGCCCTGATAGCCCTACAGTTGCTCACACCACTCTGTCCAAACGCTACAGCACGCCTCCTTCAAAAGTGCAGGCCCCTCGCTCTGAGAAGGATTTGTTTACATATCCTTGAACACCGGGATTCAAAGCCCCAGCCATGGAAAGGGTGAAAGAGCAGAGACAGGAGGAAAGCCCCCCATACACAGCCTTAGGAGGCCATGCTCACTGGGATGGTGCTGAACCCCAGATAGCTGATCATGCTGAACCACCAGGAGCATGGCTCCACAGAGTTCAGCCTGCAGACGCCAGCCTTCTCTGGGAGCACGGCCTGGCACGCACCAGGTGAGATTTACCTGGGGAGGTGTTTTCTGTGCACGCAGAACGGATTTGGGAGCTCTGTGGGAGGAGGCAGGAGCGACGGGCAGAATGCATAACGGGGCAGGGAAAGTACACGGCAATAAAGAAGCTTAAATCTTTAATCTTTGCAAATTACAGGAAACACGGGGCGGAGGAAATAAGCACTGGAGAGAAGGAGGAAGAGCGCGGCACCGAAAAGCGGAGGGAATTTTCTAGGCTCAAGCAGGGGATGTGTTGTTACAAAGCGATTTTGTTTTGGACAAAACTGACTTTATTACAGTGACTATGTAGGGGGTGTTGGGAGGGGAGGCAGCTTCAAGGGCAGCTTGAGGCAGGAGGATGGCACTCTAGAGGAGATGTCCCCTTAGTGCAGGAAGGCCTTTGCAGGACAGCTGCTGCTCACTGACCCCTGTGCCATGTCTCCCACTGCTCTCTGCCCTGGGGCGGGGGTGGGGTTATTGGGGGCTTGGACTGGGAATTTACTGGTGGTGGATTCTCTCTTGCCCTCTGGCATCTGGTTGAGGAGGCAGTCAGGGAATGATGGATTAGGTAGAAAACTGGTAGAGAGAGGAGTCTCAGGCTGGCGTGTTTAGCTCCTGGGCTGGCTAGTCTTTATGTCCACTTGACACAGGCAGGGGTCATCTGGGAAGAAGGAATCTTTTTTATTCCCCCCTAGACAGTGTTCCTCTGTGTAGCTTTGTGCCTTTTGTGAAACTCACTCTGGCCTTGAACTCACAGAGATCCGCTTGACTCTGCCTCCCGAGTGCTGGGACTAAAGGCGTGTGCCACCACTGCCCAGAGGAAGAAGGAATCTTAATTCAGAAAATGCTTCCTATAGGCAGTGCCACCCCTGGGCTGGGAGTCCTGGGTGCCATGGAAAGTAGCCCAAGGAAGCCATGAGGAGCAAGCCAGTAAGCAGTACCCCTCATGGGCCTCTGCATCAGCTCCTGCCTCCCAGCTCCCACCCTATTGGAGTTCCAGCCCTGACTTCCCTCAGTGATGGACCGTGAAGTGAACTAAGCTGAAATAAACCCTCTCCTCCCCAAGTTGCTTTTGGTCAGGGTGTTTTATCACAGCCATAGAAACCCTAAGGCAGCCCCTATTTGCCAGGTCACTATGGTCAGCTGCTTGTCACTCTAGAAGGCCACAGGTCAGACCCGGGGTGGGGGTGGGGGGCGTGGAGGCTGGGAGTCTGGGAGAGCTCTCACTCTGCTCTTAGCTTTCTTTCTGTTGCTGTGATAAAATTCTCTGACCAAAACCAAGTTGGGGAGGGGAGGACAGGGCTTATTTGGCTTACAGTGACAGCGCATCATGGAGGGAAGCCAAGGCAGGGGCTTGAAGCAGAACCAAGTGGACTGCACCCTCTCACATAGACCATTAATCAAGAAAATGCCCCAAAGACGTGCCCACAGACACATCTAATGTAAGCAATTCTTCAAGGGAGGTTTCCTCTCCCCACGTTAGTTTGTGTCAAATGGGCCCATGTTCTCTCTTACTTCTGACAGCCCCTCCCTCCCTCCCTCCCTCCCTGTTCCCAGTCCCAGACGCTGAACATCCCTGGTGCTTTCCTAAGCTTTTCCTATTCTTTTGTAAATAGTCCTGGATTAATCTCTCCTCCTATTATCTAGTTTGAGGGGGCCCCTGAGTTCTGCCTGGGTTCTGGTTGGTAGAGCCCCCATGGAGTCTCACTTAACTCCTGAGAGACAGTAGAGTTCCCATTGGGCCACTATTCCCAGAAGAACTGGGAACATTTTGTTTGGGCATTCTTAAGGGTAGAAATCTGACTCTCTGTCTGTAGATTGTATCATCAGACCTAGGTTCACACACATCCCACTTCAAGGCTCACTCCTGAGATGGTGCACCCCTTTCCCAAATGAGTGAGCCAGATGCCAGATGTTTTGAGCAGACAGAAACACATGGCTCTCCTACCTGGGGGGTGAGAACCACAGAGAACCTGGGATGGATAGTGAACTGCTTGGAGGTCTGTCTGGGACTAGGCAGGGTGAAGTCAAATCCATCTCTCAGACCTCTCATAGGTTATTCACTTTCAGGGAGTCTCACTCCCCTGCTCTCCATAGAACCAATTCACAATCAAGCCTTGGCCTCTCTGCTCTTTACCTTCTTGTGTGTGGCTTTATTTAGACACTTGGTGCCTTTGGTATCCCTGGCCATGTTCTGTGCTGAGTTGTGGTCCACTGAGCCTTTGTAGGTTTTCAACCTTCTCTGGGACACATAAACCACAATATTGGTACAAGAATAGTAAGCTTTGGCTTTTCACAGACTGACTGGATTTTTCCAGGCATGCTGTGGCAGCTGCCCATGTCTCCATGGCACTGTATTTTATTCATTTTTTTGTTATGTTCATTTTTCTGATGAAGAAATCAAAACCTAGGGAAAGTCACAAACAGGTCCAGAGCCTAGGGTTTGTGGCTGCAGAGGATTTTGGTGTAACGAGACCCCTAGAACCTTCACCAATTCAACAAACTTGGCATTTTTTTCAGGTGAGAAGACTGGGTGGGGCTCACAGAGGAAGAAGTGGCCAGGTGACAGCCAGACAGCACCAGCATCCAAATGTCTTGATTCCTCACATCCCTCTGTCCTTTATCAACTGGCCATATGACTCACCCCCCCCCCCACACACACACCAATAACATGCCCATAGTCTGCAAGCTGGACAGGGATGGAGGGGAGAATATTTTAACTTATGGTGGGCTCGGCAGCTCCTCCTCTTCCATCTCTAAGTTCTGGGGAAGCTCGGTGAGAGTTTAACAGTGACCGTGGTGAGGACAAGAGTCCCGGCCCTGGTCCTCAAGAGACCAGGTAGAAAGAGAGACTGTTGAATGCTCTTTGAGTTCAACCAGAAGCACTGTTTTGGTCCCTGTGCCTGTGCAGGCATTTGAGAAGTCGGAGGGCCCCAAGATCTGGCAAGGGAGACAGGCAGGCTCATCACCAGAAATTCGGGCCTTGGAACCAATGATCCAACTGGTTTCCAGCCTTGTGGTGTAAGAGCTATGTGATCTCAGACAGGTTGCATTCTCTCTTTGGAGTCTTACACCCTTTTTGTTGTTGTTGTTAAAACGAAGTGGGGGCTGATCTCCTGGTTAGTTTTAACTTTAACTTTCTGTGAGCCAGGGGCTGTGGTGCTCCAATATTTGAATACTTAGTCACCCGGGAGTGGAACTGTTCGCAAGAATTAGAAGGATTAGGAGGTGTGGCCTGGTTGGAGGAGGTGTGGACTAGTTGGAGGAAGTGTGTCACCGTGGGTGGGCTTTGAAGTTTGAAAAGCCCACACCAGGCCCAGGGTCTCCTCTGACTGGGCCTGTGGATCAGGATGCAAAGCTCTCAGCTACTTCTCCAGTGCCATGTGTGCCGCCATGCTCCCCACTATGACGGTGATGGACTAAACCTCTGAAACTGTAAGCAAGCCTCCAGTTAAATGTCTTCTTTCATAAGAGCTGCCACGGTCAGCCTGTCTCTTCACAGCTACAGAAAAGTGACTAAGACAAGGGTGATGTGTCAGTCTCTTAACCTCACTGCATCTCACTTGAAAAAATAGATTTAAAAAAATAGACACGGCTGTTCAGAACTCCTATCAAGTCAGATGGGGCTGATTTTTTCCAAACCAGGAAACCAGGAATGGCTGTCTATCTAAAAGTGGAGTTTTAGACTATGGGCAGACCCAGGAAGACAGTAGCCCTGAATAAGAAAAGCCAGATGGGCCAGAACAAGCTTCACTGCTTCCGGGTGACAGTTTGAGGCTGCTCGAGCTTCTGGTGGAAGACAAATCAACACTGGCTCCCCTTGCTTCACCTGTCTGTCCTGGGCCACTGTGACATGTGAAGCATAGTGTTCTCACAAGTAACTGGTGACCTGGGAGGCGCTATTGAATGGCTACAAGAGTTTGGGGAAAGCTGCAAGCTCCAACCCCTCCTGAGGAGACTTGGGACACACTAATATTTAAAGACCCTAGGACATCCTGGAGGAAAAATGTGACACTTTGTTGAACTGTTATCCAGAGCAATATAGCAATATATTCTCTTCTCTCTCTCTCTCTCTCTCTCTCTCTCTCTCTCTCTCTCTCTCTCTCTCTCTTCTCTCTCTCTTCTCTCTCTCCATTTCTTTCTCTCTCCATTTCTTCCCTTCTCTTTCTTTCTTTCTTTCTTTCTTTCTTTCTTTCTTTCTTTCTTTCTTTCTTTCTTTCTTTCTTTCTCTCTCTCTCTCTTTTTTATTTCTCTCTCTCCCTCTCTCTCCTTCCTTCTCCTCCTTCCTTTCTCCTTTCTTTCTGTGTGTGTATGTGACTTTGTGTGTTTGTGTGTGTATACATGTATGCGCAGCTGCCCATGGAGACCAGAACAGGGTACTAGTGATATAGGCAGTTGGGAGCTGCTTGATGTAGGAGTGAGGAACCAAACTCAGGTCTCCTGCAAGAGCTCTTAACTGAGAGCCATCTCTCCAGCCTGATACATGTTTCATTTTAAAATGGAAAGGACCAAGGTAGACCCAGTTAGATGTGGATCCCAGTCCTGGTTTCAGTACTTCTTAGCCAGGACACCATGGGAGGAACTTGCTTCCCAGCAGCTGTTAAATATGTTAACTGGTGAAAAGGTGAGAATTTCCTTGTGTGTGTGTGTAGGAGGATCAAATAGCACCTTTTATAATGCAGGGTCAGCTGTCCATGCTAGAAAGAGATAGAAATGTTACATTTTGGTCAGGCAACCAAGAAGCGTGACTCCACTTTGGTTTCTGTTAAATAGAATCTTGGCAAAGCAGGGATCAATGAAGGTGCCAGGTATGGAGTTCATCCCAGTTTCGTCATGAAAAGATTTATCCTAAGGATATTTTAAAAATAACGTGTTTCCCTAGTGCATTTGGGCTCAGAGACGATAAACTGCTTGATATGAAGGCTTGAAAGAAGGCTGATCACTGGGTTGGATGATCAGCCTGTGGGAGACACCACCTTTGACATGCCACTGGGGAGGCCCATGTCTCTAAAATTGTCGAGGCAGTTAGTGGATGAATATGATTCTATTTATGAAAATTTTGACAGCAGAAGTCAGGTTTGGTGAGGTTGCTGAATAGATCTTGTAGTGTATTGACCGATAAGTATACCAAATTCAAAACCCATCCTAAGTGATACAGAATTCATAGCAACCTTGTTTGACTATTTTGTCAATCAGTGAATATAAAAACATGGAGGTTTTCATGTGTGGTGATCTAAGAGAAAGGTTTTGCTGTTCAGAAGGCTTTATCCAGTCTCTGTGTGGTAGGAGATAGTGGTTTAGCCTGAGCTTCCTACAACTGAGTGTGAGTCTCCCAGGGACCTTGGTGCAGTGAGGATTCAGGGCATGTCCTGAGATTCTGCATGCCTAACAAGCTACTAGCTGAGCCTAGGCTTCTGGATGAGGACTGACTTCCAGACCTGCATTAATAATTATCATAATAATTATCATTTGTGCATGCGTGTGTGTGTGTGTGTGTGTGTGTGTGTGTGTGTGTGTGTGTGTGTGTGTGTGTTGATGTCCCAAGGAGGCCAGAAGAAGGTGTTGCATCACCTGAGAGTTATAGGCAGTTGTGAACAGCCCAACGTGGGTGCCCGGGAACAGAACTTGGCTTCTCTGAAAGAACGGCAAGTGTTCTTAACTGCTGAGTCATCTTTCCAGCTCCCACATCTACATTTTGGCAAAACACAGCAGGCCAGTTACCAGATGGTTTGGCCTCTACCTAGAAGTCAGTCTAGCACACTCTGGGCTGATCTTGGCTTTCTTCTCTATGTACTGGAGATTTCAGCAACCCATAACCCCACAGCCTCCTCTAACTCCCATGTATTGCCCAGCAAATGGGGAAAACAAGGTCATTTTTCTCTTCAGCTCCCCTGAGACACTCTTTCCCTCCCTTCTGGAACTGACTCCTCCTCCCCTGTTCCCTGTTTTTATTCTAGTGATTATAGCACCTAATGACACTCACTCATGTTTCCTGACCACAATGTGAAGACTTGACCACTCCTTAGACACTGGATATAAAAGGTGTAAGTGAAAAGATTTTGAACCACGACAGAATCATATATGTATTCCTCAGAAAGTCTCAGGATTGTGTACTCTTGAAAACCTAGCCTGGACCTTCGCCTGTATCCCTGCGATGCCAGAGCACACGGTGGGTGCTCAGTGAAGATTTCCTAAAAGGAAGAGATGAGCACCAAGGGTAGATAGATCTGTTTCATCAGCTCCCTGGGCATTCTCTTTGGACTGCTGGCTGCCTGACTGGGACCTCTAACAAGATCATATATGCTTTCTGCACCACACTTAGCAAGTCTCCAGCCAGATAAAAATCAGGTTGCTTCATAGATGCCTGCCTCCAACAGTGCATCTAATTAATAGCATCATTCCTCCTGAGTCTTCAGGCACCTGTGGAGATGCCCATCCAGCACAAAGCCCTTCTCTGGGAGTAAACGGGCCAGCTCAGCTGGTGGCTGCATGTCACTGTGCTCTGGACTCTCAGAATTCAGGCCAGAGTCGCTGCCTCTTATTCTTGACGTCCTTAGGACCTGGCACCATGACAAGAGTTTTTACTGGGAGCAGAGATGCTGGAGAAACCATGGCAACCATCAGTCTCATTTCTGCCATGTCACATTTGTAGTGGGGGGTAGGAAAAGTACTCTCCCTGATGGCTGCCCAGGCCTTCCAGCTATGGTAAAAATTTATGGTTATTTTTAATTTAACTTTTATATTTATCAAAGCAGTCTATGTACATAATTTTAAAAGCTAAATGGTGCTGCAAGGCACTGAATGATCCATCTCTGCCACCGCGCCCCCCCCCCCCAACCAAGTGCCACTCCTCTGAGGCATTGACTTTAAGCTCACTCCTTGAGCTGTGTTTTCTGTGTTCATGTTTCACAGGCGACAAGTGCTTGCCAGTTATGTCCTGATGGGACAACTTTGACGTGCTTTCTCCTGAGTTCTTACCATGGAACAAGAATATGTGGGCTTCTTCCATGGGATGCCTATGCATACTTCCTTTCTGGTCACCCTCAGAATATCAGAATGCAAGTATACATTTTGGTTCAATTAGTGTTTAGCTTTTACGTAATTATGACTATATAAATGTTGTTCCCAGTCCAGTCTTGTGACGTAGAAAGGCATGTGTTTGTGTGATCTTGTGGGTACGGATGGGTACGTGTGTGTGGATGGACGGCACGTGTGTGAAGGTCAGAGAATAACATCAGGTGTTGTTCGTCAGGTACCTTCTTCCTTCTGTTTGAGACAAGGCCTCTCAGTGGCCCGGAGTTTCATCAAAGAGGTCATGCTAGCTGGCCATGGACTCCCACTGGTCCCCACCTTCCATCTTGCTATTGTTGGGCTTTTAACCACAAACCATTTTGTCAGCTTTTTGTTTGTTTGGGGATTGAAGTCAGGTCCTCGCACTTCTGAGGGAGGCGCTTTACTGATGAGTCATCTCTCCAGCCCCCTAGATGGATGGACATGGTCTCTGTTTTTCTCACCCCCCCTACCCCCCTGTCTTTTCGTTTTGTGTGGCTTGGAGTTCTGCCTGCTGCTCATCTGTCCCATCTCCTCTCCCTGGAACCCTGGCCTGGGAGCAGAACTCTGCAATGCCTCTCAGGACAGTGGCCAGATCCACAAAAGTGGTCCCTCCTGGAGCCCACAGCTGCCTGCTCTGCTCTGGACTCACTGCCCCCTCCTCACACCTGCCCTTTGCTCTATCCACATCTGGAATTCTCCTTAAGCCAGGTTCTCTGTTTCCAAACTCTCACAGGAGCCTCCTCCCGGCTTTATTCTCTCATCCTTTAGTAACTTCTAGAAAAATCTACCCAAAACACATTTTTCTGAAGCCCAGTTCTGTATTCACACTTCATATGCAGTCTGGTGAGTGTAGGATTCTACATCGGACAAGAAGGATCGTGGCCTCGCCTCTAGAGATGCTCTGCCTCCTGTGTGTGGTCCTGACAGCTGATTCTAGATCCCAGGAGGATGATCATTTCCTTCCTTTCCAAAAATATTTAAGATGTCCTTTTTAATTTCTGCCAGCCCGGATTTTGCAAATGTGTGTCTTGGCCTATCTGCTCTGTCCCCACCACAGTCAGGACTTGGTGACCTGCACAGGAAGAGTTGCATCAATTCCCTCCCAATGTCCCCCACCCCCACCCCACCTCCAGCCCTTTGATTCTGTCATTCTAGAACTCCTGCTATAGAGGTGTGGGATTTTTTCTGCATCGATTCTTTAATTTTTATGGTTTTTTTTTCCCTCTCCCATTTACATCTGTTGGTCTTTTAATTTTCGCTCTTGGGGTAGAATTGTTAAATTTCAGCCTTCCTATAGATTGCATTTTAATATATGCAATCATATTTTGATTTTCAATTTCTTCTTCTTCTTCTCAAAATGTCCCTTTTTAATATAGTCCTGTGCATCTGTGGTTGTATTATTGCTTCTTCTCTCTGCTGAGGATGCTAATTAAATATTTTGATGCTTCTGTTTTGTGTATTTATTTTTTCATTTATTAAATACTATGTATTACTTAATATGGCCAAGGTTCTTTTCTAAACCCATCATTTATATTAACTCATATTTCAACCCATCTAACAATACGATAGAGTAGATATTATCATTCCCAATCTAGAGGTGATAAAACATGCCCAGAGAAGTTAAGTAGCTCACCTTAGGCCACACAGCTGGGAAGCAGCACAGCTGGGATTTGAAGCCCAGCAATCTGGCTCTACAGCTTCTGCAACAATTTCTGCAATAATTTCTACCTCATACTTGGTTTGTTCGCTTTTGGGTTCTTAGTTAGTGTCATCCCTCAAATGAGTGGTGTCCCTCAAATGCCTGGCTTTGTGATTGTCCCTTCATGGGTAAGAGGTACTTAAAGCCTGTAGACTTTCCGTGTGGCTGTTTGGGGACTTGTCAAGAGATGTCACACAAGCATGATCTAACTAGGTCATTTAGCCTGAGCTCTCTAACCTGTCCTGACCTGTCTCTTTAGCTTCCAGGCATCCTCAGACCCCTGTGAGGGGTGGGTACAGCAGATAAGCCTTGCTGGGCATCCCCCTCGCAGTAAGTAGCATTTTGACTCCTTGTGCTATTTTCCATTTAGCGTCTCACCCTGTCATCTGCTGGTGAGGTGACCACCCCAAGTCCAAAGTCCATCTGTTGCAGTGTCACCTTCTGCTGGGGTGAGAGAGATAACTCTGTGACTGGGTCACAGAAAGATACTGGGGGTGCTCACAAGCTCATCCCCCAGAACTGGGGGGCCCGGCTGGTCAGAGGTTGCAATCTACCCATGGCCCAGCCGCTCTCTCTGAGCTCAACCACATGGAGGACTCCCTCCCCATTGAGGCTTCCTGCTCTCTACCTGCCCTTATCTGGAGAAGGTCTCTAGGCCTGGAGGCCTGCCCTTATCTGAAAGCTGTCCCTAAGCCTGGATGCCTGATTTATCTTTTGTGTGATCCTTGGCATAGTTCTCTGCCAGAGCTTTCCCCCCTACGGCCCATAGGGTATTTAGACATTGTGCTAAGAGCTTTACAATAGGATCGTGCTTCCACATATGATAACTAAGACTTGTACTAGGAGCTTTATAACAGGAGCGTGCTATTTAATGCAAATTAGGTGATTCTCCAGCTACGGTGCCCAATCTTATATATTCTCTATACTCTGGAATAAAGCTGAGCTGACTCACTGAAGCTGTCTCCCAGAGAGCTATCTCTGTTGACCCATAAGCAGGACCCACAAGCCATCAGACCCTAATTCCTGCCCCCCCCCACCAGTGACTGATGATCCCTGAGGAAGAAAGAGAACCATACCCCAGACTTTAAATGAACCCCCTAGCTTTACTTCAGCAGCATACTGTCTTATTTAGCAGCTCTTGGGGGGGGTCTGGCCCCTCATTATCTCTGAGGGGTCTGTGGTGGGAATGATGGGGTCCTGGCTGATTTGTCAAGGTTCAAGTCAGTTACTAGCAGTCTCCCTGATTCCTGTCTTCCACACTATGACACCTGCCATTGTCCCTGTGGGTTTACCAAAGACAGTTCCTTTGGTGCCCTTTGGGATGGCTTTGGGAGGGAGTGTGTCATAAATTCGAGTGTTCAGCCCACTGTGTTTATACAGAAATTTCTCCTGGCAGCTGCCCTGAGGCTCAGCTGCTCCCCAGGCCTGTTGGGGGCCCTTTTCTCCATCCCAGCAGGAGGTGGGGTGAGATTCGGATGGAGTAGCTCTGTGAGCTGGACACAGGCATAGCACCATCCATCGTGTTCCTATTAGTAACCTCCAATCCCCCTCTAGTTCCCCCTCTTTGATTTTTTTAGTGTGTGTGCTTGTGTGAGGGTGTGGTGTGCATGTGGGTGTGGCTTGCACATATGGAGGTCAGAGGACAACTTTGGGTGTCATGCCTCAGGAGCCTTCTACCTTTTAGGTAAGACATGGTCTCTCACTGGCTGGAAAGGTCCTCACATAGACCAGGCTAGGCTAACTGGGTACTATAAGCTCCCAGGAATATTCCTGTCTCTACTTCTCATCTCTTTATCTCTGCAATGGTAGGCCTGTGTTACCACACCTACTTTTTTATATGGCTTCTGGGGATCCAAACCTGGTCCCTCACATTTGCAAGGTAAGCACTTTACTGACTAATGCACCCCACCAGCCTCTCATCCAGTGTTTTTCAAACTGGGTTCCCCAGAGCCCTGGGCTTTCCCAGCATGGACCAGGGCTGGCCATAGGGAGAAAGGGAGAGAAACAGACTGGAGTCTCCACCTCCAGACGACCCAGAAAAGCTTCACTCTCATCTCTTTTCTATGTGGGGAGCACCTTCCCTTCAACATGATGAATGATTCCACTCTTAGAAAGGCAAGAGGACCAGGAAGAAAAGGAGGCCAGGCAGACCTAACACCATGTGTATTACCCTAACCACCCCTCTTCAGCTATTTTCCCAACAGGACGTTGACAGTGACAATTTGCACATTAAAAGAGTTTGGTGGATGGAGCATTGTTGCTTTGGGCTTCTGATGCAGTTTTAAAAGCTTAATTCAGCTGCTTCATCCACTTAACTAGGCTGCCCCTGGGGAGCTCACTCAACTTCTCCGGGACCTCGCTTCCTCATCTTTCACTGGGTGCTCTAATACTTCATTACCAAGGAATCAGGAAGGGGTCATGAGGCAGAATGTTTGTGGCACACAGTAGCTAATCGTTAATGCTTGTTTCATCTTGGCTTTGGCAGTATGCATAATTCAAGTGATTTTTTTTTTTCTTCATCAACAAATACTTATTGTCCTATGAGATCCAGATCCAAGCCTCTAGGGGCTTATGTTTTAGTGGGAAGGGACAGACCAAAATAAACCAATAAATCAGTAAATCATGTAGCATACTTGAAGGTAGGACCCGTTATGGATGCAAGGACCAGTTGAGCAGGTGAGAGGTAAGGAGTGAGAATAGGTGAAGTCACAATTGAAAAAAACAGTACCCGGGGTATTTAGGCCACACCCAGGAGGTGATAACAGAGCAAAGACTGAGCAGAAAAGGCAATTAGCCAAGTAGGTATCTGAGTAATGGATTATAAATAGAGAGAATAGCAAATACAGATGCCCCAAAGGAAGACAGTCCTGGAGCATTTCAGAAGCATCAAGGAAAGCCAGTATATTCAGAGTCAAGTCAACGAAGGGGGCATTAGGAGCGGGTAGGACCCAAAGATGATGGGGCCTGGCTTTACCATGCTATAGCACAGATTTCAAAAATAATTCCTCTGCTCAGAAATACATCTGACATAATATCACATTCATGCATACTTAACACTAGGATTTGGGAAAATCAAAGCAGATTAAATTTGATTACAACAGTGTATTTTGCATTGAAATCAACGAGAGGTGGGAGATCCTGGAAGAGGGAGCCCTGGCTGTCATCTTTCCTGTGTTTGAACACGTGCACTAAGAACTGAAGTCCCCTAAGCAAATTCTGTTCTCTTCAGATACAGCCCCTCTCAGCCCTCTCCCTGGCTCACCTGCTCCAGAAGAGTTCTCTGAGGGACTCCCTCCTCTCCACCTCCATCCAACTTCCTCAGTGTCTATTCAGAGTCCCCACTAGAAGGGCACTCCCCTATTCACTGTGGATTGGCCCAGGGGTAGGTCACTCAACTCAGTTGGCCCAATAACTACCTGCTTTGCTCTTTTTGCTGTGTGTGTGTTTTTTAATGGGAGATCAGTGGTGCAATCAAAGTAGTCTAGCTGGTGTGGCAGGATCTGAAACATAAAAATTTTAGTAACTGCTAAGAGCCACATGAATACATATATGCATAGAAAAAGCCTGTGTCTAGTGAGGGAGACGGGTAAGGATTCAGAGGGAGGCAGGTGAGAACACCCAGGGTATAGGCACCTTGGTCCCAGCACTCTTGAGCTGCAGCCCTCTCCTCCTGCTGGCTTGTGGTTGGAGCTTGTCTCAGATTCTGAGGGCAATGCAATTCTTTTGATGCCTGAGCGTGTTTGATTCAGGCTCCTCTCATGTGCAACCCAGATAACCCACTGCCTATTTCTTTTATCTTTGAAGTTACTCAGAGGTATCTACACAGAGTTTCATTTTTAACAACCTCCCACCTGTCTTCAATTTAATTTCCGTTCGAAAACTCTGTCCGTGAAATCTGTACTTCTCTGGTCTAGGATGGCTTTTTCCAGAAGTATATTTTGTGAGCTCCTTTATGGAAAAGGAGGTTTCCATGGCCAAAGGCATTTAGAAAATAAATGCTGCATACAATATATCTGTCTTGGAGATTCATGATGTAGCATATTAAAGAATACCTGCAATGAATAAAGTGGGTTACACGGTCTAACCAGGGCTCCCTAGCTTCTTTTACTGACCCCAGATTCTTTTTATTTGTGGAACATATAAAGTCCCAGAACTTCTGATGCTCCACAGGACCCATTTGGGGGCACCCTGTCTAGGTTCACATGCAACATCAAAATGGGAGATTGCCAGGGTGCCCCACTTAGAGATGTTTGATGCCCTGGGCTCCTTAATACGGGCCATTAGCAGCCTGGTGGAAGGGGCATTTGTGATCATTTTCATGGAGTTACCTTCTATTTACTAAGCATGAGGCCATAGCGGCTGCCTTTTTCTAACTCATCACATGTGTGGTCTGTCAAACTCGTGCCCTCTCTTTAGTTGGAATTACATCCAGAGGAGGGCCCTTGCTCTGCCTTTGATTCTTTTGCTGTCTGAGAGCGAAGCTGTCCAGAGGCAAGGCAAGAGCCTCAAAGATTCTCTTCCAGCAGGAGGGGTTTTCCCATACCAAGGCCATCCAGGAACCCTTGTGACAGTTGTGGGATTTCTAGATTATCCTTTCCTGTGGAGTATGAGGAGCACTCTTCGCTGAGCCCCTCAGTCACCCTGAACAGCCAATGAATTTCCGTTGTATTCACTGAAGTTCCTCTACTTTTTCCAAGACACACGGCTAGAAATGGAAGAGCTAGAATTGCCCTTTGGTCTGCCTCAGCCTGTGAGGCCGTTTTCTCTGTTCCATTACACTGTCTCAGTCCTCACACCACCTGTGGCCACTCCCACGGCAGTCAGTCATTTTTCTCCTCCACCATCATGCAAATATTTCCTAGAGGGACCCGGGCTCCTTCCTTCAGGAATTGAGAAGTAAGGCATCCATGGAAGCACAATGGCATCTGTGTGGGTTGTTTCTGGTGGTTGTGGCAGTGCCTTTGCTCATAGACCTCAGGACCAACAGCCAAGTAGTCAGATATCTCTGCCCCTACCCAGGTAGCTTCACAGACAAGTGTCCCACTGCAGTTCATCACCCATATGGGACTCACCCAGGAAATAAGCAACTATGAGTAATCAATGTCTCTCAGAGGCAGTCATTGCTCAGTGGCTTCTCAGTCTGAAGAAACATACAATGGAGGAAGGTCTGATATAAGAATCCAGAAGTTCCAACTGGGTGGCCTTGGGAAAGGGCCTTAATCTCAACTTCCTTCTATAGTGAGCACAGGGAACTCTGCCTGACACTCAAGGTCATGGTGAGGGAATAGGCAAGGGTGAGGGGGCCAGAAGAATGAGAGAGGTAGCTATGGAGACAAGAGTGAATGGAACCAACCACAGTTTGATGAAGCTGTATTCCAATATGCTAATTGCCCCACAGTATGGTAGCACAAGCCCCTTGGAGATATTAGTTTTAAATTAATATATTAAAAAGGTGATACTGGGGGCTGGAGAGATGGCTCAGAGGTTAAGAGCACTGGGTGTTCTTCCAGAGGTCCTGAGTCCAATTCCCAGCAACTACATGGTGGCTCACAACCATCAATAATGAGATCTGGTGCCCTCTTCTGGCCTGCAGGCATACACGCAGGCAGAACACTATATACATAATAAATAAAACTTTTTTTTTTTTAAAAGGTGATATTAAAAATTCAGTTCCTCATTTTCCCTAGCCACAGATAACATGCTGAACAGCACAAAGAACATTTGATCCCAGGAAGTTCTACTGGACAGTGCTGATCAGATTCTCCCGTGACCAGTTTCTTGCCCCCACCTGTGTTCCACCCATTCCCTGCAGAGCCTCGAGTTGCTGCTTGGTGTGCCCAGATGTCCAACTTTAAAAGAGAGCATAGAGTGAGAGTCAGTTGATCTGCTTCTAAAAAGGTGGGGCCTTCATCTTGCATCTTCTGCATCTTTGACAACAACCCAGTTCCTGCTCCATGTTAGAAATGAGGCTTGTTCTCAGTGAGGAACTTCTCTGATTTGGCATAGTTCGTGGTCAAGCCTGGTTCACAACTGGCTTGGCTTGGCTGTGAACTTACTGAATGATGTCAAACACATCATTGTTTCGCTCTGGGCCTCAGGTAAACAAACAGGTTGGCCTAGTATGGAAGACCTCTGAGGTTCATTCATCACTCATGTCTGTGGAGGATGCTGACTTCCTGGGTGGCTCTGACGACAAAGTCCTGTATCATCAGAGTCCTTTCTGCCAACAGCTGGTGTTCAGGTTCAAGACCCTACTGATGTCGAGACCTGGGCTACATGAAGATGTCTGTGATGGAGGTCCTGGATTGTGTGTGCATTGTCTGTATATATGCTTCTGTTCCAAAATCAAGGGATCAGGATAGCACCTGCCAAGTTGCCCTGGAAGGACATGACTAAGTTCTGCTTAGGCAGGGCTTCAGCCCTCATTTGACATCCCTGTTTCTCTCTTTTCCTCCAGGTGATTCAACAAGCAGGTATGTTTTGGCTTCTCTAAGAAGGGATACCCTTTGGGAAACTACTCCCAGGACTTGGGGTTAGAAGATCAGAAGTCCCAAGGTCCAAGCATTCAGCCTAGCCTCAGAATGTTCTCATAAGCCTGGTCCAGATAACTAGCTCTCGGGGATGCCAGAGCTAAGTGGGTGGGAACACAGACTTTTATCCTACTGCACGTGGGATAGGGAGATTTTACTTCTCAGCTGAAGCCGCTGAGAGATACCTATCATGTGGGGTCAATGGACACTGTCACCTCTCTCCATCAGGGTACTCAAATGAGAGGTGCTGGGGAGAAGGAGACAGTTCCATTGTAAGAGAATGCTTATCATTGCAGCTGGTCATCTTCAGGGTAGGGAGCCTCCTGCCTTGGCAGCTGAAGGCAGGGCCACAGAGAAGCCAGGCCTCAGGCTCTTCCTCAGTGAGAGTAACCATAGGGTGGGGCAGCAAAATATAGAGTCAGAGCTGTCTGGCCTCTCTCTTCCTCAGCTCCATCCTGAAGGCTCAGGTTCTCTTTTCTACTAGATCTGCTCTCTACTCCCTCTTCTCTATTGGTTTCTGAAGGCTCATCTCACTCTCTCAGCCACAGTCCCTGTGGTGGTTTGAATAAGAATGGCCCTCAAAGGCTCATAGAGTTGAATGCTTAGTCATCAGGGATTGGCACTACTTAGAAGGATTATGAGGTATGGGCTTGTTGGAAGAAGTATGTCACTGGGGGTTGGGCTTTGAGGTTTCAGAAGCTGAAGTCATACCCAGTGGCTCTCTCTCTTCCTGCTGCCTGCTGATCGGGATGTAGAACTCTTGGCTCCTTCTTCAGCACCATGTTTGCCTGGATGCTGGCATGCTTCCTGCCATGGCGATAATGGACTAAACCTGTGAAACTATAAGCCAGCCCCAATCAAATGTTTTCCTTTATAAGAGTTGCCATGGTCATGGTGTCTCTTCACATCAATAGGACTAAGACTAAGAAAGAAGTTAATACCAGGGAGTGGGGGTATTGTTGTGATCTGCTTGACCATGCTGTTTGTTGGCGGAATATGGATTTTAGGATTTTGGATTAGGAAAGCAGTTGAACACTTTAAGTGGGACTTAATGGGCCATACTAGTAGGAACATAGAAGACAGTGCTGAGGGCAATTTGAACTGTGGGGGCCAAACTCAAGAAGTTTCAGTGGGGAAGAATATAAGTGGCCCAGAGACCATTCTTGTGATATTTTGGCAAAGAATGTGGCTGCTTTTTGTCCTTGTCCAGAAAAATCTGCCTGAGGCAAAATTGAAGAATTTTTGATTAATGGTGTTAGCAGAGGAGATTTCAAGACAGCCTACTATGGACTGTGTCATGTGGTTATTAGTGGCCACTCTTTTGCAGATCTATAATGAAAAGGAGCAAGATGAGCAAGGAAAAATACAAAATGTACAGTTTGAGGAGAAAGGGAGCACCAGGAAGTGTGATGGAGCTAAGTCCAATGCTCAAAGAGATAAAAAGTTTAAAGAAAAGCCTGATGCTAAATTGGAAAGAGGGAGCTGTGACCTCCTGGCGAGACCCCACCCAACTAAGCTTCCAATTAGTGCAAAGGAATTAAAGAAAAGCATAAGCCGTGAAGGAAACCACAGAAAACAGAAAGCCTATGAAAATGTATTTGAACAAGGGGGCCAAATTCCCATCAAGCAACAGAACTTGGCAGGTTCAGCTACATGGTTCTGTCTTTAGAGTCAAGGATATTAGAAAGGTGTTGTGGAATCTCCGTCCATGTCTAGAGAAAGCTGCTGAGGCCAGGCATGTGGCAGAGGTGTCCTTGAATGGAGGCCTAGAGAGATCATTGCGTGAAGC
Source organism: Peromyscus leucopus (assembly GCF_004664715.2). Classification (NCBI taxonomy): domain Eukaryota; kingdom Metazoa; phylum Chordata; class Mammalia; order Rodentia; family Cricetidae; genus Peromyscus; species Peromyscus leucopus. The sequence continues at coordinate 64,493,221 of NC_051086.1, forward strand.
TATGCAGGTGAAGCCTGGATTGTGTTGGAGACCCCAAGATATTGGAGATGCCAGAGCCATGGGATACTTGCTGAGAACTATAGACTAAGTGTGGAACCAGCCCAAGAAAGAAAAGTGTGTTCCAGTCAACAAAGCTGAAAGTAGTTGGAGATCTGAAGAGCCCTTTGACATCAGACATGGAGATGCACAGTTTGGAATTTGCCCAGCTGGTTTTCAGACTTTCTTTGGTCCAGTATTTCCTTCTCACTTTGCTTCCTGTCCTCCCTTTTGGAATGGTAATGTATATCCTGTGCCATTGTATGTTGGAAGTGTATGATCTGCTTTTTGATTTTGATTTTATAGGAGGTTACAGTTAAGAGATTTCCTTGAGTCTCAGAAGAGACTTTGAACTTTGGAATTTGAAAGTGTTGAGACTGTGATAGACCATGGGGACTTTTGAAGTTGGACTGAATGCATTTTTTTTTTTTGCATTATGATATGGCTACAAGCCTATGTGAGCAAGAGAGTGGAATGTGGTAGTTTGAATAAGAATGGCCCCCATAAACTCATATATTTGAATGCTTGGTCACCAGGGAGTGGCATTATTTGAAATAATTAGGAAGTGCAGCCTTGTTAGGGTGGGTGTGGTCTTAGAGGAAGCTAGGGGTGGGCTTGGAGGTTTCAGAAGCAAGAGCAAGGCCCAGAGGCTCTCTCTTTCTTCCCTCTGCCTGAAGACCCAGATGTAGAACTCTCAGCTACTTCTCTGGCACTGTGTGTGCTTGCATGCTGCCATGTTTCTCCCCATGATGTCAATGGACTAAACCTCTGAAACTGTAAGCCAGCCCCAATTAAATGCTTTCCTTTATAAGAGTTGCCACGGTATTGCCATATCTTCACAGCAATAGAACACTTATTAAGATATTCCCTGCTGTGTCTCATGCACAAAATTACTACTATATGGACCCTATTTATATCTCTGGCTGTTACTCTTGGAAACATCTTGATATTCTCTTTCTGGTAAAATTCTAGAAACTTCCTGCATTCCTTGGCTTGTGGCTACATCACATTGCCTTCTCTTCCTGACCTTCCTATGCCTCTCTTATAGACAACTTTTTGATGACATTAGTCTCACCTAGATAATTCAGAACAATCTCAAGACCCCATTCAAAAATGCCCTGCGTACCCAAAGCCTCTTCCTCTGTCCCCACTTCTACTGTGGTGCATTTCTTCCTTTTGCTAGGTTGTGATCAATGACTTAGTCTCCCCCACTCCCATGTGGTGGTTTGAATGAAAATGGCCCCCATAGGCCTGTAGGGCATGGCACTATTAGGAAGTGTGGCCTTTTGGATTAGATGTGGCCTTTTTGGAGAAAGTATTTCACTGAGGGTAGACCTTGAGGTTTCAGAAGTTCATGTTAGGCCCAGTGGCTCACCTACTCTTCCTGCTGCCTGCCAATCCAGACTTAGAACTTTCAGGTACCTTTTCAGCACCATGTCTGCCTGCATGCTGCCATGCTTCCTGCCATGATGACAATAGACTAACCTCTGAACTGTAAGCCTGTCCCAATTAAATGTTTTCCTTATAAGAGTTGTTGTGGTTATGGTGTCTCTTCATAGCAACAGAAGCCTTAACGAAGACACACCATAACATTCTTACTTTGATTGCTAATGATAAACTACAGAATAAAAATAATGAATACTTGAACATATACAGGCATATAAAGAACTCCAGGGCCTTACATGGGCATGGTGCCATATCCCCAGGTCCATGTCCATTGATTTTCCAACACCTCATAGCTTCTTCTACTTGTCCCCAGGCATATCCTGGTATCCTTTCAGTTGGACTTTGTGAATAGATCTGGTGTTTGGGATGGCTTAGAGAGGAATATGTTGGTCTGTTCCACCCTCTTCTCCCCAAATCAATCCACTCACCCACCCAACTATATCAGTTCCTGTGAACCTTCTTCTATATCTCCTCTCCCTGTCTCCTCTCTCTCCCCAGTACTCACATTCTTTATCCTCTCCAACCTGGAGGAATCTGAGGGAAATAGGGGCATAACCATGCCAGGGACAGCCTCACCAACTGTCAGAATATCACTAACCCCTTGCCAGAGAGCAGCCCACCTGGCTCACACCAGCCTTTCAGAGGGAAGCCTGCATCCCTCACCACCACCCGGTGCCAGTGTCTCTGGGCCCAGCTCACCTGTCTCTCCCCAGATGGGCAGGTACTCATCTTGCTGAATGTCCAGCATGATCTCCAACCCGTTGCCCGTCCCCCCCTTGACTGTGGTGAGCAGAGGCTTGCCGTCCTCGCCTGAGTTAAACATGTAACACTTCCCATATTTTGTAAACACCTGAAGGAGAGAAGAGAGAAAGAGAGAAAGAAAAGCACATGGTGACATCACATTGAGCTCCAGGGATGGGCAAGACCCTAGAACTGCTACAGCAGGCTGGAGTCCCTATAGCCCATTAATCTTAACCCCTTTGTACCAAAGATTTCTCCAATGATTCCTTAACTTGTCAAATGGCTAAATGTTTGCCAAGTAGGATTTTGGTATCAAAGAAGAAACATGGGTATTCCCTGGGGTTTGTTGAGTGGTGTCTGACCTCTTCTCCTTCTGGGCACTCCCCCTTGAAAAAGGCTCCCACTTCCAAGCATTAAATATCATCTTAAAACTCTTGACCCTTTAAGCCTTACCCCCAGCTTTAGGCTCCTTCCTAGGTTGCAGACACAATGATACTACTTCTGATAAACACCTTCTAGATGTCCCACAGATGCCAGGTACTCAGCCTGTCCCAAAAGGCACAGGACTTGCTCCAATATTCTACTTATGTTGCTATTTCCTCCACATCAGAAACACTTTCTTCTGAAGGCTGGAACGAGGCACGTTAAGAGGTAGGAAGTAATGAAACTTACAAGGCACAGAAAGTAAACAAAACTCAGAAATTACAAGACGTTTCTGCAGCTCACGAGAGTCACAAGGTACTTCCGCGGGGCTTTATAAGTTGTAGCAATTGTTGGGCAGAGGAGGATCTTGTGCAGGATTGAGCTGCCGGGAGGTAGGCGAGGGAGCTCCAACGAGGAAGCTTCATGAGTTATCAGTCAGTCACGCTGGAGTGAGCCTTTTGCTGATGTCACTGCTTTGGGGCCATCCATATTTTGTAAGCAACCCTTCCCCTGCTCGGTGTGGTAACCCCAACAAAAGGCACTGGTTCACTAGGCTACACTTGGGTGGAACTTTCTTTGTCTTCAGTGGCCCAGGTGAGTGAGTAGACTTTTGTTTGCCTCTCCCCAGGAAAAGCCACACAGCACCTCAACCAACAGTTCCCAGAATTCCCATCATGGGGAATAGCATCTACTTCTCAAGGGGCTCAGGCTAGACCTCCCCACCCCAGCTTTTCCTTTTCTCACCCCATACATAAGCAGCCAGCAAGGTTCATCAATATTCTTCCCCATCTCTGCTGGACTTTAGGGACTCAGTCCTTTCTTGTCCTAGCTGGCTCGTGGCGTTCCAGACAACTCTCTCTAGCCACCCTATAAGCTAATCTTTCTGAAACTGAAACCTTATTGTGTTGATCCTGGGCTGAAAATCTATCGAGGCTGGTCATCTCCTTCAGGTTAGAATCTATAACCTCTTCACCTGGCTTCCTAGGATGCACTCTTGACATACCTGCCACCTTTCTGCCCTCTTCCTTCCTGCCTGAGCCTGCAGGCATCAAGAGATGGTCAAGTCCATGGTCTTGGGGATTGCATCTGCTTGCACATTCATGCATCTTCCCCCAGTAGCTCACACAGTGTCTGGCACACAGACACCATACATATATGTTAAATGAATGGATGGAAGAGAGAGTAGTGGTGGAATCACACAAGTTAATCTGTGGCATTGGAGCACCGTGCTTGTCTACCTGCTTCTGCCTTTCTACCTGCTGCTTCCGCCACCATTCTCCTCTGCCTGGACAGCCGCTCACTGTCTCCAAGGCTGGACTGATGCCTCTCCTCCTCCAGGAAGACCTCCAGGCTGGGTGACCCTCCTTTCTTGCCTCTCCTTGTGTCTTCCCCATGGCTCCCATCATACTGAATGCACCTCTCCCGAACTTGACTCCGCCTTTTACTTCTGAATCCGAGCCCTTAGCTGGCATACAACACGGACTTGCTCTATTTTTGCCTGATGAAAGCATGATCATAAAGATGTCATGTGGAAAAAGTCCAGGGCAAGGGATGAGAGATCTTTGTCCAAGTTTTCATGTTGTCCCTCAGTATTTTGGTATTGAATGAATCAAATAAACTGTATGTCACGGTTCCTTGGTCTGTAAAATGGGGCTTCTAGTCCAGGCCTCTGCTGCTTCTCAAGGTCATTGAGAGGATCAGATGAGATAATTCATGCAAAAATGCTCTAAAAACTATGAGCTTTCTCAGCTTTCTGTAAATGCTATTTTTGTGTGTGTATGTGTGTGTGTGTGTGTGTGTGTGTGTGTGTGTGTGTGTGTGTGTGTTTTCTTCTTCTTTTGTTATATAACCACTTTGCAACCTCGCGCTGAAGCCAAATACATCTGGCAAGATGGGCTGGAAGAAAGCCATGTGGACTGAATTGGATTCCTGCAGCCACTGAGATCTGGGTGCAGGCCACTTCCCTCTGGCTCCCTGCCATTCCGTCAGGGCCAGGTTTAGAACAAGTGCAGCAGCATTAGGGACTGCATTTCTTAAGGGCCACAGGAAAGGAAGACCAAGGGCACCATGTGTCAGTCACCGTGTTGGACTTTGGCTTCTTACTGCATTTGGCTTTCACAGCTATGACTGTGGATGGGTATCGCAGCTCCCTCTGTGCAGGGATGGGAACCAGGGCCAATTAAAGTCTCACAACTCATAACAAGAGAAGCTGGAATTCAAATCCATGTCTCTCTCCGGGTGGGTGCGCTGTCCCAGAAGGAACACAGGGGTCTGGGTCAGCGGGTCACCTCCCAGAGGAAGCACCTTCCTCTCTGCTCCAATCTGCTTCTTTTTAATCAGCCAATCATTACTCGTGTGTGTGTGTGTGTGTGTGTGTGTGTGTGTGTGCGCGCGCGCGCGCGCGCGCGCTCCTACAATGTACAAGGAACAGAGTGGTTGCAAAAACAGGACCTGCTGTCTGCCTTGAGCATCTGCAAGAAGGGTAAGTAGAACGCAGGGCCTGCCTCTTCTCCATTAACAACTCCAAACCGCTGGCTAGCTGGGCTGTTTCAGGTTGGCCAAGTTGGTCTCTCAGCTTCATGGTGGGGGAGAATGGCTAGAGTGATGCAAAGTCCAAAGCAAACAGTTTCTCTAGGACCTGGACTTTCTCGTCACGGTTGCACACAGTGATGGGACTCAGCTAATGAACCTGTCCCCTGGAGAGACGCTCTTCAGGCCGCTTGCTGTAACTAGCCGAGTATGTTATAGTGAGCACATCTATCGCAAGCAGTTGAATATGTCAGGAACGACTTCCGGGGTGTTTCAACAAAGCTCTCCCTTCTTTTTCTTAATTTGTATAGACACTCTATAAACGCCCAGTCTCCAAAACTGCCCATAATTACACTTGGCCTATCTGCACGGCAAGATTTGTTGGTTAAAGTAAATTCCAGTTTAGTGTCTAATTATTGCACATCCCAGCTGCCCCAATTAACTTCTTTTTCCTCCACTATTTAGCCCTTGACCTTTAGAATGTTGGGCTGAGGATGAAATGTACTGTCTACTTCTGAAGTCAGCCCAGATCCTAGCTCTGCCACACAGGTGCTGTGCCAAGTGACTTGTTAAAGACAGTGATCCCCCCACCTCCACCCTGAGCAACAGAGGAGAAGGATGGAGTGTGGGAGCTCAGTGTGGTCTAGGAGATCATCTCATGCATCCCCGTTCCTTTATAGATAAGGGCATGAGGACCAGGGAGGTTGTCAGCTGCCCTAGGTTATACAGTAAGGATGTGTCCAAGGGAAACATTGACTCCTCACTGAAATGTCTGTCCTTTTACGCTGTGGCCTCCCTCAGTTGGACAGGATGTAGGGGCTTCCTTTGGTCCCTCCCACATGAAACTTCTGTTAGCCACTGGTTGTCTGCTCTATGCAGGCTCAGTGGGAGCTGAATCCAGGGAGCTGTAGTCTTCCTCTGTAGAGAAGGGAGTGGAAAGTCCCTTATAGTAGGGTGCACAGAGATTTTCACCCTGCCCCTTGCTGGGCCCTTGCCAGGCTGGGTCCTCACTCCAGTCCAGGTGGTAGTTCCTGTCAGCGCCCTCATAACAGGCTGATTTGCTGCCCTTACTCCTGGGGGAAGGGTGCTGGGGCACGTTCTCCAGTCTTCCTGTGTGAGCTGATCTGGCAGAGTAGGTCAGGGTTGGGCACCAGGCTGACCATTGTCGAGTCTGGTGACCAAGGGGTGGTCTCTGGCGGCCAAGAGCTTCTTCCAAGGCAGGCTGTTGTGTTGCGCTTCCCTCCAAGCTCAAAACCTTCCATCTTGGAGGGAAGCTCCTTAAGATGTCTACAGGGAGGCAAAACAACAGGATGTTCAAAGGGGAGGTGCAACACTCCATCCCGCAGGGAAACTCATTAGGACAGGGAGTAAACAGCTCCAAATGGCTTCAGGAAGTCTGTGGAACTGACCAGATTCACTGGGCCCCTCTCTCCACAAGCATATATATATATAAGCTGTAAAGATTGCGGAGACACTGTCAGACGAGCTCAGCTGCCCAGAAGACTCCCAGAGCAGCCAAGCAGCCTGGAAGAAGCAGAGCTACGAAGACCTACCTACGAAAGACACACCCCATCCAATCCATGGAGCGGCCTGCGGGCTGTGCGGCGCACTCACGGGTTCTTGCTTTGTGAATGTTCTGTCATGCTGCGGTGGGCTTTGGGTGGAGTTGTCTTTGAGTCATTCTTGCTCTTGCAAGTAACCTCCCACCCACATTCCTGTAAGTAACCCCAATAAAACTCATTGGTTCACCAGCTGAGATGGTGGTGGTGTCCACACTTCGGTCTGTGTTCATTGGTTCCCTGTCTGGGGTGAGTAGACATCTCCCCAGGTTCCCATCTCCCCAGGAATAGTGTCACAAGACACAGGTCCGGGAAGAAGCCCCAGAGCCCTGGAGTCTTGTGCATTCTCCTTCTCCCTTCTTCCCCTTTATGCTTCACACTTTCTTGGCCAATTCAGTTCCAGGAAGTCTGCAGGCTCTTCTCCCTCAGGGCCTGCCCACAGTCTGTTTCTTCTTTCTGGAATATTCTCCCCACATACTTTGCATGTATCAGGCTTCCCTGTATGTAACAGTCATCTCCCCAGACAAGCCCTCATTCACCCATCTCAGTCTCTGGCTTCAAGATCTCCTTGGGCTCAGCCTTCTTGCCTTATTACCTCACACACTCTGTGTTTCTCTGCCATAGGGTGTAACTAGATGATTATTTATTTATTGGCTATGTCTTCCTGTAGACAATAAGCTTCCAGAGGACAGGAAGTGTGTGTTTTGTTAAATGGGTGAATGAATGAATGAGTGAGTGAATGCATGGGCTCTAAGGTGTTGCTGCCCCACATCCCCTTGCCTGCCTCTGTCAGGTGCACTTGGGTGCTGGCTAGACACATGGTTCTGTCCAGTGCTCATGCTGAATAGTCTTATCCAATCCTCCTCCCTCCCTCGTCTCCTAACCAGCTTCCTCTTTACCTGCACCAAACATGTTTGCATCTCTACGAAAATGCTAGAACAAATAATCCCATCAGGAGCTAAGATGATGGGGAGATAGTTTACCTTTGTGTGCGCAGCCCCGGGGGCTCTGAGAAAGCACAGTGCCTACCGGCTGGTGCCTCCACTGCCTCCCTTCCAGGGCTGTGGAGTCTGCCATTCCTGCCTTGTTTTTCCGAGGATTATTTCCCTCCCGGCTCAGCATCAAAGGCTGCTGAGCTATTTACACAGAGCACATTTTTTCTACAAACTTCGGACAAGATGCAGCTCTCCTTCCCCATTTCAGGACATAATGATGGGTAAGTGTAACACACGCTTCAGATTTACACCTTATCGCCCCCGGGCAGAAAATACAATTTATTTAAGTCTAGACTGTCAGGCCAAGCTCTCTGCTTCTCCAGACCGGCCATTCTTCCCGGCATTTCTCTGCCTTAGTGGTAAGAGCTGACTAGCTGGCTAGCAGGGATGGGTTTGCCGATTGCTGCCAGTCTAGAATAGCTTTGAGTTGGATTGGCTTGTAAGGTTTAAGTAAGAATCACGAAATGTGCATGCTTCAAAGTGGAATCTTTAGATGAACTGAGAATATGACTCATGACCATGATGCTAATTGCTAGTATCTTCATGATGCATTGTTCTTGGACTACAGCATCTACAAAACCCTTCAACGTCTGAGTGGCTCGATGAGACTGGAGGGAAGAAAGCTGGCAATTCTGGAGTCTGCTCAGTGCTACCTGTGGTGGGCACTTTCACAGGTACTTACTCTCTCAATCTTCCTTAGGTGGTCCTAACCATCCAGAGTGTCAGACACCTTATGTGGCTGTGGAAATAGAGACTGGCATCTTTCTGTCAACAAAGTTACAAAGAAGGAACTGGGGGCTGGAGAGATGGCTCAGCGATGAAGAGCACCTGCTGCTCTTCTAGAGGACCCAGGTTCAATTCCCAGCACAGACATGGCAGCTTACAACTGTCCATAACTCCAAGATCTGACACAGACATACATGCAGGTAAAATACCAATGCACATAAAATAAAAATAAAAAATTATTTAAAAAAAAGAAGAAGGTACCATAGAATTTTCCAGACAGACAGAGTCAAAGCAGCTTGTCAAGTCTGTGGCCCTGAATAATCATGGCCATTCCTAGATCCAGTTTTTTTTTTTTTTTTTTTTTGCAAATGGGGCATCATAATCTCATTTGGGCTACAAAGCCTAATGGAGAAAATGGCTGTGGCTGTGCTTGAGAGGTAAAATAGTAGGCATCACACCAGAGAGAGGATCTGTGCTCATCCTTTCAGCAGAAAAGAGATGTGCTACAGGAAGATGCACTATAGAGAGATGTGCTATAGGAAGATGCACTATAGAGAGTTGTTCTGTAGAGAGATGTGCTATAGGAAGATGCACTATAGAGAGATGTGCTATAGGAAGATGCACTATAGAGAGTTGTTCTGTAGAGAGATGTGCTATAGAGGAGATGCGCTATAGAGGAGATGCGCTATAGTGACATGCGCTATAGAGAGATATACTATTGTAGTGGCAAGAAGCAGGAGACTGAGATGAACTGAAGAAGGGTAGACTTGAAGCTCCCATCTTCTGTATCTTCCCACTCTACCAAGTTCATCTTAAAGTGGTTAGAGGAACAGAAAATGGTCCTGTGCCGTTGACTTCTTATTTCTTAATAGTGCTAAGCTTGTAGCTGGAAGTCTGGGAGAGCTAGTGGGATTTCCACAGGCTAACGAGGCCTGGGGAAAGCTCAGTGCTTTCACACATACAGCATAATATGAAATCTACATTTGGATCTCAACAACTAAGTCAGATGTAGATGTTGGCCAACCCCAACTGGATGTTCTAAATCAATGAAGCATGGGGTCAGGGGTGGGGACAGTGTACCTGGCTTTCCAGAAACTCTTTCAGCAGCTTGAAAACTCTAGACTGGCTTCGTTACCCTCCATCTCCCCTAGAGGGCCTTAGGTGACAATGGCCCTGTACCTACTGTTCTTACTCTGCCCTGTGATGACAGGAATACAATCCTTCTTTCCAGATAGGGAGGGTGAGGCCCAGGGAGGCTGAGTCAGGCTACACAGCTGGTAGTCGGAAACCCAGGGTGAGTCTCTTTCTTATTCCAAAGGCCTGTGCTCTTGGCCTCACTGTCTCCCAAAGCTGCAGCTCACACCCAAATGCCTCTCCCAGCCTGCTCAGTTCCCAGCAGACTGGCAAGCCGGTTTCCTGCCTAAGGCTCTCCCATCTGGCAGTGGAAAAGACATATCTCAGAGTCAGAAGAATTCTAAAAAAGTGCCAGACACCAAGAGTCCTCCAAATTTCTCATTTCTTACATGGGGAGTCTAAGGCTCAGAGAGGTGAAATGATTTATCCTGGAACACACCACTACTCTGGGGGAAGGTATTAAGATCAAACTTGGGCTTGATGGCTAAGGCCAGCTGTTTGCACCTGTTAGAACCTGGACACCATATTTGGGATCCTTTCTGGGGCACTGCACTTGGGCTGCTGGGCCCTGCTGTTGGGCCTGAATCTGGGTTGGCATGAAATGTTGGGGGATCTTGACTCACAGGTTATAGGAAATACAAAATGGAGTTCTTACTGGGAAAGGTCAGGAATGGCTGAGACCCACAAAGACACAGCCTTTGGTCAACTTTAAAGTGCAGACAACATTGCTACACCATGGATCTACTTAGGAACATCAGTTATGGAGAAGCCCCTTAGGAAACATCGAAGCATCCACCCAGCAGCATGCACCTGGGCCTGCAAGCTTTGAACCTTCTAACCTGCTCATTAACCCTGACCTGTAGGGTGATTTCTAGGCAGTGCGCTTCTCTTCCTGGCTTATATACTCAAAGGAAACAAAATTGCATGGCTCTAAACATCCCCTGAGCCTCAGCCTCATCTGCCTCACTCCCCCATTCAGTTTTCCTCTCAATGAAATCCCTGGAATTTCTCATTGGGCTGGTTTCAGCCAAGATAATGTACTAGTTAAGAGTTCATCATTGAATTCCACCCCCCCTTTGAAGTTCTTCAAATACATTTCACACAGTGGTGAAGTGAAAGGTCTTTATCAGACTTCCAGGAAACAAAATGAATCTGTCTTTTGTTTTCTGAAGTCGCAGCAGAGGTGTTCAGAATGAAATACAGTGGGAGAGACGCATTAGCACGGAGTCTGAGCAGCTGGCTAGCTCTGGGAAGGCCAGGGCAGTATTTTGTTCAAGCACCTGCTTGATAATTCATTTGTTCCTGCAGCAGGATGTTTTGACCACTTCTCGTATTCTAAGAAGTGTGACTGTGCCTGTTTCCCCCCTCCCCAAAAGATGATGCTGGGGACTGGGAGCTGGGGAGGTGACAGTCAGTAAAATGTCTGTTGGTCAAACATGAGAGCGTGAGTTCAGATGCCCAGCACCCACATAAGAGCTAGATGTGGCTGAGTGAGTCTATAATCCCAGCACTGGAAACATGGGGTGGGGGAGGGGTGGGAGTTGGTGGGGGAGGGCAGGTGGAGTTCACTGGCTTGCCAACCTCAGCGAATCGACAAACTCCAGGTTTCATGAGACACCCTGTCTCAAAAATTAAGGTAGAGAAGTGGTTGAGGAAGACACCAAATGTTAACCTCTGACCCCCACAGGTATCTGAAAACAGGTGCAAATGCATCCACCTGAGCACACACCACACACACACACACACACACACACACACACACACACACACACACGCACACGACTCTCCCTCTTTCCCGGAACATCAGTCACGTCACTGAGCATGTGCCGTGAGATGAGTGGACACTGTGCCAACTTCATTAAGCACGCTCTCTTTTAAGATTCCCAGAGCTCCTTGGTGTGTCATTCTCCCAGCTTGCAGATGCGGAAGCTGAGAGGCTCTGGAAGGCTGAACTACGGCGAGGGAGTGCCCTGCTGATGTGTCACTTTATGTGGAGGAGCTCTTAGAAGAGGGCTCTGGTAACTAAGCGATGGGCTCAGCTGTTTGTGGACACAGTCAAGTTCCCAGAGGCACAGAGGACAAGGTAGTAATCACAAATGACCGTGTCAGTGGATAAAGAAAGGGGGCGAGTTTATGAGTGTGCACAAAATTTTCTGCAGGAAAGAGGGATGATAACTATGATTAATAATAATGTATCACATATTTAAAAATAGCTTTAAAAAAGGAGGATTGAAAAATCTTTGTACCACAAGGAAAAGATAAATATTTTCATGGAAAGATACACTAATTTCACTTGATCATCCACATCCAAAGAGGCACCATCTTGTACCCCATATATATGCACAATTATCACTTGTCATTTGAGAAAACAGCAAAAACATACAACAAACAAAAACAAACAAAAACTCCCCAAAACCCAAGAGGCCTAGCGTTATTTGAATGTATGGCTCAGTTGTAAGATCCCTGTGCCCAAAGCCCATCTGTCGCCATGTGACATTGGCTGGGCTAACCCCTCTTCGCTTCTGTCTCCAAGAAGCTGGAATGCAGCCACGGCCTTTCTAGAGAGAAAGAGAGCTAGAGCTAAGCTAACCCTAACCTAAACACCATGTGGGAAGGGGTGTTGAGCACTCATAGAAGACAAGCCTCATGAGCTGGCAGGCCTGTCTGCTCGGACAATAGCATGCATGCAGGGAGCCAGGGCAGGGAAGGCTGGCCTTCTTTAAGGCCAGCACAGTGCAGGCAGGTGTCCTCTGGGTGGACTGAAGGCACCCGGAAGGCCGGCGAGTCCTTCGAGGCCGTTCTCCTGGAAAGACATTCAAAACACCAGGCTACTGCTGAAGACCCTTTCCTACCACTCATTAGGGGCTCCCACATGGAGGCCCACCTGAGGTTACCCCTTGAGGGAGTGGGTACCAGAGTTCTTTTAGGTCTGATTGCAGCATGGCTGGCTTGGGAGGATCCAGCAGACACCTGAGCCTGATTTCAAACAGGATGTGAGGGCAGGTTTGCTAACATTTTTCTGAGGTCCTCAAGAACTGTCTCCCATTGCCAATAGGAGCTGGGTTATTTTCATCCCTGGATTCCCAGAGCCTTATCTGATACCTGGCACACAGTAGATACTTCATGACCTTGAGATCAGGTCATCCTGGCTGCCATCCTTACTATATATATGTTGGGCACCAAACGCAGTGATGAGCATGGCTCAGCTGGGGGACAAAGGTAATGATGAAGGCAGAGAGAGGCCAGGATTGAGAGGGATTAGCATTAGAGTCTCTCTGTGTCGGCCTGGCCCCTTGTTTTGACCACTGCAAGGATGCTATCCAGAACGGGGCCAAGACGAGTCAAATCCAAATGAGCACATTTGACATGAATTTTATGGGTGTGACAAACCACTTTTTGATTGATTTACGACCCACTCCACAGGATGAAACACAGACTGGAACTCTAAATCTGTTCAAGAACCCATGGCCGGGGAGCTCAGAGGTCCCGGGGGCGAACATACCACCATTGGAGATAGCGTCAATCTGCCCTCTGTGCTCCTATCTTTATCTGCAGATTAGCATCCCTCTCAGACTTCATCAGAGAGGTTCTAGTGTAGTGGACGTCCGCTAAGTGTCTGTGGGACACTCAGCCACAATGGGACCTCTACATCACCCCCTCCCTCAGGGTTCAGGGTCCACCAAAGAGGGGCAGAAAGCCTGTGAGAGTCAGAGGGTGGGGTGGGCCGCAGCGGACGGTGTATTCTAGACACAGTGGGACTCCTGTACCTCACAAGCTCACAGCGGTTGTGGTTTCCTGCACAAGACCTGAACCCCATCAAGCCCGTCCACATTCCAGTGTGGATAAGGGAGGGCCTCACAAGCCCCAGCTCCTGGCTGATATTGATGGTCACTGGCTTCTGAGGGAGAGAGGGTCAGTTTTCTTTGAGGGCGTGGCCCCTTGTCAGCTGACCGAGCTCCAAGGGAAGGGCACAGCACACAGAGTTTATGAGCAGCAGCACAAGCAGGATTAGTGGGTTATTCAGAAACAAATAAATGAACAGAGGGCGCAAAGTTGAGAAGCGGGGAGAGAGTTGGGGGTGGGTCTGGGAAGATGTGGGGGGGGGAGTGGGGTTAAAGACAATCAAAGAACATCATATGCATGTGTGAAATTCTCAAGAATAAACAATATTACACAAGCGACGACTAAACTGAGCACGTTTGAAATGGGTCAACACGGACTATACAGAGCACCCCATTAGACATAGCCAATGTAGAGGCTGGGGATCAGGGCTAGGCCCCTCGCTTCAAGGAGGACAGGGGCTCAGAAAGAAAGGGAAGGAGAAAGCGTGGCCACCAAACGCCCACTGTCCCCTGCTGTTTCCATATTTCTGCTCCTTCCTTCACTCTCCGCTTTCCTACTGTGCTGATGTGAAGGTCGTGGTCCCAGCCTTCTCCACCTCCCAAGCAAAGCAGGCTGGGGGCATGAGGAGGAGGCTGGGAGTCCTGCTACACTCGGTGGCAGGCCTTATAGTCTATGTTCTCATCACCCTGGAGACAGTAGATGCAAAGAGCTTTGCAGAGGGTGTCGACTAGATAAAATTAGCCCAGCATTTTTATTATTGATAGGAATTCTTCTCCCAACTCTGAAATCTGAGCTCCTATAGAATGTGATTCTGGGTGCATGGTTCTTATCATTTGTTCTTTTGTTACTATACTTGATTTAATTACAGGCTATCCCTTGATGCCTTGTGATATTTTGGTGTGTGGTAGGATGGATCCAATATGTTTATATAGCCATTACCTCACATACTTGTGTCTTTGTGGTGAGAGCCTTTAAGACTCTCCCAGCAAATTTTGGAATGTGCATTAGTATTTAGTAGTCACCAGGCTATGCAGCTCACCATCAGAACTTAGGCCTCATGTCTAATTAAAATTTTGTGCCTTTGACTACAGTCTCCCCTTCCCCTGTCCACTCTCTTCATCCCTACACCACCCAGTCCCTTGTAACCACCATTACAAATGGCCATCAGATATTCGAACAAGTGCTCATTACCACTAGTCATCAGGGAAATGCAAATTAAATCCACAGGCGCTAACGCCTCACACCTGTGGAGATGGCTATTATTAAGCTCACAAAAGAGAGCAAGTGCTGGCAAGGATGTGGGGAAAAAAAAGGCAAGCCCTTGAGTACTGTTGATGGAGGTGAAAATTAGTGCGTCCATTGGGTATGGTTCAAAAAAAAAATAAGTCTGGAACTTCTATGTGCAGCAACCCCATGTCTATGTACATATCTGTGGGAATTTAAGCGGTATGTCAAAACGATACTTGCCTTCCCATGTTACATTATTCACAATAGCCAAAATATGAAGTCAAGTGGAGTGCAGTGACTGGGTGAAGAAAATGTGAGATCTGTCTGTCTATCAATGGTCTACCCATCCATCCATGATTAAATACGATGCAGTCTCCAAAAAGAAGTAAATACTGTCAATTATGAAAACATGGATGAATATAGATAGTGTGGTGCTAAGCGAATTAAGCCAGATGGAAAGATGAATACTTCATGTTCTCACTTCTATGTGGACTACAGGACAAACGTGTAAAAACAAAGAGTGGCATTGCCAGGTCTCTTCAGCTGCTTGCCTGATCTCATGATTACAGGCCTATTCCTGCTGCTATTACAACCGCCATCTGCTAAATCTATAGAAATTCATGACTACTTGGTGGTTACTTCCTGTGGCTTGCTCCGATTCCTCCTGGAACATTCCTTGGGTATTCCCGAAAAAGGAAGTTTGTATTACCCTAGTTGATACTTTTATCAGTCCCGGGGGCTTGGGTGGGCTCACCTTCCTGCCATGAGTGTTTCATTTCGTTTGGTTTTCTTTTTAGACAAGGTCACATTATGGAGCCGTGGCTGGCCTGGAACTCACTCTGCAGTCCAGGCTGGCCTAGAATTGCTAGAGATCTAACTCTTTCTGCCTCTGAGTGCTAGGATGAAAGTGCATGCCCCCACATCCCCAGATCACCAGTGTGCTTCGTGCCTGGATGACCAAGCCTGCATTGAGATCACACAGTCCCCCGTGCACCTGTTTCACCGCACCTGCTGGAATTTCCTCTCTGTGTAGGTGAAGAATGAGGGGAGGAAGGACCCCTACTCCCAAAGTTGAGTTACGGAGGGTTCCTGGGAAATTACACACCATCCTTCGGGGCCCGCATTGAAGCAATGCATCAGTGGAGACCACATGATGGTTTATGATGTTTACAGAGGAAAAGCAGATGTTCCCATTAATGCCAGGGCAGGAAACAATCCCATGGCAGGTTTATTGTCAAAGCTTATCAAGAAAAGGTCAGACAGGTGACTATCCACACAGGGCCGCCGAGGCTCCGAAATCCTCACACTGCATTTTCACCGATTCTCTTTTTTGTTGTGGTCCAACCTATTTCAGTTCTTCTGTGACATTCTCTGGGAACGCCATTGCTGTCCACTTCTCTCCCATGTCTGGTCTCAGTCATTGAGAAATGTTTGATTTTAGTAGCAAAGCTTTGCATCATGAATATTCAGTTTCTGTGGCTTCATTGGGGCGAGAGGGGTTTTGTAGTTTAACGAGCCTGCTTTCCTGACATGTGGGATGTGGATCTGGTGGGCAGAGAGGCAGGCTGCTTGGCGCCATTTTCCTTCCCAGGTCCACAGCAGACAGAATAGATTTCCACAGCAATCCTCTCCTCTGTGGCCCACAGCTTTTCTAGTCTAGTAATTCTGGCTGCTGTGAAGGGGTCTGATAGGGTTAGTAAGGGAAGGCATCTCATTTGCTATCATCATACATGGAGGTAAGTTCTGCCATGCTGCCACGGGGACTCTGCTTGGGGCAGTTAGGTAAAAGGATCTCTTGTATGACAAAGGCAGACTTTACATATTTTAAGAATATTGCCACAGGTTTGGCCCCTGGTCTAGCACAGAGAGAGCATAGATTTCCATATAAGATCCCGACTGCTGGACTGGAGAGATGGCTCCACACTGAAGAGCACTTTACAGAGGACCTGAGTTCAGTTCCCAGCACCTACCCTGGCTCACACTACTACTGGCTCACACAGCTACCTTTATGTCTAGCTCCAGGGAATGTGATACCCTCTTCTGGCTACTTTGGGCACTTGCATGCATGTATACATACATGCAGATATATGTCATATATATACACACATATAAATAAAAACTTTAAAAATAAATCTTAAAAACAGCTCAATTCTTCTGCTCATTAACTTTGTAGTTGGGCTAATGTTAATTGAGCAACCCTTGCTTTCTGATCTACTCTGAGGTTGACAGCTGGATTTTCATGTGGGTGTGGTTCTCATGGACTACAGGACTTTGGCTTATGATCTGACTATCCAAGTTTCTAAAGTGAGTGGAGGCTTTGAAAACACAAGACAAAACATTCTTTAGGTCACATCACATCTAACGAGGAACTGTAACATTTCAACCACCATGCTAGGTCCTGGGATCGCACAGGTGGACAGGACATAGATGCTGCCCTCAGGTAGCTCAGGAACTGCTGAAGTGAAAATGGAAACAATATTGTTTCTGATCATCAAGGACATAAATATCACTATAGATTCATGTCCATCAAGGTGCAGGACGCAGTTCTTCAGCAATGGGTAAGTCAGGTAACGCCCACCTGGGAGGAGTATAGTCCAGCCCATGATCTCTACTGAGCACCTACAGGGGTAGGGTGTGGGGGCAGCGACTGGTTCTGCATCAGCATGCCCTTCAGCCTGCCTTTCCTGTCCTCTCCACTCTGCACCAGACCCTACTCTCTTTTCTTCTTTTCCTGGTCTCAGTCAGGAGGCATATGAGGACTTTGGGGCAGAATTCAAAAGGGAAGGTGTTTTTTAGGGCTGACAGTAGGAGCCTCCTTCTCTTTTACCCTCATCCTTGTGCTGGCCCCGCTCCTGACAAAGCCACAAGGAGATGAGCAGAAAGACAGGACCAAGGTGAACTGACAGGTGGTTCCCATAATACATTTTTAAAATCGATTATACTCCCATTTACAGCTGAGGCCACGGAGGCTCTGAGAAGACGAGTACTTGGAGAGGCATCATGAAATCCTGTGTTGCAGGCGGGCATTGTAAAAGAATACAGGATTTTGTTTGTTTGTTTGTTTTTAAATGGGTACAGATCAAAACGTGAGAACCAGTTCTGCCTTCCTTGAACCACATGACCTTGGGCTGGTTTCTAATTTTTCTCTGATCTTCAGTTTCCTCATTGGCTAGTGGGGATAATGCCCAAGTGAATTCCATATGAATGAAGTCCAGACTCTTCCATTTCAGGCCCCATGTTGCTGGTCTGTCATGTGCCAAATGATCTGGCTATTCCTGCCTCTCTCAGTTGTCCTGGGGACCAAGAGAAGGATGGCTGTGCCAGCTGACTGTAAGTTCTGAAGAGCTGTTTGGAGGATCCAATATCAGTTTCTCAGTGGGCTTTGTGGTGACTCCAGCCCTGTCCACTGCTCATGCTGGGGTGATCGGCAGCCATGCATATGTTTGTCTGGGTCTCCGATGCAGATCTTTCCCAGAGGGATAATTAGACTGATCTCTGCTGCATGCCAGGTGCTGTGCTGGACATCTCACACACCCATTTAGTACTCCCTCACCCTCAGCACCCACTCTCACCCCCCCACTGTTAGAGAAGAAGATGCACAACTCTCAAAAGGCAAATCAGTCCTCTGAGCAAGTCAAAGGCAGCCCCAGGACTTCCACCCCAGCCTGTCTGATGAAGCCCAGGTTCCATGTATCCCACTCTATGAAACAGCATCAAGAAATACACACCAGTATTTCTTAGCAATGTAGCAAAATTCAAGTTTCGCACATAGTACGTTCCAGCATGTCTACATGTAAATCGAACTAACCATGAGTCAGTGTTCAAAACTTGCAGTGCCCACGGCTCCCAGGCATGGCAGAGGGAGGGGCTGAGACTCTTCAGTGTGGCCTCCTGCGTGCTTCTGATCCATGGTATGAGTCTTGGCTGTATCTCCCAAACTCCACTGAAGTTCTCCAGCCCTGGCTCTCCAAGATAGAGGTCTGAGGGGGCAGGCGAGCAACAGTTCTGTACAACTTGACATTCTTGCTTCTGCTTTGAAACTGTCCCTCCACCTCCTCCTCTCCGCCCTGCCTGGCTTCAGCCCTGCATCAGATTGGAGGGTGTCATCTCTGACCTAGTGAGCAGCAGTGTGTCCTACAGACTCTCCCTGATTGCTCCCTCCCTCATCCATCAAGGTTCTACACAGCAGTCAGGAGGATCTTTCTGGAAAGCTTTCCATGGCTTCAAATGCTTTGGTGGCTTAGCATACCAGAATGCCAAGGTCCTGGGCTCATAGCTCCTTGTGGCCTCTTCTTATCTGTGTGAATAAGCTCTGCTTCTCTTCAAATAGCCTGCATCCCTTGAATACTGATCCCTCTGCCCAAAGACCCTTGTTCCTCCACTGAGCACTCACTCACTTCTCCTTATACTCCAGCTTGGGCACGCCTCTTTCACAGTACCTGCCCCGGCTGGCCACCTCCCTTCTCAGAATGAGAAGCTCTCCCTCTGGTTTTGACCAACACTCCTCACTCTCCATCCCAGTACACTGTTAGTTTGCTGTCGGCCCCTTGAACATCAGAGCTCATCTGGCTGATGGAGGGACCCTCTTTCGTGGCACTGTGCATTCTTCCTTATGGCTTCGATGACCTAGTGTTTGTGGGATCACCTGGTGGATGCCGTCTCTCCACTCCAGAAGGCAAGCTCTCAATTGTCTCACTTTTGTTTATGTGCCAAGTTCCCTGAAGATGGAGACCTGCATAGAAGGACCATCTGGCAGGATTCTTCGAGACACACTGAAGGGGCTGTAGTGGGAGGCGTTAAACATCCACCTAGTCATGACAGAGGCCAGAGCTGATCCATGCAAGGGGCTGGCTGTGGTCCCTGCTTGGATCTGAGCGATTGTTGGAGAGAAGATATGATCTGGAGGGAAGATATGATCTCTTTTTAGTAGAGTGCAATTCCCAAAGAAGGAGTTTCTGGAGTGGGTACTGTCAGCTGCCACTTGTTGAGAGGATGACAGAATCAGTTCTTTTTTTTTTTTTTTTTTTTTTTTTTTTTTTTTTTTTTTTTTTTTTGGTTTTTCGAGACAGGGTTTCTCTGTGTAGCTTTGCGCCTTTCCTGGAACTCACTTGGTAGCCCAGGCTGGCCTCGAACTCACAGAGATCCGCCTGCCTCTGCCTCCCGAGTGCTGGGATTAAAGGCGTGTGCCACCACCGCCCGGCAGAATCAGTTCTTAAAATAGTGACCACAGCCCAGCATCTATTGTGCTGCCAGTCTCAGGACATGTCCAGAGGCTTAGCAGTAACCAACGAATTCCAAATAAGGGATACATCTATGATATTGTTCTCTCTTTGCCCTATCCCTGGAGTGTGAGACTACACCTTACTGTCTATCCAAGCGTTCTTTGCAAGGCCTGTCTTAACATACTCAGTGAAGATTTATTCCCTGAATGACTAAATTAAAAAAGTATGAATGAAAGAGATAATGCTGAAATTTGTGTTTAAGAAAAGATTAGTTTGCACACGGCTCAGCTGTTCAAAGGCTGCAAAAGCAAACACCACCTATCTGGTCCTGCCCGGCTTTGTGCACCATGGCGGCTGGCAGTCGGGGCGGTACCTCCCCCAACAAACCTCTCTCTGTCCACTTGCCTGAATGATGGATGTGCCGGGAAGGAGGCTGCCAAGGAGGAGATCAGGCCTCTTTCCGGATCACTGTCAGATGCAAAGAAGAAATGGCTGGAGTGACAGGGGTATTTAGAACGGAATGGAGCAGATCTAGAGGGAATCATAATGGCCATGGCAAATATTTGAGGAGAGATCATTGAGACAGAGAATAGCTATATTCTGTACCACCATGAAGAACAGATCAAGGGTCTGGGCTATACTTGGGGAACTCACTTAACGAGTAAAGTGACCAGTGATCTTTCTAGAGAGGTAGGCATGTTTAATTACCGTGTGTGTGTGTGTGTGTGTGTGTGTGTGTGTGTGTGTGTTATATTTGTATGTATTTCTGTGTATAAATACTATGGCTTGAGTGTGTAGGTCAGAGGACAACCATGGGCTTTGGTCCTTTCCTTCTACCTTGTTTGAGGCAGCAGCATTCCTTGTTCAGCACTAGGCTATCTGGACCATGGGCTACTAGGAACTCCTTTGTATACGTCTTCCTTCTTGCTGTAGGAATGCTGGGTTACAGAAGTGTGCTACCGCATAGGATTTACCACAGGTTCTGGGGATCTGAACTCTGGTCCTCATACTTTTGTTTGAAGGACCTATAATGCTGAGGCATTCTCCCCAGCCCCACCTTGTTTTTGAAGGAAGGGTCTCTCATTGGTCTGCAGCTCACCAAGCAGCTAGGCTGGGTAACCAGTGAGCACAGGGTCAAACAACCATCGACATATCAGATATTTACATTATGGTTCGTAACAGGAGAAAATTAGCTATTAAAGAGAAGCAAAAACAATTTTATGGTTGGGGGTCACCACAATATGAGGAACCGTATTAAAGTGTGGAAGTATTAAGAAGGTTGAGAACTACTACTGTAGACTCACACATGAATTAGGACCAGGGCTTCTTACTTCAGACAATAGGAGGTCCAAGTGTGGAAGCAGGAAGATGCCCAAACCCTGAACCTTGAGATGGGAGTAGAGTAAGATGGCACTGTAAATCAGGATGGAGAGTTTGAGGTTTGGAAAACAGTCTGAACCTATGACAGTGTGAGTTTGGAGTTCCTGCCTGTATTCTTTTGATGGCTGGTAATG
Source organism: Peromyscus leucopus (assembly GCF_004664715.2). Taxonomy (NCBI): domain Eukaryota; kingdom Metazoa; phylum Chordata; class Mammalia; order Rodentia; family Cricetidae; genus Peromyscus; species Peromyscus leucopus. The sequence goes on from NC_051086.1 coordinate 64,514,616, forward strand.
TGAACCTGAACAAGGACCCTGGTCTCTTGGAACCTCAGTTTTCTCATCAGTGAAATGGGAGAAGAGACGATCTCAGAGACTTAACTGGGGCTGGGCACCTGGCATACAGCCAGATAAGCACATTATGTAACCAAGCTTAAGCAGAGGCAGGGGCTGATGGAGAAGAGGGGATGGGACTTGAAGACTAGCCCACACGTTGGTAACCACCAGAGCTCACGTTTGCAGGATAGCCAAAGGATGAGTCACGTCTTCATGGGTCACCCTGACTTAAGTAGCAGGAATGAAAACTGACAAAGACACTTCATTGATAAAAATCCCAGCTTTCTAAGGGATAAAGGGATTCCAGACCCCTTCAAAGGGGAAAATTGCTGGTTTACAGGCTGGCCCAGTGGGCAAAGTGCTTGCCACACAACCCTGACCACTTGAGTTTGGATCCCTAGAACCCATATAAAAAATCCAAACACAGTAGCATCTATACATCTGAAATCCCAGCATACCCCTATGGTGAGATGGGAGAGAGAGAAGAACGTCCAGAGGCTTGGGGGCCAGTTAGCCAAATGTGTGAAACCGTGAATGACAAGAGAGACCAAGGTCTCAAACAAGATGGAAGATGAGGACCTACCGTAGAGGTTGTCCTCTGATCTCCACACGTGCATCATGACACATGTGCCTGCATGTACAACACACACACACACACACACACACATACACACACACACACACACAGAATAACTGCTGCTTTTCTCTACATCGTGTCATTCCCACCTCTTCCTGACATGCAGGGTGTTGAAGAGCTATTTGTCTGTGTTACTAGGACACAATCCTCCATTGACACACCCATTCAGCACAACCTTGTCACCTCCTCCTGGACCCTGAGCCAGTCCCGGACAGGTCTAAAGTCATTCTCAGTAAGGGGCAGGAAAGGCATTTTTCTCATTTCTTCTATCTCTAGCTGCTACAGCATGGGCACCTAACTAATGTGTTCTAGATAAAATATAACATAAAATGGGTGAGCACTGCATGGAGACAGGTACTTTGTGCCCTTGGGGCCCTGGAGAGTTGGGTGTAGGCCATTCCATGTAGGGCAGTCTTTTCTCTCCCTGGTCAGGGACTACAGAGATCTGAGGTGGCCCATGGGGAGTACTCATTAGCAGGCAGCATTCTCAGGGATGGCAGACATCCCACAGTCAAGCACCACATCAGACACCTAGTGGTGCATTTGAGAATGTAAGTGGTATGCACCAAACGGACGCTGAGAAGGGAATTGGAGCCACATGCACAGCAAGGAGCTGAAATGACCAAGAGCAGCCCTGGAGACAGTGGGCCAGGTACAGTCTTCAGACACAGGGGGAAAGCATTCCTCAAGTCCCCAGAGGCCAGGAGCTGTCCTCTTTGGAGAGCTGGGCTGGGAGCTGGCTCCTGATCACTGCTGTCCCTGCTGGCCTGGCCTGACCATGCCGCCATGGAATGCTCTATCAGTTCTCCTAGCCAGCTTGGCAGGTCTTCCTCCCCTCCTCTCCCCACCTCCTCCTCTGCCTCCTCTCCCTCTGTGTGTGTGTGTGTGTGTGTGTGTGTGTGTGTGTGTGTGTGTGTGTGTGTGTGTGTTTGTGTACTTGTGTGTGGATGCCTTTGGGTGGATGTGTCCATGTAAGTAGAGGCTAGAGGACAGTCTCCAGGGTTGGCCCTCGGGATGCACCCACTTTTCCTTCATTTTGTCCTGATACAGGGTCTCTCACCAGCCCGGAACTCACCGGGTAAGCTAGGCTGGCACTAGTCTGTCCCTCCGCAGTCCTGGGATCACAAGTGCACCTCAGCCACGCTGACTTTTTTCTTCAGGTGAGTTCTGGGTATTGAGCTTGGGGCCTTGTGCTTGCAAATCACACACTTTACTGATGGAGCCCTCTTCCCGGATTGATGTAGGCTTTTATTCAACAAATATGTTGGCCTACCTATTAAGTGGCTCATGATTATATACCACAGAATTTATACCTACAAGTCTAGAGCCAACCCACTTGCCTTTCTGGTTCTGCCATCGACCCAGGATGGTGACCTCACCTCCCTTGCTTCAACTGTGCCTTGTGCCACCCTCTGCCTTCAAGGTTGTCATGGCGCCAAACCAGATACTATGGCCCAAATATTGAGAGCAGTAGAGAGTAGGAGGTGCATTCTCCTGTGGCATACGTGCCACCCTCAAGTATAAGGAGAAGACAGTGGGCCAGAGTCCCAAGATTCAGATGTCCAGCTGAAGAGATGCAGGGGAGCTTTAACTGGACCCAGGATAGAGCAGACACACATACACATGCACACACAGCTACGTGTATACAAAGAAAGGCACACACATAGACACACACACATAAACGCAATGCATACATACATACATAAACACACATGCATACATACATACATACAGACAGACAACACACTTGCCACCTGCAGTGGAGCCCCACTTCCCTGTTCAGTAACCCTTTTCTGCAGAGGCAGCTCTTCTGGGGCCTGACTCAATGCAGATCTCTGGGCTCCACAGCTCTGCATTCTAATGTGTTTAAATTGTATCTGCACGCCTGTGTGTGTGTGTGGCAGGAGACAGGTGTGTGCTGGTTCAGCCTCTCAGTGGCAGGGATGAGAAATCATGACCTGAATTTCAATCTGATTTGCTCACGCCCTCCCTTCCTCCTCAAAGATCTGAAGTTGTTTACTGTGCAGGGATGACTAAGAAATGGCTCCTACCTTGGGGAACTGTAGGGTCTCTTTCAAGGGAATGAACGTGTAAGCAAATGACAACAATGAACAACAAAAAGAAATATGTGGTCAGCAGAGGAATCAGTCACACACACACACACACACACACACACACACACACACACACACACACACACACACACACAATGAGACCGACAGCTGGACTGAGGGACCACAGGCATCAGAAAGGGATTCACGAAGGAGCTGAGATTTTCACCGTGGCTGGCGGGAAGGAAGATCTCAGGGCCCCAGGAGCAGGGAAGGGTGGAGGACAAGGAATGCACAGAAGTGTGAGCCAATGGCTGTGGTTCTCGGGGAGGGAGTCGTGGGTTGCTAGCGAGGTCATGGAGCAAGGAAGTGCTAGTAGAGACAGGAAGTGCTGGATTGATTTATACTGTGAAGACCCTGGGACTGGTCTTGGACCAAATAGTGCACAACACAGCTGTGTATTGTTGTGTGGCAAGTGTGTTGTCTGTCTGTCATCTGTCTGTGTGTATATGTGTCTGTGTGTGTCTGGTTTCCTGTGGTGGGCCATACTCATGTTAGGGATGGAAAGCATGGACACTGAGAGGCTAACGGGCATTCTGCCATATGCACGTGATTCCAGGCTTAGCCCTGCCTGCAAACAGGTAGAGGCAGCATTCAAGCTCAAATCTATGAACCCCTAGCTCCGCATGACCCCCCAAGTGAATGCAGTGAGCAGTTCAGGGAACAGTGGGGACCTTGGGAAATACAAAAGCAGGGTGTGTCTTGTGATCATCTTCCAAGCGAGCTATTGGAATGGCCACTTCTGACCCCTCACTGCCATCAGAAACAAAGAAGCCAAGTGGAGTTAGCTGTAGAGGGGGCAGGAGGGCAGGAACCTGTCCAGCAAGGACCAGGCAAGAGCCTAGTTGGGGTGCGTGGATGGGTGGGAAGAAGGACAGAAAGAACAGATTGTCTCAGCTCATGTGGAAGAACAGAGAATTGGGGTGCAGAGACAAGCCCCAGTTTCTGTTCCTGTGCTTGATTGGCTGGTGGACTCACTCATTCCTGCATTCAGCCCCAGCACAGAGGATCTTGGAATTACCAAGGACATAGGCGGTGAGGGCTGTGTATTACTGATTGACACCCAGTGCTTTGCATATTTCTCCAAGAGACTCAGTATGGAAGATGTTACAATCTATCCTGAGAATAAAGACCACATCCAGAAAGGTTAAGTCATTTATGCAAGACAGAGCTGGTATTAACACCCACAGTAGTATTTCTCTGCTGCAACTCCTGCCCTGAAAAGAAACAGGGCCATTGACATCTTGGGGAGGTCCCTGGCGACCTAAGCAGAGGCCATTCTGAGGAATCACTCCGGACAGCAGGTATAAGCTGCCATTGTCCTGGGCAAACAGAAATGTAGGGCTCACTGCACTAACTGTTTATAAATTTGAAGGGCTTTCAAATGCTGTAAAGCATTCTACTTTCACTCACGCCTCATTTATATGCCGAAATTGAGAAATCTCCCCTATCACCTTTTAAATGTTAACTGGAATAATCTGGAAGGTAAACTTTGAAAGGAAGGGCTGTGGTGCCCCTGAAAAGAGTACTCATTCTGAGCTGTCCCTGAGCTGGACACAGGGCCAGGGAGACTTTCCTGGCCTGCAAGGCTCAGGGCAGATCTCTGAGAAGGGTACTTAGTGTGCCATTCTGACCGACTGAGATGTTCACACCCAGAGAGGGTCTGTAGTGGGCTCTCTCCATCTCTAGCTCATCTGGGAGAATCCCAAACCTGCATCCACTAAGTCAGGCACAGGGTAGCAGAGGAACAGGAGAAGCCCCTGGAAGTGGGTGCGAGGGTAAACTTTAAGGACTTTTAGTCACTGTGGCTAAGAGAAGAAAAGCCACATGTCCAGAGCCATATGCTACAGAAGGGACTGTAAAGCAGGCTTTCTGTCTTCTGGGCTCATCGACTGCTACTGTGAGCCTTCTCTGCTCTTTGTCTATTCCAGCTAGCTAGGACCAGCACCCAGGGACACTTTTCACCCTCTCAGTCCTCCAGGCCTCTAGCTCTGCTGTTTCACTTGCCTGGAATGCCCTTCCAGGAGTTGCCCTCCTGACAGACTCATTCCCCTTCAAGAGACAGTGGAGGCGTCCCATCTGGGCAGCCTTGTCAGGATCACGGTGCCTTGCTGAGTCTCTCTGGGCCTGGTTCCCAGGTTAATTGCTGGCATCTATTGTACCGTGGGATTTATGTGTCTCTCTCTCCACTTGACTCCAGGCTCCCAGAGGGCAAAGATTTGCTCTTGTTCATTTCTGTACCCCAGTGCCCTGTACAAGCAATCCAACGAGCTCTCAATCATGGTTACTGTACTGAATTGAAATGTCCTTGCTGGGGGCGGGGGCACATTATAACCAGAGAGGATAGCTGAGAAGAGGAAAAAGATGGAAGGCGGGCAAGAGGAGATGGGAATTCATGGCTGACTTTACTTCCTTGTGTCCTATGGGGCAGAGGGTGGTCCTGTCACTAGAAGGGGCTCAGAATAGGTTTGAGGGCATAGGGAGAGAGGAGAAGAGGGGCTGGCTGGTGGCCCTCGAGACTGCTCAACCCTGCATCTGCCTGTTGGAGTCAGTCTCTGGAAAAGTACCAGTGAATTAAAGCCCAATAAAAAAGTCAATTAAGTCCAAACTCGTTTACGCCTTAAGCTCCCCCAAGCCAGTGAGCCAGAATGCAAGCTGGGCCGATATTTCTCCATTTCCCTCCACGTCTACATTGGTCTCCAGCGAAGCGGCCGTGACACATTTTATTTCAACTATAAATGGGGCAGATAGACTGATAGCAAAGTAATGGCTGCCGGGGGCTCTCTGGATGGCAGCCAAGAGATTCTTGTCAGTAGGGGTGATGGTATGTTCTGACCTTGGGCTCCAGAAGGACATTGGGTATCTATGGGGGTGCACGTGTTCCCATATGCATGTGGGTGTGTGTGCATATGTCATGTGTGTGCATTGTTGTTCAGTATGTAGGTAAGTGCAATTTTAAAGATCTTCATTTGTACATTGACTCACTTTGTATTCCAGACATATGTGCTATATGCACTTTATTTGACCCTGGGGTTCTTGGAGTGAAAAGAGAGCGTTTCAGCCCTTACCTTTGTGGGTTATGCAGTTCAGAAGTCTTGAAGAGAAGATAGCCATGAATTGATTGTTACATGAATGAAAGTGTGTGCATGGATGCCTCAATTTGGGTGTGTATGCATCCCTGGATATCATTGTGCATATGTGCTTGGATAAAGTTGTGTGTGTGTGTGTGTGTGTGTGTGTGTGTGTGTGTGTGTGTTATTGTGTAAGCTAAGTGCCCAGATGACCCACACCCTGAAAAACTTCCCTGGAAAGCAGTTACTGATCAATGATATCTAATGTGACTTGATATGTGAGTGGGGCAGGGGGGAAAGGGAAAAGAAGAAAGAACCAGAGGTGTCCAGAGCACTTGGGTCAGAACCAGAGACAGGATGCTAAAGAATACACATGGCCCTTGGACTCTGTATCGTGCTCTCTCATGTCCTTGGAGCTCTCACCTGCCTGATGCTCGCCAGCAGGAGCCCTTAGGAGGCTGTGGCTGCACCATCGATGGGTGGCCCAAGAAAGCCTGGGGTGAGGTGATGTGGATTGCAGAGGGCACTGTGGAGTTTGGAGTCATGAGATGGATGCTTGCTAGCTCTGTAATGTTGGTTAAGTGTCTTGGTCTCTCTGAGTCTAAGTGACATAACCCTGATACCATCACAGGATGGCTGTGACAATCCAGGAGTTCTAAAGTGACCAGGAAAGGTGGAGTAAGTGAGGTATAGCTGATACTATAGTAATAGTTCTTGAGTTTTGAGGGACAAGCCATTTTTCCTCACATCCTCCTCCTCAACTGCCCCACCCCCCGTGTGTATGTATGTCCATGCATGTATAAGTAGAAGCCAGAGGTCAGCTTTAGATGTCTTCTTCTATTGCTCTTCCCCATATATATATATATATGTGTGTGTGTGTGTGTGTGTGTGTGTGTGTGTGTATTTACTTTTGTTTACTTATTTTATGTGTATGGATGCTTTGCATACATGTGCATGCCTGGTACCCCCAAGGGCCAGAAGAGGACATCAGGTCCCCTGGGACTGGAGTTATAGACAATTGTGAGTTGCCACATAAGGGCTTGGACTCCAACAGGGTCCTCTGAAAAAGCACTTTGTGCCTTTAATTGCTGAGCCATCTTTCTAACCCTTCCACCTCATATTTTGAGACAGGGTCTTTCATTGACCTGGTGTTTGCTCATTGGTTAGATTAGCAGGCCAGGGGTCCCCAGGGTCCACCTGTCTCCTCCCCACCCCAGTGCTGGGGTCACATGGCATGCTGCCATACCTGGCTTTTAGTTGCATGCTGGAGTTGCATACTCAGGCCCTCACACTTACGCAGCAAGCCATACACGGAGCCTTCTCCCCAGCCTGCCTTGCATTTTTCAAAAGCAAGCTATGATTTCCCTCTCCTTGATTGCTTGCATAGCATTTTCCAGAGTCTTCCAGAAAATACTCGTTCTCTTAGATGTTTGAGATAAAATGACCCTGTTGGCCAAATTGGTTAGAAGATGCTAACCGAGGTTTAAAAGATTTTTCTTTTTGGTTACAATTTTAAAAATTCTTTGGCAATTCCATACCCATATGCACGGAATCTATTTATCCCCTGTTCCCATTCTGACCTTTCTGTTTTCTTTTTTGTCTAACCTCTGGACTTCCCCTTCACACCTTCATGTTCTCCTTTTCTTTTTTTAAAACTCACCAAGTCCAGTCAAGTATCTGCTGCACACAGATATAGGGCCATACAGGGCAACATCAGCAGCCTACCTGCAACCACACCTCCAAAAAAAAAAAATCACTTCTCACTTCTCCCCCCCCCCACCCCCCGTAGTCATCAATTAGCAATGGCTTGTGAGCTATGGCTGGAGCCCCATGAGTGCTTCCACCCAGGTAAAATTTATTTCTTGCTGGGCGGTGGTGGCACACGCCTTTAAGCCCAGCATGTGTGAGGCAGAGGCAAGCAGATCTCTGTGAGTTCGAGGCCAGCCTGGGATAAAGAGTGAGTTCCAGGAAAGGTGCCAAAGCTACACAGAGAAACCCTGTCTTGAAAAACCAGAAAAAAGAAAAAAAAAATATTTCTTATAGACTCTGAGAAGTCCTTTAATATATTGATGTGCATTGTGAATTTGAGGATGCTGGGGGAAGAGTGTGTACCCCTTCTATCTCAGATTGGATTTACCCAGAGGCTAGGATTTATGGGCAGTGGTATGTTTAGGTGACTCAGGGAAGCCATAGGAGGTGGTAAGTGAGGCAGGGAAGGGGACCAGTTCCTACCAGTTCCTGTTTTGGATGACTGGGGTTTAGTCCTGCAGGGGACCTCTGAGAGATGTTGAAAACACATGCAGGAGCAGAGAGAGGGAAGACATTTGCCTGATTGCTCCTGCCTAGTGTGAGTGGTGGGCTGGTACCCCAGAATGCCTGGTGTCCCGGTAGGCAGCAGATGCTCTCACAAGTTTTCAGAAAGTGCCTGAAAACAGACGAGGTGAGTGTGCCAAGGGGACAGGGTGCTGACGGCAGCTGCCTGACTTAGTCCCCGCACCTGCCAGAACCAGAGCTTGCTTCTGTGGTCCCCTCTTTCGGGAGCACTGACTAAAAGGATAAAGTGTGAAATCACTCCACGGATTAGCCTTAAGCTATTTTTCTAATTTTATCCCTTCCCACTCCCTTTTAGCCTCAAAGCCAAGGTATTTGAGTCACCGCAGTGGCCTGGCAGCAGGACTAGGAGAGCACAAAGGTCTCTTCCAGTTGGGATTTCAGGCCTGGAATGTAGCTCAGCTTCTGTTCAGCATGCACCAAGGCCTGAGTCTGATCCCTGGCATCACATAGCCTGGATAGGGGGAAATACTATAACACTAGCACTCATGAGGTAGAGACCGGAGGGTCAGGGGTTCAAGGTCATCCTAGGGTAAATAGCAAGTTGGAGGCCAGCTTGAGATACACCAGGCTCTCTCTCAATAAAGAAAAAAAAAAAAAAAAAAACCCAACTAACCAATCAATCAAAGCCAAAACCAACTAGGATTTCTGAGGCTATTTCTAACTCTCTGCTTAGAGGTACGTGCTCTGTCCTTGGAGGAGTGAACACTGTGGCTCATTGCAGGACAGGAGCAATGACCAAGGAAGATGCTTGGAAGTCCTGGCAAGTGATGTCTGGCAGAAGAGCCACAATTGTTGAAAGAAGCCAAGATGGAGGCTGGTGAGTCAGAGCCAGCCTCCGGGCACACAGTACTTGAGAGAAACAAGGGGTGATGGGCCAAGGGGTCAGCAGGTGCCCAGTGGCCCTGCTCTGAGCCACCGTCTTAGGGGCTTGCTAGTGTCTTAAAGGGACCACAAATGTGTTATACAAAGAGAATGTCCACACCAGAGGTGCTAGAGAGCTGGTGACCATCTAACCCCAAGCATTCACTTGAAATATGAGGAAAGCCGGCACCTGGAGAGGAGAAGGGGTTTTCTTGATGTCACCCATCAATTCAAGAGCAGAGCCCGGGTCAGCACACATGTCTCTTGTGCGTAGCCGGGATTTCCTCCGCTTTAGATTCTGCAGCTGAGAGGTTTCCTGCTTGCCCAGAGTTGGACCATTTCTCCATGACGAACAAAACAGAACGTGGATTTCCCCTTGCTCTGCCGCCTTCAGCCTATGATGAAGGCCACACTCCCTCACATGGCACCTCTTCTGCCATTTCCATGTGCTCCTGGGGTGTCTCTCTGCCACCTCAGGTAGTAATAACATTTTCAGTTTTTAGAAACATCAGCAAGTTTTGCCAGGCAGTGTGAGGGATCAGGAATGCTAATGCGCTCATCTGGGGATTATGTTAATACACTGTCCTGAACTGACATTTGAAAAAATTACGTATTTTAATTGGCTGCCTTTTCTGTCTGCAAGCCCAGGGTCGGATTGCATTGCATTAGTGTGGTAGAGGTTGTGTGAGACAGGCCCGATGTTGGGTTGGAAGGAAGTGGCCTGGGATCAAGTCTTGGGTACCAGCCCCCAGGTCTGTGACCTAAAGCAGGCTGCCTCCCATATTCAGGCTTTAGTTTACTGTGAAGTGAAAGGAGTGGGCTTCATAAACTTCCGAGGCTTCTCTCAGCTCTAACAATGCGTGACTCTTAACTACAAGATTCTCCTTGAAGCTCTTGCCTTTTTCTATCCTTTGGGTTAGGATGTCGGAGTTTTGTTTGCTGCCGCTATGATAAAATACCCCAACAAAAGTAATGTGAAGGAGAAAAGGATTAGTTGGCTTAAACCTAGGTTACAGGCATCATGGGGCAGAAGTCAAGGTGGTAGGAACTCAAAGCAGTAGTCACATCACACCCACAGTCAAGAGCAGAGAGCAAGGGGTTAATGCATACACACTTGTGCTTAGCTTGCTCTTACAGTTCGGAATGCTCTGCCTAGGGAATGGTTCCACCCACAGTGGGCAGGTCTTTCTATCTCAATTAATGTAATCAAGATAATCCTCTTCCAAACATGCCTACAGGCCAACCTAATCTAGACAGTCCCTCATGGGGCCTCCTTTGCCAGCTGATTCTAGATGTTGCCAAGTTAACAATTAAAACCAACCTTTGCACTGGATTTCCAACCATGTCACCCATCCCTGACTGTGCCCTTGGCAATGAAACACTTTGCCTATCTGTTCTTTACCCTCCAGAACTCTTGCCTGTGCTCAGCTCTCTCCCACCACTAGAGTAAGGGTGGAGCTAGCTGCTCAAGACATTTCCCCAGACCTCTCTTCTCTATGATGTCTTCGTGGTTTTCTAGGAAAGCCTTTTTGAATCTGTCTTTGACTCTCCAGGTCATGGGTTGCTAAATGGGATCTTCTTTTTGCTCATCTAATAATTAACAATGGCTGTCCTGTATAGTATTGTTTGGGTCACAGGGTCTCCACTGTCTTTTCAGTGATGACCTTGGGCATGTCTCTACTGCCTCTTATTTGGGCCACTGGTCCTCAGTCTTGCTCCCTTCTGGCTTGTCACTTATATTGCCCCAAATTCCCCTTTGTTACTTAAAGTGCCCCCCCCCTACTGTAGGTCCCCACAGACAGACTCTGGCCTCAGTGTCCTATTTCCAAACACTTCTCCACAGGCTGTATCTAGAAGGATGCCTTCATCTCCCACACAGAGTTGAGGTTACACACCTGAAGAAGTGTAGATGCTGAAGGCAGAGATTACAGTGTCCGTCCTGCCCTTTCCTACTACCAGGTCCTATGGAGGCTCCGTACCGTCTGGAGACTGAGTCTTCCTTAAAGTTGGCTAAAATGACCTATTTACAGGCTGTAGCAAGGATCAGATGAGTTGAGGCATGCACATGCATTTGGGAAGGACAATAGGTAAGAAAGATGGTTATCTTCAAACATCTTTTGGGGTCCAACTTGGGATGGTAACAAAATGCATGTCCCCAGGCCTGGCAAAGACTCTGTGATAAGACCCTGTCACTTGAGCTCTAAGTAGATCTCTTATGTGATTCTTAGAGGCCCTCAAGTAAAAGCATTACAGGTTTGTGTTATTGCACCCCATACCCCCATCTTGGACGATCACTTCTCCATTTAGCTTCTAAGGCCCACTGAGCAGGAGTCATTCTTTGTCCAGTTGTCTAAGCATATTTCTCTCTCTCTCTCTCTCTCTCTCTCTCTCTCTCTCTCTCTCTCTCTCTCTCTCTCTCAACTCTGGGACAGCTTTTGAGTATGTGTAAGTCACTGTGCTATCACAGAGAAAACAAGAGCTTTGGGAACGGATTGGTAAAGTTTGAATACTCTCTGTTCCTGATTGTCTTGTGACTTGTGGTAAATTGCCTCCCCTCCAAACCTTTGTTCACCTTGCTGGAATGGGAATTACAGCAATTAGCTCAGGGCGGTGGCTAAGAGCACAGGAAATAAGCTCACATAAGTAAAGTGACTCCTACATTGTACAGGGTCAAGAAAAGTTGGTTCTCTGCACTCTGGGGTCCCAAGACCTGCTGCTGTGAAGACCTGATTTGCAGAGTCTGGCCATAGCTGAAAAACTTATGGTGAATCCCCAGAGCCCAGGTCCTGTCATGAGGGAAATCGACTGCTCCCTGTTCAGGGCTAATGAAGTTTAACTACTTCCTCTGGGAAGCAGTTCTTATTAGGTGCATACAAGGTTGGCTTATCACGGGGCTCCCATGAGACATAGCCACAAGGAAGAGCCAGAGCACATCAGGGTGAGATAGTGATAGCTTTTTGCCATGGATAGGGGTGGGGAAGCTTGAATATAGCAGCCTATGGCCTCCTGCAGAGTTCTATGGTTGTACCTTTGTGGTGAGCTTGACAACAGTTCCACGTAGTAGTTTTTCATCTGCAGAGAATGATGGCGACCTGTCTCTCATGGACTGCATCTGATCCACGACAGTTATAGCTCTCATCAGATCCAGACTCCCCCTTAAGGCAAGGGTGTTCCTCTCCCATCAGACTGGAGCCCTCTAGGGTTGGGTTATGGAGCCTCTTCCATTAGACTGTGGCTCACACTAGGACTCTACTGTGCTCTCACCGTTAGAATAGGCGTGATGGTCAAGAGTGAGCGAGCACATCCCTTCCTGCTCCTTGACAACATACGAGATGTGACCAACTCCTTCACGTTCCTGCCACCATGGTTTCCCCCTCACAATAGAGGCTACTTTAGACTGTGAGACAAAAGAAACTCTTTCTTCCTTGAATTGCTTTCTCGGGCATTTTGTCACAGCAGGGAGAAGAGCAAATAAAACACTAAACTCTCTGGGGGAAAGCTCTCTACCATCAGACAGAGGATTTTCTCCCCAAGAGTGAAAGCTACCATGGCCTTTGCCCCAGAGACTGTCTAGAATGTTTCTTTCTCTCATCTACAAGGCTCTTACTGCTGTGGGGGTTCTGCCCTTTGCTTTGTAAGCAGAAAAAAAAAACCACCCTACACCAGAAGGCAACCAGCTTTCTTTTACAGGTTGGTTGTCGGCTTTTAAGTAAAGATAGTTAAAATAATTTATATCCTGCTCAGGGAGAAAACTGGAGAGAGGAAGGAGGGGTAGGTTTTCCTGGCACAAAAAAGCACCATAAAATGTCCTGCTAAATGCTCACTCAGCGGCCTCCATTCCTTCCAGTGCAGAGAAAACACCATGATTTAAGTTGTGCTCTAGGGAAAGGTTGGGACCAGAGCTGTGCCTGCAGATTTGACCTGGACACTTTGGGTTGGAGTTGGGCCTCTCTGAAGACAAAGGACAGAGAGGCATTGGGCTCCTGGACCAGGTGTCTTGACAGGGTGCTGTGGATCCCAGAAGATATAATTCCCATTTCATGAGCTTCTACTTGTGTTCATTAATTTATATTCAGAGCTTGAGGGCAAGAGCTAGAATAGGAAGCAAGGAGCTAGGTTTCTCCCAGCTCTGCTATTAACTAACCATGCTCCAATGAACCAATCTCACACTAAACCTTAATCCTTACTGACCTGGGATTTTCTTAACATGGTCCACAACTATTCAGAATATTAATGGGGCCTGGAAACTTTAGAGGAATGTATGTAATATAAACAAGGACATCAATTTATCACAAAATAAAAGTGTGTATGTTTATAGACTTCCATAACATATATTTGTGAGTATAAGATTATTTAACAAGTATCTCTGTCTTTCATTGTACTGTAAATTCTATGTGATCCCCACCACCCCTGCCAACCACCACAATCACCTCTTTAGCATGCTGTATAGGTCTTGCCTTACACCTAGAGGTGGACAGCAGTGGTTTTCCTTGATGTGAATCATGTTGGTAATCATGACTGCATTTCGATTGGATTTGGGGTTGATTCTACAGAAAAGAATCCATAACTGATACTATAAATCAACTTAAAAGCCCATGGCAAGGGACATCATAGACCATGGGAGATGGGGACTTAATTCTGTTGTTTAAATAAATTGACACAGTATTGACTGCCTTCTAACTATATTATTTATACCCATATACAGTTAACCACTCACAGTCTTAAATCACTCTCTTTGCAGTGAATTAGGTGCTGAGAATAAGTGACACAAACAAGTTATTCATATCACCAGGGTTCAAGAAACATTGCCAAGGAGCAGACAGAAAGAATGTAAGAGCTGGAAGATAAAGAGAAGAACTGCAGAATGCCAACTACTGGGACAATACACAGTCATGGAAATCAGTGACTGTCCTGGGTCTGCACAGATGAATCCATAAACAGCCAGGCATGGACAGAGGAGGGGCATAGGGCTCTGCCCCTCACTCCTAAACTATTTCTACTATTATATTCAAGGAAGGGCAAAGCCATTGCCTTCAGCTATATACCCACTGGTGACCCACCAGGCTCCAATGAATAGTTCCAATCCAATGTCCATACAGATGACCCTTTTAAACTGGAGTCATAAAACAGAACAAAGGTCATGGATCTGTGAAAGAGACAGGTGGTGGTGGATTAGTAAGGGTGGGGGGGGATAAGAGAGGGTAGAGAGAAGACAGTAATCAGAATGCATCATACACGTGTATGAAATTATCAAAGAGCTAACTTAATTAATAAAAACGAGTCAGTGACTAAGTGAATAGCAAGGCTTCTCTTGGGAATGGAGGGACTAATGCAATAAAGTGAGGACTCCAAAAGTAGGCTGAGAACATGCTCAGATGTCTGGAACACCCATCGCATTAACTTGAAGCTCCACGGTATCTAGAGGCAAAATTTCTACCCAGAGGATTCAGTTGTTCTAAAAGAGACTCAGATGGAGAGTTAAGAGCCAGCATGCTGAGATGAATCCACTGTTATCGGCCAGCTTCCTCTGAACGTTTATAGATCCATTCTCTACCTTCAAAGGCTAGCTGTATCCTTTCATAGAGGATTAAACTCCTGCCCCAGGAATGTGGACTATGGTAGGTCATCACATGCCCAGGCAGAAGTCATCAGAGATGCAGAGCAGGCTGTTTCTCTGGAGAGAACAGGGAGAAGGGAGATCAAGAGAGACTGGGGGTCTTTGAACAGGAGCTTCTTTTCCCCAGAATGTATAGCTCCTCCCTAGATCACATGACTCGACTTTCCAAGACTCATTTCAACGATTACAGTCCCTACTCAGGAAGAACTGACTACTTCCTTTGTGTCTCACTGGGAAAACACACTATTTTGCCATGCATCTTAAAGTACCGACAATAGCCATTTGGGGTGCATGTAACAATGTTTTCTGGTTTGGAGACCACCTCTATGAATATCTTATAGATGGTGAACTTGGTGTTGCCAGAGCAAAGTCTTTTTCATGCTGGGTGTACACATCTCTGTCACCTGTTCTGAAGAACAGGCCTGGTACCTTTCTGAATCCCAGAGTGCCCTGATATTCCTTTATTTTCCACATAGAACTCAAAAAGCTCACCAAAGGGCCTGGTGATGGGATGAGAGAAGAATGGAGCACAGTGAGCCTTTCCTGGAGGCGATTATTAGTTCTGTCTATTTTCTGAGCCTTCAAAGGCTCCAGCTTGCTACCTGGCGGTAGTGATTGAGGCTGCAGAGCAGAGTGGTAGTTTACACTTTTCATTATTCCTGAATGCTGACCAAGTAGGTGAAATGCCAATATCTTGAAATTTAGTTATTCTGATGGACCCCATTTAAGAGCAGCTACAACCTGGAATTGGGTTATGTCAAGGTCATTTGCATTCTATAAGGCTAAGAATTAACCATTTTGAACAGTATTAATCTCATGATAAAAGGTAGTTATTATATTCTTTAAATATGATTGAAATATCCTTTTAAAACTGCAGTTTACTGAAGTCTTGTTAGGTGCCAAAATTGCAAGAATTACTTTTGCTTTTCATATATGGTCTCTTATTCTCAAAATAATTCAGTTAGAAAAACTATGATTATCTCCATTTAGGGGAGAACAGAGAAAGGCCATAACTACTGAATAACTGGTTCAAGGTCACGGAGCCAGCTAAAGGTTATCTGTAGACCATTGGTCTCCATAGTGTTTTATTAGTCTACAATGACCAATCTTCTTACCAATTTCCCAGCAACAGACAAAATAGTTCCCATAGCAACAGTAGTAAAATCAGTACTAGTATTTGGATAATATGATTTGTAGAGATCCCTTAAGTTCTAAGTTATATGTGCCTGGGAACATATATTAAATGAAATTAGCCTAACTGTGGAGAAAATTTATGCACAAGTCAATGTCCATCAAAGCATTTTTTGATTGAATTGAAGGCCCACTCCATGAGATGGAACCTGTGTCTGACACTGCTAAAGTAACCAAGAACTTGAGACTAGATAAGTCATGGGTCTTATCCAAAACCTACTACTATGTTTCTCCAGACACATAGTAATAAAATAGCTCCTAATGATATCCTGTTACACTAATAGATTAGTGCCTTGCTCAAATTTCATCAGAGAAGTTTCTTCTTGCAGTAGGTGGGAATTAACAGAGACACACAATTAGACAATGTTCAGAGAGTGAGAGATTTTGGAGCACCCAGTCTTAAATGGGATGTCTTCATCAAACCCTTCCTCTCAAGGCTCGGGATCCATGTGGAAGAGGAGGTAGAAAGTATGTTATGTGGATGTTTGCTAAGAGATTTGTAAAAATCAAAAACTTAATATAGAAATAAAAACATTAGTTTTCTAGTTAAAATTCGGAAATTAATTTTGATAATTTCAAAGTAAAATTCAGAAAAAAAGGCCAAGATCTTTTTTTTTTTTTTTAAAAAAAAGAAATGTCCAACAACAGTTGGATGCATGTTTGGAGCATCCACCTTCCTGCCTGCATCATCTTCTCAGTACCTACCCAGGAACACCCACAACTCCATGCTGGTGATGTCCCTTCTTCTTTCTCCTTCCCTAGTCATAGAAAGGCATAGTTACTAATCCCCTAGACCAACTCTTGCCAATTCCCTTTTGCTTCTACAGTCATCCAACAAACATGTAACACACTTCTCAGATTTAGTGATCTCTGTTTATGTAACCAATCTAACCCTTCCCTAATCTCAGTTTCTCCATCTCTAAAAATGGAGGCTAGTCTTTAACTCATGAAGCTGTTGGGAGGAGTCAGTGGCATGGCAGCCGAGTGACAGGCACAGGGCAATGGCTCATCCATGAAGCCATTCCCTCCCCACCAGTACTGGAATACAGATGACCCTGACTTTGCAATGGTGATCAACAGTGAGTAGGGATGCACGTCACATTCTGAATTTTCACCTTTTCCTGGCCTCGTGGGACACAGTGCAGTGCTCTCTCGTGAAGCTGGGCAGCAGCTACCAAGTCTGACCGCTCAGGTGTGACCATGAGGGTCAACAACGTGCTACAATTACCTGCACTGTCTCTGTGTGTGGCTACAGGGATTCAATGCATTGAATGGACTACCTCATGCTTTATTATAGTGTAGGCCTTGTGCTAGACGATTTCACCCAACTATAGGCTATTGGAAGTGTTCTTCTTATATTTAAGGTAGGCTGGACTAAGTTAGAACGCCCAATAGGTCAAGTATATTAAATGCATCAAGCTTCTGTAATCCACACACCAACAGGAGAGTTTTCACCCTTGATTTTCTTTTTTAAAACTTATTTATCATCATCATATTATTATTATTTTATTATTTGTGTGAATGTGTGTGTGTGTGTGTGTGTGTGTGTGTGTGTGTGTGTGTGCCAGAGGTTGACTATAAGATGTCTTCCTCCATTACCCTCCACATTATCTTTTGAGACAGAGTTTCTCATTGAAGTCAGCACTTACAGATTAGCAAGCCTGCTTGCTCCTGATCTCTGGGGACCCTCTTGTCAGTACTATGACCTGCACTAGCACTACATTTTTATGCTGGTGCCGTGGCTTGAACTCATGTCCTCACGCTTGGGCAGCAGGCACTCTGTTGACTGAGCCATTTCCCTTGCCCTCTCCCTTGATTTTCTGTTGAAAGAATGGGTCTTCGGGACTTGGGTCTCAGGGAAGCAGAAGCCATGCCCAACAGAGCCCTTTGCCCATCTGCCTCCACAGTCCGGAGTCACAGCTGGTAGACACCCACAGCAGGCGGAGTCACAGCTGGCAGACACCCACAGCAGGTGGAGGCAGAAGTGTTCAGGATGAACTGCTCTGTTGAAGGAGACCTCCTCTCCCATTCTCTGTCTTAGTCACTGGAACAGATTCTAATTTTGTCTCAGAAGCATTCTTCAATGGCCTCAGGCAAGCGCTGCATTTCATGACAGAAATGGGTACAGGGAACTCAACTCCAACCCTCCTTCTTGAAGTCAGTGACGAATCCTTGGAAGACAGTTGGGTGAGGAAAGAGGGAAGGCTACCATCTGCATGACTAGGAGGAAGAAAGGAAGGGAGGGAGGGAAGGAAAGAGGGAGGAAAGGAGTGGGGGGAGAGACGGAGGGAGGGAGGAAGGACATCTCTGGATTCTGGGTTGGGTACTTTGAAAGCATCACCTTCATTGAATCCTTCCCACTTGTTTGCCCATACTACAGATGGGGGTGATTGGAGGAACTAGGAAGGTGGCCCTCAATTTATAGTTAAGGTGACAGAGGTGGGGTTTGAAGCCCACTGGGCTGGCTTCAGAGTTCCTTGGTGCAGGGTGACAACTAGGCTCTGAACAGGTGACATTCAGCTCACATTTCTCCCACAGACGACTCCTATCTGGCACAGAGCTGAATAGCCGGAACTGGGCTATCAGTTCAGACCTCACCGTGCAGGTGAAGCAGGAGATGATGCTGAGGATGGATCACACCTCTGGAGCTTGGAGAAGACTTTCCTGATAACAAAAACTACCTCACACCCATGTCCTGAGCACCTGTACCCCGACTTCCATCTTGTTAGACTCCAAAGAGTAGAAGAGGTCTATACAGGAAGGAGGGAAGAATGAGGAAGCGTCTGGAAGGGCTTGGAAGCCTACACGAGAAACATAGGATGGAAGCTGCCTTCTTGGGGGCTTTGACGAATTTAGTCCTTGTTGGAGGTGGGGGAACCATCTTCCACAAACTCAGCCTGGGGCACCCTCCTGTGCTCTGTCAACTGAGGGGTCAAATTGGGCCGTTCTGGTTTTCATCACATTTGTTTGGCTTTTGCCTTTTGATGTCTTTCAAAGAACTGCTCTCCCCATTCTGAAAATGCACTTGATTGTTTGGGTTCTGCATTTGAAACGAGGGCGAATGACATCTCAGTCTAGACGAGGCTACACTAACCAGAGCCTATTAAAGGAAAGCAATGGTAGATGGGAAGAATGGTCCTTTGATCATTGCCAAAAAATTGAGGAGACCCAAATGCTTTAGGAAATACAACAGAAAAAAAACTGGCAATTATGAGAGAGAGAGAGAGAGAGAGAGAGAGAGAGAGAGAGAGAGAGAGAGAGAGAGAGAGAGGTAAAAGTAGGAGAGAAGCTAGATGAAGCAACATTTGAAGTGCCCTAGTAACTGCACATTTCAGTTCACTGGAGACAGAAACATATCTCATTGTTCTCGTGCAGGTTCATCCTGTGTTTAAATCTAGAAAAGACAGGACCAGTGTGGGATCACCAAATACTTGCGGCTCCAACTTCACTAACATGCATACATGCACACCTAGTTGGTCCAAAGCTTCAAGCATCTTCAAGCAACTTTTTCTGCAAGCTTCAACTCCCTGTCAGTTTTTCACATTTAATGAGACACAGCAGGATTGTCCCAGGGAAACTGCGATGTAGCAGCACAGAGGAGGCAAAGCAATCTTTTCTGATGTTTCTACTGTAGGTTTTAATTGAGGGCGGATCTGCTAATGATTTTCCTAATGAGCAAAAATGACCTCACACTACAGTGAAATTTGGGGCTGGCGCCAACTTAGCTGGCAGGCAGAGGGAGGAAAGGGGCTAAGGTTTATTGAGCATGGTATATTTATCATCGCTTTTGTTTGTTTATTGGAGACTGGGTTTCATGCATCCCAGGCGGGTATCAAACTCACTACACAGCCAGGATGACCTTGAACTTCGGATTCTCCTGCTTCCACCTCCAGAGCACTGGGGTGACAGGTGTGTGGTGCTGGAGATGAACCTAAGGCTCTATGCATCTGGACAAGCACACCGCCACCTGGGCTGCACTCCTGACTTCCCACCAGCTCTCTTTAAGTGCTCATATTTGTGAGCCCGTGGACCTGAATCCTGCTCAGACTTGTGGGTTTCCCTCTCCAGTTGGAGCTGCTACTTTGGGCACTGACTTTATCATAGACTGCAGGGCTTGAGGTGTCTGTTTGGAATCCCACGAAGCCCAGTCCAGGGGAACTTTGAGGGTCAAGGAGATGATGGTGCCCACTAGACAAGAGGGGAGGTGAAGCCTGGTGAGGGATAGAAGGGAAGAGAACAGGTTCTCCACTTAGAGCAAGAAGGACCAGCATAACTTGCACTGTGCAGTAGTGAGCACACAGATACCTAGGGGCCTTATTTGCCATGTCATTTCCTGGGCCCACAGGCTGGCAGGGAAATGATTAGACCTTACGCTTATTCCATGCATCATATTGTTCAAAGAACCACGCACACACACCGCACACTCGCACACTTCTTATATCAGCCAGGGCAGTGATTATTAAACCCACTCCATAGACAATTAAATTGAGGCTCAGACAGGAGATACCAAGTGCCCAAGGTCACACAGGGAGCAGCAAAATAGGGCTTGAATCAAGGTCATTGACTTTCATAGACTTGGTTCAGTCTTGGTGTGCTATGCTCCCCATCTTATTGGGGGTGGGCTATAGGTAGACATCAGTTCCCAAGTGCACGGTGATTAAGATCCTGGGGTCCGAGGTTCAACTGCATGGGCTCAGACTCCAGTCCTACCCCTTCTCATGCTGTCTCTCTTACCAAAGCTCTCTATGCCTCACATTTCTTATTTATACATTGCACGACCCGCCGGTACCTTCTTTATTGCTTTATTGTGTGGATTAAATGGCCAAGCTTAAAAGCATTCAGATGAATGTCTCTCTCAGCTCTCAGGCAATATTAGCTAACAGCATTTTATTATAAAAAATAATAATAAGTAATAAAATAAAAAGTTGAAAGCGTTTCCCTGACATCTTAGTTTTAGACTGCTATTTTGTTCGGTAGAGAAATGGAACATACAGAAAAACCAGGAGAAAACAAAAGCTCACTATAGCCGCAGCACAGAGTGATAATCAGAATGCTTTAGTATTTCTCTAACTATATATTTTTTTTCGGGGCACATAGAGAACGATATGGAATCAGCCCTCCACATCCGTGGGTTCCCTATCCACAGATTCAACTGTGGATCAAAAATATTGGAAAACAATTTCACCTGTACTAAAAACATGCATTTTTTTTGTTGTCATTCCTTACCTAACAGCATAGCAGAACACCTATTTACATAGCATGTACCTTCCTGAGGGTGTTACAGAGACCCTGGAGACTATTTAAAGCATATAGGAGAAGATACTTGGAGTCTCTGCAAACATGATATCATTTTACACAAGGCTCTTGAGCCCTTGCAGGAATTGATATCTTTGGCGGGGATGGGGTGGGGGGTGGAAGGGATGGGGGAGTATCTCAGAACCCATCTTTTGTAGATCTCAAGGAAGACTGGTTTTGACGAGCTAATAACCTCACGTTTCTCAGTTAGCCTTAGAACATGACCACTTTCCTATACCATCAGACAGTGGTGAAAAGCATAGCCTTCACCAGATGTTACAAAACTACACCATTCTGTAGGCGAGCCATAACTGAGGTGGTGGCTTGCAGTGGGCTGTTCACTCATCCTCAAGTGTGGACACGGGATGTCTGTGCCTTGTTGTCACCCTGACACTAGTGCTGTGCTGCCTACACGGTCGTCGCTCAACACACGTTCAGCTCCATAGGAGCTCTTGTCTTGGTAGGCACTTCCATCTATCCACTGTATCAGTGTCTTTCTCCTCCAGCTCAGCAAAAGCAAAACAAAAAAGCCCTTTGCCAATTTTCTAAGTAAATTATGGGATCTGGTTGTTTTAATTACTTATTGATTTGATTAATAGCGAGGATGAAAGTTGGTGCATATTTTACTCTGTGCTCTGTCTTCTCCCACCTCCCTTTCTCCCACGCTCCTCTCTGTCTGCCCACCTGCTTTTGAAAGCACCATTGTTGAAGGGACAGATACCAGCTCAGTCATCCTGATCACATTTCCCTGGGTCCTTTTGCATTTCCAGATCATCCTAGAGGTGCCTGACAATGAACAGAGTGCCTGCTAATTAGTTTAAGGTAATTGCTTTAATAAGTTGTATTCTCATTAATTTTGGGAAAGCTGTGACAGCTCTCAACTATTAATGAACTTCTCCCTCAAGTTGAGGGTGTCGACAGTGAACACCCAACTTCCCCGACATCTCAGCTACAGATTGCCATTTTGTTTGCCTGTAACTCCACATACACCTTATTAAAGTTCAATTATGGCTTAGAGGAACCTTCACAGAAGGCATTAGCATCCAGGTAATTACTGAGAAGTGATGGCAATTGAAGAAAAATGAATTTTATTTCCTTTCATGACAACAGATCCCTCCCACCACCTGCCCAGCACAGGTGTGTATTTCTTTGGCACACTGCCTTTCCTGCTGTTCAGAGAATTGATGGAGAATCACAACATTCCAGAATGGACAGGCATAGGATATTATATCCCATGCTTCCAGGTATATGCCCAAATCCACCAGGAAAGGTTGCTCATTATCTTTTTGGAATATGCTCAGGAGTTCAAGCGTCCCTTCTAGCAGCTGTCACTCAGTCCAGGGTTTATTGGTGAGTAAGAAGGTCTTTCTTTAATCAAAGTGATGAAGTCACTCTTGCTTTCATGCACACCAACTCCAGTGTGACCTTTGGAGGTTACTGTGGCTTTCTCATCGCTAGCATGATGGTTCTGGAGTCATGGCTGTGTTGGCCATGATTCCATGTCCCGGGTATAGGCTGCAGAGTGAGCCTTCTTCATGCCTGCAGGACCACAGCGAGGATGGGAGAAGCCACTCAGATGTACAGCTTGCCCTTTACCATCATCTCACCTGGAGGCTTTCCTTGAACCGTAGACTCTCATAACACAGCCTTCCTGATGCTCATGCCAGGCCTGTGTAGCAGATATTAGCATCGTCTTTGCTTTACCGAGGACCGGGCTTCAGTTCAGGGAGGCTCCAGGTCACCCATCAGGTCATTCCAGGTGTGGGAGGCTTAGCAGGGGAAGTAGGAGGAGGCACAAAGAGCCTGCACTTTAGCCAGGAGTTGACAGGGCTCCACAAAGGTGTGGGATCCTGCAAGGCCGTGACCACTTACCCCACCGTCTAGTGACACATCTTGGAGAGGCAGTTATTATTGTCTTTCTAGAGAAGTCAGAGCTCAGGGAAGTTAAGGAACTTTCCCCAGGCCACAGAGCCTGGCAGCTATGTGGGATCCTAACAGAAACTTACCAGGTCCAAGGCTCTTTTTGGTTTGAAGGTGCAGGCACACACCTTCAAACAGCAGTATGTTCCAAACAGCTGCAGGTAACCATGGAGGCAGATAGGCACATTACAGAATCCCATACACACTTGCGGAGCTTTTGGGGGGGTAAAACTGCACTCTTTATTCAGTACTTATCTCCTCTTGTGTAGGCTTCATTCTAAACATCTGAACTTTCTGCTAATTACTGTCACATTAATTAAAAAATAAATCCTCTTTAATTTCATAACAGGTGGTTTGTGAGTCTGGAAGAAAAGTTGAAACTTGTGCAGAATTACTGTGTGGCTTATTTGCATTTCCAATTGCCTTAGAGGACACTGAGGGCCAGACTGCTAGTCTCCCGGCTGTCTTTCACCTCTGCTGGCTGTGCCGAGCTGTTGGCAATGATGGTGGTGTCTTTTCTCCAAACACCACCTGTGAGGGTCCCTGCTCCAGCTGGGATCCCAGGTCTTGCAGCCAATACTCAGAGCCATAGAATCAGGTCTGAGAGACTTTACTGGGGAAGACCTGTAACCACTGAGAAGCCAGTGCTTAGCCCTAAGCCTGGCACTTACTGGTGCTCAAGAAATGCTGGCCAGCCATGCCTGTGATTAAACTAAGCCACGCCAAGTGTCAGATGGATGGGCCAGGGCTGCTGGGCTCCAAGGCAAAGATGTGTGGACTTAGCTCATAAGTGTATGTGAGAAGGCATTGTCAACTACAGATCTGAGAACTGAGGCCACTCCCCCTTCTTAATTCTGAATGACTTTGCCTCTCTGCTTGTCCTTCCTCAGGTTCTCCTAACAATTACGATGTTGGTTGCTCTGACCCTTCCTGTTTCCACAAGTCTTTCTAGAAAAAAGTTAGTGAATCATTGAGTATGATTTAAAAATGACAGCACAGGGGGCTGAAGAGATGATTCAGTAGATAAGAGCACTGGCTGCTCTTCCAGAGGACCCTGGTTTGATTTCCAGTACACACATGGCTGCTCACAAGAGTCCAGGTCTAGGGATTCTAATGCCCACTTCTGGCCTCATTGATTACTGCATGTATGTGGTACACAAACATATATGTATGCGAAACACCCATACACATGAAATAAGTCTTCAAAAATGAACAAACAAACAATGCAGGCCACTTGGCTTGTCCAGAGTCAGGAGCTTGAATGAGCTGGGTCCTTGGAGCTGGATGGTTCTTTGCTACGTGGGACTGGGCTGACCTGTGGTTCTGAAGAAATCTGGTGATGCAAATTCTCTCTCTGCCCTTTGAGGTGAGTGTTTGGTATTAAGGATAAGTAAGAACCAGGTTTGTAGGAAGAAATTCAAGTTGAGAATTTAGATAATCTCAAAAAGCTGGCACCAACTTTACTTACTAGCAGAGAGGTGGTGTTGCCACATCTGGCTACACTGTGATCAGGGCACAGGACCCAGAGGCAGGAGAGTGTAGATTACATACTTCTGTAGCTAAGGATAGGGAAGGGGGAAGGGAGTTGACCGGGGCAGAATGGGGAAGGTAACTGTTTTCTCGGGACAAGCTGTGTTTTGAGACTGCAAGATCTGTTGTCTCCTTTTGTAGTCACCAGAGTTCTGGGGTTCAGGTCAGTTACTTTTTGTCTACAGTCCCCAAAGAGTTGGTTTCTTGGAACTTTGAGTTCCGTTTAAGGCTCTGACTTGGGGCATCAGTTAATTGGCATTGCCAAAGGGATCTATTTTCAACTGTTACTAGGCCTCCCTCTCCGAGGCCTATGAACTGCTTTGGAACCAGTTTGGCCCTGGCTCCAAATCTCAGTGCCATCACTTATTGGCCACATGACCCGGAAAAGCTATTCAGTTTCCCTGTACCTCATTTGTGTACTACCACCATGTTTTAAGGGTCCCAGGCACTCACACTTGTAGAGGGATTGGTGAAGGATGAATGCATGGCTAGACTCCTATAAAGGTTAGGTCTTATTAATTGAGGTGTGAAGTCATCACCCACTGGTGTTCTCACATAAGAATAAATGTCCTGGGGGCTGGAGAGTTGGCTCAGTCATTAGAAGCATTTGTGGCTCTTGCAGAGGACCTGGGTTCAAGAACCAGCACTCAGATGGTAGCTCACAACTGTCTGTAGCTACAGTTCTAGGGGAGCCAGTGCCCTCTTCTGGCTTCAACAGCACCAGACAAGCGCACACACATACATGCAGGTGAAACGCTCATATACACAAATACTAAAATAAGTCTAAATTTCTTTTTTAAAAAAATATTGTATTGCTGGAGTTTCCTGAGACTTTAATTTGTGTTTTAGTCCAAGAGTCTGATGCCCAGTGTTAGGGTTTGGATATAAAACTTTCTCTCGTGGGCTCATGTGTTTGAGATTTTTGTATCCAGTTAGCACTGTTTTGGAATATTGTGGAACCTTTGGGATGAGGGACTGAGGTAGCAGAAGTGAGATGCTGGGGGCATTTCTTAAAAATGAAGTCCATCTCTGGTTCTGGCCCAAGCTCTTTGTTTTCTTGCCCACCAAGATGTGCCTCCTGGTGCCATGGAGGGAGCCACTCCAGCTACCACCTTGTTGGTCTATAGTGCAGTGTACCCTCTAAGCTGTGAGCTGGACAGGCCTCTCTGAAGTTGCTTAGGGCGGTCAGGTATTATTTGGTCACGATGATGAAAGAAAGAAACTAAAACAAAAACCCTAAGACCAGACAAAGTGCACAACAGTGCGACACTTCCCGAGCACCCGAGCCTTACCGAGACTTAGTCATGAGTGGAGTGTGGTCACCAGCACGCAGTGTCCACGTCCTCTTGCGCGTTGGTGTGTTTTCTGGTTGCTACTGCTCTGAGTATGTAATTATAAATTACCTTTAGTTTCGCTTCATCATTACCAGTGTAGTTTGCTGTGGGTTGTTTACTAACAGTAATTTGGGCTTGTGATTTTTTTCCACGGCTGGGCGTTTGAGGCGTGCGTGCAGTTCTGTGCCGCAATGAATCATCCATTTCCCTGCTGTTAAAGCAGTCCTTCCCCAGTGTTCTCTGCCCACAGCTGGCCGCCACCACTTTCCTGTTCTCTCCCGGTCTGTTCCCGTTGGACACTGGGAACAGATGGGTGGGCAGGTGACAAGGGGCCCTTTTCACCCTGCCCGAAGGGCTACAGTCAAAAAGGATAAAAGACACTGCACTGGTTAGTTTGGAGATTGTTGCTTAAGGGTTCTGTTTTTGTTAATAGCACAAGCTACGGTCATCTGGGAAGACGGAACTTGGGTTGAAGAATGGCCTCCATCAGATTAACCTGTAGGCAAGTCTGTGGAGGCATTTTCTTGATTAAGGACTGATGTGAAAGGGCCCAGCCCACTGTGGGTGGTGCCAGCCTTGGGCAGGTGGTACTGTACCGGATAAGAAAGCAAAGTGAGCAAGCCATGGAGAGAAAGTCAGGTAAGTGCCCTTCCTCCATGATCTCTGCTTCAGTTCCTGCCTTAAGTTGCTGCCCTCACACCCCTCCATGGTGAACTATAAGTTGTAAGCCAAAGAAACCCTTTCCTCCCCAAGTTGCTTTGGTCATAGTCTTTATCACAGCAATACAGGACACTTTTCTAGATAAACTGTTCCTCTTTTCCCTGTTTTATAGGTAGAGAAACTGGGATCCACAGAGGCTAAAGGTCAGAGATCAGACATGCTCACTAAAATCCAATTCTCTTAATTTCTGGTTCAGGGTTGCTTCTCACTGTATTACCTACCTAGTCCAACTCCATCCCCTCTGTTACCCACCATTGAATCATTAACGCCTCCCAAGCCTCCCAAGGGGACACCTAAGTAGACACATAGGGTGAGTTAGAACTAAAATCTGATGATTTGTTTCTAAAGGTAACCTTCAGCCAGGTCCAGCTGCAAACAAACCAAGAACACTAGACACCCCCCTCCCCAATGCCTGCTGGTCCAGCCACTCCTCCAACCCAAAGTTTGTTAAACTAGCACCTCCCACCCTAACTAGAGGTTTAGAAAAATAGCATAGTCAAGCTTATCTGCAAGGGCATGTGTCTGATATGCATTAAAATAAACAGGGTGTAAAATGCAGGGATGAACCCTTATATGGTTTCTGCTAAAAAAAAAAAAAAAAAAAAGACAAATGCAAGTGATAGACAAAAGGATAAAAGCTGGGTGACATTCGAGGTTGTTCCCTCCTGATTATAAAAAAAAATCTACATCACCGCCCCCCGGCCCCCCCCCCCCCCCGCAAGTATACAGGAAGAGTCTGTCCTCAGTTGCTGTGTGTTGCACGAATCCTAAATGGTCTTAATAATGAAAATCTGGAGCCAGATATCAGGGTGAAAGCTGAAAGATCGGAGAAGCAGAGGAAGCCACAGCCATCTCCTCTTACCTCACCAACTCCTCAGCCTGAAAGAGACAGAGTTCCTGTCTCCTCCCACCTTGTATTTCTTTCTCTGCCCAGCCATATCACTTCCTGTCTCAACCTTCCTAGTACTGGGATTAAAGGTGTGTGCTACCACTGCCTGGCCTCTATGTCCTCTGATCTTCAGACAAAATTTATTTTGTTAGCATACAAACAAAATATCACCACAGTTGTGGGATATTTTGATCGCACTCTGACACTCCCGAGATCGACAATAAAGTTTACTTTGAATCAGAGGGAGGAGCTAGCTACTAGCTGATCAAAATTAGCCATAGAGGTTTTGGAGGACTGAGGACATATAGAGAGACACAGAAAATAGTAGGGAGGGCTTTAGGAAGATTCTTGGCCTTTTGAATTGATGAAGGAAAGAGGAGGTCACTGGGCAATTTTATGATGCTTCTCTGATCGTTCGGGTCCTTACCCTGATATTCGACTCCCCAGTTGTTATTAATAAAGAATGATTAGATAAATGCTTCACTCTGTACTCGATCCGCACGCTTGTTGCTGCAAACTGACACCCAACTTTGTACGTTCATGTGACAAAAGGCTGTGCTTTTGCTACTCTGAGTCTCCAGTGCTCTTATTATGAAGTGAGGACCGCTGTTTCTCACCAGGTACATAAGAGGTGGGGCTCTGGGGTCACTCTGCTTTCTAGCTGTGTGATTTGGACGGCTGACTTCATTTTCTCGAGTTCCTCATCTGTAAATTGAGGCTAGAAACAGCATGTGCCTCCCAGGTGTGGGAGAACTGGATAAGGCTGTCTGTGCACATGCCCAGTGCCCGGCTCCATGGAATATTCTCTGAAGGGTGATGCCTGCTGCTATTCTTAGATGTCCAGAGTTGACATCTAAACACTTAGCACTTTTCAAGAAAAAGAACATTTTGAAAGAGCTTTGAGGTTTGCAAAACAATTTCCTATGATCCTCTAAACATCCCTGTGTAAGGATCATCACCCCTAAATAGAAAAATTGAGCTACAAAAATGGGAGAGTCTGAACCCATGATGTGTGGCTTTACAGATGAACCTTTGACTCACAAGATGGCCTTCAGACTCAGAATCTCTACACTAAGGTCCTCTGTATGAGAAGGTTCTCTCTCTCTCTCTCTTCCTCTCTCCCCTCCTCTCTCCCCTCCTCCTCTTCTCTCTCCTCCTCCAGGCTATGCTGCTGAGAGGGGCAAAGAGCAGCAAGCATGACACTCTGATAAGTTCCACCTTCCAGGGGAGATGGCTGGGATACAGAGGGACTGACAGGTCCTAAGCAGGTGACAAGTGTTCCTGTGGCCTGAGCTGTGAGTGCTGCTCAGGGCTGGGGAGAGACCCTCAAGCAAATGTGCTCAGATTGGACACAGCACAAGGACAGGAAATATCTTTCTTTGAAACAGAAGCCCAGTCTGAGAGGAGCTGGGTTACTGCAGAATTAAAGGGAACCCCTGAACCTCATCACAAGCCCATCATGCCACAGCTGCCAGAGAATCGGTAATGTCTATTGCCATAAGGGAGGTTAAGGGTCTGCTTCCAAGTAGAGAGAGGTATTGGGTTTGACTGTCTCCTGTGTGCCCTAGCTGGTCTTGTAGGTGCCAGGCCTCTTGTCTGTCTATGGCATAGCCACACTAACCTTTGCTTTTCAAGTCTATCTCCTTCCTACTACAGGACATTCGCATGCATCAATCCTTACGCTTTCGCCTGCACTTTGCATAGATCCCTCCATTCAAGTTTCCGCTCACAACATGTCTCTTCTGAAAGACCTTCCCCCACCCTAGGGAAAACTGTGACTCCACCCTGTGCCCCACACCCCCTGTATCTTCTTTAATGTATCAGTTGTACCCAATTGCTTTATTGATTGGCTTGCTTAACTATCTCCTTCCTCAAAGGGAGGGCTATTTCCGATCTTTATAAGACTGTGAGCCCAAGACTCAGGACAATGCCTGAACACAGCAGGTGCTCAATAAATATCACTTACTAACTGAATGCAGAGCTTTCCCTCAGCAGGATCCTGGAAGGTGGAACAAGCACTCCATCTCCCCCCAAAAGATCAGGGAACACAAGGGGGCATTTCTAGCTAGTAAGTCAGAGAGCCAAGATTTGAACTAGAATTTTAAAACGTTATCTTTTAGGTTTATTTATCTTTATTTTATGTTTATGGGTGTTTGGCTTGCATGCATGTCTATGCACCATGTGTGTGCCTGGTGCCCACAGAGACCAGAAGAGGGATCCTCTGGAACTACAGTTACAAATGGTTGTAAGCCACAGTACAGTTGCTGGAAACCAAACCCTGGTCCTTCAGAAGAACAGCTAGTGCTCTTAACCACTGAGCCATCTCTCTAGCCCTGAGCCAGGATTTTTATTTCTTAGCTGTAGCATTAGACACACCCCACCGCTTCCCTTGGGAAGGACGGGGGACCTAGAGCAGAATAGTGTAAAGACACAGCCATAGCATCACCAAGATCCTTCAGCTCCCATCAAGCCACCAGCAGAGTCCAAGCTGGCTTTCTTGCTTCTCTCCCTTCCCCTCCCCTGCTCCCTCCCCTTCCCTCCCCTCCCCCGTCTCCACTCTCCTCTTTTCTTCTCCCATGGAGGGTGGAACGCAACAACTTGTGAACACTAGTAGGCAGGTAATAATGCCAGTAGGCTCTCCCACCTAACTATTTCTCCATCCCCAAAGCTGGCTCTCTAGGGCTGGCCATCTAATGTGAAATGTTCATGTGGCTCACAGTCACTTTTCTCAAGGGAAGTTCTTCACGAATTCTCCGTCACCCAGGCTTGAGAGGACTCCTGGTGAGCATGAGCATAGCCTATCATTGTTGAGCACAGATGCAATCAGCTCCCTATGGGATGGCTGCCCAGTGCGGAACAAATCCTGTGGCCAGTCCACAAAGGCTGGTTGGCTGCCTGATGAGAGTTGGGGTGAATGAGGCATGCTTAGATGATGTTTATTCCAAAGAGCAATGCCTCATAAAGCTCCTTGTCCCATCTCCCCTCCTCAGGGGGTCCCCCATTTATTGCAAATGGCATCAGGTGGAAACAATTCCTCGACAGGCAAAGGCTGTAGCTGTCACCTCTATGTCCACTGTCATAGAGCTTGCCTGGTTTCATGCCCCCTCACAACCGCCTACACCCTGAACTGTGGACCGAAGCCTGGCGTGCTCTGGCTGGCTTCCTATGGAGGTGCTTGTGTCTCCAGGCTGCTCTTCCAGGTACTGGGGAATGACCTGGGCTCAGCTCTCTTTTGACCTGGGATGAACTGTTTTGTGGGTTTCTAAAGACAAGTAGAAATTGATGCCAGAAGTGAGCACTGCTTTTCCCACCTCCCAGGCAACTGCTGTCCTCTGGGCTACTTTTGTGGGTTGTTCTGCGGGTCACTTGGACTACAGCTTGTATTTTTCCATCTTTCCAGCAACCATGCAATCACAGCTTTCCCTCTGTGGACCCCATACACCAACCATGCAATTACAACTTTCCTTCTGTGGACCTCATACACCAACCATGCAATCACAGCTTTCCTTCTGTGGACCCCATACACCAACCATGCAATCACAGCTTTCCCTCTATGGACCTCATACACCAACCATGCAATCACAGCTTTCCTTCTATGGACCCTCAACACCAACCATGCAATCACAGCTTTCCTTCTGTGGACCTCATACACCAACCATGCAATCACAGCTTTCCTTCTATGGACCTCATACACCAACCATGCAATCACAGCTTTCCTTCTGTGGACCTCATACACCAATCATGCAATCACAGCTTTCCTTTTGTGGACCTCATACACCAACCATGCAATCACAGCTTTCTTTCTGTGGACCTCATACACCAACCATGCAATCACAGCTTTCCCTATATGGACCTCATACACCAACCATGCAATCACAGCTTTCCCTCTATGGACCTCATACACCAAC
Organism: Peromyscus leucopus; assembly: GCF_004664715.2. Classification (NCBI taxonomy): domain Eukaryota; kingdom Metazoa; phylum Chordata; class Mammalia; order Rodentia; family Cricetidae; genus Peromyscus; species Peromyscus leucopus. Next base: position 64,546,073 of record NC_051086.1, read on the forward strand.
CATGCAATCACAGCTTTCCTTCTATGGACCTCATACACCAACCATGCAATCACAGCTTTCCTTCTATGCCCCGCCCCCCACAAACTCTCATGGCTGTTTCTCTTTTCCACACTGGATTCTGACCAGCACTGCCCTTCATGTGCCCAGAGCCCTTTGTTCTGTGGGCCAGAGGAGGTAGAGACACAAGGAGACCACTGAGGGAGCTTGGATGGAGAGTAAAAGAAAGGTTGTTGGTCACTGGCAGGCTTCTGAGTGCACAGAGAGCCACCGAGAGCAGGCTCTGAGATGGGGAAACTTTACAAGGCACAGATGTGGCAGTGTAGTCCTCAGGAGGGAGAGAAGAGAGACATGCAGTTTCTTCAGATCCCACACCTGCCTCTCAAATGCCCATAAAGAGGTGGCCTCACTTCTTACAGTGACTCTGATTGGCTTTTCCGTCCTGACGTGAACTTCTAAAAGCCAGCTGCAGCCCCTGCCCGCTCTCTGAGATCTCACGTTCCTTTCTTGTGGCTGATACTTCTTAGATGTCATATACTTGCCAGTTGCTACCAGTGATGGAGGAAGGACTGATCCAGCGATCATAACTTCTAGGCATATAAAACCAAATGATTTCCATGTCTCTTCTCCCTCATTCCATTCCACACTCATTCAACAAGCATTTATGGGGTGTCTTTCATGTCCAAGTATGATCCTAGTCATGGGAGACTTGTCATTAAATAAAGCAGATGCAAGCACATGGATCTCATATCTAATGGGGGTAGATAATCAAAGACAAAGCAAGTACAGCCTGAGATTTAACACTTTGGGTGAATGTGAGGGAACAGAGACAGAGAAGTCTTCTCAGTTGCAATTTAGATAGACTAGAGGAAGGTCTCCGTGAGAAGATGGCATTCTAGAAAAGAGCTCAATGGAATGAGGCAACAATATCCCATGCAGACATCTTTGGGGAAAATGCCAGGCAGAGATGGGAAGTGGCTTTCCTGCATCTTTGCAATAGGCAGATACTATACGTGACCTCGCTTTAAGGTCACCAAATGGGGTTTCTGAAGGGCTGAATATTTTGCCCAAAGTCATGTAGCAAAGATCCACAGGCATGTGCATGTCCTGTCATCACACACATGATGACACACTCAAAGCCTTTCATCTTCTCCTGACCCTGGGGCCCAAGTCCTGGGGAGGCCTTTGTGCTGTCCGTGGCCTGGATTCAGGTATATCCAAGTCTGTCGCTATGTCTGGTCACCATTCCCCTGACTTCTTTGCATGGCCAGCCTGTGCTGTATGCTCACAGCTGACAGAGAACTCATGGGCCTTTCTTGGGTCCTGATGATGAATTGCTGGTCTCCTAGGTTTTCCCTGCAGTTGCTCTTTCCTGTCATCCCAATGATGCTCCTGGGGGGTAACTGCAGGGGGTGATTGGATGTGACATGACTTCCTTGGCCACTGACCCAATTCTTCATGGCCCAAGTCTCAGACAGAAATGAAGGTCAACAGAGGGACAGGGAACTTAATAAGCTCTCTGTCTTCAAAACTACCTGTACACACAGACACAGACAGACAGACAGACAGACACACACACACCCCTCTCTTCTTGACTTTTGCAGGGGCTTGCTCAAGGCACAGGTACTTCCTGGCATCTGTGTCTTGGTACTGAGTCTCTGAGAATTATAACCTGCTGGGCAAGAATCCCTTGCTTCAGGAACTGCCCTAGGACTCTTCTAAGGCAAGGCCTTCAGAGGGACCTTATATAAATTTCCCAGGGTTCCTGGCTGGTGCTTCCTGTGTCAGAGGTTCATCTACCCGCTCTGGTCCTCTCTGGACAGGGATCTGAACTCTCAGTGGCACTGGCATCTAGGGAGGGAAAGGGGCTACAGTGCTTCTGTGTCTTGCTCCAATTGCAGAGTATTCTGGCCGTGGTCTTAGATGCAGTCTGGTTCAACACTTACAAGAGAGAACTGAGAACAGCCGTGCACACAATGGCTCAGCCTTGGTCAGGGGCTTCTAAGCATCTGACTGATGTAGAGGGCTGTGTGTGCGTGTGCATGTTCTTTCTAGGTTCCTGGATTACCAAGTCAGTCTGGCCAAACACCTCCTCACCCATATAAGAAAGTCAGTGCTTGAGAGAATGGCACAGATGTCTCTGTTAGATTCTGCTGCTACAACCTCAGCCATTTTTGGAAAGGAGGAGCCAAGACAGTAATAAGTCATAGAGGAGGGACTAGATATGCGGCTTAATGGGAGGACACCTAGTATTCATAAGCTGGGTTCTATCCCTGCCCCCGCCACCAATGAGAGATTTACCTTTTCAACTAAAAACTTAACCATCGAAGATTTCCTCCACAGGTTAGTCTTTTAAGTTGACATTCATCCATCTACCCATCTATCCAATCAGCCATTGTCTCAATAATTACTTGTTGGAGGCTAACTGAGCTATTCCAAGCACCATGTGGAAATATGGCAAGGTCTCGGACATAAAGAAAGCCACGAAGAATGCCACACTGTTGGAACCATTTCCTTGTTTCTACCATGAGTATTGTGACACCTTGAGAGATTAGGCAGCTACGACACCTGCCAGATACAACCTAGACCACAAACTGTAGGCCATAAGACCCTGAACAAAAAGCTCAAGGGTAACTGTTAAATATTGTGATTTCTAGTGACCCTTTATATATACACTTTCCTGGACTGACTCAGCTGTTCAAATCTTCCATTTCTTCATCTGGAAAACTAGCATGGTAATTCCTTTACAGGATGTTCCAGGGACTGATTAAACAAATGAATAACTAGTTTTCAAGTTACCAGCATATGGCCTGACACATAATAGACGCATCCGAACTGTTATCCTCCGTCTCCTTTCTGCTCTCAAGAAGCGCATGGTCTGGAGGTGGGAAATACTCCACAGACATAGACGGTGACCAGAAAGTTGAGAGACACGTTTCAAGGGTCAGTTCTGACCAAGTGCTGTGGGGGTCCTGAAGAGTCAGGAGTCTTGGCTCTTTTATCCTTCCGGAACCCGTCTTCCCCTCCCTTAACTGCAGGGGAAAGCAGGCCACATCCCCACAGCATTTCCTGGTCTTGTTGGTGCAATGACGGAAGGAAATGGGCTGTGGGACTCCAACGGGTGCAGAGGCAGCAGGTGGAGCCCAGAATTTGAACAAACAGGGCACCGCTACCCACAACCCTGTCCTGGAGTAGAACAGCGGCACGGAGAAGCAGGCTTTGCAGAACGCGACGGCTCATCAGAGAACATCAACTCGAGCCACAACATTAGAAACGGCAGTGACTCATTTGTTTCCCCCTGAAAAGCTCAAAAGAGAGGCAGAATTTTGACTTTCTCTGATGAGAAAAGCATCACTTGGTAAACAGACTGGAAGTACAAGATCACAGACTCACAGTCTCCTATGGCTGGAAGCAATAGCAATGTCTGCCTCGTCGGCACTCTGGGGGCATTCCGTGAGCCAGTGCAGTGAAGGCGCTTCCTGCAGAGGGTGTGCCCTGGCTAAGGGTGTGATCCCAACTTGTGTGAAGATGAAGGACTGGGCCAGCCTGTGACAGTCTACATGTCGTGTGGTACACTTGTCATCTCCACTCCTTGACCAGCCCCTACCTCAGGCATGTGTCTCCCTGTCAGTCAAGTGGACAACTGGCTGAGACCACAGTACTAGGGGCAGGAGAGGCCACTCTCAAACTCTGTGCAGTCATGCATCACATCACAGGGGACTCACTCCCATGACTCCTCAGGGTTTGCGTCTAGCTCCTTAGGACAACCGCCATCACTCCAGCTAAGATCCTTCTCATTTTTACCTGGGAGTTTGTCACATGACCCCTCTGGTTCCCATCTCTATTTTCTTTCTTTCTTTTTTTTTTAGGTATATATGTGTGTATGTATACATGTTCATATGTGTATATGTGTGTGCACATGCGCATGTGCGTGCGTGCATGCACATATGTATGTGCCTGTGCATGTGGAGACCAGAGGTTGATGTCCTACCCCTTCTGCAATTACTCTCCACCTTCTTTGTGGACACAGGGTCTCTCTCTAAACCTGGAACTCACTGATTTGGCTACACTGGCTGGCCAGCAAGGTTCAGAGATCCTTCTGTCTTTGCCTCCCAGCACTGAGGTTACAGGTACACACTGCTACACCAGGACTTATTACATGGGTAGGTACTGAGGATCAAGCCCAGATCCTCATGCTGTATGGCAAGCTTTTACCAACTTAGCCACCTCCTTAACCCCAGCTCTGCTTTCTTCGTCTCTTCTGCAAATAATTCTACCCATGATGCCAAAAGGATTTTTCCAAAAGTCACTCTGTTCACTTCTTTGATCATAAACTTCTAGTATCCCCCTACCATCTACTCTAATAAGCTCCGTGTTCTGTCATTCAAGGCCTTATCCAATGGTGGCCTGGACTGACCCTATAAGCTGTGCTCAGTGAAGCTACTTCCCAGGAATGAACTTACTTTCTTCCTTTCTTAAAAAAAAAATTCATTTATTCTTATTTCTCATACAAGAGCTTTGGTTTGCATGTCTGTCTGTGAAGCATGTTCGGTACCTCCAGAGGCATCAGATCCTCTGGAATTGGGGTTTACAGCCAATTGTTAAATGCCATTTGGGTGCCGGGATCTGAACCTGGATCCTCTACAAGAGCCATAAGTGGTCTTAGCCACTGACTCTTCTCTCCTGCCTTCAGACACGGCCTTTATGACCCATGCCTAACCCCAAAGGCCTTTGCCTAACATGGCTTCCTCAAACTCTGCTTGGTCAAAGGCAACCTACCCTCCAGGTCCTTCAAATACCATCTTTTCCATGACTGCTCTCACCATCAACCAGATACTAGCATTTTTGTTTGTGAAAACACAGAATATGACGGGTTGAACCTTTCCTGAGACTGATCCTATATGTGCCTCATAGAGCTTCTCTTGTCCAGGAGTGCTCCACATTTCTGAGCAGGGCTGTGCACACAGTAGGAACTAAGTCCATACTGGCTGGTGCACAGTGTGGCATTAGCAATGGCTAGTCATATCCTCTGTGCCCCTTTCCACCGGTCCTGACTGAACTTGTGCTCTCTGCTAGTCAAAGAGGAAGAAACCCAGAGGCTGTAGACAGCTCGTGCTGGCCAACAAGGGCAGATGTCAAAAGCTGCCACTCTCTGGATGATGCTTTATCTCATTTGTGGATGTTAGCTTTGAATCTCGGGTAAGTATGTTAACATTTGAAATATCCATAGAGGTCTGGAAAATAGTAAGAGGCCACAGGGGGAACTTTTGAGGAAAGGAAGATAGAACACAGTTATATAAAAGGGCAAAAGGGAATAATGGGGCAGGAAGGGTTAAATAGGGTGGTGGTGGGAAGGCAGAGTAGAGGAGGAAATGCAGGGAGGGATAACTAAAACTAAAGACCTTTTGAAAAAGTCATATGGAAACCTACTACTGTAGAAGCTTCCTAATACACACACACACATATATACACATATAATATATATGTATATATACATATAAATACATATGCATATAAAAAGATTTTAAGTGCCGGGTGGTGGTGGTGCACGCTTTTAATCCCAGCACTTGGGAGGCAGAGGCAGGTGGATCTTTATGAATTCCAGGCCAGCCTGTTCTACAGAGCGAGATCCAGGAAAGGTGCAAAGCTACACAGAGAAACCCTGTCTTGAAAAACCAAAAAAAAAAAAAAAAAAAAAAAGATTTTCAGTGATGTTGCCTGCTAATGGAGTGGCAATGCCCCCACTAGATACCATATTCTAGTAAATAAAGATCCCAGTACCAAGAATGGGTTACCTCTCTTTGAGTTGTTGACTACTGGGACCCCCATAGACCAACAAACATTATAGGATCTTGCCATCACTATTATGTGCCCTCAAGAATTTGATAAGACCCTGTCACTGAAGACAACACAACTTGAGTCATAGAATATGGAGAAATAGCCGGGCAGTGGTGGCGCACGCCTTTAATCCCAGCACTCGGGAGGCAGAGCCAGGCGGATCTCTGTGAGTTCGAGGCCAGCCTGGGCTACCAAGTGAGCTCCAGGAAAGGCGCAAAGCTACACAGAGAAACCCTGTCTCAAAAAACCAAAAAAAAAAAAAAAAAAAAAAAAAAAAAAAAGAATGTGGAGAAATAAAGCTGGTACTGACTTGGATGATTTATCCCCATTAGCTAGCTTTCACGGTGCTGGAAGGTGCTAGGCATGCTGCTGGAGGAGAAAAGTCATCATCAACCTTGGCTGTGATCTGTGTGAACTACATCAACAGCTGGCTTGGCATGCCTATTGGTGCACCAGTGGCATGAATGTCAGGGAGTAACCAACCACTTTCTGATTGGATTTAAAGCCTGTTCCACAAGGTGAAACCCATAACTGGTACTGTTATCAGGGCCAAGGATCTGATACTAGACAGGTCATAGGTTCTAGGAGAGAACTTGACACTATTATTCTGCTAAATGGGCACGATACTAAACTAAGTCCCAATAACATTATCATTATACCCGTAGATTAGTGCATCTCTCAACCCCCAGGAGAGTTAATTTTTATTTGCAGTAGATAGAAATCAACACAGAGACAAACAACTTGTTAAGATGAAGAGAATGAGGTATCGTGGAATGATCAGTCCCAAATGGGACATCTATATTACATTCCATCCGCCAAGGTCCCAGAGATCATTGCTGAGTAGTGGGTGGAAAGTGTGTAAGAACTGGAGATGGTGAATGATTACAAGGAAATAATGTTTTCTAAATATAATAGGAAAGCTGCACATTCGAATTCACATTGGTTGTGACAACATGCACAAGACCTGCACAAATTCTAGCCAGACAACATCTCAGCATGGAGAGGTGAGGTGGGCGCTAAGTCCCACCCCTACTTGAGAAGCTATTGGCAACTGATAGCTGCTGAGAGAGGGAAAGTCAGTTCTCTTCAAGGATGTAGGTCATGATAGGTTGATCATACAAAACTGGATGGCCAAAGACTCAAGAGATTATAGGGAGCATAAAGTGGACTTGATGAATTAAAAATAAACAAACAAAAAAGAAACAAGGCTTGGTGGGTAGGGAAGGGGGTTGATCTGAGAGGAGTTGGGGGAAGAGCATACATATAATAGAAATACATTGTATGAGCTTCGCAGAGAACTAATAAAACAAAAATTACCATTCTTTGAGAATCTTTGGACAGCATCCATTCCAATGCTGTCATTCTACAGAACAGGAAAATATGGACCAGTGAAAGGAAATGGCTTGTCCAGAGTCACATGGATCCTGAGCTGAGGGCTAGAATTCTGGAGACAGCAGAGGTCTTAGACATTGCTTATCAAGTGTGCTAATGCATTCATTCATTCATTCATTCATTCATTCATTCATTCATCTGTTCTGCTTCCATTCTTGAGCATCAGACACATGCCAGGTATTGCAGAAAGTCTTGACGATTCAGAGATAAGAAAAAAGTCTCCATCCTCGAAAGACTTACAGTTGAGCTAGCATGGACAGTGGACAGCGTGCCAGGAGCATCAATAGTGACTGTTGTACAGATGTACTTCATTCTGCCTTTGCCCAGTTCAGGATGACTTCTCCATTGCTGCTAGGAATTCCACACCCTATCACTACCTGGGCTCAAAGGGATAGTCATTCTGGGCTATGTCTTCTCTTGTAGCTCCTTTCCCTGGTACACGAATATTTTGGTCAAAATGAGGAACTGGGGAAAGATGTTTGACTATATGTTGAGATATGCTGTGAAAATGTACTCAGCTAAAGCTTGCAAACCACTTAGCTCAGCATCTTCCACTTAGGGCCTCACAAAAAGTCAGCTCTTATGCTTACAAATGAGAAGGTGGGAACTCCGAAAGGTTGTGTAGTATGCCCAGAATAACACAGCAAATAAGGAGAGGTAGACTTCAAACCCAAGTTTGTCGGCTTTCAAATCTCCCCTCTTTACAAAATGCCACCTGGAGGCACCCTGGGGACTCTGGTTTACCTTGTGATTTCTGCACTAAAGGGAACCTGGGGGTAGTGGGGGGGGGCCCTCCTGGGGGGTTTGTGGTTTCATTTTTTTTTCACAGCAGAGGAGTTTCTGGGAAGGATGTCTGTCCCTCCTTCCCTCACCCTCTCCCGGTCCCAGAACACATTTCCTGTCCTTGCTGTTTCCTTGGGTAACCACAGTTCTCATCCAGACCCCAGCGTAATGACATGAATAATAGTATTCTCTATAGCCCTCGGTAGACCTCTCTGTGCCCTTCTGGACCACAAAATACCCAGGACTCTTCTGAATGAGTTGTGTCCTGCCCTATAAATAAAACAGAGGAGAGAGAGCTTTCTGGAAGCTAATAAGGTGGATCTGATGGCAGGCGCTGTATTCTAGCCATGCTGGAAGCCAGCCTGGTCATTACTTGGAGAGGCAGGAGCCCCTCCAAGGGAACCAGGTACATTTAAGTCATCCACAGAGATCCATTTGCCTTCCAATTCTATTCGCCTGGAAATCCTTTACAGTGCAATGCCCAGCAGGGCAATCTAAAGGGCAGAACTCTGATTCAGAAAGTTTCAGTCCTCGAAAGTTTAGATCTCAGAAACCCATCAGTGATGACTTATGTTAGAAAAAGAGTCACCTCTAACATCCCTTTGGGAGGGAAATGGTTTCCCATTGTCATTTTTAAAACAGATCATTAACTATTTGACTGGGAGATGGGCAACGCAAGGTCAGAGGAAGTGGAAGGGATGAGCGGGAGAAAGCGACCAACCCCGAGTCAGAAGGGGAGGAGCCCACAGTCCTCCCTACCTTATTTCCACAGCATGTCCCTCCTCTGTCCTGTGCTCATCACTGAGACAGTCATCCAGATGTCTGAGCAGTTCTTTCCACGTGCAACAGGAAGCCCCATGTTTCCTGACTGACCATAAGGAAGGGAGCCAAGGGCCACTAGGGGCAAGGAAAAAGCGTGGGTATCTGCTTCAATAAGACCTTCCACGGTTCACCTGTGCATGCAGGTGTGAAGGCCACATGCAGGTGTGAAGGCCAGTAGCTGACATCTGTGCCGTTCCCTATCATCCTCCACTTTTTTTTTTTTTTTTTTTTTAAAGGCAGGGGCTTTCACTGACTCTGGAGTTCACCATCTTGACGAACCTGACTGGCCAGCAAACCCTCAGGAATCTGCTTGTCTCCATCATCCAGAGCAAGGTTTAGACTCATACTATTGAGTCCAGCTTTTTCCATAGGGGCTGTGGATCTGAACCCAGGTTCTTGAGCTTATCAAGCCATCATTCTAGTCCTAGTCTCCACATTGGCTGGCGGTGGAGGACACTACTCCCCCACAGTTCACCTTGCACATTTCTGAGCAGTCAGGAGGTTGGTAGTTTTGAGTCTGGCCCATGAGACTCCATCTATTTGACTTGGGTCTACTCCATAGGCTTCCTCCACCTGTATGGCAGTCCAACACAAGCAGATGTAAAATCTGGAGCTGGCTTGGGACCCAGTGTCTACACACCCAATGGGGCACGGGGCTCTTGAATGAGCAGTGCTTCGGTACATCACCTCTGTAGGCTGAGGGCCAGTGGGATGGTACCAGGAATCAGAAGACCAAGTTTTGGGCATTGCTCTGTCTTTAGCTCTCTAACAGCTAATTACTATTAGTATTTTCTCTAACCAGAGAAATCTTATCAAAATCTGTGGTGTTGAGTGATCCTCTAGCTCAAACCTCTCAGCCTTCTAGTCCCACGAATCTCACAGGTTATTTAGTCCCATGCTTTAGCTGTTTGGCAAGTGCTATGGCTTAAAGGTGCTCACCCACAAAAATGCATTAAAAGTCGTATCGGTTATTGTTCATGTGTCTGTGACCAAATACCTAACAAAAAGCAACTTAAGGGAGGGCTCATTTTGGCTTACACTTTGAGGGAATAAGGTCCACCATGGCGGGACAGGCATGGCAACAGATGCAGGAGGTAGTTGCTCATACCATGTCCACATGGAGGAAGTAGAGTGTAGACATAAAGGGAGGCCAGCTTATAAACCTCAAGGCCCACCCCCATGACCTTTCAGGGAGGCTCCACCTCCACGACTTTCTAAACAGTGTCACCTGCTGGGGACACATAAGCCTATGGAATACAATTCACATTCAAATAACAACAGACGCTTAACCCCCAATGGAAAGTGTTTAAGTCACAAGGGGTTCCCTCTCATGGATGGACTGATGCTCTCAGTTTGATCTCTCTCTCTCTCTCTCTCTCTCACTCTCTCTCTCTCTCTCTCTCTCTCATTTATCATTACACTTCCTCTCTCTCGCCTTCCAGCTTTCCACCATGGGACGATGAAGCACAAAGCCCCTCGGTCATCTTTTGACCCTTGATCCTGGATTCTAAAACTATTAGTCAAAGAGGTCTGTGTTCATTATTACTAATTAATCCAGTCTATGGCATTCTGGTAAGTGTTTGAAAACAAATTAGGACAGGTGTTTATTACCACAGCATGACCCAGCCATGTTTGGTTGAAATAGTCCCGAATGTCATACTGACCCTGAGGTCTTGGTCGCAATAGCTGAGTCTCCCATCTGGTCATCTCCGACCTCTGCCAAACATGGAGCTTTCTCTATCAAAATGTATAACCCCGAGCAATTACGATGCTATAAATTGGAGCATTCTTTCCAATGAATAAAATTACCCTTATTTCTAATGAGTACGAGATGGCTTACATGAAGCTAAGTACTCTGGTGATTATAAAATAGCCCGCATAGACTATCAACACTTCTTCTTGCACTGCTAAAGTGGCCCATTAAATCCCTACTGATTAGGCATTTTTCTTGCAAAATTTTCTCTCTGACATTGATGTTTTTGTACAGTTTTCAATCTCAAGTCTGACGTGGTCTGAAATGTTTTTCTTCTTATCTTTTGGTTTTTGTGGTGTGTGTGTGTGTGTGTGTGTGTGTGTGTGTGTGTGTGTGTGTGTGTGTGTGTTCTTCAATCATTCTCCACCTAATCTCTCTCTCTCTCTGATCAGAACCCAGAGCTCACTGTCTAAGACTCGAAGACTGTGAACTCTGAGCATCTGCCTGTCTCTACTCTTCCTGTGCTAGGGTTATAAACACCTACTACCATGCCTTGCTTTTGACATGGGTGCTGGGGATCTCGACTCAGGTTCTTAACTCACTGAGCCATCTCCGCAACACCCCCTTTTAGATAGGCTTATACCATTCATCCCATGCTGGTCTTAACCTCCCAGCAGACCTCCTGCTTCAGCCTTCTGAGTTCAAAGGGCATGTGAGGCCACACATGACTCAATGTGTCTCTTTAGGGAGCTTTCTTGATTCTTTCCCCAGGATGCTGTTTCCATAAGGCAAATCCCATGGGACCGAGTGTCTTCCAGTGTCCAAAGATCATCCTGGGTTCTTATCACTTCAGTTTTAAAATCACTTCCTTCCACTTTACTGGTAGTTAGTTGCTTTGCCCTTTTAAAGCTCCAGAGAAAGATAAGAATTCATAAATAAGGGGGTGGGGGTAGGGCCTGTTTCCCCCCTCAGCCCAGCATGTGGAGTGCTGGGGACCTTGAGCAGGTGAAGTGATCCTTGTTGATAAGCTTTGGTTGTTAAAGCGGACACTTCTCAGTGAGCACAGCCTTTTCCATCCATCCGCCAGCCCAGATCCTTGCTGTCTTCCATGCACCTGTATCTGCGGGGTCCCTTTGCTCCTCTTCCTTCTGACCATTTTCCTTCTACCCTGCTTGTCCTCCACCTTCTCCGGATACTGCCCTTGGCTTCCCCTCAGTCCGGGTGCTCTTGGGCTTGCTTTTCCAGTGTGTCTGCCTTGCAGCCCGGAGTGGCTTTTCTAGGAGGAATCTGAGTCGGCCATGCTCCCGTCTAAGCCTTCCTCAGTGCTTAGATGGGGATGGCCTGTCTGTCACAGCTCTTTCGGGGCCCAGACCTTCCTCCCTCTCCATTCGCCTCTCCTGGCCTCTTCAACGACAATCTAGAATTCCAGGAGAGAGGCCATCACTGTAGCTCCTGGCCTTTGCATAGATGGGTCTCCTTTCCCGGACTGTGCTGTGGCTCCCCTTGTCTAGCTAACATGCATTCATCCTTCAGACCCATGTTCTTCCCCTGGCAGGAAGACAGGGAGGTGGCCTCCTGTGGGCTTTCCATGCTACATCAAGACCCATCATCACTTGCCTGTCTTCCCTATTCAGCTGCAAGTGCTTTGTGGGCAGGGAGTATATTTCCTTTTTTACCTCCAGAACCTACTACACAGTAGGCACCCAATGAAAACACTTTGAATGCCTGTGAGCAAACAAATGATCTCATTTCACTTTCATGACACTTCAGGGACATAGACAGATGAGGAAATGTCCTAAATTACACAAGTGAGACACACAGCCTTGACACTTTCCATGAATGACCTAACGTTGTCCCCCCGCCCCCCAGCTCTCTGTCTGACTGTTTCCTCTTTGGAGCTCTGAAGCATGACCGACAAGCAGGAGTGAACATGTGCCCAGCCAGGTTCACTGTCAAGGTCCACGGAGGGTGTAGCAGGCAGGTCTATATCACGCCCTGAGCCATGTGTCTGATGGGTCCAGCCCTGAAACTCACCGGCTTTCTTCATGAGTGGAATGTCCAGTAGTGTAAAATTTCTCCAGAATAATGATGGAGCTCAGCTCGGGGTAGAGGGACTCTCTGCCGTGGCCGCCTGAGATGGGGTAGGAAAGAGAGGCTCCATTTTGTATAGGGATTTCCTGGGCCCCACTGCCCTTTGACCTGCCGAAAGTATCTGATGCATTACAAACCAAAGGGGATCTGGTGAGTCATGTCTACAGCCTTCCAGGTGCCCTTCCTCCTCAGACCATTTGTTAAAGCAGGATTTACAAAATGAGCAAAGGGAATAGGAAAAGAGAATGGACATCCTGAGGGCCATGGCCATGGCTTTGGACAAAGGAAATAGGGGAAATGGTCCTAGACAGGAGAGTTGCCATCCGATAAAGGGACCTCCAGCTCAACAAATCAAAGTCAACCCAGGAGAGTGAGATGAAGCTGGGGCTCTGGCTTCAGTCGCGAAGAGGAAGCTGAGATTCATGGTGAGCATTCTGCTTCTGGCTTGCTGAGATATGGTTGACATCTCATTGATGGATGTCATGGCATGAGATAAGCAAGAAGGAAACTGTCTACTTGCATGCCTGGCTCTGAGGTGCCAGAATCTCTCCACTGCGTGGGGAGGAGGAGGCTGTTAGTTGGGGGAGTTGGTGTCTGGAAATCTGGTAGTAGTGGAGACCAAGGTAAACACCTCTGCTTATCCTTTTTCTCTCTCAATGGACATGTCTTGAGCCCAGCTGTGCACCAGGCACTGTGCTAGGATGGAAGGGCAGACCTCTGCAGAGCTGTCTATTCCTGGCCTTGCTGTGGTTGTGATATCCTCAATGCCAGGGACCCTCTCTCCAGAAAAACAAACCTAGGAACTCATGGGTGTGTGTGCCTATGTTGGTGGGTACACACACACACGGACACACTTCATTATTACAGTCTGTATAAGTCAAGTGACTCCTGGCTTCCCCTAAAATTTGTCCATGGACCCAAGGTGGAGAATCCCTATTTTATAGTTAATAGCAATTTGTTATATACTTTAAAACTGCTAAGAGTAGATTGTAAGTGTTTTGTGCGCACACGCACACACACAGTATCTAAAGCAATGCTTGTGTTAATTTATCTCCCAATGTACACATATTTCAAAACATGTAACTAATACCTACACACATTTCTTTTTTAATTTGAGGCAGGAGAATTGTAGGTTCAAGACCATCTTGAATTACATGGTGAGATTGTAATAGAAACAGATTAAAAAGAAGACCCTGCACCTCCGATCGGGAGACAGACACATAATGACTGCGATGGAAAGCAGGGGGCCATGAAGTATTGGCTGATGTCAGAGTCTTCAGGGGTAATGAAGCACAATAAATGGTAAGGATGGATGGTGTGTTATTCAGGAACAGATGTTGATTGAGCACCTAATATTCGTCAAGCCCTGTGCTAGACACCGGAAGAGCATAGGGAATAAGACCATATAGTTTTTACCCTTGGAGTCCTGCAGTCCAGTGGTTGGGAGAGTGGTATTTGGACTGAACCCTGATGTCGGGAAGGAAGATGTGGAGTCTGTCCAGGACGGCCTATGATGGAGAAGTAGAGTTGGAGTGACCGGATGCCAGGTATCATCTCCCTAATGCTGCTAGCCCAGCAGAGGAGCCACCCTTCCCGTTATTGGCCAGAATTCCAAGTGCATGGAAAATGTAAACTCACGTGTGGCTGCTGAAGGGTCCCCGGGGCCTCAGCTGGCCCAGTGAAGCCATTCGCAGTGTGCCCCTGCGTACAGCCTTTAGCAGCAGCAAGGGTGCGGTATGGGCGCGCCTCTGCACTTGGCTGCCTCCCCTGCGCATTTCCACTTGCTTTTTCCTACCTGCAAGACTTTGCTCCGTTCGAATGGAAGGAACCCAGTCTCTGCCTTTCTTTCAGTTTCTTGGCACATTTACTTCCCTCTCTGGTATTTTTGGTGCCTTCATTGCTGGCAGCCAGAGGACATTTTGTAAGTACCATGAAATAACCATTACATTAGAAATAAATAAATAAAAAGAGATCTAGAAAAAGAACGCAGACACGTCTGGCTTTGTAAAATTACTGTCAGTCAGTGGGCATATGGGTTCCTGAAAAGTTGGGCAGGAATCACAATATTATCCTTGAAATGCATCACACTCTACCCGGCAAGCCTGACTCCATCCTTCAGAATCCCTTAGATGTCCCCTGCTTTCAGAAAGCCTTTTCTGGGCCCTCCTGCAGTGGAACGGAACTGATTGTGTGTGTGTGTGTGTGTGTGTGTGTGTGTGTGTGTGTGTGTGTGTGTGTGTGTGTGTAGGTGTGCCTGCAGATATGTGGGAGCTAGAAGTTAATTGTCTTCCTTCCTCCCTCCCTCTCCACCTTCTTCTCTTTGAGACAGAGTTTCACTGTCTAGCTCTGGCTAGCCTGGACCTCACTAGGTAGATCAGGCTAGCCTTGAACCCCGTCTTTGCCTCCCAAATGCTGGGATTAAAGATGTATGCCACCACACCCAGCTTCGACTTCATTTTCTTAGACGGAGACTCTCACTGAACCGGGAACCCACAGATTTAGCTAGGCTGGCCAATCAGGAAGCCCCAGGAACCCTCCTGTCTCCATCTCCCCGGTTCTACAACTGCAAGCACATTCTGTTATGCCCGGCTTTCTATGTGACTGCTGGGAACCTGAACTCAGGTCCTCATGCTCACATGAGGAGTATTGACTCTGAACATGGCAGTTGGACTTCTGTGTGATGACAACTTACCACAGGCTCTGGGTGTGTTCCTATATTATCCTGTCTCCCGGGAAACCACCAGTCACTCAACCATTCTGCCCAGTGCTCACTGTGGCTTTTCTTTCTGATCTTGCTGGCTTAGAAATGCTTTGCTGTCTCAGGGCTCGGTGGCCCTTCTGTCCATGAGTCCTACATTCTAGTCTGTATCTTGGATAACAGTCCCTTCTGAACACCCTTCTATAAGAGAGTGGCCAGTCTGCACCTACCCCCAAACACAGCACCCCCCACCCCCCAGTGTGCAGCCAGGCTTCCTGAAGAGGTACACAGCTCTTTAGGAATGCATTTCATTCCAGGAGAAGAGTGGGAGCCATATATTAGTGACCAGGCCTCACCAGGAAGGGAGGAAGTATGGTCCAAATGGTCACAGAACCACCGTGGAGGCAGGAGGAACACGCTGTGTGCCTGCTCTGTTCTTCCTCATGCTGGGTGCTGGGCTCCCAGTGTGCTCCGAAGTCAGTGTCTTGGTGAGCAGTGCCCACCATAGCTTGCTGACGATGTGAGTGAAGGGAATCTCTGTCCTTTGACATCTCCATCTGTACTTTCTACCCTATCATTGTCACACCCATCCTTGAAGCCAGGAGTCAGTCGGGTCCTCTGCAGATTTTTGGGGAGCTGGGGTGGGGAAGGGAGTGGGGAAGGGGGGCTTGTGGATTTACAGGGAAAGCTTGTATCTGAAAACTCAAGAGGTAGAACACATCCAGTAATTTGGGAACTTTACAAGTTTTTGTCAACTAGAGTCCCCTGGAAAAAGGGAACCTAAATTGAGGAATCACCTCCATCAGATTGGCCTGTTGGCATCACTGGAGCATGTCTCCTGGTTCCTGGTTTAAGTCCAAGTCTTGGCTTCCCTTGATGGTGGACTATAACCTGTAAGCCAAACACACCCTTTCCTCCCCAAGTTGGTTTTGGTCAGCGTTTTTATGACAGGACCCAAGGGCAGACTAGGCCAGGGACCCTCTGAGGTTTAGAACTGGGGTTTTCCCTTCTTCCTGGTGCTGGTGATGAAGCCCTGGTGTGCACTTGGCAGATGCAGAGAGATGGGTCCGTGGCAGGAGCTGAGACCACAAGGGGATGGCAGCCAGATTGGGTAGAGGCTGTTTGTAGCAGGAATCTTAAAAGTTCTTATTGATAAAATAAAACCCGAGGCGAGTTATTGGGGTCCATGCTGGTAGATCAGAGAGACAGAACAAGCCACAGCATTCTCACCTCGCTGGATCCTCAGCTGGTCTTGTCTCCTCAGACTGGAGGCCTCTGAGTCCTCATCCGGAATGGGTCTCAGCTGAATTACTGCTCAAAAGCCTGAATGCTCAACCAGCCAAAATCTTCTAGTTTCTGGTCCTCCTGCCTTATATATCTTTGTGCTTTCTACCACCACTCCCTGGGATTAAAGGCTGGCTTTCTGGGATTAAAGGCGTGTCACCATGCTTGGCTATTTCCAATGTGGCCTTGAACTCAGAGATCCAGAGGGATTTCTATCTCTGGAATGCTAGGATTAAAGGCGTGTGCTATCACTGACTAACTAGTGGCTTGTCTGTTCTCTGACCCCAGGTAAGTTTATTAAGGTACACAATATTTTGGGGAACACAATACCACCACAGCTGTTAATAATTCCGGCGCTTGATCCAAACGCGACGGGAAACTGAGAGTTCTAAGCAGAGAAGTGAGAGGGTCGTCTGGGGTTCGGAAGGATGGAAGTGTGACTACTGTCGAAAACAGAGCTGTAGGTCAAAAAGGTAGGAATAAAGGGACAGTTTGAAGGTTAACCATGGAGGCATAATCTGATGATAGCCCGGGGCAATGAGGCTGAGCGGAGATGCAGTCAGTACAGGTGGTGAAGGGAGGCGCTGGCAGGAGGGAGGCAGGCTGCGTGAGACAGAGGAGTCAGGGTTGAAGCCAAGAGCATTCCTTGGGTACCTGCCAGCCCCTCCTTGCCATCAAGTCTCTTGCTTACTTCACAGTGCTCTTACAGAGGACCAAAAGAAGGAGCAAATGGAAACCGTGTGGATGCTGAAGCCTCTCTGAAAGCTGTTTGTTTCTATTATTATTATTATTGTTTCATGACCAGAAAACTTTCTCAGCTCTAGCTGGCAGGAGATGCCAGGCTGGGTTGATCTACTGTCAAGAAAATCAGCGTCTCAATTAAGAGGGGATATAATTAGCTGATTATAATTTCAATTTGTTCTTTTCTGGTGCTTCCCTCTCTTCCCTGCCGGTGTCGAGTCTATGTTTGAGATTCAAACAGCCTCTCTCTGCATCATAATGGACAAGACGATATCAATATAGACAGCAACAGAGGAAACAGTGGCAATTTTGAAATTATCTCCCTGAGATACCTGCCATGTTTTTCCTCCTGAAGCTATTGTATTTAAATGGAGGAGTTGCAGGCTTTTCAGGCTTCACAGTGTGAATGAAGGACACAATGATAGGCTACCATTCTGAAGAGCGATAAATTCATTCTCTTCTGAACAGGGTTTGTAGCATAATCTTTATCTTGGTGACGGTTTCCTGTTGACTTTTTCTTAAAGAAGAGTGATGTCCTTATCTGATTCATGAGTGTGCCCGTGAGGCTCATTTGTTCCAACAGTTCACCACACACGCTAACACCAGGTATCTGTTCCTTCCTTCAACTCCATTTTGCAGAGAAAGGAAATAAGGCGCAGGCAGGTGAAGCCAACACATTCAAGGCCACGTGGCTGACGGTCTTGGCAAGAGGCAAAGCGAAGATAGGAGGTCCATAGACCTTGGCCTCTACAGTAAGCTCTCAAATTAACTGGCTTTCAGGAAATGGACCTTTATTTCCTCTCCTTTGCAGAACAGTTTTTTATTAACCTCAGTGAAAAGTTGGAAGCACAGAGTGGCCTTAATGAAAAAACAGTTTTATTACTTCTAAATGTTATATAAATTATCAACTAAGATATAATAGTGTGCAAACAATGGATATGAAGGGTGGTAATGAAAAAATTACAATTCATTATGAGCCTGCAGAATGCAGGCATGTATCATAAACATAAAAGACCTTTAACATTTTGATAATTAATCGCCAGACTCAGGAATTACTGATGCATGAAGAGAATACTTAATGTGAGGGCTCTTAGTTTTAGAGAAAGGACACTGATTTTAAATGGATTTACCTCAACTGTGGAGACCTCCAAAGATCTCAGTAGCTGAGGTTATTTCAAACTATTGACTCAATAAAGACTGTACATGGTGTGTCTGCTTTTATATCAAACTCAGAATGAGTTGGATCCAAATGAAAATGTGCTTTTTATATCCAAGTCACTGTGTCTTCCATCAGCGATTCTCAATGGAGCACAGGGTAGAGCAGAAATGGGGTACCATTCACATCCTAGTGGATTCTCCTGAGGCTTATCTGGGAGTTCAAGGTTTATATTGGAGATGTCTACAGATGAGTCAATTATAATCATTGGTCAGAAGTAGGAGGTAGCCTCACGGCTTCGAAGCCAAGACTGGTCAAGGACTCCTGGCTCTGTCAGCTGCCAGCTGTGCAAACCTGAGCCTATCCTTTACCTTTGCATGGCTTCATTTGTCTCCTCAAAACTCAGATAATCATGTCTCCATTGTGAAGATTTCCCATGAGTGTGAAATGTCTGTGTGGCAACTGTGGCACTGAAGGACACCAAGTGAAGGAGTTGGTGACTGCAGCAGGGGCCTCCAGCTCAAGCCTTTTACTTCTGAAGAGGAACTAATGTTTCAGGAGCTTAAAGCAACTTGCTCAAATCCACTTGCTATCTAGTGGCCCAGATGGCATGGAAGCAGAATCAAGGTGTCCTGCTTCAAGCTCAATGCCTCATTAGCTGCCGTGTTAACACTGGAGGACATCTCCTCCCACAAACCTACCGTAAAATTCCTCTCTTTGGAACACATCCATCAAGCTGCTGCCTGTGAGAGGACATGCCTGGAATGGATGAATTCCTGAACCTGCTACCACTGGAGACCTGGGATAGCAGGACCAGCTCCAGCCCAAGCCCCATGCATTCGTTCCAAATGGAACTTTTGTCATAACACACTCACTGTCAGCTCCCAACTATAGCAAACACTGGTCCTCTGTGTTCCTTATAATTGACTTCTGAAATGTAACTATGGAACCTGCATCTAGCCATCCAGACCTTTGACTTGTCTCAAATTGTCTGGACTGGCCCTTCTTATCCTAAAGCCCCAGCTCTCTCCAGAGGCCTCACCCTCAGTTCCCATCCTTTCCCACCCTCTCTCTGCATTTCACCTCTTTATGCTAAGCATCCGGCTCTACTGCCATCCCCAGTAACCCTAAGCAGTGGCCTCAGGAGCCGTGGCCCTTCTGAGGTTGCTCTAGTCCAACAGTGAGGCAATCGTATTTCAAATAGAGGACACTGGCCTTCCAGAGGTTGGTACCCCAGCAAGTAGTGTAGTGTGCAGGGAATTAGCTTACTACCTGTTTAATAGAAGCCAATGAAAGGGCCATCACCAAACTGAAGCCTTCCCTGCAGAGCTCAGGAGGAATTAACCTCTGGTGTTCCTTTATTCCATCCCCACTGTCTGGCATAATCTCTGGAGTCTCTTATGAAATCAAAACAAGATATAATGCCATGACAGATGCATATGTGAACATCAGGCTGAGCTCCCCTTGTCTGTGACGCTGCCCACTGGCATTCACGAAAACGGACCCTACAGCCTTGAGAAGGCCCCTTCTTACAGCAGCCTGGTGTTTTTCAGGCCTTGGGCATTGTTTGTTTAGTCCACTATCTCTTTCTGGCCCTACTGTTCAGGGTTCAGGGGGACAATACACCCTCCACCAAGCTGGTCCCTTACCTTCCTGGTGCCTGTTTCAGTTGGGAAGTTTCTGGCTGCACCTAACAGAAAACTCAGCTCTGTTCAACTCACCTAATAAACACTGCTCAGTGCATACAGGAATCCTAGAATGGTTTCCATATAGTGGGCAACAGGCAGTGTAGGGTCTTACTCATGGCGAGAGGGGAAATAAGCGAGACAAGACTGGGATTGCCATCTTGCTGCCAGGAGAGAGTTTCTGGGCTGTCGTGGAGGGAAGGAGAACCACGCAGAGACTAGTGGTAGCCTGGAGTTGAGAGAATGAAGCAAAAGCTCAACATGGCTGAAAGGTTGGAGAGGGAGGGAGAGAGAGAGAGAGGGAGGGAGGGAGAGAGAGAGAGGGAAGAAGGGAGGGGGAGGGAGGGAGGGAGGGAGGGAAGGAGGGGGAGGGAGGAGGGAGGGAGCATGTGCTTGTGACACTTGGAGCCAGCCCCTCCTTGATCGTGGGTGGGAGGCACTGGTCAGACATGTGTCTGAGGTCGTTGTGGGTAGGACATTTCCCTGGAGATCACGGGGGCTGGAAGCCCTGTGTGTTGCTGTCTGCCACAGTGGACTAGTGTGGGGAGAAGGAGTCCAGATATCTTCAGAGAGACACTGCTTCGGTTGTGGGAACAAACTTGTCAGAGGAGAGGGCTGTTGTGGAGCTACCTGGAAAACTTACAAGGTGGTCATCTCAAGCAAGGGCTGGCAAATATTGTCTATAAAGGGCCGGGCAGGGAACATTTTAGGTTTTATTGCGTGGTTTTCATCTCAGCTTAGTGTATAGCTGTTACCATCCCAAAGGACCCGCTGGCCTTATGAATAGGTGTGGCTGGCCATGGCACTCCACTCACACTTCTTTTACAGAAACAGAAAGAGGGTGAGGTTCTGGCCTGTAGAATACTGATCCTTAAAAGCACCGAAATTGTTTTTATGTAACCTTATTGTGCAGTGGGAAAATCTACACAGTCCCTGGCCTCCAAAGAACAATTATTAGGCGTATAAAAGACATCAAGACCTGTGACCCAGAATGAGGAGAAAAATCAATCAGTAGAAATAGACTCAAACATGAAATACATGATCTGATTAGCAGACAGGATTATTGAAGCAGCTCTTGCAGACTAGTTATTTAAGAAGTTAGAATAAAGGGCCAACATGATAGAGACAGAAATAGACAAACAAACAAACAAATAAATAAAAAGACTCAGGGCCACATTTTAGAGATGAAAACATATCCTGGACAAGAAGTCGGGTGTAATTATCAGTGTCTCGGAAGAAAAGATGCAGTGAGAAGATCAGTGACCTTAAAGGCAGGGAGACAGAAATTATCCAGTGAGCTGCGGGACAGCATCCAGGGACCAAACAGCCATGTCAGCCAAGTCAAAGAAGAAGGGAGATGTGCCGTGGAACAAAGACAAACATGAAAGCGACTCCGTAGAAATGACACCTGTCCTAAGACAGCCAAGCAACAGCTTTAAAGAGCCAAAAGAAAGTAACTGTTCGCCTAGAATCCTCTACCTACTCAACAGATCTCAATAGACAAAGGCGAAGTAGAGGCTCTTCTTTCAAACCTACAAACGGCAGAAGTCATCATCCGAAGACGGCTCCCTTATGAAATGCTAAAATAAATCCCTTAAGCAGAAAATATATTGATAGCAGATGGAAACTGGAAGTTATATAAAGAGTACATGAGCAGATAGACTTTCTTTTTCTTATTCTTAAAATCTCTGTAAGCGATTATGTACAAACAATAGTGTGTGGCGGGGTTCACAGCTTAGGGAGAGGTAACGGGCATGATGATGATTTTGCTGGAAGGCTAAGGGTGCAGCTTAGCGCTGGTGCCTACACCAGGACCGGGGTTTGATACCCAGAATCACAAAAATGGATCATACATATCAATCAATACAGTATGATGGAGCACGATGCATAAAAATAGGCTTCTTAAAGTTTTAACATTTATGCATGCATATAATTTCATACATGCATTTAATGAGTTTTGATCAAATATACCTCCTATTCCTTCTAACTCCCTTCTCACCACTTTGTCCTCCCAACTCCGTGCACTGACCCCATCTCTCCCTATCTCCCATTGAGTTCACTTAGTGCTGCTGGTATGTGCATGGGTATACGAAGTGTCTTACACTGTCTAGATATAATGCATCCCAGAATAGTTATGAAAGGAATCCAACATGTTCTTAGATGACAACATTATATCACAATGTCAAAAGACTGAACACTAACTACTGTATGCGCAAAGTGCTGTATCTATTTGAATATAATACGGTAAATTCATAAGCCCCTCATCTGGGGTTTGGGGGTGTGACTCATTGGTAGAGTGCTTGTCCAGCATGCACAGGGATCTGGGTTTGGTCCTCAACACTGCAAAACAAAACAAGTCTTCCATCCATGGTTCTAAGGACAGTCATCTCAACAAGGGGCATTTAGTGGGAGGAGCCAGGGTTGCTGTTAAGTATTATACATTGCACAGGACAGTTCCCCAAAGAAAGGAAGAATTACCTAGCCACAATGCCAATAGCACCAGGACTGAAAAAGTCAGTTCTAGAGCACTCCTAAAGACAGAAAGCAAAGAGATATCATTAAGAAACCAACAAAGGGGGATGGGGAGGTGGCTTGCTGGGTAAGGTGCTGGGTGTATGAACGTGAGGATACAAACTTAATCCCTAGAACTCAGCTAAAATAGGTGGATGTGGTATCACACATCTCGACACTGGGGAGGCAGAGACAGAAGGCTCTTGGAACTTGTTGACCAGCCAGTCTAGCTGAATCCCAGAGCCTCACGTTCAGTGAGAGATTCTACCTCAAAAAGGAAAATGATGTATCAAGGAAGATATCATGCATCAAATTCTGGCCTCTGTTTGTACTTATGCACACACTTGCATGTACATTTACACACACACACACACACACACACACAGAAACATTCAAACACACAAACACAGAGACACAGATACACACACACAGTGAGAGAGACAGACAGACAGATAGACACACCCACACAGAGACACAAACACATAGACACACAGACAGACAGACAGACAGACAGACACACACACACACACACACACACACACACACACACACACAAAACCTCCAAAAGGATATGGAATGAAATAATGAAAAACAGTAAATTAGCTGGACCTGATAGTACACATCAGTAATTCTAGCACCTGGACTGAGAGAACTACAAATTCAAAGCTAGTCTGGGTTAAATAGTGAAACCTTGTTTTAAAAAATAAAAACAAAACAAAATCAGTAAATAAATATATAACTAGAACATCTAAAACAAAGCAAGAAGAGTGAGTGGATAAGAGAACAAAAGTCAAATGGGAAAAATACATCAAATGGTGGGTTTAAACTCAAACATGCCAGTAACCACATTAGATTTTTTTTTTTTTTTTTAAAAAAAAAACTGGTCTTAACATGCAAATGAAAGGCAGAGACAAGATGACAAATGACAAGAATAAGACTCAACTGTGTGCTGTCCACAAGAAGCAGGACTTTAAAGACAAGGATCAGTCTTTCCTGTCTTGCAAGTTGGCTGGTGGAAAAGTAGAGAAACTGAATACAAAGAAGAAAGCCAGGAAGGCTGGTGCTGGTACAGTAGGCACAATCAGGGAGGCAACTCTAAGGTTAAGAAGCCAAAAGAGGAAACTCAACTACAGCCAAAACCCTGTCTTGGTTAGAAGAACTGACAGGTACTCCACATCTGCCATGTATTTCAGAGGGGTCCCGACAAGGGTAAGCACTCAGTGGCCAAGTCCATGGTTAAGAAGGTTCTTGTCACTCTCACAGAACTGGGTGGTGGTGGCAAGCAGAATGGTCCTTAGGTGGTGGAGCTTTGCAAAGTGCCTAAATATTACTCTATCAAAGGCAATCCATGGAAACTTCTGAGCCATGAGCGACAAAACAACAAATGCCCCTCAGTCAGTGTGCGTGAAGTTTTCACACCAGCATCACCCCCCAGTTCAGCCTGCGGGTCATCTTCACTGGGTGTCACAAGGGCAAGTCAGTGATCATCATCTTCTTCTTCTTCTTCTTCTTCTTCTTCTTCTTCTTCTTCTTCTTCTTCTTCTTCTTCTTCTTCTTCTTCTTCTTCTTCTTCTTCTTTGCTTTTCGAGACAGGGTTTCTCTGTGTAGCTTTGGAGCCTGTCCTGGAACTCGCTCTGTAGACTAGACTGACCTTGAACTCATAGAGATCCACATGGCTCTGCCTCCTGAGTGCTGGGATTAAAGGCGTGCATGGCCACCACCACCCGGCCAGTGGTCTTCTTGATGCTAGTTGGGTAGCAACCTACTACTGTGATGAGGCCTCTTTCACTCAGTTGTGTGTAACACACCAGACCTTTGTCATTGCTGCTTCCCTCAAAACTGATCTCAGAAAATCCCCAGAAACCTCACTGATATTCACTTCAAGAAGCACCAGGGACCCTGGCATGGGGAAGATAAGCTCTTTCACACAGAGGAGGAGAAATCAGAGATTATGGAGCAGCTGAGGATGATCATCAGAAAGCTGTGGACTTGCAAATTTTGCCAAAGATCAAAGCTGGTCCCTTAGCTCCAGGGCTACAAGCAATCCATTTTGCTCTAACAAATGGAATTTACCTTCACAAATTGGTGTTTTAATTTCTTACCACAAACCTAATTATACAGTGGCTACATTAAAAATAAAGTAAAATAAGACAAAGATTAAAGCCAAGGGATGGAAAAAGGTAAAGCATGCTGACTCAAACAAAATACCACCAAAAGAATGCTGTGGTAGCTCCATGAATACTCGGCAGAGTTTTAGAGCGAGGGGGTGTGATTAGGGACAGAGAAGTGAGTCCCTTGATGACAAAGGGATCAGTTTACCTAAAGTGTATAATGACAAGAAGGGGTGGGCACCAAAAGTAGTGCTTCAAAACGCATGTAATAAAAACTGCGAGTACCAAGAGGAGACACACATGATTCACAAGTATGGTGCTGGCTGGCAACACGTCTCTCAATCATGTGTACAAAATGCAGACTAAAAATCAATAAGGACACTCAAGACTTCAGTGATATTTAATAGTGGAAGTGTTTGGCCAGCTGCTCCATAAGAAAATACCAGAAGCAGTTTACTTGAAAGAGAGAAGACTCTTGTTTCGAGTCATGGCTCTGGAGAGGTCAGGTGCAAGCAGTATGGTTTAGGCTCTGGTGAGGGCTCCTCTGGGCTGCATCATATTTGTCAGGAGCACTGTATATGTCTACATATCTGGTCTCATCCCCCATCCTCACTTTTTTTAAGTGCTGATGATTGAAAGCAGGGTTCTGCACGTGCTAAATGTTTGTGCTACCACTAAACTACATCTCTAGCTACAGGTTCTCATTATAAACCCCTAGGACACATGTGTGGATTAGGTTGGTTTTTTTATCAAATGGACACAAACCAAGTCACCTTGGAAGAACAAACATCAATCAAGCAATTGCCTCCATTAGATTGGCCTATGGACATGTCTCTGGTGCATTTTCTCAATTAATGATTGATGTGGGAAGGCCCAGTTCGCTGTGGGTTGTACCATCCCCAGACAGGTGGTCCTGGGTTCTATAAGAAAGCAGGCTGAGCAACCTATGGGGAACAAGCCAGTAAGCAATGTTTTTCCATGGTCTCAGCTTCAGATCCTGCCTTGAGCTCTTGCCCTGGCTTCCCTCCATGATGGACTCCTAAGATGTAAGCAGCTCTTTCCTCCACAGCTTGCTTTTTGTCATGGTGTTTTATGATAGCAATAAGAAGCAAACCAGAACAATTCATTTGTGGGGACTCCTTCCTAATCTAGACTTATCATTTCCCAAAGACCTCTCCTCATAACTCCACATTCGGATTAAGTTTGAATCCTCTTCATAATATTAACATAAGACTTTGAGGGTTTAAGCAGAGCAAGCCACTTTCAAACCACAGCAAAGAATGAATGTTTTCCTCAGGAGATCAAGATCAATGCAAGGTACCTACCTGTTCTTGCCATTGGACACGGCATCATAGTGGAGGTCCTAGCTAGAGCATTACAAGATAGATAAAAGGCATATACATTGGAAAGGAAGATGAAAACTGACTTTGTTCAGGGGAAATAACCATCCACATGGACAAGCTGAAGGAGTGAAAATATACTATCAGAACGAATAAATGCATTTACTAGGAGTGTAAGGCACATAATCAATATCCATAAATAATTGTTTCAATATATGAGCTACAAATAATTGAAAATTAAGTTTAAAAATATAATTCTCAGCAATATTAAAAACATTAAAAAGTCATCAATTTTGGAAAAATATAGATAAGAGCTATACACTAAAAGTATAAAATATTGCTGAGAGAAATTAAAGACTTGCATTAATGTAGAGATGCTACATAATAGACAGCAAATCTCAATATTATTAACATATTAATTTTAACCAAGCTGATTTATTGATTAAATGAACACAAGGAAAACTCTTAGCAGGATTTTTTTTTTTTTTTTGTTCTGTTCTGTTTTTGAGATGTGGGTCTCATGTCTCATGTAGCATAGCCTCACCTTGAATTCTGATCATAAGAAAGGATGACCTTGAATTCCTGATCCTCCTGCCTCTGCCTCCTAAGTACTGGAATTATAGACATGTGCCTGGCTCCAGCAGAACATATTTTCTTTTGCATGTGTGGTATTGTGTGTATGTGTGTGTGTGTGTGTGTGTGTGTGTGTGTGTGTGTGTGAGAGAGAGAGAGAGAGAGAGAGAGAGAGAGAGAGAGAGAGGAGAGGAGGAGAGAGGAGAGAGAGATATTGGGTGTTTGGTGCACATGTGTGTGTTAATGCATGTACATGCCGAGGTCAGAGGTCAACGTCAAGTGTCTTCCTCAGTCATTCTCCATCCTCATCTTTGGATTCAGGCTCTCTCACTGAACCTTAGCTGAGCTCTCTGACTCTGCTAAGCTGACTGGCCAGTGAGTTCTGGGGACTTACCAGTCTCTGCTCCCCCAGCCCTGGTGTTACAGATGATTGTGGCCAGGCCTGGTATTTACATGAGTGTTGGGGATCCAAATTCAAGCCCTTATGTTTATGTGGAAAACACTTTACTAGTCAACTACCTCTCCCGGCCACAATAGTTTTTAAAAGCAGACACTGACATGCTGAATGCTCCCACATGCTGGTGGGGATGTGAAACAGTGTGCTGCTTTGGAAAACAGTTTGCTAATTTCGTTAAGAGGTAAGTGTGTACCTTCCATCCCATTCCGAGACATTTACTCAGAAACAATAAGAGAAATAAAGCTAATGTCCATGCAAAGACTTATATACAGAGGCCTGGGGGAAGTGTTATGTTGTGAGAGCCCCAAACTGCAAACAGCCCTATGCCCATGAGCATCTTAAAACAGATGTTTTTAAAAGTGGCTTGCCCCCTCTACAATAGAGAAACCATCCAGTAATAGATACATGAGAGTGTGCACAAGTCAAAACATTATTATGCTTCCTAGTTAAAGAGGTCAGACCAAGACAAAGGGGAGCACATCCTATGGCCCCATTTGTATGAAATTCTAAAATAAGCAAACTAATCTGGAGGAATCCGAGCCATGGTTTCCCTGGGCAAGAGGATGGAGGAAGCGAGGGTCCGAAAGGGAGGCCAAGGAAGTGTTTATCTTCTTGGTTGTGTGAATTGTGTGGCTTCACAGGTGTGTGTGTGTGTGTGCCTCGAGGCTCATCAGACTGCACACTCTACGTGCACAAGACTGCATGTGATCGTACTTCAATGAGGCCACACGATGTTGAAGGGAGGAAGAGTGGTGGAGAGAAGGAGGAAGGAAGAGGAGGAAGAGCGGAGGAGAAGCACCAGCAGGGTGGACACTGAAGGAATCGTCCCTCTGTTGTCACACATGGTGCTGGCTTCTCCTGAGGCTGGCTCCCCATGGAGGGAAGCAATTTTCTCCACAAACATCACTGGCCAGAACTGTGCCACCTGCCTTTCCTGAACCTTCCACAAGTCAGGCATTTCCTGTTTCTTAGTAGATGAGGCGGTGTGGATGTCAGAGAATTAAAGCCAGGCTCACTACAGGGAGTTTACTTGAAGAAGTGATTTTTTTTTCACTACAGGTTGAATTAGAGGTTTTTTTTTTTTCCTTTCTTGCCTTCTCTTTATCCTCCACCCCAGCCCTCCTTTCTTGTTTTCCTTCCATTCAGTAAAGACATTTTAAAGACGGAAGCTATACGTAAATTTATGGCTTAAAAAGTGCTTGAGTATAGCAATGTTAAATGCTGGAGGAGACAGAACTAGCAGCTACCCTGATCTGTTTATTATACACCGGATATTTGTCTGGGATTGTCATACTAGATTCCATAAATATGTAAAAAATATTGTGTCTTGATTTAAAACATAAAAGGGGAAGGCTCGGCCAGCTATGAGGGATGGGGCTGTAAAGGGGGCCAAGAGACTGGCATTCGCTTTACTACGGCTAATGGCAACATTCATGAAGGGCTATCTGCATGTGCTAGGGTCTGTGGGCTGCCCAGGCAAAAGGGCTGGGTGCCCTTACATCCCTTGCCTGTGGTCTGCCAGCATCCACTGACTCAGCTCTCATAACGAACCAGCCAGGATTAGGTGAAAGTTGACTTTTTATTACACCAAAGATTCGTGCTTTATCATCCTCTATGACATACTCTGTGATGGATCTCAAGGGGGGAACAATTGGAAAGGTGCCTCTCTGATGCTATTTCCTGTAAATGGCCAGATATTAATATTTTATGGGCTAAAAAGCTTGCCACATTTTCTAATTGACATCCCAGAGAAGAAAGCAGATAACTGTTGTAAGACTAGACACCTTTGCTCTGTCCTAGAATTCCATACCGATGTTTTCTTTTTCTTTTTTTCTTTTTTTCTTTTTTTTTTTTTTTTCTTTTGGTTTTTCGAGACAGGGTTTCTCTGTGTAGCTTTGCGCCTTTCCTGGAGCTCACTTGGTAGCCCAGGCTGGCCTCGAACTCAGAGAGATCTGCCTGGCTCTGCCTCCCGAGTGCTGGGATTAAAGGCGTGCGCCACCAACGCCCAGCTTCTGATGTTTTCTAATGGAATGGAGGAAAGTACACCATGTCCCCACATACCCATGTTTGCTCTCCCTGAATTGGCCCCTTTCTAAGGACAGCTGCTCACCACCAGTGGTCTGTGGGAGAAGCCTGCTGAGCAGCTGATGTGCCCACCCTGGGATCCAGGGCGATGTATAGCCTATTTGATAGAACTCACATACCCAAAGTCGCCAGTGGCGTCGTTTGCATGTTAACGTTCTAATTACAAAGACACTTGAGCTATTCTTTTAAAGGGGGGAAACACTAGTTAACTCTACTTAGACCCGTTGTTAATAGCTAGTAAAACTCAGAAAATAATAAAACTTTCCCCAAGATGAATCTGCAGACCCTTGACTGGGCAGTCCCTTCTTCTCAGCCCACTTAGCCCCTGGCTCACTCACTGCCTGAGAGGTGTGAGACCCCTGGTCCTGGGCCAGATTCCTTTCTTTTCCTACACTTACCTCCGGGTCCAGTGTGCTCTTCCTCTTGACAGCCAGGATGTCTGCTGGAAGGCTTCCTCTGCCCAAAAGAATCTGCACCTGCTGTGTGTACAGCTGAAGACACCATGAAGGCATAGTTCCCCAACAATCAGCCCTAAGCCGTGATGGACAGGCCCAGGGTGTGGAAGAGTACCAGCCTTGCAGCTTACAATGATCTTAAAAAAATTAACTTCCCCTCATGGGTTTGTGTCTGCGATGTATTTGTGTATGCATGTTTATGTGTCTGTGGACCCACGTGTGTGTGCATGAACATGTGTACACATTAGAGCCCGAGGCTGATGTTTACAGCTTTCCTCTGTTGCTTCCTACCTTATTCATTGAGGCAGGGGCTCACAGCTGAACCCTGGGCTCTCTGATACAGCCAGGCTGGCTAGGATCCTGGGATCCCCTGTGCACTACTTAAGGCTATCGTATGGATCCCTAGTGTCCACTCACCTGCCTGCCACCGTCTCCTGTCACCACTGTGTGTCAGTCCCCATCATCTACTGATCTTGGGTGTCCCCTACACTTCCCAGTCTTCCCAATTTCTTACTTTGTTCTATAATTCTGTTTTTTTTTCTTTCACTTCTCTGTTCATTGAAAGCCTCCTCCTGCAAGGCTTATTGTGTATGTGTGTGTGCATGTGTGTATACACTTCTTCATGTATGTGCATGTACACATGCATGTGGAGCCCAGATATTGATTTTGAGTTTCTTTCGAATCACTCTCCACATTATATTATTATTACTACTACTACTACTACTACTACTACTACTACTACTACTACTACTACTTCTTTTACTAAACAGATTTGGCTGCACTTGCTGGCCAGTGAGCCCCAGGGATGTTCCCATCTCTGCCTTCCCAGTGCTAGGATTATAGGGATGTGCTACCACACAAGGCTTTTTTTTTTTTTTTTTTTTTTTTACATGGATGCTAGATATCAAACTTGCAGGTCTTCATGCTTGACCTGCAAACGCTTTACTAAATGATACATTTCCCCAGGTCTTCAGTGTGGTTTCGAATGCTGTCCTTACTGTTAATTTTGTTGTTGTTGTTGCTACCACTATGACGGAATACCTGATTGGCTTCAGTCCAGGAAGCTGGCCACGTTACTTGGGGCCTGAGGTGAGGTAGAATGCTGAGGTGATGGGAGCAGGGGAGAGCAAAGCAGCTCACCCAGGGCACAGACACAAGCAGAGGGCAGCACCAGCAGGCTTCCCCTCTCTTCCCCCTTCTGTTCCTGCTGGGTCTCCAGCTTTTTTTGGGTAATGCCACTCAGAGCAGTGCTTCTTCCCTTAATTAATTATTCCTCTCTGGAAATGTACTACAGCTAGACCCAGAATCCGGCTTTACCACTCTCCTAGGCTTCTGTGAATCCCATCAGGTTGACTACCAAGGTTATGAATAGGCCATTGCGGCTGTCCATATTTACAATCAGCCCCTCTCTTCTTGCATTTCCCCCAGAACGCTGCTATGGTCCTGGTGTCTCCATCCATGTAACGGTGATAATCACACTTGCATTGTCACTCTCGGAGTTGTGATGGCCTACGGAGATAAGATCTACAAACTGCTCTGAAACCTGTTATGATGATAGCTATATAAGAAAGGCACAGAATTCCGTGGCCTTCCCTATCTTTCTAAAACAAGGTGTTTTAATGTGCATGTGTGTGTCTGTGACTGTGTCGTGTGTGTTCATGTGAACTTCTGAGCATGTGTGCATGTGCATGAATGTATGAGGAGTGTGTGAAAAGCTGGAAGACAACCTGGGGAACATCCTCAGGAATGCTGTCTATTCCCTTAGAGTCAGGGTCTTTCGTGGCCTGCAGCTTGCTGCTTGGCTAGGGTGGCTAGCAACTACACCCCAGGTATCTCTTTGTCTCTGTGACCCACCATATGTGGCATTTTCATGTCAGCTCTGGGGGGGGTCAAACTCTGGTCCTGCGTTTGCAAGGCAAGTGCTCTGCAAATCGAGACACTAAAAATTCAAGACCACTGCCAAAGGGAGTCAATACCAAGGACTTGGGGAAAGGGTCTGATGAAACCTAGCTTGTGGGGCATCTCAGAGGGGCCTCCGCCATCACCTTCCCCTCTCCCAACCCTGAGATATACAGCTGATCATAACAGGGCTGGTGGAAAACTTTGGGGGAAAGGCACTGAGCTTAACGTTTGCCGCGTCTCAGGGAACGGTTGACAGCACCCAGGCAGAAATATCTGGAGCTTGCCAGGATGTGTGAAGACAGGACTGAGAGGTAGGAGGAGGAAGACGAGTGTGGGAACAGGCTAAGTCAGGCTCTGGGCTTGACAAATTATTATTCAGCTGGCTTGCCTGAGTTGTGACATATTATTTATTAAAATGGAAAGAAAATGTAAAAAGCGAGATGTCAGCCCCAACCCCAACCTCTCCCAGCAGACAGCTGGCATGAAGGCACTGCAGCACAGCCTAAGCCCCACGTGACAGTGGTGTGTGTGTGTTGGGGTGGGGGGAGAAAGCCACTGTGCTTCTTTGGAGTCCTCAGGGAAGCCAAAGCTCTCCAGCTGGATGGCAGCATGATCTTGGGCATGTCCTCAATCCTTTCTGAGCCTCAGTGTTCTCGCTGTAAAGCAGGGACCATCATTTCTTAGACGGCCATTCAACTACAGTGTGGTTAGAAAAGCATCCTGGCAAGATCTTACTGCTTTATCGAGACGCGGTAGGGACTGGGTAGCTTACAATTTTCAAATCTTTCTCCAATGTAGTGAAGTACATGGCCTCTGGTCTTCAATGGTTTACAGTAAGAGGTGTGCTGCCCTTAGGGAGTTTGTAGCTAACAGAGCATAGAGAGGTAGAATCCAATAGTTAGCAGGTATTATATGGTATATAGATAGTACCCACAACCAAATCTGTAGAATGGAGTTCACTGTACAACAGGAAGTCAAGTGGCCTCCCCAAGATCTTGCAACTAGGAAGCAGGGTCTTAGATCTCATGCTATTTCTGACCCTCTACTGCTTCTCAAAGATGGCTTCCATTGCCTCGTCGATGTCTCTGAAGTCAATGGTCCAGAGGGCATGGGGGACAGAAGGACAGCAATTAATGTATCACCTGTGCAATGTGAATGGATGTGACATTTATGTAAATATGATGGTTGGTTCCATAGTAGGAGAAGAGGAGATATTGTTGGCAGTATTGGAAGAATACACTGTCTAGAATTCTCAATGGTCCACCATGAACTTCCTAGAGAGATGGTATAATTCAAGTGTGGATTTCCTCGCAGTGAGGCTGTCTGGGGGTAAGGATGTCTGCTCTCTGATGAGGCATGAAAGGACTCCTGAGATGATGCTCTGACCTGTAGGGGATTCTGGGCCATCACTAAATTCCTCTAAGCTTCTATGTCCTCTTTTGAAAGAAGGTGGTGTTCACATACACCCTGTCTGCTCTCATGAACCACATGCCTACTGTGTGTTATACCTAGTCAGTCACTTGCCCCGTGTTAAAGGACTAAGGAAGAAATGCTGGTCCAAGATCAAGCGCCCGTTGTGCTGAGGGCACACAGTGGGTGCTCAGGGAAGTCTTTCTCTTTGCTGTGTTCCTTTGCCAGCCCCATTCTGCAAAGGGGTAAGACTGAGGAGCTGCACTTAGTCACAAATCCTGCACTGCTTTTCTACCCAGACTCTACTTCAGCGCTGACCATCTACTAACTGTAGTTGTGGAACTACAGCTCCCAAAAACCTACTAGAAAAACTAGAAGGGAGGAGCTGGAAGGCTCCAGGCACACAGTCACGACAAGGAGACGGCAACATTAATATCTCTGCTTTGATTATACACATCATATATCTGTATTATATTCATGCATTGAACAGCACCTTATCAGCATATACAGATTACATGTAAACCAAATATTTCAATGTATTTAAGAAGATGGAGATATTAACTACCCAATTTGGTCATTATATACTGTATGTAGCTATCAAATAATTGTAGAGAATCTCGTAAATCCACATAATTAAAAGAGTAATTCATAAAATTAAAACACAGAGCTGGGGAGATGGGTCAGTCGCCTGCTGATTAATTATGAGACCCGAGTTCAGATCCCTAAGAGCAGGGTGTGGGTGTGGCATCTTTACTCTTAGCACTTGAGGG
This sequence comes from Peromyscus leucopus, assembly GCF_004664715.2. Classification (NCBI taxonomy): domain Eukaryota; kingdom Metazoa; phylum Chordata; class Mammalia; order Rodentia; family Cricetidae; genus Peromyscus; species Peromyscus leucopus. The sequence continues at coordinate 64,579,867 of NC_051086.1, forward strand.
TGTTTTGCAGAAACTGGAGGATCCCTGGAGTCTGCTGACTAGCCAATCTAGCCAATGGGTGAATATTGAGTTCAGTGAGAGATGCTGTCCCATAAAAAGATACAGTGGAGAGTGACAGTGAAAGACTCCTAACATTGGCCTCTGGCTTCCACATCACGCAAATACATGTGCTCCTATGGGCACGTGTGGACACACATACACAAACATGCAGACATATATACTATACAAAATGCATACGCACAACAAAAAGAAAATAAAAAACCCATTTTTTTTTGTTGTTGTGCCCATTCAATCACAGTATGTGGCCATTGTGTTAAAAGCACTGAAAGGATGATTGTCACATACAGAAGAATGTCAGGGGAACCTATACCACAAGAGGCTCTAGCCTCCTGTGGCCACTAAGAAGGGTAATTATACACAGAGAAGCTTGCACAGTGCACCCCTGCAGCTGTCTACTGGGAACCTCCCCAAAACTCTGCATGGGTACAGCTCTGCAGAAGGTATAAACAGAACAGTAAACAGCCTTTTTTTTTTTTTTTTTTTTTTTTTTTTTGGGTAGAAGCCACGTGTTGCTGTCAGAAGCAATAAACTCCATGCACAGGGACTGGGTGCCCTGGGTCATGGCAGTATGCATCTGCTTATGTCTGATTAGGACACATTATCACACTTGGTAGCAGCAGTGCCCTGTGTCCTGGACAACCCAAGTGACAAGAATGATCTGGTGGACTTGCAACAGCGAGGCGCCGTGGAAGAGGCCAGAATTCAATTCTAGCAGGTGGGAAGTGGCTGGATATAAATATTTTAAGACAACAAATATGATTCAGCAGCTAATTGGAACACACCGACGCCACCCAGGGCTTCTGCAGCGTGACACACAGATGGGAGTGGGCTCTTGCCGCCTCTGCATCAGGGCACACAGTGCACAGGGCGTAGGGAGCTGTCCCCCCCAGAGACACACACATCTAGGACCCCGCCAAAGAGCTGGCAGATGGAGCAAGGAGAGACAGGGTGGAGCAGGGATGGGTGCAGGAGAGTCAATGACTTCCTAGCTTGAGAGAGTCTCTTGGTGTCTGGAGCCTTCATTTTAATAGAAGCAAGTGATAGTGGGTAGTGGTTGGGTCAGATGATCTTTAAGTGGTCTAGCTTTCTCCCGCCTCGAACGCTGGGGTTCCAGTGATCCGTATCTACCTCCTGGGTCTCTACTTAGGACTTAGGAGATAAAGTAGCTTGGGGGAGTCCAGTCCATGGGCCCTGGATCCAGAAAGCTTGGGTTCAAACATAAACTGTGTCACTTACTGCAAAGCCAAGCAATGCCAGCCCAGATATAGACAAGAGGGGCCCTTCTCTGGATTCTGAGAAACACTGTAGAGGGTGTGTCTCTGCTCTCTTCCACCTGTACCTCTTAACAACAGGATCCATAACCCAAGTTCTGGTCACAGACCATATTCCACATGATTGGGCGTGTTGGGTTGAAATGTCACTGTCCACTATAGGCTTATGTCTTGAGTACCTGTTCCCCGGCTGGCGGCACAACTTTGGGAGGCTGTGGAACTTGAGGAAGTAGGGTCTACCTGGAGGAGGTGGGTCCTTAGAGGCATGTCTTTGAAGGCTATGGCTGCCCCTGGTTCCTCCTCTGCTTTCTGCCTTCCATCCCACCATGATGTGAACACCCTCTGCCACACAGTCTTGCTGCCATGTACTGGGATGTTCCACCACGTCTCCCCTGCTATGATGGGCTGAAAGCATGAGCGAGAACATATCTTTCCCCCCTCTGAATGGTTCCTGTTGGGTGTTGTGTTACAGGGACACAAAAATGGCTCATACACTGGGTCTCTGGATCTTTGTCTCCAAGTCAGCTTCCAGGGTCATGGCGGTCCTCTCCCATCTTCTGTAGGGGAGAGGGGCCATGACATTGGTGCATGCAGCCCTTTTCTCAAGCAGTGGCCTCTTGGAGTGATGTGCTGGGGCTTGGATTGTAGACCAGGGAGCTCCCATGTACACAGGGAAGATTCCTCACAGTTTAAGAACTGGAGAAAGGCAGGCAGAAGGGGCTGAGTTACTAACCAGGGTCCTTCCCCCCTCCTCCATGGCTTCCAGTTCTGGAACGTCAAATGTGTGAAAATCTCAAGTTGCAGCCAGGCACTGAAGTGATTGTAAAAGTGTATTAGCCAATTAGAACAACAGACGTTTTATTTCAAAATTTGTTGGCTGTATTCAGAACTTAGAAATATTTATATATGTATTATATAAGCTTCCAGGGGCACTCTTGCCCTCAGCCCACTGGTAGTAGGGAATGGTAGACACTGGAGAAAATGCTTAACCATTTGGTCCAGGTTTTCCTCATTTGTAAGTCAAAACTAACGTCAGAACTAACCTTACACAACTGTTGTGCGGGCCAAACAGCTGACACACACACACTAGTCACATGCCTAACGTGTAGAGAGTATTCAGTAAAAGCTTTAGCTATTATATAATTTGTCCATCACCCAGACCTAAGACTGCATCGTGCCTGGAGACTTCTGGGTACCCCACTGAAAGGGCTCAACTTTGCCAACTGTCAGGTCACTTGGCACATGGTGACTGAACCAGGTGGCCTGACCACAACACGAATTGGCATCTTGTCACCTCCTGCTGTCAGCCTCTGCCTGTGTGGCTCTCCCAGCCTGGTGCAGCCCTTTCTGTGGAGCCCTTTCCGTACTCTCTTGGGAGATCTCTACCCTAGGGGGGACACAGGGCCATCACCTGCATGGCTAAAGTCAGCCCACAAGATACATGCCCCAAGCTGTTTATAGCCCAGTGACATGGGCACACCAAGGCCTCTTTAAATGTCACTGGCTCTGCTGGGGCAAGATGTGTGGGAAGCTGACATCCATAATCCCCGTCTAGAGAGCAAATAAATAAGTTCTATGCAGGCCCAGGCGCCATGCTATGAAGTGTCTTGCTTGGAAACCTGGCTCTTGATAACAAGCCAGTGGGAAGGACGCCGCTTTCAATTTAGCTTTGCTATCATTAAACAGCCTTCTGTGGTTCTTGATACGCTTATTTTATTTTTTCTGGCCCCACGCCAGTTAAAAGTAGGATAAATGATAACTCTGTTAACGAACACTCGGCTAATTTTGTGGCAGAGACTGCAGGGGAGGGAGCAGGTGGGACTGTCCTCACACTGTGAGCTCATAACCATTTCGGGCATCAAACATTTATTAAGGGCCAGTAATAAAAGCCCCCATGATAGTGTAATGGCTCATTCTAAATGCTTCCTGCTAATAAAATGAGCATTGATTCGAAAGGCAATATTTAAATTCCATCCACAGCATGTCAAGGAAAGGCCAAGTGTGGCTGGAGTGTGAGAAACATTTATTTAGCCAATGCGCTTAACCATCCACTGCCTGGCAAATTGTGTGGCTCTTGCCAGGAGGGGATGTGCTTGGTAGGAAATGCTTCACTGGGGAGGCGCCTACAGACCCAGCTTCAACTCCTAGCTCCCTGCATTAGGGCTGGGTTACACTGGGCTTGGTGTACAGCCCTCTGAGCCTGCACTGGCTCCTTGACATGCAGAGCGTGTGGAGGTTGGCTTTAATTGTCAACTCCACACAGTCGAGAATCACCTTGGGAGACGGTCTCAATGAGGGATTGTCTGTATTGGGTTGGCTTGTGGGCATGTCTGCCTGCAGAGGATCGTCTTAATTAAGTTAACTGAGGAGGAAAGACCCTCCCTTAATGTGGGCAGCACCATTGCATGGGCTGGGTCCTGAACTCTTACAGAGTGAAGAAAGCTGGCTGAGCAGAAGCAGGCGAGTGTAAGAGCATGCACTCATCTCTCTCTGCTCTTGACTGTGGCTGTGATGGGACAAGCTCCCGCTATCTCAAGCTCCCGCTCCTGTGGCTCCCCGACAGTGATGGACTGTAACTTAGAATTGTAAGGCGAAAGAACAATCCTTTTCTCTTAGGTCAGGGTATTCTATCCCACCAACAGACATGAACTAGGACCACTGGTCATGCTTCTCCTGGTCAGAGGCTTGCAGGGTTAAAGTAATATGGAATCCATATGCTTTAAGCCCCTTTATTACTTCCTTTGAACTCAAAGATGGACTTGCTCCAGGTCAATACTTGAGCAGCTTCAGGGAAGTTACTCAGCAGGCTCCTGACTCTTGTCAAAGCTGTTTGACACAAGCCCCTTAAACAAACCCCAACCTTGACATGCATCTTGTGGCCCAGTCAGTGAGTAGGAAATTCACACATTTACATGTGTATAGTCTTTCAGGTTCTTGGGACACAGCTAATTGGTGCAGGACTGTATGCAAGATCTGGCTCCCACTGCCCTGCATCCCCCTGCCTCTTCCACAGACACTATGGTCCAGCTGCATGCTCTGTCCTGATTTCTTCCCTTCACGCATTTCTTTCCCTCTTCTTGAAGGCTCCCATTGTCCCTTCCTGCTGAACAATGCTCTCTATCCTTAGGAGTGGCCAAAGATCCTCTTCAGAGGGCCCTGGCCTTCCCTCTTCCAGCAGTGGCCATGTCCTCCTGCAGCCCTCTCTCTCAGAGCTGGAAGCACACCTCACTTCTGTGCGTCCAGCATCCACGAGGGAGTCTGGCATGGACTCAACATGTTCCTCTGAGTGGGTTGACTCAGCTCTCACTCCTAGAGACTCTTGTCCTGTCCTGGAGACTTAAAAAGAATCTATCTGCTGAGAACTCACAAATAAATCTGGCTCGGTCCACCTCCTCAATCGGATCCTGCAGACACTCAGCTGCCTACTTGCATATCCACTGGGATGTCCATGCCTGTCCAAAACTGGGCTCTTCACAGGCCTTCCCAAGCTGGCTCCTCCTCCGCCCTTCCCGTCTTAGCAGATGGAAACTACATCTTTCTGCTTCTCAGACCAAAAGCTCTGGTGCCATCCCCCTCACTTCCCTTACCCCAAATATCTGGTGTGGTTGATTCTGTCAGCTCTGGCTTCAAGACACATTCAGCATCTGGTTCTTTGCCACCACCTTGTTTGCGCCTAGATTAGTGCCTAAGGGAGATCTCCATGCCTGCTTCTGCCCTTCTGATTTTCCCCAGCATTGCATTCACAGTGACCCTATGACAGCACTCTGCTCTTCCTCTGCTCACGGCTCTCCACTGACTTTCCACCCTGTATTCAGCATGGCCAAGTTCCTGTAGTGATAAGACCCTGTATGATCTGGTCTCTTCTGCCTGCCAAGTTTATTTCCATTGTTTGCTAGACATCCCAAGGAAGCTCTTACCTCAGGGCCTTTGCACTGGCTATTCCCTCTGCTGGGAACACTCCTTCCCTCCTGCCTTATGGTTGACGTTGACTCTCCCTCCAGGGCTTACTTCTTAGAGGGACTTTCTCTTGTCCTATCTGGATTCTTACCTCCCCAACAAAAACCGAACTCCATTTATTTGTTTGTTTGTTTATTATTTATTTATTTTAGCACTTTTTGCTCATTGCCTTTCATAGTTCGTGACTTATTGATCTCATTTATCTTCTGTCTTTTCCAAGCTGTGAGGGCATGGATTAGGAATCTCTATCTTCTATATCTACAGCAACATATAATACACAGTGTCCCTTAAAACAGAATGCCAAATGAATAAATGAATAGCTTCTTCGAGGAAAACATCAACATCAGTAGCTCAGCTGGAAGCAGCAGGTAGATGGCTCCAGTGGTGGGCAGTCGTCTTCTTTCACACCAGGGGTAACAGGATGCCAACTAACTCCTCACAGGGATGGCTATGGGCTCACTCTGTGGATGAGTTTTAGAGATGATATTGTACTGTTTGGTACTACCAAGCCAGCAGAGGCAGAGGTGGTTTTCTCCAGGGAACACTTTGAATAGGTTTTCAGAGCAAGGAAAAAGGATAAGGGAGAAAGCAGCCGGTGCAGGACCAAACGTCCTACTCCACGGAGAGACTGTCTTCCTTGGCAGCTATTCTAGGTGTGGTCAGCAGGTCAGGCCGTCCTCTGGGGCCAGACAAGACGTGGTGCCTGGGTGTTTGGATTAGCATTAGGTACCAAATGTAAAGTGGAGTCTGCAGAGTCCCATCCCTCCGTTGACTGAGACATGAGTTTCTGTGCAGACACTTGAGTTAGTCACCTTCATTGGACACAACCGTTTATACCATTGAGTGTGTGACCGACCACTTACTACTACTTAGCTCAAAGCTGCCATGTAGAGTTTGCTCCCTGGTTAAGGGAAAAGTGACCTTCACTGGTCTCTCCTACTCCAGGGATGGTCATGTCCTTCGGGAATAGGCAATAGACCCTGCCTTTATTTTGGTGACTTCCCTGTCCCTTAGACATGCAAGACAGACCTAGAACTGAACCTCCTATTTACTACCCATGCATACAGGCTGAGTACTCTGAGGTGAGTTCCTGACCCAGAAAGTGTGTTATTCTTTCCTCAGATGTATGGAGGCAAGCAAGGCTCAGGCTTAGTTTCCTTAGGATCCTAGATCTAAAGGAGGGCAGGGTTAGCTGTCCCCTACTTCAGCCTCAGGGGAGCCACCACCTTGCTCATGGCTCATATGGAGAGGCCTACATTTAGCAAGTGTTAAGAATACACCTTGCCTTAAGTAGAGCTGGTACTTGGTTAACATTTGACTTGTGAGCCTTAAGTCTGTTTCTAAAGGGTGAAGGAGAGGTCTCCTTTTTCTGAGGATTAAATTTTGTTCTAAAGCCTGGCTAACATCTGTTTTTCCAACTTTGAAAGCACCAAAACCCTGCAGGAGAGCCAGCCTGCCGCTTTTCTGCTCAGCCTCTACCTGTCCCTCCCGTGTTCAGCTCTGCCCATTTATGATTTTTATTATCTGCAGGCTCAGCCCTGGTCCAGCTGCTCAGTCAATAAGAGGCCAGCCCGGCAGTGTCTGCAGGAGCTCTCTGTACCATCTGGGCAATGTGGCAAGCCCACCCTGGCTGTCCTGGGGGGCAGGAGGGAAACTTGCCTGCTGTCAACACCTGCTGTGCCCACTGTCCACCATCCATTCATCTGTCTAGTCCCCAGTTTCTTCTCTGGGGAGCCACTTCCCTGGCATGCCCTAAGTCTTCAAATGGTAGAGACTCTACTTGGACCCCACCATGTTACCCATCAACAGATTAATTTCTTGCTCACTTGGTTCAGACTTAAGTACATGATCCAAGTCAGGCCAATTACAGCTCATTTTTCAGTATGTGTGCATGCATGTGTACATATGTGTATGTGTGCATGTGTATGTGTAGATGTGCACACAGTTGGAGATTAGGCTTTCCTTCTCATTGGATATGAAGCTGCAAGAACACCCAATTGGGAACTTCTAGCAAAAGCCACAGTGACGAGAGGGTGAGCCCAAGGCTGAAGGCAACACTGAAGCCAGATGGCAAGACAGGAGCCTTACCCAGGTGAGAGCATTTGGCCCTGAGCTGAGCCATGCCTGAACACTAATCAGTTCACTTGGGCAAGCTGTGCAGCTATGTCTGATTGGGTCTCTAGTTCTCTTAAACAAGCATAACATGTTCTTCTCACTAGTAACCTGGAGTGTTCTGGGCACAGAGCCTTTGTGGCCAGCTCCTCACTGTGTGGAAGCCCATCCTCCTCTGCTCCCTTCTCTCTAGGGCAGTGTTTCTCAACCTTCCTAATGCTGTGACCCTTTAATACAGTTCCTACCCTTTTATACAGCTCCTCCCTTTAACACAGGTGCTACTTCAAAACTGTAATTTTGCTACTGTTATGAGTCCTAATATATATATGTATATATATATATGTGTGTGTGTGTGTGTGTGTGTGTGTGTGTGTGTGTGTGTGTGTGTATCTGATATGCAGGATATCTGATATTGACACCCCCCCCAAGGGTCGTGATCCACAGGTTGAGAATTGCTGCTCTAGGATCTACAGTTTCCTTATTCTATCCTCAGGTAGTAGTTAACAGCTCACATCCCTACTGGGGAATAAGCTTGGCTCCAGGGAGCAGATAATCTGTTCCTGACATCTTAGTCCTCAAAGCCTGTCCCTGGGTGTCCCCGGCATCCCTTTAGAGCTTTATCATCCTGAGATCAGCTAAACCCACAAACTCCTGTGATGAGCTCCACAGAAATGCCAACAACCAGGATCCACGACTCCCCAAACACGTGGAGAGCATTGGTGCTGATGGATGGAGTGGGAAGGAGTGTGTAAGTGGGGGTGGGTGGGGGGGTGTGTGGGGGGGTGTGGGGGGGGGTGAGGAAGGGTGGAGGGGGTGGAGGTGGCAGGGGAAGATTTCTACTTGTAAAAAGTTGACAGTGTACATTCCATTCCTATTTTGGAGATCTGCAGGCAAATTTATTTACTCAAGGTGCTAATGACCATAGCCATAAAGAGAAATGTTCTGGCGATCAGCATTTAACATTTTCCAATGTCCTTGATGATGGAACAGGTTTCTTTTGTTTTTGGCTGAGATCGTAACACCCTGAACATTGGGAAATCCTTGACTAGAATCCATAGCATCCTCTTGTCCCTGTGTACACCTGGCCTCTGCCTGGATGGAGACCTGCTTCTGCTCTGGTTGTGTCTGGGCCTTTCTATCCTGGCCTTCTTTACCACCTGACCCCCTAGAGTGCCCAGGGCCAGGGGCATGTAGCCGTGCTCTGCTGGCACACCTTTTCTCAGCGACGGTGGCAGGAGACAATTAGGCTGAACTGATAACATTCATTCTTCTTGGGGCCTCGTGGACTCCATGACACCCCCGCTCTGAGACCACAGCTGGGATCGGGCTGCAAAAGAGCCTTCAGCTCAACAGTAAATGGTGACAGATGTTTCAAATCTCATGCTTAGGGGCAGCGCAGGAGATGAGTTTCTGGGAGTTAAGGCCTGTAAATGAAACACACCAGGACCATAAAAAAATGCAGTATGGCCAGGGAGTAGGGGCTCTGGGACCCTCAGGCTAGGTGACATGGGAGAGCTCTGATTTAATATTTTGCTCTTAGAACAGCAGCAGCACACTTCTTAGGAAACAGAAACACCTGTGAAGTTTTGCTTGCTAAATCCCTGACTCATTGTCAGAGGAGGTATATATTGGTGTAATTATTAAGGCCACTCCACGTAGTTAAAAGGGAGGTTTATTTTGTGGGGTAACTCACAAATGAAGGGATGGGCTACAGGGTCTGGAGAAGACGTAGCGCAGTCTGGCAGTGTTCTCTGGAGAACTCTGTTCAGTCTACCTCTAGTGTCCAGGGTCCGGGAACCAAGAGAAGGCCGCACATCCAGATCTCGGGTCTTCAGGACCCTCTCTTGGTCCCGCCTTGTAGGCGTGATAGTTACCGAAGCCTCAATGGGGGTTGGAACTTCCAGATCAAACCTGGAATGGCTACCCACTACAGGTATACGCAGAGGCTTTAGCTCAAGGTTGAAGGAAGGGGAGTCACCGTTTGTTGACTGCTCACTGTGTGCCAGGCCCTGAGCCGTTCTGTACTCGAGATCCTTCTCAGTCTCCACACAATCCAGGGAGGTAAGTGGTATCTGCTTCGATAGGGATGAAGCCAAGATGCAGGAGCATGGGCAGCCTTTGATTGACAGGGACACTGGGATCCAAGCCAAGCTCTTCCAGCAGCTTGAACCTGCCTAGGCAGGGACTTCTCAGAGTGCAGTCTCAGGCCGGGTTGGCTCTGCCCCTTAAGTCTTGTTGGGCAGGACCTTCATTTTCCTTTCTATCCCTTAACAATCTTCTAGCTTGGGTCCAAAGCAACACAGAGCAGATTTCCCAAGTCCTGATCTCTTTGATGGCAGAGATGGGATCTGAAGAAAAGAAATCAGCTAGATCCAGGGTGAAGTTCCATGGTTAACTGCAAACCCCCAGCATGGAGAAGCCACCTGGAAACTGACCCTGAAGGAGTTCTTAGGGGTTAGTTTTTGCCCCATTAGGGTGCCAGTTTGCCTCCAGAAAACATTAACACGGTTGTCTGCTTTTGTGCATGTTTGTGTGGGTGTGGACCCTGTGTGCACTGGTGCACACACATGGGTGTGGAGGTCAGAGGACAAACTTGAGTGTCGCTCCTCGGGTGCCTTCCATGTTTTGTTTGAGACAAGGTCTTTCCTTGGCTAGGAATATCAGTGGGTAGGCTAGATTACCTGGCTCCTAAATTCCAGAGATCGTCCCCTGCCCACATCCAGAAAATGTCAAGTGTAGATGACCACTACAGTCTTGGCTTTTTATGTTGGTTGTGGAGATTTTATTAGAGAGCCATTTTATTGATTGAGACATCTCCCTTGTCTGTTTTTAGTATCCCACCCCAATCATCCCAAGGGGAGTTGATGAGAAATTGTTCGGGGAGGTAAGACATCGGGGTCCTAGTCTGCCTGTGCTCCCAACCAGCAGCATGACTCCTCTTTCTTTGAGCCTCAGTTTCCTCTTCTATCCACAGGGATGGCAATGTTTACCCTGAGCCCTCATAGTGACAACGGATGTGATACTCAGTTGAACTCGCCTGGAACTCACGGAGGTGTAAGCCAGGCACCACGCTCCACCGGAGGAGGAGGGTGTGTCCTAGAGCATCGCACACAGTCCCTGCTTTCAGCTAATGCACTAGTGCAAAGAAGATGGCAGGGGCAGCGGATGGAGTGGCTTCCATCTCAAGAGCGTTCCCAGTCTTTGTTTCATTGGGAACACACGACGGCTGTCTGCAGCCGGCAGGGTAAATATTCTTATTCTCACTTGACAGATGGAAGAAATGAAGGTCGCGGAAAGGAAGACGACTTGCTGCGTAGTAATCGTGTCCCCAGTCTGTACCTACAGTTCATCGGCACAGGGTTTACATACGTGTCATGTCATCAAATCTTAAAGGAAGAAAAAAAAATCCCTGTGTGGTGAGACACATTGCTAGGAGACCTCTGTGATAGCCGAGAAAGGGAACTGGGCCAGATTGCCAGTTCCTGTTGGGGAGGGACCAGACTATCTTCATTCAACACCGAACAAGGCATCAGGCAGTAAAAGCGGTTTAGATAGATGCTTTTGGCGTCCTGCCTCTGACCCCCTGAACTTGAGTACTTTAGTGCATGCTGGCCCTGCTTTCAACTGTCAGCACCTCTGTTCCTCCGTCCCAGGGCTTTCTCTGACAGCAAAAGCCTTCTTTGCCCAGGCACAGGGAAGCCGATGGCTCTGGAAAGGAAATGCTTGCTGAGCTTGTCCTCAAGAGAAGGTTCAGGGCCTCACAATAGCCCCATCTCGCCCTTCGGGGGAGGTAACTCTGAAATATGTGCCCTACCTTGGTTCTCAGAGCTCCCGTGGAGTTAAGTTCTAATTGTCAACACTGCCAACATGCTCAACCATGTACTTATTTTGGGTGAACTTCCTCCCCCATTTTCCTTTTCTACCTCCCCATGTATTTTCTGGGACCATCTCCCAAATAGACTATTTATCCTTTTTGTTCAGGGTCTGTCTCTAGGGAAACCAGACGACAACTGGGTTTAGTGATGGCTCATGGGATGAGTGGAAGAATGGATGACGAACAGAGTGTGTATCCTATCCTTGACCCCTGTCTGAGGAAGGGATTGGGAGGGTCAGTTAGAATGAGCTAGAATGAGCCTTGATGGGTTTCTTGGGGACCCAGGCAGGCTTGGGGAGGCATCTTCTTGGCTGATGTTGGTGGGAAATGGCAGAGAAGAAAATGATGCCATACAGCTGGTACTGGTTTGCTTGCTCTGGGTAAAGTTGGGGCTGGGACTCCAACCTGGGTAATGAGCCTTCCAAAAATGCAGGATGCCCTGCTCAGATCCTCTCCATTGGCTGCCTGGTTTTCTTGGAATAAAATCCAACCCATCTGAGATTCAAGGATTCCTGAACAAAAGAGTGCATCTCTCCCTTCATGGTACTTTTTTGTTTTATTTTTCTTTCTCTTCCCTTCCTTTTGATTTCCTCCCTTTAAATTCCCTCCCTCCCTCCCCCTCCCTCTCTCATTTTCTTTGTATTCTATCCAATCCCAGGGCCTTACATACGCTAGGCAAGTGCTCTACCATTGAGCTACATCACCATCCTTAAATCCATTTTTTTTTAAATTAAGACAGGTTCTTACTAAAGTGCCCAGGCTGGCCTTGAACTTGCTATGTAGCCCAGGCAGACCTAGAACTTGCCATCTCCTGTGGCAACCAGGAGATGCTGGGATTTCCAGGCCCATGCCACCTTGCCTCCTACAGGTGCTTTGTCCGGAATGCCCTTCCTCACAGCTCTGCCTCCATCACTCTTTCTGCTTCTGTCAAGTTTCAGCTTAAAAGCGACCAACCTCCTTAGAAATCGCTCTGCTGCACATCCAACTTAGCCACCCCCCACCACAGTGTTCTCGTGTCCACCCCCCACCACAGTGTTCTAGTGTCCACCCCCACCACAGTGTTCTAGTGTCCACCCCCCACCACAGTGTTCTACCCCCCCCAGTGTCCACCCCCCACCACAGTGTTCTAGTGTCCACCCCCCACCACAGTGTTCTAGTGTCCACCCCCAACACAGTGTTCTAGTGTCCACCCCCCAACACAGTGTTCTAGTGTCCACCCCCCAACACAGTGTTCTAGTGTCCACTCCCCACCACAGTGTTCTAGTGTCCACCCCCCAACACAGTGTTCTAGTGTCCACCCCCCAACACAGTGTTCTCGAGTCCACTCCCCACCACAGTGTTCTACTTTCATCACAGAATTTGTACCTGCAGAAGATATGCTTATTATATGCCAATTGTTATTAATTCATTTATCGTCTAACCTGAAGGTGCAAGAACACTGTTGATCTTGTTCTCTGATTCCCTTGGAACAATGCCTGGCTTGCAGGAGAGACCCAACGAACTTACTGACTGAACAAAAAGATAACCTCAAGAGAAGATAGTGATGGACAGTCAAGTGGAAGAATTCCGGAATGTGAAGACAATGCCTTTAGCTGCCATTTGATCTGCTGGTGACCATTTTTAGGACCAGCTGAGAGTCTTTAAATGGACCAAATGAGTTGGTGGTGGGTTAGGGGTATGGCCTGAAGTTAGTGTCTCAGTGGTGGGAGACCCAGAACCCCAGCCTCAAAGACCACAAAAGTTATGCTCTTACCCAGCAGCCACACAGCATCTTCCAGGGTTCATGCACTCACCTGAAACAAAGCTTCCTGGCTATTCTACCCAGCACCCTACCACATCACAGGGGCACAGGCCACCGTAACTGTTTCTGTGATAGTAACACCTTTATTTAGAAATTGTCCCAGTTTTATCTTTTGTCCACATATAAGCAAATATATATAGGTTGGTCACACAAATAATTTGTCCTTGGGGGAAAAATGTTACTTCAAACTAGTGTCTTGCTCTGAAGTTCTCAGGCAGGTGTGTCCAATCCATGACCTACAGGCCACATGTTGCCAAGGATAGCCATGAACACATCCTAAAACATAGTCATAAATTTACTTTAAAAAGTAAGAAAAAATGTTTTGGTAATTCAGTTGAGAGTATGAACTCTGTAGATGACAATGTCATGTCACAATGCCAAAAGGTTGGACATGCCAGTCTGGACCATGGTTTCTCTACCTAAGCACCATGGACATTTAGAGCTGGTAAGTTTCTTGTTGTAAGGGGCTGATCTGTGCATGGAAGGGTGTCTAGCAACATGCTCAGTCTCATACCACTGCAGGCCTTTAACTCCCAGGTTGTGAGAACCAACAATGTATCCTGACCTTGCAAAAACTAATAGCAGGAGACACGATCACCATCATTTAGGAATCCCCTTGCTGAGTTACAGGAGGGCAGACACCTCATCTGTTTTGCTGATTGCACCCTCAGAACCTGGCTTCAGTTAAGTACCACATAAATATTCATTGGATGAGTATAGGAGTGAATGAGTGAACAAATGGATAAATGTGTGGACACAACCAATGCCCCTGGACTTAGCTTCTAAATCTTCCAGCCCCACAAGCCCCTTGCTTCTAGTTTTGAGACATCACATGGTCTGTGGACTCCTTGACTAGCTTTAATTTATTCCATCCGACTTCCCATAAATATCCCCAAGCAGGCCACAATTTCTGGCTTGGTCTATTTCAGCTTTGAGCCCAGAGTCTTCTTTCATACTAAAGTGAAACATGGAAAATAAACAGAATACGGGAGTTCCAGCCAAGCTACTGGGGTCACACGCTCCAGGGTCCAACTCAAGAAGTTTCCAAGGTGCCGCTTCCCCCTGCATCCCCCAGACATGGGTGGAGCCAGCATCCATTAGGACACATTACAGTTGTATAATGAGGCAGCCGCACTCAAACCCAATCCGAACATCGGAGGCTTCTATAGACTCAGAGCCACTTGAGTTCACTCAGCCTCTGCTAATGAAAATATGAGCTGCATCTGAGCTGAGCCCGCTTCCCCACGTGGTCTGCTAAATACCTTAATATCTCTAGATTCCTTCCTGCTGTCTAAATTGTGTGCATCGCTTCTGACATTTACGAGTTATCTATGATGCCTGCAAGATTAAACCATCATGAAAGCTCTCCATCTGCACTCGGTGTTCCTCCCTCCCTCTTCAAGCTGAGATAGAATCAGACACGACGAAGCTCACCGCATCTGGGGGAAACCAGAGGCCAGCTGCAGACCTTCCACGTCCACACTTGCGTTTTTCATCTGTTTGCATGGCACAAGCCAGGGGATAGTATCTCACGTCAGTAAGTCCTGGCCCACTGAACATCTTCTAAGGACCAAGGTACTGGGGATAGACTAAGAGGCATGAAAGGTAGACTGCCCCTCCATGGAAAGGCCTCATTTCAGAACAAAAGCTACACATCAATGCCAGGCACACATCCTAGCAACTCCCTGAAGAACTATGGGGTGTGGGTTGACACTTGCGTTTCCAAGTTGAGAAACTAAAGGACTTTGAGTCACTTGGCTACTTGGGAGAGTCACAAAGGGTCAGTGTCTACCCAAAGCCAGGATGCTTTCTCCTGTCGTTTGATTCAGGAAGATAAACATTCAATGACTTAACAGGATAGTATAAGCAGGATGAAAGAAATGCTTAATAACAGTATAAGCGACGCCCTGTGGGAAACCCAAGGAAGAGAAGATTAATTCACATGCAGGGTTTAATGAGTCCGGGTGGGAAGAACAAAGACAGTTTTGATCGGTGGAAAATAAGAAGCTGCCAGGGCTAAAGTATGGCATGCACCACAGCCTAGAAGTTTAGGACCCAGCAGAGAAGGGAGGGTATGGGAAGGGGGAGGCCGGTGAAGGTGATGTGGGTGTGAGGTAAATCCAGCCTGCCAAAGCCCTGGATGGAGGACTGGTCTCATTTGTCCCAATGTAGCACTCTGAGATGCCACAGTGGCAGCTTAAGTGGATCCTAGAAGTGGACAGTCAGCACTGCCTTCCTTGTTTCTAGAAGGCTAGCTGTTAAATCCTCACCAACCTACACGGAGGATCTGGGATAAGCTGCCTCCAAGGTGACCCCCAAGCTTCCACACTGCAATGTATCCAAGCACTCTGAGCTATCGAGGCTGGTGATAGGAATTTAGAGCTGTGGTTTTAAAACGCAGAGTGGATTGCTTGTCCCTTGCTTTCTTCTACACAAACTGGAAATGTCTTGCCTAAAGAGAAGTAAGCAGCCCTTTCAATGAAGAGAAAATCAAAGCAAAGATCTGACCTGCTGCAATTTCTTACCGGGGAAACAGGAGAGGCATGCACAGCTCCTTCGTCTATGACCAATATCACATTATCCCAGACTCGCTGATTCAGAATTCTCTTCCCATAGATCAGAGCTTTGCCTCTTCCATTACCAGCTAATCCAAATGGACCTGGTGCTAACTTAATTTCTAGGATAATGGAGGCCCGATCTGTTTGCACAATTGGCTCCTGCATCCTGGCAGCATTTGCTGAATCCTTAAAATCAGTGAGGCTGTAGCAGACCATACTCTCTGTCCTAGTAAGAGAGTTGGAGCATCTGCCTAGCCCTCCAGGTGGCCAGTACTCACAGTGGACCCACTCCAGTGCTAGTGCATGATAGGGGGATGTACTGGATCATCACCAAAGCACAAGAAGGAAGACTCTGCAATTATGTTTTATAGAATAGGAACTAAGCATCTCGGGGAGGCTGAGAAACATGCCTGCAGTACATAGCTAGTGAGCCTAGGAGCTTGGATTTCCTTAATCCTGGAGATCTGGTTTAAGTGAATGAGCACAAGGTAACCCCATAAATCCTTGCAAGAGGAAAGCTGATATCACTACAGGACAGAAGGTATATGTTGATGGAAACAGAAGTTAGAGAGATGAGGCAGCACACCAAGGAAAGCTAGTCCCCATCAGAAGCTAGAGGAGGTAAGGAACAGATTCCACCTCTGCAGCCTCCAGAAGGGACTAGCCTTTGATTGCAGCAATGCAAGACTCACTGCAAACTCCTGGACTGCAGAACTAGAGCAGAACGAACTTGTGTGGTTTGAAGCAGTTGAGTGTGTGGTAATTTGTTACAGCAGCTGCAGGAAGCTCATATGCGTTCCAAAGCAAGAAGGGGTGAATGGAATCCACCAGTCCAGCCTTTATGGAAGTCAACATGAAGGTTTCTCAGAAAACTAAAACTAGGTGTCTACCACACAACCCAGTGATACCACTCCTGGGTGTTTGCCTGAAGGACTTTAAGTGAACACATCACAGAGAAACTTGCACATCAGTTTTTACTGCAGCACTATTCATAACAGATAAGTTATAGAAACAATAGAAGTATCAACAACCAAGGAGTGAATAAAGAAAATGCAGCATACAGACATGGGAAAACTATTTTTCAGCCATAAAGAACAAGAGTTGTTCTATTTGCAAGAAAATGGATGCAACTGGAGATCACCACAGTAAGTCTGATAAAGACAAACATAATACGCGTTCTCTCATTTGTAGTTCCTAGATTTTATGTCTATTCATGCAAGACATAAAATCAATCGTGTGTGTGTGTGTGTGTGTGTGTGTGTGTGTGTGTGTGTGTGTATTATATGTGTGCTGGCTAACTTTATGTCAACTTGACACAGGCTAGAGTCATCTGAGAGGAGGGAACTCCAATTGAGAAAATGTCTCCATAAGAGCAGGCTGTATACAAACCTATAGAGCATTTTCTTAATTGGTGATCAATGTGGGAGGGCCCAGGCCATTCCTGGGCTGGAGGTCCTGGGTTTTATAATAAAGCAGGCTGTGCAAGCCAATAAACAGCATCTCTTCATGGCCTCTGCATCAGCTCCTGCCTCCAGGTTCCTGCCGTGCTTGAGTTCCTGCCTGAATTTCCTTCCGTGATGAATATGGAAGGGTAAGACAAACAATCTGTTTCCTCCCCAAATTGCTTTGGTCATAGTGTTTTGTCAACAGCAACAGTCACCCTAACCAGGATACTACGAAAGTAGAAGTGCAACTGTCTACAGAGACAAGGGTGACCAGCAGGAAGGGGAGGGACAGGAAGAGGTGGTGGTTTGAATGAGAAATGCACCCCCTATAAGCTTATGTATTTAAACACTTGGTCCCCTGTTGGTGATTGGTGGTGCTACTTAGGAGTGTTATGGAACCTTTAGGGGTGCAGCCTTGCTGGAAAAGGTGCATCATTGGTGTGGGCTTTGAGAGTTTATACCCTTGCACCACTTCCATTTTCTATTGATATGAGCTCTCTGGGTTTTTTTTTTTTTTTTTTTTTTTGTTCCTCGACTGTTATGGACTTTCCCTCTGGAACTGTAGGCCAAAATTTATTCTTCCATAAGTTGCTGTTAAGTCATGTGTTATTGGCTGGTCTTTAGTCTTTTGGGGGGCCTGCCACCCAGTTCCCCCAAAAAAATCACACACAGAGGCTTATTCTTAATTATAAATGTCCAGCCTTAGCTTGGCTTGTTGCTAGCCAGCTTTACTTATCCCAACTATCTTTTGCCTCTGGGCTTTTCCCATTGTCTTACTTCTATAAATTTTACTCTTACTCCAAGACTTGCTGTGTAGCTAAGTGGCTGGCCCCTTTCCCTTCTCTGGCTACTTCTTTTCTCCTCCCAGATTTCTCCTTTTGCATCTTCTCTCTGCCTGCCAGCCCTGCCTATCCTTTCTCCTGCCTTGCTATTGGCCGTTCAGTTCTTTATCATCAGGTGTTTTAGACAGACACAGTAACACAGCTTCACAGAGTTAAACAAATACAACATAAACAAAAGTAACACACCTTAAAATAATATTCTACAACAGTCATGGTGTTTTGTCACAGTGACAGAAAAGTAACTAATGTGGAAGAGGAAAGGTAGAAGGGTGTGCAGGAATATACTCAATGTACAATATATACTTATATGGAAATCTGAAAAATCAATTAAGGATGTCAACAGGAGGAAGGCACTGGGTGTTAGTCCTTCCTCTAAGCAGGGAAGGAATGGCAAGTGCCTTGGGTTGTCCTCAGATTGCTCTCGGCTCCCTCAAGTCCTCATTTTCTACCCCTCTTACCCTACCAACTGAATTCCATCTAAACATCACAACCCATCAATGGGACACCATTCTTCAGCCTCCACCCACTTCCTCTCCAGTAGAGGGCTAGATTGCAGCTGAGTAACAAGTGATGCGACACTGAACTGGAGTTTTGCTCTGTAGGCCATGAGCTGTGTGATTCCAGGCGATCCCTTTATTTCTCTGAACTTCAGGACTGTTCAGATCAGTCCCTGGGTTTAATTTCCATTTGCTAATGCAAATGAATTCCACACACTCAGGGTAGAAAATTGAGCCTACCAAGAGAGCATCTCAAACCTCCTGGGTGCAGATTGTTTGTGTTCAGGTCTCATGTAAACAGGTGCCTGAGGATCCCTGTAGAGCCCTCAATAAGCTGCAGGCTGGGAAACCATCCCACAGGGATGGAAAGAGCCAGTGCAAGGCAATGTGGGAGTATTTCTCTGGCGGCCTGGTCCAGAAGCAAGAACAGACTGGCCCTATAAACTGAAGGTGGAGAAAGAAAATCCAACCATCACCCTACTTGGAGAGACCAGAGGCCAAACCTGGAAGTCTACACAGTTGAGAGCTCTGAAGATGAGCTTACAATCTGGAGAGGCTTGGAGGGACAGGAATGCAATGGCCCACTCAGCAGCCAGAATGTCATCAGAGGTGTCAGGATGCCAACAGTTCAGGTCTTGGGGGCCAGGCCTGGCAACAGTGGTGAGATCAGGCCTATGGGTAAAGCTCAGAAGAATACCAAATGGCTTGACTGAAAGATGGTGGCCTAGACAGTACTTCAAGTACTGTTGCTGTCCTATTTGAGAATCTAAAGTATCTTAAACGTTTTTGGGGGGAGCAGTGTCTTACTATGTAATAGGTTAGCCTGAACTTATTATGTAGACCAGACTGACCTTGAACAGATCACCAGCCCCTGTCTCCTGATTGCTGAGATAAAGGCATGTGCTTCCACACCTGGCAGTCTTAAATGTTCTTAACTTTTCCTTCTTGGCCTATAAACAGGCAGAAAAGTGCTAAGAGCTCTCTGGAGCTGGGTGGCATTCCTCTTTTGCCCTATCGGATAGGTGTCTTCACTGCCAAATTTCCTGAGCCATTTCACTCACCTAGAATGTGGGGACACTCTTTAGATGGTCTTCTAGTTTCACTTCTGTTACTATGATAAAAATACCCTGACAGAAAAGCAACTCAGGAAAGAAAGGGTTTATCTGGCTTACATTTCCAGGTTATAGTCCAGGTGACTTACATGGAAGCCAAGACAGGACCAAGTGACATACACAGTCAGGAGCAGAGACAGAGCATACTCATAGTCCCTGGATGGCTTGTTTGTTTGCTTGCCTGCTGCCAGCTAGCTTTCTCTTCCTCCATCGTACAGCTTAGGATTCCCTGCCTGCCTATGGAATTGTGCCACCCACAATGGGCTTGCCTTCCTCCAGTCATTAACAATCAAGACAACCCTCCCAGAGATGCCTACAGGTCAACTTTATCTAGATAATTCCTCCCTGAGACTCCTTCCTCGTGGTTCTAGGTCGAGTTGTTAGTTAAAACTAACCAGCACAGATAGCTGGTCAGTGTCAGATCTCATAGGATCGGCTATAGTGGCAGGCTAGACCCTGGATTGCTTGTTCTCTCTCTAGCCCCTGTGACGGTCCCCATACATCGAGAGACGCATAAGACATAACCCACCACACGGGGGAGCATGCTGGTGCTAGTCTTTGGCTTCTGAGGGTGACAGAACCTATGCCACTCTTCACCCTGGACTTGAAAACTATATATTTTTTCCCTCTCCCTACCCAGCTACTGTCCTAAAACATCCCAAACCAAATTTCTATGGCTTTCTCATTTGGAGTATACATAATGTGCCAAATGGTTGGGGTCTGAACAGGCAAATAACCGCTCTTCAAGCTCAGAAGCATCCATGACTCCACCTGAGGTCTCTGCCAGCAGCTCTAGGCTCCCAGCACCAAGTGAGGGTTTCAGGTTGCTACAGGCTGAGGAACTCCATCCTGTTGAGTTAACAGCCTCTTAGCATCACCCCTCGCTGTCTCCTCACCATATAGTCTTTTCTCAGGAACAGAGTACATGGAGTTGCTAGCCAGAGGACTGACTTCCCAGAGACCATGCCCTGCTGTGCTGACCTTTAAGGGGATGGGTGGATCTTTTCCACATTCGGTTGGTTCTCCTGGGATGGGAAAGGAGTGGACATCAGAGTTCCCAAGCAGCAGGTTCCTACACGCCTATCTTCTTCTTTGATTTGATGTTGTCTGTTATGTATGGACACTGCAACCACACATGCCTTTCAAACCTCACTGCTTATAGGGAGATCCCTGGTTTCAATGCATGTATGGATTGTGTTGGGGCTTTGTTACAGGTGGATGGCAGCAGAGCCTGAGACTGCATTTCTAATAAGTTCCTGGATGATGGCAAGGTTGCAGATCCCTGAGGACTTAAGGGACCAACTCTAAGACAAGGATGGAAGCTGGAGGGTTCTAGAAGGAAGTCATGGCTGAAATAGCACAGCGGCCCATGTCAGTGGCTGCGGTAGGTGGGTGATAGATGTCACCTAATCCCCAGGACAAGCCTGTAGGGCCAGGATTAGAACCAAATTTCACAGATGAGGGAACAGAAAGCTCAGGGATCAGCAACCGCAGCCCCAGAGGCATACAGCTAGCAAAGGGAGGCAGGGACTGAGCTCTGGTGCCTAGCTTCTGTTCTTTCTCTACTGAGCAGCTAACTGGTGTATCAATGAAGAGGAAGCCTTGCTCCAATCCACCAATGAGGAATCACGCCACAGAAGCCAACATATGGATAAAGAGCTATCTCATTCTTCACTCAAAAAATAAAAACAAAACCGTGTGAAATGACTCCTCACCAGTCAAAAGAGAGATGGATATTTTAGTAATGATGACGTGCTGAGAAAGGTGGTGTGGAATGAGTATTCTCACACACTTCTGGAGAGAATAAATTGAAACTATCGATAGGAAAACAGATGGTGGTCATGGAAGGTCTTTGAAATGTTGCTGCCCTTCCTGAGAATCTGTCCTAACAAAACCTTAAAGCTGTGAAGGCCAGGACTGTCCAGGAGACAGAGATGGTAGAGGTGGTAGGGAACTCCCACCACAAAGCATTGGGGTGTTTACATCATGGGATTTTAAGATGATATGTATATAGTTATGTTATCGGGGCAAATGGTCTGCAAAATCATCCATCCAAGAATAAAAGTGGGTACTAAAAATAACAGCAAAACCCCAAATCTTAAAGGAGGTAGAATTCAACCCACATATTTGAATTGAGTTGTATATAATCATTTTAAAGATGTGTTTTCCCCAAATATTTTTAATAACATGTGACTTTTATGGTGAATTTAGAACTAAAGTAATTTAATGAGGTAAAATATGTCCCTATGTCTAGGACAATCTCTGAAACCATCAGAAAGTAAAACACTGAAGACATTGGTACACACTACAGACCAACCATTCTTTGAACGCCAAGGAGGAGGAAGCTCATTTTGCAGATGGCTTACAGTCTGGAAGAGGAGAGGTGCCAATTAACTCCTGTCTCTGGAGCTAGCAATGGGCCCTGAGTCTGGAGTGTAGAGGAGAGGGCATAGAAGGAGAGTCTTAGGCATGAGATGTCCCCTAAGAATGAAAGAGGCTCTAGGGCAGCACGGGACAGAAAGGTCCTGGATAGAATGTCTGTTAACACTTGAAGGAAACCAGTGAGAACATGGTGCACTCAAGAAGCCACTGCATTGTCTGGCCTGGCCTAGAGAGGGTGCAGGTGAGGTGGGAAGAGATGGGGGACGGAAATAGCTAGGATCATCCAGAACTGTAGCTGTCTTGCATGGGGGTGGGGGCTGATTTTGTGGAGAAGGTATCAAGGAGGCCCAGCAGGGTTTAGAGAGAATCCTATGAAGATCCCACCTCTGGCTATCTGGCTGCCAAGTGAGGGGGTTCAGCTGTGCTTCAGGGGGTGGGGTGGGAAGGAGACCGTTGGAGTAGTTGAACTAAGGCACATGGGGGTTAGTTAGGCATGGCTAGGAAGGAGCAGATGGGAGCTCGAGGCACTAAATCAATAGTTCCATGTCTTCCAAATTAACTAGCTGCAGATGTTTAGGGAAAGGAGGGTCCTCCCAGGATTACTGCTTGGGTAACTAGTTGACTGTCTGGGATGTTTGTAACTGCTAATTTACAGGCCTGGCTGTCAGGGCAATTAAAAAATGGGGCCATTTTATGGAACAAAATATAATCTAGACACACCTAATCGGGCCACATAAAATGAAGGTGTACTCACTGACAGAATGTCACGTCTTCTTGAGGAGCTGCGGACCTCTGTGTCCTGGAGGGCCTTGGTTCAGCACTAAACCATTTCACCTGTGGGAGCAATGTCGAGGTGGCCTAGTTCATCAGGAGGTTCATGCTTTTGGAGAGCAATAGGCACTGTTTCCTGAAAGTATTTCCCTTATAGACAGATGGAAACCCCCCAGCGGATAAGGGCCACGGAGGGTGGAGAGTGAGAGGGTTGTGCAAGCAGACTGGCTTCTGTGAAGCACCTAGTGACACAAGGCAAGGGGCCTTTGCTCACAGACAAAACCGAGGGCAGGGGAGACGGGTCAGCAGGTAAAGTGCCCGCCGTCTAAGCATGAGTTGGGATCCCTGGTACCCATGTAACAGTTGGGCACAGGGATGCACAGCCCCATTTCTGCATTGCGATGGTAGAGACAGATAGAGCCTTGGAAGCCACTGCTTAGCGAGTGGGCCTCGCCGAATTCGTGGGCTTCAGGTCTAAGTGAGAGAGACTGTCTATAAAGTGGAGAGTGATCAGGGAACACACCCAAGTAGACCTCTGGCCTCTACGTGTATGTGTACACACGTGCACATGCATGCCGTACACTCACACATCCACACAAATAGGAACACAGATCACACACACACACACACACACACACACACACAGAGAGAGAGAGAGAGAGAGAGAGAGAGAGAGAGAGAGAGAGAGAGAGAGAGAGAGAGAGAATGAAAGAATCATGGTGTTATTTATTTGTGGAACACATATGCACACACACTCATTTTACAAATGAGACTCAGTATGATCCTGTAGTCAGTTTCACATCATGACATGTGCTATGGCTCAAACTGCAGCCTGAGACTTCAGCTCTTGAATGTCTGACTTTTCCTGTACATTGTACCAATCTTGTTTAAACATCTGGTGCCTGGTGCTCTCCTGGAGAACCTTATAAACCCAAGGAGGCAGCCAGCAGCCTTGTGTTGGACAGAATCTAGTCTCTAGCTCCAAACAGAACTGGGTCTAAATCCACCTTCCTCTCTTTCTAGGTGACCTTGGGCTCATCTTCTTTGAATCTCAGCTTTCTTCTTTGTGGATCAAGGGCAGCAGCAGCACCTTCAGGCTGGCTATGATGATTAAATAACAAGAGGCAGGTGAAACTGCCAGCCCACAGTAGCCACCCATGCCTCTTTCTTCTTTCATCCATCCAGAAACTTCCAGAGCTGCAAGATTCACAATTGCCCTCAAGAACATGCTCACTAACAGCTTCCCCTCTGGGTGTTAGAAGAGAAGACCTGGGGAGCAAGGTCCCATTCTGTCTGGTGTTGATATTGTACAGAAGCCATCTTACGGTATATCAGCCTTGGGACAGTCTTATAGAATATGGAGATTTCTGCAGCAAAAGCTCCTTTTAAAGACAGTTCTTCTTTGCTACATAGTGCAACTTGAGCTTTCAAATGTTTTTATTTCAAATAAATTAGCCATGCTGCTGACTCTGGCAGGGACCCAGTCTGCTCCACTGCACTGCAGTGAGGTCCCGATTGTAGCTGAGCTGAGGGTGGCTTCTTGATGCTGTGGGTGGGCACAGGTCAAGGGTGCAGAGAACTAGGCTCACATAACCGCTCCCCTACCACTTGCTCATTCTGTGACCTTGGGAAGCCCCCCACTGCTCCACTCAGCTACCCACCCTTAACCTTCATGCATGCAGAAGTACTGTCCGGTGCCTAGCATAGCTTAACCTCTGTTGGGTAAATGGACTTTGCTTCCCTTTTACAAAAAGATAGATAACTCCTCTCTTGAAGGGTAGTAGTAGAGATCCAGAACAGGGGCTGGGGAGATGACTCACTTGCTGCACAAGTGTGAAGACTGAAGTTTGGATCCCCTGCACACATGTAAAAAGCTGGGTGTAGCAGTATGGCAAGCATTCCCTGTACCAAGGAGGCAGAGACAGGAAGATCCCCCGGGGCTTGCTAGACAGCCAGTCTAGCCAGGTGGTGAGAGACCCTGCTGCACAAAGGGAGGTGGAGAGTGATTAAGGGACAAGCCATGTTGATCTCTGGCCTCCACACATAGGCACACATACCTGCGCGCGCACACACACACACACACACAAATAAACATAAATAAAGGTCCAGAAGAGAGTATACCATACACAACCCCTTGCTCACACAAATGCTTACTCCGTGAGAGCTGATGCTGCTGTTCTTATCAGTATTATTAGTCTAGCACTGCTTCTGGTGGATGTAGGGGGTGTGACTTCATCCGCTAGTTGCGTAGGGCAGTTATGCCTCACACACAGTAGGAGTTCAGTAAGTGATAAGGTTTGAAAGCCTATTTTCCTGTCTCCAGCATAGACTGTAAGCCAAATCTGTCTGCTCAGGGCATCTTTCCTTCTCCCTCCCTCCTCTCTTCAGGGGACACAGTGATAACTGGGGAGCTACTGTATTTGATGATTCAGGATCTGCTATGCATATTTCCCAACCCCGCCCTTATAAGGAAGAGCTGAACCGGGCCCGGGGAATTATTTTCGGTATTTTATCCAGCTATTCTCGTCTCTAACGCTTTGCGGTGGGTGGTTAGAGCTGGTGATTTTCCTCTCTTTTGTGCAAACGAGACCAGAATAAACAGTGCAGGGTGAGTCACTTCAGATTCTTAGCACTTCAATTACTTAAAAACTCAAGGGCCCAATGAAACTCAGAATGTCACCTTTTCCAGAACAGCCATAAGCAGATGGGAAACATGCCATGTTCTGAGTAGTCCGTGGCTTCTCGGCACAGGAAATCTGCTACTAGCTAGCTGGGAGCACCAGAGGAAAGAGGTGCAGGGGCAGCTACCACTCCCTCCAAGGACTCCACACACATTACTCCCTGCTTTGCTTCATTTAATCTTTACTATGACCTTGTGAAGTAGCACACTTAATGCCACGGAGCTAGTAACGGCCTCCATACATATTTCTTGCCTCCCTAGGTGTGGGGCCACTCACTCTCCATGTCTTACATCCACACCTCAAATCCTCACAGCAATGGTGTGGCCTGTCTATTGCTCTCTACTTCAGAAAGGAGGAAACGGAAGCTCAGAGAATGAGAGAGATCAGAAACAGAATGTTTGCTTTCTCTGTCTGGGGCTCTGTTTCCTAAATCTGACTCCGTTATCAGGGACATTGATGAATGTTCTAACATTGTTCTGTATTACACAAGAAGCCAGCAAGTGATCTGAGTGTCAGGAACATTGTTGCTCCAGTGTGTGTGTGTGTGTGTGTGTGTGTGTGTGTGTGTGTGTGTGTGTGTGTGTGTGAGAGAGAGAGAGAGAGAGAGAGAGAGAGAGAGAGAGAGAAAGAGAGAGAGAGAGATATCAAGGACCAGAAACTTGTTTGACTTTTTTCTTAATTTCTTAACCCTTGGGTCTCTGGTTGATCTAGAAATAAGAAATCTGCAAGAAGAGGCTTTGTGTAAAGATTGTAAGTACCAAATTCCTACCCTTGCCCAGCACTGTGGAAAAGTTGTTTAAGATTCTGATTTTAAAGAAGCTCAAAGACAATACATTAGCCCCTTTAACATATGCTTCAGTAAAAGTGTCATGACAAACATTAAGAAATATTTATTCACCGTTTTTCTTTATTAAAAAAATAAAACCAACAAAGTTTGGACCAAGGAATTTCTGTTGTTGAAGCTTTGAAGTGTGGACAGTGTCCAGAAAGTCTTAACCTTTATAAAAGTTTGTTTTAACGTTAGTTAGGATTTTGATTTATTTCTCTGTGGAAATAAAGTTAAAGTCCACAGGTAGGAGGTAGGGGTGGGGTGGTGATTAAGGGGGAACAGCCAGAAACAGATGATATGAAGTCAAACATGGAAAAACAAAGAGGGGCCTCCAAACGGGGAGGGAGGATGAGGGCAATACAGATGGACATGTCGGGACAAGGGACAAATAACACCAAGGTTGTTTGATAAAGTCTGAAGGAGTCACTATTTTATATTTACCTAAAATTATACACAACACTTAACACTTAATTCTCTCTCTCTCTCTCTCTCTCTCTCTCTCTCTCTCTCTCTCTCTCTCTCTCTCTCTCTGTGTGTGTGTGTGTGTGTGTGTGCATTTGTATGTGTGTGTGTCTTAAAGGAAGTTAAGCCACTTGGGCAGGCAATGATCCCCACAAGAGCCATAGACCAAGAAAAACCCCAGTACCAGGCATGAGAAATCTTTTTGAATGGTTAGGCAGGGCAGTTCTAGTGATTCACAAAACAATACATATTACCCATTGTAGCCCTTGGTTGCCTCTCGGGGTTTGAGGGTAGTCCCTATTGCTGAAGACATCACACACTTAGGACATAGGACTTGAATATATAGAGAGCTGGATCGGACCTTAAAGCCCCCTTCCTGTGGTCTAGCTTCCATGGTAGCAGAAACACTATGCAAGTTTCCAAGGGAAGGAAGCAATTAAGGAGTCTCACTCAGCTGCAACGTCTATGAACCACAACAGCGAGCAGCATGGCAAGATATGGTCAAGGTACTCACATATTGGAGGTAACCCACCGCTGTCTAATTAGACTCAAAGCCCACTCAGCAGGGGAGACATCATGCCTGGTTTCAAGCCCAGCCATCTTCCTGGGGCTAAGATCATGGACCTAAGAAAAGAATCCACTACTGCCACTTTACTAGATCAGCATATTCCTTACTACAACCTAAATTGTATCCTAACACCCAAGGTGAGTGTAGCCATCGCCCCTCATCAAAGAAGCCCCTCTTCACAGCAAATGGAGACAACCACAAAAAAAACACAGTTGCACACAATGCAGAGATCACTTGTTGGTGGGGAGCCCGGCCACAATGGATACAGCTATATCCCAGATCTTGCATTTGTGTCTCAGGGAAGATCTCAGAAGAGGGGGCAGAAAGACTGTAAGAGCCAGAATACCAGGGATTCTCAGTGAAATAGCTCTCCTAGAAATGGCTGCATACATAAGATGAGTAATGGCAATATCAGTGAGCATGTTCATGTGGATGGGACAAGCTCACCGAGTCCCATCCCTAGACAACTAAGGACTGCTGGGAGAGGGAGAATTAGCATCACCCAGGGATGAGCTTCCTTATTGGTTGTCCAATACAGAGTGGCCAATTCTGAGGCCATAGACACACAACAAAAACAGATTCAGCAGGTTGTACTTATATAACAATAATTATATTATAATTATCAAAGAAAAAGAGGCTATCAATTTGAGAGGGGGGGACATGGGAGGGCTTGGAGGGAGGAAAGGGAAGGAAGAAAATGATGAAAAATAAATTTATACATGGTGGTGAGGTTCCAAGGCTAGCCCCAGAGATACTTAATATTCACCATCACAATTAGTCTGTATTTCCCCTCTGAATTGGTTTATATTTCCTACCGTCACTGCCATTATTGGAAAGGTTGTGTTTTGAATTGTGTTGGGGGCCTGTCTGAAAATTGGGCTCTTCTCTGGGGTATGTACATTTTCTGTAGTGTTTTATAGAAGAATGTGACCTGAGAGTATCCTGCACAGCTTTGCTATGGTTAAAAAAGAAACATGGACGCTGGGGAGATTCTCATGCAGTTCATTATAACTTCCTAGTTTGACAGCCCCAAGCAACAATTAAGCAAAAACCAAAACACAATGAGTAGATAAAGGAAATGCACTAGAACCACGCAGCAGACTACTATTTAGACACAAACAGCAATCAAGCCCTGCATGTGCTACAACATGGAAACCCTTGAGACCCTTATGCCAGGAGAATGAAACCAGTCACAAAAGGTCACGGACTGTCTAGTTCTGTTTAAATGTCCGGAAGAGACAAGATCTACAGACAGAATGTAGACTCACGGTTGGCTGGAGCTGAGAAGTGATGGTATGGGCAGAGGCCTATTTGGGGGATACTCTAAAATTCAGTTATAGGGACAGTGTTGCATCCTGTGTATGTACTACACACCTTAAATCACACACTCAGACGTGGGGGGGGGGCACGTGATATGCAAACTTCTATCTCAACAATCCTGTTTTTCAAAAACAAAATTTAGCAAAACAGTTGCTCTGGTGAGTTTTCTGCTCTCCCCTGGGTCAGGCCTACCTGCTGCTCACGGCAACCTGCGGGACATTTGCCAGGGGAGTTCCAACACTCTCTCTGTCTCTTATGGGAGCATCTTCTGCAAACTATCTTCCAATAAAACCAGTGTTTATTCCTACACCACACTTTTCCTAACTACCTAGTCTTTACTGGATGACATCAGGAAGCCAGGTTCACACCAGGAAGCCAGGTTCTCACAGGGATGCAAATGCTGGGTTCACACCAGGAAGCCAGGTTCTCAGCAGGAAACCACAATCGTACAGGTTCTCCTGAGGAAGCCTGGCTCAGAAAAGCGCTTTGATGTACGGAAAGCCTTAATTAGCCCCGTGCTAGATCCTGCGTCTTCCTGAGCTGAACCAAACACACAGTCCCATCTCCTTCCCTACGCGTGTCTTCTAACTGCAGACTTCTTTGAAAGAGAAAAGTAAACAAAACTCTAAACATGGGAGGTTTTCAAATAAAGCAATTAGTGTATTTTTACAAGGACTTCTAACACAGCCTCAGAGCGTGGGTTTTCCAGGTGCCTCTGAATGTTCCCTTCCTCGGAATCAGACAGGACAGGACCTGAAGACTTTAAGGTGCAAACGCCCAGAACAGAACTGTTTCAAGGCAACCCCTCCTGCAGCTCTCTTAGAAACAGGGAGAAGATTGTGCATGCGGAGGCCTAAACCCCACCATGGGCTCCAGGGCGGATGCTGTGCTACGACCCAGATGGAGCCGGATGGCAGATGAAGGAGGCCCTAACTCTACACAAGGCACAAAGTTTGCAGGAAAGAGAAGTCAAGGGCTGGGGAGGATCTGGGCTTGACTGTACATTGTAGAAGGGATAGAAACTTGTGTGCCCCGCTGTTCGATTTATTTTCGCCGACTTTACTGATAGATTTGCTTCTGGGAAAGGGCTGCTCCGGTGGACCCTGTGTGGCTGGGACACATTGCCTCCTCAGTGTGGAAAGCAGTGTCAGGATAAGTCAGGAACACAGGGTCAGGTGTAGTGCATTTAGGTTTGCCAAAACCTACGATAAAAGCAATAGGGCTGTGTCAGAATTGGTGTCTCCCCCTCTGGCTTGCCTTAATTATTATGCACTTGCTTTCTGGCCTTGAATTATTCATGAGGCCAATTATGAAATAGGCTGCTGATTGGTAATCTCCAGCTGTGGTACCTGAGTGTGCAGGGATGTCTCATCTCTTTCCGGGAAACACAAGGCTGGGCTAAGCAGCTTGTGGGATGCAGGGCTTTGGGGGAGCAGGAGGTGGCAGAGAGGGCAGAGTAGTGAAGACACTGGAGGAACAGGGCAATATATTCAGAGGAGGTGGAAGTGGGGTGATCAACTTCCCAGTGGGCTAAGATACTGGGAATAAAAGAGATGAATTGTTGAAAGCAAGAGCTGGATGCACATCCAGTGAAGGAATGAACAAGTGAATGAGTGAATGAATGCATCTGAAGTGTCCATGCCTGAACAGGAGGAAGGGCACTGGGTTCTACGGGCTGCCTTCAGTCTCCCTGGACAGACAGAGACTCCCCTTGTTTTGTTTACCTCAGGATCCTGTGATGTGGGTGCTAAATGTCACTGCTTCACAATGCTGGAAGCTGAGCCACCTCAGAGGCCTACAGCCTCTCCAGTAGTGGGAACTTCAGATAATGACCCTAACCCACACCCACTGGCCAGGCATGAGTAGGGGGATAGGTGGTGTTAATCTTATCAACTCGATGGGATCTGGAATCAACTAATAGGCCTGTCTCTGGGCGGGTCTGTAAACACAGTTCCAGGAAGGAATAACTGAGTGGACAACCCAGCAGAGTGGGAAACACCTTCCCAAGGGTGGTCCAGATACAAAGAGGCCCAAGGAAAAGAGTGTGGGCCTGCCTCCTGCTACTTCCTTCAGGCAAGTGCATCCATCACACCGTTGCTGCCGCTGCTGTCACCGATGCCGCCATCTTCTACAACATCAGACTCCAGCTTCTTCCGCCTTTCAACGTACACCAAAGACCAGTGACTCTGCAGGAAATCTTCCAGGATCTCAGTGGCAGATTGGGACTGTTGAGGCATTTGGCTTTGTGGACTGAGTAGCTGTCAGATTTTAGGCCTCTCCAACTTCCAAGTGGCCTGCAGGACTGAGGACCATTCAGTCCTCAGGGTGTAAGCCATTCCAGTCAATCCCCTTTTACAATATGAATGCATTCTGTTAGTTCTGTGCCTCCAGGGAACTGTGCCCATCAGGAGCTGTTGTTGAACTGGTAAAGGAAGTATCTAGAACTTTGCTTCCCCAGTGGGAGGAGGGAACTCTGTGAGGGTCCTAGTGACTAGAACTTTAGCCTGAGTCTAAAGGGGGAAAATGGATTCCTCTAGGGCATTGATGGGTGCTTCTGGCCTCTCCACCTCCTGTATCTCTGTTGCTTCCAGCATGCAGAAGGTAGGATGTGAACACAGCAGCCTTTAGGGGGTCAACTGGACTCTCTATTAAAATGAAAAGTGCTTGTTTCTTTGGGCTCAGCAAACAAAACAAAACAAACAAACAAACAAACCATGTATATCCGGAACTAAGCAAGTAGAGTGGGAATGTTTGCTAGACCAAAACAAAAACAACCCAGAGTGCTTCCACCTGGGTAGCTAAACCCCACGCTCTGAGCGTGGTTGAAGGCAGAGTTATCAATTCTGGCCATGCCATGTATGGACTGTGTGATTTGATCAACTTACAACCTCTCTGAGGCTCAGCATCCCCCTCTGTAAAATGGGGCTAGTAACAGCTCCTTCCTCACAGAGCTCCTTCAGGGGTTATTGCATCTAAGTACTTAGAACAAGGACCCGGCATTTGGCCAAGAGTTAATAACCTGGAGTCATTAATGACAGTCCATGAATACGGTCCTTAGTAAGACCCTCTCCCTTCTGCCAGTCTTCTGGCCAGGTGGGTAGCCTGCCGGTCCTGATTCCAAGGGGAAGCTGACCCCATGCAGCTGAGAGGCTGGACCTGTGCATCAGTCCTACAGCTCAGAAAGTGGAGTGGTGGTAGGTGCAGCTTTCTCTGGCCAGCTGAAGCTTGGGCAGGAGCCATGCTGTGGCAAGGTGGCACTGGCCGCATTCACTAGGCATAGCCATGAGCAGCTAGGGGAGAAGATGTGGCTTCGCTTTCCCTGGTACAATGGGGACCGCAGGACTGCCTTAGCCCTGTCACTGAGATGATCACCCGTCAGCTTTCAGGTCTTTTCACATCAGGTATTTGCTCCCTTCCCTCATTCTCTCCTTTCATTGATCAAGAATTTACAGACATCTTGTCACACGCCAGGCAGCATCAGGAGAATCTAGGCTCAAAGAGACAAAGAAGACTTCAGTATCTTCCAAAGACCAGCAGACCAGTAATTACAGGACATTTGTGAGTTCCACACGACAGGGACTCCGCCTGCTTCTTCTGTCATTGATTTTCAGCTTTACAAAAGTGCCTAGTGTAGGCACTAGCGTGGTGTGGCAAGGGCATACTGACAGCTAGGCAGCAGATACAGACCATAACTCAGACCACCAAGGCACAGAGGTAACACACTGAATCTGTTACCGAGGTGAGAAAGCCTTAGGACGTGATACAGAAACGGGTTGGGAGGATGAAGAGCAGTTGGCTGGAATGCAGTTTAAGACGACTATAACATAGCTGCCATCTTTAAGGCCATGGAAAATCAGTAGAAGACTGCTCTCAAGACAACGAGGGCAGAAGCAGACAGGTCAAAAAGAGACGGACAGCTCCCCTCTCCCTGGCTGCCAATCATGCTGATCATTCTCTTCATTGCCTGTTTCCTCCCAGTTATATATAACCCACTCGCTTGTTTATGTTGCTGTCTGGGTCCCTGTCTACCTAGCTCATGTTTATTACTCCATGAATATTCATTGGGCAAATTAATAAATGAGAGTAAAGGAAGAAGGAAGACATATGGAAGAACTTAAGGCACCCACTGACAGGGGCCTCTGAGGCCTAACAGACATAAAGATGCTCGCTGGTGATTGCAAATTCCCCAGCAGCCATCCTTAAAGTAACATGAAATTAATATATTTCAAATTCTACTTTATCATTACATCCTAAATAGTATTACTTTAACATTGATCAATACACAATACAACAGAATATATTTTTATTTCCAACCAAGCCTTTGGGAAGTGTGTTTTCCACTTGAGGCACCTCTTGGCCTCTTTAGCCATATTTCAAGTTCTTGGCTGCCAGACACGGCCAATGGTGGCCTTGGGAAAGTTCTACTGTGAGGCCTCCCCTCTGTCATCCACTAGAGACTGTCAGCAGGCCAGCCTGGGCCTGGCACTGAATGTCAGCCTAGCTGGATACATGCAAGTTTCATGTCCTCCTTATGTCTACCATGGCAGGCCAGTTCCGCGTCACAGGAATATGGAGACAGCCATGTAAAATGGATGGAAAATAAAGACCTGGTCTGATTGGGGAGCAGGGGTGGTGGGATTCTGGAGCCCACTGAACCATCTTCAAAGCTCTTGTGGCCAGGAGAGTGCTCCGAAGAAAGGGGATGGATTATGTGCCGGCCACTCCCTGAAGAGCTCTGTACACAGTGGCTCCTGAGAGGCCTACAATATCCGTGTGGCAGGTACTACTGTTGCCCCATTTTATAGGTAAAGAAACAGAGGCAGAGATGAATGGGGTCTTGTTCTCAAGGACTCATAGCCAGTGAGAGGCTAGTCCAGGGCTTGAGCCAAGGGCATTTTGCTCTGGGTGTTGTTCCTTCCCTTTCTGAACTTTGGGACATGAAGGGGATATGTCATGAAGGGGAGGCAGAGATCAGGCTTTGTTTGGGATAAGATGCTGGGGAGGGGGGGCAGATAGATCCCAGAGCATTTGTCCTGTCCTTGAATAGAGTCTTGAAGAAGCAATTGGACTTGAATTGCAGAGATGGCCAGGTCATATTTCTGTCATGGAGTCCTATGAGGCACTCACATGATGCAAACACTGGAATAGAATCAAGAAGTCCCCTGTGTTGCCCTGGTGCCCAGCAATTATTTAAAGGGTCAGGGATGGGAAATGTGTGCGTGACGGCACAGGCTTTTAGAGGGATTGAAATGTTCTGGAACTACAAGACGAGATGGCTACAGCACATTGGACTATCCCGAGGGCCACAGAACTAAACATTCATGAACGGTTAAAGTGAGTTTCACACTATGGGAATGCCGTCACAGTAGCAAAGCAGGGCAGGGCAAATTCATCTTTGTTGAGGCAGGAGGAAGGAAGGGAAGCCCAGGAACGGACCAGGTTGCAGATCTTCTCAAATCGCCATTGCTTCCCAGGGAGGGAAGCTCCTCCATAGGAGCGTGTGTGCCACCTCGACGCGACAGTGCGATTTGGTGTTCGTACTATACCCAGGAATGTGAGACATGGGCAAGGGTGTCTCACCCATGTGATATTTACCACATTTAGGAAAGTGTACATAGGCACTATACCAACGAGGGTTCAGATCTTTCCAGAGCCTCTAATAGATGATGGCAATTGTGTATGGCATAGAGAGGTCATGGGTGAGGACTCAGCAAGGCTGTGTCACTTAAAAAATGACCCAGAGTCAATTGTATCAGTCTTCTGCCAGTTACAATCTATAGCCACCATAGCAGAGACTGTTACAATCTATATCCCTGAAGTGGCTACAGTTCCGATCTATATTTGCCTGAGTGGATACATTTACAACCGAGCCACTGCACTGGATACAGCTTCAATCTATATGCCAGAATAGATGCAGTTAACAGTCTGTAACTACTGGAGTGGATAGTTAAGAGTCACACCAGTCCTGACACTGGACACAAGGTCCATCACCCTCTCTTTCCATTTTCATCTTTTTGAGAGAAAACAAGACACAAAGTGACATCCTCATGGCCCATGCACTGCTTTCTCATGTCTTCTTCTAGGCGCTAGAGCTCAGATTTATTGAGGCAAAACCGGAGAGACTTGTTTGGAGACCTCTGTTTGAGGTTGGAAAAGAGAAAGGTACCCAGGATGGGTTCATGGGTTGTGCAGAGGGTGAGAAGATTCCTCAAGAAGGGAAGCCATTCAAGAGGGGAGCATCTGGGCCATGATAATTACCCAGAAACTAGAAATCTAAGAACTGCAAGAAACTGCATACAGCTGGGTGCTTTGGGCAAATCCACCATCTAATCCTATCTATCTATCTATCTATCTATCTATCTATCTATCTATCTATCTATCTATCTATCTATATTGAGGTATATCTGAGCCACTGGAAAAGATTGAGATATATCAAATAAGATGAAGTCTGTGATGGATAAGGTGACTCCAAAGAAGTGAAAGAAAGAGACAGACGACAGATAGTATTCCTAGCTGAGTGGGCACTAGTTCAGTCAACCTCTCACCTGTGTGTTTATTTGAAAGACCACCCTGTGCCAAGAGCTGGGGAGGGACAGAGAGTAGTGGCATGAGAATGAGGTCATTCCTGCTCTCAAGGGGCTTCCAGGAAAGCCAGGGGTTGAATGTGGATGAAAACAGGTGGTAGCTTTGGGGTGACAGAGGCTCTGCTTCCTTTTGCACAGGCTACACTGGAGAACAGAAGAGGGCGAGCATCTCTAACTGTGGGAGGAAGTCCTCAAGCAAGACTTCAAGGAGGGCCAATGCCTGCAGGAAACCTTGGATGGCAGGGGTATTACTTGGGCAGATGGAGAGGGAGAGGCAGTGTGAAGGGCATTCTAGAAGAGAACAGGGCGGGCACAGATCTGGAGATGTGCCATGGTAGGGATCAATTCAGGGACTGAAATATGGCCAGAGTAGAGGACATGCCACAGACAACAAATACACATCTATCTCTGACTGACCTCACCAGTTGACCTTGGGACAAGTTGTCTTTCCAATTTCAAGATGTCTCCATCTGCACCATGAAGGCGTGGAGGTAATTCTCAGGGGACTTTCTAACCCTGGCCATTGTAGGGGGAGTGAGAATCCTGGTACCCAAGCTCTTCAAACAGGGGGTGGGCAGCCATTGGGAGGGATGCTAGCCTGTGGTGAACTTTTGGACTAGATGACTAGATGTCCTTTCCAGCCCTGAGCGGCTATTATTGTGGGGGCCTTATCAACCCCATGGGACTGTGTTAGGCTGGTCACATAGAGAATCTGCTCCTTCCCTACACCCCAGATGGAGCCTTTGCTGGTTTAATAACCTTGCGATATACAGACACAGGCTGACTATGGAATAACCCATTCCCCCATCTCTGTCTAATAGTGTTCAGAGTCCCTGCAGTGGGGCTGGTGGCTGGCAACTGGTCCCTGTCAGATGACAGTGGCCAACTGTGGGTTCTAGTTTATGCTATACCAGCTCAGTAGAGAGCCATCCCTTCCTCTGCTGGGCTTAGGAGCTTTCTGTCTGTGCTGAAAGGCAATGCCAGCTTATGGACAGCCAGGTGAAGGAGCCCTGGCCACCAGTCCAGAAGCTGTGATCATCACTAGGAACATCTTGGCCTCTCTCATTTTGTCACCATCACTTACTCTGATGACAGAATTGGAATCTGGAGATACGAAAGCACAGAGCAGGAAGGTGGGCTCAGGGGGCCATGCCTCCAGCTTGGCTTTGTCATGTCCTCAGCTGGCTGGACCGGGAAAAGCCATATCTTCTCCCCAAGCCTCTGTTTTCACCCCAGCTGTGAAATGGGAACAACGATGTTCATATGTGTTAGACAAATCAGCGGGCCTGGGGGCAGTATTGAGTGAGTCACCACACACAGAGTGGATGCTGTAGTTAAGGCTGACGTGGAATGAAAACAGGTCCAAAAGATAAGGAGATGGTTTGAGCTCTATCTCAATCAGGACTCTCAGGAACATGCTCATTGCCTCAAGCACAAGCACAGACAAGACTTAAGTTCTGTCTGATTCACCCATTTCTTGCATAGCTGTTTGCAGGTGACCGTTCTATGCTCTAAGGAGATGCCGAACCAATGAATCTGGCCTCTGGGCAACCCAGTGGGCAGTATAAACTGTTTCCTTGGACTTTAGAAATACTCCCCCACAGCCAGTTCTGGAAGCCATGGTTACACTGGCAAAGAATCTGGAGTCAGGCAAGCCGAGGGACCCATTCCAGCTCTGCCGTTTACCTTAAGCAATCTTGCTGTCTGAGACACAATTTCCTCATCAGTCCATGGGAAGTCACGTTGCCAGCTTGATGGTGCTGGAAGAATTACTGATGCTGATGTGAAGTGCCTTAATAGGATATTACGGCGAACAACCAGAATCATCAACCCAGCCTGCTTCTTGTTCTAGACACTCCCACTCACTGCCTATGTGGGCTCAGGCAATGTACTGTCTCAAAATTAGGATGATGAAATATTTATCAAATGCCTGCCATGAACTCAATGCTAGACACCCTGTGCCCTGGGAGACTGGAAACATCTCTCTGCTGTATGAAGGGAAGATGTACGGGCTTTGGAATGTCTTGAGACAGGGTCTCTTGTAGCCTAGGCAGACCTCAAAACAGTTTGTAGCTGAGGCTGGCCTTAAACTCTTGACCTTCTCCTACGTCCACCTCCTTGTTGTTGGGATAGCCGTGTGTGCCCCCACATCAGGAACCACCAACTTTTTGCCTTCTGAGTACATTCTGAGTATTTGTACAAGTACCTGCTATCTATGGTATGTCCAGCCATGTAAGGGATGTGATTGGTGTTCTTCACAATCAGGCCTCCAAGAAGATCAAGGGTTCAGATCCTGGCACCAAAAAAGAGGATCAAGGGAGGGGGAGGGGGAGAAAGAAGAGCCCTCCCTCCTCAGCAATTAGACTAGCTAGTGTCTTCCTCTTGGAACTTCCACCTCCCAGAACTGCAAGAAGTCAAATTCTGGAGCTTAAGCCTGCCAGTCTGTGACATTTTCTCACAGTAGCTCTAGCAGACTCAGACATGCCTCAAGCATCCAGAGGCAGCATCCTAATAGAATTTAGTTTGCATTTGTGTTTTAAATATGCGTTCTCTTGAACTTCAATCTACAGATGTACCTATTGCCAGTCAATCAGCCAATGCAGACTTCCTTTTACCCAAAAAAGCGAGACATTACATTACAATTCAAATGTACCCACTAACTGTGTATCTCCATGGAAATTCTAGACTCCCTGGGAGCTGAGATGGATATGGGGGGTAGTGGGTGGGTAAAAGCTCACTTGTTTCTTTATTTCTTATAGGTGCCTTTGTCGTTGGTGGGGGGCCTTCTTCCTCTGGAGCAGTTTATTCTTGAATGGTCCCATTGGCTGGTACCAGGAAACTCTCATTACCCTACTCCCAGAGATGCCCCCAGGAGTGGTGAGGTCTGTCCCTGTCATTTGTAAAGTGGGAGAAGGTAGTCATGGATCCAGAACAGAAAGTGAGTTTCCAAAGTTTGGCTAAGCCACATGGAAGTTGGGGATCTGGAAATGGATCTCTTTAATCACTTTCTGGGCCTTTGCACCCTGGGGAAGGTGGTCATGTTCCCTAGTGGTTTGGGGCCTGGTGTGAAGATAGCCGCTCTAGATGACCCTCAAGGGGACCTTCTAATACTGTAGGATCTGATATTTAAGTTTTCATCCCAAATCCCACCTTTTTCTTTTTTCAATGTCTCCATAGCCTGGCTGCCCAGAGGAGGGGAAAGAGGAGAGAGAGAGAGAGAGAGAGAGGGGGGGGGGGGGGAGAGGGAGAGGGAGAGAGAGAGAAGCCTTATGGCATGACTTCTGATCATATAAATATTTGTTTAAAAGGAGAGAGAGGGGGGTCCATGCCCCTTCTTCTTGGGGTGGATTCAGACGGCTAGATCCATTCACTCCCAGGCAGAATTAATGGTGGCTGTTCATTTGGTTCTGTATTTGTGAGTGTATCTTCCCCTTTATTACTTTAATAAATCCTCTTAAACAGACTTACGTGAATTTCTCATAATGTGCGGGCACACGTGTGTATGGGTGAGTGTGTGAGAGTATGTGTGGAGGTCCAGAGTTGACGTTGGGTGTCTATCTTGATTACTCTCTGCTTTATTTATTGAAGCAAAGTCTCTCAATGAACTTAGAGCCCACCACTTCTGGTTAGCCTAGCTAGCCCGCTTGCCCTGAGGACCCCCTTCTGACTTCCTATGTATGGGGATGAGAGATGGCCGTCACACCTGCCAGGTTTCTACACGGGATCTAGAGATTCAAACTCTACTACTTATGCTTGAGTAGCAACCTCTTAATTCATTGAGCTGTCTACCCAGCCATCTCTCTCTCTCTCTCTCTCTCTCTCTCTCTCTCTCTCTCTCTCTCTCCTTTTTGATAAATCAGATTATCAAGAGACATCTTGGTCTCTATGCATCCTTGCCCAGCTTCTGGACTCGGTTTTCTTTAAGCAGGGCACCCCTGCCAAGACCTGGACACCATCCTGTAAAAGGAAAGTAGGTCAGGGCCATGGGCGGGCAGTCTTCAGAATACATCAGTTGCAGGGAGATAAAACCTGTCACCAACAAGGCTGCTGACACGTGGGCACCCACGTGACCACTCCTTGTCTGAGGCCAAAACAGAGCCCAAGCTTCTGGGGGAATGTATTTTATTACAACCACCGAAAAGCCTGGAGCGATCTTTTTCCTTTGAAGTTAGCAGCTTTTTAAAAGGAAGGTGAAGTTCGTAAAAAGCCATGGGTGTTATACAACTACACCATCCATTTTTTACGAGGTTTGGGCAGGAAGAGTCCCTCCCTGTAATTTTCTAAAAATGGGGGCCCCAGAGGTTGCCAGCTCTGGCTGGGGTTCTTCTGGCCTCTACAAAGGCCAACGACATGCTGTTATGGCTTGGCTCCTGAGCATCCTCAGTGACTTCCCGTTGGCATGGCAATTTTGTGGGTGGGTTGCTGACCCTGAGGAAAGACTTCTGTGCTATGGAGTGAGTGACTTCAGAGGGGTCTTGGTCTGTGACCCACAGAGGCTTGGGTCACCCACCTCCATGGTGGGCGCAACATAGCCTTTATGTGATTTCTCTCTCTCTCTCTCTCTCTCTCTCTCTCTCTCTGAAACCAGTACCCCAGTCTCAATGGCTTACTTAGCATTTAGTGTTCATGGTGCAGGAAGCTGGGATATCTAAGATTTGCTGTCTTTCTTGCTGCTCTTACAAGGTGGTGATGGGAAAGGATGACCTGGGAGACCTCTTTTATCAGAGCACAAATCCCACTCAAGAGAGTTCCACCCTCATAACCTAGTTGCCTCACTGAGGCACCCACCTCCTAATATATTATGTAGGGGGGCATGTCCAACAAGCAGTATCTGGGCTGTATGCACCCCAGGATAGCCATGAATGTGACTCAATACAAAATTGTAAACTTTCTTAAAACGTTATGAGGTTGGTTTTTTGTTTTTGGTTTTTTTTTTTTTTTTTTGCCATTTTTACTTATCTATTTTCTAACTCTCTTGTGTGCTTCTCAAGCATAAACTTCATAGATAACAATGTAAACTTCATAGATAACAATGTCATGGTGTCCTGTCAAAAGTTCATGCCCAAAGGGGTTAGGATGTCAACACAGGAATTCTTGGAAGGGAGGGAGATAGGGACATACTCATTCCAATCTCAGCACTGTTCTGGCCCCTGATGGCTCCTGTGGCCTCTGGCTCAGGCCACAGACAGAGCTGCCATCACTTCCTTTCTACCCTCTCCTGGTTCCTTCTGGTTCCCTCACCTGAGGACACAAGCTCTGGTCCTACTTCGCTTCTTCCATCTCATACTGCCTGCCATGCAGTCCTCTGTCATCTGAAAGTGGGGTCACCGCGAAACCCCAGATTACAAGACCCCTAAGACACACATATCCCCAGAGACAGGGAGATACCATCACGCCACGTAATAACTATGCACCTAGGCAAAGCCCCCCTGGACCGGGTCACCCTCCCCCTCCTCTTTGCCAGGGTACTGTGTTCATCATCATAGGCACAGGTGAACTGCATGGAGGCTCCAGTGCCTGTATTCGTCCTGGCTGGCTGGAGAGGGAGTTCCCTTTGTTGGCAGTGTTCTAAGGCTGGCCAGAGCAGAGGCGGGCGGGGATGACTCATGCGTGGTGTGGGAAGTGGTTCTTTCCAGCCCTGAGAAATCCTGCTCTATTTCTACCACAAATCATTTTTAGAATGAGTCAAGACATAAGTAAATTCTATAAGTGTAGGAGGTATGGGAGGAGGGGCTTAGAGGCCAGGGAAGCCCGTGGGTGACCTGAGCTCAGCTCTCGCCGGCCTTCTTCCCAAGGTTTACTCTGCTGTTCCCGGTACTGAGCCCCAGCGTGGATCTACAGAGGACAAGGACCCACTCTGCTCGGCGAGGCTGACCTTGGTGAATGATTTTTCTTTTTGTTGCTGAGGAGCCGTGAACTCTTCCTTGAAGCCAGCTAGACAGGAAATTTACCAAAGATTGCATCAGTCTCAGAGTCCGGCCTCCATCTCATTTGTTTGATAAATACAGCCGATGAAATTTGGGGGTTTCCTGAAATGGAAATATATAGAACTTTGGAGGTGATGCTGGGGTTCATTAAGATTTCGGGGGGATACTGGGATAAAGTGAATGTATTTTACACATGGGACTGGTGGAGGCTTTTGAGAGGTCAGAGGGTAGACTGACAGATTCAACAGGGTCCACTCAAAGCCACGCCCCCCTGGACCTCAGAATACACCTTATTTGGAAATGGGGTCCTTGTAAATGTGCTTAGTTAAGAGTCCCATAAGCTCAGTGTCGCCTGCCTGCTGTGACTTCTCTTTGTGTAAAGTCAGGGAGATCTGAACTCCAAAAGACACAGAGAGAAGACAGGGCCATGGAGGCAAGCTGTAAGAGGCAGGAGGAGTCCTCCTGGGAACCTTCAAGGAAAGGGTCCTACCAAAACCTGCATTTTCCGTTGCCATTGTCCCACTGTGAGAGGGCACGTCTCTGCTCTCCAGGCCACACATTCTGTGCAAACCTGTTGTAGCAGCCTTGGGACCCAGGCATATTTTAATGTGGGGGCATGCAGAGTTCAGTTTTGTCGAACATGGTGCTATTGGCCTGACACCTCCACAAGCAGATGTCACTTTTAGAGACAAAGGAGTTTCTGGTTGGCTTCTAACACCCCTCCCCCGACCAGGGGAGTTAGCTGGACTTGAAGAGATGCTGGATCCCTGCAAGGCTAGGCTCGAAGTTGCTAGAGTTGGAAATACACGTAGCAGGGTTTGAATGACAGAAGGCATTGATTCCTGGAATGAAGCAGACCTGATGTTGCCACTTAAATGCTTGACCTTGAGCATGTTCTTTGATGGCCCCAGGCTTCAGCTGGCCTATGTTGTCAATGAATACAATAGATGCTGGTGGGTATTACCAGCGGAGCTGAGGAGAATTAAAGGAGATGTACATCGGGCATACAGTGGGGATCCCATTGTTTGCCAGGAACCCATCCTCCCGGGAAGGGGGTGGGGGGACTCTCCCTGGGGTCCTGTCTCCTCCTCCCATCACCATTGCTTCTCCCAACAGCCACCACTGGGCACCTTCCCTGTACCACGTGCTGTGTCAGAGGCTTCTCATCTGTCACCTCACTCCTCATCCTCCCCACTGGCCTGGAAGCTATTATTATCTCATTTTACAAATGAGGAAACTGGGGCAGAGAACATGGAAGTCATTAGGATTCAGACCCAGCCAGCCGATGAGATTCGGAAGTTGGAGCCACTCAGCACAATCAGAAAGGCTGTCAGGAGTTTTCACGGTCTCGGGATTTCTTTTGGTTTTTGTTCTTCCATTGGAGTGCACTGCCCCGGGGACCCGAGACCTGAAGGGGGGCCTGAAGTCGTGTGCTAGCAGGTTTGGTTACAAAGAATCCCACCGGCTACAAGGACAGAGCTGGTGCAGGAGAGGGCTGGCAGGAGCCACACTCAAGTACTGACAGCCTTGTGAGCTCTGAGGCTGCCCTGGGATCCATCACTCACCCTGAGAGATGCTGAGGCCTTGGGGACTCTGGGAAGGCTGAGGGCATGGCTCTGGGCAATGCTGAGGGTCTGACTATGGAGATATGCCTCCTCCTAGTCCCTGCTGTTTCCTCCGCTGCCTCCCTTGGGCTAGTCTCGATATTGGAGTGAAACATGCTGGCCATGGATTCTTTGCTCAAACCCTGCCAGGTTCTCCTCATTTTGCTTGCTCTAGGTACAGCCTGCTGTCCCTGTAGGATCTGGCTTCACATCTTCCGTTTCTCAGGCCCACTCAGCTCCGGCCTCTTTGTCCTTTTGTAGCTGGATAGCCTAGCCCACATTGGTCTTAGCTATTTGCATCTACTGTTCCTCTACCTGGGATATCCTCAGCTCAGTCCTGATCCTAATAGGTATCAAGCTTACCAATTCCCTTTATTTTAATTACTGGGTAAATCTGAGGCCTTTGCTGAACATTAGAATTAAATTTTGACCCTCAGCCCTAGCAGGAACGAGAGCTTTGCAGGGCATGGACTTCTCGTCTGTTTTGCCCACTGCTAATCATTCTGGGCTTAGAACACTGCCTGGCACACAGTATGTGTTCAATAAATATTTGCTAAATGGATGAACAATGAAAGGGATCCTGAAGATGTCTCTATATCATTGTGTGTGGTATGATACATGGGGTTTCCATAAATGTTTCCCTTACACATAGAAAGGGTGATTTTAAAATTTGAACATGTTTGCTGAGGTCAGAGGACAAGGCCGTAGATACTTTAAACCTGAGTAGTGAGTAATGTTTGGTACCCACGGAGTGCTGTGCCAGCTTCTTCTACAAGCTCTCCTAAGTCTCTCTAGCTTCAGACCTTTGCACATGCTCTTCTGAAAATGTCCCTTCCCCCCCCCCCCCAGAAGCCACACTTAGAGCTCACTTCCTGGCACTCCCCTAACACAGCACTGGCCAGTGTGTCCCATTTCCCAGCTTACTCGATGCTGAGCCCATGAGACTGCAGGGTAGCAGCAGGGTCTGTGGAGTGAGGAACACCTGAAGTTGTCTTAGACAGGAATAGGTAACTGCCACAGAACAACAGCTTCCTCTACTTCCCTTCCAAGATAGGGGTCCAGGGCAGGTCTGTTTCCCACATCAGGCCCAGAGTCCTGCAGCCCTTTGGACCCCAGCTCACAGGAGAGGATTCTTTTGGGCCCTGCTATCACTGTGGAGGCTCTGCCAGGCCCTGCGCAGTTTAGACATGGAGTTCTTGGTCTGGAGGAGGGTTTGTTATTGAATCAGGCTCGCTGCCTGGATTGTTTGTAGGGGCTGGAAGAGGTGACCAGAGGTTGGTAGGAACCAGAACAGAAACAGCTATAGGACCGAGAGTTGGGTATCTCTCACCTCCCACTGAGTCTTCACCTTGCTAGTTTATGCATCCTCTTCCATCCGTCAAGATGTTCTCCGAAGCATGCTCTTTGTCCCTTTCATGGCTAGCTCTCCCAAGAAAAACATCAAAAGCAGGACACTGGCAGAGCAGCATCTGTGTTCTTAGCTCTTCGGATAACTCTACCATTCTGAAGGGCTTCCCCCGCACTAGTCACGAGGCAGCAACACGTGTGTGTGTGTGTGTGTGTGTGTGTGTGTGTGTGTGTGTGATCGCATTGACTACCAAGACAACCCTGCAAAGTGGAGACCACAGATCTCTTATTATAGCTTGAAAATAAGGAAACACAGGTCATCAAGGGTTAAAGGGAGCATGGCTAGTCTGCAGCAGAGCTGTATTTAAATG
Source organism: Peromyscus leucopus (assembly GCF_004664715.2). Lineage (NCBI taxonomy): Eukaryota > Metazoa > Chordata > Mammalia > Rodentia > Cricetidae > Peromyscus > Peromyscus leucopus. The sequence continues at coordinate 64,624,242 of NC_051086.1, forward strand.
TAGGTCTTCACCCAGATTCCTCCTGCTTCAAGCACGCTGTCTCTCAAGGGTTGTGGTTGCTTGATGGATGGGTTAAGTGGTTTTTGGGTGCCTAAGTAATATGATTTGCAGAATATTGGTTGTGGGACAGAAGAAAATATAGGAGAGAAACCTAACGAAGGGAATGCGTCTTTTCCTGTGTGGCTCCCTTCCCATAGTGAGAGTTTCATTCATGCAAAATCCACCGTTTCTCCTGCAACTCTGCTCTCTCACCGTAAGGAGACACTCTCCCATGCTGCTGCTCACCACTGTGAAGTGAGTCTATGGAGTTGAGAACTAGGTGAGGGGGGTTCATTTCCCACAGACATATTCCATCCATCCGTTAGCCTTCATCACTCATCAGGTCAACGTTCTGCCTCTCCACGCTTCTGTTTTATTTTTCTAGTGGTCCCTAACCTTAGCAGGAATGAGGGCCACATTGTTAGTTGTTCCTGAAGACCCTAACAATCCTTGGATTTAAATCCACTCCCTGCGGCCCAGGACATTTGCTCTATGGATTCGTGGGCTGTGTCCACACTGGGAACATCATCTGAGGAAGCTAGGCTCCTATATCCTCCTGGGCTTTACAATGGAGCTGGAGAGACTGTCAAGCCACGTGACACCTCTAGCAATTGTAAGGCAGTGTCCTGGAACACTATGATGAATTGGGCAATCACAGAGTGATCCTTTAGAATCAATATACCACTGGATAGTTGCCACACATAAATGGAAAACCCAGTCTCAAAATATTGGAGTTCAGTAACAAATACTATCCACATTAACCCTGAACTTGTACATGTTAGAGTTTATTCTTTCTTCAATGAATCAGGAAGCCTTTTCATGTGTTCAAAAAAAAAAAAAAAAAAAAAAAAAAAAACCACAACTGCCTATGCTTTATAGCCCAGTGTTGTGCTTGATTTTTCCTTAGCTAATCTTGAATGCAACCCATGACAGAAGGTGCTATTATCCCCATTTCACAGATTTTAAAAATGAGGCTCACAGAATGTAAGTCCTTTCTCAAGATGACTTAAGTTGGATTTACACCAGTCTGTGTAGTTGGGAAGCTAGGTCCATCCACACACAGCTCGCTGCCTCTCAATAAACTCAAGAACGTTAAGTACTTGACAGTCACGAGAGTGGTCCTGAGTCATATGAGAGCTCCCAATGTACAAATTCCACTTTAGCATATAATCTCCTTCATATATCTCTTTTCTAGCCGAGACTCAGCCCTTTCTGGTCCTCTTCATGTTCTTCCGACTTCCACCATGGCTAATGTTGGCTAATGCTCTTTTAAACCAGGGAAGTTTGCTCAGTTCCTGAGCATTGTGGTGCAGGGGAGGCGACAGGGACCCAGACAGCTGCACTAAGAGATGCACTCTGACGGCTAGGCTCATCTGCATGCCAGGGACTCCTTCCTTCCTCATACAAGCCAGGCTTCCTGGAGTACAGGGCAGAGCAGAAGGGCATGGCATGTCAGGTATACTGGCCGAGTGGGCATGTTATATCACAGAGAACACACAGGTGCACATACGTGGCACATGCACTGTATGTGTGCACACGTGCATACACCTGCATTCTGGGAAGAGATATAAAACAAGGCTATTCCCAGGAGAACCACAGCTAATGGCAGTGTTTCCCAAAGCGTGGTTTAAATTGAGATTTTTCAGTTGCGCATTCACGAACGCTTTTCTTCTATGCGTTTCATAACGGCCGTTAGAATAAGTGTAACGAGGACACTAAATACCAGTTCCCCAGATTCTATGCCTAATTTTCCATCCACAGTAATGACATATAGTTTCCTCTGAAAACATACTGAAGCAAATAAAATGAGTCGGTTTAAAGAAAAAAAAATATTTAGCAAATAGCAGCACTGCAGTACTCAGCCCTGGACAAGTTGGGGACACCTTGACCTTGAGAGTAGGATGTGTGGAGAAACTGGGGAGACTAAAATGGAAAAGCTTGAGGCTGCCTTCCAAGGAAACTTAGAGCTTCAAAGAAGGGACGTCTTATGCACTGGCTGGTAGACAAAAGAGAAGGGGAAAACCCCAGCCCCGTGCCACCGTTAGTAATTATGTGCAGGACAGGCTGTGTGCCACATGGAGGAATTCAGTGTACAGGGAAGAGTCCTCTGGGAAGAATTAAACACATCTTCTTTGAAGAGGTGAATATAAAAACAGGACCCACTGCTGCTATAATCAAACACTCTTCCAGGGCCTCTTTTCCACTTAAAAAGGAACTTCTTAGTATGGAAAATTTCAAACTAGTAGGAGAAGAGAGAATAGCATTAAAAATTCTATCTACCTATTCCAGGTCCCCACATATCACTTTATACTTTTTTTTTTAAATACAAACTCTGTGTGTGTGTGTGTGTGTGTGTGCGCGTGTGTGTGTGTGTGTACACTCATCTATATGTACACACATTAGGCCAGAGGGTGGGTGTCTTCCTCTATTGTTCTCTGCCTTAGTTGTTAAGACAAAGTCTCTCTTGGAACACAGAGCTAGCCACTTTGGCTAGGCTGGCTGGCCCATGAGCTCCATGGATCTGCCAGCCCGTGTTCCCCCTCTCCCTGCTGCTGAGGTTGAACGTGTGCCCCACCCCTGGCTTTTACATAGATTCCGGGCATCTGAACTCTAGTCCCCATGCTTCTATGGCAAGCACTGTACCCACTGAGTCATGTCCCCAGGCCCCTGTCCCTGGATTATTTTTTAACCCTCTAATGGAAGGACCACCCAACCAGGAGTCAGAAGAGCTGGGTTAACGCTGGGTTAAAGAGGTGTATAGCTTCAGAAAAAGTCAGACTCTAACTTCTCTGCTTGTGTCTTCTTGTGTAATAGGAAAGGGATGGATAGGATGATCTCCCAGGAGCTGCTATCACGCCAACAGGAAGGCATGCTACATACTGCTGGGCTAAACATGGTGCTGAGTGCATCAAAGCACCTTCACATTCTCTGTGCCACCTGTCCTGTAGGGATGACCTGGGAAGGTGTGGGGACACTAGTGATTTACTCAGGACAGGTGCTTCTGTGAGATCAGACACCGGGAGTCCTGTCCTCTCCAGGAATGAGAACCCAGAGTACTGGCTTTGCACTGTCCATATATGAAAGCAACTGTGTACAATACACACTGGAAAGGCAAGATAGGTGTCCAGCATTGACTTGAGATGCCGATGTGGTCAACCAGAGTGGAAAAAGGGGCCTCATGGGAAGCCCATGAAATCATGATTTACACATTAGGAGGTCTTTTTTAGTCAAGTTAATGAGATCATTGTTTACATGAATACATGTATAAAATGCTTAGCTCTGTGCCTGGCATAACAGGCTTTAAATATGATTTTTATTATTTCTGTTTTCCAGGAATATTATTTCACTAAAGGATTCAATGAAAATGTGCGGCACACACACACACACACACACACACACACACAAACACACAAACACACACACACACACACACACACACACACACACGAACTAAGAAGGAATCAACTGCTTTGTTAGGAGAATCCATGCCCCCCCCCCAAATGGCACACAGGGAGTCAGCAATTCTCATTCCCAAAGGGTAGCTTGTTCTGGCCACACTTCCCTACCCCATGACACCCTCAGCTCCGCAATGGCTCTTGAATACGAGACTCTGGGCTTCCTGCACATGACTTTCAGAGTCCTGCTACTCACCCTGTCTCCTTCACTATCTCAGCCTCTTTACTCCTGTAAGGACATGGGTCGGGGGGAGAAACAAGGTGATGCTTGGTGAGCAGAAAGTGAACAAGACAGGGAGTAGGTGCCTCTGAATTCCTGTCTTGATCCCATGACTATGCAATCTTGAGTAAGACCCTCCTTGGAACACTCTGGGTCTCAGGCACACGACAAGTACATCATGTGCATCATGGGAGTGTGATATTAATTTAGTTTATCCTATGATGGCAATAACACAATCATTACACTAATATAGTTTATAATCCTACTCACATGGCACAGTCACAGGCATCATGAGGATGCTCAGTCAGATCTGCCCCACCTGGATTCCTGCTCTGTTCTTAGTTCTATTGATCCCTCAAACCTTTCATGAGACTAGATGCCAGCACACATGGCATCTGTAGTTGAGAGGCTCATAATCTAAAGGGAGAGATGAGGGAAAGATCAATTAAAGCAGAGTAAGAGCTATTGTGGAAAGGGAACAGGTGCTTAGGGAGTCCAGAGGAGGCTGCTAAGATCCTAACGGGCCAGGACTTCAGTTCATCATCAGTCGAACATCTGCTTCCATACTGAGCCAATATGAAGCGGTCCTTCATTCAACAACTGCTGTCGGACTTGCCGTGAGCCCCAGGCACTGGGCCGCTTATCCGGGTGGGCACACAATAGCAAACTCTGTCCTCTTGCAGTGACTGGCTATGGGAGCAGCGCCTGAATAGTGGAACAAAACATGTATGTGACAAAACAGGCACAGAGCTCTCCAGGAAGAACAGAACTGAGTCTTAAGAATGGCAGGACTGCCGGGCGATGGTGGCGCACGCCTTTAATCCCAGCACTCGGGAGGCAGAGCCAGGTGGATCTCTGTGAGTTCCAGGCAAGCCTGGTCTACAGAGCGAAATCCAGGACAGGCACCAAAACTACACAGAGAAACCCTGTCTTGAAGACTGGCAGGACCAGGGTGTGTTAGCCAAAGATTTGAAGCTTTCCTGAGGAGGTGGCTGTGGGAGCTGGAAGCCAAAGCTGAAGACTCTTCTGGGTGAGATGTAGGAGAGTGCTGGAGGGTGAGATGGGCAAAGGTGCAAAGAAAGTAGGAGGAGCTGTAGGGCCAAGATGGACTCTGGGTCAGGCAAGTCTCTCAGGAAGATGGCAAGATACACACTAGCATGAAGGCAGGGGCACACGCTGATCTGATTTAATGCTTTTAATAAATGCTCTGGCTGGGCATGGTGTTGCACACTTGTAATCTAAGCACTTGGAAGGTGGAGGCAGGAGGACCACAAGTTCAAGGCCAGCCTCAGCTATACAGCTATTTGAGGTCAGTGTGGGTTACATGAGACTCTGTCTTCAACAAGACAAAGCCAAGCCATGAAAAAGTAATAATAAAAATCACCCTGAGTCCCTGGTAAGGGAGAGGAAACTTCTGAATACAGGATGGTGGGTTTAGAGATGTAGCATCCAGGCAAGAGGACACAGCAGTCATGAGGGTGGAGGGAAAATCCTTGAAGGTGTAATCAGTCAACTGGCTGATGGGTAAGAGGAGGAGGCAGAAGAGTGAGCAGGATGGATGAAGAGCAACTCATGATTCCTGGCTGAAGATACAGCAGAGGGAGGTACCCTAGCAAAAGAAGGTGAAGACAGAGAGACCTGGGTACACAGACTTCTATGAAGCGAATAGCATATGATGAGCCAAGAATGCCTAGCACACATTAGGCTCTTGTGGATTTTGGCCTTGCCATCTCTTCATGTACTTAACATGAGGGTCAAAGTACTGGCCAGACTGACTCAAACCCAGGCAACTAGTGAGCAGAACAGGCTAGGGAGCAGCTGGGAACCATGTAGAGTGTGCTAGGCTCCCTCTGCTGCAGAAGGATACAAGGATACGAGGAGCATCTTTACTTACGTTATTCTGAGTCCTACCATCACCTGGATGCAGAGCCAGAATCCCCATTTTAGAGATAGGGTGATTCAGGTTTAGCTAGGCAGAGACTTGTTAAAGACCCCAACAGTGACCTTCTGGCAGGACCCAGCCTTTCTCTTTCCCATTAAATGTTCCCAGTGTAGCTAGACTATCTATCAGCCACCACCAATTCAGGGCATGGGACCAAGAAGGTTTTCCAGAACCTACAATAAAGTAAATGCATACATATATCATACATATATACATACATAAAAAATAGGACCTGGAAATATATTGGTCTCAAAATACAAAGAGAAAAAGACAGAAATAGAATGAATGTTTATTTGCATGTCTATAAAAATGTCAACTTCATGTCACACCAACTTCATTAACTGTTCCATAGAGTATTTTCATAAAAATTTCATCACAATAGACATAAGGTATGGTTTGGAATGTCTCCGCAGTAATGCAAGCTGATAGGAGCTTGGGAATCACAGTCAATGGGAGGGGGCTGAGAAACTTGTCGTCAGGCAGCTGCAAATGTAGACTTTTTAAAAAATCCTTTGCAGGATTTCACAGCAAGATGCTAGATTTCACATGGGGCAAGTTACATTTCACGTGGGTGAAGTCTTCTTTCGCAGGGCTATGTGTGTGTATGTTTGAGAGGAGCAGGGTTGATGCCATATAATAGTCAGGGACTGAGAAGATTTTTGTGTCCAGCTCCTAGCTCCCCTCCTCTCTCTTTTATAAGTTTATTTGTAAAGAATATTTCTAGGAATCAGAAACCAAGTAAATGAAGAACAGGGGAACAGGTACCTTCCAGAAAACCACTCACCTGTGTCTTATGGCTTCCTGGAAACCACAGTGACTTTTGTGGCTTCCTGGGGCAGCAGGAGTGAGCCTGCTCAGGTATGCGCAGGTACCTGGGGTGTTTAATCAGATGGAAGGTGAGTATTCTCTAATAGAAAAGGCAAGTATGTTTGAATTCCATGGCTCATGCCCACCTGCTCATCCATCCATCCATCCATCCATCCATCCATCCATCCATCCATCCATCCATCCTACAAATGGGCATCTGTCCTGTATCATGAGTACTTTAGACAGGGCCTCTTGTCTTAGAAGATCTTGAACTTCCTATGTAGCCATCGATGACCTTGATCTTTTGATTCTCCTGCCTCCACCTCTCCAAGGTTGTGATTACAGGGATGGGCCCCCATACCAGTTTGTGCACTACTGTGGATAGAACCCATGACTTTGTGCATGCTAAGTAAGTACTCTACCAACTGAGCCACATTCAAAGCCCTGACATTTGAAATACATTTGTGAATGAAAGAGACAAAGGTCTCCAAGCTTCAGAGAACTAAAGTCATGGGAGTTATGCACATGCAGCTGGGGAGATGAGAACACAATAAACTCAATAAATAAGAAAATGATGTGCTTGTGAGGCGATAGAAGGCTATTGACAAAGCAGTAGAGACGAGTGAACAGAACTGAGATGTCAGGGAAGAAGGATATGGTTTGCAGCTAAAACAGAATGGTCAAGGGTGGCCTTCCTGGGAAGGGGACCCCCAATTTATACCTCTACATTCAGACTACATTGCAGCAATAGAGTAAGCTGTCTGGAAGTCTTGGAGATGGGTGTTGGAAACACCAAGTGCCAAAGCCCTGGGGTAGGAGTATACCTGAACAGCAAGTGCCTGTTCATGGTGTATCAGGAGGTCATAGTGGCCAAAACGGTCACATGAACGGGTCTGAGCGATAAGGACAAACATGAGCAGTGCTATGACGATGGCTTTTCTCTGATGGCCAAGTGTAATGTTACATACAGTCTTGAAATAACTGACTCTGTACCCAACCGGTTGTGGAAGGAGTCGACACCCCTCCCCAACATTTCATAACATGGTCAATGAGCCATAGGCCGGGACCTCTTGAGCTGTTAGCCAGTAAGATCACTGGGAAAGGAGGGGATCAGAAAATAGGGAGGATGTTCATTGGCTAGCCAATTCTGTTGACAAGGTGAGCTCCAGGCTCAGTGAGAGATCCTGTCTCATAAAGTAATATGGAGGGCAATAGAGAGAAAAATCTACTGACCTCTGACCTCCATTTGTGCATTCATGGGCAAGTGCACCTGTGTACATCAGAGAGATGTTCTTGTTAAAGTGAGGCAAGAACCCTAGTCCTACTGAGCTAAAGACCTTCCTTATGTCCCACCCTGCAGCCCCAGGCTCCTTCTGTGGAACTTTGGACATAAAATAGATCCAAGAAACAAGTTGAAAAATATTGGTGAAAAGCAAAAATTGCAAGTGCCTGAGTTTCAAGCTGTGTGGTTAGGTGGATTGGTGCTGATGAATATGTACATCTAGTGGTTTTCTGCAGTGCTGTGTTTGGGTGTATGCTTTACCTGCTGGGAGTACAACCAGTCTGCTAATGTTTTATGCCTCGTGTGTTGTTTCTCATTGCAGATTTGCTGCGTGGTACATGCTGAGGAAGGGGTCAACTTAGTATTTGTAGTAAATTAAAAATGCCTTGACTGTAAGAGAGAAAGAAACAGATAGCTCTCAGGGTAAATGTTTCTAAATTTTCTTGCAGCTCATAAAAATAACCTCCAAATGATATTATTGTATTGTCATTAGTCTCTATAATTTAATGAAGCGGCTTCTGGTTTACCAAGAAATTAAGGTAAATGCTTATGTTTAGAAGTTGGGGCACGAAAGAGGCTGAATTAGTATGTGCCAAGGGACAGCTGAGAGCCTATTTAATCCCTTGACTGATGCTGTATGATTCAAGGACTGTTGTCCTTGTCTGACCTGTGGGAAACCAAGGCTCAGAGAAGTCAAGTGAAAAGCTCAAGACTACACAGCTCATGGGCGACGGAATTAGGAGGACTCTATCTCAGACCTCTGTACATTTCACCCCCTGTTGATGCTAAGGGGAATGAGGTTCTCCGATTTCAGTAACAGTCATTGAATTGTGCTTAAAAAAAAAAAAAAAAAAAAAAAAAAAAACTCCCTTTATTGATCCCTGAAGTATTGTTCTTGGTTGAGCTTCAGCTTTCTAATCTATATGACTAAGGCCAGTCTCCCATGGGCACTTCAAGACAAGCAAGTCAGGTACCAGGATACCCCCACTGCAATGGTTAATCTCGGGTGTCAACTTGACACAGCTGGTGAGAGGTTTGGAAGGAAGCTTTGGTAACGGAAGAGCTGCCTCCATCAGACTGGCCTGTGGACAGGTCTGTAGGGGCATATTTCTTGACTGCTAGTTGAGGTAGGAGGGTCCAGCCCACTGTGGGTGGTGTACTCCCTAGGCAGGCAGGCCTGAGTTGTGTAAGAAGGATAGCTGAACATGAGCCTGGGAGAAAGCCAATAAGCAGCATTCCCCTGTGGTCTCTGCTACGGTGCCTGACCTCGCTTCCATCAGCGATGGATTACAACCTGTGATTTATCATAGCAGCAGAGCCAACTAGGATGTTCACTGTTCACACAGGGAGACTAAGGCTTGGAGAGAGAGAGAGAGAGAGAGAGAGAGAGAGAGAGAGAGAGAGAGAGAGAGAGAGAGAGAGGCCTGACTATGCTCACACAGAGTGTGGGAAGAACTTGGGCTTTGCTGTTCCCTCCTCCCACGGAGAGAGTAAGAGCCACAAAGCCTGGGGCTCCCTCATTCTGCAGCTCGATGTCCCCTCTTGAACAGAACTCATTTTGTTCTTCAACTGTACCCGGCCCTTTCATCGCTGTGGCCTATTCATTTATTAGGCGGTCCATTTCCCTTCCCTTCATCATCTATTTGCTCTTGCTTTCCATTCTTTAAGAGGTGAAGGAAATGCAAATCAGCAAATGAATGTCATGCATAATACAGCCGCCCCACTACAAACAGCCTCTGAGAGCCGGCTCTGTTCTAGGACAAATTGGTCTACAAGGACCTGACACACCTCTCGCATCTCCTGTTATATTGATGAAACCCAGCCTGGAGACTAGGCTTTCTGGGTGGATGGAGAGATTTGACTCCTCTGGCCTCCCCATGTCCCTGGTGGCATTTACATGTGTGCACGTGCACACAATAAATAATGTGTAGTAAAATTTTTTTAAAAGAACAATGGAAAAGTCTGCTTGAGTTTGGTCACCAAAGTCAAGGTTAATACTCAGATGGAGGTCTTCAGTGTCCCCAGAGCCACTGGAGAGCATTCTGCCGAGCCCTGTGACTTTGTAGAAGTCCCCGCAGGGTTCAGACAGCACTGCTTGAAGCAGCTCCCTCATTCCAGGCCTTAGCTGTGGGGACTGCCTGACCTCATCTGCCCCTTCTTCTGCACTTCTGACTAGCTTGTAGTCTTATTGCTTACCTTCCCAGGCCTCGCCCAGCAGCTTTGATCTGTTATGCTCCTTCCTTCATCCATGAACTTGATCGTGGGCTGGGGTAGGCCTACATCTCTCTCCATTCTAACGGTCCTCTTACAGACTGGATTTTCAGTGCTCTCTCAGCCATTGGATTTCCAGAGAGTTCTTTTTCTCCTCTTGTAACAGTTCTGACTTGTCTTTGTGGATGGATCCAGACATACCTAGATTCCTCAAGGTGAAATACGAGCATGCTTATTATGCTTAAGCATCTTTTATGCCTAGCCACAACAGAAATGACAATTGCCATTAACTAACTGCATTCCGACTAAGTGTCTGTTGGCTAAGCACCATCTCAGCAAGTCCTCAACGCCCAGAGGAGACAGATAGGGCCACATTGGAGCTGCAAAACCAAGTTTTAGAGAAAGTATACAACCTCCCAAGACCACACAGCTCACAGGAGGGAGAGCTGAAGTTCATAGGCAGATGTGGGTGTTTTCGGACACCTACGCATCTGTGGTCCAACCTCTCAGCCACTAGGACAAGCCTGAGAACTGGAGTGATCAGGGGCATTGTTGACAGTGTTTCTAACCAGGTGTCAGTCATGAGAGATCACAAACACAAATGCATGTGCACACATGTCAACACACACAGCACATGTATTGTCTCCCTTTGTTTGCATTTACTGGAGTTTTCTGAACTAGACCTGAGTGGGAAGTGAAAAATCACCTCCAAGTCAACATTATTAATGCTGTGTGGAAGATCATCCATTTCTGAGCACTTAAGTTGATGGATTTTCTTGAGTCTCTTGCATGTATGAATGTAGGTGGTTACAAAAGGCAGCAGAGGTCCTGGTCTGAGGAGCATAGATTGGTATGGGTTACAGATATGACAAGTTTGGATGGCCCACTGAGGATGTGATGCAAGTTGGAAGAGCCTCTGGGATCTGATGACCATCTCACTCTGGACACTGATTTTCATGAGAAGAACGTGTTGGGCTGATTTTTCAGAAATACACGGACCATCTTGTTTCTTCTGAGTCCCTTGGCTTCTCCAACTGTACAGGTGGAAGGTAGCTGGTCTCCAAGGCGATGCTGAGACCGCTGACCTGGGGATAATTAGGTGAGGAAGCCCCTCCACCCCACCTGTGGTCTGTGCAATGACACCATCTGCTGGCTTCTGATATTATGTGGGTTCCCAGGATCTTATCCAGTGATTTTTTTTTCTCCTTTCCTTTAAACAGGCCGTGGAAAGCAGCTGCAGATTTTTCTAATGCAAGTTTTCCAAAAATCATTTCCATCAAATTGTTAATGGTCCTATTAATAGGAGCTCCGGGGTCTGGAGGCCACGCCCATGGAGGCCACATCCACCAGCTGAGAGCCTCACAACTGCCAAAAAGACTCAGATGACCATTCCAGAAGTGACTCTGGGTTGCCAGGGAGATCTGAGCAGGGATTTTAGGGTATCTGCCTAAAAAGGTCAGGTCAGGGGACATTGCTCTTCTGCTCTTCCATCCCTCCCACAACTGTCACCCCCCAAAATGCAATTCTCAAACATGACTGGACCATCCTCATTTTCCTCATGGATTGAATTCTTCCATGTATTTCCTCTATCTTCAGGCCAAACCCTCAAGTCCCTTACACTCCTCCCAGAGCTCTCTGCTTCCCTTATCCCAAAGCCTTGTACCCTCGAACGTCACGCAGGCTTTGTCGACCCAGGTGTCCTCTAACTTCCCGCTGTTCCCTGTTCTTGCACACCAGTTTCTTCTTTTTTAACTTCATGACTTCCAGCCTGTCGTCAGGTCTTTGCTCCCGCGCCACCTCCTCCGGGAAGTTCCCATGACCATCCCCCACCCACCCCACTTCACAGGCGTGACAAATAACACTCACTTGAGTTATCCTCAACTTCCAAGTTTTACAAGCATGCTCAACATGGAGTGATGCGTCTCACCAGAACAGTGAGTGCAGAAGTGGCAGGGTCACTGGATCAGCCCTCACTCAGTCTCAGACATGTGCCAATGTGCACAGCACACAGCCAAAGGAAGCAGAGCAGAACACTGGTGACCTGACCATGGGCATGGTGGGGGGGCAGTCCTACAGGTGACTCTTATGCCCTTCCCTTTGTTTATAGATTATCTACATTTTGCATAATAAGCTGGATTACTTTAGTTAATAAGACATATAATTAATATTTGAGAAAGAAATGTTTGTGAGGAATATGGGGTGCACGGGTAAAGAAACCAGAAAGAAAGGGCTTTGTCAATGTGCTGATGGAGGGATCTATGGCATTTCAGACTGATTCAAAATGCATAAACAGGGCCTGGTATAGTGGGGCACTCCTGGATTCCCAGCATTTGGAAGGCTGAGGCAGGAGGATTGCTGAGAGTTAGAAGTCAGCTTGGACTACGGAACAAGACCACATCTCAAAAAAAAAAAAAAAAAAAGAATACTCACATAGATGTGTGCATCAGGAAGACTCTATAGCTATTTTCATACTGGGTTGATGATATCAGTTGCCTTGAAGCACAGGAGGAGCTGGTGGTCAAAGGCAGCAGGTAATTCACTTGCTTTATTTTACATTTATATTTATATTATAAATCTTTATCCCATGAGTCTGAATCATTTGCTATCATTTTTAAAGGTTTATTTGCATGTGTGTGTGTGTGTGTGTGTGTGTGTGTATGTGTGTGTGTCTGCATGCACACATGTGTGCATGTGAGTACAGTACCCACAGAGGCTAGGCAAGGGCATCAAATTAGCTGCAGTTCCTGTCTCAGTTATGAGTGACAGTGTGCGTTCTGAGAACAGAACTCGGGTTCTCTGCAAGCGCAGCAAGCTCTCTTAACTACTGAGCCATCCTCCAGCCCTATAATTAAAAACAAAACTATAGCACAGAAGACTTTAAATAGTCGGATCGACTATACTGTAATTAATAATATAAGATTTCAAGTAAACCACAATGTTAACCCCAAATTTGATTTTCCGGCTGCTTTATTAGAATAATTGGTTAACACTTTTAATTTGGAAAGTTTTTTAAATATAGAGAAAAGCTACATGGATGCTGTGAAGAATGGCACAAAGAACACGGATACACTTTGCACTCACAGTTACCTCTTATTAGTATTCAGCTCCACCTGATTCTGCCCAGTGATATTTAATTCATACTAGGAAAAAGGTATTTTAGGTTTATGTATCACTGTTCATATCTCCACTGGTTTCAGTGACATTTAAAAAAGTATGCACATACTATTTCCTTTCTTTGTTTTAAAAATTATTTTTATTATAGTTTTTACTTATTCGTGTGAGTGTGTGGGGTGCATGCTTATGCCGCAGAGTAGGAGTGGAGGCCAGAGGACAACATGGGGGAGTTGGTATTCTCTCCTTCTAATGTGTGGGTCCCCATGACTGAACTCAGGCCATTAGTCTTGGCACTTCACCAGTGCATAGTTTTGTTTTTTGAGACAGGGTCTCATGTAGCCTAGGCTGGCCTCAAATTCACTGTGTAGCCAGGGATGACCTCTTCCTCCTAAATTCTGGGATTACAGGTGCGTGCCACCTCACCCAACAAACACACATTAATTCCTAAGCTCTAGGCAGGCAGGTATACAAAAATGCTACATGGACAGGGCTATTCTTTGCAGCATTATCTGTAAAATAAAAACCTGAATATTCACAAAGAGTCTGGTCATGGGGATTGGTAAAATAAATGGCAGTAAATCCACAAAATGACTTGTTATAGGGCAGTAAAGGATAAAGAGATGAATCTGTGTGAGGTGATATGAAAATATGTCTGAAGGACATTAAATAAAAATACAGAATAAAATGTGTAGAATATGAGCTGAGTGCGCAAAGGAAGACAGGTGTATGCTAGAGGGCTATGGGAAACTGCAGATGTACTTCTGGCAAGAAGGTTGGGATCTTTTCTTTCTATATACTTTTAACTGTACACATCTTTACACCATTCAAGTTTAAGTATTCTGTCTTTACACTGCTCATGTTTAAGTATTATTTACATGATAATAAAACAACAAACTGATGTAAGAAAATAAAAATGTACTGTAGAAGTTTGACAGCTCCATGGTAGAGTGCCTGCCTAGCAAGTGTAGGGCCCTAAGTTCTAATCCTAGCACAGAAAAAAAGAAAGAAAAAGAAAAGAAAAAAGAAATGTAAGAGGAAGGTGCATCCCCCAGCCTCAGCCCCAACTCCAGCCCCTGAGCATCCTTTGTGGCTTTGAGACAAGAAAAGAATGGTGCCAGTCCTCAGGCTTTGCAGGTGGCATGGATGGCAGACTCCAGCTCCTCTCCCAGGCCTCTCCAGAGAAGCAGTTCTCCACACAGTGATTTGGATGCAGAGATGGCGGACTTGGCCCAATCCAGCCGACAGGTGTGCTTCCTATGATCACATCACTGAGTGCTCTAGGAAAACCACGAAGGAACTTCACATGAAAAATTCATTCACAAGTCTCTGGATTCCAGGCTAAAAAAGAAATCCAGGCTCCTGGCTTATCGAGAGACATCTGGCAAAGTAGGGCTGCCTTTGTGAGCACCGTGGTGCTCAGTAGCCAGGTGGGTGATGCGTTCAGCAGGTGTGTACCCTGTACAGGCTCAGCCACCTGCCTCTTGCAGTTGAGAACTTTGCAGCCCTCTGCTTGGATGTCATCTGAGTGCCACATGTGGGGGAGTTGAACACCTCTCTCTCTCTTCAATTCTCTCATTCCAATAGTACTTCCCACAGGAGCCCATGCAGGCAGACCCTAAGGACCTCGGCCACAATAGGTTGCGGGCTGAAAACTCCGACTTTTAGTCTACATATGAAAAGGCTGTAGCTCGGACAGGAGAAGTCACTTTACCATGATTACGCAGCAAGTGCGTCTCAGGAGTAGGATAAGAACCCAGAACACAAACTCCTGCCCCAGTGTCATTTGCCACTCCAGGCTGTGTCCCATAGACTGGATGATAGGACAGCCACCACCTCCTGAGTAGCACTCATAATTCAGAGGAAACAGAAACAGTACCAATGCCAGCCGCAGCTCCCATGTCTCAGGATGCGTTAGAGGGCTAAGACTGGATGTATAGCTTTCAATAGTGGCTTTAGTCCTTACGGCTGAGTGTTTGTCTCTTTGTTTCTTTGCTTAAGTGGATACTATAACAACAGTATCTCCATCGGAGGATTGTTTTGAAGATCAAGTGAATTAATATGGGCAAAGTGCTTAATCTATGTCTGGCACTTACTACGTGTTCATTAAACGTAAGTGCCTGTGAGTCCACTTGGCAGGAGCTACGCTAAGTGTCTTGTACACTTTATCTCAGTCAATCCTCTCAGCCAGAATGCCTTAAGTACCTTCCTTTCGCACAGCCAGAGCATCCATTCCCTTGGTAACTCTTTACAGGGGGTACCTGGCGCTGTCCATGGTTCTGAAGACAGAGTATGAAACACACGAGGCAGGCAGGCTTACCTTCCTAAGAATGCATCCTAACTGGGTGGAGAGTGGATAGTGAGTGAGGAGTGATGCTTGCTGGGTAGAAAACTAGCACAAAGTGGGGCTGAGAAAGAGCAATTTCCTGGTAGGATGGTTTCAGAGGAAGTACAACCAGGGCAGAGATCTGCAGGGAGAGCAGGAGGGAGCTGGTAAGTGCAAACAAGGATTGCAGTCCTGACAGAAGAAATGGGAAGCGTGGAGAGTCTGAAGTAGAAGCAAGAGGCTGATAGGCTGTTCTGTGTGTCTGAGGAAACAGACGGAGTGCTTTGTAGTTGGAGCTATGAGCAAGGGGGAAAGGCTTGTTCCAGGGGGAGGAGAAAGCCAAAGATCAACCATGCTATGCTTTTGGCTTGCTCAGAGATGTTCAGTAACTTTCCTGAGGTGGCTCAGCTGCTAAGTAGTAGAATCAGAGATTTGAACCCAAGATCATCTGGCTTCAAGAAATGCCCTGTTAACCAATAGCATGCAGTGGCTTGGACATGAATAACTAGACTAAACAGTCTTGGTCTAGCCAGCTGCCATGGCTCAAATTCTCTCCTTAGAAACTGGGCACACTGCTAAGGGCTGATGCAGCAGTGTGAGTGTGTGTGTGTGTGTGTGTGTGTGTGTGTGTGTGTGTGTGTGTGTGTGTGTGTATCTGTGTCTGTATGCATCTATGTGTATGTCTCAGTCTCTCTGTGTGTGTTTTGTGTGTGTGTGTATGTATCTCTGTGTGTATCTGTGTCTGTATGTGTCTGTGTGATGTCTCAGTCTGTGTGTGTGTGTGTGTGTTTTGTGCATGTGTCTATCTGTATCTCTCTCTCTCTGTCTCGTGTGTGTGTGTGTGTGTGTGTGTGTGTGTGTGTGTGTGTGTGTGTGTATACAGGAAGTAGAGCATAATGGAAGGGTTCCTTTCTTTCCAGACACACTCATTTCCACCTTGGCAGGTTCAGTCATCTATTCTTGGTGATAGCAAGGGATTGGGGTTTATATGACAAATGGTATTTGTTCCAAACTTGTCACTTCTTGGGGGAACCTCAGAGATGACAGTTTTAAAACACCAGAAGCATTTAAAAATAAAAATTTCACACTTCTAAATGCTGCATCCTCTTTGGTGGTGATCTATGGGGCCTCCATTGCTGGAGGCATTATCTTCTTAGGGATATATGGTGCTGTTACAATTCATGCCATCCATCTGCAAAACCAGGGTCATAAAACCCATAATTTATAAGAGAATCCTGCAAACGTATGTATTATACATGTGTAGATAGCATTGCCTGACATTTCACAGGCAGTAACCACTTGGTTCAGAAGTCTCAAGTCAAAGTGGTTCCAACCCCCCAATCCCCAGATGCAGAAATGGAAGACAAGATGGGGTGCATATGTGGCAACAAATTCCACAGCTGAGCAGTACATTAAGCAACCATCTCTGTCTTGTGGCTGAGGAGGACAAAGACACCAAACAGCATCATTTTAGTGGAAAGAGCAAAGAATGGCAGCCTGAAAATTTGGCTATCTCTCCTGGCCAGATGACCCTCCGGCACCTAGTAGATGTCGTTTATAGAGCTGAACTAGGTTCAGTCCTCCTTTTAGGTCTGTTTTCTTTTGATTTATGTGAAAATGAATCTCCTAGGAATCCACTGTCTTAGTCAGGGTTTTTATTGCTGTGAAAAGACACCATGACCATGGTAACTCTTATGAAGAAAACATTTAATTGGAGTGGCTCGCTTACAGTTCAGAGGTTCAGTCCATTATCATCATGATGGGGAGCATGGTAGCATGCAGGCAGACATGGTGCTGGAGTAGCTGAAAGTCCTACATCTTGCAGGCAACAAGAAGTCAAACTGTCTGTCACACTGAGGGAAGCTGGAGCAAAAGAGACCTCAATGTCCGCCCCCACAGTGGCACACTTCCTTCAACAAGGCTATACCCACTCCAACAAAGCCACACCTTCTAATAGTGCCACTCCCTATGAGGTTATAGGGGCCAATTACATTCAAACCACCACAGCCACTGATATTGGGAGTGCACCCCAGAGTTTCTGATTTGAATTTCTAAAAAGCTTTAAACTGAGGCCAATAACTATCACATTGATCTTGCTTTGAGCCATTCATTTCCAGGTAACTTTGAGAGGTCCCATGTAAAAGTCGCAGGGGAAAACTGATCTGCCACCGAACACAGAAAGACAATTGTACGTCTCTACCCACACAACCTGGTCTTCTGGATACTGGGCCTGGATGTCCCACCATTGGGCTGTATTATCTGTCTCCTGGCTTTGTCCCCAAGTATCTTCCAACTCTTGGAGCAGCTACAGCAAAGACAGGCTACAAGGATGATGCCTAGACCCCATGGGCCATGGTACATCAAGTCTGCAGAGCTGGTTGGAACACTTGGCAGAGGCTGCTCTGAGCATTCCACCCCCTGTGAAGGTCAGAAGGAATCATCTAGTGAGGGAAAATGACATGAGCCCATCACTGCCAGCATCAATACAATAGGTGGTGACCACTATGAGACTGAAGAGTATGGGTCTGTGGTGCCTATTCTATTAGCCAGCTTAGATGACTTACAGAGCTAATGCCTGGGCTGAGACAGTAATCCAGATTCCAGACATGCCTGTCTCTCTCCATCCCACTGCTGCCTCTGTGCCCGCTTCCTCTGGGACATCCCCAGTCCTTCCCCAGCAGGACTTCCTCAGCCCCACCTCTCTGTGGCAGGGCCTATGCTTCTTCTGCATGCAAATGAGCCTGGGTCTACTCCAGACTGGCCTCCTGCTGCCACCAACATGATTACAAAGAGGATTTCTTGCCACTAGATTGCTCTTCCGTGGGAATTGCCTCTTCAGAACCCCTTTAATCCTCCCTGACAAACATTTTGATTTCACTCCTTACTTCTCTGTGCTGACTTCAGAACCTTGATACTTGGTTTGACTGTAGTCTTAGACATAAATACACCAATATGCCTACCCTAACCAAAGGACCACTTACAAGGACTTAAAAAAAAATCACGTGTGATCCAAATAGAATCCTGGTCTCTATCACTCATATCACTAATTTCAGTGATATGGTCCCTGACATTACATTCTCTAAACTAACTCTTGGTGTACCTTTCACCAGAATGATGACTGAGATTACCACATGCCCTCTGGAGTAAGACGGAACCTTAAGAAAGAACTTGTCCTGTGTTCCCACATCTCCTAAGCCACAGCATCATTAGTTCTAACCCCCCTGTGGTTTACTAACAGTCCCCTAGTTGCTACTATGTGTTGGTGCTGGGTGCTTGGCCCCCATCCTCAGGGAGCTTCCAGATTAATGGGGGGGGGGAAACCTTGAGGAAATGGGCAGCAAGCTTTTCCACAAACCTCTGGTGACCAGTAAAATGTCAGTTAACTTGCTAAAAGCATCCTTGTGTCCTGCTGGAGAGTTCCTACATGAGTCAGGGTGACTCGTGCATTTAGTTTACTACAATAATCCTACCAGCTACAGCAGGACCATGTCCAACCACTTTACATATGGCAGCTCATATGGTAATCCAGTCCTAGGAGGTAAGTACAGCCATTCCTTCAGCATCCCCAGGGGACTGGTTGCAGAACACTCATGGATACAAAAATCTTTGAGTACTTGATGATAGGAATTCCAACCACGCCCCATGGTTGTGCATGCCTGGCGGGACACTTAAGTCATCTCCACCTAGTCATTTCTGGGTCATACATCCTGCGTGACCCATGCTCCATGGTTATGTGGCCATGTAGTCACACAGACATAACCACATGATCTATGCTCATGTGTGGAATAGCCACATGGGCCTGTGTGCACAGGTGTGTCCTGGCCTTTATAAGGCAGCCTCATGTTCCTCCAGTCTCTTTCTTGCAGGTGTCCTTCCACATGCCCGATCATGTCTATCCCTTTCTCTTTGTCTTGATAAAACTCCTGCTAGTGGATTCTGTTGTGTGTTGTGACTTTTTCTTTGGCACAAGAGTGCCACAAAAAACCTATCACTTGGGACCTTCATATAAAATGATGTAGTATTTGCATGTAACCTCCACACATCCTCCTGCATACAGAATCATCACTTACAGTGTATGTCACAGGGCAGATGCTGGAAACAGCTGCTACAGTCTTTTGCTTAGGTAATAACAAAGGGAAGAAACACCTGCAATATGCAGTTTTTTCCCAAATATTTTTGATTTCCTACTAGTTGAATTTGTAGATATTGACCCTTAGATGGAGAAGTGCAATGCACTAAGATCATATAACCCACTAGCATTTGCATATGAGGAAACTGAGGCACAGACAATTGACTTGCAAGGAGCAGATTCAGGGTTTGAACTGGCAAAGTGTACCTCATTGTCTGTGCTGTCTATACAGCTACCCAAGTCACTGTTGGAGTGTGGGGGCTGGAGGATGCCACCATTCCAGACAGGCCCAGAGGAAGCCAGCTGGCCTGCTCAGACCCTCTGCAGAGTGCTGGTGGCCTCTCGTGGCCACTGGAGTGTGACTTTTGGGCTGGGAGATACATTTGCCAGGCTGGGGCCCTCTCTAGAGCAATGTCTGGAGACAAAGAGTAATGAAAGGGAGTTGATGCATGACCAGGTTGTCAGGCTGGGGACTGAAGGTGATCCCTCGGAACAGTCAGTGCTGGTCATGGACGCTTTGGATTCTGCTAAGCCACAGAAACCTCTGGAATCCTAGTGCCTGCTTTGCAAGACCTGACTTGGAGACACCTGCTGAGCCCTGGGCACTGCGTGAATAAAACCCACCTGTTCCAGAGTATCATGAGCTCACGGCTCCTCTTACCCTATCTCAGTCCTGGTGCCCTTTCTTCTCTTCTCTTTTTCTGCATGGGGGGAGAGGAAGAGGAGGAGGGAATGTGTGGGCAAGAAGGGAAAGAAGTGGAGAAAGGGAGGCAGAGGGAAGGGAGGGGGAAAGAGAAGGGAGGAAGGAGGGAAGGGAGAGAGGGAGGGATAGTACGGTTCCTCTAACGGCGATGGCAAAAACCTCTCAATCTGTGGTTCAAGGATCCTGTAGCCTGAGCCTTAATCTGTTTCCAAGCTCACCTATGAAAATCTTCTAATGGGTTGGCTCTTCATGGAAAATATCTGTGTTTCCAGCATGAGACGGACCCTCCGCTGGACTCAGGTTTAGCAGCACTGAGCCCACACAGCCCATGGGAACTGGCAGGCACTAAGCAAACAGAAGCCCAAACGACTTTCATCCCATCCACACTGCACGGAGTGCTGTGAGGGACAGCAAGGTTCTACAGGGGAACACAGGGTCCCCGTAGGGTGAGCCTGCACGTGCCAGGGCGGCGGAGGAAGCCTCCTGGGTGTGCAGAAGAGAAGGCCGCCGTGAGAGCTGCAGACCGGGAAGGAGGAGGGGGAGCCATGCTGTGTCTGGGGCTGGCAGGTGATGGCCAAGGATGTGAGAAGATCATGGAGACATTCACAGAGGCTGCTGCTATGTCAACGAGCCATTCTGAGGGATAGGGTGGAAGCGGTTTCTTCATTAGCTGGACTCTCTGCTCCCTGAGGGAAGGGTGGCTGTTTGCTTGGTATTCACAGGGTGTTTCCAGGCTCAGGCTGAAGGCATGGTATTTATTTATTTATTTATTTATTTATTTATTTATTTATTTATTTATTTGTATTCTCACCCCCTGGCTATGCAGTGCTATTCAGGTAACTCTACAGCAGCAGGTATGAATGGAGGTGTTTTCTCTGTTCAGTCTGCCACTGTCCCTCTGGGCCACACAGATAATGTGCTTCGGCAAGGAGCCTGGCTCTCGTGGTGGGCCAGGTCTCAGAGGCCCAGCTGCGACTGTCGGCTTTTTGAATAGTAACGAGTAGACGCTTTTCTCTCAAGACCGTCGTCTTTGGTGTAAATCCACCAACCGAAGCAGAGTGGCCCTGCCGCAGCTGAGCGGATAGTAGGGGCCAGAGCCCTGTCCACACACAGACTGGGAGCTGGTGCTCCTCCCAGAAGCATGGTGGGGGACCTGCCCTGGACGTCTCGTGAGAGTGCAGAATGGGGCCTTCCCTCTCTGGTCCACGCTCCCTGGCCACTGCTTGCTCTTGCTCTACCAAGGCTCTGGTCCCGTGAAGGACTACATCAGAGACAAGTCCTGTCTCGGTAACAGTAATGTGCTTCAAGAGCAGGCTGCCACATGTCTGTGATGCAGCTCTGGATGGTGAATGTGGGGCCTGCCCACTCTGGAGCCCTGGCCTTCCCTCTTCTGCTTCCAAAGGATTCGTAAAGCACCTTGAAGAATTCCTCTCCAGCTCATCATCTTCATGGAACAGAGGGTGGGGACCAGTGACCCCCTAAGAAAGGTGTCTGGGAAGGATAGGCAGAGAAGGGGATGAAGGGTAAGAGTCACACACTAGCATGCTACTCTGCCTCCTGCCAGCCTTGCTGCCCTGAGGAAATGATTCAGTCACTCTGTGCCCATCTTTCTGCACCCGTAAAGTCCACTCTGTAACGATACTGTGCCACCTGATAGGGATGGAATCAACCGACAGAAGCAGAATGGTGCCTGGCACACAGAAGGTGCTTCTATGGCAGCCCTTGCTGATCCCTGGGGACAAACGCCAGGATGCTATGAACTGAATGCTGGCTCTGTGCTTAGCACGGCGGCTTCACTGACTCCTCCCAGTGACTGTATGAAGCAAGCATGGCTACGCACAGAGCAAGTGTGCATCCTATAGACAAGGAACCTCATGCCATGCAGACAGGTGACGTAAGTCTCCCAGCCAGTGAAAGATGGAGTTGACACCAAATGGAAGATGCGTCGCTCTGCTTCGCTGTCACTATGACCAGGAGGAGGTGCCTTCCTTCTCTACACTTCTTGGCTCCCACCTATAGTCCCTGAGGTCTGTTTCCCAGCACAGAGCCAGACCAGGAGTCAGGAGATGGGGGATTAGGCCCCAGTGTTTCAAACCTAAAAACTTTGTGGCTTGGTGTTAACTCACTTGTCTTCTTGGGGGCCTGGGGCTCTTCCATTAGAACATTGCTGGCAGGGTGAAACTGTCGCTGGCAGGCAATCTGGGCCAGCTTGGGCTAGAGGTTTGAATCTGCTGGGAAGGGTAACTGTTGGAAAATCAAGAGCCAGTTTTGTAGGAAAAACACTCTCGGCCCGGGTGCCAGTGCCAAGCATCAGCCTAGCTGAGAATGGGGTAGCAGCCTGTCACGTAGGGTCTGGCCCCTGGTGCCGGTCAATGTTCCTATAGAGGATAGCGGGGTGAATGTGAGGGGCTGTCTGCTGAGTGCCCTGCTGTGCATTTCTTGACCTCTCTGGATCACATGACTCCAGTCCTGCCGGACTCCCATGATTCCCAGGTGTGCCATTTCCTCTCAGAGCCCTTCTGCTACGGCTGTGCACACTACCTGCCAAGTGCTTTTCCTGCCTTGCTTCAAGATCCGGTGTGTGGGCTGCCTCTTCTAGGAGCCTTCCTGGCTTTGTTACCGTCCGCACAGTCCCCGGTTTACCTCCACCTCTCGATGTGTCTCGTGAGGTGGCCAGTGTCTGTGCTTTTGTCTCTTCTGTAGGAAGTTCAGCAGGAACTTTGGAAGGAGGTTGCCATTCACTGTGCCCAGCCAGGCATGGGTAGAGAAGGGAGTTGGGAGAAGGAAGGATAGGTCATTCCTTTACATACTCTATCTCGTTTGTTTTCTGAGATAGCGTCTGACTATGCGGCCCAGGCTAGATTAGAACTTCCGATCCACCCCCTTGAGTACTGAGAATGCAGGCACGGGGACTCTGCTCCTGGCCACACATGAGAACTGTGTTCAGAGCCTGTCGTCCCTCTGCTCAGCCACATACTGAACTTCCTGGCCCAGCTGCCTCTCCCTCACCTGGTCTGATGGCCCCTCCTCACATCCTCTGCCATGGCCACCACAGTCTTCTAACATATCCAGTTCCTCTCACCCGGAGTCCTTCGGAAGGTTCTTCAGGGGAAGCTCCTGACCTTTCAGAACTTGACTCCAAAGCCAAGAGGCTTGAATCATGTCACTCAGACAGCCATGTTTATGCGCCACTCCATTTCAGGACAATATGTCGCACAAGTATGTGTGTGTGTGTGTGTGTGTGTGTGTGTGTGTGTGTGTACACGTGCATGTGTGTGTGCGCATGAATGGTGTGCGTGTCTTCTCTTCTCTAGAACACAAGCCCCCTAGTCCATCTTCTTTCC
Organism: Peromyscus leucopus; assembly: GCF_004664715.2. NCBI lineage: Eukaryota > Metazoa > Chordata > Mammalia > Rodentia > Cricetidae > Peromyscus > Peromyscus leucopus. Next base: position 64,647,811 of record NC_051086.1, read on the forward strand.
CACAGCCACAGCACAGGGAAGCCCAATTTAGAGCAGGCTCCAGTGAACACCGGCCTTAGTTCCCTCCATAACATGTGTGTGGTGATGCGTAAGAAAAGCCAAACTCTCAAAAAATATCTATTAAAGAGAAAGTTGACTTCTGGATTGCATTCAAAAAGCAAAGGGGACTAGAGGATTCCTATTGTCTTCTTTTCCCTGGATGGGGCTTGGTGGGGTCAGGCACTCACCCCCTGCAGCCCCGTGGTCTCAGTGGTGACCCAGGTTTGAACGTATCCTCCATCTGTATATCATGGCTTCCCCCTGAAAGCAGCTTCCCTGGCATCTGGAAGCAGATGCTAAGTGGATGAGTGCTACGATTAAACTGCCTTTTAATTATTCAATGTGATGTCAATGGCACGCACAGTTGTGACATTATAATGGACTCTGACTCCCTCGCAAATGTCGAGAAAGGCAGGGGCCCATTACCTTGTCAAAATGTTCGTTCCCTGTGACTTTATTGCCAGTACACCACCTGATTCTGCAAGCAGCCCTGAACAGATGAGTATGGTGGGAGGGTGACGGGGTGGAGAGGAGCCAACTTGGAGTGATTTGGAGTGACAAAGATTTGGGTGACTCTCCAAAGACTTTGCAAAGAGTCCACTCTGTAACAGTCACCAACTCTCAATGGAAACAACGTGTGACAGAGGAATCAACTAACACTGCTGGCAACGGGGCTTCCGGTGGGCACACACTCGGGCAAGGGTGCAGCAACAGGGCAGAGAACACAATGGTGTCATTCCAGGACAGTTTTAGTTCATTAACTGGACAACCACTGACTGAGGGCTTAATTTGCCAACCATGGCAGTTGGCTAGAATCTACTTAGTGAAGGAGAATACCCATCTGCCACACAACATGCATCCTCATGTAAGCATGTGCGCGCACGCACGCACACACACACACACACACACACACACACTCTCACACACTCACACTCACATATTCACACATACACACACTCCAAGGCAAGAAGGAGAATTTGTTTGGTTGGAAATGGTAAGAGCTGGATTCTAGGACTAGAATTGCCTGTAACTAGTGATGCAGCTTTGAATAAGTCAGCTCTCTGGTCCCAGTTGACTCAACCCTCAAGAACATGAGGCCTGAATCATTTCTAACACGTGACGAGGCAGCTGGTGACACTGTGCCACACACGCACATGGAGCCTTCATCAGCATGCACGCAGTCGTCACTGACTGACTCAACAATGTGCGAAGACAGTGGGGAAGAGAAGCCAAGCTGGGAGAGGCTACTGCTTTTGAGAACATAGGGCCGAGCCCAGCCCCTGAAAGAAACGGCTCAGGACAACTTCCTCTGCAGCTGGGCTGATGATCAGGGCCACTGGAGTGTGGGGAAAGGCACAGTCAGTGTGAGCCCAGGTGACTGCAAAGGCTTCTGGGAGAAGGTACAGAGTGACACACTTTGGGGAGCAGTGAGAGCTCTGATTTGGAAGGAGGGGGAGAAAGATCTGGTGAGGAGAGTAGGAAGGATGAGCAGATTATGAGGGGGGTGACAAGGGACAAACTAAAGCAGAGTCACAAACGCCACCTCTGGGAACTAAGGATCATTCATTCTCTCGGTAGGGGGCGGTGACCAGGATTGGAAGTCATTAGACTGTCTCTCCTGTTGCCCAGTACTTTAATTTCTTTTGAGGGAGATTATCTGAGCTCACTGCACTGCCAGAGGACTTATGAATCAGCGAACATGTGGCCCAACTCCCATTTGCTGCATTCTCTCTTCCAGGACTTTGATGCTTCATTACAGTTAGGCCTGGGTGTGAAAATGCCCGGTGTTCATTCATTCCATGGATTTGGCCCTGATCTGACAGAAAGGTAATTATTGTACTTTATTTCCCTGTAGCTCATTGGTTCCTGCCTTTTATTCAGCCTGCTTTTTTAATTTTCCAACTGATTCTGTGAGCAAATTGATATTCTTCCAGTATATTCCTTTCCTTAGTTTATCAAGGATCAAATTCAAATGTTTACAAACAACAAACCCTAGTAGATATTCAATCACATATCTATCCATAATCTACCTACCTAACCATCCATTCATCCATCCAGTAACACATCTATTCACACATCCACCATCTACCAACTCACCCATTTACCTATCCTTATTCACCCATCTATTCATCTGTCTATGAAGTCATCCATCCAATCCATATGGTCATCCATTCATTCATCTATCTATCTATCCATGAACTTACTCATTCACTTATCTATCTAATCATCTGTTCATTATTTACTCATCATTCACCTACCCATCTATCTATGAACTCATTAATCCTTACTTTCATTAATCAACTCACTTGCTCATCTACCCATTCACCTATTATCCATCCAACCAGTTACCCACCTACCCATCCATCCACCCAACACTCCAACAATTCATCCATCCATCCACCCATCCATCCATCCATCCATCCATCCATCCATCCATCCATCCATCCATCCACAAACTCATCCATCTGTCCATAAACTAATCTGTTCATCAACTCACTCATCCATCATCTGCCCACCCATATCCATCTATTCATCCACCCACTCATCCACCCATCCTCCATCCTTTATCCATCATCTACTTATCCATATACTCATTCACTTATCTGTCACCCATTCCCCAGCTGATTGTTGTAAGCCTGATGGGAAACAGATGAGGATAAAGAGAACAAAGTTAAAGGGGGCTGCATAAGCCAGGAACTGGAATGAAAATATTACTTTTATAAAGGCAAGCAATTTAGTGCAAAGCATCAGAATACAGGGAGTCTAGTGGCAGACAGAGATGTCACTAACCCAGGCAGAGCTCACTGAGAAGTTATTTTGGATGGGATTTTTTTTTTTTTTTTTTTTTTTGGTTTTTCGAAACAGGGTTTCTCTGTGTAGCTTTGCGCCTTTCCTGGAGCTCACTTGGTAGCCCAGGCTGGCCTCAAACTCACAGAGATCCGCCTGGCTCTGCCACCCGAGTGCTGGGATTAAAGGCGTGCGCCACCAACGCCCGGCAAGGATGGGATTTTTAAAGAGAAAAGTTTAAAGGAAATGAAAGTATATGAAGCAGCTAGCACCACATCCAGGGCTTTTACCAGAGTGACCCTCCTCATTTCCCCAATCAGCCTCCAAAGCAGCTGTCAACAACACTACATTTTTGGATAGGGAAACTGAGGCTCAGACAGTTTAAGCAGCTTGATCTTGTTCACATCTATTAAATGGCAGAACCTAGATGCAAATTCAGATCTACCACCTCTGAATCCCTGGCTCTTTCTTCTGTATAGCGATAGGGCACTAACACACTGACACCCCTCCCTGGACCTTAGTTCCCGCTCTGCAGGGTTGGATGAGACAAGTGCATGAGCTAGTACTAGCTGTTGTGAGTATAGGTGTGACACTCTGCCTTTTTTAAAATTTCACTTACCACATACCCTGCCTTGTGTGCAGTGTCCTACAAGAGTGATCCTAGCTTCTTGCTTGTCTTGGGCCCCTCCCATGTCTATAGAGCAGTTTTGATGCTGTTGACAACTTGCGAGTTTTGTATTATGTAAATAGTATAAATCCAGACCATACTGCATACCTGGTGCAGACATACAGACCCTAGTTCTTGTAGGAGATCTGTGGTCCCCACACACCAGGAGCCTGCAGCAGACTCTGGCCTCCCTGAGCTTCTGGATGGAGTTTTCTAGTCTTCCTTTAGTAGGCAAGATGGCTCTAAATGTATCTTTTATGCCAGGACCAATCTCAAGTCTCTGGTGTTATTCACTCTCCCCCAGACCCGACATGGGTCAGTCCTTTTGCCGTGAACCTGTCTGACCTTGTTTCACAGACTCTCTGGAGGCAGCTGCATGATTGCCCCTGGTTTTAAGGTCCTTCATAGATTCTGAGGTCTAAGGATTCCCCTTTCCTCCTTCTCTGATAATGTATAAACTTAAATGTATTGAGACTATAGGGAAAAATAGTTTGCATTTGGTCTGTTTCAGTGTCCTCACTGTGCCAAGTTCAACCATTTGTTAAACCTCTGGAGAGAGGAGAGGGCAAGTCTCACATCTCAGTTCACTTTCTCCCGCCAGCTGCAGCATCCCAGCAGACTCTGTGGTCCAGGCCAGAGGCCTTGCTCCCCACTCTCCATCTGTGGGGCTCAAAGCCTTCCCTGCAACCTAAAGAGGGAAGCCTCCTGGGCTCCTTTGCTCAGCCTTCACTCTAACCAGACATGACTCTAATTTACAGCTTTTATTGTCTACACTGAGTGATTTCTTAATCAATAACCTAATTTGTTATAAAAAATCAATTGGTTAAAAATTAATGTCTTACCTTTTAATGCAGCCGACCAACCCCAAACCCCAGGTTGGTAAGTTATTTCCATTAACAGGGGTGAAAAATCTTTAGCCATACAATCATCTTTACAATTTGAAATGATGAGTTTCCATACTGATTATCGAGCTAATTATGTTACAATGAGACCATTTCTTCATCTTGGTCCCCTCTCACCCGAGTGGAGTTTCCTGGCTTCTCTCTCTACTGTGGATGAGATCCACACTGCTCTCATCCCCTGTCTGTCTATAGTGCACAGTGGACTTCCTGAAATGCAGATCTGACCTTGCCAATCTCCTTCACTCTATTTAAAATTCCTTTCTGGGCCTCCATCACCTAACAAGGATCTCAAACCCAGGTGAGCATCTTTGTGTCAGTGAATGGGTTTCATGTGGTCCATATGGGGGCTTTCAAGATTTTAACTGGGATGTTTCTAGGAAAGGCTGGGGCTGTGCTTCTGTTTGTCAAGGAGTCTTACTGTCCCCATCCACCTTTCCTTTATGTCAGCTATCAGAGTCGTCATTTCCAACCTTGAGAGAAGGCTGGGTTGCCTCTGTGAAACCTGCAGTGTGTCTGAGGACGAGTCTAACCACTCAAGCCCTTTCAGGAAGAATACAAATAGCTTCTGTTTATTAAGTCCCTGCTGTGTGCCAGGCTCAGTGCTAATCACTTCGCAGACATTATCTCATACAAATCACCCAAGAATGCCAAGCAGAGGAGGAAGCTAAGAATCGGGATGCTAGGGCATGGCCACAGGCCAAAAGCTAAGCAACAGCAACATCAGGGCCTGGATTCAGGCACATCTGGTTGCACCACCTCTACACTGCAGAGCTGTCTGGTTCTGATGGGTGTGGTCTGCCTTTTCAGTTCGCCGCCGCCGTGGAGAGCTTGACCCACACAACATCCCTCTTCTCCTAAGAGCTTTCCCTTTCAGGGCTCTCTGGATCTCCCTCCCATCTCCCGAACTTCCCTTCTCACTTTCTGTTGTAGGCTCCTCTACATCCTGTCCAACTGCTGGTGAATCCAGGGCTGGGCACTCAGCCTGTTGCTCTCTGTGTGCACAGGCTTCACTTCTATGATCCTGTTCAGTCCCTATCACTAAATCCTACTATTCCTACCCCTGTGTCCTGTCCTGACCTCCCCTGGAGCTCAAGCCCATATGTCCAAATACATCTAGGATGCTCAGTTGTTCTTTCAAACTCAATGTGCCCCAGATGGGAAGTTCCCTGTCTCTAGACCCCTCATCTTCTAGATCTATTCTCCTGCTTTCCACTTGGGTCATATTACCAGTATCAGCCCAGTGCCCATGCCTGGGAGTTTTCTTTGATCCTCTTTCGGTCATATACCATCCCCAGCCTGTGTTTGTGCTGCCACTCTCACCCCCCCACCCCTCCACCCCCCACCATCCCCCCCATCACCATCATCATCCCACCTCCATCCCATAAGTCTCACTGTATTCATCTCCCAAACTGAACCACACTCACCACCTCTACTGTTAAACTGCCATTCAAGTCCGCTAACATCTCCCATCCTAATCACTGAGTCCATACCCTAATGTGTCTTCTTGCCTCCTCCATTCATACTCATTGTTACCCTGACTCTAAAGCAATCATGAAGTATCACTCTGTGGTGTTCCTGCACCTAAGCCCCCCAGCGGCTCCACACTCCCTGAGAAGAACCTCCAAATTCAGCCCAGATTACAAGGCTTGAGAGAGTTCTTCCTACATGTCCCTTTTCAGTGTCAGCTTATACTACTCTCCCCTTCCATTCTGCGCAAGGTCGTAATCCTTCCATCCATCTCTGAGATAAGACAAGTTCATTCCCAGCTTAGAGCCTTTGTGTGTGTCTTCCGTCTGGGGCTTCTCCTGGATGTATTCCACCATCCTTCAGGCCTTGCTCCGAAGTCAGATACAGACCCTGACTACATAAGACAAAACATCTTGCACATATTGCTCCCATTGCTCTCTAAGCTATCATCCTCTTTCATTGCCTTCACAGTCCCTACTGCCTTTTGAAATTATACATCACCACCTGCCTTCACTGCCCCACTTAACTAAGCCTCTAGACCAGTGGTTCTCAATCTTCCTAAGGCTGCAACCTTTTAATATAGTCCCTCATGTTGTGATGACTCCTCCAGCCATAAAATTATTTTTATCGCTACTTCATAACTGTAATTTTATTACTGTTATGAGTCATAACACAAGTATCTATGATTTTTGATGGTCTTCAGCAACCTCTGGTATGAGAGGGTCCTGACTCACAGGTTGAGAATCTCTGCTTTAGATGGTAAGTGCTATGAGGGCAAGCCTGTATCTCCCTGTGTTCATTCACTGTGGTCCAGGGCTCACAAGGTCTGGTATGCAGTCAGCACTTAACTAGTAATTATTGCCGAATGACTGAAACCTCTGAGGGGAAGACTAGGGATGAAAACCGATTTTAGACAATTTCTTACTGAGTGCATTTTTTTTTCAGTACTGCAGATTAAACCCAAGGCCTTGAGCAGCCTGGATAAACACTCTGCCAAAGAGATATATCCCCAGCCCTGGGTATCTATTTATTTGTGCATAGAGAAGCATAAAGTATAAGAAAATCCTTTTCTTAGCACACAAATCCATGGTCCGTACTAGCGCTATGCTGCCATCATCGTTACCATCACCCCCACCTCCAGGTTTATCACACACACCCCACCCCGTCATCTCCACCATCCCTTTCCCCATGTTAATTACCAGCCCCCCTACCATCCTCCTCCTCCTCACCATCATCCTTGTTATTCCCATCACTTTCCTCATGGGTGGTAACAACAATCTCCAGCAGGTTCACTGTGCTTTGTACCCAACAGTACACTTTTCCTGCATCTATCTCTTTGGATTTTAAGAACATCTCAGTGATGGAGGTTTGTCGCTAATTTGTATCTACATTTTTACAAACGAGGGAACTAAGAATCAGCCCAGAAGTCACTTGCTGGAGGTCACCCAGCTTCCAGTTGAAGAAAGACATTACCTTCAACCCCTGGGAGACTACAGCATTTTCTCTGTGGCCACATCACCTCCCTCCATGCCAGCCTCCTGTGCCGGCTGGTCAGGCGAGGCAAACAGAGCCCAGGACTCACTCCCATTTTAACGCCCGGTTAAGAAATGGCCCTTGAGCCTGTGTTTCATGCTGGCAATGTCGAAGAGGTGCCAGCTTTAATTTCATGACTGCTTCAGGTGAGTTTAAGAGAACTTTTTTGGTTGGTTAAGGAAAAAGAAATTACAAAATTAAAAGAGTAGAAAAATAAATTACCAGTGACTTTTTTTTTTTTTTTTTACTGCCTTTGCTTACAAGCTGGAGTGGAGAATTAAAAAGTTATATAGCTCAGGTTTCTGTCCATGACTTATCGCAGACGAATCCTCCATATTTATAGCGTCTTCCTTTTCTGCCATCTCCAGACAATAAGCAACCCTCTGATGAAGGTTGCTGCTCTCTGTCCTGGAGCCCCATGGGCCCTGTGAACTCAGCAGAACTGTCATTGCAGAGAAGACCCGAGGACCCGGGAGACAAGGCTTGTTTACCACTCTTCTGCTTGGAGAACAAGTCCCTTAGTCACTCAACCACCACCGCAAGGGTTGATGGCAGTGCGAGGGTCACACTGGGGTCTGGTGGGGAGAACAGACACCCTGAAAAAGCTGAACTCCTGTCACCAAAGCTCCATGCCAGAAGATGTTCTTAATGTTATCAGCATCCCCACTTCTCAGATGGGGAAAGGGAGGCACAGAGAGATGAGATGGCTTGCCCAAGGTCACTGACAGAGAATTGCTTTTCATGACTTCAGTCCTTGAAGAGTTTAAAGGCTAGTGAGGGAGGAGTCGGGGAAGGGAGAAAGGTAGGATTGATGGAGTGAGGAGAAAAGACATAGCCGCACAGAACTGGGTTCCACAAGGGACTCTACCTGGTTCTCATTATCCTGAAGACCGCCCTGAAAATGGCCAACATTTCTGTCCCTTGCACAAATAAAGAAACAGAGACACAGGAAGACGAATAAACTAGTGTAAGATAGTTTGGAAGGGGCATTGCTGGGATTTGAACTGACATCTTTCTGGATCTCACTAACTGGGTAGCTGGTGACCTGATCATGCTGAACCTCCATCACCTCGTGCATCCTGGAAGGATTAGCTCCATGGAAATGAGGATTCTCTCATTCATGAACATCAAAGAAAACTCTGCAGCCTGCCTACTTGGAATCAGGAGGGGACCAGAGACAGAAGTTGAATTCCCTGAGCCTAGGCACTGGCTGGGAGGTGCTCTGTGCCCTAAACTACTATGTACAGCATGCTGGGTTCCACCCGCTTGCAAGCAGGCAGGCTGCGATGTTTTCCTTGATGTCCAAAGATGAAGACATGGGAGCCCAGGATCCCAAGATGACTTTGCCAAGGCACAGAGGTAAAACTCACAGTACAGGAGGCAAAGTCTCTGTTTTCGGTGTTGTAGCCCTCCAGCACTCATTAAGAATAGACCTCAGGGGGAAGGGTGAGCCTCAGGCCGATACAAATTAGTTACAACAAAATTCTAAACCTGGAAACAATGGCTGGTGGATCCCAAGGTCACTGGCTCCTTGTCCACATGGCCCTAGAAAGTCCACCCAAAGAAGGCTGCAGAGGTCAGTGGGGCCAGTGGATTCCAGCTACAACACAGCTGTCTGGGTTCCACTCCAAGCCAATGTGATTACGATCTTTGTGACTGACCTTGGGGCTTTGATATTTTTTTCAGTTTCCCCAATGTGATTCTAATATATAGCCAAACTGGGAAATGCTGGTGCATGGTCTCTATTTTCCAGGTGGGCACCGGAGGCTCAGAGAGGGTCCACAGCAGTAGAATACAACAGCTTGTCTTCTGGTCTCCATCTTGGGACTCCTCCATTCCTTTAGCTATGCAGGTATGGTCACAGGGACAGTGGTCCTGTTGCCTAAGAGATGAACACCCCCCCCTCATTTCTCATCATCAGTATCTCATAACCTGAGAGAACCCGTAGGCACCTGGGAGGCCCAGGCTGAATCATGTCCTGCAAGACTGTCTAAGCTGGTTACATGCCTCAGAGTCAAGTGGAGAACTGAGGCAATTACCCAATGTGTTAGCAAACCTGTCCCTGAGGCACTCCTGTGAGCCAAAGTCATAAATATGAAATGGTAATTTCTCTCTGGAAGTCTGCCTCCTGCCTCCCATACCATCCCCTCCCACTCAGAAATCACCCACCACTGCCTGGTTGTCCTGTCCCGGCTGGGGCGGCACTAACTCTGAGTTATTTAAACATCTCAGGCAAAACTTGTGTCTTGAGAGCTGAATCATCATGCCTAACCTCAGCTTGCCTCTGTGGCCTACTGCCTGGCCAGAGCAGATTCTTCTAGCCTTCCGTAGATAGCAATAAAAATGCCCTGTAAGTATTAATTAATGGCTCCCAGTGGCTCCCATTTTTGTGCACATTGTAAACTTGCATCAGCTCCAGAGAAAGGGTGAGATGAGCGAAGCTGCCCTGGAGATTTGACCTCCAACCGGCCTTGTGACCTTGAGCAAGACATTGCCCTTGTCTGGATTGGTCACTCTCCTACTTCTCTTGGCTTCATAAAGAGCTACCCAACTGTTTGTTTGCATGTACTTGGAATGAAATCTTTCATGGGGAAAGTCTAGAGTGGAGCCCATAGACTCTATTCTTCCCTGCTCCATGGAGTCTCATAGGGCAGCAACAGGGAAGATGGGATTGTAGGATTCCAGGTAGAAGGAATAACATCTGTGGAGGCTCACATGGTAGACCATGCAGATTCCAGGACCCATAGCAGTCCCCTGTAAGCAAAGGCATGATGAGTGGAAGCCAGAGCCTGGAGATTTCCTGAGCGTTTGGCCTTATCTTGAAGGTGGTGGAAAACCATGTGATACCTTTAGACAAAATGGACTTTCAGACTAAAGATAAGAAAATGATTATCTGGGTCCCCTTTCCAGCACTGAACTGGAAAAGCAACTGAGGGGGACTTGTCTGTTGCTTGGCTACAGGATTCCCACAGGGATGAAGAGATTGAATTGATGCCTTGGAGTGGATTTGCTTTGATAAGGCTTTAAAACCCAGCACACTGCCTGGTCTATAGAATGCACTAGACAAATGTATGAATGAGTAAATGAATCTGTGAATAGTTGAAGAAACAAAAGAAAGAGCAAAAGAATAAGTGACCAAAACACCCAAGGAGGGGATGAATGAGTGAATGGGATGAATGAGTCCAAAGGCAGGGTTTGCAGGCTGCCTGTTAGCAACAGAGGCACAGGCTTCTGGCTGCCTTACCGTCACAGCACTGTTCCCTCAGCACACACACCGCTCAAAGACAACCACCGGTAACTGTGACCATGAAGGAGTTCCTCCTTCCATCCCCACCACCTGTCCACTGACATCCACACCATCAGAGAAGGAAGCAGAAGTACCTGGAGGCTCATCTTTGCAGGGGGCTCGGATATGTGACTCCATTGCCATTTCTCCCGTTCACATGGCCTCTGAAGAGCTAGTCACTTCACAACAGACAAAGACAAAGGACGAGTTACTCTTCACAGAGACTTCACCGCTGCTGCAGGGCACGCATCTCTAAGCAGCAGGAGCCCAGGGCTAGAGCTTCAGCCTGGCGAAGGAGCTGAGCTTCTTAGGGTGCCACTGGGCACAAGGGGGCCCTGCCTTGAATCCTGTCCAAAAGGAGTGATTCACCACTCGGCACAGAGGACGGTGGCAGGTTGAAATGCAGCCAGGGCTGTCCCAGTCAGAGGCCTTGCGTTCCCTCTTAGTCTAAGCTGACCTTTTCCCTAGCCTTGGAGATCCTTGCTACATAAAATGCAGCTCATGCACTAGGCTGGTACCCAGTGGTACAGGCAGCGTTTGAGAGCTTGTTGGGCATGCAGGACAGGATGTCAGGCCCCACTTCCTGAGCCAGGGTCCGTATTTTTGCAACATTCCTGGGTCACTGTCGGGGACATAGAAATCCCTGACGTTCAAGGAGTTTTGCTTGGCTAACCCAGGCACCTCCGTGGGACCTCTCAGCTAAGGATTCAAGAATTCAAACCCTGACTAGGTTTCTCTTACCCTCCGCTGGGACAGGAGACAATATCTCCCTAAGAGGTGGCACAAACATTGACACCTGCAGCAGGGTATACGTTTAGACTCCTGACAGCAAATCGCTACCCACTATAGCCCAGCACTGTCCTGGCTCTGGCACTAGCTGGATAACCTTGGTCAAGTCAAGCCTTGATTTCCCCCATCTTTGAAATGGGAACGCTACACTCTGCTTTTCTACATGGTGCAGTTATGAAAGTGAATGGAAATGAAAGATTTGCATGCTCTCTGAGAAACATAAAGAGGGCTGGGGCAGCTTGCCATCCAGACCTAACCTTTACAGGAGCTGGATGAGAAAACACACCTGCATGTCAAAGACCTTTGGAAGACTAGCCAACCGAGGAGGAGGAGCTCACTGGCTAGGCTGCCATATTCCTAAGAAAGCACCTGGCTAAATCAGCCCTGCCCCTGAGCTGCCCCTAGAGGGAAACTGGTGATTGAATTCGTAGGGTTGCATTTTTCCCATTTGAAAGGAGAGCTGCCTAAAGACTTAAGGCTTGTCCCATTAGCATTCTAGGGGGTCAGTGTTTCCAGACTGCTGGAGTCATGTTGTTCCCACACACAGTGTGGGTGAGGGAGGCAGCTATACTTCGGAGGAGCCAGATGTACCCACAGCACAAAGGAGGAGGGATGGAGCTGGGGTAGCTGAATTTCCTAGCGGTGGAGGAAGGGGGCAGATGCTTCTCCCGTGCTGGCTTTGGTTTGCCAGCTCCATGCAGAATGGAATTCTCCCCTGCACCCATCCCTGTGTGGTTCCCCTTCTCACCTTCCAGGTCTCAGCACAGAGGTCCCTTCTCCAGATACCAATCCTATCCTACTCGTTATCACCAAGAACCCCCTCCCTGCCCCATCGATAATATCCCTGGCCCCGAAACTTTTCACAGTATTTAGGATTTTTTATTTGCTTGTGATGTTAATGGCCCCACTCACCCCCCCCCACCTATGTTTCTTTAAAATCTTTCATCCTACACATGTTAAAAATGCAACACGGGGCCTGTAAAAATACAACTACTGGTTGTTGGTTCCAGCTGCTCTGGAGGCTGAGACAGGAGAATTACAAGGTTCTGGTCTGCCTGGGCTACAAAGTAAGTTCAAGACACCCTGGTTAACTTAGTGAGACTCCTGTATCCGAATGAAATATTTGAAAACAAGTCTGGGGATATAGCTCAGTGGTAGAACATTCTGGGTTCGATTACTAGCACAATAAATAAGTACATAAATAAATGTTAGGTCCTTCCTCTATAAATTCTGATTCAGTAGCTGTGAGCTGGGGCCTGGGCTTTTGTTTTCTTTCTGTCTGTTTGATTGATATTGATTGTTTTGGAGACAAGGTATCACTCTGTAGATCAGTATAGTCTTGAACTTGAGAAGGTCCTCCTGCCTCAGCCTCCAAAGTGATGGGATTACAGGTGTGAGCCACCACACCTAGCTGGCCAGGGATTTTTAACTAAACCTTCAGTTTTTAACTAAACTCTCTGTTCTTCAGGGAGACTGGGGAAGCCTGGCTCCAGAAACAGCACTCTGTGAGGGATGGCTGGACTCATGCCCTTGGGCTGCCAAGCCATGCCAGGCCTACATGGACTCCCAGTAACTCTGTGTAGAAAGAAAAAAATGAAAGACTAAGTCCACATGTATTGTGGTGCACCGACTCTCCTGTTTGAACACAGTGAGCAGACAGGGATTTGCCTATACCACATAGCACCAAGTACCAGGCAGCTGTGGCCCTCTTTCCCAGAGAAAGGAGAGTTGATGGGGGCTGGGGAATATTGACTGCAACCAGGACCATGAAAGGAAAGGATCCCACGATGTGCCGGGACCTCTTTGCTTTTTAGCTGCTTTTTGGAGAGGCCTGGCCTGATATAACCACAGAGAAGAGGCAGTATTTTAAAAATAGTATTTTTGTTTGGTTTCATGTGTGGATGTGTTGTTAGGTTCTACACTGGAGGTTAAAAAGTTTCAAGAATAGCTAAGGATGCAGGTAGAGAAGCAAGCCCTCCCCTAAAGAACAAACCCTGACTCCAGGCATATGTGAGCACATCTCCAAGCTCTGCACTAAGAACAGACACGTGGGAGAGGTAGGGCCCCCAGGGAAGGCAGCAGCTTGAGCAGGGGCCTGGATGTTGAGAAATTCCTTGGTAACAGCTAGCGGATCACAAGTGACTTGGCATGGACTCTTGACTGTACAGGAGTAGAAGGAGGGGTGGCAGCCAAGGTCACAGGGTCCATGGGGACGGTTCTAAGAGCCTTGAAATGTGATAGGGGGCCAGGAAGGAAGTAGCTAGGAGGAGTCAATCCAAATTCACCAGTATCATGTAACTCATGAGCCCGAGCCTTGGTTTCCTCCCCTGTGAAATGGGTGCAGCGAAGTTTAATCCTCAAAATGTTCGTCTGAGGGGTAAAGTGTGTTGCTGCCTGAGGCCGACGCATCTCCTGCAGGCTAATGCTTTGAACATTCCTCCCCTGCTACTGCTACTGCTGCTGCTGCTGTGTTGGGGGTGGGGGTGGGGGGTGTGGCACCTGTGGCTTAGCTGGGGGAAGTAGGTCACTAGGGGTGGGCTTCTTAGAAGGATGAATCTAGACCCTGTTACCTACAGCCCTTTCTGCTTCCTATTTTGCTACAATGCGAACAGCCTCGGCCCCCTGCTTTGGCCACCGTCAAGTCAGCCACGCCTTCTCCACAATGTTGGATAAGCAACTCTCTGAAACCATGAGCCAACCTAAGTCTTTCCTTTCTGAATTTGTTTCTCTCAAGGACTGCAGTGACGGTGATACAAGGCAGACAGGAAGCCTGGGGCACTCAGCCTGGTGCGTAGTAGGTCTTTCTCTCACCATCCCACCTCCTAACATCAAATCACTCCGCGTCAGTTGACTTTGCAGAGCCTTTCAACAGTATCTTATCAATGTCACTTTTGCCAAGTTGACCCCCTCCCTCCTGGCACATAGGGGTGCCTGATCATTCCCACCCACTTCCTGCTTTCCTGAGCACCACAGCTCTCCTGACTGAGTTCCTTGGCTGTGGTAGACAACAGGACATAGCTCTTGCCATTCTAAAGTCATGGTAAAGATTAAAGGCTGGGACGCTGTCCTCGGCCGGATCTTTAAAATGAAACTCTTTGGATGTGAAAAATGTAGTTTGGTTTCCACGCCTGGCTTAGATATTGGATGCTCATAGAATATGCAGCAACAACAACCCAAAAAAAGGCTCTCGCTCCATGTACCATCAAAAATGTAATGTAATTATTGCGATGCTAAATATCCCCAGCTGTTCTGAGATATTTGAATCTTAAATCAAGCCTGCCTGCCTGCATCCCGCGCTTGCAGCTGGGTGTGTACCACACAAGCACAGAGCTAGGAAACTTCAGGCAGAAACTTCGGGCTCACATCTCCATCTTGCCAGGCCAGGCTTTGCCCCAGCACTTTAACAAGGGTCCCCCAAGTCTGAGCTATTGGCAGTCTCACCAAAGAGAACCATGTGCCTTGACAGGGCCATGCAATCTGGCAGGCCATAAGCATCTATCCAAATAGTCTTTCAAATCCATGTGCAGGGAGCATAAAGAGATAGTGTAAAATAAATGGCAATAAAGTGAATAAACACGCGTCTCACTCCAGAGCCTTTGAGGTGCTTCTATAAATCAAATTCTTTCCATAATTTGCTCTGTGAGACTGTGCTGAGAAGCAGAATCAAACCTCATCTACTTTCCTGGGCAGTCGGTTCAGATTTATGGATGTGAGTTCACAGTGGATGCCCGTACCATTTCAAAGTGGGAAAATAATTTTTGTTGGGAGGGGTTCCAAGAGAAGATTAAACCCTTCACTCTCAGAGATCAAAGTATCAACAACTTTCAGATCAGATATGCCATCAGAATTGGAAGCGGGTGGCCAGAATACAGATGTGGGAAGGAGAGAGTTCGCACAGGGAGAATCCGACGTTTTAGGGGGAGAAAGCATGCTTGGCAGGCTGAAGCAGGCGTAGGCTGAGAGTGCATCTCCAGTGCCTCTGGGATGGCTTGGTGTCCTTCTCGGATTCCTGTTTGTATTTTTAGATTTACTTTATTTTTAATCATGAGTGTGTGTATGTGTGTGTGTGTGTGTGTGTGTGTGTGTGTGTGTGTGTGTGTGTTTGCAGGCACACATGGAAACTTGAGGTCCCATCAGGTGTCTTTCTTAATTATTTCTCCACTGTATTTTTTTTTTGAGACAGTCTCTCACTGAGCCCGTAGCTCACTGATTGGCTAGATTGGATGACCAGCGAGCTCCAGGGATCTTCCCCAGCTAGTATTTCAGTCATTCTTCCCACATGGGGTTTTATGTGAGTGTTGGGAATGCAAACTCAGTTCCTCGTGCTTCCTCGATAAGTACATTACCAACTGAGTCATCTCCTCAACCTCCCCCCCTGAATTTTCATTTTGAACATGATACTAAAGGCACCAGCTTGCCCAGAGAAATAGGATGTAAAAATTGCACAATGATTCCTAGACTTGTGACACAGTAGGAGGCTTTTCCTCCGGAGCCTTGGGGGACCTTCTTAGAAGAAGTGAGATTATCAGCTATTGATGAGGGCACTAGTACCTACACATCTCTGTGATGCATTTAGAGACCCAAGCAGGCACACTTTTCATATTGACACTCAACTTTTATGGCTAGTTCGTGATTGACTCTCGATAAACAAATTGTAACAGATCAGGATACTATATTTAAATTTCACAACCACCACGAAGGGGTGGGGGTGGGGAGATGATCTGGGTTTTGCAAATGAGATAAGCAGCTCCCACCAGCTACCCACTTAACACCTGGTGGAGCTGGAATTTGAACTTGAGTCTGTCTGATTCTTTCCTCCTAATCCACTTGGCCCCAGTTTCTGGAGCATAAATTCCCAAACTTGCCTGGATATAAGTGTGATTGAATTATTCCCATACTGCTCTGGAAAACAGATGTGTGTTTGTTACAAATTCTTTTGTTTTGTTTTATTTTGTTTTTAAGGAAAATCCTGCTTGGGGACTAGAGAGATGGCTCAGAGGTTAAGAGCACTGGTTGCTCTTCCAAAGGTCCTGAGTTCAATTCCCAGCAGCTACATGGTGGCTCACAACCATCTATAATGGTGCCATCTTCTGACATACAAGCAGGCAGAACACTGTATATATAATAAATAAATAAATCCTTTTTTTTGTTTTTTGTTTTGTTTTGTTTTTATTTTTCGAGACAGGGTTTCTCTGTATAGCTTTGTGCCTTTCCTGGATCTTGCTCTGTAGAACAGGTTGGCCTCGAACTCACAAATATCTGCCTGGCTCTGCCTCCCAAGTGCTGGGATTAAAGGTGTGTGCCACCACCGCCCGGCTAAATAAATCTTAAAAGGGGGGGGGGGAGACCCTGCTCCTTAATTACCCAGCCTGGCTCAATACATCGGAGATGACCTGGGGTAGAACACATTTTATACACCTGAAGCCAGTGTGGCTGATACAAGTTTGTTTCTCTGTAACAAATTACCACAAATTATAATCACTTCAAACACCACACGCTTATTAGCTTTTAGCATGGAAAGCCTGCCTTGAGTCTTACTGGCTCCCATCAAGGTGTCCACAAGGCTGTGCTTCACCTTGAGGTCTCAGAGCGAATCTTTTCCTTTCTTGCCTTTTCCAGCTTTCAGGGACTGCTGTCATGGCCACATCCTGTGTCTCCAAAACCATCACTTCAAATTTCTCTCTGACTCTCTAGCTCTGCTTCAAGGGTTAAATCTCACATGTTGACTATGCAGCCTTTTTTTTTTCTGATTTCCTTCCTCCCCTCCCTTTTCTCCCTCCCAATTCCTTTCCCTCCTCAGAACCGAAGCTTATAGCCAGAGTCTCGAACATGCCAGGCAAGCACTCTCTCAACAAGCTCTCAAAAATCTCTAGCCATCTTTTCCCCCATTTTATTTAGAGACACACTTTCATTTAAGTTAATGAGCCTTAAACTTATTCTGTAGCCCAGGTGGTCCTCAAATTTATGATCCTTCTGCCTCAGCCTCCCAAATATCTGGGATTACGGACTTACACCAAGACTGCCTTCTCTTCCTCACTTACAAGGACCCATGATCACAATGGTCTCACCCAGATGATCCAGCATCATTTCATGTTGAATTCTTATTCCATCCACTCTGTATAGGTAACAGTCACAGACTCAGGAGGACAGAGGGAGGAGGAGACCACAGGCAACTTCATGGGGCGGTTGCTCAGGGCATTTGGGGCTTGAATTTTATGGGGCCTGCATCCTGCAGTGAAGGGAAGATGGGAGTCTAGGGAGGAGTGTCTGTCAAGCTCCCCAGGTAACTCAGGGGCAGGTACAGCCTTGGAAGCAGCGTTGCTTGGGGCAACCTCTGCTACACCAGCACTAGTACCTTTGCACCTCGGTTTGGTGGATGCTCTGGCTGGGCCCACAGCCCTCTACGGACCCAGATTTGCTACAGCAGAGGCTGCAGCTGAGTTTCCTGGTGAGCCCAGCATTCCTCCCTAGACCTTCCACCTCTTCTTCAGAACCGAATGCTGGTCCCCGATAGACTGTCATAGAGCCAGGGAATTGGCATGATTAAGGCGGCGCTGGTGGCTTCCCCTGGACTTTCTGGGGCTCCAAGAAGTTTATAACCTTGTACCTCAAAGAGTGGATCATGAACTAGCACCGTCGGCATCATGAGGAGCTGGTGAGAAATACTTGCCAGGCCCTGTCCCTGCCTATCGAATCAGCATGTCTCTATGGAGACATGGGCCCTGGGAATCTGGCCGTGTAATAGTTAGCTCTACCTATAATGTTCCTTAGGGAAGCTGACTTCACATTTTACCTATCTTCTATTCCCTGTGTATGATGCTGGAAAAGACGTTTCCTTCTTTGGTGTCCATAAGAGAGCAATAGGTATCCTCCATCGCCACAGCAGCAGGGTGAGATGGGATGTGTGTTAGATTGCCCTCTGTAGGCTGGGAAGATAAGAGATGCAGGCATGTTTGCTCAAAAGGAAATGGCTATGATGCAGTGCAAAGAATGTGGACTTTGGGACTCCGAGATCAGCACTTCTTCTCTATGATCTTGGGCAAGGTACTGAGTAGCTGTACCTCAGTTTCCTTGTCTGTAATAGGGAGAAAGGGACACATCCTTGTCCGGTCCATTGTCAGACTGAAATAAAACAATGAATGTAAAAAGTGCCAGGTAGAGAGTAGGAACTCAATAAATGTGTGTGAGAATCTGAGGAAACGATTTAATAAGCAAATTAACAGTGTAAACAACAGTGTTGAGGGAGACTTTTGACATGCTCAGGGGAGCTAAGTGTCCCAGCCCATCTTCTGTTTTTACCAACAATTCATGTTCTACTTATGAGTGAGTCATCTATTTGTTAGAGCCAGCCTGAGTGGGATCTCACTTCAGCAACATGTAGGTTTTCAAGTGACCAGTGTCCTTTAAAGAGCGAAAAGGGCCATTCAGAGCAGACAGGGATACCATGAAAACTTCCTACTCCTGAGCACAGCCCCTCCCACAAAGCTGCTGCTGTGTGTGTGGCTGCTGGAGGAGAATGACAAGTTCATGCTGAACCCTCATTCATTAGAGCCAACTCTCCCTCTAGGGATGCAGGTCATCGAATCTGGCCCAACTCCTATGGTCCACACCAACCAGCAGTAGACGCTTCCAATGAAGACTCTGGGAACTGAGCCATCCCCTTCCAGGAAGGTTTATCCTCATCAACACCTAAGAGCTGACAGCTTTAGAACTAACTGGGTCAATCACTGGTTAAAATCTGACTGGGCTGCATCCCAGCTGTATGAACTGTGAGTCCCCTGAGTCTCGATTTACTAATCTGAGAAATGGGTTCCACAGTGCTCATTATATTCTGATAAGGGTGAATGTGGTTCATGGAACAGGTGCCTGACACCGATCCCAGTTCCACCCTTGGTATGGCAGAGACTTCTTTTCACAGCCAACAATGTGGATATTAGCACCTTGACTTTTGTGAATCTCTTTGCCAGAAACAGATTAGATTTATGGTCATCTTGGTAGGTCAGTGACTAGCACACAGTAAGGATTTATCGAGCCCTGGTTGATGGAATCTGAGTATCTACCCAAGCAAATCAGCAGGGTCAAAGCTAGGCACGTACAGAGCAAATGGTCTGGTTATTGCTCCAGCCCTTCTCAACTGGGAAGACATCTGATTGATGCCTTCATGACCAGCCACAATGGCCCCCAAGTAGCCACTATTGGAATTAGCCTGATGTGGGTCAATTTAGATATCTGCAGACCTGGGTAGAGTTTATGTTTGATTCCCTAAACTAATTTCCCCGAAGTCAAATTACTGGTGGAGGTCTTTTCATGTTCCTTGTATAAATGTCTATTTAATGGCCGTCCTGTCTCCAGCTCTTCAATAATGTCTCCGTTTCCCCCATAATCACTGCTTCAGCTCTGCAAAGGAAAGAAATGGATGGCTGAGACGCTCCAGCCATCTGCAGCATTTGAGCCCTCTTTCCCTCCGACCGCCCACTTGAATGGAGAACTCTGCTGCTCAGTCCCACTGGCCATTTGGCCCATATCCTATTATTGCAGAAGAGAGACCCGAGGCCAAAGGCACACAGCTGGCCAGGGCCAAGTTGAGGCTGGACTGGTCATCCTACAGGTTGCCCCCCTGTCCCCTCCCCCACGCTGCTCCCTTCCCTTCCTGCTGCAGAAAGAGCAGGTGTTCCTGCAGTCATGGCAACTTGGGTTTGACGTGGCTGGCTCTCGACTTCAAACACGTTGTACACCCGCTCAGCGTGACATTTCCTCCATTTACAAAACATGGATTATCACAAACTTTCCAGGGTTACTCTGAAGACGGCATGAGACAAGCCAGCCAGGGTCTGGCCTGTCACAGATGCCCGATGCTATCTGCCTTTGCCCTTCACTGTAAATGCTCATGCAAGTAATAAAAATGGAAACAGCTCTCACTTATTGAATGCTTGCTCGATGCCAGAAACTGGTCTAAGCACTTTACATGCAGTAGCTCATTTATTCCTCTTTCTATAAAGACAGAAGGATTTTTTTTTCTTGACTCCCTAAAGCTATCTATCCTCACAGCCACTAGACTGCCTGGCCTTAGCATCATTTCAACAGAATTTGCTGATTTCAAACAATATGTTACTGAAATCACTTCTTGTTTTCCATTGCTGGCTCATAGCAGACCGTTGGCTTGATGTGGCAAAATGTGCTAAAAAACTAAATGTTGCTTCCTTGGCTTTTAGTATGTATGAATGGTCCAAAACTGAACTAAAGGTTAACTCCTACAGAAGAGGGGATAAGATAAAATGGGAGTAGCCCCAGTGGGCTTAGAAATGAGGGTGGAAGCTAGGTATTGGGACACACGTACAACAGCATAGCAATCAGAAAGGAAACCCATCAGAATTTTGCTGCAAATTTCAAAATTTTAGTTGGGCTCCCAGGTACCGATCACACCATTGCCTTGGGACCTTTCAGCACCACCTCACCCTCAGCTACTTTGAACTTGCCCCAGGGCCCAGAAGGCACCTGTCCAATCTCCCCCTTTTCTGCTCCCTCCTGCATGCTCTTGTGTGTGTGTGTGTGTGTGTGTGTTCGCCCGTGTTTCCTTTGTCTCTTGCTCTCCCCTGGAGCACCTACTTTATCTCCAAGATTCATCTCAAACATCACCTCCTCCAGGAAACCCTGGGAGGTCACCAGTCTGGTCTGGATACTTCAGAGCCCACACTGTATGCTTCTGGCTCTAGTTCACATATCTCTGCAAGTCCCTGAAGGGCATTCACCAAGCCTTATTTAATTTGATACCGCCAATGTCTAGTAAAGACCTTGGCACAGAGTTGGTGTGTAGTAAGCACTGGTTGATTCAATGACTAAGCTAAGAATGAGCATGCCCACCTCCCTCAGGTAAGTAGCCATGGTGAGATATGATGATTATGGTGATAATATTCGGTACCTCTTACCACCAGGTACCAGTACACGGTGCCTAGCTCTTTCTCTATATTGTAACAATGTCTCCTGAATATTAAGCATCCACTGTCGCCCAGACATACTTCAGTCACTGCCCCTACATATCTCCCTCCTGGCTCTCAGAAGAAGAACTTATTACTGGAAGCTCAAAAGCAAAGTGTCTGTCCAGGGAACACTGCTAGGAAGGGACAGACCTAACATCTAAGGCCAGGTCTGCCTGACACTCCACACTGCCCTCCCCTCTCCCCAACAGGCTTGCTGTTTCCCAGAGAGGGCAATGGCCCCTTGTTCTTGAAGTAGAGCCTACCCTGCATTGGCCTGTCTGTTCCTCTTTTAAGTCCCCCGGGACTCTCAGAGCTCTGCCTTGCAGCTCTGCTTCCTGCCCAGACTTCTCTCTCCACTGCCAGGAGCTACAGTGGAGCCAGAGTGTGCAGAGCCGAGGCTCAGGGCCGATGCCAGGGAAACAACACAGGCGTTCAGAATCGGGCACTGCTCTGTCTGACTGCTGAGTGACGAAACCTTGCCCAGCTTCAACAAATCCAGAACCACCAGTGAACATGCCCAGAATGGGCCTTGAGAATGAACCCAATGGACTGCCCTGGGCAATAAATTTCTCTCCCATTGGGGTTTGCTTTCAGACCACAGGACTAACTAGAGACAGAGGGCACATGCCCTCACTTGTTGCTCTGTCCTCTTACCACCTAGGAGTCCTGGGTGCCTAGTAAGTGCTTAACAGCCTGCTCCTCACACCACAGGCTGCCGGCTTCCCACTGGCAATGCTAGAGGAAGTTAACCAAGACCCCAGAAGACAGACGATCCTGCAGCTACCTCGTGAAGGTAGTCATTTCCCAAGCCTCTCCTGGGCATCAGGTTCTGTGCTGGGAGCTGGAGACAGCAGTAAAACTAGACAAGCCCTTCCCTTGTCCGAAGGAGAAGGCAAGCACAGACTTAGCAGGTATGGGGACATGCACTGGGGAGTAGAGACAAATGGGCAAACCTGGTTGCTACTGTTATTATTATTATTATTATTATTATTATTATTATTATTATTATTATTTTTAGTGATGCTGAGTGGGGTGGTCAGGAAAGGCTCCAAGCCAAAGTCAAAGAAATCTCTCTCTCTCTCTGTTTCTCTCTCTCTGTTTCTCTCTCTCTCTCTCTCTCTCTCTCTCTCTCTCTCTCTCTCTATCTCTCTGTCTCTGTCTCTCTCTCTCTCTCTCTCTCTCTCTCACACACACACACACACACACACACACACACACATTGATAGACTTGGGATCTGAGCAGTCATGTGACCCAAGAATTCCTGTTCTCAGCTTCCACAGAGCAGGCAGTTAGAGGAAAGCTTTTCTGATGGGTCTGCTCAGTGTCACGAACCCCCCTGAAGTAGCTTCTGAAAGTCTACAGGTAGAAAAACAGCCCACAGCATGCCTTGTTACAGGTCCAGAAACTCCCAGGTCAGAACCAAAAGCACAATCCACTAGGGGTCACTTTGAGTCCCTAGGGCACAAGCCTCTGGGGAGTGAAGTAGTACTTTTCCTTTGATGGACATGGCTGGCAAATCCTGTCAGGGAGAAAGTGTATGCTCCCATGGGAAGGACCCTGCTGTCCTCAGCTCCTTACCTCCTGCCTCACACAACTGGGGCCCATGCCTGCCATGGAGGTTGAAGCCAGATGGTGTGTCCTCAGCATGGAGAGTTAGGTTAGGCTGTATCTACCTAAACAATCTGGGGTGGCTTCCTGCTGTATTCTCCCAACTTCTAGGATGCATGGGACTTGGGGGAGGGGTCAGGCTAGGAGACAAGAGTCTTACTCAGGTTTTTCTGATAGGAGCTAGGCCCAGGATCAGAGAGGAAGGGTTCCCACGGCCTCATGCTAAGTTAGACTTTGAACTTGGTGACTTCCAGCATGAGACTGCTCTTTGCCGCTCACTCCTCATTTTAAATATAGGAATGAAAGCCACTGCTAGCTCAGGTCTGCTGTGACATCGGAAGGGAATCCTGGCTGTCAGAAGGCAATTTTGCATGCTTTGAAAACCAAGTGTCCAGTGCAGAATTGCATTGAAGAGGCTGTGTGTCATGCATCTTAGAGCTGATACTTAGATGTAACCTTGAACTCCAGTCTAGCGCTAGAGGTTGTTCCCCAGTGGTCAGCCAAGAAACAAAAAAACAGCTGACCACAGGAGTTGCTGCCTGAATTCTTTGGCCTCTATGGACTATGCTTGAGGTTCCAGAAGAAGCCTTGTAGAAGGGTATGTTAACAGCATTCCCTACTTGCTGATGCAGAGAGCCTCAGGTGGGAGACAGTCTGAAGGGCAGCTGAAAAGCCACCCCCCAACCCCCAACGTGGACCGTGCTAGAGAGGGATAATTCAGAATTACTTTGATAGCAAAAATCAACAGAGTAAGACTGTAGCCAAGGGTGGCATCTCAGACAAGAAATAACCAGAATAGCCAATCAGAGACCTCGGCGGACCAGCATCAAACCAACACACCTGTTGAAACCTTGGCAACTCTGCCATCCCCGGAAAAGCTTTGTCAGCGACAAAATCGTCAGGTGAGATCATTCTGAGAGTACCACCCATAAACTCATACCAACCTCCCCTGCACGGGTAGAAAGCCGGAGCCCACCTGAGGGGCATTTACACAGAAAAGGCTGGACGGGCTCGCACCACGCTGGGGCCTGGCACCAGAGCTCGTCTGAAACAGACTGCACAAGGCAGATACCTTCTGCCTGACAGCTGCGTTCTCCAGACCCACAGTGTGGGGGAAGCGGCTCAGCAAATGGCTCACAAATCCCTAGCACAGCTTCTCTTGGCCCTGGCTGTTTGCACTCATGACCCACCCTCCCAACACCGTGCAAACTTCCCCGCCTGCACGGGATTCCTCCAACCAGGGAGATCTGCACTAACCCCTTAACAGGAGCGAGGTGGGTGGGGGAGTCCCAGCTCATACAGCGTCTCCCCAAATAAGAAGAAGGGTGCCACTGCCTCATAGGGGGCCCACAAGTTTGGTGTTTGTTTACATTCTGGGAGTTTCCTCCTGGATTTTTGTGTGGAATTCTGAAACCATAAGCTGCTTGGGATCTTAGGTTGTCTTAAGAACTCCGCGGGATTCTCCCGTTAGCCCATTTTTTTTTTTTTTTTGAAGGATTTTGTATTGGTTCTCCTCAAAGACAACAAGCCTCCATTAAAAAACAAAACAAAACAAAACAAAAACCTCTAAAGCCCAGACTGAAAGCAGTAGTCCCAAGAACCTCGGTTGAGGTTAGGGGGAGGGGAACCATTATTCAGAGATGGGACCATAGATAGCAGAGGGAGGAGTTTGGGAGCTGGCACCGGAAGGAACTGTGCAAGGAGAACCCAAGAGTATTAAGATGACTTCCTACACAGAGCTAAGCCCAAGTTTCCCACCACCTGAAGACTCAGGGGACTCAAGAGTGATTCTGCCTCGGTACTGAGGAGCGGTGACACCCAGTCAAGACGTGGTGACACTCACAGGGGCCTGGTGTCCAGACCTTAGGGGCCCAACTAAGAGCCTCAGGACTCCTGGGAAGCGCGGGGTCAGAAAGGGCGGGTTCGCGCGGAGGGCAACTCACTGAGGAGAAGTTGTGCGGGCCACAGAGCTCGCCCCGGTACTTGCAGGAGAGCAGCATGTCCTCCAACTGGTGGCCCAGGCGGTCCATGAAGGCAGCGCTGATGCCCTCGAAGTGGCGCGGCGGCAGGAAGAGGCGGAAGTCGGCCAGCTTGCGGAACCACTGGCGGCGCGGCTCGTCGCCCCGCAGCAGCTCGCTGACCAGCGGGCGCGCCGTGCGGTTGGGCAGCAGCAGCCCCAGCCAGTGGCCCGCGTAGTAGAGGTCCCCCTTGGAGAGGCGCGGGAAGCGCAGCGGGTTGTTGTTGCACACGGTGACGGCGGGGAACGGCAGCTGGCGGCTCCACTCGCGGTGCACCCGAGTGTGTGACGGGAAGCTGAGCCAGTAAAGAAGGCGGTTCGAAGACCAGGACAGCAGCAAGCCGAGGGACGTGCAGAAGGCCAGCACCCACAGCGCCCGCCGCTGGAAGGAGCCTCCCGCCGCCGTGCGCCCCGCGCACATGTGCCGCAGCCCGTGCAATTTAGTGCGACTCAGTGACGGCCGCCCCCTGCGGGCGACCCCTGGCCCCTGCAGTGCCCGATCGCCACTCCGGTCGCCCCCGGGCTGCCTGGCTGCCGCCACCGCCGCGGGCGCCGGCTGCTCGCGGGCCATACGGAAGCGTCCCGGGCCGGTGAGCGCGGTCGCGGGCAGCCGGGCTCCGCCGCTCCGACTCATTCATTCAGCCCGAGGCTGGCGACAGCGGCGGCGGCCCCGGCCGGGCGGAGCCGCCATGGGAGTCCGCAGCAGCAGTGGGAGTAGCAGCAGCCGCGCGCAGCCTGCGCCAGGGAAGCCTGCGCCCGACAGGAGCTCCGGTGGCGCGGCATGCCCGCCCGGCGTTGCCGCCGCCGCCTCCGCGGGCGCTCGCCCGGGACTGAGTGCAGCCTCGGCCCGCCGCCCCTGGCTCTGGCCTCTCTCGAGCGCCTCCCAGGCTCTGCTGGCCCCGGGTCTTCCAGGAGGATGCGAGTCACCGGGCACTACCTCCGGAGGGGCCCCAGTGGGAGCCGCCTTTCCAATCCCTGGGCGCTGTGCCCGCCGACCTCCCCTCGTCCTGGACTTGGGGGACCCTGAGCTGAGTCCCCCCTGCACCGACTAACCCCAGTTTTTACGCTGATCCCGAGAGAGGGGCCACTGGATCACCATGCCTGATTTGGACAGTCCCTGGGACCCCACCAGTCTGGCCCGTAGCCCAGTGGAGCTGGGACATGCGAGAGAAGGCGCCAAGGAACGAGCGCCCCCAGAGGCGCTCCGCGGCTCCAGGCTCGGCGGGTGGGGTGGGTGTGTACTGGGGTGAGTGGTCGCCGAGTGGCGACTTCCTCCTTTCCTTTCCTCCAGGACCCTTCTTTCTCACGACTGCGGGGGCTGCCTTCCACCGAGACGTTCCTAGGCTTCCCCAAGTCCAGTTCTTGAGTCCCGCGAGGTGTCTACTGTCGTCTGGGGCCGGGGGCTTCTCCGGGCGTCCTGCGGAAAACCACTCGCTGCCGGGCCCCTCCAAGGCTGCTGGTCCCAGGGAACTATCGTTTCTTCCCTCCGCACGGGCTGTCTCCAGAAAAGCCCAGCTATGCTGTTCCTTGCCTCTTCTCCTCCTTGGGCGCCGGGAGCTGGGAACTGCGGAGCCCAGGCAACACCTCCAGGGGCTAATCCGGACTCGCTGCTGATCCGAGCTCGCTGCTCCGTGGGCCGGTCTCCTCTCTAGACTCCAAGTCCACGATGGCGGTGGCTGTAACAGCGGCGGCGGCGGGGCTCCTCTCTCGGTGGCCCGGCCCTCCTCGGGCCCCGGGCGAACTTGGGCAGCAGCCGCGCGAGGCTGGCGCGGCTGGGCTATGAGCACCTGCTACTGCGCTCGCTGGCCCGGCGGCTCCGGGCGGGCGGGGCGGCGGCGGCCGCGGCGAGCGCTGTGCGCTCCTGGAGAGGCGGTGCTGACGCTCCCGGCTCCTCCTTGCTGCATTTTAATTCCTGGCCACTGTGGCCGCTGCACTCCGAGCGGGAAGCCTCTTGCTGGAGTTGCGGGGAGAGGGGAGAGCACAGATGTGGCCGGTCGTGCCGGCTTGTGGAAGGGATGGAAAGTAGTAAAAACACTGTGTTTATGTGCAGTCTTGTGCAAAGAAGTGAGGGACGCCTGGGCAGGTGAGATGGGCTAGAGAGAGAAGGGACCGTGCAGCGTGGGCACTTGAGCAAGTGTGAGTGCAGTGTCGTGCAGGAGCTGTGTAGGATGTGAACTGTTTATATGTGAAGAGGCATTTGTGCCAAACTCTTGAATTCGTGAAACTGCCTGTGGGTGATGTACTGCGGCTGCTGGAATGTGTCATAAGTGGAAAAGTGCCTATGATGGGCTGTGTGTTCTGCGTATGCATATCCTTGGTGGTGGGTATGAATGAGTGTAGTTTCTGATTTGCATGTGTGTGAATTTTTAGAAAGAACTATGTGCTCAGTTATTCGGAGGAGTTACAGGTCTTCTGGCAGGATGGGCTCAAGGGGGCAGCCCCTCTCCTCTGCTTCTCAAGTGCCCCAGTCCCTTCTCTGGAGGTATTCAGTAAGGCTAGAGTAGCTTTCCCTGGAGGTAGAGAGAAGAGAAGGATGGGGAAGGGGATGGCTACCCCAGACAAGGGATTCCATTATTCTAACCCATTCTCTCTCCCAGAAGCACCCAATCCTTTCATTAACCCCTGGACACATAAACTTTTGATGCTGCCTTTTAAATATTCTGCCTTAACTTTCTTGGGGCACTGAATGAGGTTTGTAATTACAACTGGCCCCACTTCCTAAGTGATGTGAGAGAGGCCAGGGCTTACCCAAGGCAGCACAGCTGGGCAGTGGTTAGCTGGATATCCCATGGGGGCTTGCAGTTCTCAGCCTTGTTTCAAGAGGTCTGTTCTGGCTGGTTGTGTGTGTCAATTTGACACAAGCTAGAGTCATCAAAGAGGAAGGAGCCTCAGTTGAGGAAATGCCTCCATGAGATCCAGCTGTAAGGCATTTTCTCAATTAGTGATCAATGATGGAGGGCCCAGTCAATGGTGGGTGGTGCCATCCCTGGGCTGTTGGTCCCGGGTTCTATAAGAAAGCAGGCTGAATAAGTCATGGGGTGCAAGCAGCACTCCTCCATGGCCTCGGCATCAGCTCCTGCCTCCAGGATCCTGCCCTGCTTGAGTTCCTATTCTGACTTCCTTTGGTGATGAATAGCAATGTGGAAGTGTAAACTGAAAAACCCTTTCCTCTCCACCTTGCTTTTGTGGTCATGGTGTTTGATTCAGACAACTCAACTCACAGATATATTTGACACGTAAGGAACATGCACACAAACATGCCTGCCATACATCTTGTGCATATGTGCAATACACATTGCACACTGTGCATATATATGTATACAGTATACAAATATACACAGCTCTATATTACCTGTAATTCATGCATTCACAGTCAGGTATACACACACACACAACACACATGCTATGTGTATAGGTGTCCATGCTTACACTCAAGCACACAGCTACACACACCTGGAGGCCCTTTTTCCTTTTCCTTTTTTTTTTTTTTTTTTTTTTTTTTTGATCAATTTATTTATTTTAATTTTGTTTTTTGGGTTTTTTTTTTTTTTTTTTTTTTTTAGACAGAGTTTCTCTGTGTAGCCCTGGGCTGACTTGGAAATGACTCTGTAGACCAGGCTGGCCTCAAACTCACAGAGATCCACCTGCCTCTGCCTCTGGAGTGCTGGGATAAAAGGCACAGGCCTAGCTCATGGAGGCCCTTTTCCTATGCAGGGGGAAGAAACTGTTGCTGCTGGGTGGCGCTGAGATTCAGTTTGGGATTTGGTTTCCCTGAAATTGTCTGTCCGTTGGTTGTTGGTTGTAAGTTCCACAGGTGACAGTGTATCACACTCCCAACAAAAACTCCTACTCTAATACCACTGGTTTAGACTGAGAATTCCTACCTGGGGGTTCTGGGACTTCTTCCAGCCAAGGTGATAGCCTAGAGGCCTGGATGCAGCTACTGTTAGAACAGCCACAAGTATGTGACATCTCCCAGCATCCTTACTCTGGAGTGGCACAACACTCTGTTTTGCCGAAAGCCATTCTGGTTGGTCCTGCTGTTATGGGCTTTTCTTCCCTGGTCCTTTCCTCCTTGAGGTGTGCACATGCCACTGTGGGTTGACAAATGTCATGTTTGCTCTGTTTTTCCTGTCCATTCTCCAAACAGACAGCATGTACAATGGGGGCATCCTGCTTAGGCCTTCATGGATCTTGACACAGAATGTGACTCCAAGCAAAGACTAGTGTCTCTCTTGATGACTGCATGCTCAGCATGTCTCCTAGGCTAACTGGTCCTCTCTCCTCAGTACTTTGGTCAGTCCAGCAACATTCTCCCTCCAAATTCCATTGCCTCCTAGGGGATGATTCCCTTGGTTTATTCTGTTGACTGGTCTTTCTATTGCTATGATCCCAACACACTTACACCTTGTGCTGATGTCCCAGTGATGGTTTTCATCATAGCACAGTGTCATTGTATGTGTCCAGGTCTTTCTTGGGGACTCTGAGCCTTTTGAGGACAAGAACTACATCTCATTCATACTTATGTCCCTGCCTCTCATCTCAGTGTCCAGATACATCAATGAGACCTACTGATACAGGGGGATAGAGGGGAAAGGAAAGAATATTTCTTTAAAAAAAATTACATGCCAAACATAGAACAAGAAACATTTTACCTTATTTCCCACTCCAATCCTTTAGGGAAGGAATTTTGGTCATCTTCCTGCTGTTGTTGAACTAACAGCTTTTTAGCAGGATTTGAATTGAGTTCAAAGTTTTTCCAATGGCCAGATTTTCTCCCTTACATCTTGCCTCTTTGAATCGCATTATGATAGATATCATCATCATCTTTCCTAAGCCAAAGGGATGGTTCCAAATGTTTTATACTAAAGTAAGTTTCATAAATGTTCCACGTGTTTAATCTTAGAAAAAATATTTGTCTACTTTGAAGAGAAGGAACTTTTGCCATGGAGAGGCTCCCTTGAAGCCACAGAGCAATGAAGCAAGAGAACAGGGTTTACATTCAGAGAGCTGGGCTCCATCCCCTTGTTCCTTCCACACAATGGCTCCTATGACATAGTTGTCTCTTCCTGGTGGATTCTATTGGACAGACAAACAAATCTATAAGATTGTGCATAAGCTGACCATTGCACCCTCTCCATCAAGAAATAAAAATGTAATACAATGACCACCCCCCTATGATAAGCTTTTAAGAAAAGTTCCTTTGCTTCCTTATCAGCCCAGCATCTACAAATCTACACCTGGCAACTGGCATCCTGTGTAATGTCATGTGCAGGGGCAGGAGGGTCTTCCCAGGACTCAGTCCATATCCTGGACTGCAACCACCACCATAATTCTTTTCTCCCCTAAAATAAGGCCTTGATTTTGGTTTCTATTTGCTTTTTTGAGGCATGGTTTTTCCATATAGCCCAGTCTGACCTTGAACTTTTAATTTTCCTGCCTTGGCCTCTAAGGGTGGGGCCTACAGGTGTATGATACCATATCCAGCAGTTAGGTCTCTTATGATTGTGGTGGGTTTTGAGGTTTCAAAAGTCCAAGCCAATCCTGGTGTCTTCTTCCACTCTCTGCCCATGGATCAGGATGTAGCTTTCAGTTACTGCTCCAGTGCCTGCCTGCATGCCACCATGCTCCCCTCCATGATGATAATGGATAACTAATCCTCTGAAACTGTAAGCAGGATCCCCTTGGTCATGGTATCTCTTCACAGTAATAGAACAGTGATAAAATGGAAGTTGGTACCAGGAACTGGGGTACTGCTGTGACAGGCCTGACTGTACTATTTGTTGAAGGAATATGGAAAAATCTGGGGATTCTGGATGAGAAAAGTAGTTGGATGCTTTAAGTAGGGTTTAGTGGGCCATCCTAGAAAGAGTGTGGAAGACAGTGCTAGGGGCAATTTGAACTGTGAGGGCCCAGCTCAAGAAGTTTCAGAGGGGAACAATATTAGTAAGTGACTGAGAGATGGTTCTTATGATATTTTGGCAAAGAATATGACTGCTTTTTGCCCTTGTCCTAAAAAAGTTGCTGAAGGCTAAATTGGAGAGTTTTGGATTAATGTAACTGGCAGAGGAGATTTCAAGACATTCTAGTATTGACTGTGTCATGTGGTTATTAATGACCACTCTTATGCAGATCTATAATGAAAAGGAGCAAACTGAACAAGGAAAAATACAAAATGTACAGTTTGAGGAGAAAAGGAGCACCTGGAAATGTAACAGAGCTAAGTCCTGTGTTCAAGGAGATAAAACGCTTAAAGAAAAAGTCTGATGGTAAATGGGATAAAGGGAGTGGTAACCTCAGGGCAAGATCCCACCCAGCTAAGCTTCCAACTGGTGAAAAGGAATAAAAGAAAGCTTAAGCAGTGAAGACAAACATCAACAACAGAAAACTGATGCAAACATAGTTTAAGGAAGAGGCCAAATTTCAGCCCCTTAAGCAGCAGAACTTGGTACTTCAGTCACATAGTTCTGGCTTTAGAGTTAACGGTAAAGAAAAGGGTTATGGAATCTCCTTCAGCAGGCATGTGTCAGAGATGCTCCTGCATGGAGGCCCAGAGAGGCCATTGCATGAAACTGTGCATGAAACTGTGCATGAAACTGTGAAGGTGAAGACCCCAAGATGTTGGAGATTCCAGAGTCATGGGATCCCTGCCAAGAAGAGCTGCACACCAGGTGTGGAAACAGCTCAAGAAAGAGAAGAATGTTGTAGTCAACAAAGCTGAAAGGAGTTGGAGCTCTAACAAGCCCTTTGACGTCAGACATGAAGATGCAGAGTTTGGAGTTTGCCCAGCTGGTTTTTGGTCTTGCTTTGGTCCAGTATTTCCTCGTTATGCTCCCTTTCCTCCCTTTTGGAGTGGTAATGTATATTCTGTGCCATTTTATGTTGGAAGTATGTGATCTGCTTTTTGATTTTTATTTTACAGGAGGTTACAGTTAAGAGATTGCCTTGAGTTTCAGAAGAGATTTTGGACTGTGGGCTTTTAAACAGTGTTGAGACTGTGATAGACCACAGGGACTTTTGAAGTTGGACTGAATGCATTTTTGCATTATGACATAGCTACAAGCCTGTGGGGGTCAGGGAGTGGAATGTGGTGATTTGAATAAGAATGACTCCCATAGGCTCATATGCTTGAATGCATGGTCACCATTGAGTGGAACTCTTAGATAGGATTAGAAAGATTAGGAGGTGTGGCCTTGTTGGAGAAAGTGTGTCATTGGGGGTGAGCTTTGAGGTTTCAAAAGCCCAAGCCAGGCCCAGTGTCTCTCCCACTCTGCCTTTGGATCAGGATGTAGCTTTCAGCTACTGCTCCAGGGCCTGCCTGTGTGCTGCCATGCTTCCCACCATGATGATAATTGGATTAAACCCCTGAAACTGTAAGCAAGCTCCAATTAAGTGCTTTCTCTTATAAGCGTTGCCTTGGTCATGGTGTCTCTTCGCAGCAATAGGACAATGACTAAGACAATCATATATAGGATTGGTAACTTCTTTTGGCTTTCTCAAGCTTCACTGAAGACACTGGTGGTCCTGTTTATTTCCAAGCCCTACCAGTCAGGCATCAAATGCCAGTTAGCTCTGCTTCCTCTCTCTCGTGGGAGACCCTTCAGTTGCTTCAGGCTGGTTCTATCCTAGAGCACTGTGTGAAACCCTTTTTGTGAAGTTCTCCCATTCCTAGGACCTCATTCACGGAGAGCCTTACAAAATAGTCAGATTTTCCTCTCATATGGAAACCTCAGTTACTCTACAGAATCAGAGTCCCTCAACGCTGAAGAGACCCTTGCATCCAGTTACCTGAAGATGTCCTTCAGCCAGCCTTGTCTTCTCCAGGAGGTGTCCCTGGTTCTTTCGGTTGTTTCTTGCATAGTTCTGCTGTGGTGATGGGGATCTTGAGTGCTGGTCTCCTTATGCTGAAGTCACTAGCCTTGTGCCGTTTGAGCATATAAACCCTACACTAGATCTTGGTCTTCTCACCCCTTGAGGTATCTTGAGACCTTTTGACTTTTTTACTTCTGGGGTTTTGTGGAGGTGATATGGATGGCAAGGCAGTCCAAGGACAATGGCTTCTTGGTGTACTGGCCTAAGACACTAAATGTGCTTTCCTTTGGAATGATACTGCAGAATTCGCTTGCTTTGCTTTTAGCATGAGAACTCATGGACAATGGGTAGAGGGGCTTTTGTGGCTCTACTGCAAACTTATAACCCTGTTCCTTTTCTTAGTATCTCCATTGTGGCTGTCAGTGATTCTACTTTTCTTTTTTTCCCTCTCTTTCCTCCTTCTTGCCTCTTTCGCTGTCCCCAGTCTGGGCCCAAAGCCTCACATTGCTCTCTTGCACTGCTGTCTTGCACTGCTGTCTTGCACTGCTGTCTTGCACTGTTGTCTTGCACTGCTCTCTTACACTGTTGTCTTGCACTGCCGTCTTGCACTGCTGTCTTGCACTGCTGTCTTGCACTGCTGTCTTGCACTGCTCTCTTACACTGTTGTCTTGCACTGCCGTCTTGCACTGCCGTCTTGCACTGCTCTCTTACACTGCTGTCTTACACTGCTGTCTTGCACTGCTGTCTTGCACTGCTGTCTTGCACTGCTGTCTTGCACTGCTCTATCCTGTGTTGCGCGTGACTTTGGGAATCCTGGGGCCCTGGAGGTGCCTGTAGTGCCACAGGACCAGAGCAAATGCCCAGCAGTTGCAATGGGGTTTCTTTCACTGGTGTGAGGAGACCGAGAAAGACTTCTCTGTGGCCATAGCTCATCATCTGTATACTTATTTAACAACTCCTGCCCCCTCCCATGGCCTGACACTGTGATTGTGGCTCCATCCTTTGAAGCTTTTATCGGATTTTGTCATCCTCACTGCGTGTGCATACCTAACCTCTTGGCACACTCTCCTCACACTCCCCAGGTGGTTTTTATTTTATCCTATCAATCACTCATGGGGGCCTATGACCCCCAGAAGGAGGAGCACAGGATCCATGTCTGCGAAAAGACTTTGCTGCAGTCTGCCCAGGGTCAGAAGCTACATGGCTGGGGCACTTCAGTCCTCGAAGCTGAGGACTGGAGCTGCATAGAAGACAAGTTCTTTCCCTTTGCTTCAGTGGACGAGGCCTAGAAAGTTGAGGGGCTTTCTATAAACCATACAGCTTGGCACTGATAAAAGCAGGACCAAATGCAGGTCTGATCCCTGTGTACACTCTCAGATGACTGTGTTTTTAAAAATCCCCTTTGAAATGTTGGGGTATAGCTCACTGATTGTATTTCCCTAGCATGTGTAAGGACCTGGGTTCAATCTCCAGCAACACACACACACACACACACACACACACACACACACACACACACCATTTGAAATGAGTACTATATCCACATAGTTCTGAAAGACAAAGGGAGCTTCTGTGGTAATAATGCCTCTCCACATCTGTAGCCACTCATATTTCCTTCCTAAAAGAATTGATGTGGTCAGATTCTAGTAGGTTCTATAAATACACCCACAGTCTTTGTGGGTACAGTCTTTGTGCGACCCTCACTTCTTACCTGAAAGGCTGTGTTCAGTGAACACCATTGACCAGAGTAATTGTGTTCCCTGGCTTCACATCTTTTTTCCCCATTCTGAATTTTCAGTGGCTTTATGGCTGCCTTTCTCTGACACCTCACTCTAACTTCCGTTACTTTCCCCAGTTTCTTATTTTGCATTATTCTGCTCACCCATCCACAAAGGACAGCAGGCTCTGAGACAAGGAGCTAAGCAGAGTTGGCCGCTTTATTATCAGATGTTTCCTTTAACTCTTTGCCAGGTACATTAATGGCTGAAAGCTCCCAGGTGGCTAACCTCGAACAGCAAGGCAGGTGAAGATATCTTCTCGGAAGTACATTATATGATGTGTCTGCATAGAACTTAATTTTCTAGTTATATTTTCTTCTAACTCTTTCTCTCTGAGTGCCCTGAGTGTTGATTGGCAGAGAAAACTACTTAGAACTTAGAAGTCTCTGTAACCAATGTACAGAATGAATAAGAACAGAGATCCAAAGATGTCAAGGGCAAATACAATCTTAATGAGCAAGGAACCAAATTTAGAAGAGGAAACTGAGGTAGAGTATAGCAACTTGCTCCAATGATGGTGGTGATTTTGATGATGGTGATGGTGAGGCTGACACCGTTTGAACACTAACTATGAATCTGTTACTATCATAACTCTCAGAACCATCATTATAGCTCATCTGTACTGGAGGAAACTGAGGCATAGGCAAGGTAAGTAATGTGTCATCAGTGACTGGGATAGAGCCCAAGTAGCCTGGTCTACAGTATGTGGTCTTAAATACATTGGTTGTAATTTGCTAAACGTGATGGCGGGAGTGGATGTGTATTGAACGTCTGAAGGATCAGGCACCATCTTTGGCACTGGAAACACATCTGCTCAGATGATGTCTCTGCCTTGGTGGGGGTCTAGGGTAAGAAAAACAGGGAAGTACTAACATGAACTACTAATCAGTAATTGTAACTGAGACTATTCTACTAGACATGAGGACACCTTGTTGGGAGGGTCTGGGGGAGGGTGTCTCTCTTGATTGATGTAAGAACTATATACTGTCTACTGATGTTTTCCATTCACTTTTGTTTTATCCTACCAACTCGTGGAGAGTTGGGTGACTTCTGCCCAAACTGGACACACTTTCAACCAGGATGAGAGACAGACAAAGGCATGACCCCACGCTGAGGGTTAAGTGAGTTGGTTTTTAGTTTCTCCTGGTGTCTTGTTGACGTAGTTTCTGAGCAATAATTAATCTGTTTTGCTCTCTTAGTACCCATTGCCTAACACTTTATTCTATGCTTAGACTTGTATACTTGAGTCTTTCTTGCAAGCTTGGTTGTGACCATAAAGTTAGCAGAGAAATGGAGCCTTGCACACTTTCCTAGCCAATTTGCTCTCCCCTATACATAACAAAGCTCTTGTTAAAATAGTTAAGCATAATAACCCTCTTCAGCAGTAACCACCCACTCATGATGAAAAGGCATGCAGTTAAAATAAGATTTAATGAAATATAAAACCCCAGGTACAGTTAGGCATTTTATTCACAGCTCCTTGACTGTCCCCATATTCTTTCTAATCATGAAAATCTTGCCCTGTCTCTCACCTCTACTTTGGGGAGTACCAGCTCACCAGTCCTGAATCTGTCTTGCCGACAGACCCTCTGCTGGGGCTCTGAGATGTAAGGCCAGGTTGATTCATCAAAAGCTGCATTCAGACTGCTTTCCCTGGTCACTGGGGCTTTCCTGTGTGTCAGCCACCAATGGTTTGTTTACTCTCCTTGATTTACAAAAGGCTTGGCCAAACCATTGCCTTGGGGTTCGCTACATCTAGTTTATTCCCTTGTCCACCCCAAGGAGAGGCCTTGAGGGAGAGATTTAGTATCTCTGTCTACAGTGGGATAGACCAGCGTGATTATCCAAATGGAAGAATGGAAGAGGAGGGTACAAAGGTCACAGGAGCAACCAGGTATCAACCCAGAACTGTTATATGCATCTCTAAGAGGGCCTCGAAAGCGCTCCCTCCATGGGTAATATTATCCATGTCAACAGAAGAAGACATAAGAAATGTTTCATTGTTCAAGTTTCGTCCTCTCTATTGTTGACTTAGGCACAGCTTAGACCACACTGGCTGTAATCACCCCGGAGCCAGTGCTAGAGCAAGTATAGCATTTTGCCTCATTTTTTCAGGGAAAAGAAATGAAGCCCAGAGAGGCAAGTTAGTTGCCAAGGGCCACACAGAGTGTGCCATGTAGGTGGCACAGCTTAGATTCCAACCCACTCCAGACTCAAATGTGTTGGTAATGACTAGAGAGGCAGAATTCTGGGAGCCAAGAATGAAAAGTGACAAAGTATGTGTCAGTGCAACTCAGTTCTTCAGAAACCCCTGGGGGGAGCGGGGAAGGGATGGCAGAACTGACTGAGGACAGACATGGGGCTCCGAGGCTCTGCTGTGGCTGTGGGGGTGCTCCTCTTTCAGCTCTGGAGACGTGCCAATCAGAGCAAAGCTCAGACGGCAGCAGCCTATTGGTTAGGAAGAGGTCTAGGGAGGACTCCCAGGGCGTCAGAGAGAGCCACATAAAATACTTTCCCTCTCAACATTTAGACGGCATTACACACGGAGAGCCACCATGTGGTCACGAAGTAGGAACTCACGTCTACAAACCATGGTCTTTCATCCTAGGCTCCTTTGTCTCTTCTTTCATATCTCCCCCACCCCTACTTTCCCTCCTTCTTCCATCTCACCCCTGCCTATCCCTTCCCTACCTCAGGGTTGCTTTCTCCTCAACACTTCCTTAGGGCACACATACCTACACTTACTCATTCCCTGTCTCTCCACAACCTACAGCACTAACACGCAACAGTAGACTCACAACGGTTTTCTGGAAAATCTTGGAGTGATAAAGCCAAGCTCACAGCTTGGTGAGTCACAGGAGCTATGAAAAAAGCTCCTAGCCTCTGAACTGGCAATTCCACTCTCTAAAAGTTTCTCCAAGGACACAAACCCCCAAATCACGATGGAACTATGAAGATATTCACAGGAAGGCTCTTCATAGAAAAAAAATTAAAGTGTCCCATGCCGAACAATAGAGGAGTCATCAGACAAATGATGGAGAGACACAATGTCACCAGGAAATCATGCTGTTTTATAGAGAACATGATGAAGGTGCTCATACTTTGTTTGCATCAGATATGAAAATACAGAGTAAACATAACCAGAGAACAGAGAGCACACCTACTCTGCCCACAGCCGTACAGAAACTAACTTTGAACATGAAGGATGGTCATCAATAGGCTATTTCATAAAGTTCTTTCAGTTTGGGGTCAAACAAAATCCAAGCCCAGCAGTGTGTGTGGAGGCATGTTGCAAGAACTGTCCTTATAAAGTGACAACACTGGTATTTTATGTCATGACCCCTCTGACCTTTTCGGCCTGACCATCCTCCCCAGCCAGTACTGTAGTAAAATCCAGTACCAACCAGCAGAAGTGACCACAGAAGTCATCTTGATGTGGATGATGTGCTCACCCTGACCTTCGTGTGTTCTAGAATGTTCCTTCTTGGCTTGTAACTCCTGAGCCTGCTTTCATTATCAGTGTCTACCAAGACCTTCACCTGTCTCAATCCCCTTTAAATGCAAACCTGGTGATGAGTGGTATAGTAGATACCTTGTGACCAAAGAATGATCACAATAACATTTTACTGTTAATGCACATGTATGTGCACACACATGTGGACGTGCATACTCATGCATACACACACACTAATTGAAGGCCAAGGTTAGTTGCTTTTGTGTCACTGTGACAGAATGCCTGTCAGAAGCAACTTTGGGGAGGAAAGATTCATTTGGCTTGTGAGGGTTGAAGAGGTATTCAGTCCATCATGGCAGGGATGCCATGGTGGGGCAGCTCAGATCTCAACAGTGAGAGAGTCTCTTCACATCACAGTGTCTAGAAAGCAAGAACCAGAGGTGGGTATAACCTTCAAAGGCCTGCTTCGAGGAGCTTCCTTCCGCCTGTAGGACTCACCTCCCTAAATTTCTAGAATGGCACTATTAGCCAGGCAGGTAGGGGGGCAAGTATTTAAATATGAGCCTTTGGGGGAGCATTTCAGATTCAAATCATAACATCCAACCTGGTTCAAACTTTCACCAATAAAGACAAGGCGTTTGGGTGAGAATGACCTCCAAGCAGGACCTTTTCAAGGGTCCTTTCTGCTTGCTCTGTCTCTGTCACCTGTTCCCGCTCTCTCTCCAGTGACCTTACCGACTATTGATTGAAATTTTGGCTAGATCACCTGATCTAGTGCCCTTGATCCTGGTTGGACGTTGATCACCATAAAGGGATGTGCATTTTTAAACCACAACTACACTCCACACTTCACTATGGTTTGAATGTCCTTTGGCCTACTTTTTCGAGTTTAGAGGTAGTGTGGGGAGGGAAGGAAAACTATCATTTGAGCAGTTGACATGTATGTCACAAAATCTATAATAATTAATAATAATTATAATAATTTAACTTAAGAGGATAGTAATGAGACAGATACGGTATTTGTATCTCTGCACATATTTAATCTCCTCAGTAACTATAACGAAACAGATGCCACTATTTCTATTATATCATGGAGAATTCCAAGACTGAGAGATATGAAGTGATTTATTACAGTCAGACTCAGGCTTGGCTGACGTCGAATCCACCCAGCTCTTGCCTCACACAGTACAACCTTCCAGGTACTAAAGCCTCCATATGATGGTTATGGATAAGGAAGTCTCTGCTTTTCTTGGTGCCTGCTGACTATTTATGTAACAATCCTAGTTATTTGTTTTTTTTTATTTTTTTGGGGGGGTTGTTTTTTCTTTAGAACCTCTGTAGGAGAGAAATGAAAAATATTTTGGAAAGTAAAAGATAGGCTTAAGATTCAATAGGACCGGAGAGTCTGAGTGTGTGGCCAAACCCTGACCGAAAAAGGAAACACAAAACAACCACACACTCACATATATACACGTAAAGCACACACAAAGATAAAAAGCACTAAAAATAGGTGCTGTTTCATGTTGGGTCAAACTCTATATGTTTCATAAAATCCTGAATATTTTAGCTCAAAATGATAGCAGGGACTCATAGTGAGGACCCCGAGCCTTTAGCATTCCTAATTTGTTCTGTAATATCCATACAGGCATGGAGGAGAGGGTAGGTTGTATTTTAGGGCTAGCCAGTGGTCATGCTGAGAGAAGATGAAGATCTGGTGTGTGGTACTCAACAGACGAGCAAACCATTAACTCTTAGAAATGTGGGCTGCTTTGACAAGTGACGTCTCCTTGTGCAAAAGGATCTGAGGAGCAGAGGTTTCACTCTCTCACTGGCCATTGCTTCAGCCACCATCATGGGCCAAAGTTGCCCTGCCGTCCTGTTTCTGATAGCTAAATGGTTATTCCTCGCATAGCTTAAAGTTCCGAACTGGTTACGTGGCTGTCAGCCGAGCTGTGCCGTGGGTGTTCAGTCATTTGACAATAGGGAGTTTCGTGGTATTTAAATGTTTCTATTTCTTTTTCTTTTTTTTTTTTAAAGCGAAAAACAATGACAGGCCAATTTTACCACATCTTTTTCCCCTGCAGGAAGAAACAATAAAGGAGAGATAGAATTCTATTAGTGAAAACACGTCTGCCTCTCCTGTCTCCTTCAGTAACATTTTAGGGCTTTGCTCTGTAGGAGGGGTGCACCTTCAGCAGTGGGTGACAACAGAATTCTGACACGTGCAGGGAGGGCGTCAGATATCAGGTCACAGTAAGTAGACGGTGTCTATTAGCTTCCTGCGTGCAAACTTCCCAAGCAGAGTGGTTTTAATCCGTTTATTTGTTTATTTTTTTTTGGACTGTTTTTCCATCCTCAAATCTATTCATTGATGGGATTGAGAGATGTGAAGTGTCCACTCTGGCTTGTGAACTATTGGCACTGTCGCTTTTTAAATGTGGACCTGGAATGTCACCCGTGGGAAGAGATGTTTTGGTAATGAATTCTAAGTCTCACTTTTCTTCAGAAATCTTGAAGCATTCCTTAGCTAAGTCCTCACCCTCACCACGCTCCAACCGTCACCCCCATCTCTCAGTGCTAAATCCCTCCCCAGCCCACGTGTGTGCCGTGCTCCCAGGCAGTGCTCCCTGAGCCTGGGCCTGTTCTTGTAGCTCTTCTCTTGGTTTCTTCCCCTCCCACCCACTTCCCACTCAGCCCTTTGGATGATAGTCTCACTCTGCTTGAAAGCTCCCAGTGGATCCTCATGGCTTATTGCAGAACCTCGCAGCCTGTGTGTTAAGACACACAGTGAAACTGGATGTGGTGGGACACGCCTTTGATCCCAGACCTGGGGTCAGAGGCAGGTGGATCTCTGTGAGTTCGAGGCCACCCTGGTCTACAGAGTGAGTTCCAGGACAGCCAGGGCTGTTACACAGAGAAACCATGTCTGGAAAAACCAAAACCAAAACCCCACAAAACCCACTCACAATGAGTTGTGAGGAGCACAGACATTGATTGTCACAGGTTTGGGGAAGCAAGCTCAAGCTTCAGCCTTGCCCACTTGTCCCAGCCTGCTATGTACAGGTCATCTCCTTTCTATCTGAAAAACCAAAAAACAAAAAAAAACAAGACGTTCTGAGCACATCTAGTTGGGAAGACCCTTCTGCCCCCGGAACCTCTCCTGCCACTTCTCACCCTACAGGCCTCCTGCCCAGCTGTGTAAGTCTCTAGCTTTCCCAGCAGAAGTCCACAGTTTCGCAATGTTATGGCACTGAACTGGTCCAGATGAGAACTTCATTCTCTCCCAGTTTGGCGAATGTCTACTTAGTATCTGAGACTCTGCTCAACAGCCTCCTCTTTCACGCTCTCCCTTACCTCTAACCAACAGGATGAGTCACACTCTTCTCTGTTCCATCACCAGCTGGCAGGGGGAACTTGTGAAAGTTACGAGAACTCCGAGTCGTAATTTCCTCGTTTGAAAGATGGAGATAATAATACCTGCCTTGCAGGGTTAGCATAAAGATTAAATACGGCAACACATGGGAACCACTGAACACAGAGCTTTGGAATTTAGTAAGCACTTGGTACGTATTTGTTGAGTAGTAAATGGGGGCTGTTGTGATCAACTACTTGGCTTTGCTAGCGTTGTTTCTTTTGTAATTGTGCCCTGGTTGGGAGCTTCCCCTTTGAGGATTCTCCTCTGCATCCCAACACAATAGACTCTACTCTTGTAGGGTCCTAGCTCCACGTAGGAAGGGACCAGCCTGTGCCCTGGTGTATCCCAAACTCCTATAATAGTCATATGGAA
The DNA here is from genome assembly GCF_004664715.2 of Peromyscus leucopus. Lineage (NCBI taxonomy): Eukaryota > Metazoa > Chordata > Mammalia > Rodentia > Cricetidae > Peromyscus > Peromyscus leucopus. The sequence goes on from NC_051086.1 coordinate 64,689,715, forward strand.
GACCTTCCTGATGTTTGTTGACACTTTCCTCATGGGGCTCTTGTGGGGGTCAAGTGTGATGGTACACGTGGACTATTCTGAAAACATAAGCATTGCACAAACATCCTGTGGACCTAGCCTTGCCCTTCCCTTCACAGCTGATGCATAGGTTGAGGTGCCTGCATGTGACCCTGCGTGCATACTCCTGCTCCCTGACATAACCCCCAGGTTCTAAGGAAGTGTGAGAACCATATAGGATGCTAGCATTTTTATTGGTTGGGCAGAGGTATCTGAGCCCGGCTTTCTAGTTGGCTTCATTATCTGCAGAAGTAGATATCAGAGCAGGAGTCTTATGTAGATTGTATTTCTAATACAAACTTAGTTCTGGATGTTTTTGAACAGAGTCCAGTCACCCAAGTTCTTTATACCAGGGTGTGATCATCCTCATCAAGGAAGTCACTTAGGGAAGAACAGGTAGAGGACTGTAGTGGTATTTGCTCCGCTCATGACCTTGGTTTATATGGCCCAAAGGAGGCTGTGCTTCCTGCCGTTGTATATGACCTCTTATAGGAAGTTGGAGAAGGGCCACATGCCCCTCCTCCCTGCTCCTGCCTGCGAGGTGGATTTGCTCTCAGTCAGATCAGAGGACGGCTTCTGCTGTCTACTCTGTTCTGTAATCATGAGTGTATTTCCTCAGTTTATATCTTAATAAATTCTGTTACCCATTTAATAGACTCACATGGATTGATTGTAATAGAGGACTTTGTAATAGTGGACTTTGCCATGTAAAACTAGAGCCCCTTAGGGATCAGCTGGTCCAGTATGAGTGGTCCAGTTTATCAATGAGGAAATTAAGGGCTAAAGAGAATCATAGATGTTTTTAAAAATTATTTCATTGTATTTGTTTATTTATTTTGGGGTGGTGGGGAAGCACCTGTGCACACACATGGAAGCCAGAGGAGGAGACTGAGTATCTTACTCTATCAGTCTTTACCATATTCCCTTGAGATAGAGTCTCTTGCCCCATCTAGAGTTAGGCTGACAGTCACCAAGTCCCAGTGATTGTCCTGTCTCTGCCTCCCTTCTGACAGTGTTGGAGTTACACGCATGCATGCGGTCATAATATTACATGGGTTGGGGATTTAAACTCAGATCTTCGTGCTTGGAAAACAAGCACTTTTAACCATTGAACCATCTCACCAGCATCTGCTCCTCAAGCGGAAATCTTTCCAAGGCCATCTGCTTCTGGGTTTCCCCCTCTCACTGACCTAAGAGGTCTATATCAGAATGCCTTCCAGCAGAGGAAGTGGAAATAACTGCAAAGATATTAGCCCTGTGGACTCCATTAAAGAGCCCAAAGGCATGTGCTCAGTAGCTCAGGCAAGAGACTAGATCTCAAGAGTGTATATTTTCTAGGCATAAAGGAGAGTGACCACAGTAAGGCACAAAGCGTTCAAGGCCAGATTGGTGGGGTGTGAGCATGTGCGCACCTACGGAATGATGTGTTCAGTTATATTGACAGTGAGACTGTGTTTACTTTATACTTTGTCTCACTTGTGGGAAATTTAGCTGGAAGAATAGAATTAACAGGAAGCTTTTAGAAAATTAAAGCAGAGAGTAGAAGGGATTGCAACAGGTGAAAAAGAGGAAACAGACAATAGCAGCCTGAGCTGCTTCAGTGGTGAAGGACCTGGGCACAGCAGTGACCATGGGCAAGGAAGGGATGGAAGGGGGCGGATCACAGGTGAAGGATTAGGAAGGAAGAGTCTACACGAAAGTCCTTAATGAAGAAGCGATAACGATTAGTTGGGTGCCAAGATGATTAAGTGAAACTCAGCTAGGTAAACAAGGCTGCCACACTCATCCCTTAAAATGCTAAAAAGGCCCCAAAGACAAGGAATCTTATTTAAATAAACAGCTTTGCTTGAATAAGAGGGATTTCTCACCCGGGATAGAGAACTAAGCTAATTAAGGAAAATGACTCACTGGCCTTCAGCTTATTATTTAAGAAAGCTCCAAATGTGTGTGCTCTTACACTGAAATGTTTACTTAGATCTTAATAACCACAGAGGACCCCTCTAAGCTACTGCATCTACCTGCTCTCTCCTCCCCTTAACACTGCTTCCCAAGCCCCATCTCTAAAGGGAAGCAGACTTTCCCTGAAGTTCAAGGCCCAGGTTCTATGGTATTGGGGTTTGTGGTACTTCCTGCTACTTGCTTTTCATGCTCTTCTTCTAAGCGGACTCTCACCTCAATCAGCTTATCTTGGCTTGAATTTGGATGTCCCTTCCTTTTGGATTCTTAATCCCCTGGGCCATCTTGTTTAAACAACTCCTGGAATTTCCAGTAGCCAGCTCAGTCAGAAATCAAGCTCCGGGTCTAGGTGGCCCACTGGCTGGTACGCTCATTCAGAAACTCTGTGCTGTTGAATGAATGAATGAATAATGAATGAAGAGTGAGAAAAGGGGAAAACAAGGTAGGAGGGTAGAAGAAATCAAAGGAACAATTTTATTTCAGTAAATGAATTTAACCTAGATGACACGCCAAAAAATGGATTGAGTTGGTTTATTTCTGGAAAAGGCGTACCACCTACGTATCAACATTATGACTCACTTTCATAAAGTAGATAAAGATGATTTTTAGTCAGAAAAAGATTGCGCAGATAGCATTATTGAACTGCATGATCCTTCCTGTGACAGCTATCTGTCTCTCTAGTGAAGCTGACATGGCTGGAACTGGACCAGGCAGGAGTCCAACACTGAAGGATCCATGAGCTACACATTGAAAAGCTTCTCTTGATTTGGGGCTGATAAACTGTCATCACACTGCAACCATGGATTAGAATTAGTTCTTGCTGTTGGATTGGACTGCCTTCTCCCATCCTCAGAGGGTCCTGATGCTGTTACATCATCTTGGGTCTTCTCTCAGTTCTTTCTTCCACCCCTACCTCATCTTTCCCTCCTCCTCCTTCCTCATTCTCTCCTCTTCACTCTCCTTTACTAACGCTGAAGCTCCTGGGTGTGAGGAACCGGGAAGCCAGGGGATCCTGCCCGAGCAAAGGTCAGTCCCAGCCCGTGGGTCAGAGTCACTGTGTTAAGAAGTAATGTGAGACATGTGCAGGCTCCTTCTGTGTCCTCAGTTTGTTCCCGTGTGCCCCTCTCAGTGTCTGAGATGTGGCCTGGTTGCTCCTCCAGGTGACCTTCAGCAACACCCCCTTGAGTGTGTGGGCATAAGAGCCACTTGTCCCGACATTACTGACATTGGCTTCTGAAACTCTTGGTTTGATGTGATGGACTGTCTACAGACACGACTCTCTCTTTTTGCCATGAAACCCATAAGAATGAGGGTAAAGAAAGAAAAAGGGAAATTCCTTGAAAAGCAAAAAAGAAGACATAAGTGGATCCCAAATTGGGAGTCCTTATCTGAAAGGCTGCACACAAATAACTGAGCAGCAGTGATGTGTGGGGACCGATGTATCCGCTGAAGGGAGTCCTGCTAGAGAGAGGTGTGTGATTCACCCCACAGAGTCCCGTGGCACCTGTGTTCCCAAACTGAATTTACCAGCTTCCCCCTCCACCTCTGTTGTCACTAACACACACACACACACACACACACACACACACACACACACACACACAGACACACACACACCGCCCTCAGCAGATTCCTTCAACCTCTAGTTCCCGAATGTGCCCTCTTCACCTGTGGTACTTATCCCAAAGGGTGGCAGCATTGCGTCCACCAAAAACCAAAACACATCCCCCATGTCCATCCCTCAAACTATGGTGCAGACTTCTGTGGCGACAGATATCATTTCATGGGGCTGTGTATTCCTATATCTGATCTTCACCACACCAGGTCTTACAGACCATTTCATTCCTGACAGTGACCTTAATATTGAACATGGTGTGTGGCACATGAAGGCATTAAAGACTGGGCAGAAAATCTCTCACCTCTGAAGATATTTTGTACCTATGAATCGATCATCTCTCTTCCTTACTTCATGAAGTCAATCAAGCATGACGATGTTTTTACCAAAGTGGCTTCAAAACTAAGTAATACAATATTATTACCATAGGGTACTATACTGTCAGGGCACAGAATATTGATTGATACTCTCTATTACTGTAATACCAATGTTAGATGCTTGTCCATAGAAACTTTGGGTTGTTTTTAAAATATGAGTTTGTTTTCTTAGTGTGTGTACGTGTAGGTATGTATATGTGTGTGCAAGTGTGTGCAAGCATTCATGCCATGTCACATATGTAGAAACAAGAGGACAATTTTAAAGGGGTACATGTGTGTGTGTGTGTGTGTGTGTGTGTGTGTGCGCGCGCGCGCGCAAACACTCATGCCATGTCACACGTGGTAGTAAGAGAACAACTTTCAAGAGTTGGCTGGTTCTCTCCTTTCACCATGTGGGTCCTAGGAATTGAACCCAGGACGTTAGACTTTTCAGCAAGCACCATTATCTAGTGAGTCACCTTGCAAACCCTACCTTGATTTCTGAGACAAAGTCTTTCACTGGACTGGAGCTTGCCAAGTAGATTAAGTTGGCTGGCCACTGAGACCCAGGAGTCTGCCTGTCTCTGTTATAAGCGTACATCACACCTGAGTGTTTGGTTTAGTGTTGGTTCTGGAGCTTGAACTCAGATCCTTATCTTGTGTAACAAGCACTTTAGTGACTCAAATGTCTCTTCAGGCACCTATGACAACTGTTAATCTTTTAAAAATGTTTTATTTTAATTATGATTGTGTGTATATGATGTGCATGGAGGGGGCTTATGGACCCTACATCTGGAGGTCAGAAGACACACTTTGGGGAGTCTGTTCTCTGTTACCTTTATATGGGTTCCAGAGATTTAGGCTCATCAGCCTTGTGGGGTAGTGTTTGACCTGCTTAGCCATCTCGCATACCCAGTGGCATGCCCAGTCGCACGCCCAGTCTGTGTGTAAGAGACCACACTGAGGTTGGAGGGGAGCAGGTGGCACTCAGAAGCTCATTTAGCCTGAGTACCAGTATCTCCGGGTTTATACCCCAATTCACCTACTAACTGCAGAAAGGTTCCTGATTCTCTCTCCAAGGCAGATCTGTGATCTACACGATAGAGACTAGACTACTCAGACTAGATAACCTCTAGGATGTGTGTTTCTCTAAGGATGTGTGCATCTGAGTTGATCATTCACCTCAAACTGGAGCAGGCACAACCTCATCTTCAGAGACACCCTGAGCACCAGACTTGCCTCCTTAGGTGAGGAATGTGCACCAGCATGGACAGAGGTTAGGGACTGTGGGCTGATCTGAGGGAGCAGCCTCGCTTTGATCCTCAGGCTCAGAACCTATGTAAAAAATACCTCTGAAGAAGCTGAACACTGACTGCGCCTGGGTTTGATCCTTTCCTTGTATCCTGCGCTGTTCCTTCTTTTTATGTTTTTCTAGAGGAAACAAATTACTCAAATAGAGTCCAGAGACCGTTTTCTCTTGGAACGCACACCTGCTGGTTCCAATGATGTTTGTTGTACATGAGATTGCTTGGAGCCTGGGAGGAAAACTTATCATATATATAAAGGAAGGCTGTATTTTGTTCTGCTATTAGTCACCAGGTCCAATGACAGTGACTAGGGCTATCTCAGGGCATGACGGAGCCTTATTTGTAGCCTCCAGTTAGAAAGGATGACTTAAGAAAGCACAGACCTGCCGAGCAGTGGTGGCACAAGCTTTTAATCATAGCACTCGGGAGGCAGGTGTCTCGGTGAGTTCGAGGCCAGCTTGGTCTACAGAGTGAGTTCTGGGACAGGCTTCAACACTACACAGAGAAACCCTGTCTCAAAAAAACCAAAAAGAAAGCACAGACCTACCCTGGAGCCCCCTGTGGGTTCGATCTGTGGAAGGGTGGCCCAAACCATTCAAATGCTTGCTCAGTTCTGACTCTGTCCCAGACTAAGGAGAGGAAATGGGGAGAGATGGTGCTTCCTGCGGGACCAGATGTAGGCAGGGGGCCACTCTGACTGCTTTCCATCTCACCTGAGCCATTCAGTTGTGCTTCTGGGTTTCTAGGTATGGATACGCCGATTTTTAGGTGGTGAAATTGACACTTGTAGTATGGAAGTCATTTTCCTGAGATTCCACATTCAGTGTGGAATTTGAATACACATATTTCTAATTCCAAAGACTGTATTCTTTCTACTAGATAATGCAGTGGTCCTCAACCTTCCTAAGTGTGATTTGGCCATTGTTATGAATCATAATGTAAATACCTGATGTGCAGGATATCTGATATGCAACCCCTATGAAAGAATCATTTGCCCCCCCCCAAAGGGGTCGCAACCCACAAGTTGAGAACCACCAAGATAATGTCCTTAACATCTTACGTGTACCCTGACATTCTGAGCTGGCGTGTGCATACTGGCTAGTCTTCATCACTGCCAGTGTGACACAAACTAAAGTCATCTGGGAAGAAAGCCCCCTGTGGCCATGTCTGTGGGAGGAGTTTCTTGATTGTTAAATTGATATGGGCGTGCCCAGCCCACTGTGGGTGGTACCATCCTTAGGAAGGTGGGCCAGGGCTGTGTAAGAAAGGTAGCCACGCTGGCTAAGTCACACCAGTAAGCAGTGTAACTCCATGGTCTTTCCTTTGGTTCCTTCGGTAGGTTCCTGCCTTGGCTTCCCTCTATGATGGACTGTAACTTATAACTTGTAAGCCAAATAAAGTTGCTTTTGACCAGTGTTTTATCACACCAATAGAAACCTACCTAAAACAGTGTGTGTGTGTGTGGAGGGGGTGGCTGCCAGTGGTAATAGTCAGTCCTGGGAAACACCAGGCTGCCACATTTTCTGGGCATGCCCTTTCTCGCAGGCAGGAAGCTGTGGGTTCCTTGACTTCCTGTTGGCTTTGCTAGAAGCAGAACACACCTTGGAATTTGGGAAATGGAGAGATAATTTCTTTTTTTCTGTGCTTGGAGTAGCCATTAGCACCCTGAGTGGTATGGCAGGTAGCCCAGAGCTCAGAGAAAACAGGAAGGTTTTCATCTGGACGTGGACGAGAGACTTTCCTGTCATCAGCTACATCTTTATCTCACTTCTTACTCTCTACTGTTGGAGAATCCTCTCTCTCTCTGGTTTCGAGTCTCATGGATGAAGTTATGTCCCCTCACCCCAGGCCTTCTGCTAAATCTGTCTCCTGAGTTTGATGCCTGGATAGCCACCTCCTTCTGTGTGCTTCACTGATGCCCCCCAGACACTTGGACTTCAGCTGGACCAGTGATGCTTGCCTCCTCTCTTCTTCCTAACAATCTCCCTCTTAAGTTTCTTACTCCAGCAAGTAGTGGCTCCACCACCCACCAACACACCCACATCAGAATTCCTGCTACCACCCTGGACTTTTTTCTTTGCCTATCCCTCAGTACCATTGTCCCAGACTCTTTGCGTTTCTCTGGTACACCTCCTTTCTCTCACTGCCTCTGTTCTCAGAGGCTTCACCAGGATGGTGTCACCTGGGATACCACTGGCCCCACCTCCACCCACAACTATCCATGCTGCTGCCAAGTTGAAACACTTCACTTATCTACTGTAGATGGATCCCTTGGGTGCCCTTGGCCTTCAGAATAAAGTGCAAGCTCCACAGTGGTCTTTCTGATTGCTGTCAAGCACATAGGACCTAGGTTTGAATACCAACTCTGTAACTTATTACCAATGTGACCTTGACCGAGCCATGAAACCTCTCCAATTCTGCCTCCTTATCGTTAATGTGGCACTAATAACACTGACGCTGTAGATCTTGTGAACATTGAATCAAATGAGAGCAGTAAATGCAACCTATTAAACCAGTGCCTGGTGTATAATAAACAAGCTTTGAATGGTAGCCATCCTCAGAAGGCAGCACCCTAAAGTGTTAGTGCAACTTTTAATGGTGAGACACAAGAAGTCTCATGATGTCCAGATTTCTCCTTAATGGCGTTCTCATGAACTCCAAATTAGGAAATGATTTTTTTTATACCAAATATAGTATGCTGTTGTTTTCCAAAAGCACAGTACAGACAACCTATGGAACCAACATGGCAGACATCAGAGACATCCATGTCCTAAAAGTCAGCAAGATCAGGTGCACTACAACTACGCAGTCATCCTATGAGGGCAGTATCCTGGTTTCATTTCCATTGCTGTGATGAAATGCCCTAACCAAGGGCAACTCAGCAGAGAATGGAGTTTATTTCATCTTACTCTTCCAGATCACACTCTATCATCGTGAGGAAGTCAAGGCAGGACGTCAGCTAGTCATAACACATCCACAGTCAAGGGCAGAGAGAAATGTATGCATTCATACCGGCTGGCTTGCTCAATTTCTCCACTCTTATTCAGGACCCACTGACGAGGGCATGGTGCTGACCACACTGGGCTGGGTCATCCCACATTGATTAAGTAAATGGAGACAATCCTCCATAGACATGTCCACAGGCCTATCCGATGTAGAAAATGCTTCACTGAGAGTCTCTCTTCAGGCGATTCTGAGTTGTGTCAAGTTGACAATTAAAGTTAACCATCACAGGCAGTAAGTGGAGAGGGCTGTCTGTTCTTGGCATGTTATAAAGAAGTAACCAGATGCATAAGGACCAGTGAGAAACTATTAGTGACAATGAGTGTGGATTTTCCATTATTGATAAACAAGAACTAAGACAGGAAAGGCAGCACCGAGTGGGACCAGCCCTGTTGTTCTTGCTAGAGTCCTGTTCAGACTGCTCTCCGAACCACCATGGCTTCCAGGGTTTCTTATTATGAAGCACGGTAACTTTCCTGTCACCTGGCATCATAATCAACTGTGTGCTTTATTATATATATATATATATATATATATATATATATATATATATATATAGTGGAGTTCTTCTAAGTGTATGTTATTTCCATCACAGGACTGCGGACTTTCATTATCTACAAACATCTGTATTTTCTTTACGAAAGGCAAAGCTAAAAAACATTCCAGTTACTAAGACACACAGATGCCTGGAGGGGAAGGTGCTATGTGACATTCATTAAGAAATCCCTCTTTGGCAAGCTGATTGACTCTCGGTCCTCATATCTTGTGCCTTGTACTTGCCTAGTACAAATGCTGTTTGAAGTTTTCCTGTTGGTTCCTGGATGGTTCTAGGGAGAAGGGGAGAGACTCTTCTTGATCTGGACTGGAACAGCTAAGCCAGGAAGTCACAGGTGATGATGATGGCAGAGATGACTGTGGCCCGGAGTCCCTTGTGCGGGATGGCTGCTGGGACGTGTAGTATACATGGGCAAGTTCAGGCAAGAGGAAGATTAGGAAAACTGTTCCGGGTGGTGACCCCTCACTTCCTGGAGTTTTTTTTTCCAGGAAGGTCCTTGGTAAATGCCAAGACTTTGTTTCACTTATAATTATGCATGTGTGAGTCTCGAGCTAGAAAGATAGGGACTGACCTCAGGTCCCTGCACCAAGCACACCGCCATGCAGGTCCTTCGTTTATTCACTGGAGCCTCGCTAAAAGGCTACTGGGGGAATGAAGAGAGCTCTCAGAGAAAAACGCTTAGCAGCACCACTCTCTTAAAAAGGGGTTGTTTTAGTTTTATTTATGTGCATATGTCTGTTGTGTGTTCACATGCATGTAAGTACCTCAGAGGCCAGAAGAGGGCAGCAGATTCCCCGGAGCTGGGGTTACAGGTGGTTATGAGTCACATAGTGTGGGTGCTTGGAACCAGATGCCTGTGCTCTGTAAGAACAGCAAGTGCTCTTAATCATGGAGTCATCTCTCCAGGCCTAGCAATACTATTAATAACACAATAATGCCCATTTCCTTCCTCCCTCCCTCCCTCCCTCCCTCCCTCCTTCCCTCCTCTTTCTCCTCCTCCTCCTTCTTTTTCTTCTTCTTCTTCCCTTGCACCCCAAACCAGGAAGAGAGAACTCTATGGACCCAATTCTCCTGGGACTGTCTGGGGACACGGCTTTTTTTTTGGCTGTGCATGTGTATTTCCAGGAACATGGCCATTCTGAGATGTAGATTCCAATGTGAGAAGCCACCATTCTGCCTCTAGCTGAAAAGGATGGAGAGAAGAAGGCCATCGCCATGCAGAGGAGTCTCCAGCTCCCTCTGAAGTCTGTCCTTCTACAGAGCCTGGGTAGGCAGGAGTTTGTTATGTAACTTGAATTTCTTGTTAGGATTTTCACATCTAGCTTTCATTACCAGGCTTCGTAAGAAAGCAGAAGAGCTCACTGAAAAAGGTTTAAATGCATTTTTTTTTTTTTTTACAAAGATAGACAAGTCAGGGGCTCTGGCATATTCTTTACTCTGTGATTCTCAAGAACAAAGATAAATGGAAAAGAAAGATTCTATTTTTATACCTTGGAAGCACTTGCTTTAGGTCAGAAAAATAGCCAGTCAGGATGTTTAGTCCTGTCAATACAGCTTAGACCAGGCCTTTCTTTTTCTTTTTGTGCTTAAAAAAAATTAATTGGGGAGCTGAGCAGGTAGGGAGAAAGGAGGTTGCAGGAGGCATAGGAGCTTGCCTGACTATAAAGGGATCATGAATGTGGGACTCCTAAGGCAACGAAAAAAGCAAACAGGCTCCCAGATCAGAGAAAGCTCAGTCCGAACCTCGCCTCACTCCTTGCTTTCTGCAGGACTCTGAGCAAGGAGTGAAAATGTTCTGAGCCTTTTGTTTTCCCATCTGTGTAATGGGGATAATACCTTACGTGTTAGAACAATTCCGTGTAATCCATCCAGTCCCTGATGCAAAGAACAAGGCATTCGATACTGAACAGACACAAAATGTATGCTGAAACCAACACCTGGAACACACAAGGAAAATATTCAAAGGGAAAACAACACCTCCTTCCAAGAGCACAGCTCAAGTAGAACCCAGAAGGCAGGAACCGAGCCTGCCCACCTTGCCGGTTATACCGAGGTTTGTTCAGATTAATGATGGAAAGATGAGCCAGGAAAGAGTGAGAAGCATTTTGTTCTTATTAAATATATTCCCATTTCTATGCCAAGAGCTTTGAGTTAGCTTAAATCACATACATGGATAAAATAAGAAATGAGCTTTTTAAAGATGCCCACAAAGGCTGGGAAGGCATGCACTAAGTGACTCAAGCTAATGTGGTTGTGGAGTTCAAGGGCTGAGTTTGGAGGACTGTGGCAAACAAGCCTGGGGGGAGAGGAAGAGGTTAAATGACAGTGATCTGAGAGAACCTTCTGCTGCATTCACGAAGGGATCCATCACAAACCACAAAGGAGTCAATGACATCGACCTAGCACCTGCCCTAGAGGACCCCATAATGAAGAATGGCGTCCACTGCTGCTCTCTTACAACCACTGAAGTGTCATTTGGCCTACACCTATTGAGCCTCCATGAAGAAGCACACAAGGTATAGCCATCCTGGTGGGATACTTGTTTTGATATCAAAAGATGCAGACTTTCTGGGTCTGGCTCATTCCACTTAACCTAATGAACCCAAGCTCCATCCACGTCTCTGCCAATGTCAGGATTTTATTCTTTATGGTCAAATACAATTCCACTATAGCACATTTTCTTAATTATTCATCTGTTGGTAGATATCTAGGCCAGCCTCACAACTTAATTATTGTGAACGTTCAGCAATAAACATGGTATGTTAACTTGAAAAGTTATTTAAAAAAAAAAAAAAGACTTGGCCTTGAACTCCACTTTTACTGCTCTCTGATGGCACGAATTTTTGACTCAACATACTCACACTGGGTTTTCTCCCTCCCGCCCCATGGTTTGAATAATGTTGTGTGCCAAAGGACATATCCACCCAGCTTGGAGCTGGTGCTGAGTAGACCATTCATAAGTTGGATCAGACTCATTCTCCTTCCATTAATAGAGTGTAGCTGCATGTGGATTTTCTAGGAGAATATATGCCAATGAGCTAATTCAGTTTTTTTTTCAGACCATCTGGTGTTTAGTTTCATATTTATTAATCTTTGGAAGGCCCCAGGGAGAGAGTTCTGGAACATAGATGTGAACGTGCCTTTCCGTGTTTTTTAACTATGTACAAAATGAAGCAAGAGTCCTTGGCTTGTGGAGTGGTTTGGATGAGAAATGTCCCCTATAGGCTCATATATTTAAATCCTTGGTCTCCAGGTGGTGGCTGTTTGGGGTGGTTACAGACCCGGTTGGAGGTAGACTCTTGTTGGAGGAAGTGTGCCATTGGGGATGGGCTTGGAGAGTTTATAGGCTTGTCCCACTTCCTGTTTCCTTTCTTATTCCTGAATGTGGATGTGATCAACCTACCTCCTGTTCCTGCTGCCATGCTTTCCCTGGCTGTAGACATGTCTTCCCACCACAGAAGACTCTACCTCGCTGGAGCTGTGAGTCAAGGTAAGCCCTGTCTTCTTTCAGTTGCTCTTGGCAGGGTGTCTTAGCAGAGCCAGAAGTAACTGACACAGCTGGGCACTCACAGCTCCTCTGATCTCCTCAGCCTCTTCTACCCAGCAAGCCCTCTGAGTTCTTGGCATCTTAAGCCATTGGACTGACCCTGCACCCAGTGGGTTTGCACAGGCTTCTCCATCTGCTTGGAGCATCCTTTTCCGTAGCTCCATGATCAGCTTGGCACCCAAACTCATTCCTTCGTCAAGATTATTCAAAAGGCACCTTGCCTGTTAGCGGTCTCTGACTACCCAGAGTTAGTCCGACCCTCCCTGAATATTGTAGGTGACTCTTCTTTTACAACCGACTCCCTTTCTTTCTCTTGCTTTCAAGGTGGAGATGATACCTGGCTATCTGAGGTTTTCCTTTAGTGCCCCACTTGGCATTAGCTGGTGTCACCACTGTCTGGTAACTTCTGTCTTGAGGTCCTTGAAATTCTAACCCCTGTGCCTCCTCCGTGGTACTTAGTCCTGCTGTACCTTGAGACCTTGACATCCAGGGATATAGGGACATGATCTAGTTCACCTTGTCATGCCCAGTGCCTGCTAACCTGCCCATAGTAGGGAAATAAAATCTTATTAAAGAGCGAATTAGTGTATTGAGTGAAGAAATAACTGAAAAACTCTGAATTCATCATTACATAGCCTTCATATAAAGGGCAGACTGCTCTTAACCACTGAGTCATCTCTCCAGCTCTTCGACTACTTAAAAAAATCAAACTAGGATTTACATAAAAACATTAATCACTTTAAAGTGAACAATTCCATAGCACGTGGTGCATTTGTCCTGCTATCCAGTCCTTACCTCTATCTAGTTCTACTTTGATGTTTCTTTAATGGACCCTGGCAATAAACAATTGCCTTGTGTTTAGAATTCACATTACATTTTTAAAAAATGTGTCATTGAACACTAGACCAGATTGGAAGCCAAGAAGGAGAGCTTGGGAGGGCATGCAGTGATTGTGTGATCCAGAGGACAAATAGATAGTTAAAAAAAAAAAAAAAAAAAAAAAAAAAAAAAAAAAAAAAAAAAAAAAAAAACCCTCAAGGTGGACGAGTCAAGCATGAGGCTAAAATGGAATCCAAAAGGAAAACAGGAATGGGTGGGGTCAAGGAGGTCATAAAAATAAACAGGTTAATTCCTAAGGGAAGAAATGGAGAAGGAAAGAAGTCACAAGACATCAGGACTGAGTCTAAGAGAAGAACCCAGGGAGTCAGGCCAAGGGGTCCAGCTTCCTCAGGATGCTTCTGTTGAAGATAAGAGAATGCTTGGAACTCAGGGGTTGGCGTAGTTGCAGCCACCCTGCAAGAAGACTCCCCTCCCTGCATGCAGACTTTCCCTGCATGCACACAGGCCTCCCCAGGCAAGGCTCTGCAGGATGCAGTGCTCTCTGTTTATTCAAGAACTAGTAGTTTTTAGAATTTACAGAAACACTTAATTTAAAAGTCACACTTCCATAAAAGAACTCAGACACTAATATTGCTGTATTCAAAATAGAAATGAAGACTCTCTCTTTCCCTTCTTCCCTGCCTCCAATTCTGCTTTCCAAGGGTAAGCAGTTTGTCTAATTGTTATATGTCTACCATATATTTTGAGCACACATTTGGATACACACAGACACTCACATGGTGGCTTCTAGAAAATCATATGTAAAAATGTTACTGTCGCCTACATTTTGTTAGGCCTTATTTTTTCCCCACTCAGTAATATATCACAGCATCTCTTGCAATCTTAGCTTTTCTCCTGGATATTTCTCAGAGTGAATAAAGCCCATTAAAGTATTACATGGTGGGCTGACTACTAAGAAATCTTCACATTTGAAGAGAGCTCTGTGTTTCTATCCTCCTCAGTCTGTCCGCCTTGGTGAACCAGAAATTAAAGATTTATGTTACTAATTATTATTTTTTAAATAAAATTTTAAGGGCAAAACTTTGCTAGGAATATTATACACGCTAATTGTGTTTACTGATCGTCTCCACTCCTGAACAGCAATTCACCGAATAAAACTCAAGTAATTAGAACAATAAGCCCAGGTTAATTAAAATACTGGGTAACATTTGGGTGAGAATAAAATCCACTTTGGAGATTTTCCAGATGCAAATTATTTTGTAGGCACTTAATTCTCCCAGGGAGATGTGCAGACAAGGTAAGAAGCCGGGTGCTAATCAGTGCCGGTCTGCCTTGGACCATGCCCCACACATTCCTCTTCTCTGGCTCCAACACCAGCTTTAGAGACTTGGGTTTGGTCACTGGAAGAATTGACATTGCAGTCGCTGAGGCCTAATCTTAGGTCCTATTCTTGTGCTATAACTGTCCATGCCACTTGCCTTAATGGCTACAGGCCGGGTAATTAAAGCAATTAATCAAGCTCCCAAGAACTTTGGATGTTGCCTGGAGTTGTTAATTTTTTCCTGCTCCTACCTTCCACCTACTGCAGAAGGCTTGCTTTCCTTGGAGTGCTGTGTCTCCATACCTGGCCAAGCCCCTCCTGTTGCCAGCCAGTGCCTCTGTGAGTTCTGAGGGTAGACCACAAAGGTCACCCCTCTGTGCCCACAGGTTGGGTGAGCCATCCTTCTGTGATTCTTTGCATCATTGATATGCCAACCTGGTGTCTCTTCCTATCCACAGGATTGGTTCCAGGGCCTCTGTAGATAGCAAAAAATCCACAGATGCTCAATTCTCTCATGCAAATGGTGTGATGTTTCCATGTAGCCTACACACCCGTTCATGCTCTCTAAGCCATTTCTACCTTGCTTACAATTCCAGAGGTGAACAAAACAGCTGCTGTACTGTATTTCTTGGAGAATAATGTCAAGAAAAAGTCTGTGCTAGCTCAGTACAGAGCCAGTGTTTTTCCAAATATTTCCAATCTGTATTTGGTTGGTTGGCTGAATCACCCATGGATGCAGGCAGCCAATTCTCTAGGTCTGCATAAAGGAGCTGCATAAAGACAGTCCTATGCTTTGCACTTTGGCTTAGGAAGATAATTAAGTCTACATATAAGGAGCATCCTTAAAAAAAGTCCCCTCACCTCCCCTACTCAAGGAGTTTGTGCTTAAGCACACAATTACATCCCTGGATATTTTGGAGTGACCCCTTTTGGGAGGTACCATGCTTGACACTGTGAGTGATCAGGGATGACTAAGGTTTGGCACTTGTATGCACAGGACATCACAGGTGTCTTTCAGGTATGACTGTCCTTAGGGAAGATGTCAAAGGAGATGCCACGTCTTCTCAGTCAAAGAGAATGTGATAGACACAGGCTGTGTCTATTTAAGTGCTTGTAGGTGGGGAAAATAGAGGCTTCCAGAAAATGAAACCTCAGTCTAGGCAAAGAAGCCTCTATAACAAAGACCCCATGGTCATCTTAGTGTGCATTCTCATGTTCATCACAGACCGAGTCCTGCTGATGTGTCCCTCTCAGGGCTGAGGGGTAGGGACTTGAGCTCCCCACTGCTCTTCTTTCCTTTCGGGGCACACTCTTCTGACCCCCATGTCCTCCTGTCTTTAACAAAGCTTGTCTTTGGGAAGGGATGGAAAACTCTCCATTTGTGTATGAAGCTGGGTTCTCAGCCACCTGCTGCCGGTTAGTTGGCCTGATCGTGGGACTGATTTCATCCAGCGAAACTGGGAGGAGGGCTGTGTACCCAGGTCCTCTTCTGCTCCCAGCTTCCTCTGGCTTTTAGGAATTGATGACAGGCGATCCTGCTGCTTCTCCGTTCGGGCTATGCACCACACCCACACCACACAAGCCAACTGCCTTTCTAGAGGCAAAGCCCCAGCTCCTTCCTCCTGAGCAGCAGGTTTTGTTTCTCATTACTTTAATTAATGGAGTAAATAAATATAGCAGGGTGCCTGGCTGCTATTCTAACTTGTTTTCATTTCCTCCTTTTGCTCCAGTGCAAATTTCTGTGATCCTCTTTCAGAAGGCAAATGACCTCCAAGGCCCGGAGGAGCCCATTTGGAAGGCATGCCAGAGAGAAACACCCTGACTTCCCATTGCTTGGAATGATGGGGATACCAGTGTTCTAAGCAGGAGAGGAGCCACAGCACGACTTTGTAGCTTGAATGGGGGAAAAAGATGCTAGTGGATTTTTGTTTTGTTTTGTTTTGTTTAGTGGAAGCTGATCTCCTTGGATATGACATGACATAGACCCATTAAGAATAGTCTCAGGGACAAGTCTGAGGGAAACAGAAATTTGGAGAAGGCCTATGGGAAGGATTGATATGGCTGGGCAATTACAAAGTCCAACCCTAGAGCTGGTAAGGTGGATTAGTGGGTAAAAATACAGTCGGGTGACTGGAATTCGACTCCTGGAACCCATGTATGCTCACATGCGTGCAGGTACCTGCAGAGGTCAGAGGGCATCAGATACACTGGAGCTGGATTTGCTGGCCATTGTGAACCACCTCACCTGGAGCCTGGGAGCTGAACTCGGGTCCTCTGGAAGAGCAGCCAGAGCTCTTAACCTATGACCTCTCCAGCCCCTCTCTCTTTGGTAGTTCTTGGCATGTTGTTGTTGTAGATCTACTGTGTGTGTGATAAATAGAGCTCTGAGTGTGTGGTCACTGTAGACCTAGTGAGTGCTTAGAATGGCCACCATGATCCTCTTATTTTGCAGAGGGACTCGCTGAGATCCAGGAAAAGCAGTGGGAGTGTTCATAGTTAGGAAGACAGCTGGAGGCAGGGAAATGTCAGAACCAAATCCAAACTGACAGGAGCTTGTTTTGCTTTTGTTATTGTTGGTTGAAAACAGATCGCCTTTCTGACTCAGTCTAAGAGTTGACTGGATTCCAGGAAAAATGTGCTTCCCAAGTGGGGACCATAGCTTAGCAGCAGAGGCCTTGCCTAGTAAGCAAGAGGCCCTGGGTTGAATCTTAGTATTGAAAAGGAGAGGAGGAAGGCAAACAGGCAGGCTGGAAGGAATTAATTCGCTTTCACATATAGAACCCTTAAGTCATGATGTATCTGTTCTCTGCACTATGAACGTCCATCTTTCTTCCTGTTCTCTTCCTGGCAAGACTTCCCTCCTGAAGCTCAAAGCTCCTTCACCTGAAATCTTCACTAGGGATTGAACCCAGGGCCTTATGCATACGAGGCAATAGCTTTACCACCCAAGCTACATCTTCAACCCCCTTTAACTTCTTATCAGCAGGTCTGTGTCTGTCTGTGTCAAGACCTAGCATAAGGCAGGTACAAAATAAATATTAGTCGGATGAATACATACACATTATTCATACAGAAAATATTTTGCATTTAATAAATGCGCCATTCATTTCTGTTATGGAGTTACAAGAACTCAGATCATAGATGAAGGAGCTATTTAAATTCTTATGCTCATTTTTACAAATTGGAAACCTGAAGCCCAGGAAGGGAATTGACTTACTCAAGCAAGGATGTATAGCATATCAGTGCCAGAATTGAAAACTGAAAACTAAGCCTCTGCAAAAACACAAGCAAACCCCTGCACCATGGTTTAAAATATTTATCATTTAACTATATTAAAATATATATATATATATATATATATATATATATATATATATATATATATATTCCTATAGGAGTCCTTTCGGCACACACAAACAGGATTAATGTATCTCTCGGTGTGTTTTCTATTGTTGTAACAAAATACCTGGGACTGGGTAATTTATAAAGAAAATAGGTTTGTTTTGGCTCACATTCTGTTCTGGAAGTCCAAGAGCAAGGAGCTACTTTTGCTTAGTTCTGGTTTGGGCCTCATGCTGCTTCATCTCCTGGAAGAAAGTGGGAGGCAGATGGGTTTGTTCAAAAGAGAACACATGCAGAGGGAGAAGAGACAGCTGAATCTGATGAACTTGCTCCCTAATAACCAGGTCTCTTGGTGGTTAATGGGGCCCTAAAGGATATCAAAGTGAGAACTCACTCCTGTAGGGAAATATTAATCAAATCACCTCTTTTAAAACTTTTATTTATTCTGGGGCTGGAGAGATGGCTCAGTAGCTAAGAGGGCTTTGCTGCTCTTGCAGAGGACTCAAGTTTGGTTCCCAACACCCACTCAGGGCAGTTCACAATTGACTGTTACTCCAACTCCAGGAGCTCTGACGCCCTCTTCTGACTCCATGGGTACATGCACTCGTGTGCGCATGTGCATTTATTTAGGTTAATAACCCTCTGAAGGCCCTACTGCCTCTCAATATGGCTATATTGGGAATGACTATGGTTTTGTTGATTGTCACCCAAAGGCCCATGTGGTAAAGACTGGTTCACCACCTGCTTCATTATTAGGAGCTAATAAAATCTTTAAAAGGTAAGTGTTAGAGGAAGGTCATCCAGTTAGAGGGAGTGTGTCCTCGATAGACACTTCTTGATTTTCCTGTCTTTTTCATGCCCAGCAACGAGGTAAATGAGTTTCCTTTGCTGCACACACCCCACCATGCACTGTTTCTTCACAGTTCTGAAGGCAAAGACCAACTGGCCACCAACAGAAAGTTCTGAAACTGTGAGCCAAAATAAACATTTCCTTTCTGTGAACTGATGATCTCAGCTCTCCCTTACAGTAACAGAAAACTGACCAACACAGGAACCAAGCTTCAGCATGGGTCTTGTTGAAGACAAACCACATTTAAATCATAAAAGTATGCGTCCAGCATTTTATTATTATTGCTATTTTATTTCTTCCTAAAAGGAGCCCCTTTGCTTCTTTGTGGAAATAAGTTGCAGAAATAGCCCTGTCTCAGCCCTCAGGGAAAGCAAGTTACCAACACTCTTTATCAAATATTGGACAAAAAGGAATTCTTTCACAGCGGAAAAAAGATATGTATAGAGATTTCTTTATGTGTTTTCTTTTTGCTGAGCTTACAGCCCCTTTTATGGGCAGTGTGATGTCAGCCCAACTAGAGTGTTTACGTGTCCTGTCCTGCAGGCCATCCGCTAACCAGGCACTTCACAGCTCTCAAGTTAAACAATGGTGGGGACAGAGGGGACAGCACTGGAACTCAGTCCACCCAAGACATCACGGCTTTTCTGCCCAGTCTGGAAACTGGAAAGCATTTCCCCCAGGCCCCCGGCTCTGATTTCTCCCTCCCAGTGGTAAAAAAGTCAGCCAACCGCAGCAAGAATTAGCCCTCTCTTGAGATGCTGTTGTCGAGGCGCTTGGGGGATGGAGGAGGTGAGGTGCCTTCATTTCCATCCCCAGCACTCCAGCTCTGAACTTCAGATCTCGGAGATCAGAGCCTGTGGCACGCTGAAAGTGGGGCAGAGACAGCTCTGCGCGTGGGTGAGAAATACGTCTGAATCACCCCACTTTGCCTCCCAAGTGACAGTGGAAAACGCCAGTGGGAAAGAAGATCCAAATATTACCCAAATCCAGCCAAGACGACAGACCCGTCCACTAGGTCCTACTCTGGGGCTTGCGGCAAGAGTTTTCCCTAAAGCAATGGGAGAAGTTCATTTGTGATGTGTGCCAATTTGCTGCAGGAGGCCTCTCTTAGGCACCTGCTGAGTGCACCGTGTTTGACCCAAGAGAATCAGAAGTCTTGACCCTCGCTCTCATTGAACTTACCAACTCATCCTATGACCTTGCTGCTCATTTTCTGAGAGCCTGGGTCTCAGTCTGTCCTGGGCAACATGCTTCTCTACATTGCCAAGTACGAAGGGCAATGATGCCTGAGATGCAACACTTCCACGCAAGAATGTCACTAGCCCACAGACTGATTAGGGGAGATGAATGAGAGGGTTGGGGGAGCTGCTGTGGTGAGCAGAGAAGAAGGCTAGAGCAGACTTCTCAGAGGAAGTGATTTCTTGTGTAGCGTCATGACAGGAAGAGTTAGCGAGGAAGCTGCATAACGTGCGAACCCTGTAATTCCGGGAGTCACAGGTACAGCTACTGTAGCAGCTGCTTTACTATAAAGTAGAGGCTGGACTGATGAGTCACGAAGTTCTGGAGGACTGGACACTCTGGCTGTCTCTTAGACTTCCTGAACAGATCCACAAACAACTATTTAATGAACAAGACAACTCCTGTGTGTGGCTGGTGGCAGGGCAAATGAGTATTCCTGCTTAATTAAAATGGTAGCACTTTCTAGAGCCAACAGTATGGCTACCCTTTGAGATAACCTTCCTATTCCCAGATAGGTGCTTAGCAGACACCTGCCTCACATATGTACCACACTAGGGTGGGCCTTCCTCCATCAATCATGAGTTAAGAAAATGCCTTACAGGCTTGCCTGCAGCCCGATCTTAGGGAGGCATTTTCTTAATTGAGGTGCCCTCCTCTCAGATGGCTTTAGCTTGTGTCATGTCCCATTGACAGAAAACCAGCACACAGGGAGAGCTTCACTCTGTGCTCTACCCCTTCCCCATCCAGTGCGTAGAGTGACAGTCCGTTCTCACAAAGCTGCAGCTCTGATTTGCTCCTAACCACATTAATTCCCAGGGCTCTGCCTGCCTTCCTGCCCACCAGACTGTGGCAGGACAGAGAACATGGCAGGACCATAAATATGGAAGAGGGTTACTGTGCCCGACCTAGTGGGAGGGAGTTGTTGTGTTCAACCTAAAAGAAAGGGCATCAGCTGTGCCCTTACCTGGGGAAGGAAGGGAAGGGGTTGCCAGATCCTCTGGAGAGATGTGGATCGAACCAGGACAACACACCTGATACCTGTACCTCCCGAGGAAGCCACCCATTAAGATATTTTCTTGTCTCATTATTGTACATGTCCCATGACATGTGGCCAAACCACTGAACCTATCTTCATAGTCCTTTTCCTCAGGAAATCATACAAAAACTATTTCTTTCTATACCTTGGTGGCAAGAAAACTAGAGAGAGGAGAGGAGAGCCAAAGCTTCTCACCCCTGGGCTCTACCAGCTTCTTGCCCTCCTCACACTAGCTACCAGGAAACCTAGAAAAAAAAACCATGCTGGGAAGAGATGTGACACTGTCCATGACAGCTTAAGATCCCAGCTTGACCCAGAGTCAACATGGAGAGAGATGCAGGGGGCTGAATGCTGACTTCAGGCTCTGTACTAGAGGCTTTCCCTCTGACCACTCTGACCATCATTTTGCAGCCCTGTATTGACTGTATTAGGGCCTGGCCACTGGAGATGCCAAGGCAAACAATCAAACTAGGCCCTGGCTCCATGGAGCTCACAGTGCAGTGGGAGACCAGCTATTAAGTAGATGTTCACATAAAGGATTAAATAAAGGCATCTGTGATGATGGCTTGGGAGAAAGACAGTAAAGATGTCTGAGAGCATGTCAGCAGCTGCCCTAAACTAGTTCAGGATGCTGAGGAAGCTCTGTGGGAGAGGGGGTGTGGTTTTAAATTGGAACCTTCGCCGAGTTACTGGGCAAAGATCTTGGGAGAGGTCATTCCAGGTGGAGAGGGAAGAGCATACACTGAGGCCTGGAGGCAGGTGAATGGCTGAAGAGTGTGGAAGAATGGTGGGAGATCAACCCAAGAGCCAGGCAGGGATGCTGTCAGCATCCAGATCCCAGAAGGCCTTGGGAGTTACAGGAAGAACTTGGAAACGGATCCGAAGAGCAGTGGGTAGCTGGTGAAGGACTTGGAACATGATGATGCTGTGTTAACTGTTGTGGATTTGAACTGACTTCGACACTGAGGAGAGAGAATAAGAGCATATGGCCCAAGCCAGGTGTCTTAGTTACATTCTCACTGCTGTAACCAAACACCCTGACAAAAGCTACTTAAAGGAGAAAGGGTTTATTTTGGCTGAGAGTTCCAGAGAGGTACAGTTTGTCATGGTGGAGAGGACACAGGAGCCGTGAGAAACGGTATGGCAGCAGGAGCTGGAGTCTGGCTGGTTCAGTTGCATTTGTGTTAAATGAAGCAAAGAGCAAACAGGAAGTAATGCCAGGACAAAAAGCCTCAAGGTCCACCCCCAAGGATTCACTTCCTCCAAGGATGCTCTGCCTCCTAAAGCTTCCACACTTCCCGAGCACCTGGGGACCAAGTGTTCCAACATGTGAGTCTATGGGCCTATTTCACACTCTAACACTAGCAAGCAAAGAGTATGGAGGGCTGGAGCAGAGGTTGCAGGGGTGATAGAGAGGAGAGAGAGAGAGATCTGGGAGGCAGAGTGCACAAGATCTGATGATAAAAGGAGTGTGTGAGGCAAATGGACCTATCGCGAGTGATGACCAGGTTGTGACCTGTGCGACTGAGGGGATGGCGATGGCGATATTGCTGAGGCCGTGCATGGCTGAGATGGAGAAAACAAAGAATAAGAGGTGTGTCCCAAAGTTGATAACTTCTGGCTTTGTACTTTACTTAGAGCCTCAGAAAAGTCTTTCTTCTGCAGATAAGAAAATAGAGATCCAGAACGGTCAAGCAACTTGGCTTAAATCACAGAGCATTTTGTTGGAATCTTAGAAGAGAGGAACTTTTCTGTTCAGAGATTTGTGTCTGCTGTGTATTACTCATGTCATAAGGGATAGGTCGATTTCAAATAGGCCATCTCATTTAGTTTTCAGAAGTGAGGTTTTTATGATGTAGAGTGAGCTGTTACTTTTTTTTTTTTTTTTTGAGATCAAGTTGTTGTGGTCCTCAGGTTGACCAGAGTCACCATGGTACTATTGTGAATAGAGTTGGGACTTGGGACTGAATGGCTCAATCATGCTTGGCCATCATCCCTTGCTGCTGAATTTTAAAACACTGGAGACAGATAAATTGCCCAGCTGGTTATCACTGGACAATTTGCCTAACCTCTCTGAACCTCAACTGCTTCACTTACAGAACAGAGGAAATGATACCCACCTCAAGGGTTGGTGGCATTCCACAAACAGCTGTTTATCGAGCTGTTAAACATGGCACTCAACCCGAAGCTGGAGCAGGGTTCTCACTAGACGGGAGGCTGCTGCTGACTGTGCACTTCTCAACCTGAGCATCCTGTTCCCTGGAGAAAAAGCAGCAACTCCCAAAACTGGGGTAGACCTGGGGAACTGCAGACCAGCATCCCCCCAAAGAGCCCTGTCATCCCTAAGAACATCCCACAGGCACTTCCAACAGTTTCCTGCCTCACCCATGGTGCTACAGCCCACCCTGGAGTCCTGGCAACTGTCTCCACCCCAATCCCAACACCACCCAGGGGAAGATCCCACTTCCTTACACCTGAAACACGACAGTGACTTTCAACCTTTCACTGGTCTCCCAAGCACTTGCCCCAGCTCGAGTACACTTCTCACTGTCTATATGACAAAGCCAAGACCTATGGTCACCAAGTCAATCATCTTAGCATCTCCTGCCATCTCTTGCAGATTTACCTTCCAATGTTGTTCCCCAGAACTTCCCGCTAGCCAAAAGGTCAACAGATCATCTCCCCAGGTATTACCCACAATCCCTCTACTATCCTGCATATCACATGGTTCCTTTCTCACGTGCCCCCTCTTTGTAGCTGGAGTTTTCCTGGTCCTACCTAGCCCACAGTCAGGACAAATCTCTCTCACCCGCCAGTCCCAAAGCCACTCAGACGTAACCAAGTAAACACAGAGATTTATATTATTTATAAATTGTATGGCCGTGGCAGGCTTCTTGCTAACTGTTCTTATATCTTATATCAACCCATTTCTATTAATCTATAAGTTGCCACATGGCTCATGGCTTACTGGTATCTTAACATCTGCTTCTCATCATGGCAGCTGGCAGCATCTCTGTCTCAGCCTTCCTCCTCCCAGAATTCTCCTCTCTCCTTGTCCCACCTATACTTCCTGCCTGGCTACTGGCCAATCAGTGTTTTATTTATTAGCCAATCAGAGCAACACATTTAACATACAGAACATCCCACAGCACCTCTTCCTTTCCATCAATCTTTTAACTTATTTGTGTGTGTGTGTGTGTGTGTACACATGCCCTATGGATGCCAGGAGAGGGCATTTGATTTCTTGGAGCTGAAGTTATAGGCAGTTGGGAGCCACCTGACATGGGTGTTGGGAACTGAACCCCAGTCCTCTGGAAATCGGTATGTTCCCTCAACCTCTGAGCCATGTCTTCAGTCCCAGAAGTGTTGTTATGACCACAGATCTCTCAGCCTTAGCATATGCCATTTTTTTTCTTTCCTCATAAAGTCAAGAATTTTCACTTAAAAGAAGTTTAGGGTTTTCTTTGTCATATTCAAGTTCCCTGCATTGCTATCTTCCCCATTTGGAGTTATTATTGAGTGAAACAGAGGTCAATGGAACACATAGCACTAGGATTCTATGACAGTGTGTCTGCTGACTAAGGCAGGAACAGAGCAGTGGGAAAGTGGTGTATCTAGCAAGCATGCATAGTAGATTGACATCCAGGTCAGGATGGAGCTGGGAGACATGAGATTCTCAGCATGCCACTCAGAATGGTGCACAATTAAAACTTAGGAATTATTCATTTCTGAAATTTTCCATTTAGTGTGTTCAGACCACGGATGACCACAGGGAGCAGAAACAGAAAGTGCTAATACAGGTAAGGGAGAATAGTTGTTATAGCACAATTCAGCCCTCATACAATGACACCCTCACCATAGCCTCAGGAATATGGGCCCTTTCCTACAAATTTGTAGTTCACATGCTTGTAGTACAGCATGATCTGTACTGAGGGTAATTGTCTATTTTCTTGCCATATCATCTACTCTGCTGAGCTCTTGGAGGGCTGGGTGCCAGTCCCATTTATTTTGAAGCCATAGGTGGATCTCTGTGAGTTCGAGGCCAGCCTGGGCTACAGAGTAAGTTCTAGGAAAGGCTCCAAAGCTACACCGAGAAACTCTCTCTCGGAAAAAAAAAAATACTTATTTTGAAGCCATTTAGCTTATGCTACTTTGCTACAGCAGGTTTAGAGAGTGGACGGGAACAAGAGATGAGCTGGAGTTGAGGGACAACCTCCTGAAATGGCATTTTGGCATGCTACAAAGGGCACCTGATTGGTCTGGGCACAGTGAACCAGGAAGGTGGGAAGTCTGTTTCCAATAGCAGGGATCCGGAGGGACGCTGGCCATGGTGCTGATCAGGCAGCGGCAGGTTGGTGAAGGAGCCTGGGCTGTATTGAGGACCAAGGGTCAAAGGAAACTACCCAGAACCCCAAGTGTAGGTCCTGTGTTTTCTCCTTCCTTCCCCATTTTTCTTCTCACCTCTATCCTCTTCTGGGATTATCAGGATGCTGTAGGCCTTGGGACCCAGCCAACACCACCTGCACTACCACTGCTTCCAGTGACCAAGTTTCTATGTTGAGACACAGTGTCTCAGGAGGACACGAGACCCCCATTTTCTTTCCCTCCCTCCCTCCCTCCCTCCCTCCCCCTCTTTTCTCTTTCTTTTGTTTTTTCAAGACAGGATTTCTCTGTGTAGTTTTGATGCCTGTCCTGGATCTCTTTGTGTAGACCAGGCTGGCCTCGAACTCACAGAGATTCGCCTGGCTCTGCCTCCTGAGCGCTGGGATCAAAGGCGTGCGCCATCACTGCCTGGCCCTTATTCTCTCTTGAGAGTCCCTCTCAACCACTTTTTTTTTCCTGCTGGTTTTCTCTTCCTTTTCTCGTGAAGCAAAAACAATCAGGCTAAAGTGCTGAAAAGAAAACACTTGCCTTTGTTTTTCTTCAGAACAGTTGTTGTTTATGGAATTTTTAAAAATAGAAATTCAGCAAACCCTGTGATACTAACCAATGGATATGGATACATGTATAAATATATATAGTCTCCTGGAGATGCCCTGCTAATGATAGAGATGGTGTGAATCTGAGTGTTCCCAGACACCTATCTCTTCTTGCTTGATTTTCTTTTTTTCCCTGGAGCTCTGGGAGAACTCCTCCCCCAGCTTGGGTCTTTGACTGTCCAAGAGCTTTCCTCACTGAAAAAATAAACTGTCCTAAGAGGCAGGGAGCAACCCTAGAATGTAAGAGAAGACTATCTGAATGGTGAGGGGAGGAGGGTGATGAAGGAGCTGTAAGTCTGAACCCCGATGTTACATTTATGGGTGGAGTGATGGTGAGGGTCTCTTTGTCTCTTAGGGCCCCAGCTTCATCTTTGGTGGAATTGGGATGCTGGGATTCACTTTATGGGGTGTTTGGGATCAGGGGTGCAGAAGGGTCTGGGTGCTGGCTGAAAGCAGCCTTTAGCATGATTTGGTTATCGGCGCCTCCTTGGCTGAAAGGGTCATCTACTATAGGGCTGTCATGTGAGCAGGGACAGGAGCTGTAGGTGATGAGCAAGCCTAAGCAAACAGGTGCAGGACCCGGTCTCCCAGCCACAGCTGCTCACATCTGGAAGCAATTACAGGAGTCACTGGGAAAAACTCATATTTTACAAATGTGATAAATAAGGTCCAAATTTTAGGGGTGGCATGGCCAAGATGGAAAAGCTCATCACATGACCAATGGATCCTGGTCCTCATTTCTAGCCATGTTGCCACCATCCTTTTTAGGAGTATTTGATTTTAATTAACAAACCCAGAGCAAGAGAACTTGAGTTCAAATCTTGGCTGTGTCCTTAGCTGTCCTTCAACCTGAGACAATCAGAATAATCTAATCAGGATCCTGAGGTCCCAATGTTTCCACAGTCACATTGCTGGTCATCACCCTGGCCTTGCAGGCTTATGGAGATAGAGACACTCAGCATATGGAACTGTCTAGAAGTGCAGTATGGACACAACTGAACTATCTTCCCTTCCTGGGAAGAAAATGACTCCAAAGGTGAGGAGGAGACGCAATGTGCTAAGGAGGGGAGAAGGCACCAGCTCTCATCCTCTGTGCTCCAGAGACTCGTGTGTGTGTGTGTGTGTGTGTGTGTGTGTGTGTGTGTGTGTTCTTAAGGAGCTGGCCTGTCCTATGGCTCTCACTCCAGGTCTGCCAAAGGTTGTTCTATGGTCTATGGTCTAAGCTCAGTTACTTTCCATTCTCTCTCCTCCTTTTCTGTCTCTGTCTCAGTCTCTGCCGTGTGTGTGTGTGTGTGTGTGTGTGTGTGTGTGTGTGTGTATGTGTGTGTGTGTGTGTGTGTGTGTGTGTACATTCATGGTAATTTTGAGAGAAGGAACTTTGCCTCTACAGGACTAAGAGGTCTGAGTCTGCTGGAGGAGCCTTGGGTCTGACCTGGGACCCCAACTCACTCTGGATTCACATGATTCTGGATATCTGGCCTCTGGCAGGGCTGAAGACAGACCTTGGAGACCAGCAGCCAGGCTCTTGAGAACAGAGTCTACATGTTGTGAGCTAGGCTTCATACATCTGTACTCTTCCCAGATGAGTCTTCATGACACCCTGGGGCTCAGTTGCATTTAATCCACTTTGCAGACGAGGAAGCAGAGGCCCAGGCAATTTCATCATTGGGTCAGAGCACATGGCATCTAACTTGGCACACAGGCCTTCCCTGTGGCTCTGAGCCCACTCTCTTCACATCCTTTCTGCACAGCTGTGCTGTGGTCCTTCTCTGTACCACATATCCTTGCTGCTTCTATTCCTTTCCTGAGTTGACACTTTATTCTCTCCAGGTGTATGGGCATCTTTTTTCATAAGTGTTAGTGCATAGGGATAGACTCACAGGAGACCTGCTGTGGATATCGTTCTATATAAATAAAACACTGATGGCCAGTGACCAGACAGGAAGTATAGGCGGGACAAGGAGAGAGGAGAATTGGGGAAACAGGAAGAAGGGGGAAAGACACTGCAGCCACTGCCAGGACAAGCAACATGTAAAGACGCCGGTAAGCCACAAGCGACGTGGCAAGGTATAGATTTATAGAAATGGATTAATTTAAGATATAAGAACAGTTAGCAAGAAGCCTGTCACGACCATACAGTTTGAAGCAATATAAGTCTCTGTGTTTACTTGGTTGGGTCTGAGTGGCTGTGGGACTGATGGGTGACAAAGATTTGTCCTGACTGTGGGCAAGGCAGGAAAACTCTAGCTACAGAGACCTGTGGGTTCAACTGCTTCACATTATCACCAAGAATTCTGGGATTCATGAGCATCCATGACTTGCTCAGCACTCAGGGACAGAAATCTGAGCTTACTTAGATATGATACTAACATTATTTTGTCCCATTATATCCAGGTACTATCCTGGGTGGGTTTTCTCTTGTATTCCTTTTGATGATACTGTTAAAATAGAAATTGTCCTTGTCTTCATTGTCCAGATAAGAACAATAAGGCTCAGAATAGTGAAGATGTTCATTCAAAGCCATGAAGTAGATGGAGGCAGTCTTCGTTTGGCCTGTGACTTTGCTTCTAAAATCGGAACTCTTGTATGCCTTTAGATTCACAGCTATCTCAGATTTACTCAGCTGAGTGCTGCCTTAGTTTCTGAATAACTAATTTCTGAAACACCAAAGGGGCTGAACCGAAGGAAAGTTGTGGAAAAGGCATGTTTTTATTTTGCTACCTTCAGTGGTCTGCATTCCCATGCAAGTCATGTTGACTAATGGGTCCTTTGTCAAGCCAGGCAGGAGCAATTCACAACCCATAAGCTAGAACAGTGGTATTTATTATGCAATGCCTGTGGACTAGATAACCTGCTAGATACTTTTCCACAGGAAACAAATATTATTTGGTCCTCAAACTAGTCCTTTGATGAGAAAATAGAGATTGGAGAAGGCAGATGTTCATCCAGGGTCTTTGTATGAATAGGCAGTAGAGCCAGGATTGAAGTAGACACTTCCTTTGGACAGCCAGTTCTAACCTTGCCTGCATGTTGGGACCAGCTGTGGAGTTTCAGGAGAATAACCAGGCCATCTGAATGAGGGTCCTGGGCTCCCAGAGCCTAGCACATCGGTGCCTTTCAATGTCCATCAGCTGGTGCTGGGGAGATGGCTCTGTTGGAAGAGTGTTTACCTTGCAAGCATGAGGACCTAACTGCCATCCACCAAACCTAGGTTACAAATTTTTAAAAAGCACCACCATTCCCTGGGTATACTCAGTGCTGGGGTGCTGACACAGGCAGGTAGATCCCTGGCACTTAGGAGCCAGCTCATCTAGCCAAAATGATCAATGGAAACCAGTGAGACACTTTGTCTCATACAAACAAGGTGGAGAGCAACTGAGGAACCACATTGATTTCCGGCACTCACACCCAACACGAGTGCACCCTCTTCCAAAAGAAAAAAAGAAAAAGAAAAAAGAAAAGAAAGAAAACTAAAACACACCACGTGATGATGCTGGCAGATAATGAGAGTTAAAATTCCACCTGTGCTGGCAGATGGTCTTTATCACCCCAAGATGGTCCCCTGTGACTAAGTGGCAGTTTCCTTGCCTAAGCCCTTGGTGACCTGAGGTTCACCTTGCCCCTGACTCCATCCTTAGTGTGAGGTAGACAAATGCCACAGTAGCTTCCCACAGATGCTGTCAGAGGAAATACAATGCAAGATATACATGTGGTTCCCCATCTTCCAGTCGCCTTACTGGAAGAAGAACCAATGAAATTAATTTTCAAGATGTATGTATCCAACCCAAGAGAGATACAGTATCTTTCTTTGTGTCATAAATGTAAGTGCAATCCATGAGGCACTCCTGGTGTATTATTTATCCATGTGTTGTGTCTTTGGAATGTGGCATGCCTTTTATGCTCTCAGACATCCATCACAGTTTGGACCTGTCACATTACAAGTGCTTGGTGGTCACGCTGGGCTGGTGGCTGCGGTGACTGAACAGCTCTGACTGAGTCACATCCTCTGGCTGTTTCTCCTCTCCAAACTTCATCTTGGTAGAGGGATTGTAAAACCATGCCCAGGGGAGATTTTTCTCTTACTGAATTTTTGTGGCCTTCTGGGCATCAATCTATTTTATTGTTTCTATATATTCTCTGTTCAGTTGCCAACGATCAATCCTTGGGGCTGGGGAGATGACTCAGTGTTTGCCATGGAAGCTCAAGGATCTGAGTTCAATCCCCAGAATCCCGTGATGCTCATACTGCCCTGTGCCTGGAGTCCCTGGACCGGGAGGTGGAGACAGGGGGATCCCTGGGGCCTGTTGGCCAGCTGCTCTCACCTAATCTGCAAGCTCTGGGTTCAGTGAGAGATCCCATCTCAAAATATAAGACAGAGAGCAAACTGATAGGAAACATTGATCTCTGGCTTCTAAATGCACATGCATATACACCCACCCACAGTGTTCATGCATACATACACACACACACACACACACATGAACACACACAAGCACATGTACACATTCACTCAGGTCAATACTTGGTCTCTCAAATTTCTACTGTCTCCTTATGAAGGGATGGATCGGATCGTAAAGAAGTTTGTAGGAGTCTGCCTTTCCAGGGTGCTGGAAAGCGGCTCCTCTGTCTTCATACTCTTTTTTTTTTTTTTTTTTTTTTTTTTGTTCAGTTGTTTTTAAGATGAAAAATGCCTTGAAGAAATTATTTGATGATGTGGATTAGGAGAAATAAGAAACTATCCACTTCTTTTGACCAGGTAATTTTTCTAAGCAAACAACCTCAAATGTGGAGACGGCTTCATTCATACCCAGAGATGCTTACCAGTGTCTTATTTCTACCATGAAATAACTGGACACAACCCAGACATTCTGTGGTCATGCAGCAATTACAGGGGTTGAGCCCAGTCTAGGGAGTCGGGGAATCACACAGTTGGTTAAAAGAATATCAGAGAGTCACCGGGCAGGGGACATTTTATATTAAAACATGAAAGGGAAAAAGATAGAATCAAAATTGCGGATGCAGAATTATAACTAGGTGAAAATACCTCAGCACAACAAAATGACAGCAAGAAAATTCGCGAAGAAGTCTAAAGCGCCACCCTTATTTTCTGGTGAGTTGGTGGATGTGAGTGCTCTCTTTCCTTCTTGAGCTCGCACTACTTTCACAATAAAATAAGCCTTGTTCAAATAACTAATGTTAAGGACGGAAGTCGTTAAGAAGCAATTAAAAAGTTTTGCATGTTGTTAGAAACATCATTCATTCCGTGACGTTCATAGGCTCTTGAGGGGCGGGGGGCGGGTAGCCGATGAGGATTGTGGGTAGGAAGGCTCCTCTCTGCCAGGGGCAGATTTGCATTTTACACGCTAATGCTTCCTTTCTGACAATTTGGAGAGTCCTTTCCTAGAGCCTCGGGCTGGGGAAGCTCCCTACACAAAAGGCGGGTTTGTGAGGAAGACCCTTCTTCATTGGTGTTGGCACAACAAACCCTTTCTTCAGCCTGGCCTTGCAAAATGCAGGCATTCAGCGCCCCCAGGAAGGAGCCAGACAAGGACACTGCTCAGTTGCTCTAAGTCTAAAATTAAGTGTCTCACAAATGCAATTATGTCCCAATCTCTTTGGCACGGAGGACCCTTATTTCAGGGTTTGAAACCAAGTTGAAACCCTACAGACTTCCAGAGCCTACAGACTCTTAAAGGGGAATTTGTTTCTTTTCCCTATCCTAAAATAAACTCAGAGGGAGAAGCATTAGCAGAGGCACTTCATGAGAGAGGTGCTAATGTACCCATTTTGTAGATGATAAAACTGAGACTCAGAAGTGAAGACCCTAAAAGAGTGAAGGAAACCAATGGGGTTCAAATGTGGGTCTTCCTGGCTCCAAAGCTGGTGCACTTCCCCTGTGTGACTCAGTTCGCCCCTTTTCTTGCTTTGTCTGTGGGAGCTACCCATGTGAAGCTGTCCTGGAAGACAGAATCATACTTTGGGGCTGGGTCCCAATTCTGACCTGTGATCAGAGCCACACAGCTTGTCCCAAATAGACTCCACTGGTCAGTTTAGCTAAAAAGGATTTCCACATACAGGGGATGCTTAGCTCTCATCAGAAAAGCAAGGTGGCCAGTGCAGTGCGGAAGGGTTATTAGAATGCAAACAACGGCATCTCCTCTCCAGAGGAGCACCCCAACCCAAGCTCATGGTGGCTCATGTGTCATCCTCTCTGACAACGGCCCACAAAGGGTCCTGTGTATTCAGCAGGTGATGGGGGTCGCCTTCCTGGGGGCAAGTGAAAGAGTAATGGCGCTCTTGGCGGAAGATGGGAGAAGAAGCCGGGCGAGCTACAAACACACGGGCTGTCAGTGTGATTCACGAAGTAATTACGGAATAATACAGTGTAAACTATTAGGAGATAATAATAAGTCAGGATTGACTCATCACTTGGAGAACTTGGGGCTGACGAGCCTGCCAGTTATTTGCTAGTCCCCAAAGTCTGTAAACCAGTGTAATGTGAGCCAAATTGGCAGCTGGATTCAAAGAAGATAGGTCTATTATCCCCTTTTATATTAAACTGTGAGAACCCACTGATGGGAAAAATATAAATGCAAGCAGTTAGGCTAATATCACTACTAACATCCAGGTAAAATGATAATTGCCAGATGCCTAAAATCTCCAGAAATGAGATGCATTCAAACCGCTAAAAGCTGAAAACAAACCCAGGGTGAAATGATCGCTACGCCATTCTAACTGGAGGATGCAGAGTTGATGACAGTAATGGAAGCCGAGGGGGGCTGGAGTGCCTCCTGTGGGTGGGCCGACAACACAGGATCCATTCAAGCTAATTCTCATAAAGTGGCAGTGAGGACGCCCCCACCTACCTGCCGCTGGATGGAAAAGACTGTGGCTTACATGGTATAAGCAGCCCAGGCTACTAAAGAGATCAAGTTTGGGTGACAAGTTTCAAACCCCTATGATGGGCTTCAGAGTCTGGGCATTTTCTGATGCTCCAGGCTAGATCTTAAGATGTTGGAGAGTGGGTGGTAAATCCATAACATCCAGGAGAGCCTAAACTTCTGAAGGACTGTGAAGGAAAAGGGAGGTTCCCCATGGTTGCCATCACAGAGGACAAGCAGGTAGCAGATTCAGGTCCAAGCAAAGGCGTTACGGAGGTTGAGATGATACTGACCCATGTGCACCAATGTGAGGATGCCCAGTCACTTATTCAGGGACACAGTGATGAGTGAGACTCAGTTCCCAAGGACCCCACAGTTTATCCTCTGGTTCCCAAGCCAGACACACAAGGCTACACAGAAATTAGAAATTTACCAAATAGAGAGATGCTAAGTCACAGAACATTCTTTGAGTAGAGGTGACATTTGCATGACATCACTGTCTAGGGATGATTAACAAATTCCCAGGAAGAGAACAGGGAGTGGGTAGAGAGAGAAGCCTTAGCTACAGAGGAGCACAGTGCTGGGAATCCTGGGACCTTTGATTGTGCTGGGGTTGGGAGAGACACGAGGATCAGAAAAGATTATGGTGAGATGGTGATAAACCATGCATGCCACATGCACGGTGTGAACTTGCTTGTAGGAGCAGTGGGGTCAGGTGGCCTGGTCATGATCATGGGAAAAGACCCTCGGGGTTTGAAAAGAGTTTGCAGGTAGGAAACAAGACACAAAGGAAGGACCTAGGCTGGAGGGGCACAGTGGGGAAGGGGCAGAGGAAAAAGGTGAGATTCCCTTGAAAGACAGAGGTAGAAAAGTCAAGGCTGAGCTCAGCAGTGCAAGATGGGGGAACCATAACAATAAAGTGCCTTCTGCTGGGTCAGAGTGAGCCTGGGATTCCCAGTGGCAGGTATCAAGCCCCCAACAGTAGTGTCTTTCCCAAGGTCTGCCCCGGAGTTCCTCTGGTCCCATTCCACCCAAACCTTAGGACTGACTAGTCTGCACATTTTCATCTCTTCCAGTACAGGTTTACAGAAGGGAGGGAGATTATTCTCTGTACTAGCTGCTCATCACTCCATCCCATGGAGTGTGGGATAGGGTCAGATCATCCTGGAGAGTCCCAGGCCTAGCTCAGCCTCCCGGGACTGTCCCACACTATTATGGGGGTCATCTGGGCTCTCTGGATGGCTTTGAACATAACATGTAGCCACTGTGTCTCTAGTGGGTTACTGGTTCTACAGAATCTTCATCTGAGGCCGGAGAGGGGTCATGTTAAGTCATATGGGAGCCTGAAGATGCTGGTCTAGACCACTGATGCTGTCTTTACCTAAGGCAGTTTTCGAGCACCATAGATTTCCTTTTAACATGGATTTTTATTTTTAAAATCATCATTGTATATATTCACTGTACATGGTACTATGCTGCATAACACCATTTAAGAAAATACGTATTGCACATTGAATCTATTCCCCCTGCTCTCTCCCTTACTATTTCTTTTCCTAGCCTCTCATTAGTTCCCTCTGTCTCCCTAGGTAGTTCCACTTACTCTCTCATGTCTTACGTACACACACAATTTTATGTATCTCTATAAAATCTCAGGGCCACAAATGAGAGAAAACATGATATTTGTCCTTCTCAGACTGGCTTAATTCACTGAATATGATCTCCTCCAGTTGTTTCCAGTTTTTTATTTTATTTTATTTTATTTTTTATTGAGACCTAGTCTAATGTAGCCTAAACTGCCCTTGAACTTGCTATGTAGCTGAGGATGGCCTTGAACTTCTGATCCTCCTTTCTCTACCTCCTGAGCGCTAGGATAACAGGTGTGCTCCAACATGGCCAATTTTATGAAGTGCTGGGGCTCAAACCCAGGGCTCTGTTGAGCCTAGGCCAGCACTTTAACACCTCTGCTCTATCCCCAGCCATAGTTCTGATTTCTCTTTGAAAAAAGTATCACATTCAAATGTTCCTCATCTTGGCTACTGAAAGTTTCGTCACACTTTAAACTTTGCACCTGAGGGAGCTGCCTTTGACTAGTCCTGGAGGAGAGGATGACATGAGTGAGTGACTCCTCCAGGCCAGGGAGTGTGAGAGCTCCTTAGGTCCAGGTGGGCGATCTCCCAAAGGGTGTGCTCGAGGTATCGTGGGTACCTCTCACAATGGGGACAGAGAAGAAATTGAACTTTCTGGTGAGCGAACGGCATTTCCCAGGGGCAAAGCCAGGTCCATTTGCTGAGACAGAAGGTAGCAGAGCTTCAGACGACTGATACAGACAGGAACTCAGCAGTCAGATTTGTCACCATGCTCCAGCCCCAGAGGAGCAGGGCAGGCGCTCAATCCGCACAAATGGCCTTGGTCTTCAGACAGAAATATTCCTAGAGCAGAGGAGGGTGATTCATCAGGCTGCCAGGACTGAATGGAAATATCTTCCCGAGAATTTCCAGCCTCCTTTCTTCTAATCTGGGTTCCTGGCTGTGTGCTCTTGAGATGCCTTACCTGCTCTTGGAGACCAGGATGAAAAGTGGTCTGTGGAATCTGAGGGCCTGACTCTGTTTCCAGTGCATGTGAGCACCACGGCACTTAGTGATGTAGCACAGATGGAGCTATCCAGTCTAGGAGCTCCAAGTGCAAACTCCAGCTCCATTGTTAATTAGATTAGCAATGGGGGCTCAGCTCACTGAACAGCCAGTCTAGCCTAATTGGTGAGTGCCAGGCCAATAAGAGACCTTGTCTCAAAGAAGGTGGATGATGTTCCTGAAGATGAAAGCTGAGGTTCCACCAGCCTCCGCAGGCGCGTGTGCACGCACGCACGCACGCACGCACGCACGCACTCACATATACACATAAAAACAAATTAGAAATGCCTGCCATTTTGGGGTGCTGCCTGAGTTATTTTATACAAACCCACTCATGGGTCCCTCGCCATGGCTCTGTGTTGTACAGGTGTGGAACCTGAAGCTCTCAGGAATGCTATTGCTCAAGGGTATGCAGCAGCTAATAACTGGATCCAGATGAACCTTGATTGGTTTCACTCCAAAGAGCTTGCTACACATGCTTCCTCTGAGTCACATGACCTGGGATAGAAATCCAGAAGACCTCTGGACTTTCCTGAGCCTCATTTTCCTCACTTGGTCACAGAGGCTAGGCATGCTCTTGGCATTCCTGTGAGCTGAGACAAATTCATGTGATAAGACTTTCTGGGGGATCCTCTTCTTCTGGCACCACACAGAGTGAAGGGAACAGTGATGAAATGTTCTGGAAACCTGAGATGTTCTGGAAAGGCAAAGAGAACCTTTCCTCAGGCTCTTATGGAGTTTTGGGTGAGAAAGAAGAAGGGAGCATCCTGTGATTTGTATGTGGCGTATCACAGTGGAGCTCAGGGTGTGGGGGGGAGAGTATAAGCAGGAAAATCTGCGATGGCTTCCCAGAAGAACTGATATCTGGGGTGCAGTTGGAAGACATGGGGGGAAAGGAATTCCGGGAAGATGTAACAACATGCAAATCCCAGGAGTAAAAAGGGACAAGGCTTTATATGTGGGCGGGGTCACAGATGCATGTAGCTCAAGCATCCTCAATGGAAGGCAAAGCATGGTTCTTGGGTGAGAGGGGAAAAGATCTTAAATATTACAGTGGTGGAGAGATAGATCCAGTTGGTAAAATGGTTGCCTTGCAAGCATGGGGACCTGAATTCAGTCCCTAGAACCTATGTAAGAAAGCCAGACACTGCGGAGATTGTGACCACAGTACTAGGGCAAGAGAGCAGAGAGAGAAACCAAACATATCCTGGGCTATTGCTGACCATAGCATGTTACAGGTTTAGTGAAAGACACTGCTCAAAGAATAAGAAAGAGAGTGATGGAGGAGACCCAGTGTTAGCTCCTGGCCTGTGCGTGGGCATGCATGGGGTAGTGTATCTGCACAACACACACACACACACACACACACACTCACAGACACCATGCTAAGTAATTCATTTAGGAGCCAGTAACAAAAAGCCCAGTGTGATTCCATGATGTGAAGCATCTAGATTTACCAAATCCACAGAAACAGAACTCAAATGGCAGTGCCAGGGGCTAGAGGGAGAGCTGGTGTTTAATAGACACACAGCGTTAGTTTGGGTTGATTAAAAGGTTCTGGAGATTGGTTATGTAACATGTGAATATATTTAGCACTACTCAACTGTGCACACAGAAATGGTCAAGATGGAAAATTTTACATTATAGGTTTTTTTTTTTCCTTACCAAAACACTTTTGAAAATTAAAAAAAAAAAACCCACACAAACCTTTTCTCTAGTGGGGAATAATGATAAGAAGGTTAAGGGACTGTGGGCTAGGGCACAGCATTGTAGGGTGGAGTACACCTCTGGAGGAGATGTGGTGGCAAGGCCAGGCCCTCCAAGGTCTTTGAGCTCCTGCTGATAGGCTATAGTTCTATTCCTATCGGTTATAGTCAGCAGGAGTTTTTGGAAATGTTCTGGTTGTGTGGTATATGTGGCCTATACAGTTCAGCTACCTTGAAACCTCGTACTAGGGTGTGGTGGCTCCTGGGTGTAATCCCAGATCTCCTGAGAGACTGATGCAGAAGAATTACTATGAGTTTGAGGTTTGAGAGCAGCCTGGGCTACATAGTAAGTAGTAGGGTAGCCTGGGCTACAGAGTATGATACTGTCTTGAAGCATCGAAGATGAACAAAACAGTCCTTGGTGATGCACAAATGAATAGAAAAGACTGTGTTCCAATCAAGCTTTATTCATAAAGACAAACACAGGTATATTTGACCCATGGACCATGTTTTTGCTGACCTCTGCTGTGTCCCTGAAAAAGTTGCTTGGGATCATTTGTATTTTAAAAAGCCATTTTAAACATCTGTGCAGATACTGGATTGGGGGGAGTAGTGAAGAGAAAAGGCTGACTTCAGTCTAGAGCCCTGAGAAAATTAGGAGTGTTTTCTTCCCCTCGTGGCAGGACTGACCCCTCTTTCTCTGGCTCCTGACGAGGGTCTAGCTACAGGAGGAAGAGCCAGAGCCCGCCTTGGCGGTGGTGACACTTGGGTGGGTATCTGGTATTTTGCTGGAGGTCATTTGTTAGCAAAGCTCTTCCTCCCCTTCCGCCTCCCACTCATCTCTGCATTTCAGAGCTTTGATTCATTAACTCCAGCTGCTGGAATTGCAGGTAACATTCAGAGTTGCATTTTAAGCAGGCAAGGATGACTGCTTTAAAAAGTGGCCCCTCTAAAAAGGTTAATATTATAAATGCATCTTAAATGCCTAATACATAACCAAATGCCACAAATATGGAAATGTCAGCAACGCTAAAAATCAGAGCAAGATTAAAAAAAAAAAAAAACACAGGTCACCTTTGCTCTCTGTGTGCTGTGCTTTATGGAGTTCTATGCCGCTAAATCAATTGCTAGAGAGACGCCTTGGATTCCCTGGAGACCAGGAGGCAA
This sequence comes from Peromyscus leucopus, assembly GCF_004664715.2. Lineage (NCBI taxonomy): Eukaryota > Metazoa > Chordata > Mammalia > Rodentia > Cricetidae > Peromyscus > Peromyscus leucopus. The sequence goes on from NC_051086.1 coordinate 64,728,103, forward strand.
TGCATGGAAGCTAGTGTGAATCAGAAAGGGAAAGACCCCAAGAAATTGGAAATGGATCATCGGCATGGGCTGCTCTCAATCTGTCAGAGTGTTGGTTTTCTCAGTGCATAGCAAGAATGGTAATTGTTTTTGTTTTTTTTCCAGAGAGTTCTTAATTAACTGGGAAATCCACTGTACCTGTTGGATACATTTTACCCTAGCACTTAGGCTAATGAATGACATACAGGAAGCACTCTAACAAGACCCTTTGTATGCTGTACTCTCTAGTACTAGCCTTACATCTTTTTTTTCTTCCTTTGGGTCTTGAAGTTGGCTAGCATTCCATTAGGCTAATACTAACATTTCAGGTATGACTTCTCTGAAGTGTGCTAGGGTTTTGTGGGAGGTCATGTCAGAGTGAAACTTTTCTAAGATTTGGAGGAATTAATGCCTAGACAAGTACCTAGGTTGTCAATGATGCTGTAGAGGGAGGCATTTGTGATGTTTCAAGTAGACTACAGAGGAGGCTCCTGCCTCACTCTTCAGTCAGCTCTGCAGACCTGAGTGTGTGTGCTGGGGTGGTGAGATGTGAGAAGAGCCTGTGCCTGAGTGAACATGACCATGTATGTGTGTTTGTTTGAACAGGTCTGGCCTAAGGTCAGATGGGACTCATGAGGTGCCTGGGATGCATCACTGAAGAAAGAACCCATTAGTGGGTCCCAGTTTGAGCTCACGACCTTGAAACCCTAGAAAGTGTGTTGTAAGTCCTGTGTGCCCCAGCTTCAACCTTTGGGTAGACAGGTGTGTGAAGAAAAAGGCAAGGTTAAAAATGTATGCCAAAACAGAGAGCTGAGACGCTTGTCTTAAAAGACCTTTAAAAAGGCTGGAGAGATGGCTCAGTGGTTAGAGAATGTACTGAGTACTCAGAGGACTCAAGTTTGATTCTCACTGTTCAACAGGAAGCTTACAACTATATGTAGTCATGTAATTCCAGCTCCAGAGGATCTGATGCCCTCTTCTGACCTCTGGGGGCACCTGCACCCATGAGTACAAACCCACATACAGACACACATACATGCATATACATAATTATTTTAAAATATCTCTAAAGGAACTTTCAGAACAAACATGGACTTCCTCAAGTTTGGGAAGTTCTGGGGTCTTCAAGGTCATCCAATCTAGTGGTAATCAATTAATACTGTGTATCTGATTCCCAAGAAGGGTTTGCTAAACCTCTGGAGACTTGAGCACCATTTCCTAGACTCTATATGTCAGGCTAGGGGGCTGGAGGCAGCACTGGGGTTCTGTATGTATAATATGTACACACTCTTCCTCTTCCCAGTTATATTGATGGGGTTTGTCCAGGAACATCCATGGAGACACTCTAGGAGTGATCATGTAACCCACCATCCAAACCAAGTCACTTTGGAGAGTGACTAGCATCCTGAGCCAGTTTTGGTCAATGTCACACCCACTTGTTTACAAGTCTAGCAGTAGAGCCGAGTAATTATGATAGAGACCTTATGGTCTACAAAGCATAAGATATTTATTACGTGGTTCTTTGTTTAAAGAGTCTCCTGAGTCTGCTGACCCTGGTTTGTGTTATTGTTTAGCAAATATTTGTCCCTCATCTCCTCCTGTGGTGAATAGAATAGACTTTTCTATGTCATTGATGCTGGGATTAGCTGTGACTATCACTTGGAGGGATGGGCTATTAGGGGACATAACGTGAGCTTGCACTGTGAAGCGTAAGCTCTTGTTGTTCTCTTATGTCAATGATAAAAGCATGTCTAGTCAGCCTGCCAGTTCAAGGAGAATGAGAGCCTTATGGAGCAGCAGCAGACTTGTGATTTGTGAGTTTTTTTGAGTAAAGCTAAACCAGCAGATCCCTCTTAGGTATCCACTCCCAACCTGCCCATAGTCTTAAGAGCAAGTAGACTGGTTTTTGTTGTTGTTTTGTTTTTGTTTTTTTCAAGACACCATTTCTCTGTGTTGCTCTAGCTGTCCCGGAACTTGCTCTGTAACCCAGGCTGTCCTCAAACCCCCAGAGATCCACCTGCCTCTGCCTCCCAAGTGCTGGGATTAAAGGTGTGTGCCACCACTGCCCAGCTAGAGAGACTGATTGTTAATGAGCCATAGAGTTTTCAAGTTGCTTATCAATTAGTGTCACTGTGATAATTCCCTAGTATAGGATGCCATTAATAATTAGTCACATTTACAGGCATGACCTGGGTTTTATTACCTTAGCTCCAACCTAGCCACCCTCTTTCAGTTGGGAGGTGGGTATCTGACCAAGCAGCTAGGTATGCAATTGAATTGCCTAATTCTTATCTGAATGACGGGCACACAATTGAGGATGAGAAGGAGGGGTTGGGTTTAGTGGTTTCTGAGATAAACTGGAGAGGGTCCAAGGGAATTGGGGGGAGAAGCTGAAGGTCACTTTTGCTGATGAAGCCCCCTTCTAGATGCCCCCCTCTTGTGATAAATGGTCTCCATCCACTGAATAAACAGCAAGACAAATGCAAGTGAAGGCAAGTAGCACCAAGAATAATCACAGAGTCCCCACATATTTTGATGCCAATTTAATGTTGCTTAGCAAAAGAAAATGTGTGGTGAATAAACAAAGATCAACCCTGCCACCATCAAGTGGCAGGTGACATTAGCAGAAGATGGCCTTAAATCCTTTGAGAGCCTCCACGATACCACTCACGCAGCACAGAAGGAGGGGGGCCCTCCCCTGAGATGCTCCATGTGGACCTTTGCAAAGCAAAGGGCTCGCTGGTGCCATTATCACTCTGTGCCGGGAATTTCAAGTGCAAGTTAGCTTTCATGGGCAGATATGAACTTTTGTGTGTGTGTGTGTGTGTGTGTGTGTGTGTGTGTGTGTGCTGTATGTTGATGGGCACATACGTATGTTTGCTGTATTTTATAGCTATACGGCTTTGTGTGTCTCCTGGTCCCTGTGTATTTGCGTGTATGTATACAGATTTATGGGAGTTTTGTTTTGTTTTGTTTGTTTTTCGAGACAAGGTTTCTCTGTAGCTTTGGAGCCTGTCCTGGAACTCACTCTGTAGACCAGGCTGGCCTTGAACTCACAGAGATCCACCTGGCTCTGCCTCCAGAGTGCTAGGATTAAGGGCATGAGCCACCACCATCCAGCTATGGGTGCTTTTCTAATGCATATGTTTCCTGATACTGTCAGGGTCCCCCTTCCTGCCTGCTTCCCTCCTGAGAGTGTGGCCATCCCTGGAGGAATGCAGTGCCAATCTTGCTCTTCACAGGCCAGGTAAGACTACATTTTAACCATGAGTTGATCATAAATGTCTGTTCAGTCTGCTTGTGCCAGATAGACAACAGCTCTGTTTGGGGCCATGGAGGTGACTCTTCTTGATGTGGTTTTCTGTGTGATCGCTTTTGAATATTGCAGATAGCAGAACTTTTGAGCAAAGCCCTGATCTTTCTCATAGCTCCTCTCCATCGGTTCAGGTTGAGCCTGTTTTGATGGATCACCCCAGGGTACTCTAGCACAGGGGGTTAAGAGACAGCCAGGGGGGCCATGCAGGGCAGGGCTACAGAACTGAGCTCAACCAGCTTGAGATGCTGTTCAGCGGTAGTAGAAATTCATCTACCGAAGATACATGCAGAAATCCTGTACAAACAGGTCAGCCGGGGGCATTACTCAGAAGTAGCTTTAAGCAACAGGTCTGGGAGGAAAAAGAGATGCTGAGACCAGCCATCTAAATCATGGTTGAATACTGTCTATGAGCACCCGAGGGGCCCAAGGCTCTGGCATTTCCCATCCAAATGGTTCAGGACTATTTGGGAGGGCTTACATGCCCAGGAATAGGCCAGGCAGGGAGTAAGGGCCCTCAGCAGGAAGTCCTCCCTAGCAGAGACAGCATATCCTCCAACAGCTCAGAGCAGCTCCGGTCAGTCCCCTCTTCCTGATTCTCTCCAGTCTAATCCAGGGGTTCTTGCCTGATTCTACCAGCTTCTCCAAGAGCCTGTTCAACTTCCCTGCATGTTTAATTTCTCTCTGGACATTAGCAGTCTAGAACTGAAGCCACTCCAGCTGACATTTGTCACGGACTGCCTCCCATTATAACTGAGTGTTGCATGTATCCTGGCCTTATCTCTCCAGCTAGTCTGCTGGTTCCCTGGACACAGGAGGAGCAGCTGCTGCTTAGCTTCCTTCCCACACTGCCCATTAGAAGGTGCTCATGCCAGCTCCTCTCTCGGCAATGTGGCTTCTGAGATTATAAAGCTGTCACACAAGAGGGATTCAGCTCAGGCTCTGCATTCTCTGATCTCAAAATTCTGTATGATCCTCCCTCCCATGGTCTATAGGCCCAGCCCTGCCTAATTCTGGAGCCAGTGTATCCTCACCACGAACTCTGCCTAATGTGCTCATCCAGATGTGACCCCATCTCTTCTCTGTGGCCAGAGCATAGCTAGGCCCTCTGGAGGCCCCAAAGGGCTGCGGGAGGCCTTCATCTGTACTTTTCTGCTTATGCCCGAGCTGGCCTTTGCCTTTCCATATATATCAAATTGTTCCTGCTCTTCAGAGCTTGGGGTACCTTATACTTCTTTGAAGACTCCCCAGGTTCTTCCATGATGTGGGTTGAAGCCCTATGGAATTTGTTCATGCCTCATAGAGCACTTAGTATATCACAGGGTCAAAATTTGTTGGCATCAGGCGAGGTGTGGTGACTCGTGTCTGCTAATCAAAGCATTTGGGAGACTGAGGCAGAAGGCTCACCTGGAGTTCAAGATCAGCCTGAAATACATAGTGAATTCAGGATAGCCTGGACTACAGAGTGAGAACCTCTCCCAGATAACAACAAAGGTTTTGCTGATGTCTAATTTAGCTAGCTACATATTTCAACTTCCCTACCAAATGGTCAGTTCCTCCAGAGTTGGGCCACGTCTTAGTCTCCATCCCCCACACCCCAAGCCCAATCTGGAGTGGGTTTTCACTGAAACACTTGAACCAGTCTCTGTACCAGTTGCTAGAGGAGAGGTCCTTCTGTGAAGCAGGAGATGCTGATGGGGGAGAAGAAGAGGAGCTGGTTGCATGGTCCTCAGAGACAGGCATGTCATTGCCAGGCTGTGAGAACCCTCTTGCACCCAGGCACATGAAGTCAGATGTTGACAGTCACTGTGACCTGGCAGGCACTAGAAAGGCATGTCCCAGGCCATGTCTCCCTGACATACAACTGTGGGAGGCAGATGCTAGTGGGAAACAGTCTGTGCAGCAGAACTGACTGAAAAGCCTTTATCATCACTGTATAAACAGAGTCATGGGTTCAGTTTCTCTGGGTCTCAGTTTCCTTGTCTAGACATCCCTATCTGTTAGGTTTGGGATGAGGGTCCGATGAGATGATACTGGATCTTTCCGTGGTTTCTCCTTGCACTGAACCCTGTTTGCATAGATTAACATGTCATGAACTGGTGACTTCAAGAATGCATTTATTCATGTCTAGTTAGTAGACAGGGTTCTCTTTGGGGACAGACATCATGTTTCATCTCTCTGTTCACCTATATATTCCCATGTAGTGCCAATACACATTTGTTGAATAAATGAATGACCATGAATTATTAGTCTGAAGGAGCCATACCATGATATATAACAAAACTTCATTTATTTAGGATTAAGGACAGAAGCAAACCGAAAGAACATTTTAAAAGAAAAACTTAAAGAAGCTTTATAAAGAACTTTCTAAGTTAGGAACCACTGAACTCCTGACTACCAGAGTGTTCACTGCTAGAGGTTATGACCAGGGAGGCTGTCTTGTACAGATAAGGCTAATTTGTAATTAGTAAATGGCCATTTGCATTCAAATGCAGCAAGGTGCTCAGGTTGTTTGAAAAAAAGGCTTTGTTCTCCAGAGTGGACAAAACATCAGTCCTGCAGCATTGGAGATTAGCATTTTTTATAGTAACATTCTTTCATGTTTCCCTCCACACACAGTTACTGAGTTCTTCTGGATCCCCAGGAGCTATGCTAAACCCAGCACAGATTAAGGCAAGGCCTTCTGTTCACGAATGTCTTCTGATCCAGTGAGGGGTGATGGTCAGTAAAGAAGAAAACCATGGATGGAAGTATGGAGCAGAGATTGTCTACAGCAGGGTCAGCTCCAGACCGTGTGTCCTTGGCTATATTTGATGAAGCAGCCAGATCACAAGGACAGCGAAGCTCAGAGAGAAGGAAGAAGTGGTTCAGGGGTCCCAAGGAGGACAAGCACTATAGTCAATCCAATAGTGGATGGGGTGAGAATAGGGGAGACATGACTGAAGTTGGAGAAGGAAGGGGAGAATGAGTTGTGAGTGTCACAACTCCTGGGTTTAGATTTTACTCTCAGCATAAAAGGATGTAAGCAGGGACATGGCATGATCTGATACACATCTTTAACAAATATCTCTGGCTCTTGCATAGGGACCGGGGATGCAAGGATGGAAGCCAGAGAACACTGGATTAGTGACTCCAGCTTTCTCCACTGTCTAACCATCCCTGTTGCTTCTACCTGGGTCAGGCCTCTACCCACCTGCCTCCTCATGTCCTAACAGGGCCACCATCTCTCAAATGACTTCCAACTCCTCCTGGATGGTTTTTCAATGCCTGGGCCTCATTTTCTTCTATAATCTCTCCCTCACCTACCATTTCAACTACCCAGATCCACACTCACCACCCTCCATCATATTGTTGCTGATGGCTACTTGACCTTTGAAGACTGCTCTATTCTAAGACCAACTCCTCAGCCTACCAGACCACTAAGAAAGGCTAGGGGCTTAGAATAAGGTACTCACAGCCAGGGTAGAAACATGGAGTCATCACTGACATTTTCCATTGTGTTTCTGGAATAGAATCAACAGCCTTAATTGATCGGCTGGCTCGGGGAGAGGGCAAAGAGTCTCAAAGGAAGAAATCAAGGAGAACTCTTAGACATTTGGTTTGCCATAATAAGCAGTGGTGACACCTCTTGAAATGGGAAAGAATGGAGTAGGGGGAGCAATTGGGGATTTTTGTCAGTGAAGATGTGCGTGCACATACATGCTTGTGTGTGTGTGTGTGTGTGTGTGTGTGTGTGTGCGTGTGCGCGCGCGCGCGTGCGTGCATGCGTGCATGCGTGCGTGCGCATGCATCTGTATGTGTCTCTCTGCATGTGCCTATGTGTGTGCCCATGCACTGAATTAGGAACAAAGTGTTTTGGCATCAAGAGTTTTGTTCTCCCCATGCAGATTTTGAGAGTCCCGTCAGACATCCATGTAGAGATGTCAAGTCAACCAGCCACTGCATATTGCAACTTGAGCTCTGAGAAGTGATTAAAGCTGGAAATATAGATCTAGGGGTTATTTGCATATAGATTACCAAGGGTGAGGGATGTAGATAAAGAAGAGAAAGAGGCCCAGGCAGAGCCCTGAGGCACTTGAATATTTAGTTTCAGCAAAACTGGAGGAACCTGCAAAGAGCTGGACACAGGGCCAGTGACTTGGGAGTGGACCCTGAGCAGGAGCCATTTCCAAAGCCAAGAGAAGAGAGTGCTCTAGAGGAGAAGAGTGAACAGTATTCACTCTGAAGAGGAGTCAGCCGTGTGAGAATGGAGAGGTGACCACCGACAGCCTCGGTAGGAGGTCTGTGCAGTGGTGGGCTGGAAGATGAGGTGGTGCAGACACAGGGGCCTGTAGAGATACCTTTTATTTGAAGCAAGTTTTGCTGTGAAACGGGGGGGGGGGGGGCAGGGAGAATGGAGCAATGGCTGCAGAGAGAAAAGGCTGAATGTGCAGCAGGCAGCGAGTCTGAGAACAAGCTTGTCTGTCCAAGGCAACGATTCTGGAGAGATGGAGGAACAGGAGGAGCACAGGAGGCAGAAGGGTGGCAGCAAGTTCTTTGGGCTAGAGAGATGAATGGGGTCCAGGACACACACAGAGAGGTGGCCTCTGAAATGGGCGGCAACACTCGATCCATAGAAACAACAGGAAAGGCCGGGATGGTGCCTTTCCGTAAGCCGTGCAATCTCAGAGTGCCCGTCTAATTGTGTTCAAGTATGCAGGGAGGACTGGGGCTGTTGTGTATGAAAATGGAAGTATTGTGGGGGGAAGGATGTAGGAGTTTGAGTACACAGTAGAAGGTGTGAAACAGTCATTTTGAAGAATAGGCCAGTGAACTTGCTGTGAGAGTGTGGTGGGATTGCCAGGCAACACCGAGTGCCTCTTTCAGATTCCTGGCTCTAAATTTGAAGTTAGACCCATTCGCACGTACGTGTATATTTTTTCCTCTGGCAACTCAGAGCAAGTGGCGAGTCAGATCTGACTGAGCTCGGGGCTTGCCCTGTGAGTCAAGAGGAGGCAGAAGTGGCGAAGAAGTTAAGAAGCGTTGGGTAGAGAATGATTATGATGCCAGCATGTGCCATCAAAGAACGGTAGTGAGCGCTGTGGCTAAGAAGTAGGGGGGTCTTGGGATTAAACAGCTTTAGGATTGCTGGTACTGTTCTCCCCGGAGTGAATGGGCTGCGAGGATGAGAAGTTGGTTTTAAAGTAGATACTTAAAGTCAAGAGTCTTCAAAAGTGAAGCAGTCATCAGCAACAATAAAGTTGGGTGGGGGACTGTGGAGCTGGGTAGTTGAAGTGGTAAGTGAGGGAGGGCTTATTGGAGAAAATGAGGCCTGGGCATTGGAAAACCATCCAGGAGGAGTTGGAAGCCATTTGAGAGACAGTGGCCCAGGTAGAAGCAACAGGGATGGTTAGACAGTGGAGAAAGCTGGAGTTACTGACCTCTAAGGAGATGAGCTCTCTCTGCCACTGTTTCTGTCACTGTCTCTCTGTGTGTGTGTGTGTGGTGTGTACACAGGAGTGCCAAGTGCAGGTGAATACATACAGTTAAGAAGTAAGGGAAATGTATAGCCTGGAAGCAGTGATTGGAAATATGGAGAAGAGCTGCCTTACATCAGCCTTGGCTTATAGGAAAATCGAAGGAACTCAGACTGTACTGAAGCCATGCCTGGGAGTCTGGAACAGGCTTTAGTTAAGGCATCAGGAGGAGGGGGCACATTCGGGGACAGCTGAAGGTGTTGGGGTGTTTTCTGCCCATATTGTCCCAGAGGGCACAATAGAGGCCTGGGAGGGTTAGGAAGTTGAATGACGTTAGGACTCACACTGAGCAGATGGGAATGAGGTTCTGTGATGATGGGCACCGAGCGTGCTTGGGTTCTGGAGGAGACCCTCAGCGGGTAGAGTTGTGAGCGAGCTGGAATTTGGTACCGTAGTCTCTTGGGAAAAGCTGGGTTCAAGATGGACTCTTATTTGAAGTTGACTGTGCTCAAGGGAGCAGGGCTGCAGTCGTGTGTTTTGCAAGGGTGGACTAGGTCTAAAGCAGGGAGCCAGACTGGGATCTCAGGTGTTGTGTTGCTAGATTTCACCAGTAAGTAATTAGCAGGCTGGGCTGGGACTGTAGAAGCCGGTCAAGGCCTCTCGATCTCCAAAAGACAAACAAATCCCCCAGGGGGCCTGCACAAGTACAGATTCTGATGCCTGAGGAATCGCTTTTCCAGTGTTTCCCTAAGTGACAATCTTGTTGCTGGTGTGCACCACACTTTGAGCAACAAGAACTGGAGAGCCCATGGTAAAGGGAATACTTTGAACCACACAGAACTTAGTCACTATTTGCTCTCTCGTCATGAGAAGGAAGACAGAAGATTATCTTCTCTCTCTTGATTGCTGAAGAAAACCCAGAACTCTGGGCGTTATGGAAAAGCATCCCGTTTAAAATATGGATAACCGAAACAGTGTCAAAAGGAGTGGAACAAACAAACAGGTACAGGGGTTGAATTCCAGAAAGGCATCAGCTAATGATTTGTGATGGAGAAGAGAGGGGGGGGGTGTCTTCTTGGGAACTGAGGCACTGGACAGGGAGCTAGCTATTGTGGGCTGTGGAGCTCTCTGGGCCATCCGGAACTAGAGGTTAGCATTCATCTGGCAACCTTGGAGTTTCCTCAGGACCCAGATGCTGCACCGTGAGACTGTTCACTCCCACCTCTGCTAGAGTGATGCTGCTTCTCAGGTCAGGAACAGCCCCCTCCCTCCCTACCTGTCTCCCTGACTCTGAAAGTGAACGAGCTGGCAGAGCACGTGGGTCTCCTCTTCTGCTTGTTTTGTGAAACACCATGAAATCTTGATATATTTAATTCCATTGTTCATACAGGGAATGTGTTTTCTAGAAGGAAATAAGGCCGAATTACACACACACACACACACACACACACACACACACACACACACACACACACACACACACGGGTTGCGGCAACACAGATAGAAAATGATGACAACATAAAATGTTCTCAAGGAAACACATTCCTGGTTTTTTCCATTAACATTTATTCCCACTTGTTTTGTTTTCCACATCACCTAGAGCACTCACTAGCAGATGAGTGGTACCAGGCACCCAATGTTTAAGAACAATTTATATAGATAAAAAACATAGCCCTCAATATAGGGAAAATTCTCTCCATTAAGCTAATGTGTTCTGGGAATTGGAACATCGACGGTTCTATTTTCATGGTGGAAACTGACTTCTAGTAGGCCAGTGTTTTTAGGAAAACTGGGCTGAATTTTTTAAATATTACCCATTTCTCAAAGTCTGGGTGGATACTTCAGCATCTCTGTGGAATCTAAATTTATATAAGCATTTTATTGGATTTATTTACCATTCGGTTGTTTTGAGACTGTCCTGGTTGGTGGGGTTATTGTTGTTGTTGTTTTTTTGTTTTGTTTTGTTTTGGTCAACTTGGTGCGTGCTAGAGTTACCTGGGAAAAGGAACCACAACTGAGAGAATGTCTGCACCCAGATTGCCTGTGGGCAAGTCTGAGGGCATTTTCTTGATTGATGATTAGTGTTGGCTGGTCCAGCTCATCGTGTGTGGTCCTGGGGTATATATGCAGGCTGAGCAAGCCATGGGGAGCAAGAAAGCAGTCAGCATTTTCCCTTGGCCCCTGCTTCAGTTCCTGCCTCCATGGTTTTATTTGCCCTGGATTTTCTCAGCCACATCATGTGACCTGAGAGAGTTGCAAGATTTTCTTTGCTCCCCAAGTTGCTCTTGGTCATGGTGTTTCTCCCAACAATAGAAACCCTAACTAAGGTATAGGCAGAGTCTGTCTGTCTGGACAAAGTTGACCTTATCCCATGATCCTCTTGCCTCAGGTTCACCAGCGCTGGGATTCTAGGTGTGTCTCTATGTCTGGCTTCCCCATTCAGTCTTCTCTAGTCGTTTACCTCAAGGCTTACATGTTGTGCTCAAAACATTTAGTTAATTCTTCATAATCTGCTGTTTCAGATCAGTGTTAGGCATGTCTGTCTTACTGCCCAGTCAGAAGCTTGTCTAGGCCTGGATGAAGCCTTGCATTCTCAGAGAGTGAGTAAAAAGCAGCAGGTAGCATGAACAGCAGGCAGTCCCTAACTTCTGCATCTGAGGACTTTGGCTACTGCTAATGGCCCATCGAGTCACAAACAAATGAAGAACCTGATTATATTATTACTTCTGTCTGCAAACACAAATCAAAACTCCCAAAACAACAATGAAAGCATACGTGTGTGTATGTATGTATATATGTATACACACATATATATATATATACATATGTATATATACATACATACATACATACATACATACATACATACATACATGGGGACAGTTCTTCAGATCTGCTGCATCTCATTGTTCCCTGGGAAACAGGACCCTTAGAGTCTAGGGTTTGTCTTGTACAGTCTTCTTGCTTCCCCCCTCCCATCTCTGTCCTCCCTTACTCTTGAGGGGAGCCCAGAGTTTCTACTCTGCTAGTTTCTGAAAGAGAGACTCTATTTGACTAAAGAAAAAAAAAAGAAATAAAAAGGAAAGGATCCGACTGCTCCTAGGTATGGTGGAGGAGAAAGTTTATTGTAGCTATGTGGGAGAGCATGGCCAGAGGCAGGGATGCCTGGGAGAGTCCAGACTAGACATGACCACACTGAGCTGGGTCATGTGGGGAAAGGGGGAGGGGAATGGAGAGAGGAGAAAGGGGGAACCAGGAGCAACAGCCAGAAGGCCCAAAGGTACAAAGTGGGCTGGAAGTGTAACCGAAATGGTTGGATTATATATAGGGAAGATCAGCCCAGGCCCCTGCAGTGTTCAGATTGCAAGGGAAATAGTGTTGGAAAACCCTGGATTCAAATCTTGGTCCTGTTACTCATAACCTGTGTGACTAAAGGTATTTAAAGCTCTAAGCTTCAGCGCGTATTTCAGGCAAATGAAGACAACACTAAGTTCTACATCACAGAGTTTGCATCGAGGGTTCAGCTCTGTTAGTCTCATCTTCAGTTTCTCCACTGAGGACCACTCCAGCCTTTCTCAGGCAGCCAGACGGAGCCCTTCTGCAAGCATTAGTTCCCGGGCGGAGATGTTTCCCCACAGGTCTAATGCTTTGCCATCATCTGCTCCTATTTGTGTGGCGCCGCAGGGATGGGATGGTGCCCACTGTGTACTTTCTCCACGGGAGCCTCTCTCAGAGGGAACCCCTGCCTGCCTCTTAGCAGTGTTCTCTCCTCTTACACAGACTGTGCTCAGGCCCTTGTACCTTCCCCCTCCTCCAGGCCGTTCCTGATATTATGAAATGCTCTACTGTAGAAATGCGCCCATAATGCAACATTATTTCTCAGATAACATTTTCAAGGGACATTAAAGTCTCAGGGGGCCTGGCAGACGGTATTATGACTCTGGGACATTGAAAAGCTTCATCAAGATTTCCTTTTCTTGATTCCTACACTCAGAACAGGGAGGGAAGGGATGAGCAGCACTAACCTAGGACACAGACGGAGAATGTCAGAGGTGCTGGAGTACCTGGTCCTCTACCTGCCACCTACCAGCCCGTGTGACCCTTGGAGACCATGCGACCACGTGCAAGCTTGATGATGGTTCAGTTTTTTAATCTTCCCTCCTTCTGCCAGGCCCCAACTTCCTCTACCCTCCCGATGCTTTCTCTCGTCTCTCCTGTGTGGTCTTTCCCTCTGGAGTTTTGTCCTGCCCCCATCACTTCTTTCTCCACTCCCTGGTTGCTGATCCCACTTCACCGTCCTCCCTCAGGATGGATCCTCAGGCTTAGCCACGGCTGAAACCTTCAGCATCGTTCATTTGCATGTCCAGCCTCAACTCTACCTATGCACTGTGGCGGTTTAAATAAGAATGGTCCCCAAAGACTCAAGTGTTTGAATATTTGGCCCAGAGGGAGTGGCACTATTAGGAGGTGTGACCTTGTTGGAGGAAGTGTGTCACTGTGGGGCGACCTTTGAGGTCTCATATATGCTCAAGCCATGCCCAGTGAGACAGTCTCCTTCTGCTGCCTGTGGGTCAGGATGTTGAACTCTCAGCTCTTTCTCCAGAAAGCTGCCATGCTTCTCTCCGTGACAATAATGGACTAAACCCCTGAAACGGTAAGCCAGTCCCAATGAAACGTTTTTCCTTTCTAAGGGTTGCCATGGTCATGGAGTCTCTTCACAGCAATAAAACCCTAAGACAGGCATCTTGCAGTGACTTCAAAATTCATTCACCCTGGCCTGGCCTGAGTGTACAGCCTCCCCTGGCAGCCGATGCTTCCGGATGTGCTGCTATCTTGGCCACCATCCCCCAACTCTCTGGCGGACTGACAGGCCGGGAAATTTACCTAATGGAAACATCCGGCTAGGTCCTTCTGTTGCCTCTGCCTTGGGTGGAAACTCCCTCACCTGCTGCTCTTCCAGCCTCACCCTGGGCCTTTTCCCTCCCAGCTCTACCCATTTCTTCCTGTCTCTCGCTTTCCTCTCTCCACATGTTTGCCCTTCTCTCCTCTTCCCCAGGGTGTTTTTCTCCTCACCCAAGAACACATTCAGATTCATTCTTCCTACTGTCACCTTTTTCCCTTTCCAATGGAGGACACCCCCCACCCCCACCCCCACCCCCGCCGAGGCTGTTAGCCAAGGTCCTCAGAGCATCCCTTCCCTTCAGCGGACTGCCCCATTCATCCTCCCATAATGACCTGACCACACCCATCATCACCGTGGACCTCTGATCCCCCACCTCCCACCACTCTGTCCCATGCCTATGAATCTATACTCCATGCATTCTTGCAGAACTATACTTTGGGTGCCTTAATGGCACAGGCAAATACCACTTCTTCCCTTCGCTGTTCTGGAAGGCAGAATGACCGCTTTCTCCCTGGGAGTCCCATGTAATTTTGAGTCAGTCTACAGCTCTGTGCTTCATTGCAGAGGTGTTTGGTCAACAGCCCACAAGAAACACTTGCTCTTCTTGGTCACTCTGGCCAGGTACAGGGTCCCATCAAGGCTGTACTGAGCATGGGTATCCTGCTTCCCTTCAAGCTTTCTCCCAATGACAACAGCCCATGGGTATCTTTGAATTCAATTATTCACATCCTCTCCATCCCCACTCCTCCCCAGGCCGCATTCTCTTTCATGTGGACCACAGTGACTGGCTTTTCACTGCTCATCTTGCCTCCGTTGCAGACAATGTGATTTTTTTCTATGAAGCAAGCCTATTAACCAGTGATTTCTTGTTGCTCTGGAGACAGAGACTCAAACTCTCAGCAGGGTGTATCCCACCGTGCCTGCCCCTCTAGCCTTACCCCGATACCTTCCTCTTGATACTTGCTGTCCTACAATGAGCTCTAGGCTCCTTCTGCAGTAAGGCCCTCATCTGTGCTCTAGGCCCAGGCTGTTCCTCTGCTGGGACCAACTCCTTCCTCCAGCTTTCTCATGGGCCCACTGGACCTCACTCCTGGCCTCCCTCCTCCTGATTCTATCGCTCCTAAGCAACTCTGAGTCTACATTCAGCGTTTACCTTCATTTGCCAGCCTTGTCAGATGGGGGACATCTGCCACTGTCCTCTCCTCTGCCTTCCTCCCCATACACTGGGAAGGCGCTCCGCAGCACACCTCTGCGGGGCAGATGCTGTCACACATGTGCCGCCCGTAATAGCCCGGGGAAGAGCCTGCAGGCGAGAGATGCATCTCCTTCATCTTGGTTGGGTGTATTACATCATTCATCTGGGTTAGGTATGTGTGCATCATTCATGAGTTCCACCTGGCAACAGATAAAGCCCAAAGCCTGTGGACAGACACAGGAGAAGCACAGGGCAGTTTGGGACCAACGCCTTGCTGAGCGAGCACAATAAGGCAGAGCTTTGGTTTCTGTGGCTTGTTTTCCTGAGACATTGCTTGGAGCAGGATTAATGGGGGGGGGGGGATGTTACAGGATGGGGAAGGGCTTTAAAGCCCTGGCCTTTTGCTTCCTGAGACATAACTGTGCATTTCTTAAATGCACAGCTCCTGGGATAGTAAATTATTTGAATGTAGGGAGCATATCTTTGGTTTCCTTTAGCAAATAGTAGAAAGTTTTGTAAATGTTTGCTGAATTGGATTGAATTTATCCCAATCATAGCCTGAGCCTTGGTAAAATTCACTTATTCATTCAAAATTTCTCAAATGCTTACTGTTCATTCATTAATTCACTCATGTAGCATTTACTGCCTATCTGCTAATTACCGGCCGAAGGAACTACAATTATGAAACAGGCGGACAGTTCCGTTTGCGCAGAGCTTCCCATGTAATTGAAAATCGGGAACCGAGGCAGAATAATCAATGCTGAGCTAGGAAAGATCAGGGGGTGAGGAGATGTCAGAGAAGGAGAAATGGATCTAGACCTGGAAAGTGATTTGCAAGAGATGCAGCCCCTTCCCTACACACACACATACACAACCATACACAAAGGCTACTTACTGAGTGGGAGCCAACTAGGCATGGGGGACAAGCCCAGCATATTAAAAGCCAAACCAAACAAAACAAAAGAAAAAAAAAAAAAAAAGCCCAGAAAACAGCATGTAGAACCCTCAGAGAATCACCACCACCCCTCCCCCACCACCACCCCTTTTGGGAAAGAAGTAGCACCCTGGTGCAGAATATTGCTGGCCCCTTCCATTTCCCAGCCTGCTCATAGCAGCGTGGGGGCAAGCAAGCACTTCACTAGTCTTTTCTATTGATGCTCCAGGCCAACTCTATGAAGCAAGAATAAGCTCGTGCTTTTTTTTTTTTTTTTTTTTTTTTTTTTAATAAAATTCAAGAAAACTCAGGGACCTAAGGAATCTTGCCCAGGTCAGCCGAGGGACCAGGTTTCAGACCCCTGGCTCAGGTTTTACCCTCCCCAGAGGCACCTCTAGATTCCGGGATGTTGCCGAGGCAAGGTGCCCACATGGGCAGCACACTCCCAACGATGTGAACACAGTCTGCTGCCCTGGGCTCTCTGGCTAGCCTCCATTGACATTCAGATCTGCTGTGGCAGCCCCATTGGGGAGGCAAGAGGCCTGAAAAGGCCACCTTGGCAGGCAGCACTTTGGGCCACAAAGTGTGTTAACCTCTTGTCTTCACAGTATTCAAACGAGGCCTCCAACTGTTGTGCTCAGGGCCAACACCTGGATGCACGATTTAGAAGCGCCCTGGGCCTGTAGAGCATGAAGGCCTCATTATGTAATTAGGTCTTTGGAAAATGAGCGATTATTCTTCAATATTGCAATCAGAGGACTGGGTGCAGCTTAGGGATCTGAGTCTTCTTACAGATGCTAGCCCTGCTGCGTGAAGGCTGTCACAACAAGACGTTCCCCAGGGAGGCCCAGGCTGAGCAGGGAGGGACTGGAGCTTCTTTATCTCCCAACAACCTTGGGGGTTAGGGACAGTGCAGAGCAGTGATCTCAGACTTGAGCAGGCATCAGGCTCTCCTGGGAAATGAGAAAATCTATTGCTGGGCCCTAGCTCCAGACATTCAGGATCCATGGGTCTCGGGCAAGGCTTGAGGACTTATATGTCTAGCAAGTTCCCTGGTGGTGGTGCTGCTGCTCACTGGAGGCTGCCCTTTGGGAGCCACTCTTCAGAGTGAATTCAGATGGGGCACCCTCAGCCTCCATGAAAACTCTCCTGACCAAGGCTGAAACCCTCACTCCCCATGGGCACATAGAGTGTGCAGCTGAGGCACATGGTGTAGCGAGGGCAGGGGCAATAGATGGTGCTAGTCTTACTCTCCTCTACCCCTCCCCAACCCCCGTCCCAATTAGGTTTAATCTTCCATAACAAAAGACTTGCCATGTCCTTTATCTTAGCCCAGAGGCATGACCACCTTTAATTAGGCACCCAAATCTAGATCCCTATCCTCTTCCAGAGTACCAAGCTAGACCATGTCCACACGCTCTCTAAGTTGTCATCAGGTTCAGCCAAGATCCATACAGAACCCTTCCAAGGCTAGCTCATCTATGCCCTGCCGCCATGTTTCGCCTCCTTCCTGTGTATGAAATGTCACTTCCAGGGTGATTTAGGAGCTCATGAGAACTCAGGAGTCTGAGTATGATGCCTGTGGAGAAGTCATCTGTGAGCTTAACATTGACCTAGGACTTTGTCTTGTGTGACCTCACTGCCATTTATGAGTGTGTCAGCCCAACACACACTCATGACCGTAAGAAATTTCTTAAAGTCTAAGCAAAGTTTTAGGCAGCCTTTCATCAGAATTGCTTGATTCCTAAAAAACGCAAATTCCTTCCTCTTACCCCCGCCCCTACTGGAAGAGTCTCTGGCAACCTTTTTTAGCCAGTATCCCAGGTAGCTGTTATGCTCACGGAAGCTTGACAACCATACACATTTTAGATCTGGGGTCAGTAAACTATGGGCTGCAGCCAAATGTTGCTTACCACCTGTTTTCCGTGCGGTCTGTGAGCAGAGCGGATTTTACATTTTTAAACGGTTAAGAAACCCAAAAAGGGCACAGCGTTTTCTGACATGTGAGAAGTTTACTGGAATACAGCCATTCTTCCTCGTTCGTATTGTCTTTGGCTGCTTTTGGCTTCCCGTAAAGGAGTGGAATCATTGTGACAAGCCATATGGCCCGAAGTCTAAAATATTTTCTCACCAGCCCTTTATAGGAAAGGTGGGTGACCATGTTAGCAGGGGCGGCTGATGAATGTTGTTGATATGTGGTTTTGTTTTCCAGACCTAGGGACAAAGAAGACTTTGAGTCTTCTTGACATGAACCTGGGAGAGCAAATAATATCTCCCTCCTTTTTTTTTTTTTTTTTTTAGTAAATGTTCATTTGTTATATGCAAAGTGCTGGGTGTTGAGTTACAAAGGAGGATGTAATAGGTGAGTTATATATAAGTTTGACAATTATGCTTGCCCATCGCAGTGGAGCTCATAATTAAATAAAAGGCTGAACATTAGTTGGTCCTTATTTACCAGACAACAATGCTACATGCTATTACACAGGGTGTTTGTAGAAGGCATCCATAGGAAGTGCTTTTGCTTGGAGACAAAAGCACCCACTGAAGACTCTTCATTTTATAAGACTGGAAAGCAGTAAAGTCTGAATTCAAAGCTCTTGCAGCCAGCCAGCTAGAGAATGCTGCTTCTTCTTCTTCTTCTTCTTCTTCTTCTTCTTCTTCTTCTTCTTCTTCTTCTTCTTCTTCTTCTTCTTCTTCTTCTCCTTCTCCTTCTTCTCCTTCTTCCCCTTCCTCTTCCTCTTTTTCTTCCTCTTCTTCTTCTTTGCTTTTCAAGATAGGGTTTCTCTGTGTAGCTTTGGAGCTTGTCCTGGAACTCGTGCTGTAGACCAGGCTGGCCTTGAACTCACAGAGATCCTCCTGCCTCTGCCACCTGAGTGCTGGGATTAAAGGTGTGCGCCACTACCGCCCCACTCATATTTTTTTTTTTTTTAACATGGAACAATGTAAGTCATTTGGAGAGGAAGAAACATCCTCAATGGATGATAGGAAGGGGAAGGACTGGAGCTCATTGGTCATTGTGCTGTGGTGCTAGAGATTGAACTCAGGGCTTAGCTGTGTTAGGCAAACACTCTACCCCTGGGCTATGTCTTCAGCCCTTTCTGGAACCCATCTGGGTCTGGGAGAGAGATAATCTGGATATATCTCAACAGCATGACCTTGGCTATGTGGCAATCTTGATGCTCCAGTGACTAGAACAGGTGAGAGCCAGAGAAGCTGGTGAGATGCTAAGGGGATGTCCAAGGACACAGGAAACTCTAACAGGAAGTCAACAGACATTGAGCCCAGGTTAGTGTGTAGGTACGCTGGAAGGGGTTTCTAGGGAACACCAATACCTAGGGTTAGGAAAGAGCCAGATTTAAGGTTAAGAGGGGTCCTCTACATCAGTGCTATGAGGTTCTGAAGCAGGATTCCACCTTAGATGCCAAGAGAGCACTCATAGCTGCCTACTTTTTCTTAGATTCTAGCTCTGGAGAAGGTAGCTAAAAATCAATACCAAAATCATAGCAAGTTCAGACAAAAATGGAGGTCAAATGGGGGTATGCTAAGGCCTCGAGAATTACCTAAAATTTGATTCTCATCATGTTCCAAACCCTGATCCCTTGAAGCCAGCTATAGGCAGCCATCTAATAAAGTTCTAGCCAAAAGGATAGGAAAGAACTCGTTCAAGGAACTTGTGGGGAAGTTCCTTAAAGAGGGCTGACTTAACTGAGCATCATTGCTCTTTTTACCTGCTGCCTCTCAGAACATAATGTGATGGGTGATGCTTGGCCTATGAAGCAACTTCGTGAGTAGAAGAGTGGGTTGGGATGATGGGACTGAAAAACAGGAGCCTGACCCTCTATTAACCATCCAAGGCTTTGGGTTTGCCTATCTCCTCCTTTCATCTTGTTTGAGCCACTCAGTTGAGAGGTTGACTGTTATACAAAGCTGTTCTTTGTCCAGATAGACACACTTCCTCATGTAAGACCATTTCCCAGCATGCAGTGCGTGTGTCATTAATTGCAGACAAGTGAACTTCACCTAGCCTAAGCTCAGACATTCATGGGGCCATGATTGTGTATTTATTATATATATATTCAAGAAAACATAGTCAGTAGCTTCCAACCTGTGATTACATGGCTAAAACTCAGGTTGGCATTTCTATTTAAAAAGTAAGTCGATTTAAAATAAATGCTGGGGTACATATAGGATAGCCAAATCACAGGAGGGGTGGTGATGGCAAAGGCAGAGCTGGTATGATTGGACGGCATTCAAGTGGTGCCCTGGGGAATGACGGGAAACCAGACCCACCTCACCTCATCCCCAGCATGCACTCTCTAAGCGGCTATGGTATCAATGACAACACACACAGCCATCTCCCTGCAGAATGTCCCTTGCCTCTGCCTCGCCCACCTCTCACCTCTGAACAGCAGCAGCAACAACAATCTCAACAACAACAAGTCCCTAGACCCTTTTGTGTTCCTTCAGATTTTCTAATATGCATTTTTCTTTTCAAAAGCACATGTCACTCACGCACCCACTTTTAATACTTTTGTTTTGGGGGTTTTATCAAACGAAGCCTTTAGCTTCAGTCATTTTACAATCCTGCCTTGGTCTCTTCCTCACACTGGCTCCTTGGTTGGCTTCCACTTGGTGTGGTTTGAAATCAAAGGAAACTGCTCCCCATACAGGAGCTCTATGGTTGCTTGTTTCTTCTGAGCAGAAATAGATTTATCACGTGTGGCCAGATGGAGCCTCACCCAGAACTTGCCTCCTAGGGATGGGAAGAAAGGAGAATTCCCTGAGCATAACAAGCATAGCTCACTCTGGGGACTTCCCACGGCAGGTACCACCTTGATCTCAGCTTTGCCACAACTCAAGTAAAGACACGAGATCTTGCCTATTTTGGGGAGAGGGTTCTGAGTGCTTTGACTCTGTAATCGGAGTCTCTGCCTCACCGGGAAACCTGGGACAGTTGAAGTCCCCCATCTCTTGAGTTTAAGAAGGATGGTCTCTTCATTTTCTATTCACCAACAATGATTGCAGAAACTGGGAAAATGCTGGAGGACAAGGGGGCTCCAGTTTTGGATGCAGGATAAGTGGAAGGTTCAAGAGCAATAGTGACATGCCCTGCTCTCATTCAAACGAAGACTGGTTGTGTGGGACCTGGGTTGAGACAAGCGGGAGAGTCAAGTGGGAGGTGGTGGTGAGGAGAAAGAGAGGGGGAGAGGAGGAGGGAGGGAAGGAGGGAGGGAGGGAGGGAGGGAGAGAGAGAGAGAGAGAGAGAGAGAGAGAGAGAGAGAGAGAGAGAGAGATTGAGTAAAGGGCAAAGCCAAGTATCTCAACATGAATGGTCTTTTACAGTGGTCCTGAGGGTGAGGCGGGGTGTGGGTTTGGGTGTAATAGACAAATTAGTATACCTGTGGCCTCAGGTTAGTTCTGTTGACACCCACGGGTCGCAAATATTAACAATGAACTAGAAGACTGACTTTGAAACGGCTGGAATCTCCGTGTAACCTCTGTCGGTGGCTGTCATCTTGCTCATTATAACCCCCAGTGTCATACCTGAGCCTTGAGACAATAACAGTGGAAGTAAGGTCAGGCTAACATCTCATTTATAAGTGAACTAACTGAGGTTTGAGGGTCCTTCCCAAGGTCATACTGATGATAAGTAATAGAATATAGCATAGATGCCTGGCTCCCAATTTCTGAGTCAAGGGCTCTTTATATCAGCCTAGTGCCTCTGCAGTTTGTGATTGACAGGGTGAAGCATCTGGAGTCCTTTCTGGCCTCACTAAGGCAATCCCACCCCTCTCCTTCTAACTCCCACTCTTCACTTCCCATTGTGTACTTGGCATCTCTAACAGGTCTACAGGTACTTGAGTCTCGGCATCTCCTTGACCTTTGCATGCCTTTGTTACCCTCCATTTGCTACTTTAATTCTCTCATTCCCTCCTAGATGAATTTTATTGAGCAGAGAAGTACAGGTTGGTGCTATTCAGCACATGTCATGCCCCATGTAGCAGAACTAGGTGGGAGTGGTGGCCATGCTCACTTTCCTCCTGCATATATTGGCTGGATCCCAGCTTCTGTGGTGGACACAAGGTGAGACAAGAACTCCTAAGAGGGCCCAGCAAGGTAATTGCCAACTGTGGTGGCTTGGATGAGCAATGTCCCCTCCAGGCTCAGGTACTGGAATACTTGGTTCCCAGTTTGGGGAGGTGGTGCTGTGTTTGCTAGAGGAAGTGTGTCACTGAGAGCAGGCTCTTAGAGTTCATAGCCTGGCACTGCTTTCTGTTCTGTATCTCTTCTTTGAGTTTTTGGTTGCAGATCTCATTTCTCAGCTTCCTGCTTCTGCTGCCAGCCTCCACCCCTCCCATCATTATGGACTTTCCCTCCAGAACCTTTAGCCAAAATAAACTCTTTCTTCTACAAGCTGCCTTGTGCATAGTATTTTATCCCAGCAACAACAACAACAAAAACAAAAAATCAATGACTGCTTGAAGATTGAAATGAATGAGATGATCTAGCCCCTCCTCCCCAAAATGTACTCCAGTTCACCAAAGTTTTACATGAAGTTCTGAGGGCTTTGAAGCCCTTGAGACCTATCTGTAAATACCCCAGTCTTCCATGGTCTGTTAAGAAGTGGGCATGGGGTGATGGCAGTGAAATAATTAGACATGAACGCAAGGCAAGAAGTTGAAAGATACCTGCTTGCTGCCAGTTTAAAAGCAAGATGGGAAGATTGGTGTGACACCCAGGGAATTCAGCTTGGAGGAAATGCCCAGAGTACCAAATGGTTCAAGGCAGGGGCTGGTGAGCAAGAGGGTCCTTTATCTCAAGAATGGAGAGTCATGCTCCTGAAATGGTCCTGGTCACACCTTCCTCGGAGTCATAGAAAGCTGGAAAGATGAAGGATAGAGGGTCCTGTCTACCTCTATGGGCTCTCCTGCCCCTCAGGGGAGGGACTTTACTTGCTAACAGAGCAGGGCCTCTTGGAACACTCTGTTTAGTATTCCCCAGAGTCGGCTTTAGCTTCTACTGAAGAAACAGATGGGAGAGGCAGGTGGGCCAGGAGGAAGTGGTTTGACAGCACCCTGAAGGTGGGATATCCAGTTTTGAAATCCCTCACCTTACACAAATAGACGTCTTAAACTGTATCTCTATGAAAATTGAAGACTGATAAGAAAAACTCTTTGCTTAATGGCTTTTAGACTACTTTCAGAGAGACATAGCTCCCATTTCCCCTTGATTTAAAATCAGTAGTTGCCTAATATATTGTTCCCTAAAGCATTTTTTTCCTCCAAAGAAAGAAATGTCCAGAAAATCAGCTTTCCAGTGTCCCCATAATGACATGGAAATAAAATGAGAGTGCTAGAAACCTTTACACTTTAAAAAGATTCCATTTCCCCAACGGAGACCCTTCAAATGTCTCTACCGACTCACATACACGCCAGCAACTCAAGCAGGAGAAGCACATGGATACAGAATTGCTAGGTGCACTTTATAGCCGGAAACCATGATTTGGAGATGTTAAGTGACCTGCCCAAGGCTACACAGCAATCTCACTGCAGGACAGGTGGCTGTGAACTTAACATTGGTTTCTAGAGGGGAGAGCTAAGGAGAACTAATATTTTGTGAAATCAGGGTGGCTTACGATGTCAAGGTACTCGCCTCTCCCCAGCACCCTTCTCCCTGCCATGCTGTGAGTCGGTGTCTGTAGACACATCGGCATCTACATTCCGTTCTGGCATTCTGAACTACACAGTCCCATCTCTCCACCACCACCCACCCCCCAATCCCTAGGTTATCTGGTCTCTGCTGGTAGGTCAGTTGGGTGCTGCTCTGGAAGCTGAGTGTTGGGAAAATGAGCGAAAACCAGAGACAAGTTGTCACGGCAACAGGGGAGCAGTGGCTGCTCTCAAGTGGTCTATGACTCCACAGGCGTCAGAGGGTTTGCATATTTGCTGCCCATCTGGGCCCTGCCAGCTTCCCAGCATGTGCTGGGAGAATGTTAATGCCACTCCCTTCTTCCCTCTGCCCTCTCCTGAAGCAGCCACCTGGGGCTGGCACCACCTGCTGCTAGCTGTCAGCTCCCTTAGCAAATGGCCAGGAGCAGTCTGCAAAGCTGCTTTCATTGGCAGCTTTCTTGTCTCATTAGATAGGAGACACAGCGTGTCCCAGAGATGGAAGTAATCACAGAGATGTTCCTGACCCAATACTTTGGTTTGACTTGTGGGGAAACTGAGGCTGAGAGAGGTACAATGACTTATTGAATATCACAGGGTGGTTAAAGGCAACTAAAGGCCCGAACAAGGATGCATGATCCAGTTCTCTTTGAACCCATTTTGTTTTTTTCAGTCAAGGCAGAAAGACTAAGAGGCCTTGGATGAACTGTTGTTTTCTCTGGGCCCATTTCCTATTCTGTTAAACCATGGTTTAGACTCCACAATCTAGGATTCTCTGCAATGTTTACAAAAATGACATCACATTCTTTATGTCTCAAAAAGGACCGGGATAGGACTTCTAAATCAAATCCTATACTCTCACTGGTTTTGGTTGGTGCCTTTACAGCAGCAATGGTGGTTTTCAGGAGCCCATCAAAGGCTTGGCTGTGACCCCCTGCTGCATTATGGAGTCCTAGTCACTCTGCAGCCCTCCTCACAAGTTCCTCGTTGCCATCCTAAATCCCCAGGCAAGTGTCTAGGTTTATCTCCCTAAAGCCAGATGATCCTCTATCCTCTTCTTGCTCAAAACTCAGCCACAAGTATTCAGGATTGATGCCAAACCCTTCAGAGGAGGATGTTAGGCCCTTTACCCCAACAGTAACATCCAGCACCTTTCACCACCATCCCTCCCATTCTAGTTTGGTTTCTGTGGTTACGATAAACAATCTGACCAAAAGCAACTTGGGAAGGAAAGGGTTTATTTGGTTCACACTTGTAGGTCAGAGACCACTATTGAGGGAAGTCAGAGCAGGAAATCAAGCAGAAACCTGAAGCAGAGACTACAGAGGAATGCTGCTTGCTGGCTTGCTCACAGGCTCCTGCTACACCACCCAGGGCTACCTGCCTGGGGAATAGTGTTGCCCACAGTGGGCTGATCCCTTGTATATCAATTAGCAAGCAAGACAGTCCTCCATGGACATGCCCACTAACCAATGTGATCTGGGCACTACTTCAATTGGGAGTCCCTTGGCGGGTGACTCTGGACTAATATTAAGTTGGCAAGTTAACTAGGGCACCTCCACTTCCATAGACATCTGTGATCACAGTGTTTCTCCAGCCTGCTTGGATGTCCCTATCTTCATACACATGAAAGACTTTTCTCTTCGTCCAGCCCTTCCCTCCTTCCCACTTCCCCTAGCTTATTCCCTCGTTCTTAGTCTCCTTGGGTGCTTCCTCCACACTGAGGGGGGCCTTCCCTATTCTCCTCCAGCCAGCCCCTGGTCCCTGTTAGAGTTATGCCCATGCTGTATCTTCATGTTTATGGCCTACCTCTGTTGTTGGGATGCAAACTCCTCAACTTGGGTATTGTTTTCCTTTGCCTCCTACGTAGTTGGAATATGGTTGATCCCCTGTGCAGCTCAGGTTGGAATGTGGTCCCCAGTGTGACAGTGTTAAGAGGTGGTGGGGCATGTAAGAGATGAGTAGGCTTTTGAGAGGGACTCATGGAATCCTTATGGAACTGGGTTAGTTACCTCCTGTGATACAGGCTCTGTAAAGTGAGACTGCCCCTCAATGTTGACTCTCTTTTGCACATCCCTGCGTGCTTTTTGGTTCTTGTCATGAACTCATGTAGCACAAAGGCCCAGAAACTGAGCAGAGGTTGATGCTGAGTTCTTAAACTTTCCAGCTTCCAGAACATAGGAGCTGATGAAATTGCCTTTCTTTATACAGAACCTTTTCTCAGGCATTCTATTGTAGCAACAGAGATGGATTAAGACAGCTCCCAAGTGTCTCCTGTGGAATCTGATGTGGAAGAGGCACCCAGGTACTATCTGTTGAATGCCTGGATAATGGACATTGACTATTGGATGTTTGTTAGAAGAGCATGATCACTATGGGCCTCTAGGGAGTTGTCAAAAAATGATTCCAAGTTCAAGTCATGAGTGTCTGTTAATCGCTGGGTTTGCCAGGCTGTCAACTCCTGTTTACAACAGAAGCTGTTCCTAAGATGCTCAGTGGCCAGAGAGCCAGAAGATCCTCTGCTGAGTCTTGATTCCCGGGGAAGTCACTGTCTCTGAATTTTAGTTACAATGACAGGCTGCAGGTTGGTGATTTCTAAAAAGCCTTGCTTGTACGTTTCATTTGAAATTTAATTACAGCTGAACAGTGAGGACACAGGCATGGCGAGACTCTCCCCGAGGTACCTGAAAGGGCCTCCCGCTAAACCACACCCACCAAAACACTTTTTATTTGGATTGCTTTCCAGGAACTGTCTCCATGAGCCAGAAAGAGTGGGCAGATGCCCCAGGTCAAGCTCAGGATGGTGAGTCAAGGCAGGCTGTGGGGCGGGAGGGGTGGCTGAGGGCAGAAGCAGTGAACAGGTTGGCAAGGCTGTTCTTCCAGCAGAGGCTATCTGCTGAATCACTGACCTTCCTGTTGGTGACATAGAGACATCAAACACCAGCCATGGAGCCCCGCCCTTGAATGGGAGAAGCTCACTGCCGTTCATTCTTTGAGGGGACCTCGGTGATTGCTTCACAAGCCCTTTCTGAATCTATGCTAGGCTATTCCCTTGGCGGCACCATGCTCTGCCAGATCTTGCTCCTCACCTGTTTCCACAGTCACCTTATTTTTCATATCTTGCTGCTCTTCTACTCAAGACTCAAAACTCAGCTCAGCTGTCACTTCCTCCAGGAAGCCTTCTGACACCACCTCCCTTGAATCTTGATCAGTGATAATTTCTTTATTTTTTTTTCTTGTGTGTGTGTGTGTGTGTGTGTGTTTGTGCATGCATACACACACATCCATGCTTGTGCATGTGGCATTTGTAGAGGCCAGAGGTCAACTTGGAACCCACAGATTTTGCTGGCATGCCTAGCCCGTGAGCCTTGGGAATCCTCCTGTCTCTATCTCCATGGGACTAGGAGTACAAGTGTGCACCACTCTGCCCCACTTTTTAATGCTATTTCCAGGGAGCCAACTTAGTTTTCATGATTGTACAGCAAGTACCTTCCTGGCTGAGCCATCTCCCCAATTCCCAGGGTTCTTATGTTCCCCTAGCTCTGGGTGTTCTTTCAGAACACCCACTACAATATTTCTTGATTTGATTGCTTCCCTACCAGGAACCTGGGTTGCTTGTGAGCAGGGACTCTGCGTCTTAGGTTTTGAAGTGCATAAATGAGCGACAGATTGAGAAAGGAAACACGACTTCCGGGAGGTCCAGCTATCCTGTCTCTATCAGCACTGGGCAAGAATGGAATTGGACCGGAATGCCTTACCCTCCACTCATGAACAGTAAGAAGTGTTTGCAATGGGCAAAGTCTTTGAGATGACCAACGCTGGGGGGGGGGGGGGCAGGTGTGTTCATGTTCAGAGTCTTCCAGCCCAAGCCTGCCCCAGGCTTATAAAACCCAGCGTATGCTGTGCCCACACCATGTACTGAGTACTATGGGAACCCCTGGGATCATCAAGCTACAGGGTGCTGCCCAGGCCCTGCTGAATTAGCACCTTTGTCTGGTAACAGAATGTGAAGAGTGACCTTTTGCTATCCCGTGTGGCTCTGTGTGACTCTGTGTGCTCCTTCATGCTGAGGCTTATGCACTGTTTCAGGGAAATCTATAGGAAACTTCTTACTTGGCAAGTGTGTTGTGCAGGGAGCAGGTCAGAGGCTCAGAAGTTAAGTGTGTAGGCAGGGCACAGAAAGGTACAGAGAACGAGGTGTGTAAACCACACAGCACCGGGAGCTCCCTTGAGGCGTGCTTGGAGTGAGGAAGTCCATCCCTCAAAAGACCTGCCCCTCTGGCATTTCACCTCTCCCATGAGGTGCTCCTCTTTTGATCCTTCAGCAAATTTCTCTGAAGCAAAACACAAAATGCCCCAGGGGCAGAGTTGATACACATTCCTGAGGGAGAGCCCTACGGCCAGGGGCCACTGGCTTCTCTTCCTTGCCTTTGCTTCCCAGCGTGGGGATGGACTCTGCCTCCTTCATGCCCATCCTCAGAAGTACACCACTCTTCCTTGTCTCTGGTTCAGCACAGCAAGGTCAGAACCTACTTTTGTTTCTCTTCAGCCTTGCTGACAAGGTATCTGTTTTCACAGGGATCTTTAGGAATACCCATGGGAAACAGAGGGACTGTCCCCATTGCCAACAACAGACACGGACAGCCCAGCTGAGGTAGAAGGGTGTCCGTCATAGCCCGGCTCCTGGAACTTGCTTTGTTTCTCTCTAACAGGACACGGCAGGCACCCACTTGATCTGTGTTTGAACGGTTTCTTCTCTACTCTCTACCTCCTTTCTTTTCAGTGAGAGGACCAGGAACTGAGCCTGCGTGCATCCACCCAGACTGACGCTCTATCATGAGGTAGCACCGTTGAGAAGGTGTGATGCTTAGCTTTTGTCAACTTGACACAAACTAGTCACTTGGGAAGAGGGAGCCTTGCTTGGGAAGATGGCTCCATCAGATTGCCTGTATGCAAGGTTGTGGGAGGGCCCAGCCCACTCTGGGTGATGCTACCTCTAGGTGGTGGTCCTGGGTGGGGGGCCCAGCCCACTGTGGGTGATGTTACCCCTAGGTGGTTGTCCTGGGTGGAGGGCCCAACCCACTGTGGATGATGCTACCCCTAGATGGTGGTCCTGGGTGGGGGGTTTCTGCCTTGAGTTTCTCCCATGACTTCTTTTCTTGTTGCATAGTAAGCTGTAAGCTGGAACTAGCCCTCTTCTCCCCATGCTGCTGTTGGTCGTGCTGTGCAGTTGTTGTTGGCCATGTTTATCACAGCAACAGAAAAACAACAAAACAGGGGGAGACCTAGACACGGTGCAGGGCATATCTTCTGGAATGGCTCCGTGCATAGGCCCTTTCCTCCTCTTCATTCTCCTTTAAAAAAGTCCCACTGTGTATGCCAGGCTGACTTTTGACTCATGATCTACCTGCCTCAGTCTCTTGAGTACTAGGATTATAGGCCTGTGCCACCATGCTCACTCACATTCTTCTTAGAGGGGAGCATGAGATGATTCCATCAAGAAATGAATCCCATGATATATTTTCTTGAACCCTGTCCTAGTTGGTTTATCCCTACTATGAGGGGGCATATGAGGCAGGTTAAGTTACTAAGAAGAATAGGTTAATTTAGTTCATAGTTTAGGGGGTTCAAATCCCAAGACCAAGTGGTCTCTTGGTTTGGCCTCTGGTGAGGATGAAGGGTAATATCATATGGTGGAGCATATGCAGGAACGAGTGATTGCAGCTTGAGCCAGGAAGTGAGGAGGAGGACAGGCTTGCTCCTTCTATTTTTATTCATTTGTGTGTGTGTGTGTGTGTGTGTGTGTGTGTGTGTGTGTGTGTGTGTATGCGAGAGCACAGGTGCCTGTGCAGATCTGAGAAGAGGGTACCAGATTTCTTGGAGCTGAGTTACAGGCATTTATGAGCCATGCAACATGGGTGCTGAGAGCCAAACTTCAGTCCTTTTGATAGAACAGCTTCCACACTATTTCCTTGCTGCAATGAGGTGTAACCTAGAACTGTAGCTCAAGCAAACCTTTCTCCCTTAAGTTGCTTTTTTCAGGGGATTTCTTCCCAGCAACAGGAAAAGAGATTGTCGCATCCTTTTTATCCTTATCGCCTCTGGACCCTCTGCCACTACATGAGTTTCCCTCACAAGGGCTCTTGAGAGGGACTCGAGGCTTGGAGATAGACTCGGGGAGATAGACGGCATCCTTTTTGGTGGTGTTCACCTAAGGATCACACCACCCAGACCCAACTTGGAAACCTTCTTGCCCTTCAAATAGAGCGTGTGACATCATCCAGCACACAGGTGACCTATGTCTTGTGCATCCATGCTAATGGCAAGAAAGCCCATGGGAGTGAATGCAAAAAGACCCCGAGGATCTAAAATATCAGAGCAGTCAACACCACACCCAACGGTTCAAGATCTCAGAGAGGGTCTCTAGGATGGTGAGTTAGAACCTGAGCAGATGCCACTTACCCGGCGATCGCCGACTGTGATACATGGAGGGCCAGTGGGAGTTAACAGCTGACTCTTTCTCTAGTACCCAAGTCTACTTTGCCAGTGAGCTAGATGCCCAAGGAGTGTGATTCATGGGCTTGAATCACCACATTGGAGAGAATAGCAACTAGACAGTGTCAAGTCCTTGCTCTTCTCTTGTTTGCTCTGTGTGATGGCAAACAAGATGTTTTATCTCCTGGAGGTTTCTTTTTGTTGCAAATGGGAGCAACTCCAGCCTGAACTGCCCCCCTCTGAGGACTGTTGTGAGGACAGAATGGCCCAGTGCACAGCAGGTCCCTGTAACTGAGCACTTACCATATACCACACTGTGAGCTGGGCATTCTTCTCCATCAGGTCACTCTTTCCTCATTACAGTCCTTCAGTGGAGGAATCCTCATCCCTTGTTACAGATGGAGACAGAGGCAGAGGACCACACAACTCACCCAAGCTCCCATAAACTCCTAATTGGTACTGGGTGTCTCAGCTCAGTGTTGCCTAGCACTAAAGCTGATGTTCTTGGTATGCCATCATGGTTATTATTGTTGCTCTTGCTATTGATTCCATCTTGGGAAGCATGCTCTGAACACAACACATCTAGGGTGCTTGGGTACTGTGATGATTAAAATAGATTGCCAGTTTGACAGAGTCTAGAATTACCTTGGAGACAAACCTGTGGGCATGTCTGTGAGTAAGTTTCCAGACTGGGTTAACTGGGCAGAGAAGAACCGCTCTACATGTGGATGGCGCCACTCCATGGGTTCTATGCTGAATTAAAGGAGAAAGTGAGCTGAGCACCAGCGTTCATCTCTGTCTGCTTTCGGGCCACGGACAAGATGTGACTGACGGCCTCACACTCCCACTACCATGATTTCCCCACCGCGATGGGCTCTAAGTCAAACTGTCAGGCATTTTGTCACCGCAGTGAGCAGAGTAACTACTGCGGGTGCCACAGACAGACGTGGCATTTGATTCTGATCTTATTCTCTCCCTTTTGAACGAGCCACATTCCAACAGAGTGCATCAGATTTCTGCATTTCTGCTGGGACCGCCGCCTTGGGGAAGACTTGTTTACTAAGTGCAAGGTCCTTAGAAATGTGGGACCAGAGATGATGCCACTAGTGATACAGATGAGACCATTGCCAGTCCCTGCTGATGGCGTAAAGGAGGTAAACCTTCAACTCCAGGGGATGTCACATTTAGTCCCTCCAACCTACAGAGAAAGAAAAAAAAAAAAAAAAAAAAAAAAAGAACCATGGTGCCTGGAGATCCAGCCCAAGCTGTCTGGATGGCAGCAAGCAGGGGGATTTCAACATATTCTCCTTCCTACAAGCCCCCACACATGCCTTTTTGGTGGAAGAAAGAATCACAAAATGGGCCACCTAGCAGTGCTGGAAAAATGAGCAGTTCGGCACACAGACATCACACTCTGCTTCCTGACAAACAGAACATGTAGATTCTGACTACAGAAGATCGACAGAAGGTGGAATGTAAATGCAAGCTCAAGTCCATCCTTAAGGATGACAGTCCCATCTGGTGGGGGCTGGAGAAGAGGGACCTGCTTCCTTTGCAATCAAAACCAAGGCAAATCAGGCCTGGGGCTGTAGCATGCCTGGGGCCCTGGGTTCAATCCCTGGCACTACCAAATGAGCAACAAAGCTCAGGCAGGTCAGTCTCTTTATGGGCAGTGGTCCATGCCTAGAACCGAGATGGAGAGAAACAGGGTGGAAGGAGGGTGGGAGGGAGGGTATGTCTTCCAGTGACCTAGGAAGAGCAGAACGGATTCTAGGATTGGCACTGGAAAATCCATAGCCAGGAAATAGTTGTTTTGGAAACCCCACTGGGAGCTTTTCGGGAGAACCGCAGTAGGAAGCAGAGAAGTTATTGGAGCCTACATTTGGACTAGTTCTCCTTTCCCCCAGTGCTCAGTGTGTGTGTGTGTGTGTGTGTGTGTGTGTACATACATGGCTAGGAAGCAATCATTGCTAAAAACAAGAGCTCTCAGAGAAGGCTTGCACTTCACATATTCCTCAACAAACCAGTGACAAATACAACAATAAAAAGCTTTCTGGCCTTTTTGAGACCTGGTAGGAACCTCACTAACCCCGCCCCTCCTAAGACCTGCTTTTCATGCCTTAATGCTTGTATTCACTCATCTGTATGGCATGGTCCTGTTTTCTTTCTCTGTACCTTGGGCTTCTTCACCTGTGAAATGGGTTCCTCTGGGCCAGTGGGGAGAATGGAAAGATGTAACAGGCACTAAGAACTCTTGCAAACTAAATAGACTTTAGAATTTGCTTTGGGTGTGTGCATGAAGCCAGAGGATGGGGGAATGCACATTTTTGCAGCAGTGTGTGCTTGCTCTTCGTGGGAATGAACTCCTTTGGGACTGTAATCCTCAGAGTTTGTGTGTTGGGGCTTTGGGAAGATTGCTTCCAGAGCCTCTGAAATGATTCAGAAATTGAAAAGAGAAAGTGATTGTGTGTGTTTATTTGTGTGGGCCACAGAAGCAGATGTGGGGAGGGGTGCCAAGGAGACTCTTGACTAGTCTAGGTGGGGGGAGGGGTTGTGTGAAAAGGGGGCCACACCTTTGGGAGCACAGAAGCCCTAGGTGAAGGTCAACTTCAGGAGAAGTGGGGCCAGGAGGAGCACTTCTGGAGAGGACTCATCATCTGACTCTGATCACCCTGCTTTTCTTGAAGTCGGAGCTGAAATAAGGGTGGTGGTGCAGGGGTCCGAGGCAGCTCAGAAACCTACCCGGAGAACCTATG
This sequence comes from Peromyscus leucopus, assembly GCF_004664715.2. Lineage (NCBI taxonomy): Eukaryota > Metazoa > Chordata > Mammalia > Rodentia > Cricetidae > Peromyscus > Peromyscus leucopus. Next base: position 64,760,840 of record NC_051086.1, read on the forward strand.
CTTTGGAGAACTGTAGCTGGCCTGCATGCTCCCTGGGATCAGGGTTCTGGGCGGGCACTGCCAAGGAATGTAAGTGTTGAGGTGAAAGGCAGCTGGCATTGGGACAGAAGCACAGTGTGGCTTCCAGCTCTGTTGTCCTCTTCTCTCCCCCTGAGTTTTTCTCTGATCTCACATCTTGTTTGGGTTAGAGCCTGGAGCCTGCTTCCATTAGCGGAGTCCCTGGGGCTCTGCTGCTCACAGGACTGGGTAGGATTGGGGATTCAGGATCAGCCGAGGAGAAACAGCTTTGAAGCTGCAAAGGCAGAGTTGGGCACACAGCAAACAATCTGTTTCATGCCGAGAAGGAGACTTGGAAAAGAGGACATCATGTCCCTAGATTCTGGGAACAAGATTTGAAACAGGATCTGTAGGGCATGCATTAGAAATGGCCAGAAAAGCTAAGGACTAATGTTTCAAATGCTAGGATAAAAGGAGGGAGGTGGGGTGGGGCCTTCTCTCTAAGCTTGAAGTTCCATGGCTCAGAGCTGAACAGGTCTAGTCCTTCTGGACATCCCCATTCATACACTTTCTTGTGTGACCCTGAGGCCTATCTCTTATTAATAGATGGATTTCCCAATTAACAGGCATCTTCAGCATGCTTGATAGGGCACTAAGCAATTTTACATAGCAACCTCCTTAGTTACTTTGAGCCACAGCCCTCAGGGCTGTGAAGAATTTTCTCTGTTTTACAGATGAGGAAACCTGGAACCCATAAAGCCTAGAACCTGGGAGATTTTGTCTCACTAGGCTGTTAAGAATCCAGGAGCCAAGAACCAGGAACTAAACAAAACAAAACAAAACAAAACAAAAAACAAACAAACAAAAAAACCCTCAAAAAACAAAAAACCCAACTCTGTATTTTAAAACATTCCCTAGATCATTCTAAGAACAAATCATTAATTAAATATTGATTCATGTAACTGTCTATTAAGTAGATTTCCTCTGGTGTCTGCCATGTCCCAGGCACTATGGAGATCGTAGCTAGCTACAGAGCAGTGACCAGGGAAGATGATGAAAGATGTGAGTGAATACAGAGCGTGTCGGACAATGCTATGTGATCTGTTAGACAACGACACAAGCTGGGGGGCTGACTGTGGTGTTGGGAGTGCTTGCTCTTTTGCAGGGTAGATCTGAGAAGGCCCACTGATATGGTGATACTCGCGCCCTGATGTGATCCAGGATGTGAGCTGTGTGCCTAAGAGAAGGGCTCTTAGGCAGGACAAGCTTTATAAGTTGACAGACCCGGGTGGCGGTGTGTGTGTGTGTGAGGTCTGGGCTGCGAGGGAGATCGTAAAGAGGCTTGCAGGCCTTTGTAGAGACTTTTGCTTTCACTACACACAAAGCTTCTGAACCAATAAAAGGCCCTGAGCCTGTAAGTGGAATGGGATGGCCGTTTTAGGATGCTCCCGGCTGCTGCATTACAAGCGGACTCTAGGGGGCGCAAGAGAGGAAGTAGGAGGCCAGTTAGGAGGGGCTGAAACACCCAGCTGGAAGTGATGGTAACTTGAACAGGCTGGAAGCAGGGCAGGTGGTGGGAGGCCTGTGGATTCTGCAGTTGCTTTTGAGTAAAACTGTTTGTTAGTGGAAGAATACAAGCTAGGGGAAGAGAAGAGGGGTAAGACAAATACAAGGATTCTGTTGAGCTCTGTGTTGCGTAGCAGGTTACTGAGGTGGGGAAGATGGAAGGAGAAGCAGATTTGGTTGAGGGGGTCAGAATGTGGCCATACCTCTATTAGATGTCCAGATAGAGGCTGAATGTGCAGGTTGCTCTGTGGGTCTGGAGTTCAGCTGACGTCCCAGCTAAAGATGTAAACTTGGGAACTGTTAGTGTATGGGTGGTATTGAAAGCCAACAGACCCGACGAGATTCATGAAGGACTGAGGGAAGATGACGTGTATCTTTGGAGAGTCTAGTGTTTGGGACACTGACGTGGGGTCAATAGGTGGAAGGAGAGAAAGGGGGGAAATGCTTCAAGAGTACGGTGAAGAAGACATTTCAAAACAGAAGAAACAATCGCCAAAAGAAGGCAAGTGCTTTTGGTAAAGTTATTTTGGAGAGCTGAGCTATGGCATTTAACAGTATAGAGGCCATTGATCTCTTTGGCCAGCTCTGTCTTTATAAACTGTGGGGAGCTGTTGCTGAAATTTTGGAACAATAGGAAGAGGAAAATGGTGCAGCACCAAGCCTGAGAACCTTTGCTCCAAAGATGTACAGACTGTAGTGGGTAGCTGTTCCTGCTTTGACCTGGAAGTACTACCCCTAGTGAGGCTTCCGGTAACTGCCACGCCTACCTATGACCTGCCCCTAGGGTGGGGCCGAGTTGGGAGCCCTTAAGACCTGAGATCCGGATGTGCCAGCCCTCTTAGTTCCTCGTGATCCTGGATAGTGGATGGTAGAGAGAGCAGAGTTCTCCAGAGAACCCCACTGGACTACACCTCACCTCTCCCGGATCCTGTAACCAACCCCTTTACTGGCTGTAAGCTACCCCAGAATAAACCTCCTTTTTAACTACGAGGAGTTGCCTTGTTAATCCTCACAATAACAGACAAATGGAACCACAGTCAGAAGAGGCAGAAGAACCAGGTTACATGTTTTAAAATTTCATTGCTATTCATTTCTTAGTAGGAGAAAGTATAGAGGCTAGGAATGGAGGTCTGACTCGGTATCTAGCGCAAAAAATGATGACCCAGGGCAGAGAGAGTTTAATTCCTGGGGTGGAACTCTCAGTTGTGAGGTCTGCTATCAACCCTGGACGCTTGCACTTCCACACCCGCTGCAGAGGTGTGCAGCGCTGGAAGGCGAGAGTGGGAGGGAAGGTACAGGCCACCGATTTCTAAGATGACAACAGGTCTCGGAGCGTAAAAGAAACCCTGTGGAAAGAGCAGTGGCGGCGGCGGCGGCGGCGGCGGCGGCGGCGGCGGCGGCAGCGGCTAGCAGATGGGGGCAGGAATTCCCTTTCTAGGCAGGAACGTAAGTCAAGGGCTCTGCATGAGTTGCATGGGGAACATCCACAGATGCTGCACCAAACATTACAAACAAAAACCAAACAAAACCAAACCCCTGAAGGCCCTGCTTCAAAAGCCAGAAGAAACCGCGGAGGAGTTGAATTTTGGAATAAAGGAATGGAAGAAGATTTCTGTTTTATTTTTAAGTCCTCTGTATGTGTGTGTGTGCGCGCGCGCATGCATCTGTCTGTCCGTGTGAGCTGGTATGCATGCCAGAGGACAACCTCAAGTTGGGTGTCATAGCTGAGGAACCTTCCAGCTTGTGTTTTGAGACAATCTCTCACTGACTTGGAGATCACCAAATAGACATGGCTGTATGTATGTATGTATGTATGTATGTATGTATGTATGTATGGCTGTATGTAAGTATGTATGTATGGCTGTATGTAAGTATGTATGTATGGCTGTGTGTATGTATGTATGTATGTATGTATGTATGTATGTATGTATGTATGTACTGGTGGGTTCCTGAGAATCAAACTTAGGTTCTCAAGCTTGCATGGCAAGCATTTTACTTACTGAGCTGTCTCCCCTACTCCAGCTTCACATATTACTGTTGTTCCTATGTGCGGTGCGTCTGTATGAATGCCACAGCGCACGTGCTAAGGTCAGAGGACAAATGTTGGAAATCAGTTCTCTCCCTCCACTGTGACTTCCAGAAACTGAACTCAGGTTGTGAGGCTTGGCGAGCACTTACCCGCTGTGCTATCCTTTCAGGCCAAGTTTTTCCATTTGTGCGCCTTTCTCCCACCCCTGCTGTCTTCGTTACAGCTGCTGTTGCTGTGAGGAAACCCCACGACCAAAAGTGACTTGGGGAGGAAAGGGTTTATTCTGCTTACACTTCCACATCACAGTCCATCATCACAGGAAGTCAGGGCAAGAATTCAAACAGGGCAGGAGCTGATGCAGAGGCCATGGACGGTTCTGCTTACTGGCTTGCTCCCTACGGCTTGCTCCGTCTGCTTTCTTATAGAACCCAGGACCACCAGCCCAGGAGTGGCCTTAAGCACAATGGTCTGGGTCCTTTCACATCAATCACTAATTAAGAAAATGCCCTTCAAGCTTGCCTACAGCTCTATCTTACAGGCATTTTCTCAATTGATGCTCCTTTCTCTCAGCTAACTAGCTTGTGTCAAGTCGACATAAAACTAACCTGCTATTGGCAGGACCTAGTTAGCAATGCTGCATGAGTGATTAACACATATCTAGAAAACCCTTAGTTTTTCTGGCTTGAAGAATCAGGACAGAGGCTTTGGGGTGGGGGTGGGGGACAGCAGGGAACTGCATCCAGGAAGTGCAAGAAGTATGCTCTAGGAGAGCACCACAGAAGGGCAGCTCTCAATGTGTTACATAAACATTTTAAAAATGCTAAATTTTAGCATGGCTCAAAATCAAACAACAACCGACAATTATAACATCAACAATAAAAAGAACAGTCCAGTTCTTTGACTCCTGAATACACATGTGCAAGGCAGACTCCAAGTAAGTTAGCAAAGGAAAAAGGGACAGAACTGGGTTTTTAGCTGCTACTCCACCCAGCATAGAGAGACAAACTCTGAGATTTGAGTTCTCCCAAGTGACTATTCTTTAGAGGAAAAAAAATAAAACAGTATTATTAAGGGGAACATAACAGAATCTAGAATTTCTACTGCATATCTATTGAACTAAGAGAAAAGGCTGACAGTGAAAATTGAACTTGAGATGAACCAGATGTTGAAAATATGAGAAAAGGTGTGTGTGTGTGTGTGTGTGTGTGTGTGTGTGTGTGTGTGTGTGTGAAATGCCAGAGGCTGTAGGTTCAGTTTACATGCTAGGCAAGTGCTCTTCCACTGTGCTATATTCCAAGCCCTGAAGAAAAAAAAAAACTTTAGTAGGTATTGTAACTATGCTGATAGCCATAAGGTATGCTTATAATGAAAAACAAAGGCCCAAACAAATGACCAACACCAACAGTAGACTGGAAAAGACCAACAGAGAAACAGTTTCCACAAAGGAAAACCAAATGGATAAATCTAGAATTAATTCAAAGCCAATATAAGATCTGAAAACTGATTGGGTGGTCTTCACAGCAGACTGGAAGTGACCGAAGAATAATCGGCAAACCAGAAAGGAGACTAGCAGGAAATTTTCTAATCTAATGAACACAAAGAAAAATATTAGGAAAAAACAAACAAACAAAAAACAACAACAACAACAAAAAACACCCCCAAAACCCATAGAACAGAACATTATGAAAACAATGGCTAGAAGAGTAACAAAGTGAACTGGAACCCCAGAAGGAGATGATAGTGAGTAGGGCCGAAAAAAAGCATTTGAAGAGACAATGATTAGGAATGTTTTAAAAGTAGTAAAGATACACATTTACAGAGCCAAGAAATTCATCAAATTCCATAGAGAAGAAGCACAATGCAAACCAGACATCCGTATATCATAATCAAGTTGCTAAAACAAGACAAAAATTGCTTTGCCTGGATGCAGTCATAGTTGTAAGGTTTGTGAATACAGGAATGGGGGAAACTGAAAAGTCCTTGTCTTTACAGCCCTGGATTTTAATGAGGAATTCAGAAAATGAGTTAATTCATGGATATAAATTTTAATATCAGGAATAATAAAAGTATATGGAAAAATATAGCCAGAGGAGAGATGAGCTAAGTTTTGTGTCACTCAAAAACTGCCCATGGCGGGCTGTTCTCCCAGTAGACAAGTTGTAAGAACTTACCCTGGGGCTGGAGAGATGGCTCAGAGGTTTAGAGCACTGCCTGCTCTTCCAGAGGTCCCGAGTTCAATTCCCAGCAACCACATGGTGGCTCACTACCATCTGTAATGAGATCTGGCGCCCTCCTCTGTATACATAATAAATAAATAAATCTTTAAAAAAAAGATACATGACCCATAAAAATAATAAACCTTAAAAAAAAAAAAAAAGAACTTACCCTGTACTGGGCACTCTTCAGACGTCCAATACAATTCACTCATTCAAGCTTCTCTAGAAAGGCACACCTATGTGCACATACATACATGCAGGCAAACATTCATACACATAATATAAAAGTAGAATCTTAAACATACCCTCATTAGTATGGAAACTGTACTAGGAAGCTGATATGACTACTATCTCCATATTAAAAGCTATGTTATTTTATATTATTTTCTCAAACTACAAGATTAGGAGCCAGTGGTCCTCCACGGGGCTCTGAGCAGCCCCAGTTCAACTGCTGCTGGACAAAGTCCCGGAGAACAGCTCCTCTCTCACTATTACACCTCACCTAACCAGAGCCAGATGTCTCTAAGGGGCATAAGATGGTCCTATCCATCACTCTGCCTTCCTAAGCATGGTGAGAAGAGTTTGGAACCAGCAGGCCTGAGAGTCAAAGCCATATGACGTTGAGGAGGCCATTTTCCCTGTGGCTCAGCTTTCTCCTCCTCTTTCAAGTTTGGATGATAGCAGACCCAGCAGAGATGGCTGCAATGCTATCATGGGAAGGCCTGTGATTTCTGATGTGTTTCCCACATCCTGCTCCCATGTTACTGCTGGTAGGGGTCTGGGCTGATGGAGTCCAGGTTCTTGACCTCTTTTCCAAAGAACTGAAAAGTAGCGCTCATATAGATTTGTAAAAGTAGCCAGAAACTATACTCAGAGTGAATGATAGTAGGTATTAGAGAGGGTCACACTGTCAAGACTGGCCCCTATGAGTGAGAGTATTCAAGGGCCCCAGTTACTCATTGGGTCTTTCTTTTATGAGGTTCAAGAGAAGGAGTTTGGTTGTGACAGTATGTAACTTAAGTGGCTCCCTATTTTGATTGATAGGTTATATGATCATTTATCTACTGTACATGTCCCTTCCCATTTGCATCTGATTTTAATCAGGTGCATGCTCAATTACTCATAGACATAAGACCATCAATAGGAGATTCTCCCTAGAAGTTTAGTTGAAGATACAGCTTTGTTCTATTGGCCATGCACCCCAAATAAGTTCAGGACAGACTGATCTTTTCATTTTTTTGTACCCCAAAATACATTACAAATATAGTTGAACAGAAACAGTGTAAATGTGGTTGTTATTAGGAGCAGAGAAACGTATGCTGTTGTTCAGAGAGAATACAGATGAGGGTCTGGGGGAGGGCTTGAGGTTGTTGAGTACTTTGTTTGGAGAGAGGGGCACGTTATTAGAAGAGGAAGTGTGTGCACAACCTAGAGAATGTAGAGTCCCAGAATACTAAGCTAGTCTCTGTTCTCAGCTGCCTCAAAACTAGTGAAGGCTGTGGCTACCAGGACTACCTAAGAGACAGGGGTTGTAGCTTTAAGGGAAGCCCCTTGTGAGTCAGTGAAGTTTCAGATAGACTGGACTCGGGATCCACGGGGACTACTCATATGGCTCAGAGCTGGCAACTGCTTCCTCCTTGGTGAATGACAGGCTTATCTGTTAGCCCAGGTGAGTGACAGGGCTGTCCCTGTGGGGTCCTCCCTCTGCCTTACTCTTCCTCCTTCTGGTCCTACAGGTTCAGATTCTGACCCCCCACTACATTCTAGCTCCCCAAATATGCCATCAGAGCTTTCTTGAGGGGCAGAGCAGTCAAACTGACCGAGTGCCTAACCCGTTAGAGTACAAACAGGCTTTGGTATGATGTTTAAGTGACTACTGGAAATGAACGGGCAGAAGGCAGTGGAGCTTAAAGACTAAGGTTTGGGTTCTCTGCTTCACTGGGAACTGTGCAACCACTCCATCTTAGGGACCTTCTCTTTCCCATCTAAGAAATGTCACTGGCCTCATTTGGACTTGGGTGGGAAGAGCAGGCGAGGAGGAATGTAGAGGAATGGTGTGGTACATATGGACTCAACTGGAATTGGGAAGCTAGATCATTTTATTTTTGAGATTATGATCTCTCTTGGAACTCCAGGCTGACTTAGAACTCTGTATGCAGTCCAAGTTGGCCTTGAGCTGGAGGGCCTCCTGTCTCAGCCTCCCAAGTGCTGGGATTACAAGTGTGTACCATTAAATCTGGCTTCTGGGCCCCATTTTTCTTTTTCCCAGGGTGGATATCATGATTAAGTGATCAATAAGGATGTATTATATCCAAGCAGACACTAGCATATGAGGGTTATTGAACATTCCATACATACATTTACATGTATGCAAAGCCCTGAGCCACTGTGACTAGATCAGAGCAAAGGTACCTCATTGGTGTTGTCGCTTGTGATGGTGGCAATGGTGTAAGGAGGTGGCAGGGTGGGACTTTGGCCAGCCATACTTGGGGTTAGCATCCTTGCATTGAGGTGTGGGTTCTGTCACTTAGCCAGAGAGCAAACAAATTACTTATTCCTGCTAAGACTTGTTTTTCATCATCTGTGAAATGGAGTTGATGGTATTTTGCAACCAGTAGATTGTGAAGTCCAGTTAAGTTTAGTAAGTAGAGTACTGGCCAAGGGCTTGGAGCATTCTCCATCAATGCCTTTTGTGCACTGCCAGAAATGGGAAGGCTCTTTGGTTTTCATTTAAGCACTTCATCCTCAATTGAGCTCCAAGACTCCCAGATTCTGTAAGAATGGCTCCTAGAATCTGCAACTTTTTTTTTTTGTTTGGTTTTTCGAGACAGGGTTTCTCTGTGTAGCTTTGCGCCTTTCCTGGAACTCCCTTTGTAGACTGGGCTGGCCTCGAACTCACAGAGATCCACCTGCCTCTGCCTTCCGAGTGCTGGGGTTAAAGGCGTGCGCCACCACCGCCCAGCTAGCAACCTTTTAAAGTTTAGGCATTCCCGGGGATGCTCCTACACCCCCGGGTGCCTGATAATACTTCAGACCTCACACTGTTGGCTTCCCCCTTGTTCCTCTGTTGCTCCCTTGGCATGGTCTATAAAATGAAGCCAATCTGATCAGTTCTGTTCTCTTTCTAGTAGTAGTGCAGGGGACCGTGTAATCAATCTACATCCCACAGCTGTGGTCAACACATCAGCTCCAGCCATGTTCAGTAGAGGGCACTGGCAGTGAGGAAGGGATTTTGTAGCTCTTAAGCTGAAGGTGGGGTCTGAAGGAGAACCATCAAGCTCATGCACTCCATGAACGTTTCCTCTTTACTGCCTAACCTTCAATCTCCTGTCTGGCCAAGAGCAGGAACTGGTTACACTTAATCTTAGCAGGGACCCGGTGATGACAGTGACATCATAAGCACTGATGAATGGCCTAGTCTACATGAGGCACTCTAAGGGTGACTGTTCATGCTCCATCCTCAGGGTAGACAGTGGTGCCTTCCTCTTACTCACCAAAGGAAGTAGCAGGCTCAGATGATACCCACCTCCCAAAACGCTATTGCCTGTGACTGAGACCCAGCTCTGCCCAGATGCTGTGGAAGCTACAATGTGTGTGCTTTCCTCCAAGATCTAAGCCAAGGCACAGGTTTTAAACCCCTTTACTGGCAGGCACCCTGCCCTGGAAAGTGGTCATTAGCTTTGCAAAGCCATGCCCTTTTGGAGCCTTGGATGGTGCAGCCACAAGCTGGCAGGCCTGGCTCCTTTATCCCTAACTGAGAACCAGTAAATAGGTCCCCAGGAGTCCCTGCACTGCGGGAGACTAATCTGAGCCTGCAGTTTTTAAAGGTGAAGGGGTCCTCCCCAAGTGCTTCATAATTGCTACTGTTCGGCAGATTGCCAGCCATGGGTGTCCCCTTGGCCTTTGAAATATCCAGTGCTTTTTAACAGATAGATGGAGTGCCCCCAGGGGTGGCGAGCACCCCTCCTCCACCTCCAGATGACCTGTCCACCATGCACTCTCGATGCACACTTGTCTAGAATTATTTCAGTGAGGGAAAAAAAAAATGAGCAGAGACAGGCTCTTGGAGGGCTTGAAAGAAATGGGAGAGTTGTGTACAAGATGGCAGGGTTCTGGCTGGGAGAAGACCCATGGCTTTTCCCAGCAGGGAGCTTGTAACACTTGGCAGGTAGCTGCGCTTTCTTTGTCCATGGAGAACAAACTGAAGTATCCTCACTCATCTCTTGCAGTCACAAGACTTGTTCAGACCAGATTTATTAGCTCTGAAACCAAAGCCTACTGTGTTTCTTACAGAATTGTTGACAGGGACGTTTTTTTACAGACCCAAAGGAGAGCTAGCTTTTTGGAGGAGGCTTAAACACGTCTGCCCCAGGGTGATGGCACCAGAAACATGGTGGGTGGGACCCCTGCTTGGCTTAGCTGCTTTCACCTCTGCTTTTTACAGCTGGCACCAGCTGCTCTGGTTCCTTGCAGTTCCAGCCCTGCTCAGCTATGGCTTCCTCCATGCAGGCTGCTGGGCTCCATTTCTGTTAGCATTTGATTCCCAGCTCTTGTGTCTGCTGACCCTGGAAGAAGAGGCAAAAGGTGACCTGGAGAGCTGGAAGGGTGGTGGCACAGGCCTTTAATCCCAACCCGCACCAGGCAGAGGCAAGCGAATCTCTGTGAGTTCAAAGCCAGCCCGGTCTACAGAGTGAGTTCTAGGACAGCCAGGACTACTCAAAGAAAAGACAGGGTTTCTCTGTGTAGTTTTAGTCCCTGTCCTGGATCTCGCTCTGTAGACCAGGCTGGCCTCGAACTCACAGAGATCTTCCTGGCTCTGCCTCCTGAGTGCTGGGATTAAAGGTGTGCACCACCACTGCCTGGCCACAAAGGCCACACACTTTAATTGCCACACATCAGATCCCCAGAGCCCCTTATTTCCCTGCTGTTGGACCTTCACTGGATCTCTCGTGCTGAATTTGCATACTGTGCTCATGTTGTTATGGGTCCCCCTTCTGTGCCACTCACTAGGTTCTGTCTCTGCTCTGGACTTCCTCCCAGGACTATAATTCCTGTTCTAGAACCTTCCAGAGCTGATCTCAGCCTGGGTCGGGAATCTAGGCTATGTCTAACTTTTGCCCCAAAGAAGGTGAAGAGATAAGAATTGGAAAGTGTCTGATGAAGGAAGAGTCAATGATGTTTACATTTTAGATAGCATTTGAGCTTTCCCAAAGAAGCTGTAGTGTGGCTTGGTTGGAGACATCTCTATCAGAAAGCTGGTAAAAGCTGTGTTCTGATGCCACACACTGGAATGATGGAGCCATGGGGATTCAGCCTTGTACCATGGGAAAATGCATGAGGAAACAAGAGGGCTCTGCTATGTTTCAACGATGTTCCCCTTCAGAATTCATGTTGAAACCTAATCCTCACTGTGGTAGGTGTTGACAGGCAAATAGAAAATGATTAGGTCAGGAGGGTTCACCTCACCAATGGACACCTTAAAAAGGAAGCCTTCGTGTCATGTAAGCTTTTAGCAAGAAGGTGGCATCTGGGGCCAGAGAGATGGCTCAGTAGTTAAGAGCACTTGCTCCTCTTCCAGAGGACCTGGGTTCAGTTCCTACAATCCACACAGCAGTTCACAACTATCTGCAATTCCAGTTCCAGGGGCTCTGGTACCTTCTTCTAGCCTCTGAGGGTACCAGACATGCAGGTGGTTGCACATACATAAGTGCAGACGAAGCATGAATCTTTAATAAAACAATTGTCATCTTTGAAAGAGAGCAAATCCTCACCAGACACCAAATCTTCTGGGACCTTGATACTGGGCTTCGAAGCATCCAGGACTTACTATAAACAGTGTTTTTCTGTTCTTAAGTTACTCAGTCTGAGGTGTTTTATTATACCATTCTGAACGGCTTGAGACAGGCTTCTGCTACAGGTTTGCCAGGCAGATGTATGGTGCACTGCATTGGGTATTCTAAACATATTACCCTTTGGTCCCCTATAGCATAAGCTTTGATCACCATCTCTGCCTTTCAGAGGACACTAGGCCTCAGAGAGGCTAAGTCACTCATGCAGATTTATCCAACTTCTCCAAGGCAAGATCTACACAATTTTCTCGGGAAGACTGGCAAGAAGTAGACACAGTACTGAGTGCACAGTGGGAGCCTGAGAAGTGCTGTGGTGGTTAGGGGAGACTGTTTCTATGCCTCAAGTCCTATCCACTCTTGTTCCCAATTCCTTCCTGTTTTCCAGATGTGCCACTGTGGTAATATTTTATTTGTGTTCTAACAAATAAAACTTACCCAGGGATCAGAGAACAGAACAGCCACTAGAGCAGACATAGAGGCCAGACAGTGGTGGCACACACGCCTTTAATCCTATCACTCGGAAGGCAGAGATCCTCTGTGAGTTCAAAGCCACACTGGAAACAGAGCCAAGGGTGGTGCCACACACCTTTAATCCCAGCACTTGAGATCTCGTGTCTTTGCTTGGGAAGGACACAAGCCTTTAATCCCAGGAAGTGATGGCAGGAAGCAGAAAGGTATATAAGGTGTGAGGACCAGGAACTAAAGGCTTTTAAGCAGTACAACTGAGACCCTCAGGGGTGAGGGCTCAGAGGCTTTCAGTCTGAGGATTTGTGGAAACAGGATCGGCTGAGGAGTTGGTGAGGTGAGGTTGGCTATGGCTCATTCTGTTTCTCTGAACTTTCTGCTTTCACCCCAATATCTGGCTCTGTTTTTTTTTTTTTTATTAGTAAGACTGTTTAGCAATTCGTGTTACATGCCACATCTCCAGTCCATGTTTTCTTTTGCCTGTGCCGAGAGTATCTCTCCCCTTCTCTTCTCCTAGCAAACTCCCATTCTTCGTCTAAGACCGAGCTCAAATATCATGTCTTCTCTGAAAGTTTTTAAATCCCTCTGCTAGAATTAGTATCTCCCGTGCAGGACCCCACAGTAGTCTCTGCTTACCTCTCTTAGAGCAGTTATTGCAAGAACTATAAAACTTGACTATGCATCTTTATGTTTCATTAGACAGTGAACAGATTGAGCATTCGGTCATATTCTGCTTGCCTTTGTGACTGGAACGTCCACAGAAGAGCAGGAAAACCATGCCTCCTAACTTATCTTCATGGAACTATTCCTTAAGTGGGCTCTTTTCATTCCAGCTTGAAAATGGCATGTCCAGCCCCTACTTTCTGTGAGTAGCAGGTACTTCCTTCATTGATGATAATAAGAAATGAGTACATAAGGAGCCATCATGAAGCAACTGGCAATCCCAAGCTGCAGGTCAAAAGTGTATATCGGTAGTCAATTGACCTTTTAATTCATACTTTGCCCTTTTGTGAGTTTGTAATTCTTCATGTTTCACTGTCAAGATCTCCAGAGACAGAGTTGGCTGGGGCAACATCTAGGGCCCCATCCCAGGCTTCTGACTTGTCCCGACAAATTTACCATTTCTATCCATGACTCAGACAAATACAATGAACATTTGTTCATCAAATTTGCAGATGACAAGACCAGCAGTGATGGTGATTTTTGTTAGATGACAGAGTCAAGATCCAAAATGAACAAAGTAAGCTATAACACAGGGTCATATTGTTGAACAACAATTTATTTTAGTCCAGGAACTAATTCCGAAGGGGTTTGGTGGGGCGTGCTGACCTGGCAGGAGAGAGTGAGGCTAAGGCTGTGATGTGGAGTGCCTTGAGCCAGAAAGCTGTACGGCCCTGGATGGACACCAAGGGTGCCCTGTTGAAGGTAGAGGCTCTAGAAGCGGGAGTATATGATCCCTCCAGACTTGTCTCTGTCACCTCCTGAAATGCAATGCTGAGTTCTGAGTTCTACCTTTTAAGCATGTTTTGTCCTAAAGTGGTCTCTGTCCCAAGGACAATGACATAATAGTGGAGCCCTGAAATTCAAGAAACCAGAGCAAAGTAACCCTAAAGAATAGGAGCTTCCCCAGAGGTCCCTGAGCTGGAACTGGCCTGAAACCCCACCACCACCATGAGGGCTAGCTTTCATGGTACCAGAAGGCACCATGTAAACTTCCAAAAGGAAGAACACAACCAACAATCCTACTCGGTTATGACACCTAGGAAACACAACTACCAGCGTGGCATGATGACCCTAAGGTACAGTAGTGGTATGCATACCTTGGCTGTAACCAACAGTTCTCTAATTGGACTTAAGACTTGCTCAACAAGAGGGGAGCCATGCCTGCTACTGGAAACCCAGTATCCACTAAGGCTAGTGAATCTTGGAGAGGAACCTAAAGCTGCCACTTCACTAAACCAGCAGACTCCCTAACTACGTTTTAAAATATTTGTTCTTATCCCCACAGATAAAGTGTAGTCTTCACCCATCATCAAGGAAACTTCTTTTTGCAACAAACTGGAGACTATTACAGAAAAACACAACCAATCAAAATGCATAGTTGTGAAGCCTAGACCCAACTGATAATCTAACACAACTCCTGTGCCTAAGAATTAGAGATCATTGCAGAAAAGGTGGCAGAAAGATTGTAACAGCCTAAGGAACAGGGGATTCTCTGAAAAGTGTCTCCTAGAAATGTCAGAAGCTACCCCCATGAACTGTCATTGACATGACTGCCTAACCGTGCCGAACAATGATGACACCAATAAACATACTAATGTGGCCAGGGGGACATCTCATGAGACCTCCACCCTACACCAAGAACTACAGGCCTACAGGCAATTAAGGGATGATGAGAGTAAGAGAGATAGCCTTCCCTATGGAAGAGCAGACCAATTAGCTATCCAATATCAAATGATCAGCCTTGAAAACATGTACATATAACACTATACAGACTAAACAGGTTTTGTGTGTGTGTGTGTGTGTGTGTGTGTGTGTGAACAAAAAAATAATTTAAAAAAAGAAGTCATAAATTTGAAGAAGAGCAAGTATAGGGGAGGGTTTGGAGGGAGGAAAAATGATATTATATCACAATCTCAAAAAAAATTTAAAATACAAAGAACGGGAGCTTCCGAGGCTGGGGGATATGGCTCCGTTGGTAGAGGGCTTGCCTAGCATGCACAACGCCCTGCGTTCTATCCCCTGTACAGCAGCTCCTTATGGACTAGGTGTGGTGGCACACACCTGCAATCCAAGCAGTCAGAAGTAGAGGCAGGAGGGCTGGGAGTTCAAGGTTCCATTTGGCTACACAGGGAGTTCAGGATACATGAGACCATCCAAAAGTACTGTTTAAAAGAAAGGAAGAAAGAAAGGAGGAAAGGGGGATCGAGAGAGAAGGTAGCCTCCCCTTTCCAAACATCCAAGATCTATCACTTTGAAGGATGGTTTTGTAAGACTAATGGGCAGAATTAATATTAATTGGTGAGAGTGACAGCCAGACATAGCTCTGCTCTATACACGAAAGACTGTTCAATAAGTCAGCGCTGCTCGCGAGGGGGGGGGGGGATGCGCTACCCTGTGGTGCTGGGAGCTCCGCTTTATTTGTTCCATTTGTCAGCAGTGTTGTGCGAAAGATTACAACGTTGGAGGAAGCTCTCAACTTTCAGGTGCCACCCGCTCTTGAGAGGCTACACTTCCAAATTATGAATGCTCTCCTGCTCCTTTAATAATTGAGTTTCCCCAGGGTCTCCCTGCCCAGGAGGAAGGGGGGCAGAGAACAGGAAGTGAACCACAAGCATGGCTTATCACAAGTGTAGCCTAGTGCTGGACCTGTCCTACCAAGGACAGGTCGTTGACCTTGGGGAGAGAATGGTTCCACTGCCCTCTCTCTGCTCAGGGTTGTGAAGAATCCTTTTCTATAAGGCTTCTTATTTCCGGTGTAAATAGAGCCAGGCTTCTGGGCATGCCCACACCAGTCCCAACCCCTAGTGTGTTGAGCCTCAGGCCCTCAGCTGGTTCTCTCGCTCCCTCTGATGACTGGATTGTAGGCATTTCAAAGAGGTTTTATATTTCCAGTCCCAGAAATACCTTCTGCTTCTTATATCTTTTTCATCAAACCCTTCTTCCATAGCAGGGTGATGAGGGCTGGCGAGAGTCACAATGTCTGACTAGCACAGGTTCAAACTCAAATCCCACATCTATCTATTACTGGTGTGAACGTACATACGTCATTAACCTCTCTGAAACTCACTTTCCTTGTCTGTAAACTTGGGGTGCTAAGAGTACCTCCTTCATCACTCGTAAGGATGGAGGGGGTCCCGCAAGGGAAGAGTTGGACAGAAGGGTTACTACATCCATTAGCCACTGTTATGTGCTTCCTGGCACCTGCACCCCTCCCTCCCCAGTCCCTGTGCTCTGTCCTCTAGGTTAATCCTAAGAGCTTTTGTTCTTTCCTGAAGAAGGTATGGGTGCTGGCAAGAACAAATCTCCATATCCACATCTCCATATCCACATCCATATCCACCATCTCCGTATCCACATCCCATCCTGCCCCGGGGCAAACCGCTATCTCTTTCCTCCCAAACCAAGTCATTCCAATCCCAACTCACTCCTTCCCTTCTTTCAGGAGGAAACTGTTCTCTCGCACGCTTTGCATTCCAACAGCTTCTACGGCCAGTGCTCGCTCCGATCTGTTTAATAACATATTTTGAACTAATCCCTTGTAATAAAAGGATTTCATTACTAGCAGAGACAGCTGTGTAATGCAGTGAGTTCATTAGTTTCTCTTTGGCTGGAGTCAAAAGTTTTGCAATGCTGGAAAGTTCTGGTGAGGAAGATTGCCTGGGGAAGCTGAGAAAGGAAATTCCACGAGGATAGATCTACAAGCTACAGAAAGAGTAGGGGCTGTGACTGGAGAGAGAGGTCCCCAGGAAGACTGCCAAGGCTTCAAGGATGGCAAGGACTTCTAGATGGTGAGGTGTGCAGGTTAAGAGTCTGAACTTCCCTACCCGCTCATAGGGGCAATGCCACTCTAACTTGGCCAGCTACCACGTTTCTCACACTGTGTCTTACTCTCTGATTGGCACCCTGGTGTCTTAATTGTTTCCATGTTCTTGTATCAGACTTGGTATAAAAGAGCGTCAGCTAAACTGAAATAAATCCACCCCCTTTCTATTTTATCTCTCTGTGTTTTCTCCAGAACACATCCTACTTCAACAACCATTTCTAAAGTGGTAATAAAAAAAAATGTCCATTTCCACCTCTGGCTTCTAGAGACGCATGACTTTCTCAGCTTCCCGCTTACCTTCTCCATGAGGCTGTTTGCCTCATATCCTTGTCTGCTGGCTTTATCTCCTTCCCACCCTGACCCTCTCATTATCATATTTTGTACTCTTCATGTTTCTAGCAAACAGAAGTTCCATCCGGCTGTGTACTCAGTTAAGAATGTAGTGGCTACCCTTCCTATCTGTCACTTCTTACTGTTCCGATCTAGCCAATCACCACGTTTTGTCATTCATCTATAAATAGTCTGACTTCATCCATTTCTCTTCACAGCCCTCGTTTATACCACAGGGATTGGTTTCTAACTTATACCCAGCCTTATATCATTCTCTAGCCAGCAGCAAGAGTAACTCATCTGCTTGCATCACAGCCCTAGTCTGTGCCTTTCACCCTAAGACCAACCCCATCAACCTCCTCCATGTAGTCCATGAGTCCCTAGCAAAGGTGAGCTCCTTCTGATCACGCTGGTGTGTCTTAGCATCAGTGTGTATGCGTGTGTGTGTGTGTGTGTGTGTGTGTATGTGTGTGTGTGTGTGTATGTGTGTGTGTGTGTGTGTGTGTATAACTCTCAGATTTTCTGTACCATCCCTTTCTTAGCTTCTCCAATACATTATGCTACTTCATCAGAGCATTTGCCCTCCACACAGTGATGGCTAATTTTCACTGTCAAGTTGGCTGTATTGAGAACCACTTGGTAGAGCCGCCTCTGGACATGTCTATGAAGGTGTTTCCAGAGATTTAACTGAAGAGGGACCCCCGCCCCCACTTCAATGCTGGTATTTTTAACTCGTGGCTGGGGTCTTGAATTAAATATAAGAAGAAATGGAGAAAGTATGTTCCCCAGCATTTCTCTCTCTCTCCCTCCTCACTATGAATGTGATGTGACCAGCTTATACTCCTCACCATTGTGCCTTGCTGACACGATGGACTGTGTTCTTTCTTAAACTGGAAGGCAAAATGGAATCCTTGTTCTCTTAAGTTGCTCTGGTCAGACATTTTGTCATAGACATGAGGAAATAACCAACGCACATGCCCAAGAAGACCTGAGAGGTTGGCATGTGATGGATGCTAAGTCTCCTGCCACTCTTTTGTGTAATTATCACAGCAAGGCAAAGGCACAGATGCTTTCCATCTCATCCCATTCCAAGCAGAGGCCTGGAAGACCAATGCATCTGTCAAAGGACTCACACTCTGGCTCTGACCTTGTCTTTCCAGAGTAGAGCCAAGAACTAACAGGAGTGAGTTTCAGCTCCCTTCCAATCAGACGCCCCTGCATAGGGCCCCTCTTCTACCAGGGTCCTGATGATGAACAAGGAAGGAAGCATCTGTCTTCCTATCCTGGCAATGGGCACATGCTTTGTTTCTGGCCATGTGTAGGAAGTTGAGCAATGCCCCACAAGAGGAATCAACCACTACCCATGGACATCTGCAAGTGTTGCCTCAAACTGCAAAGTCATTCCAGATGTGATTAACTGAAGGACACTGGGATGGGATTGTCATCTTGAGATAACCCAGTGGGCCCAATGACCACAGCTGTCCCCATAAGAGGGAGGCACATACAACGATGCATCTCTAGTTAATGCTTTGTTGCATACTTGGAGTTTGGTGAGGGATAGATTCTCAATGTTTTCACCTGAAGAAAGACAGGAGTCAGCAAGGTTAGATATTTAACAGAAGGAAATGGAACATGACTACTGAAGCACAGGTTGGATACATGTGATTTGTGACTCAGGCCATGGGGACAGAGTCCTCTTAGGATCTCCAGAGATGACAATGCAATTGTCTTGGACTTTGTGATGCCTGTACTTTGAGACAGGGAATATTCATTTTTGTTTGTTTTAAGTATTTTTTGAGGCAGGGTCTTGTTATACAGCCCTGACTTTCCTGGAATTCAATGTGTAGATTAGGTTGGACTTGAACTTATGACAAGCCTCCTGCCTTAGCTTCTCAAGCATTAGGAACACAGTCATGAGTTACCATGCCTACCTAATAAAGAATCTATTGCTTAAAGATGCTCAGTAAGTGTGACATTGTGGCCAGGGGTGATGAGACAGGGTTTTCAACTAAGTGGAAAAGTTTCTTTTGGAGACTGGTACCCTAGCAACAAGAAGTAAAATGAGAAGGTAGACACAGCCCTCCTAGGGTTTGCGATGACTAGTCCCTTCCATCAGGTGACCTTCTAACTCCCTCTCTACTCTTACATTTTTATGTGGTTGACTTTCCCTTTTCTTAAGGGTGGAGACTCTATCAGCAGTTACTACTTAATCACCAGAGACTGCCCTGGCAACACTTCCAAACATATAGCATCAAGCTTTCTCCTCTGGTAATAGACTAGCACAGCAGGTTCAGGACCCTTTTAGTCAGTATATGCTAGGCTTTGCTGTGGTAATGAATAAGCCCCCACATTTAAGGAATGTAACATGGAAAAATATTAGTTATTTCCCTGTACAAAGTCAGGCAAGGGAGGCTATCCTCTATGTGGTAGCTCAGCAGTTCAGGCTGCCTCTATGCTGAGTTCATCCATCTCAATTCATGGCGTTGATGAACACCTCAGTATTAGGGAATAGAGTTCCTGAGGGATTCAGCCCCACTCTTAACTGACAAGCAAATGTGGGGCAATAGATGCTTCTGCTTATAGCTCATTGCAGGAACTAGCCACTTGCACCTGCAAGGCAGGCCATGGAATCTTGAGGCTCACACTGGAAGAAGAGAATACACGTGGAGTGATTTACTAATCAATTTACTAGATTTACTAGAAGGAGGTCACCGGCATTCTGAGAGTGAATTCTAGGCTCTGAGAGGAAAATTGTGGGACAGAGTTTCTATCAATATGTCAGCAGTGAAAGGCCACATGAAGAAGCTATCATGTTAGCTCCCATGAAGGAAGCAGACTAAAGTTAATGATGGCTCCCTCAGGACCAAGACATCTAGCCATTCATTAAATCTATCTGCAGAAGAAAGATCTGGTGAGAGGTCTTAAAAGAACGTACCACAATGCCCCCAACAAAAGAGTGGGGCATGTGTATGCTCTTCTTTCTCTTTGCTTCTTCTGGTTAACCCCGTTTCTTTAGAACATGCAACTCTTTGGTTCTGTGTGTATTTGTGCAGTTTGTAATCATATGTGCTGCATAACAAGTGTTCCCCAAATTCAGTGATGTAAAATGCAAGCAACTAGCAAGGGGAAAGGGATCTTTTTTTGTTTGTTTGTTTTCAAGTCAGGGTTTCTCTGTGAAACAGTCCTGGCTGTCCTGGAAATCACTTTGTAGACCAGGCTGGCCTCGAACTCACAGAGATCTGTCTGCCTATACCTCTTGAGTGCTGGGATTAAAGGTGTGCACCACCACCACCCTGCTGGAAAAGGATCTTAATAGTGTGAATGTGAAGGAATACACTGAAAACTGGCACAGCATTAGCTGCAAACTAGTATACTGTGGAACTTGTCATGGTGGTTTCTCAATAAACTAAAGATGGAATTACCATATGACACAGCCCTAAAAATTCTGGACACAGACCCAAAGGAGGCAAAGGTCTGGATATAGACCTATGCCTTTTGTAGCACTATTTATAACATCTAACTTATGGAGTCACCCTTGGTATCTATCAATGGATAAATGGATAAGGAATTTATGGTATGCCCATACAATGGAGTATTATTTAGCCATAAAGAAGAAGGAAAGTATCATCTGTAGTAAAACGGATGGAACTAGAAAACGGGGTGTTGAGTGAAATAAACTACTCACAAGCCAAGTTGCACAGGTTTTAGGACCTTTCTAAGATTGTGAGTTTTGTTTACCCCCCCGACCCTTCCTTCTTATTTTAATTTACTTCCTGGGTTTTCATGAGCCTTTCTCTCTTCTCAGAAGGAAAGTTGAAGTCAGAGAAAATAGTTATACATTCCTCTCATATGAGGGATCTGTGGTGGTGGTGGTGGTGGTGGGGACTGAAATGAGGAAGTCTTTTATTAGAGAAGAGAGGAACCAGACAAAGAAAGATAAAAGCATAGGAATGTGTGAGTCTCATAAAAGGAAGAGGTTATTTGCAAAGTGGGGCCTAGAACTCAGGTCACCTGATTTTTCTCAAACTGATTTCAACCCTCTACTCTCTCCACCTACTTTTCGTCTCCCCTCACTTGACTGTGCTGGTTAGTCCATAGAAATTATTGCCTCCAAGGTCACCTAGGAATTTCTTGGTCATATATTCAGTTCTGACTTCCGACGTTCTCGGCTCCTTTCATGCTTCACGGAGCCCCAGTCCACACCACTGCCCATGCTCTTTATCTTCTTTGGGTACTTCTCTTGATCCTTCCGCACATCTCAGCACTAACCCCTCTTCCCATCCCAGCTTAATTATTAACTCTCCCCCAGACTTCTCTGACCACCCAACCCACAACTCTTCTCACCAAATGTAGAGGAAACAACTTTATTAACTGAAAGATTTGATGTAGAATGTCTGCTACTGGATAGTTGTGGGTCTTTGACTGATACATGACATAAATTTTCATCCTCAGCTAAGTGGGAACAGGAAAGCCAACAACCCAGGTTTATGAAAACAATACAATGAGATCATATATTATGATGAAGGGTTCAGTGACTGGCCTTAGTTGTGTCTGTTTATGGTTCAGATGTAGCCAGACACACCAAGAGAGCCATGGATAGACTTTTTATGACACTATTCCCCAAGAGAAAGAACCCACCTATAATATGACAGTCCAGATGACCAAGCTTGCTTGAGAGAATTCCAAGGTGACAGGGAGCATGCAAATGTAGCAGACAAGGCAGTCGGGCTGTGCCCTGGCTTTGAATGCCAACTCTTCTGCTTCTTAGCTGGGTAATTGCAGCCTTCACTCTTTCTGCCTTTCTTTCCTCATTTCCAGAGTAGGGATTAAATACAGAATGGCCTATTTGATAGGGTTAATGCAGAAATAAGTGAAATACCTTTAAAGGATTTAGAACATCTCTGGCAGACTGTAAGCCTTCAATAAATGCTAATTATCCTGTTTTATGTCATTATTCACCCACATAGTCGCTGTGGACCTGCCTTCATCTTTGGGAGAAGGGGCTGTGAGTAAAATTGGAAAGAGATATTTTACTAACCAGCTTCGGGAGAGCTTGGAGGGAACAGAGGGAAGCCTGCACCACAGCATCTGTTATAAGGGTACCACAGGGGAGAATAGAGCCATAAGAAACAGCTTGAAACTGGGTCATTCTACAAAAGGGGGTAGAAGAGCAGTTTCTAGCCATGGCTATAAACTAGAGTTGGGTAGTTTTAATGAATGCTTATGTCTGGGCCCTAACAGAACTGCTGGGTCAACCTGTGAGTATTTGAAAAAAGCCTCTCAGGTGATTTTAGGTTGTACCAAGGATTATAAAACACGAGTTATAGTGAGATGGGAAAGAAGTTGGAGTGTTGGAAGTGGTGATTCTAGAGGGTGTATGTGATGTAAGAGGTGTGAGAGTAGAGTGCAATTGAGGTGAGTGGATCCTGGACATGGCGCCAAGGGGAAGACAAGTCACGTACCTAGGGAGGTGAGATTTGTTGAGGGTGGGCACTTCCTCAAGTTTCACATCTTAAGCATCCAGTTGCCTCACTTTAGACCTAGTCTTGTCCTAGTGGTTTGGAAAAATGTGATGAGTACTTTTCTTGGGTGCTAGTATTAGTTGACCATGACCTATTTTGAATTAGACATATAAAGAGGGAAAGAGATTAAATTCCTAGTCTCATAGTGATCTTATCACCCATATAACCATTTCTTCATTCATCTAACCATCCACCTATTTATAGATCATCCATCTATCCACTCATCCATCCATCCATCCATTCATCCATTAGTCATTTAATTATTTTTATTAAATCAACATATATTCAGGACCTATTACATTTGGCTCTTTAAGCTCAAAATGTTTATCTACCTCTTTGTACAGATATCAGTTTTGTCAACTCATGAGGAGAAAGGCTAGGGGCAGACCCTGTGGTCTCATTAGCTCTGGAAACAGGATGTGGGTCAGCTGGAGACAAGGCGATTTGAGGAAAGAGAAGGGACATTACTACCTGCTAGCCATGGAGACAACTGTATTGCTTATCATCTCCAAGTGCAATTTTAAAATTGATGAAATGGGAATGTCAGGTAGTGATGCTGCTTAAATATCAAGCAAGCGTATAAGGCCCAAGGAGCCATGAAAGGGTTGGGAAGAGAATTAGAATGACCTTCAAGCTGTTGATTTTAAAATATTAGTTTCGTTCCTACTTAAAGCACAGCTTTTTGTAGCCAGAGAAATGTAAAGCTCGAGTGTGGGCTGACCGCAAGTGCCACCTAATCAGATTCCTCAATACACAAACAAACAGGCCAGAGAGAGGCAGTGCTCTGGCCAAAGCTGTGCAACAAGTCGCTGACTCATGGAGTTGGAAGAAGCTTAGGACACTTAATCTAAGTTAACGTGGAAGCATCCGGAAAGCAGATGGATCGCTAGTTTCTGTGGATAAAAAAAAACACCTCATCCATTTTTTACCATGTCTAGCTATGGCACTGGGATGGACGGCAGATGCGAGGGTCCAACTTTCCTATTTCTTGAACATCTATTAATAAAAAGCATTGAGCATTTGCATGCGTGCCGTCTCATTCCATCTTTACAAAAACCTGTGGCCTAGGATCACTCTCTGTAGTTCACAGGTGGAAGAAACAGGCTTCCAGAGATGAAGTGACTTTGCCAGGGACTCACAACAGGGATGCGGTAGTGCTGGGCTTGAGCCCATGTCTTCAGACTTCAAAGCTCACACTCTAGGCTTAGTTTCATTGTTTAACTTGCAAAAGCTTCTGTAAAACAATATATTGATGGATCTGTGCCTAGAACTGGCCCAGAATCACATGTCTGGGCTAAGATAGAAGACAGGTAGCATTGCCGGTCCCCCCCAACAGTGTCCCCCACATAGCTGAAAATATATCAGGTGTCTCAGTGGTTGAGGCAGGCCTTGAGAAATTCACTCAGTTCATTTCTCTGTCCTCTTAAAAGCCTGCAATTCTGTCAATCTAAGGTCAAGTCTTTGGTCAGTTTTTGCCTCTAGAGCTGAATAGTTAAGAGTAGAGATGAAGGCCCAGTGAGTCCTGTTAGCTCAGGACAAGTGACTTTGTTCTTTCCTCCTCCACCTGTTGGACTGAGTCATCCTTCCAGGCCTAGCACAAATGTCATTCACAGGAACTTACAACACCTTCTGAGTCATCACTCTGCGCTTTGGGCTAAGGATGCAAGGATTATTAAGGTAGCTTTTCCTGCCAAGACCACTCACTACTGCCTGGTGAGAAGCTGGTGAGAAAATATGCAATTGCTATGTTGGGTCAAAAAGGATGAAGGTGGATGCCAACCCCAGGGTGTCCAAAGGCTCTAGCCCTGGAGATGATGACATATCGATTATCTGTTGCCAGTGTCCCCTGGAATGCAGTTTCTTTACCCCTAGTACTTACCAGGCACTTTGAAGGATACCTATCAAAACATTTATCTTGGCCATCAGTGGAGGTCTGTTTCCTTGTCTGTTTTAGGCCTTTTTGTAGGAGTCTCTCTGGCTAGCGTGGGTCCTGATGCCCAGCAAGTACAAAGTGAAGGAAATAATGGGTGAGAACACGAGACAACTTAAGGTTATGTGTCAGAGAGGTGGGAGGATTGGGACATCGGAGCAGCAGATGGGTGAAATGAGAAGCTGGTAGCAGCCGCGGGTCCTTCTAAAGCATGTCTGACTGGGGTTAGAGGACAAGGGACAGCGCCTGTGATCCTGGAAACGGGGTGGAGCCTCCTCTCCACCTTTCCTTCTAACCCCACCTCCCCATCAGAGCAGGTCAGTGCATCCAAGAAGCTCAGGGCACTCCCAGCTCCAGCTAGAGGATCCCTTACATATTCTCCAGTTTCTAGCTCTACAACATTAATTCCACTCTTCATATTGACTGAGAGCCTGCCTTCATTGTGAATAATTCACTGTACCTTATTTTTTTAAACCTCTATTTAATCAGATCCCTCCTCCCTTTAAACAAATAGTGACTTATATTTGTCAAATAATGACTTTCTCAATGAAGAACACCTTGAAAAGGAATCCTACAGTGAAGCAGCACTAAGAAGACTCAGTGGCTTAAAAAAAGGATGTATGAAGTTAGGAGGAAAAGTGGTGGAGAGGATGGGAAGAGTTGGAGGAGACAGAGCGGGGATGTGATTAAAATACATGATAGTCGTGTCTGAAATTCTCAAACGATAAGACAAAATAGTTGACACTTGCTCTCTACATTTAAGTGTGTTTATAACTAACAAATACAATAAACTATTACTAGCATTAGATGTGACAAAAAAGGAATCTCACAGTGGGCAGCTTTCCATGATGATAAGAACACTGCAGGAGCCGGAGGAGCCAGAGAGAGGCCTCTGTCTACTTGCTCTCCTTGGGGGTCCTGCCCTTAATCCATGTTTTTGTTGTTGTTGTTGTTGTTTGCCTTGGTTTGATCACCTTCTCATATACCATGTGATCTACTTGTGTATCAAATGCATTATTTACTGTTTGTCATTCCCTCCCACACTACAGTGTGAGCTCCATGAGGTTTGGCTATCTCTAGCATCTAGAATGGGACTCAGAATACAGTAGATGCTCAATGAATGCTGGTTGGATATGAATGGTTTACTGAATCCAAGCTCTGAAAGCCTCCCTGAGTAAAAGCGAGGAGAGACCTTACAAAGTTCATGGCTTGTGCCTTCCAGAAACCTATTGGAACTAAGCTGGCATGCTTTTTGTGGTGGCAGCTTTGGTGATTGCAATCACAATGACAATTATGGTAGTGATGATGATGGTGGTTGTGGTGGGATGATAGAGCGATGGGAATCATGGTGGTGGTGATGGTCATGGAAGTCACAATTAAGTCATAAGGAATACCTGCATCTACTGGATATCAGAGTTTTCAGAGAATTTTCAGACCCTTCTGTCTTTCATCTTCACAGTGTCCTTAGGAGTAGGTGGCAGGGACCAAGAGTACTTCTACCTTTTCCAGAGATCAGCCTAGTTGAGAGTAATGAAGTATGTTCAAGACTACACAGCCATCAAAACCAGAGCTAAGATGGCAACTCAAGCCATGTTTCTTATTATCTCTCTTTCCTCTATATTTCACGGTATGTATTCTCTTCCCATCAGTGTTATTTCCAGTGGCATAGAAAGTCCTGCCCAGGAGTGAGCTCCCCCCTGTGTGTGTGTGTGTGTGTGTGTGTGTGTGTGTATGTGTGTGTGTGTGTGTGTGTGTGTGTATGTGTGTGTGTGTGTGTGTGTGTGTGAGAGAGAGAGAGAGAGAGAGAGAGAGAGAGAGAGAGAGAGAGAGAGAGAGAGAATGGATGATGGTGCTGGGGCTACATCTAATGATAATCTGGGTTCAATGTGGTTGGTGTTCCATCCCACCCAGCCCTTATAATCTCATCTCTTTAGGGAATAGAAAAGTAGGCCCTTTGCCGAAACCTGGGATTCAACTTCATCACTTAACCAAGGCATTTGTCTTAGAAGGGAACAAACTAATCAGATCAAAGTGACAACAGAGACCTGTCTGCACAGGTGACAGCTAGAGACTACTCTGAGCTATATAGTTATTAATCTTTCTCTTGCCCATTGGAGTTGGTTTGAGTTGAGACAGTGGTTTATTTTCCTGGTCAATTCATCTCTCCTTTCCTCTTTAACTGTACAGTCCCCTTGACAGTAGGTTTCTGAGCTAGGCTATAGAGAAGCCATCTGAGGGATGGGAGCTAGCAGGTGGCTGGGGGGGTCTGTGTGTGCTGGCTGGCATGTTCTTTGCTCTACTTATGGGGTCTTGTCAAAGGTCTTGGTTTTAGGAAGTAGTCATGCCCAGGTGGGTCACTAGAGGCTAACGTTTAAAGCATGTGGACAATATTTAGAATAGAAATAACAATTCATACTTAGAGGGAAGAAGGAGGAATTACTTCATGTAGTTGGTGAGTGCTACTGACCTGGCAGCGCTACAGTCATCCTGAAATACAACTCAGAATGGGAGATGGTAAACCACAAGTCTCTTTCTTGGTAGAAACTGAGACATTTATTCTTTTCTTCCTTTTTTTTTGTCCTGCCTCCACTCCCTGAAGCATTTATTCTAAGAGCTGGGAAGGTCCTAGCATTTCCCTAGGACTATGAAATCAAGACTTAGTGTTTTTGAGAAGTCGATATGGTATACAGTATTTATATCACTCCCCCTCCATCTTCACCCTCCAACTCCTCCTCTGTCGTCCTCCCACTCCTTCCCAAATCCATGGCTTTCTTTTAAAAAATATATTTAATTATTATATGTGTGTGAACATATAAATGCAACCCACTGAATCCATTTAGTGTCTCTTGTATATAAATGTTTTTAGGGATGACCACTTGTTATTAGATAACCCACCAGGGGGTTCATCCCTGGGAAAGACTGATTCTTCCTCTCTCAGTCGTCATTAGTTGCTTATAGCTTTTCATCTAGGGGTGGGACCTTATGGGATTTTCCCAGTCTGTTTTGACATGTCATCTGGTGTTGTCATTGTTCAGGTCTTCTCTAAGCAGCCAAGTTGTTAAGAGTTCATGGGTACAGCTCCTCAGTCATATATAGAAGACACAGTCTCACAGCAGATGTCCTTGTCCTCTGGCTCCTACAGTCTTTCTCCTCCCTTTCCTGCCATGTCCCCTGAGCCATAGTTGTATGGGTTGTATTTATCAGTTGGGACTGGGTACCCCAGAGTCAGTTGCTTCCTGTATTTTGACCAGTTATGGATTTCTGTAATGGTCTCTGCTGCCAAGAGAAGCTTCTTTGATGATGACTGAGAGCTACATGACAGACTGGACCTGGGCACAGGATGAATGACTGGGACAAGGCCTGGAGGTTGTATGTGGTGCTGATTGGCTAGGGTTGGGTGTGGTGATATTTTATTTGTGCTGAAATTTGGTGATATTTTATTTGTGCTCTAATAAATAAAGCTTGCCTGGAGATCAGAGGGAAAAGTCAGCCATTATAAGTAAACAAAAGTCATGCAATGTTAGCATATGCCTTTAATCTTATCACTTGGGAGACAGGAATCTGTCTGGATCTATGTGAGTTCAAGGCCACACTGGGAACAGAGCCAGGCATGGTGGCACACACCTTAAATTCCAATACTGGTTAACCATGGAGGTCTGGAGGTCTGGACAGACAGGAAGTAACAGGGGTGGGCAGGAAGAGGAAGTGATGTAGCTGGACAAAGAGAGCAAATCAGATGGCAGAACAGCAAGGCATATAGGTGTGTGTAGACAGGAAGTATCTTGCTTTTGGAAGCTGTGGAGTTGGTGAGGTGAGGTAGCATGTGGCTCTTCCTATTCCTCTGATCTTTCTCAGGTTTTCACCCCTATATCTAGCTCCATGTTTTCTATTAATAAGACCATTTAGAAATTCGTCTACAATTAGGTGAGCTCAAAATCAAGACTTTAAAAAGGAAGCTATCTCCATTTCTGTTTCATAGGCCTGTTATATGTATACCTCTGTCTCTGAAGGTACAGTCAGTGCTTACCTCCTGTCTCTCTTTACTCTTAACTATTTCAGATTCTCACCTGCATCTTTCCAGCCTCTTTTCTTATATGCAGGTGTCTCTGTTTTTAATACACCTATATCAGCTGCAATCGACAATGGGTGATGCAGCAGCAAATGCTCTCTAAATCCCAGTGGCTTAAAGCAGGTCAGGGTTATTTCTTACTCATGTTGTATTCATCTAAAGCAGTTGGGGTGAAGGTTCTAATCATCCTAATCTCTCAGGGACACAAGATGACAGGGTTATAATGGTATAGTTGCCATCACCATCTGTGGCGGTTTAAATGAGAATGTTCCCCCATAGGCTCATATTGAATAATTGGTCCCCAGTTGGTGGAACTGCTTAGGAAGGATTAGGAGGTGTGACCTTGTTGGGGGAGAGGTATCACAGGGGTGAGCTTTGAGGCCTCAAAAGCCTCCCACCATTCGCAGTGTGCCTCTCTGTCTCCTGCATGTGGATTAAAATGTGAGCCCTCAGCTGTTTCTCCCACCATAACTTTGCTCCACCATCAAGGGCTCTAATCCTTCAAAACTGTAAGCCTAGTTAAATTCTTTCTTTTATAAATTCCCTGCTTTGTCACAGCAATAGAACAGTAACTAAGGCACCTCTCAAAACATAAAGAGGAGAAAGAAAGGGGAGTCATGTGACTGCTTCTGAAGCACTCTCTGTCATCCATGAAAGGAGATCTCATAGCCCCGCCTCACTGGATGTGATTGAAGAAGGATTGAAATTAGAATACTGGTAACTGTTACCAATATAATCTGTTATGTGCAACACCCCCATTCCTTTCTCTCTTCCTCTGCCTCTGTATCCGAATTCCATTCCTTACCCCATTTGCACATTATTCTCTTTCCTTCTTGCCTTTGCCTCCATAGTTTTCTCCCTACTCCCACACCCCACCATCTGCTGCCCCCCAATCCCTCTATTCCCCACCTAGCCCCTGACAGCCACATCTTTTGCCATGCTGGATGGATAGGATTCAACCTCCAGCTTTTGATCCACAAGTTTCACTTGCTCCTAATTGAGCTTAATGATTTATGTCTTGTAATGGACACAAATGGGCAGGAATTCCAGGATCTCATTAATAATCTTAAACATGCCAGAAGTAGGATTTTTAAATCTTAAGCAAAAAATTAAATGACCATAAAATCTTTGTTCGCTTCCCGGGAGACAATCCCGTTTCAACTTGACAGCTTAATTAAAAGCTGGGCAAATTGGACACAACACTTTTAATAAACAGGACTTGGCAGGCCAGGGAAAGAGATGAAAGGGAGGTGAGAATGGAGAAAATGAAGTTCACAATGTAACAAGAGGAAATGAAGTGGGAGGTCCCTTCCTAGGGAATGACCTTTCTGGGAGCTGCGGATACCTTCGAGCGACAGGAATGCTACAGAAGATTCTCAGAGATTCTTTATTTCTTCTAAGATCATATTATTTCATACCAAGAGAAAGCTGTTGCCCATGGATATTCTGGGGCATGTCTAGGTCCATGTTTGACTCCTTCTGGACCAAGTTCCTTCCAAATCCCAAGCCCACTGAGAAATCTATTTGGGGGATGGTCTGGGGGCCCAGCTCTGAGGAATTGCTTCATGTGACAAGCTTTATGAGGAGACTTTAGATTTTTCTTCCATTTCATAGTCTCGTCTTACCTCTGGTGGGTGTGCATGTGCGTGTGTGTGCACGCGTGTGCACACATGCGTGTGCGTGTGTGTGTGTGTGTGTGTGTGTGTGTGTGTGTGTGTGTGTTTATGTGCATGTGCATATAGGGGTCGATACATGTAGAGTCCAGAGGACTCTGTTATTCTGTTGTCAGGCATTGTCCATCGCCTTTGAGACATGGACTCTCAACTGGCCTGGAACTTGGCAAGTAGGCGAAGCTGGCTATCCAATGAGCACCAGAGATTTGTCCTTCTTTGCCTTCTCAGAGCTGAGGTTATAAGCGGATGCCTCTACAATCAGGGCTTTGGTGGTTGTTGTTGTTGGGTTTGAACATGGGTGCTGAGGATTGAACTCAGGTTGTCACGGTTGGAAGGCGAGTACTTTACCAGCTAAGCTATCTCCCTAGCCTTGGGTCTGCTCTTTGTGCCATTTGTGCTCAAATAGTCCCATCTCCACTAAGGTTTAGTTTTCTTCTGGATCTGCTGCTGCTACTTGTCATAGGTAAGGAATGGTCCAGCACAGGGCCTGGCTGCAGACTCCATTGCCAGAAACCACACAGGAATGACCCAGAGTCCATGCATGCACTAGGGCAGAGCCTGTAAAAAGTTCTTTCGATACCATCCCCCTTGGTGGATACAGGAGTCCACTTACAATGAGCTCACTTCATAGAATGTAAAGATTTAGAAGAGGCAGGAAGCAGGAACCCAAACTCCTACCTCCATTTTGCCTGACTTGTCCCATCAGCTGGAGGGGGTAGATTTCCATTCTCATTGAGGACTGGCCTATCCTCGCCCTCATCAGTTGTCTAGTTGGCTTGAGCTTATTTTGAATTCAAAGTAATTTACTTATGTATAACTGCCACATGCTGCTTTAGTTAAAGTGAAGACTGCCTATCTTCCTGGCATAAAAAGAATTAAACGAAGGAAGAAAGAAATTAAAATGTGTTTGGAAGTATTCTGATCCTCACTGCAAAGTCTCATGGGGAGGAACTGGCTATAAGCTTCCGGATAAGTAAAAAACGATCTCTTTGGCTGGTGTAGGATTTGCTGACCCTTGAACAATAACACATTCATGTGTGTGGGGGGCGTGGAATTGCTGCCCACTCTCCTTTGCCAGCCCCACCCTCACACACTCCTGATTTCACTACAGAATCCCAGGAGTCTGAGTCAAGTGAAGTCTTTGGCACTGATCAGCGTTGTCTGTGTACAAGTGAAGACACCACACCTCAGAGAGAGGAGGCCACTTATCCAAGCCACGCAGAAGGATTGCTGCTGGGCCTCGAGGGAGGTGACTTCCCTCGTCAGCGAATAAACATGACTTTCAGAGACATGTGGACTTATTATTGGCTACGGGTATTTCTAGCTCAGTGCGAAGCTCATTTTTTCAAGTCGCCTGCTAAGTGAAAACAAATTCTATCCTTTTCACTGACTTCCGGTAAAAATAGAGATGTTCTTGCTTAAAAGACCCCAACAGCCTGGGTTGCCAAGCTTGTGGATAGAAAGGTTTAAACGATAGTGTAAATGCCAAAGTGTGTTTTTGCGTGCTGACACGTCAGGTGGAGACTACCAGAGGCTGCAAATACAGAGGGGTGAGGCTCCTTTTGGGAACGTGATGTGAAAGATCTAAGTTTAGATTGTGGTGATGGCTGCACAATTCTATGTGTGCTTACTAAAATGGTTCAAGTGAACGCTTGAATGAATTCTTGGGTACATACATTATGTCTCAATAAAGCGAATTCCCTTTAAAAAGCAGAAAGAAAGATGACACTAAGAATGAAGGCTGAGACAACGCTCTCAAGACAAGAGCAGAGGTAGATGGTGACTCCCAGCTTCCGTGAGAGTTTAGGCTTAGGCTCTTGAAGGCCCCCTCCTCCAGCCACAGCAGCAAAAGTGGGAGCAGATGGCACCCTTCCAATCAGTCCTACTCTAGACCTTCATCTCAGAACTGCATTCCAACCTGACAGCTCATTAGCATCTGCCAAATGCATGTTGGATGGAGTGACATTTAGAGGGACAACATATGTGGCATGTTAGCATATGCCCCTCGGGGCCATGGAAATCCTATTAGATCATCAGAAAGTAGGATATTGGCACTTCATTCACTTAGGCGCCCACAGAATGTGTCTACAGCCATTATAGCCACGTTCTTTTAGCTCCACCAAAGCTGAGGAGCGACTTGGTCACACGAACTGTGTAGGTATTTCTGGTCAGATGTTGCCCATTATATTCCCAGTGTCCTTCCCCTGAGACCCAATATGGTAAGCACCCCACAGAATTAGCACCAAGATAAAATTTCTTTAAAACTTTCTCTTTTATATTTAGTGTGTGTGTGTGTGTGTGGGGGGAACCTTTATACCACAGCACACCTATAGAGATCAGAAAACAACTTGTGGAAGTCAGGTCTTTCCTCCTACAGTTTGGGTCCTGAGGATTGAACTCAGGTCTTCAGGCTTGACCATGAACCCCTGTACCCACTGATCCATCACAGAAGCCCAAGGAAAAGTTTATATCCTAAAATTTTAGAATGGCTTATTTGCAAAGCAGTGGGAGCTACTGAACCCATTGCAGGTAGGAATGATGTCTCCCCCACCGCCCCCTCCACTTCCTCTACTTCTACCTCCTCTGACTCCACTCTTCCTGGCTTTCCCCTTTCTCTCCTCCTGTTCTTCCTCCTCTCCTAAGTCTCCTCCTCTTCTTTCCTTTGCCTTTGTCTGTATTGCCAGGACAAATTGAAGAGTAGTTGCTGTGGGATGGTCTGTATGTCAAATGTGTTGCTCTGAGTGGTCAATAAATAAAACACTGATTGGCCAGTATCCAGGCAGGAAGTATAGGCAGGGCTAACAGAGAGGAGAATTGAGAGAACAGGAAGGTGGAGGGAGACACTGCCAGCCGCCGCCATGACAGTCAGCACGTGAAGATGCCGGTAAGCCACGAGCCACGTGGCAAGGTATAGATTTATAAAAATGGATTAATTTAAGATGTAAGAACTAGATAGCTAGAAGCCATAGCCATTAGGCCAAACCGTTTAAATAATATAAGCGTCTGTGTGTTTATTTTTATAAGTGGGCTGTCGGACTGCCTGGGCTTGGTGGGACTCGGAGAGAAAACTCTCCAGCTACAAGTAGTGGTCTGGGGAGACAGCTCAGATGCCTTTCAAATATAAGGACTTGAGTTCAATACCCAGAACCCATGTTTTTTTAAAAACCAGGCATGGTGGTACATGCTTGTAATCCCAGCAGAAGGAAGGTTGAGACAGGGTTTCTGACCAGCTAGCTTCAAATAAGTGATGCATGATGCTTAAGACTAAGACTAAGACTGTCCTCTGGCCTAAACACACACACAGAGACACAGACACAGACACAGACACACACACACACACACACACACACACACACACATTCACACTCATGTGAATGTGCACCTGTTCCATATTCCCCCACACAGATGAACACATACACAAACACATAAAAAATAAAATGAATAAAGTTAGGGCAATAGCTCCCAGGGACAAACGTCTCTGGCGCAATCATTTCCCAGCTTTCTGGTAGTTTCATCTCCCTCATATTCATCCAAGCACCCAAAACAGTGCCACGGAGGTTAAAATGAGGGATGGGACGTGGTATTTACCCTCACGGAGGCAGACGTAAGAATAAGTTCAGACACAGTTCCATGGCAAAGGCCTTTTCCAGAGGCTGTCCTTTTCCAGGTCAAGGTGAAGGAGGAGACAGCGGGAGTAGGAAATGGTGAACAAATATCCAGGCGGATACAATAGTTAGATTTCCCACCCTATTTTCTGTGCCCATGTTTTTGTCACCCTGTGGACTGGGAAGAGACTGGCCTTCCTAGGACTAAGTCAGTCTTTAGAATACAATTAGAATACCATCACAGAGTTCATTTAAAAAGAAGCCATTATTGGGAGGACATACAAAAATGATTCACCCCAGAGCCCACACATCCTAATCTAGTGCTCAGACTTCAGGATGCAGACCGTTCTACTGCTCAGAGCCCACATGGCTGACTGTGCTTGCACTTACCAATCACAAACCACTTGACCCTCCTTGCCTGGCCTTTCCTATGGAGAACAATAGAGAATAAAGACCCCTTTCCATGTTTTCACTCAGCTTTGTATGCCCCCTGGGGCATCCTCATGTGGCTCTGAGTGGCAAGGCCCTCCATCAAGGAAGCCATGAATCTTCCATCAACGATGTTGGGCTTCATGTCACGAGTCAGTCACCTCCACAAATTATAAACCAGCAGAATAATTGATTCGGGTATGGAAAGATGGAAGAGTAGTCAGGAATTTTCCAGGCGAGAGAACACTCCAGACACAGGCCTGGCTTGGGCTCTGCTCTGTAGACTGGAAATGGGAATGAATGTTAGGCTGCTGTATCTCATGCATACTTTCAGCTTTTTAAAGGCAATCTGTGGACATTCCATTTGCAGTGTGCATTTGCATAAATTATAAGTAATGGTGTCTAGGCCAAGACTTAATCTGTACCAGACTAAAGGTTTACCAAGGTCCTGACTGCTTTTCTTTTAGTCTGTCAAACACATAACAGGGAGCCAAGCTTGCTTCCTGGATCTCTTGTTTACAGGCTCTCACACTCCTAGGATACCAGAGTTTTCCTCTATAAGATAGAAATGATGCCCGCTGTCTCTCAGGGTGTTGCTGCAAGAACTGAACAGGGGGATGTTTAAAAGCACCGATTAACAGTGGCCAGTGCATTTGATGAGGTCGCTGCGATCACCTGCTAAGTTATTCCGTGACTCTTGCAGAATCTATAAAGATGTAGAAACTGTGTCCTGACACCTAAAGGTGACCGGTGTAATGAGAGCCAGAGAATTTGGGAGGATCAAAAGGCTGACCACTTACACACTGCATTTGACGATGAACATGATAATAATGGATGGATGTTTTGGCCTTTCTGCACTGTCAAAATGAAAGATCATAGAGAGAGAGAGAAAAAAAATTGCTGAGCCATGAGCCTGGAAGACCTGGGAGTCGGGTCCATGCCATGCTGCCTCCCTGCTCTGCCATTTCTGAGCCATGAAAACCAGTTAATTTTACCTAGTCTTAGCTTTCTCACTTGTATGATATGGTGAGTAACACCCACATCAGCAGGTGGATCCAGACAGATAACAATTGCACAAGCTGACCTCTAGTAGCCACCAGCTGCGTGCTGAGGAGCGATGAAGAGTTCCATGAGGAAAGCGGCTTAGAGAAAAGACAGTGTCTCAGTGCCCAAGGTCACTCAGTAATAAGTGTTGGGGCTAAGATTTGAACTCGGGCATTTGGATTCCAAGGCTGTTCTAATAACTGTTATTTTACACGAAAGCTCTCAGGGCTATGCTAGAGTCAGCAGGCATTCACATAATGACAACTGTTATTTTAACTGTGTAATATCTTTGATCCACTTGGCTAATGGTCCTCGATCATTTAAGACTCCATTCAAGTGTGATACTTTCTTCCCATCCCCCGAACCAGTCTGCTGATATTCCCATGATGCATCACTCTGGGCAGACAGAGGCCTAATTCTCTATGAATCCTAATCTTCTGCTTTATATTGTCCTCAAGTGATGGGGAAAAAATAAAAAGGCCTACCAGATTCCAGGCACATTAATCAAATGTTAATCCAATAAAGTTAGTAATGAAACAGCCCAGCTTGAGAAACAATTTGAACTATAGGCCTTTACAGATGGGGAAAATTAGATCGAATAAATGATTTCCTCTAAGAGGATTTAATGCAAAAATGTCAAGACCTATAATCCAAGCAAGTGTTAGGAGTCCTGGGAACTGAAGTGAAGTGAAGGCGACTTAAAGCATATGGTCTGGGACAGCTTAGGTGTTAGCACAGGCCAGGCCAGGACATAGAGAATGCTGGCAGGCTACTTAGCCCAGGAGAAGGTCCCTAGTGGCATCTGAATGTCCACATGATGAGGCAGGCCGGTTCCAGGTCCTTTGTGTTCATGTTGGGAAGGCCAGTTGGGGTTGCTCAGATCTCAGCAGCTCAAGATGGTGACTTTCTCTCCCCTTATACTTTCAATGGTATGTGTACCCAGCAACCTTTGGGACTAGATTCTCCTGAGTTTCCTTTCTTGTTCAGATCCTGGGTGGCATTTAATATGCAGGAGGCCCAGGTTGAACCTATGCTCATAAATCAGCTTGACTGAATTATGTTTGAGAGAGGAAAAAAAAAGATAGTTTAATTCAATAGCTAATCTTTGTTCCCTTTGTGATTTTTCTCTTCTGTTCCAGATGATTTTCATAGTCTGACAAATGTCATGGTCATATGACACAGTATGAGAGTTCTAGGTACAGGTAGACTGGCCCCACCTTACATGCTGGATTGTGGCCTTGGATGATGGGTGGTGGTGAAAGCAGAATACTTCAGTATAGTGTACCAGGAGGTCCATAATACCCTGCCATGGCCCTGGAACTGTGGGGTAGCCATCTTCAAAATATGGGGTAAATATGAACTTACAGAGTTAAGTCATTTGTAATATGATGTAGAGTAAGAAACTCTTCCCTTGATCTTTTTCCTGTTGGTGTAACATATTCCTCGAGACTGGATAATTTTTCAAGCGAAGAGACTTACTTTGATGCATGCTTTCTGTGGCTGGAAAGTCCAGGAGCACAGTGTCTACACAGGCCTCAGGCTGCTTCTCCTGGTGGAGAAGCAGAAGGGCAAGTGGATGGATACATGCAGAAGAGACAATAAGGGAGGGAGCTGGCAGCTTGGCTTCAGAGCATCTCGATGTCATAGCAGCTAATCTAATTCAGTGAGAGCCTGAACTCACTCACACAAGGCATTCACCCATTCATGAGGCTCCTCCTACATGACTAAACACCTCCCATCAGCCGCCACCCTGCAACACTGATGTTTTGAGGAAGCAACTCAACATGAATTTTGGACAAACTACAGCTGTTTAGTTTTTGAAAAATAACTTCATGCATATGAGATGTTTGATGGCACACAATCTTCCTCCTCTCTCTTCCCTTTTTCCACCACGGTAACAATAGCTTTGCCTTCCAGGTCTTGGGTGAAATCACTGATAAGCAAACAAGCAGGATGGGGAACGTTCCATAACCACAAAATGCCTACTGAATCTTGACTGTGGAGAAGTGAAGGAAACTTTCCCAATGTCCCCGGTTGGGAGGGGTGGACTAGCCTCAGAGCCCCCCCAAAACCAAACCTCAGGAACAGCCTCCAAGTTAAAAGAAAAAAAAGGTACATATTACTTGTATTTAACTCTGGTCCACCTGGGTAGGTTTAGAAGCAGAAAATACCGAGACCACCCCAATCTTCAGCTCAATAGATTCCACTCTGAGTCAAGAGGCAGTGGGCTGGGGAAGTCCGGAATAGCTTTGTAAAGCATTTTTCTGACAGTCAGGTTTGAGAACTAACATTTTGAGGAACAAGCTTATCTGGGACTCAGGATCCCTGGGTAAGCCTTCCTTCCTTCCTCCATATCCCCCCCACCCCACCCACCCCACCCCCGTCACCAAAGGCCTCCCAGAATGTCCCCATCAGACTGGTCTCAGGTCTTGCCCTCTCTCATCCCCATTCCCTTCCTCCCTTTTACCAATCTAAATACTCTGAATCATCAAGGTCTACCCTTAAGTCACTTGCTGCATGTCCTTCCCTTAACCCACGTCTGTGCTACTGAACAGGTAAAGGTGGGTGGCAGAGCATCTCTCCCTTTGCAGGTCTTCTTGAACTAAGGGTGGTTTTATTAAACCCAGCTGTAGCCAGCCTGGAATGCTGAGGATTAAAGAGGATGCCAGGAGGTACTTATGGGAGCCATATCTAGCACACAAAAGGCATTCATAAAAGATTGTTGGAAGAATGGGTATGTGTGTATGAGTGAATAAATGAAAAAAATAAGAGTGAATGAATGAAATCCGTAAGTGCCAAAAAAAAAAAAAAAAAAGGAGCATGATTAGCAGTTAGAATAGGTGGGGAAATGAGCTAATGAATGAATGGATGGATGGATGGATGGATGATGTATGAGTGGGCACAGTCAGGTCGACACGCTAAACTGCAAACGCACACAGGCTGCTGCTCCTCCGGGGCTGCCAACCTGGCGTGTGTGGTCTCTCTTGGCAGACTCCCTCAGAATGTTTGTTAGAGTAGCAATTTTTTCTCCCCTATTGTTTCAAATTGGGATTATATGATTGCTGCCATTTGTCCTCAAACGATTAGAAAAACTTTGAGGTGGTAAAAGAAAAAGAGCTTTTCCAATGAAGAGGCCCCCCAACCCCCCAGGATCAGCACAATTCAGGCCAGATTTCCAGAGCTGGGCTGTCATGACGCAATCTGATGTTAATGAAAATGGTCATTGGAAGAGGGTTTTCACACAGCCTCCCTCACTCTGCAAGTGAGGCTCCCTGCTGGGCTGATTCTTGGAGGGAGAGAAGCTGGCAGGGGGAAGGGGGTCAAGGTTCTGAGTTCTTGCAGACCTGGAACTAACCCAGGTACCTATCTGCAATGGTGGGGCTAGAGGGCAGATTACTGTTTTGACTTCGTTTGGATTCAGTGCTTTATGACCTGGCTGGGGTGGGGGGGGGGGGAGGGTGGGAGGGTGGGGACAGGGAATGAGAGGGGAGGGAGCAAAGTCATGGCATTTACAGACCCCGATGGAAGGACCAGCTTCACCTAAAACCCACAGTGTGATTTAAGTGGTTTTTAATCTAGATTCGTGAGTTCCCAGTCCTTGTTGGTGGAGTGGGATAATGCCATCCAGTTTATAAGGAAGCATCAACCAGGGTGAAAGAATGAGTGGAAAGACACCACCAGCTTTGATGTGTGCTCCCCACCGGGGAACCCCATCCTCTATGAATGAGTGTCTCTCCAGAGAGGCTTGCTTAGTATGCTGGTTACTTTCTTAGAGAGAGAGAGAGAGAGAGAGAGAGAGAGAGAGAGAGAGAGAGAGAGAGAGAGAGAGAGAGAGAGAGAGAGATTTGTTCCCTAGGTGATCCTGGATCCTGTCAAATTGATGATCTATGTTAGCCATCACAGGTTTGGAACAAATGACGGCTCCCATGGAGTCATTTGAGTTCAATCAAAAGATAAACTAATCTAGAAGTGGTCTTTGGGTGATTTAGTCTTTTGTTTGCTGTTGATTCATTCTGCCCAAGACTTGAGGGGCCATTTTCCAGCCCTCCTGGGTCCCATTGTTTTCTTCCAGATTGGGATGGAGGGGGTGGAAGTTCATTCGCTGACTGCAGTGTGGTTGTGTGGCAGCTCAAGCCTTGTGGCATCTGTGCAACCCATGTGGTTCTTGGGACGCTGATGCTGCTAACCAGGATGCCTCGGACTGTGATTCTGGCCTGTCTTCCCATGGCTCATGGTAACTGCAGTGAGGAATCAAGAAGGGGCCACCAACTTACTGCAGCCCCTCTATGCGTGAGGCAGTGTGTGGGGTTTTCTTCCACACCTGTAGCCCCCTGCTCTCATTGCCACAGTCCTTGAAGACCACATGAATCTTCCTTTGAAGTATCACAGACCTAGAGATGTGAATTACTTGCCCAAGACCACACGGAGCAAGAGACCAAGTCAGAATTAAAACCTAAGGATGGATGAGGATGTTGCATTGTAATTCCCATAAGATAGAGGTATTTTACCTGGGGGCTTTTGGCTGAATGTGAGATACATCTCTAGAGATGAGTGGGTAAGCAGAGACCAGGAGGAGGAGGAGGATTACTTTGTCTATTTGGCCTCTGTGAGTGTGAGCCATGTAAAGAGGGAGAAAGGTTGGGGGCCCTAAGATTGGCCCAAGGCCCCAAGAGGAAAAAGGAATAGTGAATTTGCATCTTGAGGAAGGGATTGTCTATGGTTAGAGGGAACCAAGAACTGAAGTTATGAGAGGGGTGGTGGTGTGGGAGATTTTGATCACACTCTGACACTCCCGACTGCCCAATAAAGTCATACCTTGAATCAGGGGTCGGAGCCAGTAACTAGCTGACCGGAATTGGCCATAGCGAAGCCAGCAATTTGGATAGAGAAGATGCACAGGAAGGAAAAGGTGAGGGTTAGAGACCTGTCTGGGTTGAGGGAAAGAGACCTGTCTTTTGTGGTGTCTCCAGCCAAAAAGCAAGATCAGCTAGCTGCTACCCAGTCTCTCTGAGCTAGCAGGTTCTCACCCCAGCCTTTGACTTCTAGACTTAGAAGTCATAGAACAATAGAGACTTAATTTAAACCTACATATCACAGTGTGGCAGAGCTGGGGCCTTGGGACCAGAAGCCCCGCAAGGCGGTGGCCTGAGTGGCCAGTGGGGCACTGACTGAGGGGCTGCTGGCAGGCATAATGAAAATACCAGTTGATTCATACACAGCCGCTAAGCCCACAGAAAAACATCAGGGTGGGGCCCAACAGGAGTCTCAGGGATAAAACTAAGACAAGGGGAAGGACGCAAGCCCCCCCCCCATTCTGGTCCTCCTAGCAAAGGCCTCTGAAGGTGTACAGGTTTGTATAGCATTATCTCCAGTGAGGTACTTCTGTGTCCTTGCATGGAAGGCTTCTAGCTTCCAAGTGACTGAAAAGATGGGTGGGGTTCTCCAGGGACAGGGAAGCAGGAAGTTAAAAAGAGAACTACAGCGCTTCCCTATAGGGAGTGTTGCCAAGTTCCCAGGGTCAAGAGAAGAACAGCCCGCAAGCAGAAAGCTTAGACTCAGGGTAAAAGAGAGTTCGAAATATTTTCACTGGAGACTGAATGCCCCAGCAGGGAAGAAGAATCGGCAAATTCCATTCATTAAGGGTTCATTGACAGTTCTATTATAAGGACTAATCGTTTGTTGTTATTGAGATCTTTCTCCTGATTAAAACCATTAGCACCAGTGAGCAACCATCAATCCATCAACAAGCTTTCTTTAAAAACCCCAATTTTGAGGTGCTCACAGCAGACCTACACTCAATTGACCTTAAAACCATCTCTTGTCTGCCACCTACTCATCTCCATTGTTACCAGTGGTTATTTGGTTGAAGCCACCACTGATCCTCTCCAGGGTGACAGCCTTCTGGCTGAACTCTCTTATGTCATAGCCAACAAGGTCACTTCCTCCAACATCCTGTCAGGCCACCCTTGCCCTCCAGCAGTCCTCTCTGGCTCTTGATACACATCTACTCCCTTCTGCTATGGAAGGCCACAGGCAGAATAGCATTGCGGGGGGGGGGGGGGGGGGGGGGGGGGGGGGGGGGGGGGGGGGGGGGGGGGGGCCCTTCCCAGCCTTCTCCTTATTAGGCCAGGCTCACTCTCCAGCACTCTGCTAGATGCTGTTCTCAGTGAAGTTCCATGTTCCACTTCACTCGGCTCAACAGCTGGCACCCCATCTCAGCTCCCTACGCTCTTCTTTCCATCGTCCCCCAAACTACTAGTGAGTTTCCTTATGCGATGCTTGAGTCTTCCCCGCACCCCAATATCAAAGGTCTACAAAGCTGAGAACACTCCTTTCTGTTCTTTCCTGGTTTTAGGATTGGGACTAGATAAAGCAATTATCTATGGAACTCCAGGGAAGAAGCCTTCACTCTTAAGAGCCTGGGGAGAGAAGCTCCTCTCCAAATCTCCTTTCTGCCCTGCCCCATTCCTGTTTGCTTCTCTAACACTCTGCAAATAAGTGAGAGGGGGGCGAGAGGAATAAGAAAGGGGACAATTTAGGTGAGTGTCTGAGGAGGACCAGAGAATCCAAGAGGAAAGCTCTCATTGGCAGTGAGAAGGCTGGAGGATCTCCGTGGTAGAATTAAGGGCATTGACATTCTGGATGTGGTGGGGGAGGAGGGATTTGAAATTGGGGCTTTAAGTAGGAAGGCCTGCTGTGAAGGGGGGAGAGGGAGGGGAGAGAAAGGGGAGGAGAGGAGGCTGAGAAGTGCAGGGAAGGTCAAGGTGCAGGCAGCCCTGGGAGGCTAGAGTCCATCAGGCTTTGGTACCTGCCACCCTCATTGGAGGGGTGAGTCCACCATAGTGGGGCTTTCCCCTTTACAGCCTCCCCTGGGGCTCATGGATGACCATGCCTGTGGACGCCATGGCTGCTCAGCAGGCAGGCACTCCAGCATCTTCCCAGATTCTCAGAGAGAGAGCGAGAGAGAGCTCTCCAGTCTGCAGTAAGGTCTGTTTGCCCTGGGAATGCGAAACACGTTTCTCTTTTAAATTTTAATTTGGTTCTGTCACTGAAATTGCATTAGGCCCCACTCTGCTCCTCAAAATGACATTTTTTAATGTTCCCAAGATATGCAGATCAAACAGGGTCCAAAGAGTCTCCTCCTCTGCTGACCCCTCTCTCCAGGGCTCCCTTCTCTCCCTGGCTCTGCTCTCCTCTCTCCACAGCTCCTCTCCCTGTCTTCTCCTTCAATAAGTGGAATTTGCTTTCATTCTCACAGGTATGGGGGCCCACACTCTGTGCCGCTCTGTGTGTGTCACCGGAGATTCTACCATGGCCACTGGGAAGCTGCCAGGCCACCCTGAGGGGACAGGCATAGAGTTTAGCTTTTCTGTTAACTGCAAAGACTTCTCTGTGGCTTTGGGCAGGTTCTTTCCTTCTGTGGAACCAGGCAAATGGCAGGCACTTAGACTAGGAGACATGACAGCCTTCTAGGACTCTCATTAGAAGGAGATGGCGTTCTTCTGAGATGAGGAAAGGGAGGAGAAGAAACAAATTCCTGGGATTCGAGGTATCTCAAGTCTCCCTGGAAGCCAGCTGACTGCAGTAGCTAGTTAGTGTGGTAGGGACCTTTGCATCCTCACTGGATTCTGGAGGAAACAGAGAAATCAAGAAAAGCAGAGAGAGAGGGAGAGGAAGAGAGAGAGAGAGACAGAGAGAGAGACATAGACAGAGGCACACAGAGAGAGACAGAGACAAAGAGAGAAAGAGAAAAATTTCAGAGTAAAGACTCAGATCTCATTTGGTCTGTGTGACCCTGAGGTTCACCCTTTTGGGGGGATCGATAGAAAGCCCATTGGTGGTATTTGAAGAGGTTCTTTCTCCTATGTCTGGAATGGAGCCTATGTGGCCTGGGAGGTGAGCTGCATCTGATAAGGAAGATCATTGCCATAGTGAGACTAGTTCAGTTCCCACCAATGTTCACAGCAGGGAGCAGTGGCCTGTGACACTGGTCTGGTGGTGCCTCGGTGACACACTGTCATCTGTTGCCTTTGCTGTTGGCAAAGGTCTGTTGAGCCCTGCATGTGCTTCGAAACGTCACCCCTGGGAATTGCTTGCATCCTCATTTAGGAGGATGGAATGAAGGCAGAAGCCAAAGCTCATAGATTGGGAAGTCTTAACAGAAGCACAATCCATCCATTTTCCTGTTGTCCTCCCCTCACTGAACAAATTGACGACGCTCAGACCATTCTTCAGAGCCGTCCGCGTTCGCTCTCAATCTTGGTTCTTTTCCGTTTGCACTCCGGGGTCCTTGTCAGTGACTAACCAGCTTCTGGCATCACCAATCTTTCCCACCCTCCCCTCTGGGCCATCTTCTTTCCTGTTTGACTATTTGGTTTTCAGGCGGAAGGTCTTGTGGTTCCTGGAGGCCAGCCTCGGACATGGTGGGGGTTGGGAAGTAATCAGGTCCAGGCGGGCGGCTGACAGCTGCAGGTACCCATGTCCTCCTGTGTGCCCCGGCTGCACTGTGCCCACACAGGCAGCTGAGGAGCGTGTCGAACAGTTGCAGAAAGATGGGAATGGCTTTTTAATAGCTGGGGGCCCCTCTCACTCATCTGTGCATGCTGAGTTTATTCTGCCATTTGTCAAATTCTGACTCTAGGAGACTTAGGTTTGGAGAGTTCCAGTTTCAAGATTGATGATCCCAGTGAGTGACAGGCTCCCCAGTTCCTCTAAACAGTCCATGCTGCCAGTAGGAAGCCCCACAGTCTGCTCATCTCCGAACAACACGTAGTTCCACCTCTGCTGAGGTTG
Source organism: Peromyscus leucopus (assembly GCF_004664715.2). NCBI lineage: Eukaryota > Metazoa > Chordata > Mammalia > Rodentia > Cricetidae > Peromyscus > Peromyscus leucopus. Next base: position 64,804,903 of record NC_051086.1, read on the forward strand.
GAAATGAAATGTTTACTTGGGCTCTAACCAATACACCCCAGCTGCCTCCCTGCCTATGATTGACAGCAAGTGAGTTTCAAAATCGAGCCGACAGCTTAATGGCTCAACACAGATTCCACTTCGCCAAAGGGAAGGAAAAAGAAAACCAAATTCCAGTCCAGTTTAGAGGATGCTTCTTAGGTGGAAAGGGGCTGCACAATGGGGCCACATTCTCCTGTTGGCCACAGACAGGCCCTGAACTCACACGGGTTCCAGCAGAGTGCTACACGAGTTGGTTGGGTATTCGGTGGAATCCAACACTTTTATTTTTGCTCGTAAGAAGGGATATCTCACAAAATCTTCTCAGAGGTGGTGAAATACTAAACTCTCTGTAGTCTGAGCTCCTCAGCATTGGTGTCCTACTGGAACATTCCTTTCCATATAGTTGAATACTTCTACTGACGGAAAAATCACTACTTCTCAAAGAACATTATTTTTTACTTGGAGTGATGTGTTGGTTGAAACCTTTTTTTTTTTTGGTAGCTTTTTTTCTCTTGGATCAAGATTTCCCTAAGCCACATACAGAATTCATTCCTTCTGTGCCTTAATATCTTTCAGCCAAGAAAAAAGTCATCTCACTCCCCCCCCAACCCCCATTCCTTGAAATGTGTTAAGACCCAGTGGTCTCTGGCATGCTAAATGCTGGTTTTACAAAGGCAATGTGTTGGCAAGAGCAGGCGTGTATGTGCTTCTGCGGACATAGTTTCCTGTCCCTTCTCCATGCTGCTGGCTGAGTAGGGTTTGACCCATATTGAAACATCTCCAGCCCTCTGTCTCTTCCTGTATAACTTGCTCACAAGACAGGATGGTTGTTTAGACCCTGGTGTTCATTGGGACCCTGGTTTATTAGTGGACCGGGACACTGGGAGTGAAAACTTCACATTTGTCTATTGTCTCCTCTGTAGTCTGATCACTAGGAAGAGGGGAGGCCAAGCAGGCTGGGGTGCACCGGGAAATTCAGCTATGCTCTCTGATGTGTGACTATAGACAGGTTCTCCTTAATTCCTTCCTGGAGCCATCTGACGATCAAAAGCAGCAGGTCCCACGGTAGCTAGCAGTGTGTATGTATGTGTGTGTGTGTGTGTGTGTGTGTGTGTGTGTGTATGACTACATGTCATCATGACAAGGACAATGGGGCAGTCAGTGTCCAGCTGTGGACACTGTGCAGGCAGGGCTATTTGCTTATCCAAGAGAAGAGTGATCTGTCCCACCCAACATGTACAGCAAAATCTCATCTTCTTCGTTGCTTGCTGAATGTTTGGCAGAATGACCATTCAAATCATGATAGAGGCTTCTAATGCCAGGAAGGGTAGAGGAGAGCAATGGATAAAAACAAAGAAACACATAATGACTGCTGGGGAGATAAGGCATTCAGCCCCCCGCCCTGCAGCAGTATCTATCAACATTAAAATCACACCTACTCCTTGAGCAATTCATTTTTTAAAACTTTTTTCCACGGATATACTTGTCTATGCAGGCAAAGATGTATGTGCCAGGACCCTAACTGCAGCAATATCCAGGACAGGAAGCAGCTTAGATTTCCATCAGCCTGGTTACATAAAAGATGGCCCATTGTTATGATGAACTACCACGCAGCCTTGATAAAGAATGAGGTTGGTCTAGTTGTGTTGATGGAATGATCCTTGTGGCATATTTTAGAAAGGAAGAAAACACTGAAGAGTGTGCTTCCTTGAGAAAAGTAGAAAGGTCTGTTCACAGACCTGGGTGCTTGTATCTGGTGACATTATTTCTGGAAGGCTATGCATACACAGGTAATAGCACTGCTTGCCTTGGATTAGAAGCGATGATACAATAAGGGACAGAGAGTGGGGAGGTTTACTTTCCGTCACATGCCATTTTTCATCGTGTAAAGTCATTCCATAACCTTGTACTGCATTGCCTTCAAAATCCAGTCTCTAAAAAGTAGAGAGCATGTGCCTTCAGCACTTCGGCCAAACCCTGGGCTTCCACTGTCCACAGCTACGGAACAACCACTGCCAGCATGGTACTTTGTGAGCCCCACTAGTGGAGGTCTAGGGGGAGCGAGGGTTTGTGCTTTTCTGGTCCTGCCGTCTGCACGGAGAGGGAGAGATGTGGAAGCTCTTATTGTAACAAATCAGATGAGGAAACCCTGAGTCTTGACTCAGAATGGAGACTTTCTGTGCTGATCTGTGAAGCACTGGAGTAGAATTTTGAGGCCAGAACTGAATGAATGATACATGAGATTCCAGGCAGAGAGAACAACATGAACCCAAGATATGGAATGGGAAATGAGTGGCACCCTAAATATGACCTACACCTACCTACTGTTCAACCCCCAAATCCCTTGTTCATGGTTAAGGTATTATTTGTTTTCAGATGTCTTTGTGGGAATACAGATATTCATCTTTGACTGAAGTATGGGAGGAAGGACTGCCAGGGGTGGGGGTGGGGATTAGGAAACCTGCTCCACATCTCCCAAGAAAAGTGTGGGTTTCTGGTATTTTTCTTTTCCCTAATGTAAAGATTCCCACTATGGCTGACTTGAAGTTACCAACAAAAAATGGCAGTGGGCAAGAGGTAATCCATATTTTTAAACCAGAACGAGTTCTCCCTAGTTGCCACTGGGTGAATTAGAATCCTACAATACCCAGACTAATGGGATGTAAAAGCAAGCCCAAAGTGAACTTGAGCTACACGGGAGGAAATGAAGGTGTTTGCCCAAGGTCAGAGGAAATGGCAGAGCTGGGACATTACCTAGTGGGCCTTGGATGAGTGCTATGTTCTACTATTCCTTGTAAAGCACTGATGTAAGTATAATGGGCAGAAGGAACATAGGATGTTAGTGTATGTTGATGGCCTGAAAGGTTGTAAGGGGCTTTTCAGAGAGAGCAGTGGCTTTGAATGACAGACAGCGTCTGTGTGTTGGCGGGGTAGATATGAAAGGACCTGACAAGAAGGGCTTGGAAGAAGGAACTCCTCGATGGCACCATTTTGTTCAGGGCTCTTCTTCTGGGAAGAGGAATATTATGTGATGACGTGTCATATGGAAAAGTGAAGCTACCAAATTCCAGCCACATCCTTGAAGAGCTGCGTGTACTCATGAAGTCAGTGCCTCTCTGCAGACATCAGGGCATCCCTCCCCAGAACAGGAAGAAGGATTAGGAGGAGATGCCTCAGCTCCTACCTGGTGCCACAGTTTCTGTGCCAGGACTGTGAATCTGATAGTTCAGGGAAGAAGTCTCAGCAGTCACCGCAGTAAAGCATCCAGGGAGAACTAGGGTGGCATGGTGGGTTTTATGCATTTAAATCTGACTCAGAAAACACAAAGGCATGAGAACAGCACAGGACAAAAGAGAGGTTTGTTTCTGTGAGTTTCCAGTAGGGCAAGGGAAAGGAAGATGGATGAAGAAAGAGCAGAACGGAGAATCCTTTTTATTATGTCATACATTAAAGATATGTGACAGGCCATGCTGAGAGATCTTCAGTGGGGAGCCATTGTCTTCAGGGCAAGTCCAAGTTCCTTGCATCATTACAGAGATTGCCATTGTTTGCCTTTGCCTACCTCTCCAGTCTCTTCCCTTGGGCCCCCTAACCCTTACCCTACGACCTGAGAGATCCTCCAGGCTGGATGCTACTTGCTAACACCCTGCAGGTTTGGAGCTCTGGACTTTGCACAGGCCTCTACCTGGAATGCTTTTGCATCGGTATCTGTGTGCCAGTTTCTACCCATTCTTCAAAAATCCTGCTCCAGTGTTCAACATCTTTCTTAAGCTCCTGTTACATGGAAAACCTTCCCATAACCAGCTTCTGGCTAGAGGTGGTCGCTCCCTTCTGTTGGCAGTTGCTTCTGAATGAATGCCGTTGCACTGACACCCGGGCAACTTTCTGACATGTTCGATTGTGATCCTCTCCTTTCTCATTTTCCCATGACCCCCTCAAGGGTAGAAAACCTTTGCCTTGCTCCTGAAGAGGAGGAAGAAAGATTTAACTGGTGATAGATCCTGAGTTCTGGTAAAGTAAGAAGGCTTGGGGTGGGCTATGGGGAAGCTCCATCTGAAAGAGAGTAGATTTGCCAAGCCAGGGAGAGTAGTTTCTGCCAGCAGAAACCCAACTGGAAGTGTTAATTTGCCATGTCCCCCAGTTTATTTTCAGTTGGGCCTCTAAGGGTCACTTAATGAAGCTCCAAGGAGCAAGAGAGTGTCAATTATATTGTTAGGACCCTGTCCTAAGTGGCTAGGTGTGTTGGAATAGTCATTCCAACTCCCTGAAAAGGATGGTCTTTCCTAGACTCCAACATGAACACAGACATCTGCTAAGGGATAGAGTGGGTGTTACAGCACACCACTCAGATCCCCATTGCATAAAGAACTCACACATGTACACCTCTCTTTCCCTCTTTCAGGTGCTGATTTCCAGAGCAAGCCCTAACCAACTGCCTACATGCCAAGCTCCATCCCAGACTCTGCATACAATTGCTGTTAAGAGTCTCTGAGATTAGCAGACTGTACAGAGACAACATGCCTGATGGATGATCATAGGGACCTGTCCCAGGGGTGGGTACCAAGACTTCTAGTAAGGAGGCAGCATCAGAAGGGCCATCATGAGAGCCACAGGAGGACTGGAAGCAATGTAAGTCATTAGAGTGGTCCATAGCCATGCCATGGTCATCTAGGATGATGGTGGTAGCAGTGGAAAGTGGGTGGGAATAGGCCACAAATGATATTCACTGGCATAAATTCGTCCTACTGGGGCCTCAGCTCCATAACAGACATGTAGAAATGGTGATTCTATAACCACCCCATTAGAAAATTTGACTCAATTGGTCTGAGGTAAGTCCTAGGTCTTGTTAGTATGTTTCAGATATTCCCTAAAGATATCTGATGTACAAATAAGACCAGAAATATTGCCATGGTAGAAAAATTATCATCTCTGAAATAAAACAGAATTGTGTATGAGTAGCATCTCTGTTATGATTGGAAAACTTAGGGTATAGTTCATTCTCCTAAGCTTGCATTACACACCTGTAAAATCATGTAAATAATGCATATTTCATACAAGTGTCAGAAGGATGCCAGGCTAATGGTAATAACAATGCAGCTGAAAACAGCCTTCCATCCATGGAGCTCTGATTAGAATAATTGTTAGAACCCTTTGTAGTCACATGTAGCCCTCCCTCCCCAAGTCATAGCATCCTGGGCTCGACTTACCCTCTTTGTGAGTGAGTCCTTTCTTCTTACACTGGCTGCAGTCACCGAAAGCTTAGTCCAGTGTGGCAGCAGTAGCTAAGTGGAAGCTAATGACTCTCTCCGGGTTGACCAGATAGCTGAATGTGGCCAGCCAGGGTCCCACTCCTCCTGCTACATCTGGAGCAACACTAACAGCAGCTGTGGCATTCAAGATGACCTTACCAGGGTGTGGGAAATTGTTGTGCGAGGAACAAGCTAGGTGTTGGAGGTGCTCGTTCACAGGAGGTGGCAACAAAGCTCAGGATGTTTAAGTGACTTTCTCAGCATCATATTAGGTACCACAGGGCTTGGAACAAGTCTTTTGTCCTCTCTGAGGGTCAGTTTTTTTGTTTTTGTTTTTTTAATCTGAGTAGCTCATTTGTATAAACAATAATCTTATTTATTTTGATGTTGATGGTTCTAGACTCAAATCCCCCTCCCTGTCCCAGAAAATGCCTTAGGTTGCTGACATAATGTCTACCTTCTTCCCTAGAGATTCCAGCATTATGGGTCATGATGCAGAATCACTCTGTTAGTGCTGGGGGCCAGAATCCATCCTGCTGGTAACCACCCTGACTTTCCTCCCCACCCCAACCCCTCTGGGTCTAAGTTTCCTCATTTCTCCTCCTGCCATCTAGAACTTGAAATAGCCTCCAGCACACTGTGTGGCTGCCAGAAGTTGTAATTAAATAATGTCCAGCTGTCAGAAAGGCTGTTATAAATGGTCTTTTTGTCTGCACCACTGTCTGGGAAGCCAGGAAGGGGAGAAAGTAGAGGGTTATAAATGTGAAGAACAGGAGTTCAGTGGGAGCTTGGGGACAACTTTTAGGGACCACAAAATCCCTAGAGGTATCCCCCAAACAAGGGAGTAACTGGTCCATGGCATACTGGATCTCAGCCTTGCCTCCTTGATGAGATTTGCACGCAAGATAAGCCAAGAAGGATTTAGGAAGTGTGACTCTTATCCTGGAGCTGACTATCCTGGGCTGCAATTAGCATTCTCTTTTACAAACCAGGGAAGAGAAAATGGTACTGTGTGTGCTCCGATTGACTTTCATTATTTTCTTCTCTCTGTCCTTCTTTATAAATCTCGATTACATTTGAGAATTTCCTCCAAATGAGGAATATGGAGAGGAAATGTCCATTTAATGAGCGTGTATTAAGCATTAGATAATTTATGTGCATGGCTCCATTTATTTTTTTACAGCATACCCAGAAGAAAATTATTATAAAATTCAATATTGTAAATAAGAATAATGTGAGTCTTTGAGATTAAACAGCTTTTCCAAGTCACATAGCCTGTAATTAAAAGGCTTGGGATTAGGATTTCATGTGCCCAGTGATTTGGGAACTAGTCAAGGCCAAGGGTTCTGTACACACACACACACACACACACACACACACACACACACACACACACACACCCTTCTCCGATTCCCCCCTCCCCACAACATCCTGTAGCCTGCCACCTCCAGCTGTATGGAGCTCCTGGCCCCCGGTCCAGGGGCAGGGGAGGCTTGTAAAGGCTGCCATTGAACTGTTTACATTTCTTTCTGACACTCCTATCCCCAAAGCAGCAGGAACTCAGGTCATAGAACAAACAAATGGTTTGGGGGCTTATTAAATAATTCTAGTAGTCCTCATCACCTTTGTGGACAGGCTGCCTGGCAGTGTCCTCAAAGGCCAGCTGGGAACTCATAGGACAGTTGTGAGAGACATGAATACTTATGGTAAGAAGGCCCGAGAAGGAAAATACATAGTTACCTAGAAAGAACTCGCCTATTATAAGGCAAGCTCCAACCTTTGCTTTCTGCTTGGGGGACAATTCCTTGAGCTCCATCAAACCTTGGCTGATTTTAACTTGATTGGTTCAGAAACCTGGCAGCCAGCTTTAGAGAGGCGGGTACAAACCTTCACATGCTGGGCTTCAAAGGACAGGATGGAGACTAGGCAAGAGGGTTCTATTATCATCATCATTATTATTATTTATGTGTATGAATATTTTTCCTGAATTTATGTTTGTGCACCACAAGTGAGCCTGGTGCCAGAGGCCAGAAGAGGGTGTTGTATCCCCAGAAACTAGAGTTATAGATGGCTGTGAGTTGCCACGTGGGTGCTGGCACTTGAACTCACATCCTCTAGAAGAGCAGCCAGTGCTCTTAACTCCCACGACTCCAGCCCTCCCTCACTTTTTGAGATGGGGCCCCATGTAACCCATGCTGGCCTCAAACTCTGTGTGTAGCTAAGGATGGCCCTGAAGTCCTGGTCCTCCTGCCTCCATCTCCCAAGTGCAGGCCTCTACCACTACGCACATCTTAGAACAAGGATTCTGCATGCAATATATGTGTCATCAGAATTCAGGTAGGAATCTTGCTACATGCATGGATGACCTTGAGTACATCTTTAAATGGTCCTGGGCTTTGGTTTTCTATTTACAAACGTTCATATGACAAACACCTTGTGAGCATCTACTGTGTGTCACATCCTCTGTTGGGTGCCAGGTGTAGGCAAGAAGCATAGCTTACAACGTTTGCTGTGCCCTTAGGGAGCTTCCAGTCTACTGAAAGTAAATATCACACAATAAAGCTCACGATTACACTTCACAATAAATGCTGTGAGAAAAAGAACAGAGCCCTATGGGAGGAGCTTTTACAGTGGGAAGCCAGGACATACTTCTTTGGAGAATTTTTTTTTTTTCAGCTGATACTTGAAGGGTAAATATACATTGTCTAAGACAAGGCTTGTGCAGAGGTCCCATGGAGGGGACAGATGGATGGTTTAGGAGCTGAAACTAAGCACATGTGGCCAGAGTGCGTTGAAACAGGAGAAGCAGTAGCATGAGGCAGGGGCGGAAGACAAAAGAAGAGTCATCCGCACTGAGCACATTTGGAAGATTTAAAACTTTATCCCATGAGAATCGGGAGGACATTGCTTAGTTTAAACAGTGGTGGGATTAGATTCACATGCTGAAAATAAGATAATAAGAAACAGAAAAAAAAAAAAACAATGACAAAACCACACACGCACAAAAATAACCACCTACGGGCCTCTCTATGCAGGGGGTTCAACAAGACTTGAATAACTATTTTTCTGTCACAGAATGGATCCCATGGGAATAATCTGCTAGCAGAACAAAGAATAATGTAAAAGAGTCCTCGTTACAGTCAGAAAGGTCCAAGCCACTCTGGCTGTTGTGTGAGGAGAATAAACTCTAGTAAGTCTTGCCTGCTTCAAAATCAAATGAGAAAGAGGTCTGCAGGTGCCTTGTCAGTGGTGAGGCACGCATACTCAGGTGTCTGAAAGCCTCCATTCTCCCTCACCCCACCCTTCGCCATCAGAACCTAAAATGCACAGGAGCTTAAAGCTTTACAGAGATGGCTCAGTGGATAAAGGTGCTAGCCTCATGGTCTGAGTGTGGTCCCTGGGACCCACATCATGGGAGAATGCTTGCTAGTTGTCCTTTGACCTCCATATGTGAATATGTATACACACACACACACACACACACACACACACACACACACACACCCAAAAAAAAACAACCCACAAACACACGTAAACATTTTAAAGGAGAATATCCTAGAAAGGTTCACATTTAAGGGGATCAACCCCAGAGGGGCCAGCAACTTTGATTTATTTTCAACCTTTGGGGCATTTTAGAGACTCTTGGTATGGTATCATCTTCAAGATGGCCCCAAAGAGCTCAGTCTGCTACAGCTAAGCTTTTGTTTGCATCACCTCTCACACTGAATATGACTATCCTGTGTAGTCATGATGATGGACATGATGGAGCAGGACTTCCATGACCAGTCATCAAAGCCATCATAGCTTCTGTTCCTCTCTCTTTCTTGGATCACCTGCTCTCTAGCAAGTTGGCTGCCATATTGCAAGGGTGCTCAAGCAAACCTATGAGTAGGTTCATGTGGCTGGGATTTACACTCCAATAGCCACATGAAACAACCATTTTGGAAGATCTTCCAGCCTTCAGCTAACATCTTATCTGTAATCTCCCAAGACATCTTGAGCATGGAGTACACCACTCCTCTATCCACAGAAACTGAGACAGTGTGTTTATTGTTTGAAGTCATTAAACTCATCAGGAACTTCTCATATACCATTGGAAAACTGATGCTTCTTGGGAGCTCTAAAAAGAATACTGTTGTTCAAGTCCTGTCACCAAAGATTCTGATTAAGTTGGAGTAAGTTTGAGTGCTGATGTGTTGAAAATTTCTAAATGACACTAATGCACAACCAAGATTAGGAACCACTGGACTAGAGAGAAAAAGATTCAAAGTTACTTGAAAAGAACCTGCCTATCACAACACAAGTTGAGATTAGCACAAATTGCCTCAATTTCCAGGACTTGAACTCAGATTCTATCTAGGGAGAAGTCCAAAGTGTGGATCAGAACCCATGGTCACAGTGAACCAAGACTTAGAGTGCCCTGTGTCCTCAGCCTCTCACTGTGGGATTCCCACATTTCCCTGAGGACACCACCTGCAGAAGGAAGCCCATTGGCCTTAGTTGAGGGGGAAGGCATCAGCCTCAGACCGAGGAGGATTGCATCTCTACAGACCATATCTTTGACCTTGGAGTTACAGGTACATAGGATGTCACCTCTCCTCGGATAGATGGCCTTTCCCTGTTTTCTCGCCCACCATTATATTTTCTGTTCAGACCACATTCCTGTCTCTGAAAGTTCTCTTGAAAACTTATGAGCAATGATGACATCTGACTGTGAAAACCTTCGTCTGACCTCGAATGTTCATGACTAATAGGACGATGTTCCCATCTCTCAACAATAACTCAGGAGGTCTGGCTAGCTCTTCCTGCTCCCTTATGTTGTTGCCCCTATGATGTCTGCAATAAAATAATTAAATTGATTAGAGAGGGAGTCCTAGAAGATGATGGATGCTGATAAGACAGTCACCCAGACTCTCTCAATACTGACCCTCCTGTAGCTAGACAGCATTAACATTCATCTGTATGGTGTCTGTGATTACAGATGCAGTTAGAGGCAGTGTGTGAGCAACATGCTAGGTATAGGAGAAACAGAACTCAGTAAGACTTCTTATTCTTTAACAGCTTTTAACTTATTATAGATGAGTAAGAAAAGAGAAAGGGTGATGTATTCTTGGCTTAGAGACCCCTGGGACTAGATGAGAGGCACCTTGCTCAGTCCTACAGTCTCTCAGAGGAGATGAGATCTGAGGTGCTTTGTTGTCTAAGCAAAGAAGGAGGGCCCTTGCTAACACAGGAGAGACAGTGGGTAGTGTAAAGAGATAGGAGATGGGGAGTTTGGGAGGATTGTAAACAACTTCCTGTGTATCTAAATGTTTTCCCAGGAATGATGGTTTAAGGGATAGCCTAATGGTATCTACTGAGTGAAATTTGTTTTTAAGTTGAACATGAGGCTTTGCACAAAAGGGATGAGCAAAACTCACTATCTGCAAAGTGTATCCCTTATCTAGTCCTGTTTAATATCTGGACCATATGCTTTCTTTGTTCAATGGTAGCTAACACTTCACTTTATGGTCTAATCTAGTATTTGAACAGACCTCATTCCCAGAACCAGGGCTTTGATTTCCTGTCTCTTCATCTTAAACCTGTCTCCTGGCTGGTATTGTCCTCTTGTCTCCCATCTAGCTCAGATTAAAACTGACCACCATGCATTCAACTTCTCTGAATTTCATATTGGCCTCACCCAGTATCTTCTCTTATGGGCTGTATCCACAGTCATCCTTACGACTTCAAGTGTGTTATGAGGCCAAGAGCTGCATGGAATTCAGATCGAGATTCCAGAAAACCTAGAAAAATCTAGAAATCTGGGAAAATCTAGAAAAACCAGGAGTTAGCACTTGGGATGCAGAAGATAGAATAAAAATGGGGAGAAATAGCCCAAACCTTTCAGTAAGTAAGTGTGTCAGGGGATCCTGGGTAGTTCCTACTTGGCACTGATCCCCTAAAAGAAGTCCTAAGTAGATGATTTCAGACAGGGCCGGGAAGGTGGTACAAATTAATCAAGTGGCCAGGGAAACAATGGAGGGGCCAGGACCACAGCAATCCAAAGAGCTTGTGGCCCACCCCTCAGGGAATGCTGTCTCTTAGCTCTAGCTGAGGATTGATAGGTGGGTGGACATGTGGGTCCAGTGAACCAGACATTTGGAATGTCTCCATAATAATATAATAGCCAGGATTTAAATAGAGAATATCAGGAAATTCAAATAAAAATAACTGTTATATAAAGAAAAGGCAATAAGCTTTTTGAATTTCACCAGTTATTTACTTAAAGATAGACAGTTCCACTAGCAACTAAGGATTCCAAACCCAGAGACACTCAACAAACTCGTTTCTGAGGGGTCTCCCTGAATCCTAAGACATAGCAAGGCTGATAGGACCATCTGATCCCTAACATCAGACCTGTGCGGTTTCCATGTCCCTGTGGGTGAAAGAAGTATGAAGGAGTGATGTCTCCACTGAGCTTCAGACAAAATGGCTAACAAGGGCCCCACAGACCCTTCCTGGGAAGACAAAAGTCAACACTAGGGAGGGCTTCTCGAATCACTAGTGAAGTCACAGCTTCCAGACACATGAAGCCTGCCACACCCCGTGAGGGCTCTCAAGTGACTAGCCAGATGGTTTCCAATCCAGTATCCAGATCTGCTGAGAAACTGCTGGGTGTGTATTAAGTGAGCAATGCAGGGATAATGAAATCAGAAGAGTGAGAAAGTCTCTGAGGGTAACTTTCCTGGTTGCTGTGACAAAATGCCTGAGAGAAGCAATGTAAGGAAGAAAAGATCATTTCAGCTCACATTTACAGAGGATTACAGTCCACCAAAAAAGTGTGTGCCAAGGATTTTACCCAGAAAAACTATTGGTTTTTTTTTTTTTTTTTTTTTTTTTTTTTTCCCAGAGAAAGGCTATTCTTCTGTCCCAAGTCTGCCCTCAATTTGTAATCCTTCTGCCTCTGCCTCTTGACAGCTAGTGTTACAGGCATGAGCCATATCACCAGACTGAGAAATGCATTCTTAGGAGCACTTATTGACAGAACAGTCACTGAAGAACAAAGAGTAAAGAACAGTGAATGAGTAAAAGTGTCAAGGAAGCAATGATGTGAAGGGCTAGTGGTAAGTCCCATGTGCATAGCTTTGTAAAACTCAGGCAAAATGCCGGTGAGAAGGTACAGTATACAGTGTCTGGGCATTCTGAAAATATAGATACAGGGGGCCATGTGGACAGCTGCATTTTTTTCTAATCATTTCAAGAAACAACCCAGTTGTTTCTCTGAGGCAGGGAAGTAGCACTAGGAGCTCCCTCAAATGATTACTCATAGGGATTACCCAGTCCAACCTTATCGTCTCTAGAATGCTTGAGAAAACAGAATGTACAGCTGCAAGGAAAGAAATCCAGATGTGACATAACAGGCCAAGAGCGGGGGGGGGGGGGGTGGTGAGGCACAAAGTGAGGTTGGGAGGGAAAGCAAGAGGTAGAGGCAGATTTGGGGGTGGGCTTGGGGGTGGTTCAGACCCCATGGTCCTGAGTCTGCACTGGAGGCAGTGATGTCTAGACAGTGTCTGGATTTTCTAGACCTGCCACTTTAACAGCCCAGAAACAAAGACTAATCAGATAGTAACAAAGCCCAGCACACTGGCTGTGGCTTTGGAATGTCTCACGGGGAGGAGTCAGGGCTTGTTAAGATGCGACTCACATCAGGTCATGATGATAACAATTTAAATGTATAAGACAAGCCCGGGTCACTTGTAGCATTGAATGGCACAGAGGTTATGACAGGCCATCAGAATTACAGTAAGGGCTGCAAGTGCCAACAGTAAGGCCACCTCGTTGGCCATAAATGAGTGCATTTGAGCTTTCAAAAGCAGTTAAAATGGATTAAAAATGTATCTCATGCATTTCAATATACGCATTTGTAATATTTTATATGTAAATATATCTTTTTTCAAATGTAAATTTTTATCATTTTTTAATGATATGTATGTGTGTGGGTATATACCTGTGAGTGCAGATGCTTACAGAGGCCAGAAGTATCAGAACTCCCTAGAGCTGGAGTGACAGGTGGTTATGGACTGCTTGATGTAGGTGCTGAGAATGGAACTTAGGTCCTCTGAAAGAGCAGCATATCCTCTTAATTGCTGAACCCTCTCTCTAACCCATATATATACATACACACATACACATACATATATTATTCATATGGTGCAGATATTTGTATAATTATATGTACATTATTTATGTTTATATTTTATTAATCCATACTTATAAAACATATGACTACATATTTTATAAATGCATTTATATTGGCCAGCTTGGGGAAGACGATAGGGAGGCAGTCATCATCTTGAAATCTAGAAAAGAAAGTAGATGGGGGAAATGTCTCTTTATAGGAGCATTGCAACTTCTGAAAAGGACAAATAAATGATCAGTTTAGGAAATCAGTATTTACATCATCCATCAAGTTACTTATTAAGGTAGTCAGCATCCATGCTTGCCCTCATTGTACAGATGTGAGACTTTGTGGCCTCCTGATGTACCATTTGTGATCTGGCCAAAGGGGCCAGCGTGGGTCTATCTGACCTCTGGACCCAGCTCCTGCAACCTAAAGGAAGAATGAGACAATGGAGGGAATGAGCTATATGGGCCTCTATGTGGAAGGGTGGTGAGACCCAGACAAGGAAGGAAGATTCTTAACCAGATAAATCCTAAAGAAAAAAGAGACAAGTAACCTGCAATACCTTCAATGGCACATCAACACTTTCAAATGGTCAAGACAAAACAATGACCCCTAGGAACCTATACTTAAGTATAAACCAAAGAAACACAAGCACCTTCCACCATAAATGTCAGAACAGGATTGTTTTGTGGAGCAAGAGGAGGCTGTGGTTGGACAGGGGAAAGGACTTCTTGGGTCAATGGTAAAGTTCGATTTCTTGAGTTGGGTGGTTACGTGACTATTTTTCTTCAGTATTTTTTCCAGCTATTCATTGGTTTTATGTGGCTTACTATATTTATTTTAAAATAGAAAGCTCCTATTTTTAACACACATGCAGAACACATCTGTCAGACCACTTGGTCATGAGGACTTAAAGGTTTGAATTCTGCCTTTCAGGACTGGGTTTGGGATCCATCAGGGACTCCAAACTGTATGATTCCTTCAGCCTGTGGACTTCCAGAGAGATTATCCAGGGAACAGGCTGGGGTCATAAGGGTAAACTACCAGCTTTTATTAGGCAGTCAAGAATGAGCTGGACAATAAAATGTCACTTGGTCCAGAGTGGAGGGCTCCCTGCATTTGACATTTTTGCTTTATTCAAACCAGAAGCCTTCTGGGGGTCACATAGAGTCTCACAAAATGTCAGACAAATGTATATTTATAATAGGGTCTCCACATTTTAGGCAAATTCTTCTCTAACTATACCCAATAAATCTCAGAGAAATTGCAGTATTTCTGACACACACACACACACACACACACACACACACACACACACACACGATTATTCATTTTCAAGAAAAGCTCAGCTTCAAGGCTTCTTTAAATAGCAGTTAGCAGGGTTCGGTGAATGTCTATTTACTGAACTGTAATTGCTTCCTGGGTGGAGGGAGTGTGGGCTGTCCAGTGATTATCGCCACTACTCTGAAAACAAGGCAGTCATACACGAAGGGAGCCCTGGTTGGGAGGGTCACGGTGTGCCGAATAAAGTGAAGAGCTGGGCAATATCAATCATTTCCTTCGTCCCCTGCACAGCTCCCAGCTTTTCTTGTTCATAAACTTGAGTCTCAACACAACAAGCGACAGATCAGTTCCTTCAGAACTCCTGGATCGTTTCCTTTAGCCCATCTGACCACCCAGGTGTGATGGTTAATGCTAACTAATTTAATTGGATTGAGAAGCACCTAGGGGATTGGTGAGGAACACCTATCCTGAGAGGATTTGTAGTGGGTAGCCATTCCAGCTTTGGTCTGGAAGTTCCAACTCCCACTGAGGCTTCAGTAACTATCATGCCTACAAGGCGGGGCCAAGGGAGGGCCCTACAATGTGGGGCCAAGGGAGGGCCCTGAAGACCCAAGATCAGAATACACCGCGCTCTCTTCCTCCTTGGACTGGGGACGCTAGAGGTAGACCAAGAAGAGTTCTCCAGAGAACACCGCCAGACTGCACTGCGTCTTTCACAGAACCCGCAACCTACCTATCCCTTCATTTGTAAGTTACGCCATTAAATAAATCTCCCTTTTAACTATGTGGAGTGGCCTTATTAATTTCACTAATAAGGATTAACTAAGGAGAAATCACTTACCCTAAGTGTAAGTGATTGGCAGTGGCATTGCCTAGGCTGGAAGGGGCGGGGGCAGCTCCTGCAGACATTCTCTCTCTGAGCACCATAAGCTGAGCAACTCTGCTCCCTCACATCCTCCTGCCATCATTTTCTGCCTTTTAGTGGCTCAGAAACAATGAAAATGCCTGAGTAAGGACTGAAGCCTTGGAAACTGTGAACCAAAATAGTTCCTTTCTCCTTTAAATTCTTTCTAGCTGGTATTTGATTGTAATGATAAAAAATCTGCACAGTGCACCCTGTATTTATTTATTCAGATTAATCATAGAAGCTGCTTTCATTATTTGTGGCTCCTTACCAACTGAATTTGCTTCTTTTGTTTCCTCCGAGGCACGGATGTTGGTGAGCAGAGACTGTCTTTCACTGTAACATCTGAGAAGGCCAGTCATTCATTTCCCCTGATTTCTATGAGGCAAGTGACCTATGACCTGGGCCCAACCATCAGAGACACCCACTCTAGACATTGCAGAGAAACCATGGCTACGGGGAATTCCCTGTGGTGGGAGTGGAGAGAGCAACACCGTCCTGTTTCTAGGGGCAGATGCAATACTGATGAAAGAAAGAACTCTGTTTTTCCAGGTTCTACGATGGCAGAAACAGAGTTTTCTTGTACTCAGTTGGAGGAGGCTGTGCTGTGAAGTCTGTACTTCTTCTTGTCCAGGGTGAACCTTGCAGTCTTCTTGACTTCTCTTTAACCACCCATTCTCGTTCAACAAACATCAGCTTCGATCATCTGGGGTGCTCTCTGTCGCTCTCTGTCTCTGTCTCTGTCTCTCACTCTCTCTCTCTCTCTCTCTCTCTCTCTCTCTCTCTCTCTCTCTCTCTCTCTCTCTCATGTGTCTCTGTGTATGTGTGTTTGCAAGTGACTTTTAATTTAGAAACCTTACTGATGACAGAAGCTGAGGCAATGTTAAGGCAAGCCACATGGAACCAAAGGGCGTAGACTTCAAGGAAGACTGCTAATTGATTCTTTCAAGATAAAGAGATGGACATATAGATGGACACGGACACGGACACACACACACACACACACACACACACACACACACGCACACATGCACGCGCGCACGTGAATATATATAAAATATACATACAATAATTTAGAAACCTTACTGATGACAGAAGCTGAGACAATGTTAAGGCAAGCCACATGGAACCAAAGGGCGTAGACTTCAAGGAAGACTGCTAATTGATTCTTTCAAGATAAAGAGATGGACATATAGATGGACACACACACACACACACACACACACATGCACGCACGCATGCACGCACGCACGCGCGCGAATATATATAAAATTTACATACAATACAAGTGTGTATGTATATTTTATATGTGTATATAGGGCATATAGAAAAGGACTTGTGAGGAGGAGACTAGGTGGGGAGAGAAGGATGGAAAAAGAAAAAAAACTGTAGAGTGGAAAGGACATGGAGGAAGGGCCATTAAAAATCCCAGGAGCACCTAGAAATACCCTGGGAGTGGAGTACCCAGTGAGCCCTGCCAGATGGGTTTACCTTCCCTGGTCCTCACCCCTTCAGCCCCACAGTGTCTGGAGTAAGTGGGTGTTTGGGGGGCCTGGTGAAATCAAGAAGCTACTGAGCCTCACTCGTGGTCATATGAAGTCAGTGAAGACCCAGGGAGAAATGCAGAGAACTATAGTCTTTGGGGACACTTTAGCACATCTGGGAGGCACTCTGAAGAATACTGAATGGAATCCACACGGCAGTGATACCTTGGCTGGCCTCAGGACTTTTGAGGACAGCTGGTGGTAAGGACAAGGCAGAGAGTGATAAACTCTAGAGATGGGAGCTTAGATGAGGGTCAAAAGTCAGAAGAGAAGACGAAGGCAGATGACCCACAGGACAGAAGAGAAGACGAAGGCAGATGACCCACAGGAAAAGCCATCAGGAGCAGGAGAGCTACACCGCGGCAGGCTTTCACCTTCATTTTTAAGCAGATATTTTGAAGTGTAATTTACATGCTGTGGAATTCACCCTCTGTAAGCACCAACCATGTTCACAGAGTACAACCGTCGTCACTATCCAGCTCCAGGACATTCCCTTAGTCTCAGGAACCCTCCAAACCATTTGTAGTCCACCTGCCTTCCCATCCCCGGCCTCAGGTAAGTGCTTATCCGCTTGCTGTCTCTATAATTCACATTCTCTGGAAATGGCATGCTAATGGAAACACACAATAGGTAGTATTTGGTTCTGGTTCCTTTTATTAAGCGTGATGTTTATGTCTTCCAGGATGCAGCATGTACTAATAATGTACTGTTTGGTTGTTATTGCTGGCTAGTATGTGTGTGTGTGTGTGTGTGTGTGTGTGTGTGTGTGTGTGTGGTGTGCTGTCTGTATGTGTGTACACCTGCACACACCTGAGTATGCACATGGATGCTAGTGGTTGGTGTTGGGTTGTTCCTTTCTGTCATTCACCACCTTATCACCTTCACACAGGGTCTCTCACTTAATCTGGGGCTTGTCATTTCTTGGCTAAACTAGCTGGCCAGGAAGCCCTAGTAATCTTCTTGTCTCTGCAAGATTGTGAGTTATAGGTGCATACAATAATCACATCTGATTTAAAAACAAAACAAAACAACAACAACAACAAAAACCCCTGGGTTTTAGCGATCTGAACTTAAGTTTTCCTGAGTGTGCAGCTAGCGCTTTATCCCCCCCCCCCCCAGCCTGGGAGGACTGCCCATATATGTGACATTTTATTTTTCTATTGGCTAGTTAATGGGAACTTGGACTGCTCCCACAGTTTGACTGTTATGAATAATACTGCAACAAACATTTGCATACAAGCCTTTGTGTGGACATAAGTTTGTATCTCTCTTGGCAAGAAACCTGGGAATTGCTGGGTCACATGGTAACTCTATGTTTAATTTTCTGCAGTTGCACCAAGCTGTGTTCTAAAGTGACTGCTCTCCTACATCCCCACTAGCAGCCAATGGGAATTCTAGTTTCTTTGTATTCTTACCAAATAACCTTGGCCTTTCTGAAGACAACTGTCTTCATGGGTGCATATTGACAATTCACTGTGGTTTCAAAGTAAATTTAGCTAATAAGATGAAATGTATTTTCATGTACCTGTTAACCGTTTGTGTTTCTTTTTTTAACTTTGCTCAAACATATATTCTTTTTTTTTCTTTTTGAGATAGTATTTCTTTGTGTAGCCTTGACTGTCCTGGAACTCACTCTATAGACCAGGCTGGCCTTGAACTCACAGAGATCTGCTGCCTCTGCCTCTAGAGTGCTGGGATTAAAGGAATGCACCACCATTGCCCAGACTATTCTATTATTTTACTCACTTCAAAAAGTAAGTCATCCCAGCCATCCCACTCTTGGGCATATACCCAAAGAATGCTGATACATACCATAAAGATACATGCTCAGCTATGTTCATAGCAGCACTATTTGTAATAGCCAGAACCTGGAAACAACCTAGATGCCCATCAACGGAAGAATGGATGAAAAAAATGTGGTACATATACACAATGGAGTACTACTCAGCAGAGAAAAACAATGAAAGCATGAAATTTGCAGGCAAATGGATGGAACTAGAAAAAATCATCCTGAGTGAGGTAACCCAAATCCAGAAAGACAGTTATGGTATGTACTCACTCATTGGTGGATTCTAGATATAAAATGAACAATCAGCCCACAACCCATAGAACCATAAAGGCTATATATATAGCATGTAGGTCCCTAGGACGACTGTGGCATATAATAAATTTCAGTTTTACTCAATTATTGAAAAAAAATAGCCAAATGAATGGAAACACATGAACTATGAACCAAAGGCTGAGGGGCTCCCAGCTGGATCAGGCCCTCTGAATAGGTGAGACAGTTGATTGGCTTGATCAGTTTGGGAGGCATCTAGGCAGTGGGACCAAGTCCTGTGCTCATTGCATGAATTGGCTGTGTGAAACCAGGAACTTATGCAGGGACACTTGGCTTAGTCTGGGAGGAAGGGACTGGACCTCCCTGGACTGAGTCTACCAAGTTGACCACAGTCCTCGGGGGAGGACTTGTCCTGGAGGAGGTGGGAATGGAGGGTGGGCTGGGGGTAAGGGGAGGGCGTGGGAGGGGGGAGAATAGGGGAACCCATGGCTGATATGTAGAACTGAATGGTATTGTAAAATAAAAAATATATATCAAAAAAAAAGAAAGAAAAAAAAAGTAAGTCATTTATTTTCTGATAATTGATCTAAAGTTCTTCATATACTTTGAATTTAAAGTCCTTTGTATTACTAGTTAATATTGACACTCCTTAGAATGTTTATATTTCAAATATTCTACCTAGTCTATAGTTTATCTGTTCTTTTTTTCTCCTCTTCCTTCTCTCATTTCTTACTTCCTTTTTCTCTCCTACTCCTTTTCCTTAAGACAGAATCTCTCACAGCTATATAAACTCACCACCCTTCTGCCCCAATCTCTGAAAGGTTCATGGAATCATAGGCATTCATTAACACCTGGCCTCCTTTTTGTTTTATTTGCGTCACATTTTGAAGAACATTAAAAAAAAAAAAAACTTAGGTAAAGAAATCCTTAACTAGCACAAAGTCAGAATGGTTTTCTGCTATAAACAAAATGTAGACTTACAGTAAGTTTTGAAAGTCAATAGTTTAAGTCCTTCAACTCTGTATTTATTTTATCAGATTAGTTTTGAGTATTTTAGATCTTTTGAATGCATGTTTTACAACCAACTTCCAATTTCCTCAGTTTTAGGTGTTCCGCTCTTGCATGGAGTCTGTGATCCATCCTGAGGTAACTTTGATGAGTGGCCATGACATGTCTGTGACATACAACCTCAAATATGATGCCTTAGCTTATTCTTTCCTTGCATTGTATGCTCTATCACTGAGCTGTAGCCCCAGACCGTATGTTTTGAGAAAACCTAGAAATAGGAAGGTCCCTCTCACTTTCCCTCTCCCCTGCTCGCAGGAAGCAGGCTATACAATCTAACTAAACTTATCCTCGCTCCAGAAGATTCCTGCAAATACCCAGAGGAAAGGAGCACCTTAGCTCTGAAGACATGGGGACACAGAATGTGAACAGTTAGACACTGCTAAGTCACCCTAGTTTGTTGTCATCAACCAGACCTGTAGGGCAGTCCTACTTCCTCATGGCTGTACGCTCTTTACTGAATCTAAGCATGAAGGTATATGGGTTGCCCTGTTTCCTTGTTATTGATTTCCTTTAGAAGACTTTCGTGTCACATAAAATTCATAGTAAGCAGATCTGTATGCTTTCTCTTATCAATCTATCATAGATGCCTCAGCCACGAATCTAAAAGCAGACGAGAAAAACACTTCCTTTCAGGCCCTAAGGTATATTTATATCCGGTGGTCCCAGCACCATTTGTTAAACAAATCACATTCGCCCACACTTAGGTGACTTGGTGCCTTTTTCCAAGCTAATTGATGGGACCGGGAGTGTTGCGCAGGAGCAGAGAGCTTGCCTAGCGTGTGCACGCCCTGGGCTTGATCTCCAGCCCAGAAAAAGACAGCTCATTGGCTACAAAAGAAAGGGTTAGGTTTTGAATCCTCAGCTCTGTCCACTGAGCCATTCTTCTTCTGTCAGTACTACACTTCCTCGATTTCTGTACTTACAGTAAGTTGGCAACTGCAACAGCTTGAATCCTCCAACTTCGTATTTATTTTATCAAATAAGTTTTGACTGTTTCAGATCCCTTGAATGCATTAAAATCATCTCCCAAGTTCCTTCAAAAGTCTGATGTGATTTTCACTGGGATTGAATTGAATCTCCACATCCATTTGGAGAGAACATCGAATCCTCTACTCCCATCCAGGAACACCAACTGTCCTTTCATTGATTCAGATGCTGTTTCATGGATTTCATTTTATTTTATAGCTCTCGGTGGTCAGGTTTGCACTTCTTCTGTTAAATTTATCCTTAGCGTTTCTTCTCTTGAAAAAAGGATTATTTTATGTGTGGGCATTTATGAATGTGCACCATGTGCATGGGGTGCCCACAGAAACCAGAACAAGGAACCAGTTCCCTGGAACTGGCATTACAGACTGTCACGAGGCACTCTCTGGGTGCTGGGAAGCAGACCTGGTTCCCCTCGCAGAGGAACCAGTGCTCTGAATGGCAGAGCCATCACTCCAGCACATAAAACCATAGGTTTCACAAATGCCTTTCATCCAACTGAAGAGATTCTCTCTTGTCATTTGTTAATCTTAAAACTTTCCCCATGAATGGTATAGATTGTTTTGCTCTGTATTGTTATGGTACACTGTATGACTTAATCCGTCCAGCATTCCTGGTACAGATCCCATTTCCTTAAGAGGCGGAATTCTTCACCTACTGATGAATTCAGTTTGCTAGCATTTCAACAAATTTTACAGCTAAATTATTAAGTATGGTGGACCCTAGTTTTCCTTTCTTGTGATGTGTTAATATTTGCGCCTTTCCTGGATCTTGCTTTGTAGACCAGGCTGGCCTCCAACTCACAAAGATTCACCTGCCTCTGTCTTCTGAGGATTAAAGGCGTGCACCACCACCACCACCACCACCACCACCACCGCCCAGGTTTTTTTTTTTTATCTGAAAATGATATCAGTTTGGAATTCATCAGTGAAACAATATGGGCCCAAGTTCTCTCTCTGTCTCTGTCTCTGTCTCTCTCTCTCTGTGTGTGTGTGTGTGTGTATGTATGTGTGCATGCATATATGTTTTTTAATTATTGGTTCAATTTCTTTCCATGTCAAAGAGAAGCCCAGTCAGCTTTTCTATTCCTTTTTGTGTCAATGTAAGGAATCTGTGTCTATGAGCCCGCATTTAACCTGGGAATTGTCACCCTACAGTGCAATGACTTATGCTTCTGCTCAGATTTTCTTAAAACAACCTGGTTTTTGCATCAGCTTGTCTTCCTAAGCCCCGCCCCTTTCCCTCCAGCCTATGGGGTCATCCATAGTCCAGGCAGAGTGCTCACACACTCTGTGGTGGTTTTCAGGTCTGCATTGGATAACACCTTCCAGTGAGCCTCTCTGTTCTCCTTCCTGAAGAGCCTTCTGGTCCAGGACAGATGTGTAAAGAGCTTACCGAGCTCTCTGGATAATCTCTCATTTCCAGGCTAGCCTGGTTAAGTTTCTGGCAGGTTCTCTGGTCTGCGGTCTTCCATATTCACTGCCAGGCTTGAGTTTTAGCTCTCACCTCTGACCATATCAGATTCCCACTGGTTGTGAAGGTTGTGGCTGACAAGAATGCCCTGACTCTGCCTGTTCCAACCTGAAGATCAGAGGTCTCACACAAATAAACCAGTCTCAATTTGTTGCTTACCTTTGGCCAATTTTCAGAGCCATAAAATGATTGCTTTTGACAGTTTTGTCTAGTTTGAGAGTATTATTTTGCAGAGAAGTTTTATTAACACTAGCCAGAAGTTGCCTCAATCTTTTTTTTTTTTTTTTTTTTAAGCGCTACGCATGTGACCTGTCAGGAAATTGTCTCCATGCCTGAATGATGGCACTGAGCATTTGAAAGAGTCAGCACTTGACATGAGGCCAGGGTGGTGTGAGCTTGGGGTGATGGGGAAATGGAGGGTTGCTGGGAGACCAAGAAGTGATAAAGAGGCAGAGCAGGAAGGGACACAAAGACACCCCAGGACCAAATCTACTAGAAAAGAAAAATCATTACAGGTCTATTTTACATCTCCTAATGTTACCATCCTAATGTCCACTGTCTCCATGACTATGTCCCAGGCTTTCTTCTGGTTTGGAGTGGGCAGGATGCTAGGGGAGCATAGTGATGGGACAAACTGGAGAACGGGATGGGAATGCTTTGACCACATCACAGGGAAGGTAATGTGTCAACAATCACACAGTACCAGGCAACTGGAGTGACCTGCAGCCCCCACTTGGCCAGGAAGCAGCCTTCCCACTCACCCAGCTGGCCCTTAGTTCAGCTGTAGGGTTCACAGAAAGATGTTATCCTAAGCTTTTACTTGAGAACTGGAAATCTGCAGCCTCCTGGCTATCTCCATGCCAGCTTGTCATTTATTTTCTGCTTATGGTTGCGTTGGTGTTCAGCCACACCCATTTGTCCACAAATTCCTGGCTGCCTTCATGCTTCAAGGACTGAGTTGAGTAGTTGTGAAAAAGACCAGGTGGCTTCCAAAGTGTAAAAGATCACTATCTAGTCCTTTACAAAGGGAGTTTCTCAACTTCAGCTTTAAGTTAAAACTCTTACAGCAAACTCATGTGATAGAGACTCACATTTAAAGTAAGAACGTAACGAGGCCAGGGAGATGGCTTCAGTCGCTCACGTGTGTGATGTAACATGCGTGAGGACCTGAACTTAATCCACAGGACCCACCCAAAACTTGAGTGTGTGACCTGTGCTTGGAATCCCAGCACTTGGGTGCAGAGACAGGAGGATCACTGGAGCTCATTGGCTAGCCAGCCCAGCTGAATCCTCTTGTCCCAGATCCTGCTGAGGGCCTCTGTCTCAAAAAGAACCAGGTAGCCAACTCCTGAGGAACAGTATTCAAGGTTGACAGGTTGACCTCAAGCCTGCACAATTATATACTTACACACACAAGTGTGTGTGTGTGTGTGTGTGTGTGTGTGCTCAAAATTGGGCTCATTACACACTGTCAGTGGCACAGGACCAAGTCCCTTCTGGACACAGGTCCTCTGTAAAAATGACAACTGGATGGCATATTCTGCCATGCAGGGTTGCTGGTCCAAGTGAACTTTGGTATTTGAGGTGATGTGAGAAGCGATGCAGCAGCACACAAACACTGCTCCTGTGGATGCTTGCAGATTTCTCGCTCTGACCTTCTGAGTCACCTGCTTGGTTCTGGTCTGTGGACTGGAACCTGTGTACCTCTTCTGTGACTGAGTCTGTGATGCACCTTTTTGTTGTTGTTGTTTGTTTTGTTTTTGTCTGACTTCTCCCTGGCCAGCAAAGGGGAGGAGAAGGCCATTTCTATCATGGAGCAGAGGAAGACAGTTGCACAGATTCTAAGACAATGTGCTCCCTGTGTAAGGAGGCCTGTTAGGGTGTGAGAACCAGTGTTGTGCTCAAGAACATACTGGTGCAGACCATCATGTGAGCCCCGGACCTGTGAATTATTTTGTTTCCCTTCAAGAATCCAGCTCCACACCAAACCCATTACTACAGCAGCAGGGGCAGTGCAGCAGTTGACAAGAGACTGAAATTTGGGCCAGAGATCATCAATAACTTTAATGCCGCGCTTCTGTGTATCTTGGGATTCTCAGCCTCTGTGGCTGATTTCTTGTCTATGGTTTTTTTGAGGGCGAGGGTATGTGCTTATATGTGTTCATGTTTCTGGTGTGTGTGTGTGTGTGTGTGTGTGTGTGTGTGTGTGTGTGTGTATCTATTATGTGTGTCTGTGTGTGTGTTTGTGTGTGGGTGATGCAGGAGCTGATGCAGGATTTAGCCTGGAACTCACCAAGCAGCCAAAACTGACTAGTGCTCTTAGGACCTGCCTGTCTCTGCCTCCCCAGTGCTGGGATTACCAGCATCCCACCATGCCTAGCTTTTCACATGGGTGCTAGGGATTGAAATCAATCCTTATGAGAACCTAACAACACTGGTTCTCACACCCTAACAGGCCTCCTTACACAGGGAGCACATTGTCTTAGGATCTGTGGAACTGTCTTCCTCTGCTCCATGATAGAAATTCCCTTTGCTGGCCAGGGATGCCTCACTTTACCAACTGAGCCATCTCCTTGTCCCCATGTGGCTAATTTCCAACCATGAAACCTCAGGCTTTAGAGAAAACTCTGGACCCTGAAGACTGGAATTATCTATGCAAATTCTCCACTGCACTGCTGAGGGGATCTGCAGCCTTCCAGTAACCTATCTCCGTGAGGGGGCTTAGGGCCCAGCTGGAGGGCGGGAGGCCACATCTCCTCCCTGACCTTACTGTCTGCAGTTGTATTACCTACACCTTGAGCCGTCACCTCTGCCCTGGTGAGTGTGGGAGCCATGTACTAGTGATGGCGTATAATTGCCCAACAGTTGAATGCAAAGAGTGGGCACTCCTGAGTACATGATGGGAACGGACTCAGAAAGCGTAAGGCTAAGTGCATCTGAAGGGGAGCAGAGTCAGAGGCTGTCCCTTGTGGCAGATGTGTCCTGGAGGGAGGGAGCACCCTAGGCACACCATTACCGGAGAATAGGAGTCAAGGGGCCTGTTGGAGGGGGCGCACTCAGCCGTGTAAGGATTTGTTGAAGTACAACTGGAAATGGGGGAGTCAGAAGAGGAGCTGGAGGCAGGAGGGAAGGGTCAGATGTCGTCATTGGATGGGTCAGCCGGAAAGGAGAGAAAATCCACAGGACGCGTTCACAGGATTTTCTCTCCTTTCCGGCTGAACCTTTCAGAGGCAGGACTGGATCTCTGGATGCCATTAATGCCTTTCTTTGCAGCTGAAAAATATCAGAAACCTACTATACCTCACCTTTAAGAGGGGAAAATGAAGAAGTTGAGAGATCGGTTATTGAAAGCATAATTGAGATATTTTGGAAAATTGAAAGCCTGAGATTCCTGCCAAGTGTAAACTAGAATTGGGAGTTGTGTTATTGTGGGGAGGCCAGGCTCTGTCCTCTGGGGCTCTTGCTTCCCGCTTCTCTTTGCGTTTGGTTTATGTTTATGTGTCCCCACCAGGGACACTTTTGGTTAATGAGGCTGTGGAAAGAAAGGGTTCTGGTAATTCCGGAGTCCCCACATCTTTTGCTCCAGTTTGTTCTCTATCGCTGGGATAACATCATGACAAAGAGAAACTGTCTAGTTAGTTTGCTATTGCTACAAAGAGACACCACGACCAAGGCAATTCACGAAAGAAGGCAAACTAATTGGGGGTTTGCTTTACTGTTGCCGAGGGTGAGACAGTGATCATCACGGCAGGGAGCACTGGCAGCCGGGAAGACGTGTGGCTGGAGCATTATTGGAGAGCTGAGCTTACATCTTATTAGCACATTGGAGGCAGAGACAGAGGGGGAAGAGGGAGAGAGGGAGAGAGGGAGACAGAGACAGAGACTGTGTCTGTAATGGGCTTTTGAGACCTTAAGGATCATCTCCCCGCCCCACCCCCACCCCCTCCCGCCCCCAGTAACACACCTCCTCTCCAACAAGGCCACACCTCCTAATCTTTCCCTAGACCGTCCCACTAAGGACTAAGCATTCTCATTCAAACCACCACCACAACTTAGGGAGGAAAGGTTTTATTGGTTTACACATCTCAATCACAGTCCACCATCCAGGGAAGTCAGGACAAGAACTCAAGGCAGGAGCCTGGAGGCAGGAACTGAAGCAGAGATCATGGACGGACACAGCTTACTGGCTTGCTCCTCATGGATAGCTCAGCCTGCTTTGTTATGCACCCTGGGGACCGCCTGAGCAGTGGTGGTACCCTCCCATATCAATCATTAATCATGAAAATGTCCCCACAGGCTTGTCTACAGGCCAGTCTGATGGAGACATTTTGTCAGTTGAGATTCCCTTTCTCCTGATGACCCTAGCTTGTGTCAAGTTGGAAAAAAAAAACAAAAACAAAAACAAAAAACTAACAACCACATCCTCTGTCTCCCTGGGAAGGATTCCCTTTCTCCACCCTACAATGCCTTGGAAGGACTCTAATTGGCCTATTCTGATCAGATGACCATTGGTTTGGTCACACAGAAGAGAGTCCGAGTCCCCGTGGTAAAAAGAGATGCTGAGGAAGTAACAGTTCCTAGAAGATAGCTCTCTAGAGAAGAAAAGAATCAGAGCAATGCCTTCCAGGGATCCCAGGTGTCCCGAGGGGTGGTCTTTCTGTCTGGTCTTTCTTCCCAGCCTTCTCAAGAACACTCCATAGAAGCAGCCCAGCTTTCAGAGGACACAGTGAGGAGGGTTTCCTAGGAGAAAGTGGGACTGTGTCTAGCCTGAGGGCCCAAGGGTCACTGCGGCCTCACTCCACTCATGGCCCATCCATTGGTCATTCTCCTTGGAGTATGCGTTTGGAAATGGAATATTGAGCCCCCATAGGAGTGACGCAGCACCGGAAGGCCCTTGCTCTTGAAGAACTGTGGGGAACTGCTTCCAGCCACCAGCATTGTCCTCTGCCACCCACCCCCTCGACAGAGCCACCACCCCAGTCCTTTCCTGTTGTCAACGGCTGTAATTGCTTTCTAACTCTGTCTGCCCCTATCCTCTCATTAATCCATTTTCTCATGCAGAATGCTTAGAACCAGAGCTTTTATTTTTTTTTTTTGGTTTTTTCTTTTTGGTTTTTTCGAGACAGGGTTTCTCTGTGTAGCTTTGCGCCTTTCCTGGAACTCGCTTTGGAGACCAGGCTGGCCTCGAACTCACAGAGATCCGCCTGCCTCTGCCTCCCGAGTGCTGGGATTAAAGGCGTGCGCCACCACCGCCCGGCGAACCAGAGCTTTTAAAACGCCCGGCATTGTGTCAGTTCCTGGAAGTCCTGGGTAGCCTTTCTCAATGGTCTGGTAGTTTCTGTCCCTGTCCCCTTTCATCCCACCCAGTGAAGTGCTCTGCCCAAGCAACACTCCACATAGCCCCTTCTTTGTCCTGATCCTACCATTCACAGAGTAATCTGTGTACAGATTCATAGACTTTCTTCCCTCCTGAGTTCACAATGGTGAGGCCACTGATGATTTCTGCTACCTCTGGATCCCTCAGGACCTGTTCCAGCTCAGTGGCATAGTAGGTACCAGGTTAGATGAGTGAATTAGCACATCACCTCCAAGGAGCAGGTGTTAATCTGCTGAGAGACGGAAATTTCAAATCCTGTCATGTTGGGAGTCCAGCGTCCCTCAGACTCATTCCAGTTGGTGGTGCTGTTTGGGGAGGTGGGGTACCTATGAGAGTGGGGGCTTCGTTGAAGGAAATAGGTCACTCACTGGTGGGGGACTTCTTGAGCTCTGAGTCCCTCCCTTGGCTTCCCTTACCTCGAACTGTAACCTGTAAGCCAGATAAACTTTCAGGCCCAAGTTGTTTTTGGCAGTGTTTTTATCACAGCAACAGAAAACAAACAATAACAGAATTAGGATTTGTATGCTAGTGTCTCTGATGAGTGATGTTTTCTTTGCAGAGCAAGTGTGTGTGTGTGTGTGTGTGTGTGTGTGTGTGTGTGTGTGTGTGCATGTATGCATATGTGTGTGTACATTTGAGTGTGTGTATGTGTGTATACATGTGAGTGTGTGTGTGTGTCTGCATATGTGTGTGTGTTTGTTTGTGTGTGTTTGTATGTGTGTACAATTCAGGCTTTTGTTAGTGAAGCTGCTCTTAATCAGACAGCTCACCACTGTGTTTTTCTGCCTAAGAATGGTAGAGTCTCCTGAAATGACAAGGCCTTAACACTTCGGCGCGTGAGCAGTGATTCCTCTTGGGTGAAAGTCATTAGCACAGCTTTTGAACAGCTCCCCCTCACCCCCCGGGGGGGGGGCATGGCTTGCTAACCTATACCTCCTGGTTTTGCCTCCTTTCCCTGCTGGAGACCACAGTCTTCTCTTCCACTACTTCACTCTCAGAGTGTGTGTTTGAGGGTGGGGGGTGAGAGGGGTCTTAGATTATGCTTGCGAGTAAAGGCAAGTCTGTGTCTTTGGATGTGGAGAGGTGAAAGGGGTTGTTTCTTCTCTGCTGCAAAGCAGTGTTCAGTAGATAAAAAAGGCTGTTACTATTTAAACCTAAGCATGGTGATGAGTGCTTGTAATGCTGGTGCTTGGGAGGCTGTGGCAGGAGGATGGAGCGTTCAAAGCCAGCTTGAGCTACATCGTGAGTCAGGCAGTCTAGTCTACATAGCAAGACCCTGCTCCCCATCCTCCCCCAAAAAAGCTAAGAATAGAATGAAAAGGCTGATTTGACCTTCAGAGTCTGTGATCTTACTCTTCTACAATGTCTCATGCTCTGAAGGGTTTTCTGAGGGACAGCGATGGAGTTCAGGGTCAGGGGGCCCTTAGGCTAAGCATGCTTTTGTAAAAGAGGTGGGAAGTTCATGCAGCATCCAGAGCAGTAGGTTTCACAGAGGAATGGTAGGCACTATGGAGACCGAACAACTGAATGCTGCAGTTTCTGGGAGATAGTTTAGCAGGTAAAGGAGCTTGCCCAAAGACTGATGATATGAGTTCCCACCCTAGAATCAGCATGGTAGGAGAGAACCAACTGCTGAAGGTTGACCTCTGACCTTCACATGCACACTGTGACCTATGGCTTCCACATACACATACAGATAAATAAACAAGTAAATAATAAATACATAAAAATAAATAAATTTATTTGTTTGAATGTAGTCTATGAGGCAATCATAGGGTATGTATGTTTGTTTTTTTTTTTAAACAATTTTGTTGAGGAATAAGTGGTTTGTAATAAATCACACACATATAAAGTGTCATTCAAGCTGGGTGGTGGTGGTGCATGCTTTTAATCCCAGCACTCAGGAGTCAGAAGCAGGTGGATCTCTGTGAGTTCGAGGTCAACCTGGTCTACAGAGCAACTTCCAGGACAGGCTCCAAAACTACAGAGAAACCATGTCTCAAAAAATAAATAAATAAAAATAAACAAATAAAAACAAAAGTTCAATTCAATGTGTTTGGAGCTGTGGATATCCCATGAGGCCATCAGCACAATCAAAATAGTGTCCCTCATCTCGTTAGGTTGCTTTTGTCCTTTGCTTTTGCAATTCATCTCTCTCTGTCACTGCATTAGTCTGCAGTTTTCAGAACTGTGAATGAGCATGGCCAGGAGTCACACAGCATGCACATTCATTGGTCTGGCTTCTTTCACGTGGGTAATTATTTTGAGATCCATCTACATTGTCACCTGTTTCCATAGCTCGATCTTGAGTTTCTTTTTTTTTCTCTCCAATGGATGCATCATGCTTTGTTTATTCATTCACCCACTGATGACACTTGAACTGTTTCTAATTGTTGACCGTTAGAAATAAATCTGCCTGGTGCATTTGCAAACAAGCGCTAAATGTGCCGAAATACACAGTCTAAAACATTTCTTCTTTGGGTGACATTCTTTTAGTCATCCTCAGTCTCAGTCTGTAAAGCTAAGTGCAAACATCTAGTCTTTAATGGCGGCTTTGTAAGAAAGAAGAGGACAAGAAGGGGTAATGTGGCTTAGCCCACCCATGTTTACTGTTCTTTGGATAACTAGCAGCATAGTGATCAATATGCTGTTTTCACAGAATCCTAAATGACCCAGAGAAGCAAGAAGGGCTGACTGAGAACAAGTTCAAGACAAAGGCTCCCTTTGCTCAGAAATTCTGAGCAAAATTCTGGTGGGGCAGGCTGCAGTTTGGGATGCACGTGACAGACATCAGCTCCCTTCTAGACCCCAGTGATTCTAAATTCCCACCTATGTTTTCTCAACTGATTTGCTAGTAAGTTCTAAATGCTGTCTTGATCCTTAGGGTTTGGAGAAAGACATTAATCTGTTACTATTTAAAAATCTAGGTTAAACATTAACATAATAATTATATCAATCCTTTCCTGAATCTATACCAAAATGTTTTAGACTGTGTAGTTTATAAACATTAAAAATGAGACCATCTGTCCTCATTTTATTTCTGTTGCTGTGATAAAACACCCTTACAAAAAGTAATTTCGGGAGTGGGGGCTTATTTTAGCTCACAATTCCAGGTTACAGTCCATCACTGAGGGAAAGTCACATTGGCAGGAACTTGAGACAGCTGGCCATATCCTATCCACAGATAAGAAGAGAGAGAAGTGAATGCCTGCTTCTTACTCAGATCCTTTCTCTGCTCTTATATCCTCTGGTGTCCCTGCCTAAGTCATGGTGCTGCCCACAGTGGACTGGGTCTTCCCACATCAATTAACACGTAATCAAGGAAATCCCCCACAGACATGCCCAGGGCCGACCTGATCCAGACAATCCCTTATTGAGACTCTCTTCTCAGGTCATTTTAGAGTGTATCAAACTGAGGATTAAAACTAACCATCACACCATTATAGGATATTTACTGTTTTATAACTCAGTTCTGTTGTGGTATAACTGCTTTGAAGGTGGGAATCCCAAGATCAAGGCTACCAGCCAATCCTAAATCTGGTGAGCTTTGCTCCTTGGCTCCAACATGGCTTACCTGTGGCTGCAATCTCACATGGCTAAAAAGCAGACAGGCAAACTGGGGCTATGGCACTCTCTTCTGCCTCTTTCATAAAAGCATTAATCCTATTAATGAGTGTAGAGTGCTCCAGACTTCTCACTTTCCCAAGTCCTTGTCTCATTCTTCTATCTAATTGGCTATAAATTTCAGAGAGAAATGTCCCTTTAAACAATAGCAACACTATATACAGATCTTACTTGAGTCTGAGATGTCCCAGGCTGACTTTGCGACTCAGGAGTCCTCCCTAGTGAGAGGATGTTTGTTGTTATTTCTCTTATAAGGCAAGCCTCTACCTCTTCTTTCAAATGGGCTATCAGCACCCCTGCAAGCATCCTCTTTACCCATTGCTGACTTTTGCCCATGAGTTTCCTTCATCTAAAGGCCCAGGAACACAAGCCAGTGGGGTTCCGTCTACATTTCCCAATCACCTGGATCTCTGGGAATAACACGGGACTCTGCAGAAAGATCAGCTCCTGTACAATTCTTAATCACAGACTGTCAGAATTAGAAGGGGCTTTAGAGCCCATGTTTACCGACTGTGTCATTTTTAAAAGGAGTCGGTGGCAGCTCAGAGAAGTGAGGTGGCCCACCTCAAGCCCCAGAGCCTGTCGGAGGTGGAGTTGGATGAGGAAGAATTGAACGAGGACCTTGGCCCCTCAGGCTCCCTCCCATCCATGTCTCTCCCTGATTCCTACTCCCCCCAACCCTCGGCTCTCATTTAGTTTTTCTGCACTTAATATGTTTTCCTGAATTGATTTTTCTCCTCTGCCTCATCCATTACTTTCAAGGTTATTTTTGGTGCTCTTCTCTGTCTCTTTCACTTTGCAGACTGATTTCCCAAGCTTTGCTGAGGTTGGCGGCATTTTCTACCTCATGGTCTTCGGCTTCGTTAGTCTTTTTATTTCCTAAGGTCTGTAAAACTAGCCAGCCTCTAAGGCCCCTTAGCCACACTTCCTCCTCAGGCCCCAGGTCCCAAGATGCTGCTGTTTCCCATTATGCACCACCCTAAGCTGCTTCTGTGTATTCCCAGATAGAAAAAGCTGCTCTTCATGATAACCCTTGGAGCACATCCTTCCAAGATAATTCAGCATTGCACCAGCCACCAGTAGTGGTTATAGATACATCTTCCTGATGGCGTTTATTTTCTCCCCTGGGGTTTCATTGTGTGGAGATGTGACTATTTTGGAATGGCTCCTTTTTTTTTTCCCTCAATTATGTGGCTAGTGGGTCATCTGCCTGGGGTATGGCAGGTGATTGGAACTGGAGTAAGTGGGACTGGTGAGTTGGAACAGAGCTAGAAAACTGGCTGTGCCGAGCATTACCGGGGCTCCTTGGTTCTAATGTCCTAGACATTAGAGATGGCTTTAGAAAAGGCCAGAAAGTCTAGCTCTGGCCTTGAATGACTGCTATAGGCAAACCTGAGCTGCCTCAGCAATAATGTGGGGATACTATTTAACAACTTCCAGATCTCAAAGGATGACTAAGTATAAAGACGTTCAGAACCCTGTAGGCATAGCCAACCCTCTCCCCTAGAGTCAAAAGAGGACACACTCAAATCCTGAACTCTGATACAAAGGGAGCTCCCATCCAAGTTCACAGATCTCCTGCAACTTTGTCTCCTTGTCTGTAAGAAAGGAAGAATGAATGCCTACTTGATGACAGTCTATGAGAGTTACATATAGAGTACGTTAACTGTTCCCCACTGGGCCTGGTACTAAGTGAGTGCTCAATAAATGCTGGCGATTTCAGTCCTTTTAGAGATTTGGTTTTATTTTTCATATATGTTTGTATGTGTGTGTGTGTCTATGTGTGTCTATGTGCACATGAGTGCAGGTACCTTCAGAGGCCAACAGATGCCCTGGAGCTGAAGTTCCAGGCAGTTGTGAGCTGCCGCCCATTGTGTGTTCTGGGAACTGAGTCCTGGTCCTTTTCAAATGAGCTTAACCATGGATCTATCTTTCTAGCTCTTAGTGTTGTCTGTCTTAAAGTCTTTCATAATGTTACTCTCATTTCCTTTGAAAATTTACCCCCCCCCCCAGGCATGTGCACACCCTAAGGATTCTATGAACTTAGAGCTTATAAACTTAATTATTTATTAAATATCTTTATATAGGGAGTATCTTTATTAATGCATTCATATTTACCAATGTGTTCTGCAGTTAAAAACACTCAGCTTTATGGAACCCAAAGCTTAATTGGTTGGCTAACATCTAGGCAAATGGTTTTAAAACAATTTATCACCAGAGCCCAAATAATAAAAGATTTCCAGTAGACAGTTGCTTGAACAATCCAATTCTATACTCATTTATTAATCACTTCTTAAAGGCCAGGCATAAAGATGAATGAGGCCAAGTCCCTGCCCTCTTGGAAGTCACAACTGAAAAGTCATTATTGCCAATATGGTGATGGTGGGGATGGGAGTGCTGGATTCAATGGCGGTGGCATCATAGCTAAGATGCCCACTTCTATCCCCTTGGTCTTTAAAAAGATGAGTAAGGGATTAACATTACTTCTCACTAAAATGTAACACTGTCTAAGGTTTGTGTGCATCATCTTACCTAATTCTTGAAGGAACCCTTGGAGATCAGGACTGTACTTCTTTTGTGAATGAAGAAAAGGAAGCTAAGAACACTGAGAAAAATTTTTTTTTCAGGGACATACAATATAGTCTCAGTATCTAGCCCAGGCTGGCCTAGAATTCACATCATCCTGTCTCATTCTCTCGAGTGCTGAGATTGCTGGTGTACAGCATCATATCTGGTGAGAGGCAAATTCTTAAATCATATCTGGCGTTAAAGACCTTGTATATGACCACCCCACAGATTACCCTTCAATGTCTACTCACCATGAGGGTAAATGTCAGACAAAGGATCAAGCCATGGGGGAAGGGAGGGCTCATCTTGATACAGAATTTGGTGATTGTTGACATCTTTACTTCTAAGGCATCTTTAGGCTTGTGGGTTTTTTTTTTATTATTAATTGTCATTTTATGTGTATGGACATTTTGTCTGCATGTTATCTCTGTGTACCACATGCATGTCTGATGCCCATGGAGTCCAGAAGCAGGCAACCTTTCCCCGGGAACTGGAGCTATAGATGGTGGAAAGCCTCCATGTGGGTGCCGGGACTCAAACCCAAGCCCTCTGGAAGAGCAGACACTGCTCTTAGTCTTTGAGCCATCTCTTCATCCTTTGTGGCTCAGCTTTAAAATATAGGTAGGGGATTAGTGTCAGGCAATGGAGAGGGGTGAGGTCCAGCTAGAAAGAGCAGCTTGGAGATTACAGAGAGGCTGGGATGTTCCAGATAGAGCTGTAGAAAAGGAGACAATGTGGACACTAAACTTGAAGGGCTACTTAAGTTGCCCTTCAAGGTGTGGTGGTGTGGGGGAGAGGTTCTTGGTGACAGCCTCAGAGTTGAGAGGTGAGTTAGTAGGGGTCTCCCCAGTTTGAGCTTCTGGGGCACGGGGGCATGAAGGCTGTGTGGCACTAGTTGTACCTCATCAGTTTAAGAAAGGCATTGTAGGTTTAACAGGATAAAAGGGCATGTTTTCCACCTTGACTCGTGGAGCCCTGGAAGCCACATTTGACCAGGAACCAGGCCAGGAACCTTATTGACAGGTCACAAACTGGGCTCTGCAGCTGGATCCTGGTTTGTCTCCCGTGTATGTCTATCTTTGCTGTGAGACTTCAGCAACGCTAGTTAACTACTCTGAGCCTCAGTTTCCTTCCATACGTGGAGTTGTCAGGAATCTCTGATAGGGACCTGGGGAGATAATGGTTCAATCAGGAAAGCACTAGAGTTTGGCCCCCAACTCGCACATGAAAAGGCCAGGTGTGTCGGTGCGCGCTTGTAATCTCTGTGCTGGGAAGCAGAGAAGGGTGGATCCCCGGGATTCACTGGAAGCCAACTTAGCCTATTTAGGGGAGTTCCAGGCTGATGAGAGACCCTGCCTCAAAATAATATTGAAGGAATCTGGAATAGCTTAGTGTGTTTTCAGCCTTTAGAGCAATGGCTGGCACCCACCAAGCTCCAATAAACAGTGAGCTATTGGTCATGATTCAATTACAGACTGGCTATAGGATTTTCCTATCTGAGCCTCAAGATCCATGAATGGAGTGTTGAATAAAAGCCGTGACCCCTCCCAGGAGATGCTGCTTTTGCAAATAGCTTCTTTGGTAAGGATATTTAAGAAATAACACGTTTCCTTCCCCGAAAAGGTGAGCAATTAGACTAAATTGTGGGTGCTTGATGGTTCTGCCCAAGGGTGCCTTTTGGAGCCAATGACACTGTCTCAAGTGGGTTGGCCCCATCCCTGGACAGCTTACATGCTGCCAGTACAGATAATTGACTTTTAAAAAACTGGTCAACTTAAGTAGCCCTTCAAGTTTAGTGTCCACATTGTCTTGGCTTTTGGTCTGTGTGGGATTTTTTTTTTTTTTTTTCCAGCATCTCTGTGCCTGCTCTCGCTCAAGCATTTTGATCATCCTATGGCTTTGCAGTATTAAGTCTGTTGCCCGCTTGGCTGGCTGAGCAGGTAGACAGCTAGCAACTCATTGCCTGCTACCTTTCCATGCCTCAGCTACTCTGTGCTCAGTCACTATCTGCTGTATTGGTCAAGCAGGCATTGAGTTCCCCTGTGCTTTGTCTGAGACCCACGTCACCACCAAGAGGCCACCTCCCATGAGACCCAAGCTGGATCAGTGTGTCTAATCCATCCGATGGATATTTAGCTCATTAAACAGCAATAGATTCACACAGAAAAATGAAACTGCGCCCATCATTAGAGCTAAATATGTTTCCTTTCTTTGTCTTAGCTTTATCTTCGAAAGGGAATGTGAACAGCTCTGCATAATGAGAGGCTCATCGTGGGAAAGGGGGCAAGAAACTGGAAGCAGCGAGGCAAAGAGAGATAAAAAGAGAATGGCTCCAGCAATATCCCTCCTTGCAGGAAGTGAGCCCCGCTGAATCCATATTTCTACATAATTAGCTGTTTGGTGGAGGCTCCAATGTCTCTTCATCAGCACAGGAAGAGTGTCACGGAAATGGCGGTGCCCCTGGAAGGAGGTCTCTGTGCCTGCTAGTCTCAGAGGCAACTGGCCACCATCTGGGTCCCTCCAGATGATGTCCTCTGCCCCTCCAGCTTAAGCTGAGGCTACCATGAGATCTGATTGCTGGGAAATGACTTTGTTTGGTGAATGGCTCTCTTCTTTAGAGAGATAAAGATGCTAGGTAGCACCAAGCTCATGTAGTCATCGATTGATTGTTAGGTTTTTAAGACCCAACCAATCTTCTGGGCTCTGTAACAGGGTTAAACTAAATCTCAGACTGGGGTGGGGACATGGCGCAGTGGATAAAGCTGTCGCGCAATAGCTTGGAATTTGGATCATCAGAACTCCCTTCAAAGTCAGGCCAATGTAGCCGTATTTTGTAATCCCAGCCC
This sequence comes from Peromyscus leucopus, assembly GCF_004664715.2. Taxonomy (NCBI): domain Eukaryota; kingdom Metazoa; phylum Chordata; class Mammalia; order Rodentia; family Cricetidae; genus Peromyscus; species Peromyscus leucopus. The sequence continues at coordinate 64,842,068 of NC_051086.1, forward strand.
TCAGCAGGCACAGATGGGGAATCTCTAGGACAAGCTGGCTGGCTAGATGGACCGGAATCAGTAGGCCCCAGATTCAGTGAGAGGTCCTGTCTCAATCAAGTGATGAGTTAGAGAGGCAGGCATCCAAAGTCAACTTTGGACCTCTTCACACATGCATGCGTACCTGCACATGAATGCACACATGTGTGAACGTGCACATACACACATGCAAAGCACAATAAACATGCAATACTTACATGAGTGTTTGAGAGTGTAGTAATTAGTGAACCATAGCCTTCCTTTCCTCACCAACCACACCTCTGTTTCCTTTCTTAGTGTGTCCTCAGTGCTCACATTTGATTCAAGGGCCCACCTCTTCCTAGAAGCAGTCTTGGGTATTAGCCAGTCTTAACTCGGTGGGTGAGCAGAGCTGGTTTGATCCCACCAGTGTGTCCTATCACTGGGTATGTGAGATGATTTGGGCAAAGGATTTATGAGGTGTCCATTTGGGTTGGGGTGGCAGACTATTTAGGAAGGGGTCATGGTGGAAGGGAAGCCCTTTTCCTTGTTTAGGATGATGTGCTGTGAGGCGATGAGGTTGGAGTTGCTGATGATGTCCTTCCTCTTGGAATTATTGTGAGGAGGGATGGTATTGACATGCAAAGGAGATCAGAAAGCAAGGAGGGCTCAGGCCTGGGCCCTGTCTTGACTGCTTTTCTCATTCCCTTGGCAAAATACCTGATGCAAACAACAGGAGGAGGAAGCGGGGTTCGTTCTGGTCATAGAGTACAGTCAGCTGTGGTGGGAAAGCTGTGGTGATGGGAGCCCTGCACAGCTGAGAACATTACATCACTATAGGAGATGGGGGGAGGAAGGAGGAGGAGGAGGTGGAGGAGGAGGAGGAGGAGGAGGAGAGAGAGAGAGAGAGAGAGAGAGAGAGAGGGAAGCTGGTGCTTGACTTGGTTCCCTTTCTTCTCTTGTATTAAGTCTGGAACCCTAGTCCACAGGGTGGGGCTTCTCATGCTCACAATGGGCCCTTCTTCCTCAGTTAAATCTTTCTGAAAACGCTCTCACAGATGCACCCACAGGACAGGTTTCCATGGTGATTCTAAATCCCACCAAGATGACAATGACGATGAACCACCTCAGGTCCTGATAACAGCCCCACTCTCTGGGAAAAGACACAGGTGCACAGAACCCCTTCTGGATTTTCCAGTGATGTAGGCCAAGTCAGTTGTTTTCCTCTAAGTTGCAAAGAGTCATTTTGGAAGAGCTAATCCTATCAGCCTCAGAACTGGGAAAGCCAAGGCCAAGTGGCCATTTCATCTGCTCTCAGTGAACTCTGTTTCTTTCTGCTCCAAAATTATAGATTCTGTGAGAACCAATGTTTAGTGAGGAAGTGTGCCAAGCATTCACTTAGTTTTCTCGCTTGTTGAGTCCTTCACATGACCCAGTGAAATGCGCACTGTCCTTCAGTCCATTTGAACATGGGGAAACAGAGGCACACAGAGGTAATCCTCCCAAGGTCAGAGAACAGTAATTGGCTGAGCTGTGGCTTAATCTCACAGCAGGTTCCTCATGTCTCCTACAGTTCCTGTGTCCTATCACGGCAATTTCCAGAAACAAAGCCCATGACTGTTCCCACAGGGAACTATCAACCATCTAGCAAATTTCACTGCCTAGAGCATTCTCTGCTTTTCTCAATTCTGTCTCCTAATAGTCAGTTGCGTT